>NC_072378.2:93167500-94417500 GCF_028885625.2 Pongo pygmaeus | reverse complement strand
TGTACCATATGAACAGTATTATTTTTAAAAAAATCCCTGTTATTTGTATTATTATCCCTAGTGTTAAAGTGCATTTATTCATAGTCTTTGGATTATACTTTCTGTTTGAAGTAAAGCGTGTGTGTTACCACCCACCTCCAACCACCCCTGCAAAAATATGGATTCTGGCAAGCTAATAAGACCAAATTGATACCCCAGATACACATAGCTGTAGGTGGGCTGAGATCTACCAGTCTGTGACATATGCCACTTATGGTCAGCTGACAAAGGTTGTGTAGGTTGAAATAATATGTGCAAAGCAAAATAAAACAAAAAATATTTTGTTTCTAACTTTAAGAGATTGGCATATTTCACCCCCTTTAATTATTTGATTATTTTTGCTAAATAAAGATAAAATACATCTTGGTAGTGTGCCCAAAATTATTTTTTATAAAATTTCACCAAACAAATAAAACTGCTACTAATTTAGCACCCAAATTACAATTATTTTACTTATTTACAAATAATAAGGTATTCTTTAGAGGGGTTAAGATTTTCTCCATCTGTTCCTGTTTTCTTGTTTGCTTGTTTGTTTTGGTTATGGTTTGTTTTTTTGAAAAATTCCTATTATGAGCTTTTGAAATTTTACAATAGCATGTTTCAACTGTATAAGAATCTCCTTATTTCATGGCACTGGTTCAGGCATTTCAGGTTCCTACCAGGATGGTTTTATTTTGACTGTGATAACCTAAAGTATATCAATTAATTATAATGTCTTTCTGATTATAAGAAGTTTATTGTTTTAAAGAAAACCTCAATACATAATAAGACATTAACTATTTTTTGTTATGTATAACAAATAAACCTTTCTAAGCCATATTATGTAGCTTCAGTTCAAATATTTTATTTCCATCTTATTAATTTTCAAGAAATAAATGTTCAATCAAATGGCACTTCTCAATTTTTATTTGTGTGATTAAAATATATGTTAAATAACATTGATGATTTTAATGCACATTTATGAGATAAAAATGTTTCTCATTTTTTCATAAAAATGTTATGATACAAGAGTAATCTTAAAATGTGAGAATCTAGAACTAATGCCTGTACATAGTTTTTCTGGGCCAAGAAATTATAAAAGAATTTACTTCTCTCTGGCACTCTAAAGCACTATGAATATCCCAGTTCAGATCCAATTCATGTAAGTCAACTTTGTTGAGGTGTAACTATGCAGTCTATGAAATGAATATATTTTAAATGTTCAACTTGATTATTTTAATAAATAGGTATCACCATGTGAATGGGAACCACAACAATCAAGATATAAACTATTTCTAGCACCACAGGAAGTTGCCCCATGACGCTTCACTGTCAGCCACTCTCCATCTCCACTAATATATACCTCCAGCCAACAATGAGCTATTTTCTGGCAACACAGATTAGGTTTACCTATTTTAAAATTTCATGTAACTATGTGTCTGGTCTTGGTGTCTGCTTTATGACCTAGCATTTTAAAATGTATTTTGTTCATCTTTTTATGTATTTGTATGTATCATATATTATGTGTGTGTTAGTGGGTATTTATTATGTGTATTAATAATTTGCTGGTAAAAATAATAATAATTATAATTTTTTTTTGAGACGGAGTTTCACTCTCCTTGCTCAGGCTGGAGTGCAATGGTGTGATCTCGGCTCACCTCAACCTCTGCCTCCTGGGTTCAAGCAATTCTCCTGCCTCAGCCTCCCGAGTAGCTGGGATTACAGGCATGCACCACCACACCCAGCTAATTTTGTATTTTTAGTAGAGATGAGGGTTTCTCCATGTTGGTCAAGCTCGTCTTGAACTCCTGACTTCAGGTGATCTGCCCGCCTTTTGGGTGGTCTCCCAAAGTGCTGGGATTGCAGGTGTGAGCCACCATGTCTGGCAAAATGTTATTGAATATTACTTAATTGTATGAATACAGAACAATCTGTTTATCCACTCACTTTTTAATAAACTTTCATTCCCATTTTTTATTTATTGTGAGTAAAACTGTTGGGAATATGACTTATATGACTTATGTACAGGTTTGTGTGTAGACATATGCTTCCTGGGTTGTTTTTTTTTTTTTTTTTTTTTTTGGATTGCTACCTAGGATTGAAATTGCTGGTTATACAATAAGTTTATGTTTGATATATTTTAAAAATGTGAAGCCTTTTAAGAGTGTGTGTACCATTTGCATTCCTATCAGCAACATAAGAATGTTCCTTCCAGTTTCTCTCCATCCTCATGATATTTTTTGTCTTTTTACTTAACTCATCTTGGTGGGTCTGTAGTGAATATTTTGTGCTGATGATTTTCATTTTGCTGATGACTAATGATTTTAAGTAAGTTATCATGTAATTATAAGACATACATATAAATATTTATTCAGGAATTATCCATTTATATCTAGTATACATTTTAATAGATGTTTATCTAATCTAGTTGTAAAATTTATTTTATACCTTCTTGCTATGGATGGAATGTTTGTATCAACCCCAAAATTTCATAATGAGGATTCAAAATTTCAATGAGGGTTATGATGTTTAGATGAGGTCATGAGGGCTGAGTTTACATACTGAGAGTAGTGTGTGATATATTTTGTCTGTACCCGCGCCCAAATCACATCTTGAATTGTAGTTCCCATAATCCGCATGTGTTGTGGGAGGGAACTTGAGGGAGATGTTTAGATTATGGGGGCAGTTTCTCCATGCTGTTCTCATGATAGTGAGTGGGTTCTCATGAGATCTGATGGTTTTATAAGGAGCTTTTTCCCATTTTGCTCTGTAATTCTCTTTCCTGCCACCATGTGAAGAAGGAAGTGACTGTTTCTCCTTTTTCCATGACTGTAATTTTCCTGAGGCTTTCCCAGCCCTGCAGAGTCAATCAAGCCTCTTTTCTTTATAAATTACCCAGTCTCAGATATATCCTTATAGCAGTGTGAGAACAATCTAAAACAGTAAATTGGTACCACAGACAGTGGGCATTGTTGTAAGGATACCCAAAAATGTGGAAGAAACTTTGGAACTGCATAACAGACAGAGGTTGGAACAGTTTGGAGGACTCAGAAAAAGACAAAAATGTGAGCAAGTTTGGAACTTCCTAGAGACTTGGATGGCTCAGAAGACAGGAAGATGTGGGAAAGTTTAGAACTTCCTAGAGACTTGCTGAATGGCTTTGACTAAAGTGCTGATAGTGGTATGAACAGTGAAGTCCAGGCTGAGGTAGTCTCAGACGGAGATGAGGAACTTGTTGAGAACTGAAGCAAGGTGACTGTTGCTATGCAAATCAACTGGTGGCATTTTTCTCCTGCCCTAGAGAACTGTGGAGCTTTGAACTTGAGAGTGATGGTTTAGGGTATCTGGTAGAAGAAATTTATAAGTGGCAAAGTGTTCAAGAGGAAGCAGAGCATAAATGTTTGCAAAATTTGCAGCCTGACATTGCGATAGAAAAGAAAAGCCCATTTTCTGGGGAGAAATTCAAGCTGGCTACAGAAATTTGCAAAGGTAATGAGGAGCCAAATATTATTCACCAAAACAATGGGGGAAATGTCTCCAGGGCATGTCATAGACCTTCACGGCAGCCCCACCCATCAGAGGCCTAGAGGACTAGGAGGAAAAAATGGTTTTCTGGGCCAGTCCCAAGACGTTGCTGCTTGGTGCACTCTCAGGACTTGGTGCCCTGGATTCCAGCCTTGGCTAAAATGGGCCAATATACAGCCAAGGCCATTGCTTCAGAGGGTGCAAGCCCCAGGCCTTGGGAGGTTTCACATGGTGTTGGGCTTGTGGGTGCAAAGAAGTCAAGAATTGAGGTTGAGGAACCTCCACCTAGATTTCATAGAATGTGTGGAAACTCCTAGATGTCCAGGCAGAATTTTGCTGCAGGGGTGGAACCCTCAAGGAGAACCTCTGCTAGGTCAGTACAGGGCAGAAATGTGGGGTTAGAGCCCCCACACAAGGTCCCCACTGAGGTACTGCATAGTGGAGCTGAAAGAAGAGAACCACTGTCTTCCATACCCCAGAATGGTAGATCCACACAGAGTTTGCACTGTGCACCTGGAAAAGCTGCCCATGAAAGCAGCTGAGAAGGTGGCTGTACCCTGCAAAGCCACAGGAGCAGAGCTGACCAAGGCTGTGGAAACCCACCACTTGCATCAGCATGACCTGGATTTAAGACAGGGAGTTAAAGTAGATCACTTTGGAATTTTAAGGTTAAAGACTGCCCTATTGGATTTGAGACTTGCATGGGGCAGTAGTCTCTTCGCTTTGGCCAATTTCTCCCACTTGAAATTGGTGTATTTACCCATTGACTGTACCCCCATTATAACTTGGAAGTAACGAGCTTGCTTTTGATTTTACAGGCTCATAGGCAGAAGGAACTTGCCTTGTCTCAGATGACACTATGGACTTGGACTTTTGAGTTAGTCCTGAAATGAGTTAAGACTTTGGGAAACTGTTGGGAAGGCATGATTGTGTTTTGAAATGTGAGGACATGTGATTTAGGAGGGGCCAGGAGCAGAATGCTATGATTTGGCGGTGTCCCCACCCAAATATCATCTTGAACTATAGTTCCTATAATCCCCACATGTTGTGGGAGGCATCTTGTGGGAGATAATTGAGTCATGGGAGCGGTTATCCCCATGCTGCTGTTCTCATCATAGTAAGTGAGCACTCATGGTTTCATAAGAGACTTTTCCTCAATTCGCTCTGCACTTCTTCTTCCTGCCACCATTTGAAGAAGGACTTGTTTACTTCCATCATAATTGTAATTTCCTGAGGCCTTCCCATCTGTTTGGAAATGTGAGTCAATTAATCCTTTTTCCTTTATAAATTACCCAATCTTAGGTATGTCCTTATAGCAGCATGAGAACAGACTAAGACAATCCTTATAAGAAGAGAAAGAGAGACCAAAGCTCTCTTGCTCTGCCTATGCACAAAGAAGAAGGTCATGTCAGCAAACAAGGCCAGGAAGAGGGTCCTCATCAAGGGCCAATCTGCTGACACCCTAATGTCAGATTTCCAGCCTCCAGGACTGTGAAAAATGCCTGTTGTTTAAGCCTCCTAATCTTTGGCATTTTGTTATGGCAGCCCCAACTAACCTAAGTCACTTCCAGATTACAAATATTTGTCTTTATACATTCTAGATTTATAGTCCTTTACACTGTGCACATTTTTGCCTGTCTGTGATATCCATTTGTATCTTCTTAACAATGTCCTGCAAGGACCAAATTATCTTTGCTTTAATTTTTTTTGAAATCCAATTTATTTTTAAAATATAATTAGTGGGATTTTTTTGTGGCTTAACAAATACATATTTATCTTATCCAAGTTCATAAATCTCTCTTTCATATTCTAAATATTTCATAATTTCAGCTTTTACATTTAAATATATGCTATAATAAATGGTATTCTTTTAATTTATCAATTATTTCTAGCATATAGAAATATAATTTGTTTTTCAAATGTACAGTTTCTTGTGATCTTGGTATATTTATTCATTAGTTATAGTAGTTTCAGCTAGATTCCTTCAATTTTACCTGATTATCATACTTTCTGTGAATAAAAAAAGCTTTGTTTTTTCTTTTCCAGACTGAAGATTTCATTTAATTTTTGTGGCATGTTCACTGAATAGACCACATAGTAAATGTTGATTCAGAGTGCTGAGAATGGCTATTTTCATTTGATGTTAGGTGAAAAGTTTTCTGCCTTTCAATATTGAGAAGATTGATGCTTTTTCTTCTGGTTCACTAAGAGATTTTATTGTGATGGGAATTGCTACAGTTTGGATGTAGTTTGCCTCTCCCAAAACTTACATTGAAATTTTATCCCCATTTTGGCTGTGTGGAAATGTAGGGCCTAGTGGGAGGTATCTGGGTCATGGGGGAAAATCCTTCATGAACAGATTAATGTGTTCCCTCAGGAGTTAATGAGTTCTTGACATCCCAGAATCAGATTAATTGCCACAAGGTTGTTAAAAAGAGTCTGGCTTCCTTGGTTTCTATCTCTTTCTTTCTCTCTCACCATGTGATCTCTTTGTACACATCCTCTCCCCTTCCTCTTTCTGTGATGAATTAAAGCAATATGAGGCCCTCACCAGATGCAGCCACCCAATCTTGGACTTTTCAGTCACCAGAATTATAAACCAAATAAACCTATTTTCTTTGCAAATTATTCAGTCTCAAGTGTTCTACACAAAATTAATTGAGACAGAGATTAAGTTTTGTTAAATGATACTTTTGCATGAATTGAGATAAAATAATGTTTTTTGATTATTCTATTAATTAATGCATTTTATTGGTTAATCATTAGATGTTAAGCTTGTTTTTCTAAAAATAAGCATACATTGAATATAATATGTATTTTATATATTATATGTATTTCAAAATTTGATTCACTAACATTTTCTTAAAGAGTTTTTCTTCTCTAACCATGTTACTTTTTTAAATGCAAATTTCTCATTTTGTTATACTGGGTTCACTAAAGTAATTGATTATTGTTTTTGCTCTTCTCTATTCTGAAAATTTTTTCAAATTTCAAATTATTTCTTCCTGAAATGTTTAATATAATTCACTGGTGAAGATATCTGAGCCTGGAGTTTCTTTGTTAAAACATTTTTATATAAAAAATTTTATGTGTTTAATAGATTTGTCATTACTCAGATTTTCTATGTCATTTTGTATAAGTGCTTAAAATAATAAATTTTGTAAAATGACTTTTTGCTGTATCCTGCTATTTTTGATGATTTATACTAATCTCTCAGTTCAAAGTAATTTAGAATTAATGTGGTAATTTCTATGATTTGTTCATTGATTTGAATAGCATTATTTCAAATGATTCAAGGATTTTCTAAAATATTTTATGTTATTGATTTCTAATATAACTTTGCGGTAGAAAAACAACAACAACATGCTCTTTGCATATTAATCCCCTTAATGAGTCTTGATTTCACCAGCATAGTCACTATCTTAGGGCAGGTACAATTTATACTTGGCAAAAAATTTCTATTCTATCATTATTTTGCAGAGTGCTTTGACTTTTTAAAAATTTTTAAAGGTGAATTTCATTTTTTTTTTACTTCTATTTTCAGATCAGGTGTACATGTGCAGGTTTTTTACATAGGTAAACTCATGTCACAGGGGATTGTTGTACAGTTTATTTTGTCACCCAGGTATTAAACCTAGTAACCATTAGTTATTTTTCCTGATCCTCTCCCTCCTCCCACCCTTCACCCTCCAATAGGCCCCAGTGTCTGTTGTTCCCTTCTAAATGTCTGTGTGTTCTCATCATTTAGTTCCCACTTATAATTGAGAACATGCGGTATTTGGTTTTATGTTCCTGTGTTATTTTGCTAAAGACTATAGCCTCCAGCTCTCCTCATGTTCCTGAAAAGGACATGATCTCATTTTATATGGCTGCATAGTAGTCCATGGTGCATATGTACTACAATTTCTTCATCCAGTCTACCACTGATGGGCATTTAGGTTGATTCCATGTCTTTGCTATAGAAAATACTGGTGTCACGAACATACACATGCGTGTTTCTTTATGATAGAATGATTTACATTTCTTTGGGCATATATTCAATAATAGGATTGCTAAGTTGAATGGTAGTTCTGTTTTTAGGTCTTTGAGGAATTTTCACATGGTTTTCAACAAAACAGTGAACCAATTTACAGTCCCACCAACAGTGTATAAGTGTTCCTTTTTCTCCACAACCTCAACAGCACCTATTATTTCTTGATGTCTTAATAATAGTCATTCTGATGTGTGAAATATTTTCTCATTGTGGTTTTGATTTGCATTTCTCTAATGACTGGTGATGTTGAGCTTTTTCTTTCATATGTATGTTGGTCACTTGTATGTCTTCTTTTGAAAAGTAACTGTTCATATGCTTTTCCCACTATTTAAGGAAGTTGTTTTTTTTCTAAATTTGTTTAAGTTCCTTATAGATACTGGATATTAGACCTTTTTCAGATGCATAATTTGCAAAACTTTCCTCTCATTTTCTAGGTTGTCTGTTTACTCTATTGATAATTTCATTTGCTGTACAGAAGCTCTTTAGTTTAACTAGATCCCATTTGTCAATTTTTGCTTTTGTTGCAATTGCTTTTGGCATCTTCATCATTCAATCTTTGCCTGTTTCTATGTCCAGAATGGTATTGCCTAGGTTGTCTTCCAGGGTGTTTATAGTTTGGATTTTACATTTAAGTTTTTAATTCATCTTCAGTTGATTTTTATATTTTATAAGGAAAGAGTCCAGTTATAGTCTTCTACAGAAGGTTAGCCAGTTCTCCCAGCACCATTTATTGAATAGAAAGTTTTTTCTCTTTTGCTTGTTTTTATCAGCTTTGTCAAAGTTCAGACAGTTGTAGGTGTGTGGCCTCATTTCTGGGCTCTATTCTGTTCCATTAGGCTATGTGTCTGTCTTTGTACCAGTACCACGTTGTTTTGCTTACTGTAGCCCTGTAGTTTAGTTTAAGGTCAGGTAATGTGATGCCTCCAGCTTTGTTATTTTTCTTCACGATTGCTTGGCTATTTGGGCTCTTTTTTGTTTCCATATAAATTTTAAAATAGGTTTTTCTAGTTCTGTGAAGAACGTCATTCATTGTTTAATAGAAATAGCATTGAATCTATAAATCACTTTGCGCAGTATAGTCATTTTCACAATATTGATTCTTCTTATCCATGACCATGAAATGTTTTCTGATTTATTTTCATCTTCTCTGATTTCTTTGAGCAGTGGTTTTTAGTTCTTGTAGAGATCTTTAGCCTCCCTGGTTAGTTGTATTTCTTGGTATTTTATTCTTATTTTTTTTTTTACAACTTTTTTTATTTTATTTTATTTTATTTTTTATTATTATTATTCTTATTATTATTCTTATTATTATACTTTAGGCTCTATGGTACATGTGTGCAACATGCAGGTAAGTTACATATGTATACATGTGCCATGCTGGTGCGCTGCACCCACCAACTCGTCATCTAGCATTAGGTATATCTCCCAATGCTATCCCTCCCCCCTCCCCCCAACCCACAACAGTCCCCGAAGTGTGATGTTCCCCTTCCTGTGTCCATGTGTTCTCATTGTTCAATTCCCACCTATGAGTGAGAATGTGCGGTGTTTGGTTTTTTGTTCTTGCAATAGTTTACTGAGAATGATGATTTCCAGTTTCATCCATGTCCCTACAAAGGACATGAACTCATCATTTTTTTATGGCTGCATAGTATTCCATGGTGTATATGTGCCACATTTTCTTAATCCCGTCTATCATTGCTGGACATTTGGGTTGGTTCCAAGTCTTTGTTACTGTGAATAATGCCGCAATAAACATACGTGTGCATGTGTCTTTATAGCAGCATGATTTATAGTCCTTTGGGTATATACCCAGTAATGGGATGGCTGGGTCAAATGGCATTTCTAGTTCTAGATCCCTGAGGAATCGCCACACTGACTTCCACAAGGGTTGAACTAGTTTACAGTCCCACCAACAGTGTAAAAGTGTTCCTATTTCTCCACATCCTCTCCAGCACCTGTTGTTTCCTGACTTTTTAATGATTGCCATTCTAACTGGTGTGAGATGGTATCTCACTGTGGTTTTGATTTGCATTTCTCTGATGGCCAGTGATGGTGAGCATTTTTTCATGTGTTTTTTGGCTGCATAAATGTCTTCTTTTGAGAAGTGTCTGTTCATGTCCTTCACCCACATTTTGATGGGGTTGTTTGTTTTTTTCTTGTAAATTTGTTGGAGTTCATTGTAGATTCTGGATACTAGCCCTTTGTCAGATGAGTAGGTTGCGAAAATTTTCTCCCATTTTGTAGGTTGCCTGTTCACTCTGATGGTAGTTTCCTTTGCTGTGCAGAAGCTCTTTATTTTAATTAGATCCCATTTGTCAATTTTGGCTTTTGTTGCCATTGCTTTTGGTGTTTTAGACATGAAGTCCTTGCCCATGCCTATGTCCTGAATGGTATTGCCTAGGTTTTCTTCTAGGGTTTTTATGATTTTAGGTCTAACATTTAAGTCTTTAATCCATCTTGATTTGATTTTTGTATAAGGTGTAAGGAAGGGATCCAGTTTCAGCTTTCTACATATGGCTAGCCAGTTTTCCCAGCACCATTTATTAAATAGGGAATCCTTTCCCCATTTCTTGTTTTTGTCAGGTTTGTCAAAGATCAGATAGTTTTAGATATGTGGCATTATTTCTGATGGCTCTGTTCTGTTCCATTGATCTATATCTCTGTTTTGGTACCAGTACCATGCTGTTTTGGTTACTATAGCCTTGTAGTATAGTTTGAAGTCAGGTAGTGTGATGCCTCCAGCTTTGTTCTTTTGGCTTAGGATTGACTTGGTGATGCGGGCTCTTTTTTGGTTCCATATGAACTTTAAAGTAGTTTTTTCCAATTCTGTGAAGAAAGTCATTGGTAGCTTGATGGGGATGGCATTGAATCTGTAAATTACCTTGGGAAGGATGGCCATTTTCATGATATTGATTCTTCCTGCCCATGAGCATGGAATGTTCTTCCATTTGTTTGTATCCTCTTTTATTTCCTTGAGCAGTGGTTTGTAGTTCTCCTTGAAGAGGTCCTTCACATCCCTTGTAAGTTGGATTCCTAGGTATTTTATTCCCTTTGAAGCAATTGTGAATGGGAGTTCACTCATGATTTGGCTCTCTGTTTGTCTGTTATTGATGTATAAGAATGCTTGTGATTTTTGTACATTGATTTTGTATCCTGAGACTTTGCTGAAGTTGCTTATCAGCTTAAGGAGATTTTGGGCTGAGACAATGGAGTTTTCTAGATATACTATCATGTCATCTGCAAACAGGGACAATTTGACTTCCTCTTTTCCTAATTGAATACCCATTATTTCCTTCTCTTGCCTAATTGCCCTGGCCAGAACTTCCAACACTATGTTGAATAGAAGTGGTGAGAGAGGGCATCCCTGTCTTGTGCCAGTTTTCAAAGGAAATGCTTCCAGTTTTTGCCCATTCAGTATGATATTGGCTGTGGGTTTGTCATAAATAGCTCTTATTATTTTGAGATACGACCCATCAATACCTAATTTATTGAGAGTTTTTAGCATGAAGGGTTGTTGAATTTTGTCAAAGGCCTTTTCTGCATCTATTGAGATAATCATGTGGTTTTTGTCTTTGGTTCTGTTTATATGCTGGATTACATTTATTGATTTGCGTATATTGAACCAGCCTTGCATCCCAGGGATGAAGCCCACTTGATCATGGTGGATAAACTTTTTGATGTGCTGCTGGATTCTGTTTGCCAGTATTTTATTGAGGATTTTTGCATCAATGTTCATCAAGGATATTGGTCTAAAATTCTCTTTTTTTGTTGTGTCTCTGCCAGGCTTTGGTATCAGGATGATGCTGGCCTCATAAAATGAGTTAGGGAGGATTCCCTCTTTTTCTATTGATTGGAATAGTTTCAGAAGGAATGGTATCAGCTCCTCCTTGTACCTCTGGTAGAATTCGGCTGTGAACCCATCTGGTCCTGGACTTTTTTTGGTTGGTAAGCTATTGATTATTGCCACAATTTCAGCTCCTGTTATTGGTCTATTCAGAGATTCAACTTCTTCCTGGTTTAGTCTTGGGAGGGTGTATGTGTTGAGGAATGTATCCATTTCTTCTAGATTTTCTAGTTTATTTGCGTAGAGGTGTTGGTAATATTCTCTGATGGTAGTTTGTATTTCTGTGGGATCGGTGGTGATATCCCCTTTATCATTTTTTATTGCATCTATTTGATTCTTCTCTCTTTTTTTCTTTATTAATCTTGCTAGCGGTCTATCCATTTTGTTGATCCTTTCAAAAAACCAGCTCCTGGATTCATTTATTTTTTGAAGGGTTTTTTGTGTCTCTATGTCCTTCAGTTCTGCTCTGATTTTAGTTATTTCTTGCCTTCTGCTAGCTTTTGAATGTGTTTGCTCTTGCTTTTCTAGTTCTTTTAATTGAGATGTTAGGGTGTCAATTTTGGATCTTTCCTGCTTTCTCTTGTGGGCATTTAGTGCTATAAATTTCCCTCTACACACTGCTTTGAATGCATCCCAGAGATTCTGGTATGTTGTGTCTTGGTTCTCATTGGTTTCAAAGAACATCTTTATTTCTGCCTTCATTTCGTTATGTACCCAGTAGTCATTCAGGAGCAGGTTGTTCAGTTTCCACATAGTTGAGCGGTTTTGAGTGAGCTTCTTAATCCTGAGTTCTAGCTTGATTGCACTGTGATCTGAGAGATAGTTTGTTATAATTTCTGTTCTTTTACATTTATTGAGGAGCGCTTTACTTCCAAGTATATGGTCAATTTTGGAATAGGTGTGGTGTGGTGCTGAAAAAAATGTATATTCTGTTGATTTGGGGTGGAGAGTTCTGTAGATATCTATTAGGTCTGCTTGGTGCAGAGCTGAGTTCAATTCCTGGGTATCCTTGTTGATTTTCTGTTTCGTTGATCTGTCTAATGTTGACAGTGGGGTGTTAAAGTCTCCCATTATTAATGTGTGGGAGTCTAAGTCTCTTTGTAGGTCACTCAGGACTTGCTTTATGAATCTGGGTGCTCCTGTATTGGGTGCATATATATTTAGGATAGTTAGCTCTTCTTGTTGAATTAATCCCTTTACCATTATGTAATGGCCTTCTTTGTCTCTTTTGATCTTTGTTGGTTTAAAGTCTGTTTTATCAGAGACTAGGATTGCAACCCCTGCCTTTTTTTGTTTTCCATTTGCTTGGTAGATCTTCCTCCATCCTTTTATTTTGAGCCTATGTGTGTCTCTGCACGTGAGATGGGTTTCCTGAATACAGCACAGTGATGGGTCTTAAGTCTTTATCCAATTTGCCAGTCTGTGTCTTTTAATTGGAGCATTTAGTCCATTTACATTTAAAGTTAATATTGTTATGTGTGAATCTGATCCTGTCATTATGATGTTAGCTGGTTATTTTGCTCGTTAGTTGATGCAGTCTCTTCCTAGTCTCAATGGTCTTTACATTTCAGTATGATTTTGCAGTGGCTGGTACCGGTTGTGCCTTTCCATGTTTAGTGCTTCCTTCAGGAGCTCTTTTAGGGCAGGCCTGGTGGTGACAAAATCTCTCAGCATTTGCTTGTCTGTAAAGTATTTTATTTCTCCTTCACTTATGAAGCTTAGTTTGGCTGGATATGAAATTCTGGGTTGAAAATTCTTTTCTTTAAGAATGTTGAATATTGGCCCCCACTCTCTTCTGGCTTGTAGAGTTCCTGCCGAGAGATCCACTGTTAGTCTGATGGGCTTCCCTTTGATGGCCCGACCTTTCTCTCTGGCTGCCTTTAACATTTTTTCCTTCATTTCAACTTTGGTGAATCTGACAATTATGTGTCTTGGAGTTGCTCTTCTCGAGGAGTATCTTTGTGGCGTTCTCTGTATTTCCTGAATCTGAATGTTGGCCTGCCTTGCTAGATTGGGGAAGTTCTCTTGGATAATATCCTGCAGAGTGTTTTCCAACTCCCCGTCACTTTCAGGTACACAAATCAGATGTAGATTTGGTCTTTTCACATAGTCCCACATTTCTTGGAGGCTTTGCTCATTTCTTTTTATTCTTTTTTCTCTAAACTTCCCTTCTCACTTCATTTCATTCATTTCATCTTCCAGGGCTGGTACCCTTTCTTCCATTTGATCGCATCAGCTCCTGAGGCTTCTGCATTCTTCATGTAGTTCTCGAGCCTTGGTTTTCAGCTCCATCAGCTCCTTTAAGCACTTCTCTGTATTGGTTATCCTAGTTATACATTCTTCTAAATTTTTTTCAAAGTTTTCAACTTCTTTGCCTTTGGTTTGAATATCCTCCTGTAGCTCGGCATAATTTGATCGTCTGAAGCCTTCTTCTCTCAGCTCGTCAAAGTCATTCTCCATCCAGCTTTGTTCCGTTGCTGGTGAGGAACTGCGTTCCTTTGGAGGAGGAGAGGTACTCTGCTTTTTAGAGTTTCCAGTTTTTCTGTTCTGTTTTTTCCCCATCTTTGTGGTTTTATCTACTTTTAGTCTTTGATGATGGTGATGTACAGATGGGTTTTTGGTGTGGATGTCCTTTCTGTTAGTTTTCCTTCTAACAGACAGGACCCTCAGCTGCAGGTCTGTTGGAGTACCTGGCCGGCGGTGTGAGGTGTCAGTCTGCCCCTGCTGGGGGGTGCCTCCCAGTTAGGCTGCTCGGGGGTCAGGGGTCAGGGACCCACTTGAGGAGGCAGTCAGCCCGTTCTCAGATCTCCAGCTGCGTGCTAGGAGAACCACTGCTCTCCTCAAAGCTGTCAGACAGGGACATTTAAGTCTGCAGAGGTTACTGCTGTCTTTTTGTGTGTCTGTGCCCTGCCCCCAGAGGTGGAGCCTACAGAGGCAGGCAGGCCTCCTTGAGCTGTGGTGGGCTCCACCCAGTTCAAGCTTCCCGGCTGCTTTGTTTACCTAAGGGAGCCTGGGCAATGGCGGGCGCCCCTCCCCCAGCCTCGCTGCCGACTTGCTGTTTGATCTCAGACTGCTTTGCTAGCAATCAGTGAGACTCCTTGGGCGTAGGAGCCTCTGAGCCAGGTGCGGGCTATGCTCTCCTGGGGCACCGTTTCCCAAGCCCGTCAGAAAAGCACAGTATTCGCGTGGGAGTGGCCCCATTTTCCAGGTGCCCTCTGTCACCCCTGGAAAGGGAACTCCCTGACCCCTTGCACTTCCGGAGTGAGGCAATGCCTCGCCCCTGCTTCGGCTGGCGCAGGGTGCACTCACCCACTGACCTGTGCCCACTGTCTGGCACTCCCTAGTGAGATGAACACGGTACCTCAGATGGAAATGCAGAAATCACCCGTCTTCTGCGTCGCTCACGCTGGGAGCTGTAGACCGGAGCTGTTCCTATTCAGCCATCTTGGCTCCTCCCCGGTATTTTATTCTTTTTGTGGCAATTTGTGAATGGGATAGTATTCCTGATTTGGCTTTCAGCTTGACTGTTGTTGGTGTACAGGAATATCAGGAATATTTGTACATTGATTTTGTATCCTGAGACTGCTGAAGTCATTTATCAGCTTAAGGAGCTTTTGGGCCAAGACTATGGGGGTTTTCTATATATAGAATCATGTTGTCTCAAAACAGGGAAAATTTGACTTTCTCTCTTTATATTTGGATGCCATTTCTTTTTCTTCCTCTTGCCTGATTGCTCTGTCCAGAGCTTCCATTACTGTATTGGATAGGACTGGTGAGAAAGGGCATCCTTGTGTTGGGCATAGAGGTGTTCATAATATTCTACAATGGAATGTCGTATTTCTGAGGGGTCAGTTTAATGTCCTCATTGTTATGTCTAATTGTGTTTATGTATTTTGATCTTCTGTCTTTTCTTTATTAGCCTAGCTAGTGGTCTGTTTTATTTTATTTATTTATTTTTTTTCAAAAAATCAACTCCTGAATTCATTGAAGTTTTGAATGATTTCTTGTGTCTCAGTCTTTTTCAGTTCAGCTCTGATTTTGGTTATTTCTTGTCTTCTGCTAACTTTAGGATTGGTTTGCTCTTCGTTCTCTAGTTCTTTTAGTTGTGGTATTAGGTTACTGAATTGAGAACTTTCTAACTTTTGATATGGGCATTTAGTGCTATAAATTTCCTTCTTAACACTGCCTTAGCTGTGTCCCAGAGATTCTGGCATGTAGTATCTTTGTTCCCATTAGTTTCAAAGAACTTCTTGATTTCTGTCTTAATTTCGCCACTTAAACAAAAGTCATTCAGGAACAGGTTATTCAATTTTCCATGTAATTTTATGGTTTCAAGAAATTTTCTTATTCTTGATCTCTAATTGTTTTGCAGTGTGGTCTAAAAGTGTTGTTGTTATGATTTCATTTCTTTTACATTTGCTGAGGAGTGTTTTATGTGGAATTATATGATTGATTTTGGAGTATGTGCCATGTGATGATGAGAAGAAAGATATTTCATTGGTTTTTGGTGGAGGATTCTATAGATGTCTATCAGATCCATTTTATCCAGTGCTGAGTTCAGGTCCTGAATATCTTTATTAATTTTCTACCTCAATGATCTGTCTAATATTATCAGTAGTATGTTGAAGTCTCTCACTGTCATTGAGTGGAAGGCTAAGTCTCTTTGAAGGTATCTAAGAATTTGCTTTATGAAATTGGATGCTCCTGTGTTTGGTACACATATGCTTAGGATAGTTAGGACTTGTTTTTGAATTTAATCCTTTACCAATATGTCATGCCCTTCTATGTATTTTTTTATCTTTGTTGTTATAAAGTATGTTTTGTCTGCAATCGTGTTTGCAACTCCTGCTTTATTCTGCTTTCCATTTGCTTTGCACATTTTTCTCCATCACTTTATTTTGAACGTATGGGTGTCATTGCCCACAGCAGCAACAGTGGCAGCATAGCGAGTGCATGCTCATTAGCTGTGGGAGGATGCTGGCAGGTGCTGGGGTGAGGCAGCATGGTTGGGGTGGCATGGGATACCTACTGGTAACTGTGCAGGTAGTTGCACTGGTGGTGGTATTAGCATGGGTTTGGGGAACTGGCAGGTGCAGCCAGAGTGTTTTTAAAATGTATATTCATTAATTTGGTTGATACTGTTGTCAATTATTTATGAAAGAGAAGTACTGAAATTTCTAGATATAATAATACATTTGTCTATTTCTATTCATAGTTCTGTCAGTTTTGTTTCATATATTTTGAGCATTGATGTTAAATATATATATATATATATATTTGGGATTGTTTTGTTTTTTCAATTAAAATATTTATTTTGATATGCCCTCTTTATCTCTTATAATATTCTTCACACCAGTCTTTATTCTAATAAAAATATAGCTATTCCAACTGTCTTAAGACATTTATATAATTATGATTCATATATGAGTATACTTGCATTGTATATTTTTAATGTATTGGCTGTCTGTTTCTTTATATTTCATGTGCATCCACTGGAAATGCCTACAGTTATATTTTACTTTTTTTTAATCTACTCTAGTCATCTCAGGGAGGGTGTATTGCTTTTTTATTGAAATGTTTTAGACCACTTACATAAAATGTAATTATCAATATGACTAAGTTTAAATATACTATCTTGTTATTTTTTTGTAAGTTGTCCCATGCATTCTCTTTTAGTTGCCCTTGGTTCCTTCATTCAGGCAGTTTCTATTACTTTGTGTAGTTCTAGGTTCTTCTACTATCATGTTCTCTTGGTCCCAATAATTTATTTTACTATTTCTTAAATGCAGATTCATGGCTATGAGTATACCGTGCTGTTTTTTTCTGAAAAGGGCTCTATTTGGCATTAACTTTTGAGGGTGATTTTTATTCAATACGAAATTTCATTTGACAGTTGTATGTGTTTTTGCATTTAAAGATGTCGATATAATATTGGCTTAATTTTTTAAAATGAGAAATCAGAACTCATTTCATTATTTTTAAGTTTTTTGGGGTTTTTTTCAGCATGTTTTTAGTATTTTCTCCTCCCTAGGGTTTCAACAATTTGATTTCTTGTAATTTGGTACAGTTTTCTTTCTCTTTATTTCATATATCTCATTTAGCCATTTGGATCTTGTGTTTACAGTTTATATCAATTTGAAAATTTTTCAAACATTCAAACATTCCTGATTCTCCTCCTGGGAGTACAATTATGCACATCTTAGACCATTGATCCACAGTTCATCAAAACTCTGCTTACTCTGTTATTTTTAGAAAAAAATTATTTCAGTTTAGTGTTTATCACTATCTTCAAGTTCACAATTGTTTTTACTGTAAGAATGTGTAAGTGTGTAAGTTGATGTTAAATTCTTTTTTACTGTAAAAATGTGTAAGTGTGTAAGTTGCTGTTAAAGCCATTTAGTAGTTTATTTTATTTTATTTTTTAACTTTTAGTTTCAAGGGTATATGTGCAGGTTTGTTATATAGGTAAACTGTGTGTTGCCAGCGGTTGGTACAGACTATTTTCTCATCCAGGTAATAAGCTCGGTGCTCAATAGGTAGTTTTTGATCCTCACACCTCTCCCACACTCCACACTCAAATAGGCCCTAGTGTCCATTGCTCTCTTCTTTGTGTATGTTTTCCACGTCTAATTTGTTCTCTTTTTCTCAATATCTTTTAGTTTTCTTTACATTATTTTCATGTTTTCTTCAGATCTTTCAACATTCAAAATCAGTAAAGTCTCTCTTATCTTTAGGTCTGTTTCCATTGACTGGTGTTTTTCCATGTATGGGTAATATTTATTTCCTTTTTCACCCATGTTTTCTCTCTTTCCTTTTCACTTTAGCATTTGATTAAATGATGAGAATTGTGATTGTTACATTGTTAAGTGTTCTTTACAGTTTACTTACCCACTGTATTGACTTTGAAATGGACAGAAGGTTACATTTATCTTCTTGCAATCACAAATAATACTGAAATAAACATGCATACACATATTTCCTTATGACTCACTGAAGATGTATTTGGAAAATATTACTAGGAGTATTATTTCTAGGTTATAAGTATTTGTATTTTCAATTTGTCTAAGTAGTACCATATTGCTCTCTGGAATGGCTCCCTTAATACTCGCTCATTAGCGATGCTACCAGTTCATCTTCCTCCTCAACATTTTATGTATGTATTTATTAATTGACAACTAAAAATGGTATATATTTCTGAAGTACATTATGTTTTAATATATGTATATACTCCAGAATATTTAAATGATGCCAATTAACATAAGTATTACTTCACATACTTATTTGTGTTTGTGTGGTAAATATGCGTAGAATCTAGTCTTGTAAGCTTTCAAGTAAACAATATATTATTATTAACTATTGTCACCATGATATATAACTTTTTACCTATTCATTCTAAATGAAATTTTGTTTCATTTGGTCAACATCTTCCCAATTTGCCCATCCACAAACCTAACTCTGGTAACTGTCATTTCACTCTTTGCTTCTTTCTATGAGTTCAATTTTCTAAATATTCCACATATAAGTGAGATCGTGCAGTATTTATATTCTTGTGTCTAGATTATTTCACTTAATATAATGCATTCTAGATTCATCCATGCTGTGGCAAATGACAGGATTTCCTTCCTTTTTAAGATCGAATAGTATTCCATTGTGTATATATACCACATTTTATTATTTATTCCTGAGGTACTGAAAACATACATTGAATCAATATATTGGCTATTGTAAAGAATACGTCAATAAACATGAGAGTACAAATGTCTCTTCAATATACTGATTTCATATCCTTTGAATATACCCAGTAGTAAGATTGCTGGATCATACGGTAATTTTATTTAGTATTTTTTTGTGGGATCTCCATACTGTTTTCCATAAGGGCTGTTCTAATTTACATTCCTATCAACAATGTCCAATAGTTCTATTTTCTCCACATCTTCACCAATAGTTATCTTTCATCTTTTTGATAACCACAATTTTAACAGGTGTGAGGTAATATCTCAATGTGGTTTTAACTTGCATTTCTCTGATAATTAGTGATACTGGGTGTTTTTTTAATATACTCATTGCCCATTTATATGTGTTCCTTTGAGAAATGTCTATTCAGGCCCTTAGCTCATTTTTTAATCAGGTTATTTGTTTTCTTGATATTCAGTTGTTTAAATTATTTACAAATGTTAGATATTAGCCCCTTATCAGATATATGGTTTGCAAATATTTTCTCCTGTTTTGAAGATTGTTTCTTCACTCTTTTGAATGTTCCCTTTGCTGTGTAGATGCATTTTAGTTTGATGTGATCCCATTTGTTAATTTGTGCTTTTCTTTCCTATGCTTTTGCATATATATATATATATATACACACACACATATATAAATCATTGCCCAGACTAACGTCATGAAGTATTTCCTCTGTTTTCTTCCAGTAGTTTTGTAGTTTAAGTCTTACATTTAAGTCTTTATTCCATTGTTAATTGATATTTTTATATGGAATGATACTAGGATCTAATTAGTGTCTTCTGTATGTGGATATCCTGTTTTCCTAGCCCTGTTTATTGAAAAGATTTCCTTTCCTCATTGAGCGTGTTTCACAACTTTGTTGCAAATCAGTTGGCTGTAAATGTGTAGACTTATTACTGGGCCTTCCACCCTGTTCCAATGGTCTATGTGCCTATCATTATGCCAGTAGCATGTTGTTTTGATTCCTAAAGTTTTACAGTAGGTTTTGAAGTTAGGTGATATCATGCTTTATTCTGTATGTTTGAGATTGCTTGGACTATTTAGGTTGTGTTGTGGCTCCATATGAATTTTAGAATTTTTTCCTATTCCTGAGAAAACTGGCATTGGAATTTTGTTTAGGTGTTGGATTGAAATTGTTAATTGCTCTGAGTAGTGTGGGCAGTTTACATAGTAGTTAACTTTAGCTATATAATTAACAATATGAATTCTTCCAATCCTTGAACATGGGATGCTTTTCCATTTATTTGTGTCTTCATTTTTATAATCAATGTTTCATAGCCTACAGTGTACAGATCTTTCACCTCCTTAATTAAATTTATTCCTGATTATTTTGGGTTTTTTTAGCTATTGTACACGAGATATTACTTGATTTACTTTTCAGACAGTTCTTTGTCAGTATATAGAAATATGACTGATTTTTGTATGTTGATTTTATATTCTGCAACTTTACTGAGTATCTGAGTTTTGGTTTTATTGGTAAAGTCTTTAGGGTGTTTCATATGTAAAATGATGTCATCTGCAAACAGATAATTTTATTTCTCCCTTTCAATTTGGATGGCTTTTATTTGTTTCTCTTTTCTATTTGCTCTAGCAAGGACTTCCAGTATTGTGTGAATAGAAATGGCAAGAGTGGACATTCTTGTCTTGCTCATGATCTTAGAGGAAAACCTTTTTAATTTTTAACCAGAGTACATAAGCTGTGGTTCTGTTATATAGGACTTTCATTGTGTTAAGGTAAAGTCCTTCGATATCACATTTGTTGATAGTTTTTGTTGTGAAAGGATATTGACTTTTTTGAATGCCTCTTTCGCATTTATTAAGATGATCATATGACTTTTGTCCTTCATTCTGTTAATGTGGTATATCACCTTGATTAATTTACATAGGTTGAACCATTCTTGCATCCCAGGGAAAAAATCCCACTTGATCATAATGAATAATCTTTTCATGTGAATATAATTCAGTTTGCTAGTATTTTGTTGAAGATTTTTGCATCTATGTTTATCAAGGTTATTATCCTGTAATTTTATTTTCATCTAATGTCCTTGTCTGACTTTTGTAGCAGGGTAATTCCAAAATTGTGAAATGAATTTGGAAGTATTACCTCCACTTTAATATTTTGGAAAAGTTTAATAAAAATTTATATTAATTCTTTTTTAAATGTTTGGTAGAATTCAGCAAATAAGCTATAAAATTCTGGGCTTTTCATTGATGGGTGACTTTTTCTTACTGATCCAACCTCTTCACTCATTATTGGTTTCTTCAGATTTTCTATTTCTTCCTGATTTATGCTTGGTACATTGAATGGTCTAGTAATTTATTTGTTCTAATATCTATTTGTTGGAGAATAATTATTAATAGTCTTGTGATTTTTATATTTCTGTGGTATCAGAATGCTTCCTCCTTCATTTCAATTTGTCTTCTCTCTGTTTTTCTTAGTAAATCCAGTTATAAGTTTGTCAGTTTTGTTTGTATTTTCAAAACTGTTAGTTTCATTGAGTTTTTCTACTTTTTTGTAATCACTATTTCATTTATTTCTGCTCTGATCTTTTTTCCTTTTTTCTATTATCTTTAGGTTTAGTTTGTTCTTCTTTTCCTATTTTCTTGTGATATAATGTTAGGTTGTTTATTTGAGATCTTTTTTCTTTTTAAATATTGGTGTTTATTGCTGTAAACTTGCTTCTTAGAACTGCTTTGGTGTATTCCATATTTTGGTAGTCAACATTTTATTTTTTATTATGTAGCTATATAATTTTGGCCATTCTAACAGATATCTAATGATATTTTGCTGATTGAATATTCATTTCTATCATTGCCAATGATTTTGAACATCTCTTTCTTACTGGGTATCTTAACTTATTAGATGAAGTCTTGTCTAAATATTCTTTTTATATATATATATATTTCTTTTCCTTTGATTTGTAGGTGTACATAGGATCAGTAAGCAGTGTGAGCCCATATCTAGAAGTATCCAAGCACCTGCAAAAGTACCTAGTAGTGGAAAGTACCTAGTATATCATGTTACTGGCCAGCTTGGTTATGTCTTCAATTTGAGAAGTGACTTGGGACTAGGAAAAAGAGGTGAAAACACATTGGTCAAAAGTAACCCTATAAACAATAAATTTTATTTTATATTAAAATGCTTTTTTGATACATAATTTTTGTACATACTTTTGAGTACATGTAATATTTGGTTACATGAATAAACTGAGTAATAATCAAGTCAGGGCATTTGGGATGTCCATTATCTAAAATATTTATCATTTCTGTGTGTTGGGAACATTTTCAGTCTTCTCTTCTGGCTACTTTGAAAGATACAGTATACTGTTGTTATCCAGATTCACCTGCTATTAGACTTTAGCACTTATTTCTTCTTCTAATTGTACGTTTCTACCCACTAACCTCTCTTTCTCAACCCCTCAACCACATACCCTTCCCACTTCATAAGATCAAATTTGCTAGCTCCAACATGTGAGTGAGAAGATGTATTTTTCTTTCTGGGCTTGGATTTTTTCAACTTAAGATAATGACCATCAGTCCCATGTATGTTAATGGAAACGATATGATTTCATTCTTTTTTATGGCCAACTTGTATCCTGTTGTGTATACATACAATGTTTTCTTTACCTATTCATCCATTGATAGAAACTTAGGTTGATTCTCTGTCTTTAATATTGTAAGTAATTCTTCAATAAGCATGCAAGTGGAAGCATCCCTTTTATATACTTATTTCCTTTACTTTGGGTAAATACCCAATAATAATACTGCTTTTAATATATAGTAATAGTAATATTACCTTTAATTTTTTGAGCAATCTCCATACTATTTCCTATAGTGGCTATACTTCTTGAAATTGCCACCAACAGTATATAAGAATTCCTTCTTTTCTGCATTCTTGTGAGCATCTGTTATTTTTTATCATTTTACTAATAGCCATTCTAACTCAGGCAAGAAAATCTCTCAATATGGCCTTGATTTGTATTGCCCTAATTATTAGTGATGGCAAGCATTTTTTTAAAATATACCCCTTGGCCATTTGTATGCCTTCTTTTGAAAAAAATATCCATTCAGATTCTTTTTCCACTTTTAGTGGAATTATTTGCCTGTTTTTATTGTTGAATTATTTCAGTTCCATGTATATTCTGGATATTATTCTAGAATATGAAGAAAATAAGGATTTAAGAAAGTAAATTTATTTTCATGATTTGTATATTTTGTACATGTTGAAAAAATCTTGAAACTTAAACTTAACTTCCCCTGTAAATCTCATGATCTTAATACCAATACACTCTACTGCTCTCTTTCTTTTTTCTTTTTTGCCTTTTTTTATTCTGATACCATACACGAAAACTCTGATGCAACTGTAATGATCTCAGTGTGTCATGCTTTGTTGCCTCCCATTACTATACTTAGAGTCATGTCAAGTTTTTCTCTCTCCTTTTTTTTCTTTCCCAACACCAATGTCCTTCCTTCTATTCCAGGTATGTAAAAATCCTTTCTGCAATTCAAGGCCCAAATCAATACCACTCTCCTATAAAGATTTTTCACTGTTTAAATGATTTCTATACATTTATAAGAATTATTGGATTTTATTTATGCTGTTGATTTATTTTTATCATTTTATTTTGTTTTTTTATATTTTTAGGAGGTATGCATTTATTCATCTCTCTCCACATTGGACCATAAGTTGCTAAGAGCAAGAACTGTTGGTAATTCCTTGCCTTGTATAAGTCGGTGATGAATGCATAACTTATGAATATATTATTAACTGATATAATAAATACCTTACTTGCCAATGCTCAGATTTTTCTGTGATTATAAGACCTATTTAGCTATTTTTGTAAAGGCCAGTTTTTAATTATCTAGTCTGTCAACAAGCTAATATTATGGTTTCCTTGGGAGAAAGTGAGTCATTAAGGATGAGCTAATACAAATTTATTTAACTGATACTAGATTAATCATCCTAAATTTGTTAATCTGCCTACAATTTGGTTTCAGCAGCCAGAAAAGCATACAATTTACAACTTGGAGCTTTTCTTTTGTATATGGAAAATGAGGGCTTTGACAATCAAGCAACACTAAGCAGAAAAGATACAAAATCCAAACTTATTTCTTACTTCTGCTTTTGGCCGCAATAGAAGAAATAGTTCTTGCATTGTCCTCCCATAATAGAAAAAAGAAAAAATATCAGAAACAACTGTTTTTAGATACTAGACAACCAACCGTGCCAAAGAGGCAGATATCAGAGTTGAGGAGGCTCAGCAGCTGGAACTTGTGAATCAGATTACTGCACAAGAGAAAGCTACACAAAGAGCTCCAGGAATCTGAATAGGGGGGTAATCTCATCTCAAGTCTTTCAGCAAATACTTAGCTGCATATGCATAGGATAAGAATTCACAAGACCTGGCAAATAATAATTTCTGGAGAAAAACAACAACTAGTGAGATTTAAACTGAAAACCTTCCAAAATTCAAACGAGTGTAAGATGCATAAGTTCCAACCAACCACATCAGAGAGGATTAACTGAACAACTATGGCGTTCACTAGGCTCCCAGAAGGGTCACCATTGGTAGTAAAGCTTAAGTAACCCATGAGTAAAGGCTATGTTAACCTGCCCTAACAAAATTTAAAAGTATCAATCTAATTCCCAAGTAGCTTAACTTCCTCCAAAACCAAACTCATTTCACCTTAATTTATTTGGGAGTGCGGTGGTGCAATCATAGCTCACTGCAGTTTCAAAGTCCTTGGCTCAAGGGGTCTTCCCATCTCAGCCTCCCATGTAGCTAGCATTACAGGTGCCCAGCAGACAGGTTCTGGTTTTGTTGCCCAGGCTAGTCTTGAACTCCTGACCTCAAGAGATCCTCCTGCCACTGCCTTTTGATCACTGGGATTGCAGGTGTGAGCCACCATATCCTACCATCAATCCGCTTTAAACAATGCTACTCTTAGAAGCATTAGCTTAAAATTTACCTAAAACCACAAGTAGATTTTTAAAAAATCATAGTACTCAGTGAATCAAATATAAGAAACAGGTAAGTTTGTAACATAATATGAAAGTATATTATTTACAAGAACAAACCAAAACAACCAACCAAAAATGATTGTATAGAATGATTGTCTCTAGCAGGGTAAAGGGTGGGTAGGGAAAATAATATAAAGTATGTGAATGAAACAAAATAAATGAAATAAGAGAATGTATTTGCAGAGCCCGTGGAAATAATGTGACATTCACTAATGAGTATGATTGACACAACCCTCCCCTAATGAAGTAAAAAATAAATGGCTTGATAATATCATACTTGGAAGAGGATCTTTTAGCTAAGTTCCATAAAACTGAAACAAAGCACGTGCTGAACATTTTTTAATTTAGTTAATCTAAAACATCAATGTGTTTCACTTCCCTTGCATATGGAGTTGCTTTAAATTTACCTGAATAATCCGAACAGTTGCTCCAGTTTGTCATGATTTAATTTCCACTTACTGGCTGACATATTCCTCAGAAGATATTTCTCTCATCAGTTAAGTGGCCACATGTAAAACTCCATAGTCTACCTAGATGAGGAAGAAGAAATCAGAGGAAGAAAATAAAAGAGAAAATGCAAAATAATAGAAAGATGAGAGATGGAGAAAGTAGTTGAGGGAAGATGAAGCAGTAAACAGGTTGTTAGCCTGACAAGCTAGGAATTGCAAACCCTTCCCTTTTAGCCTTGACTTTTTCCATTTGTTGCTCTCTCTTCATTCTGTAAGAAAATGTTTTGTTTTACTAATAGTATCTTCACAGAATTGTAAACCTTACTTTGTTTTCACCAAATTAAATCTTGTAGAGAAGTTTTATTCAATCTAGCTAGATGGTGAAGAATGGATGTAGGCAAGTAGGAGGTAGTTTTGCTACGTTCCTCCATACCTCAGGTCAGGTCTCATCTTCTGTTCCTCTACACATTTCTATCAGCAGAAACACAATTGCTGATTTTGGAAATCCAAAGGATCCATATGTGCCACTGTGGGAAAACTGATAATAAAAGTCACTACTACAAATAAATTTGATATAGTAAATAAGTTAACATATGGACAGAGAAAAAGCAGTTAAGGAAAAAATAGAGGTGAAGAGAAACAAATATAGTTAATCTGGTGCCAAACTGTCCAAATGCTACTGGATTTGGAGGCACAAAAGAGGACAAGATATAATTTTCACAAGTATATAATATATATAAATATATAATAATATAAAAAAATATAAATACATATATAATATATATTATAATATTTATTATAATCACATAAATATATATATTTATCCCCTAGCCTTTTTATTTTAACATTTTAATACATTTATATTTATTTAGAAACAAAAATGTAGTAACATATTATACACAAAAGCAGGCTTTGTGAAAGGGAAGAGATCCCATAGGCCTAGAGAATGTGGTGAAGGCAAGAGACTAAGAGTAACAAAACAAAACCAAGAGCCCAATAGCCTTTTCTTTATTTCTTTGATTATAAATATGGGAATGTTTAGTTTACATGTATAAATGTATTTGATTCATACAAATATGTATTTGGTTATATATATTACATAATAGTATGTATAATATTACACTCACTTTTTAAATAATGCCTGCAGTTTCTTTTTCTTTCTCCCTCTGCTTTTAATAAATGGTTCCTCCAGCAGCTGCCCTCCCTGTGAGTTCTGCACCAACCACCACTGATAATTGCTCCTGTTAAGCATAATGTTTTCACAGCTGCAAGCAGGATTTTTAAAAAGCAAAGGTGCATTGAAGCCATCCTCAGCAATTAATAAATATAATAATAACAATATTTGCACTTGTGACTTTTTACTCTGAGCAGATGAAAGCACTTCACAAATAAACATGTGTTATTAGCCTAATTTTTTACAGATGGAGAGGAAAAACCCACTAGATTTAGGTTAAGGCCACCTAAATGACTTTGCCCAAGATTGCCCAACAAATCAGATGCATGACCTTGAATACAACCAGGACTCCACTCAGGGCTTTCTCCAAAGGCCCTGCTTTGCTTTGTAAAAATCCAGCACCTATTAGCGTTTGAACTTTAAATGAGCACCACTTAATGCATTCATTTGTAATAACATTTGCCATAAAAACCATTGTGTAGGTTCTGATTTCCATTAATTTTGTTTCCATAAAAAGACAAACATTACATTTCAGAAAGATTTTACAGAAAAGAAAAAAAGACATTAAATGAAAACCTGAACACTGGATTTATCCTCTCCGGAGGCTTGCCAGTGACGTCCAGTTGTGCAAACGAGAAACAGTGGACAAAAGAGAAGTGCTCAGTGCTGGCCTGGACAGCTTGCAGAGGATAGAAAGCATGAAAAGCCAGGGTGTTTGTTCAAGAGATGTGTTCCTAGACAACTCCCTAAGCTCCTGAGCCTTTTTGGTTTGTTAACATAGAGAGATTATATCACATATTCACAAACAGTGCCCAAAGGCTAACTTGTCTACTGGTTAATAAAGTGTGCTCCACTTTCAACTAATCTATGAATTCTGCATGTTTCATGCAAAAACGTGAATTTTATGCTACATAATTATATCCATAATTCTGTATTGTTTAAAAGACTGCAAAAGTAATTTTTAATTCCTCATCTTAATCTTCATGAACATATATGCCCTTTGGTTTGAACATTTTGACAAAGCCTCTGACCCTGACACAGATGGTTGTTGCCTGCTGGGACAGTCTCCCACCAGTCTTCTCCCTGCCAATATGGTAACATTAAATCAAAATCTATTAAGATTTTAATAATTGCATTTGTTGATTTGTAAAGTTTAGATAAACAAATCTACCTACTCATAATTATATTTTAAGTCATTATTTTAAATTAAAAACAGTACATACAAGGCTTAAATATTAGAATAGTTTTGTACTAAACTGAAATGTAGCTGCTTCCTAGCAGGATTATATAAAGGACACTTTCCAAAAACCTATACATTATTTCTTTTAAGAGTTAAGAACAACTGAAACACAGGTGGATGCTACATTTTTTTTTCAAGAATTTTTCTGACCCTAAATACACTTTCAAAATAAAACAAAAGTTAGACAATTATGAAAAAGGCATAAATTTATATATATGTATATATATGTGTATACATATATATACATATATATGCTATAATAGGACAGTATCTGATACCTGCAAAATCCTGCCTTATATTTTTCTGTAAGAACACAGAAGAACAAATTATAACTTATTTTATAGGATGCTATAGATTATAAAGCTCTAATAATGTATATCATATTTAAGTCCTGTAACAATCCTGCACAATAAAATTTATAATGTTCTTTAAAAGATCTCCTTTTGCTTTTTTAACTGATTTTTTAATTCAAGAAAATAAATACGCTTAGGTTAAGAAAATATTAAATAATAATGACATACATAAAACCAAATGTATAAGATTAATCTTCACAATCCTTCAGTTTTACGCTGAGTTAAACAAATTAACAAAACACATATATTCCTATAAACTATACATATATTTACATATGCATCTTATTATTGCCATTGTATAGATAATGAAAACTTATTATGCATACTCTCTAAACACTTTATTCAAAATTTATAATAGAACTTTGTGGACTTCATAGACTGATACAAGTAGATATATTTTGTTCTGCTAAAAATCTGCTTAATATCTATACAATTCCCTCAATCGCTAGATATTTCTTCTTTTTTCAGGTGTGTTTCAATTTCAAGTAATGTTTCAAAGACTAATGAACATCAACTACTACATACTTTCTTGAATACATCTCCATAAAATAGTTAAGGTGTAATTAATGTGACAGAAACTGTATCAAATTTAGAATGTAATAGATACTACCAAATTTTCATCCCATAGTTTCTGTGAATTTATAATCACTCTAACAGTTTATAAGAGTATTCAGACAAATGTATTTTTATTGGATTAAATAAGTATTACATACAACTCAAAATAATATGGCTAGAAACCTCTAATATTGTGTCTAAAAAATTGTATAGTGAAATAACTATAAACACATTGAGACACTCCCCAAACTAGGCTGTCAGACAATTTAATTGCTGAGTGAAAGTATCAATATTAATTAAAGACATATGGATGAAGCAAGATCGAAAAAAAAGAATGCATCTAGGCTTCAACTCTTGGCCTAACATGGCCATGTTTTTAAAACAGACTATATAAAAAAGGCAAAACAAGAATTAGGCATTCCTCTTCACTAACTGATTTCTGAAACTCAGGGCATATAAAACTCAGAAAACTGGACAATTCTCAACCTGTATTTTTGTATTTTGTTTTTTGGTCTCCATGAGCCATCACTACTTTTTGGATAGCAACATTTGAAATCCTTTCAGAGTGAGTGAATAAATCACAGAATATATTTGTGCAGAAACAGAGGGCCGGGGGGAAGTTCAAAGAAAGAATGGGGTAAAAACTATTCTTTCTATTGTTGGTGGTATAGTTTCTCAGATATATATTGGAGGAAGGGTTGAAGATAAAAGCAATGCTAGTTAATTGTGCTTGCTAGAGGACCCTGGTTTTCACATTATTTGCAACATTTAGAGAAATAAGTAATAAGGAAGGCTGATGAAAGCCTAAAGAAATTTAAAAAGTGTTATTAGAAACATGTCATATCAACTTGCTCTGTAGCTCAACATATGAAACAGAGATTTTTAAAAAATTGTCAAAAATCATACTGACAATGGGAAACAAAAACATATCAATAAAATAAGAGGACATATTACCTTTTGAGGGGGAAAAAAGCTATCCTGAAAAATAGACGAGAAAGGGAATAACACATCTGACTACTTCTGAAATAAAGATCTAATTCAGGATCCCAACTTCCTAACTTTCAGAAAAATATTTGGCACTTTCATGAGCATGAAAAAAGTTACCTTCATGAAATATGAACAGAAGAGGAAAATATCATTTAGAAAAAAAACGGTTAAAAATGAAAGACAGTGTGAAATGGAAATAGAATAAAATTAAAAGAAAATAAAATAATACAGGAAAAATAAAATAAACATAGTAGTATAATTAATATCTACTAAATTGTGGTAGCATAATGAAATATGTAAATCCCCAAATGAAAAGCCAAACTTATATTAAAGAAAATTAGTAAGATAAAAAAATTTGCGAAACACTTACAAATTACAAATGCAAATGCTAAAGAGTTGAAAAAAGTCATGGAGGACATTTTATATGTGTATTTCAGATAATGAATATACAATTCTTCTTCTTCTTATTTTTTGAGACAGAATCTCACCCTGTTGCCTAGGCTGGAGTGCAGTGGCATCAGCATGGCTCACTGCTGCCTCAGTCTGTGGCTCAGGTGATCCTCCCACCTTAGCCTCCCTAGTAGCTGTGACTACAGGCATGCGTCACCATGTCCATCTAATTTTTTGTATTTTTTTGTAGATACGGGCTTTTACCATGTCACCTAGGCTGGTGTTGAACCCCTAGACTCAAGCAATCCACCCTCATCATTCTACCAAAAGGTTGAGATTACAGGCATAAGCCACTGCACGCAGCCTACAAGTAATTTTTACTTGATATTCTTGAAGATTAGACCAGGGCAAACAAAAGAAATGCAACAAAGTAAGAGTAGAAAAATAAACTGAAGAAACCTCAATTGATATTTTAAAAGAAAATACACATATTAATGCACACCACAACTGTATTATAAGAATAAAGAAAAATCTTGTTGAATTATATATATGTATATACAAAAACTTTAGCAACTGCAAATGTAAGTAGACAGAAAAAATAGTAATATTACCCTTGTATGTAATATTACTCAATCTCTAGCAGGACAACTGGGGAAAACATATATAAAGATATACTTAATGGTATGAAAATATGTTTGATTTATTGGATAAAGTACATAAATTTTTATTTCTTTTTTATTTACATATATTTAGTATATAATTTTCTTGTCTTTGAGTTTTTATATCTTATTTTTTCTGCTTAATTATAATTAACATACAGAAAAATACACAGGTCTCAAGTATAGAGTTTAATGAGTTGTGACTTATGCCCATAGAACTGATACCAATGTTAAGATATAAAAAATTTTATCACCTCAGAAATTCCATTCGTGTCCCTTCCTATTTAACATACTCTCCAACAGGCAAACAATTTCCTATCTCTTTTATTATCCTAGCTTAGTTTTTGCCTGTTCTGGAACTTCATCTTAATCATATTAGAAGGTAAAGACACTTTGTCTAAGCTCAGCACAATTTTTGTGAGATTCAAACTTTTGTTGCATAAAATCATTGTTTTTTCCTTTTAACTACGGAAAGTATTCAAAGTTGTGACTTTTTTACAATCTATCCAATCCTTTCATAGTAAACTATTTCCATTTTTTGACTACTATTAAGAAATTAAGAAAGCTTCTATGCAGATGATTTTAGAGGCTATAATGTGTTTTTGTTTCACTTGTATAAATACACGAGTAGAACTAACTAATAAGGTAGATGTATCTTTATAAGAAACTGTCAAATAATTTTACAGAGTGGTTATATAATTTTACACTTTCACCAGTCAATAGAGGAGGAGTTGGTATGCTACAAATCCTCGCCAACATTTGGAGTTTCTGTGCTTCTAATTATAGCTTTTCTGGTGGGTATGTAGTGGTAGTTCATTATGCTAAAATTTGCATTTTTTCTAATGAGTATTGTCAAGCACTTCCTTATATGTTCATTGGCCGTGTGCCTGTTTTCCTTTTAGAAGTGTGTTAATAATTTTAATTTGGTTATTTGTATTTTATTTATAACATAATGTAAATATATTTATATGCTTTAGATAATGTAAGAATATCATAAATATATAAAATATATAGTACATTTTTATTTATACGTAAATATATTTTTAATCAGAATACTTTAGATAATGTAAGAATATTTTATATATTTATAGTATAATACATAATAATTATATATTTATAGAATATAAAATATAAAAGATGTAAATGTATATAATATTCTGACATTATCTAAAATGTATATTGTAATCATTTATAAGTAAATTATATTTATTTATATATTTATTTATGATCATTTATAGTAATTGTTATTTTACTATCATAATTTACTGTAATACTACTCAACATTGTATTGCTAGTGCAATAAGACCGTAATAGAAAAAATAAACAACATAAAGATGAGAATGAAAGTGAAACTGTCTTTATTGTATGTATTGTATGTATTATATTGCATACCTACAATAAAGACAGATAAATAAAAATATTGTAGGTGCAAACCTTAAGAGACCTAGAAAAAAAAGGTTTTAGGAAGAGTTATTTTAGCAAGTAAATTTACCAAGTTCACTGGATTCAAGATAATACACAAATGCCATTTGTAATTCAGTATACTTGGATCTGCCATAATAACTTAGAAATAGAATGCTGAAGAATACATTTAGTGACGTGTTTCAGCAGGGAAATACAAAGCATTGCAACGATTGATTTAAGAAAATATAGATGAAGGAGATGTTTTATTAATGGATTGTTAATGAATTAAAATACTTGAAATAGTTAAGTTGTAACTCTGTTCAATTAATTTGTGATTGAAATCAATATTCTAGTTTTTATAAGTAATTAACAGGCTAATTTAAATTTTTTAATGAAAAGACAAATAATTTAAAATATTCAAAACAGCCTTAAAAATGAACAAGATGGGCAAATGTGATGGGTTAATTCCATTAAAATTTAAAGATTGCTCCACCAAATGGTGCTGAATAACTGTATGTGTATCTGTAAAGAAAACTAGTTGGGTCTTGGATTTTTATTGTTACTTCTTAATCCCTTCTGAGAGTGATTGAAGTTGTTTGTATATCAACATTTAATTACTAATATTGGGTTAGGGTATACCATTTTATAATTTGTTGTGTAATCGACTTCCTTTTTTTTTAGTTTATCTGTTCCCCCTTCCTTGTTCTACATTTTGAAGGAATTTATTAGAATTTCCAAAGAAAAAATGCGTTTTTTAGCATATGCTTAATTTGGTATCTTGTATTTTATTTAAGAATTGGCTTTTTGGCAGGGTGTGGTGACTCACGCCTGTAATTTAAATTAGCCTGTTGCACTTTGTGAGGCCGAGGTGGGAGGATCACGAGGTGAGGGGATCGAGACCATCCTGGCTAAAATGGTGAAACCCCGTCTCTACTAAAAATACAAAAAAAATTAGCCAGGCGTGGTGGCAGGCACCTGTAGTTGCAGCTACTTGGGAGGCTGAGGCAGGAGAATGGCGTGAACCAGGGAGGCGGAGCTTGCAGTGAGCAGAGATAGCTCCATTGTACTCCAGCCTGTGCGACAGAGGGAGACTCCGTCTCAAAAAAAAAAAAGAATTGACTTTTTTCCGTAAGTGAGAATTACATATCTCACCATTATACCTTCTTTTTAGAAAACAATTATGAAAATCAACAAGTCAGTTGATTTTGCAGTATAGAAAACTTAAATCTTTTTTTAATAAAGAATTTAACTTTTTTTTTTTTTTTTAAATAAACGTGGGGACTAGAATAATGGCTTTTTTTTTTTGCCAGACACACTTTGTGGTGTGCTAATTTGTAATTTTTTGATTTTTGCTATTGTGATGGTTACTTTTGTGGGTCAGCTTGGCTCAGATAAAGGAAGCCCAAATACCTCGTCAAACCCTTTTTCTGGACATGTCCGTGAGGATATTTCTGTAAGACATTAGCATGTGAATTTTTACACCGAGTAAAGATCACCCTTACCAATGTGGGCGGCACCCCCTATTCACTGAAGGCCTGAACAGGAACAAAATGTGGAGGAAAGAAACATTTACTCCCTTTGCTTGAGCTAGGCCATCCAACTTGTGGAACATTGGTGCTGCTGACTCCTGTTCCTTTAAACTCAAAATAGGACTTACACCATTGGCTGTCCTGGTTATCTCATACACCACCAGCTTTCTGGAGTTTCCAGCTTGCACAGGGCAGATCCTGGAACATCGCAGCTTCTATAATTGTGTAAGGCTGGTCACTCATAATGCTGTCATGCACTGCATAAGGATGTTTTGGTCAAGGACAGATTGAATTTGTGATTTTGGTCCCATAAGATTATGATGAAGCAGAAAATTTTCTATTGCCTGTTGACTTTGTAGCCATGATGACTTCTGAGGGCAATGCAATACTCACCCGTTTGTGGTGATGCTGGTGTAAACAAACCGCCTGTGCTGCCAGTCAAATAAAAGTAGAACAGGTACAATTATGCACAGTATATAATACGTGGTGATGATAATAAACAACTATGTTACTGGTTTATGTATTTACTTTACTTTTTATTATTTTAGAGTGTACTCTATCTACTTATTTAAGAAAAAAATGGTAACTTTAAAACAGTCTCAGGCAGGTCATTTAGGAAGTATTCCAGAAAAAGGCATTGTTCTCCTAGGAGGTGACAGCTCTATGCTTGTTATTGCCCTTGAAGACCTTCCAGTGGGACAAAATATGGCAATAAAAGACTGATATTGATTATCTGGACCCTGTGTAAGCTGAGGCCAATGTGTGTGTTGGTGTCTTCGTTTTTAATAGAAAAGTAAAACAACCCAAAATCTTTAACTTGGAAAAGCTTATAGAATAAGAAAGAAAATATTTTTGGTTCAATTGTACATTTGTGTTTTTAGTGAATTATTACAGTCAAAAAGCTGAAAAATAAAAAGTTGATTAAAAGTTACAGAAAGCTAAGATTAATTTATTATCAAAGAAAGAAAATTTAAAAAATGAGTTTAGTATAGGCTAAGTGTACAATGTTAACAGTTCTACATTTGTATACAGTCATGTCCTAGGCCTTCACATTCACTCACCACTCACTCACTGACTCAGCCAGATAACTTGAGTCCTGCAAGCTCCATTCATGGTAAGTGCCCTCTGCAAGTGCACCATTTTTTATCTTTTATGTCATATTTTTTACCTTTTCAATGCTTAGCTATATTTATATACACAACTATTTACCATTGTGTTATAATTGCCTATAGCATTCAGTATAGTAACATGCTATACAGGTTTGTAGCCTAAAAGTAATAGGCTATGACATATAGCCTAGGTGTGCAGTAGGCTATACTCTTTAGGTTTGTGTAAGTAGACTCAGTGATGTTTGCATAATGATGAAATCACCTAAGGACACATTTCTTAGAATGTATTATTGTTAAGTCACACATGACTGTAAATATCTTTCTGTGTATCTCTATCTATCTATGTATCTATCTATCTATCTATCTATCTATCTGTCTATATTTTATTGGCTCTGTTTCTCTGGAGAACCCTGACTAATACAACTATTTTGGCAGCTTTTATCAGGATTAGGTGTGCTTCATAATTAAGTAGTTATCAATTGTTTTCTAAGTTCTATCTGTATACAGATATATAGATATATATCTTTATATTTCATAGATATTACCCTCATTTTTAAAATTATAAACTAAAACTCAGAAAGGTTAGATGATTTCCAAGGTCATGCACCTAGTAAAGAATGATGTCAGAGTTTGACTCCAGACCATATTATTTCTTAGACATATTTATAAAACAATATATAGCACTATATCTTCACAGACATTGCTTTTATGGAGCTTACACTCTCTGTAGCAAAATAATCACTTATAAAACAATTTGATACAAAAAATTGATATTATTAAGTAATTAAAGTAGACAGAAATGTAATATTAACTAATGTTCATTTAGGTTTCTTATTTATATTTGAAATTATCAAAAGCCAATATGGAAATTTTGAATCATTCTCTAACTTCTTTGGAGAATGAATTGGAAACATTTTCCAACTTCAGACGCAAATGTGTCAAACAAAGGACTGAGTCATTAATTGAAAATAGAATTATTGACTCACTTTTAAACTTTGGAATAAATTTCTAGCATATAAATTTAGTTATTTTTGAGGTTATTAATAGTACAATCACAGATATGTCATACAAAAGTTTCCTCAACATATTTCATCACATTTTTTATGTAACTTAGAATTGTTCTGTCTAAAAAATATTACTTTACATTTTCTTTTTTATTTTCTGTAGTAGCTCTTAACCACCATTCACCGCCTCTATAGTGTATTATTCTAATTGAGAAGATGTGAAATGATGTACCTCAACCACCAGAGTGGTAAAACTACCACATCGTTTACCTTGGAAAATGGGATCTCTGTTCCAAGACTTTCCATTTTCATATTTAGACAAAGCTTATATAACTAGGGTGAATTTGTGGAAAAATATGTGAAACGAACAAGTAGATGAGATGTTCCTTTCCTCTAAACCATTGAACACGCATTTCTTATTGAGAAATGTAAATTATCATCTCTGTGAAGTATATTTGAGGAAAGGGCATTCAGCAGTGAGTGGAAAATGCAGTTCTCTGGCAGTAGCTATATGAGCCACTTTTAACTTATTGGGGGAGGGAGGAGTACATAATGTGATTTTCTTGCTATGAATTATATTCTCCACTATAAATTCACAGAGGAATTTCATGAAGCAGACAACATTACCAGTGCCTATCTACATTCAGGAAACATTTGAATTCTGTTAAGTAATTTGTTTAAAAATACTGATTGATTGGTTTATAGACGGTTGATTAATGAAATATTGTCTATGTGCTAGGCCTGAGGTCTATAATTCTGAATGTATATTTAAGTGAAGAAAATATCTTTTATTTTTATTTCTGGAGATTCTTTTCTTGTAAGTGGAAAGAATGATCTATATTTGTTCAGACCTGGAGAAGAAGTGAAACAATTTTTCAAGGTAGATGTAAGTAAAAGAGAATTTTTAAACGAGTTCCTATATTTAGTGCATGCAGTGGAAGTCATGAAAATACAGGGAGATCTTGAATTAGAATGATATTCTCTCGAAGGCCCCCATTCTCATTCACGGGTTAAAAAAAAACAAGAAGACACCAATGAGTATAAAGTAATTGGTACTTTATAGAGATATAACATTTATGTGCTTAATATAAGATTATTTTTATACATTATACATTATTAATTCATAATTTAAAATATAATTTTGAAGAAAAAGTTCTTGTCTTAATTTTGTTATTCAGCAATATTTACATTTTAGTATCTAAGTCACACATTTAGCAAGGCATTGTCCTGAGTGACTGAAAATATTAACACATTTAAAACTCATAACAGCTCTGAGAGAGATATTACTATTGCCACTACTTTCAACTGAGAAATTTAGGAAACCCTGGTAAGGAACTTTCCAAAGATCTTACAACTAGGAAGAAGTGTACTTGGAATTTGAATTTAAGAAGCTATACTTGAGTCCATTTTCTGTTGTTTGGCTTGGTATAATGCATTCCCATGCATCTTTCACTCAGTTTTAACAATTAGAAATATTTGTCTGATTTTTTCCAACTATATCCCCCACCATATGCTTGCTTCGTATCTTTGTGTGTGTCTGAGTGTGTCTGTGTGTGTGTGTGCACGTGCAGTAGTAGTAGTAGATTAAAGCAAATCTCAGAAATATCCTTTCAGTACTAACACTAGTATTGTTTCTAACAGATAAACTTTCTTTATATACACAATCTTAATTTAGTAACCCAAATCAACACAATAATAATTTCTTAATATTATCTAATAATACATAGTTGATATTCTAATGTCACTGTTTCAAATATATATTTTAATTGTTGGTTTGTGTTAATTAAGATCAGTCAAAATTCATACATTGCATTTGGTTGATATGTCTATATTTTTTTCTGTAGGGCATCCAATTTTCTTCTTTGTTTTTTCAGGTGACATATTTATTGAATACATGGGCTAACTTGTCCTACAGAATGTCCCAACCTCACATTTGATAAGTTGTGGCAAATACACTGGGCTGTATTACAGGATATTAAAATTAAGTTTAGGAAACCCTAGTTGCTCATAATGGACAGTAATTACAATAACCCACTGCTTTGGAGGAAGACATGATTTTCACTGTAAGAGACACAAAGTGTTTCTCTACTTTACTCTTGAGGGAGATACTCTATCTTCCAAGGTTGTCTTTTATATAAATATCATTGAAAACATAGTCTGGAACAGAAGAACCATCACTGTCTCATTCAAAATACATGCAGAAAAATGAAAGACCTGTGCAAAATTGTCTCTTCACAATATCCACCCTTCATTTTTGCAAAGTCTTGAATACTGGTGAATTTTGTCACTGTGCCACTTCATCAGCAACTCTGATTAATCTGACCTACAGAAACTAGGCCAACTGTGTTCAATTATCTCATACAACATTTAATTAAGGCCATTCTAAATAAGATTCCAAGCAGCCTAAAGAGTACAGCCTTAAGTATTGACCACAAATATGTCATCTAAAGTACCAGACACAGCTAAACAACAACAACAACAACAACAACGAAAAATGCATTTTAACTTAGAAAGTCTGGTGTCATTTTCTATAAGTTTTAGTATTGACATTTCCACTTCACCAGAGACATTAATCCAAGCACAGCAAGATGATTTAGTAATTGCATTGACTCTGCCTTGGACTATGAGAAGCAAGTCTCAGGCAATCATTCATAACAATCATGACCAGTGAGTTCAGGCAGAACTGAATGCCTTCCAGGGCCAATTCAGTATAATTGATCACTTTGGTTAAAGTCCGTGATAAATTTTGTACTATGGTTTCTAATCTATTGACTCATGTTGTAGAGATAACAGTCTTCAAGGAATACATAAATAATGAACGTATTTTCCTTTTAGGAAGTATCTCTGAGTAATCTAGGGAGTCTCATTTTGAAAAAAGATAGTCACAGTCATCCAGTTTAGTGTTTTATAAAACATTACAAGGTATCTAACATCTACCCCTAAGATGTAAATGACTATATTTTTGGGAAGGGACAAATTGGTTCATTTTTACCAGACAAAAAGCACAATTCCAGAGACATGTATGATTTCCCAGGATAGAAATTCTTGGCCAAAATTTTGAGGTCTCAAATGTGCAAATAGTATTCATTAGGAGGGGGCAGAGACTGACAGCGCTTCCAATGTAGTCTCTAAGATAACTAATATGCTCTCTAGGTTTGGTTTTAATAATTGATCAAATTCACTTTTGAAGGGGATGTTCAAGTCACCAGCAGGATGACGTCTGTCTGTCTCAAAGAATGACTGACTATAAGGAGGTGGGTGGAAAAGGTGTCCAAAGATATTGACAGGTGTTTATGGTTGAAGGTGAAGGAGCTAGGGTCATCTACTCTGTTTTAATAGTTCACCAGTAAAGTAAAGATAATTGTACTAATATTTTGATTGGAGCTGTCTGTCAAAATCTGATAGATCTAACAGCCAGACAAATTATAACGGCTTGCAATTGTTTGGGAAAGCGATATTAAGAGGGGGTTCATTTATGAGGATGAAGGTGATTGTAAAAGACAAGTGTACTTAGCATTTCTCCCTCACCTTTACTCTTAGTGTTTACATTATTGCCTTCCCAAGTGATGAGAGTGTTGTTTCTTCTCTCCTATCGCAAAACAAGTATGTCCCTTTGTAGTAGTTACAACTTCCCCTGTTTTCCAATCATACCTTACAAGCAAGCAGAACTTTCTCCAGAACGATCAGGAGATTTTGAAAATAATTGAAATTATTTGAACTGAAATTGAAGGAGAAAAAAATTATTAACATATAACATAGCATCTCAGAGTTTTGAGAAAATAACACACCAGTAACATATGCATGATTGGTATTTCAGAAAGAGAAAAGAGAAAGGATACAATAAACACTGAAGAAATAATAGCCAACACATTTGCAGATTTAATGACTGGCATCAACCACAGAAACAAGAATCTCATGGAAGAAAGCAAGAAAAATAGGAAAATAAACAGCAAGAAAAATATCTAGAAATTCATTTTTGAACTGCTAAAATCTAGACACGAATAGAAAAATTAGACACAGCTAGAGTACCTGCATAGAAACCACAAAAATCATTAAAGATCTTTTTCAGAAATCATTTAGGTGAGAAGACAATACAATTACATCATAAAGTGCTGTTAAGGGAAAGAAATCTTCAATATGTAATTCTATAACCAGGTAAACTATTATTTTTAAAAAATGATAAAGGGTGACATCAGCAAACAGAGCATAGAAGAGATTGCTGGGATTTGTTTCCCCCATAAAAATGTCAGTAAACTGGTTTAAAAAAAAAAAAAAAAAGATCAATTCTATATTTTCCAAAAATCTGGATATAAAGCAAAAGCTTGGAACAACTCGGCATATTTATTCAAAACAACGACAACAACAATGATTTAAGAACAGTGAACAGTTTTATGGGGGTTTAAACTTTGCAGCTACATGTTTCCTGAAATCAAACAGTCCACACTCATGGTAAAAACTAGCAGCCTGGCAGCCACTATAGAAATGAGTACCATTTAAAACTCCTTGAAAGTCTCATTTCCAAAGAACTCTCACTGCTTAACCTGTCTTGTGGTTTCACAGAAGACCCTCACTTGCAGAGAGTGCATTTATCTGACCTGCCTCTTAGCTCACTCAGGACAAACAGCCTTTTCCCAGAGTGTTTGTGAAAATTATCAGCAGCAAATGTTTAACACGGTAGCTGCTTAGGATTCTGATTACCTTTGTGGAAAACAAATGGTGAAAACCTGCAAGAAAGAGCTAGTGAATGAGATATCCACAGAGAGCTTTGAAAATCTCTATATGTTCCTGTGAATCTAGAACCCTGTATGACATTGTGAATGCCCAGGGTTTGCGCACGTCCTGGAAAGACCTGATAATGTCCAAAGCGTGTAGCTGTGGCTTAGCTTAATATGCCGCACAAGCAAAAAGTGAAGGATAATACAAAGTTGTAAACTGCTTGCCTGTACAGTGAGGGCATACCTCAGAACACATTCAAGTCATCTCAGCAAAAATCAGAAGATATCTTGTTTGAAGCATTTAAGGAAATCTCCGTATAATCAGTAGCTGGTCACTAAACCCACCAAACAGAGACTTCAATGGACACACATGACAAGGGAAAAAGACTTTACAAAATTAGTTTAGAAAAGTGACTCAGCAAACAAACAACTGCTACTACAATAAACAGTAACCACTACAAATGCTGGGGAGAGAGTAGAAGCTGATTTCCACAGCAGTCAAGTTACATAATTTAAAACATCCAGTTTTCAACAACAAAATAATATTAGGAGGTATACAAATAGTATGACCAATACATGAGAACAAGAGTAATCAATATAAACAATTAATGAGGAAGGTGACACTGGACTTAAGAGACAAAGACTTCATATCAGCTATTTTAAATGTATTCGAAAAATTAACTATGCAGGAAAGAGTGAAAACAATGTCTCACAAAATAGTGAATATCTATAAAGAGACAGAAGTTGTTTTTAAAAAGACCCAAATAGAATGTCTGGGGTTGAATATTACAATAACTGAAATAAAAACTAACTAGAGGGGCTCAAGAGCAGAACTATGCAGACAGAGAGTCAGCAAACTTGACTCTAGGACTATGGAAATTATCCACTCTAAGGAACAAACAGGAAAATGAATAAAAGAGAAGGAGCATGTCCTCAGGATAAACCATATATCAGGCCGTAAAACAAGGCTCCAAAAATTTAAAAAGCTTCATCACCCTTTTCATCATCATCATTATGGTTTAAGAAAGTTTGTTCTCCAACCACAATGAAAGGAAGTTAGACATCAATAACAGAAGGAAACTTGAGAATTTCACAGACACACAAAAATTTAAAAACACACCATTATGTAGTGAGTCATTCTCTGGATGATTTATGTAACAACCTTATACCTGCTGAATAACTGAATATTATTTTTTTCATTGTTTTCTTTTAGATTCATCAATGTACAAAATGCAGTAAATGTGCTAATATCATCAGTGGTTACCTTAAATACTTTGATAGAATTATTTTAAATATAATCAATTAATTAATGTGGACTTTGATAGGAAATTTGATTACTTATTAAAATCTATATATCCATATTGAATATTTGCTCAACTTAGAAATAATGCTGTCAATATCAATATTCAAAGCAAGTTTTTAATGTTGTATTCAAAGTTTTTCACTGCTACGGAAAATTAGATCCATTTATACTTATGCCATGGAAATAAATGAAAACATGTAATTGTTCTTATTTAGACAGCAGAAATACAATGATTTGAAGTTAGCAGATTTTACAGCATAGGAACAGGACACCACCGACTTTATTAAAAATTTATTTTGACTAAGTTGTTTCAAAGTACAAGAAATACCACGAGTAGTAGTTTCAAAATTTCTATTTTAGAGGGAGTTGGTGATAGGGTAAAATGAAAAGATGTTAGTTGTAGGGTACAAACTTCAGTTACAAGATGAATAAATTCCAGAAACCTAATGCACAGTATGATAACTATAGTTAATAATAAGTAAAAGTATTGTAAACTCAAAATTTGCTGAGAGTAAAGCTTGTATTTTCACCATAGAAAAGTAACTCTGTAAAGTGACAAATATGTTAATTAACTTGATTGTGTAATCATTTAATAATAATATGTATATCAAAACCTCATGTTTTAAATCTTAAATATATACAATTTTTATTTGACAATTATACCTCAGGAAAGCTGGGGGAAAAAGGAGGCAATTAAGAGACCCAGTCTAATTGGAAGGGTGTTTTTAAAGACATGTTTATATAGCAAACATGCTGTTTGTCTTTCTAGTTGTTATTTACATGGAATGGCCTAGTGGGGCAGATAGAGATGGAAAATAAAGAACCCTCAAACATTCTTATAGCTATCACTTAATAGTACTCTGTAGAAACAGTCTTGTGGAAACAGAATTGATCTTTTTAGACTTATGGATGCTTTTTGGAAGTTGATTTGCAATGCAGAGGACTGTTTTTATGAACTCATCTGTGGTGCTGGGATACACTAAGCTAAGTAGATATAGTTTTATTCAGATACTGAAAATTGTGTTTCTATGTGTTGGGATTTGTGTTCTGAGCTCTCCAGTATTAATGGAGGCAGGAATCATGCCTGTGAAAATATTCCTATGTTGTAGAAAATAAGAAATGCACTTTCCTAGAACAGAGCCACTCAAACTGGTATTCTTCCTTATAATATGTTATAGCAGCTAAAAGTCAGTCATTTTGCTTCTCCAAAGTGGGAAACAAGTAAGTAATTTTGGAGAGAAAAAAATTGAGGGAAAACAGTTTTAGAAAAGCTGCACCTGTTTACCTTAGCTTAGCTGTAGGTAATTCCACAAAATAAATACATTCAGCATTGTGAATAAACTGTGAAGTGATTTTTTTAAAAATATTCCCTTTAATTATAACTGGCACTTGTGAGCTTAATACTGGAGGCAGCTGAAAAGTGATATAAGTGTTAGTTAGCTATAGCAATGTGGGACTCCAATATAGGTGACTGGTTATGGTTTAATAATCCTAAAAAGGACACGTACGTAAACCAAATGTTTAATTTCACATATTGAACATCAAAGGTACTTTTTTCCCTCCTTCTCACAGTAAAACTACTTTTAACACAGTCTGGAAATTGGTTTACAGACTTTTCTTATAGCCAAAGACATGAGAACAGAAATTCCGGCCATGTGACTGCCTAAAGCTGTAGCCCTTGGCCTGCCATAGATGATTAAAAAGGTTCTATATAGAAAGAGTCAAGACTTTTTTGGTCTGTGTTTCTAAGCAAGTGTGGTTTGGAACAGTTTAAACAGAGAGAGACCTATATTCTTGGAAACCTTGACTATTTTTTTACTTTCTTGTTCTTTCCAGCTGGATGGAACCTCTGCTTTTGTCCAAATCAGGTGCCTGTCTAGAAGAAAGCCAAGTTTTTAGAAATTAGATGAAAATAACACTTGTTATTTTATATTTTCAAATGTAAAATAGCCACTGAAAGGCAAGGGCAACTTAGGTTAAAAAAAATGTGTAAGTAAGCTTGAAATTGCAGGGAGGAGTTAAAAGTATAGATATGTTATAAATCATATGGTAAAAGTGTCACATCCTACCCACAGTCACACATGTTTTCTTTAATAGAGAAGTCACTCCTTTCGTTCAAAGAGTATGTCCCTGTAGCTAGTCACATCCATTTAGTTTAGTGTTCAACAGCTTGCCAAAGCAAGAGTCTTTGTAGGCTTAAGTGTATTCATATGTTCATAAAAATGACACACTCATTAGCAACTAGAGACCAAAGAAAGTTTGCATTATAGCCACTCCTCCCCCATAAAAAACTTACAGATAATGAATAGCAGTTGAAGTGTTTTTCTTTTACTTTGTTTTATAAGTCTAACTTTATTGATCATGGGTTTATATTTAAACCCTTACATAGTACAGGAGGACATGGAGTCAAACTTCCCCATTCTTGATCCATTTTCTGTTTGAACTTGAGCAAATTATTTAATCCCTGTCTCATTTTATTAATCTGTAAAATTTAGAAATAATAATACGTAATTTATGAGGTTATTTAGGATTAAATAAAATATGTATCTGAAGTTTTACGACAAAGCTTGGTATGCAGAACCACACCTGATACGCAGTAGGCACTCAACAAAGGCACTCAAGAAAGGTTATTTATTGTTACTATCATCACAATTTATCCTCATGACAAATCTATGAATAGGCAATCTTACTGGCAATTTAAACATGAAGAAACTGAGAATTGGCAATGCCATGCTATTTTCTTAACTGCATTCAGAGATTCTAAATGGTAGAGCAAGGTAAACTGGATCTCAAGATAGGTATCTCCAAGCAAAAAGCTGACAAATCTGCACTTCTCTCCAGCTTGTCAAATTATATTCAACACAAATATATTGAGAATGAGGTATGTGTTAGGTCCTGTGCTTAGATCCAGGCAACTGAAGATGAATAAGGCATGATCCATCATGTAACAAGATCAAATTTTTCACAGACACTCACATGTTAAAATCAATCATTTATATGTTAAAGCCCTCACTAGAAAAGTGAAGTAAAGGTAAAAGCATCACCTCAGTGTGGCAGTGTGGAATGTTGTCTGAGGACCTGGAAGCACAAAATACCATCCTCAATTAGGCTGGCATAAGTAGAATCTATTTCTTTAGTCAGACACATTTTTTTTTTTCTTAATTGAAATCCCTAAAAGCAGAGTCCAGTCTAGTAACTTACCTATATTAAGTGTTTTTTGTTTGTTTGTTCTTATTCTTTTAAGTAACTAGAAATCTTTTATACTCAGACCTACAGTTTTGGATATCCATGTAAAATTTGCTATTTCTATATGGTTTGGCTGTGTCCTCACCCAAATCTCATTGTGAACTGCAGTTCCCATAATCCCCACATGTTGTGGGAGGGACCCCGTGGGAGGTAATTGAGTCATGGAGCCAGTTACTCTCACGCTGCTGTTCTCGTGATAGTGAGTTCTCACGAGATCTGACGGTTTTATAAGGGGCTTTCTCCCTTTTGCTCAGCACTTTCTGATGCATCATGTGAACAAGAACGTGTTGGCTTCCCTTTCCAACATGATTATAAGTTTCCTAAGGCCTCCCCAGCCATGTTGAACTGTGAGTTAATTAAACTTCTTTCCTTTATGAATTACCCAGTCTCAAGTATGTCTTTATTAGCAGCATGAATAACGCTGCTACTTGGGTAGTAGGGTTCTGCTGTAAAGATACCCAAAAATGTGGGAGCAACTTTGGAACTGGGTAACAGGCAGAGGTTGTAACAATCTGGAGGATTCAGAAAACGATAGAAAAATGTGGGAAAGTTTGGAACTTCCTAGAGACTTGGAGGGCTCAGAAGACCCAAAGATGTGGGAAAGTTTGGAACTTCATAGAGACTTGTCAAATGGGTTTGACCAAAATGCTGATAATGACATGGACAATTAAGTCCAGGCTGAGGTGGTTTCAGATGGAGGTGAGGAACTTGTTGGGAACTGGAGCAAAGGTCACTCTTGCTATGCAAAGAGACTGGCAGCATTTTTCCCCTGCCCTAGAGATTTGTAGAACTTTGAGCTTGAGAGAGATAATTTAGGGTATCTGGCAGAAGAAATTTCTAAGCAGCAAAGCATTGAAGAAAAAACAGAGCACAAAAGTTTGGAAAATTTGCAGCCTGAAAATGCAATAGAAAATAAAAACCCATTTTTCTGAGGAGAAATTCAAGCTGGCTGCAGAAATTTGCATAAGTAACAAGAAGCCAAATGTTAATCACCAGGACAATGGGGAAAATGTCTCCAGGACATGTCACAGATCTTCACAGCAGCCCCTTCCATCACAGGCCTGGAGGCCTGAAAGGGAAAAATGGTTTCCTGGGCTGGGTCCAAAGGTCCCCTATTGTATGCAGCCTCAGGGCATGGTGCCTTGAGTTCCAGTTGCTTTAGCTCCAGCTGTGTCTCAAAGGGGCCAACATACAGCTCAGGCTCTTGCTTCAGAGGGTACAAGCTCCAAGCCTTGGCAGCTTACATGTAGTGTTGGCCTTGCGGGTGCACAGAGGTCAACAATTGAGGTTTGAGAGGTTTCAGAGGATGTATGAAAATACCTGGATGTCTAGGCAGAAGTTTGCAACAGGAGTGGAAACCTCATAGAAAACCTCTGCTAAGACAGTGCAGAGGGGAAATATGGGGTTGGAGGCCCCACACAGAATCCCCACTATGGCACTGCGTGCTGTGAGAAAAGGGCCACTGTCCTACAGACCCCAGAATGGTAGATTCACCAACAGCTTGCACCATGCACCTGGAAAAGCCACAGGCACTCAATGCCAGCCCATTAAAGCATCTGGGAGGGGAGTTATATGCTGCAAAGCCACAGAGGCAGGGCTGCCCAAGGCTGTATGAGCCCACCTCTTTCATCAGTGTGCCTTGGATGTGAGACATGGAGTCAAAGGAGATCACTTTGGAATTTTAAAGTTTAATGACTACCCTATTGGATTTCAGACATACATGGGGTCTATAGCCCCCTTGTTTTGGCCAATTTCTCCCATTTGGAATGAATGTATTTACTGAATGCCTGTTCCCTCATTGTATCTAGGAAGTAACTAATCAGCTTTTGATTTTATAGGCTCATAGGCTGAAGAGACTTGCCTTGTCTCAGATGAGACTTTGGACTTGAACTTTTGTGTTAATGCTGGAATGAGTTAAAACTTTGGGCGACTGTTGGGAAGGCATGAATGTGTCTTGAAGTGTGAGGACATGACATTTGGAAAGGCCAGGGACAGAATAATATGGTTTGGCTGTGTCCCACCCAAATCTCATCTTGAATTGTAGTTCCCATAATCCCCACATGTTGTGGGAGGGACTTGGTGGGAGGTAATTGAATCATGGGGGACAGTTACCTCCATGCTGCTGTTCTCATAATAGTGAGTGAGTTCTCACAAGATCTGGTGATTTTAAAGGGACTTTTCCCCCTTTTGCTTAGGACTCCTTATTGCTGCTGCCATGAGAAGAAGGATGTGTTTGCTTCTCCACTACCATGGTTGTAAATTTTCTGAAACCTCCACAGCCATGCTGAACTTTGAGTCAGTTAAACCTCTTTCCTTTATAAATTATCCAGTCTTGGGTATTTCTTTGTTAGCAGCATGAGAACAGACTATTACAATTTCCTTCTAAATCACTGATTGAATATCAAGTCATTATGATATTTGTATTACTGAAAACTTTCAGATATATTTAAGGAAACTTATTCAACTGTATCTTAAATGCAGTTATTTATAATAGGAATAATCAAGGTGCTATGCAGAGTTTGGTTTTCTTATTTTAATTGCTTTAAAATTTAAAAGAAAAAATACTGAGATTTTAAAAAAAATATTTATTGATTACTTTTTTCAGATAAAATTAGGAATTTTTCAATTACTTAACAGTAAACATCAGTATAATTGATAGGTTTTGTTACATAAGTCTACTTTTTACTTTAACAGTATTATAACCTAATTAATTTCATTTAATCTTCATGTAAACTTCTTTAAAAATCACAAAAATTGAGGTTTATAGTCATTTGGGAAAGAATGTTTTATTTTATTTTTTTCTGAAAATATTAACAGCTCTAATGGCTAATATTGATACACTTTTACCTATGATCCCTTATTTAACTGTTTAGCAAATCTGAACTGAAGTATTTCAAGTCTAGACCCTACACCCAATTCATTACATCTAGCAATTCTGCTTGGGATGTTGACAAAAAAAAGCCTTACAGGCAGGAATGATGAGATGATTTTGCTCAGAATAGCTCTCTCAGCATTTCTCCCACCTGAATCTGAGCCATTGTGTGATCAGCTACTGAGGCTATTAGGGATCCTGGCACTTGGCATTTTTCTACCTCTTTCCATTTTATACACATTGCATTTTCTGCCCGCAATATAGTAGCAAGTAATTATAAATTAAAAGCAACATATATTTCTTCATTTTTCATAAGCAGTGCAGTATTTTTAAATAACTTCAAATGACCTTATTACACTCTGTTGATTTTTAGTGAAAGATACTTTGTTTTCAACATATTTAATACTACAGTATACCAAACACAAGATGGAGTGTGACTACTGTGAAGAGTTGGCCTTTGGTTTCAAACAGCAGTGAGTGCTCACAAAAGCATTATCCATAATTCATGGTTTCTCTTTGTTTAATTTTTTAAATCTTTTACTTATTTATTATCTAACAAACTTTGTATCAATAGCCTACAGGATGATTTTCAATGAGATTTTTTAGGCAAGAATGAATTAAATGCAAAACGGAAGTTATTTTTCTTTACGCCTCAGGAAAAATGCTTATTCAACTTGATGAATCAAAGTGTATCTGTAAATACTCAAAATTAAAATGGCCTTGGAAATTTTATAAATTAGAGAAGAGTATTACAAATTTCGAAAAGCTCAGAGAATAATGGGGACCAATTTAGTAAATACTTAAATAGTATTATTTTGGTAATTTGTTAGATCTTTGAGATTTCGATGTTTGGTGTTTCAGGTTGAAGGCAACATTTAAACAGTTTCCAAAATTCTAATTTATTAAATCAAAGAATAAGGAATATTAAGATAGGAAATTACAATCACAATTTATATTCAATTCATACTCAATATATTGCTTATTCTAAATGTTCTATGTTTTATTGTCATCATATTATTATGAAAATATATGACATACATAGAAAAATGAAATAATTTTATAATAGATATTAGCATATATTAACCACTTTGATTAAAAATTTTTAATATTGTATAACATGGTGACTATAGTTAATGTATTATTGAAAACCACTGATAGTATTTAGTATTTTGATAGAAAATATATAAGTATGTGAAGTAATGCATATGCTAACTAGCTTGATTACATTATTTCACAAAGTATAAATATTTCAAAGAATGTTGTACAAAAAAATTTAAGTTTAGAATCATTGCTTTATTTTTTTATTTTTATTTTTATTTTTATTTTTATTTTTTTTTTGAGACGGAGTCTCCCTCTGTCACCCAGGCTGGAGTGCAGTGGCGCCATCTCGGTTCACTGCAAGCTCTGCCTCCCGGGTTCACACCATTCTTCTGCCTCAGCCTCCCTGGTAGCTGGGAATACAGTCGACCACCACCACGCCCAGCTAGTTTTTTGTATGTTTAGTAGAGACGGGGTTTCACTGTGTTGGCCAGGATGGTCTCAATCTCCTGACCTCGTGATCTGCCCACCTCTGCCTCCCAAAGTGCTAAGATTACAGGCGTGAGCCACCGTGCCTGGCCCATTGCTTTATTTTTGTTAATATTTAATATATTTTTTCAGAACTTTTTAATGGCTATAAATCTTATATTTTACCTATGTATAAATCAGTGTACACTTCTTAAACAAGACATACTCATAAAAATGCAGTACTAGGCCAGGCGTGGTGGCTCACGCCCGTAATCCCAGCACTTTGGAAAGCCAAGGTGGGCGGATCACTTGGGGTCAGGAGTTCGAGACCAGCTTGGCCAACATGGTGAAATCCCCTCTCCACTAAAAATACAAAAATTAGACAGATGTGGTGGCGGGTGCCTATGATCCTAGCTACTCGAGAGGCTGAGGCAGGAGAATTGCTTGAACCCGGGAGGCGGAGGTTGCAGTGAGCCGAGATCACACGACTGCAGTCCAGCTTGGACAACAGAGCGAGATTCTGTCAAAATAAATAAATAAATAAATAAATAAATAAATAAATAAATAAATAAAATGCAGTACTAATATCTTACCTAAAACGTAATAGTATTTCCCTAATATCTAATATCCAGTTCATATTAAAAATTCTCCAAGTGTCTGCCAATACACTTTTAAATCTATTTTATTTTCAACCATGATTCAAAAATTTTTATAGATTGCATTTTGTTATGTCCTTTTTGTCTTTTTAAAATCAATATTATATGCCTATTTTTTATTCTTTCCAAAAACACATTTTTAAATATAGTAAATCTGTTTTTGTTAGAATTTCCTACATACTGGGTTTGCCTAATTTTTTCCTTCTGCTTTCATTTAAGCTTTTCCTCAAACCCTGTATTACCTCTAAATGAGAAATTAGACCTAAATGCCTGATAAGATTCAGGTTAAATATTTTTCGGAAAATACGACACAGGCAATGCTAGATATTTTAAATTGCTTTCCATCAGTTGGCATCCAATATCAGGTTTTCCCCAAAATAAATGAGGCTAACTTTTATCTCTTTTATTCAGATGATTACAAACCACATCTCTCTATTATAAAGATATGTTTTCTTCGTTCTGTAATTAGCAAGAAATATGTGAGATAATACTTTTGGCACCAGGCAAATATTGGATGCCCAATAATCTTTCACTCACTATTTTTATTTTTTTCCTTACAATAATGACTATGTATTGCTTAACAACTTAATAACAAATGATTTTTTAATTATATCATTCTTTCTGTAATTTTAGCTGGCCTTCTCTAAAAAAAAGGCTTTTGATTACCAACAGGAGGTGCACTATAGTACTTCCTTAAATTTTATCATTTATGCTTAATTTGGCCTCTTTAATGAGTTCAAGATAGAAACTCATTAGAGTTGGGGTAATATTGGTGGCAAATGAGTTATTTTTATACTTACCCCTGTCTTTTTAAAATGTCAACATGGACCTACACATATTCATTAATTGAATATTTTGAAATTTATTTGTCATTTTTTCATTTTGATACCCAAATTGTGGAAACTTATTTGGTAAAGCAAAAGAATATTCTATGAAAACAGAAAATACACCTGTAAAAAAATGTATGACTATTTTGGTTTGTACTTCAGAATATGTAATTTACTTACCAGATAATATCTTGGTTCATAAAAATATTTATATTATTACTCCTTGTGCTGCCTTGTAATACATAAACTAATCTCATCAAAGTAGATGCTATTGAAAAATTTAAGAGACACAATCATTTAGCTAGAAATTAAATCATCAGACATTGTTTGACTTACTCTACAGCATAGCAATAGCTATCATTATAATCTCCATCCAATACTTAGTATATTACAACTCAGAAATTGACTTCCTCTCATACTTAAATATATGTATTTATGCTACTAAACATTTTTTAATCTTTTTTTTTTTTTTTTTTTTTTAGAGTACTGTATTTAATGTTTGTTAGAGAACACAGAGTATGGAAACGTTGCCATTAACTAATGTGTAATTTGGTCATATTTCCTGATAAGATAATAAGACTTTTTGCTTTCCTCTAATCTAAACTTTCTCCAGGAGGTTATGCAACATAAAGCACTATGATTAATATTGCCACTTAATAATGTAAATGTATTTTCTCAAAAGAAATGTATCCCATTAATGGGACTGAACACAGTCTTCAGTGGAAGGTTCAGACTTTTTATTATTATTATTATTATTATTATTATTATTATTATTATACTTTAGGTTTTATGGTACATGTGCGCAATGTGCAGGTAAGTTACACATGTATACATGTGCCATGCTGGTGCGCTGCACCCACCAACTCGCCATCTAGCATTAGGTATATCTCCCAATGCCATCCCTCCCCCCTTCCCCCACCCCACAACAGTCCCCGAAGTGTGATGTTCCCCTTCCTGTATCCATGTGTTCTCATTGTTCAATTCCCACCTATGAGTGAGAATATGCGGTGTTTGGTTTTTTGTTATTGCAATAGTTTACTGAGAATGATGATTTCCAATTTCATCCATGTCCCTACAAAGGACATGAACTCATCATTTTTTATGGCTGCATAGTATTCCATGGTGTATATGTGCCACATTTTCTTAATCCAGTCTATCATTGTTGGACATTTGGGTTGGTTCCAAGCCTTTGCTATTGTGAATAATGCCGCAATAAACATACGTGTGCATATGTCTTAATAGCAGCACGATTTATAGTCCTTTGGGTATATACCCAGTAATGGGATGGCTGGGTCAAATGGAATTTCTAGTTCTAGATCCCTGAGGAATCGCCACACTGACTTCCACAAGGGTTGAACTAGTTTACAGTCCCACCAACAGTGTAAAAGTGTTCCTATTTCTCCACATCCTCTCCAGCACCTGTTGTTTCCTGACTTTTTAATGATTGCCATTCTAACTGGTGTGAGATGGTATCTCATTGTGGTTTTGATTTGCATTTCTCTGATGGCCAGTGATGGTGAGCATTTTTTCATGTGTTTTTTGGCTACATAAATGTCTTCTTTTGAGAAGTGTCTGTTCATGTCCTTCGCCCACTTTTTGATGGGGTTGTTTGTTTTTGTCTTGTAAATTTGTTGGAGTTCATCGTAGATTCTGGATATTAGCCCTTTGTCAGATGAGTAGGTTGTGAAAATTTTCTCCCATTTTGTAGGTTGCCTGTTCACTCTGATGGTGGTTTTCTTTGCTGTGCAGAAGCTCTTTAGTTTAATTAGATCCCATTTGTCAATTTTGGCTTTTGTTGCCATTGCTTTTGGTGTTTTAGACATGAAGTCCTTGCCCATGCCTATGTCCTGAATGGTAATGCCTAGGTTTTCTTCTAGGGTTTTTATGGTTTTAGGTCTAACATTTAAGTCTTTTATCCATCTTGAATTGCTTTTGTATAAGGTGTAAGGAAGTGATCCAGTTTCAGCTTTCTACATATGGCTAGCCAGTTTTCACCCAGCACCATTTATTAAATAGGGAATGCTTTCCCCATTTCTTGTTTTTGTCAGGTTTGTCAAAGATCAGATAGTTGTAGATATGTGGCATTATTTCTGACGGCTCTGTTCTGTTCCATTGATCTATATCTCTGTTTTGGTACCAGTACCATGCTGTTTTGGTTACTGTATCCTTGTAGTATAGTTTGAAGTCAGGTAGTGTGATGCCTCCAGCTTTGTTCTTTTGGCTTAGGATTGACTTGGCGATGCGGGCTCTTTTTTGGTTCCATATGAACTTTAAAGTAGTTTTTTCCAATTCTGTGAAGAAAGTCATTGGTAGCTTGATGGGGATGGCATTGAATCTGTAAATTATCTTGGGAAGGATGGCCATTTTCACGATATTGATTCTTCCTACCCATGAGCATGGACTGTTCTTCCATTTGTTTGTATCCTCTTTTATTTCCTTGAGCAGTGGTTTGTAGTTCTCCTTGAAGAAGTCCTTCACATCCCTTGTAAGTTGGATTCCTAGGTATTTTATTCTCTTTGAAGCAATTGTGAATGGGAGTTCACTCATGATTTGGCTCTCTGTTTGTCTGTTATTGATGTATAAGAATGCTTGTGATTTTTGTACATTGACTTTGTATCCTGAGACTTTGCTGAAGTTGCTTATCAGCTTAAGGAGATTTTGGGCTGAGGCAATGGGGTTTTCTAGATATACAATCATGTCATCTGCAAACAGGGACAATTTGACTTCCTCTTTTCCTAATTGAATACCCTTTATTTCCTTCTCCTGCATAATTGCCCTGGCCAGAACTTCCAACACTATGTTGAATAGAAGTGGTGAGAGAGGGCATCCCTGTCTTATGCCAGTTTTCAAAGAGAATGCTTCCAGTTATTGCCCATTCAGTATGATATTGGCTGTGGGTTTGTCATAGATAGCTCTTATTATTTTGAGATACGTCCCATCAACACCTAATTTATTGAGAGTTTTTAGCATGAAGGGTTGTTGAATTTTGTCAAAGGCCTTTTCTGCATCTATTGAGATAATCATGTGGTTTTTGTCTTTGGTTCTGTTTATATGCTGGATTACATTTATTGATTTGTGTATATTGAACCAGCCTTGCATCCCAGGGATGAAGCCCACTTGATCATGGTGGATAAGCTTTTTGATGTGCTGCTGGATTCTGTTTGCCAGTATTTTATTGAGGATTTTTGCATCAATGTTCAAGGATATTGGTCTAAAATTCTCTTTTTTTGTTGTGTCTCTGTGAGGCTTTTGTATCAGGATGATGCTGGCCTCATAAAATGAGTTAGGGAGGATTCCCTCTTTTTCTATTGATTGGAATATTTTCAGAAGGAATGGTACCAGCTCCTTCTTGTACCTCTGGTAGAATTTGGCTGTGAACCCATCTGATCCTGGACTTTTTTTGGTTGGTAAGCTATTGATTATTGCCACAATTTCAGCTCCTGTTATTGGTCTATTCAGAGATTCAACTTCTTCCTGGTTTAGTCTTGGGAGGGTGTATGTGTTGAGGAATTTATCCATTTCTTCTAGATTTTCTAGTTTATTTGCGTAGAGGTGTTGGTAATATTCTCTGATGGTAGTTTGTATTTCTGTGGGATCGGTAATGATATCCCCCTTTATCATTTTTTATTGCATCTATTTGATTCTTCTCTCTTTTTCTCTTTATTAATCTTGCTAGTGGTCTATCAATTTTGTTGATCCTTTCAAAAAACCAGCTCCTGGATTCATTAATTTTTTGAAGGGTGTTTTGTGTCTCTATTTCCTTCAGTTCTGCTCTGATTTTAGTTATTTCTTGCCTTCTGCTAGCTTTTGAATGTGTTTGCTCTTGCTTTTCTAGTTCTTTTAATTGAGATGTTAGGGTGTCAATTTTGGATCTTTCCTGCTTTCTCTTGTGGGCATTTAGTGCTATAAATTTCCCTCTACACACTGCTTTGAATGCATCCCAGAGATTCTGGTATGTTGTGTCTTGGTTCTCGTTGGTTTCAAAGAACATCTTTATTTCTGCCTTCATTTCGTTATGTACCCAGTAGTCATTCAGGAGCAGGTTGTTCAGTTTCCACATAGTTGAGCGCTTTTGAGTGAGATTCTTAATCCTGAGTTCTAGCTTGATTGCACTGTGATCTGAGAGATAGTTTGTTATAATTTCTGTTCTTTTACATTTATTGAGGAGAGCTTTACTTCCAAGTATGTGGTCAATTTTGGAATAGGTGTGGTGTGGTGCTGAAAAAAATGTATATTCTGTTGATTTGGGGTGGAGAGTTCTGTAGATGTCTATTAGGTCTGCTTGGTGCAGAGCTGAGTTCAATTCCTGGGTATCCTTGTTGACTTTCTGTCTCGTTGATCTGTCTAATGTTGACAGTGGGGTGCTAAAGTCTCCCATTATTAATGTGTGGGAGTCTAAGTCTCTTTGTAGGTCACTCAGGACTTGCTTTATGAATCTAGGTGCTCCGGTATTGGGTGCATATATATTTAGGATAGTTAGTTCTTCTTGTTGAATTAATCCCTTTACCATTATGTAATGGCCTTCTTTGTCTCTTTTGATCTTTGTTGGTTTAAAGTCTGTTTTATCAGAGACTAGGATTGCAACCCCTGCCTTTTTTTGTTTTCCATTTGCTTGGTAGATCTTCCTCCATCCTTTTATTTTGAGCCTATGTGAGTCTCTACACGTGACATGGGTTTCCTGAATACAGCACACTGATGGGTCTTGAGTCTTTATCCAATTTGCCAGTCTGTGTCTTTTAATTGGAGCATTTAGTCCATTTATATTTAAAGTTAGTATTGTTATGTGTGAATTTGATCCTGTCATTATGATGTTAGCTGGTTATTTTGCTTGTTAGTTGACGCAGTCTCTTCCTAGTCTCGATGGTCTTTACATTTTGGAATGATTTTGCAGTGGCTGGTACTGGTTGTGCCTTTCCATGTTTAGCACTTCCTTCAGGAGCTCTTTTAGGGCAGGCCTGGTGGTGACAAAATCTCTCAGCATTTGCTTGTCTGTAAAGTATTTTATTTCTCCTTCACTTATGAAGCTTAGTTTGGCTGGATATGAAATTCTGGGTTGAAAATTCTTTTCTTTAAGAATGTTGAATATTGGCCCCCACTCTCTTCTGGCTTGTAGGGTTTCTGCCGAGAGATCCGCTGTTAGTCTGATGGGCTTCCCTTTGATGGTAACCCGACCTTTCTCTCTGGCTGCCCTTAACATTTTTTCCTTCATTTCAACTTTGGTGAATCTGACAATTATGTGTCTTGGAGTTGCTCTTCTCGAGGATTATCTTTGTGGCGTTCTCTGTATTTCCTGAATCTGAATGTTGGCCTGCCTTGCTAGATTGGGGAAGTTCTCCTGGATAATATCCTGCAGAGTGTTTTCCAACTTGGTTCCATTCTCCCCGTCACTTTCAGGTACACCAATCAGACATAGATTTGGTCTTTTCACATAGTCCCACATTTCTTGGAGGCTTTGCTCATTTCTTTTTATTCTTTTTTCTCTAAACTTCCCTTCTCACTTCATTTCATTCATTTCATCTTCCAGGGCTGACACCCTTTCTTCCACTTGATTGCATCGGCTCCTGAGGCTTCTGCATTCTTCACGTAGTTCTCGAGCCTTGGTTTTCAGCTCCATCAGCTCCTTTAAGCACTTCTCTGTATTGGTTATTCTAGTTATACATTCTTCTAAATTTTTTTCAAAGTTTTCAACTTCTTTGCCTTTGGTTTGAATATCCTCCCATAGCTCGGAGTAATTTGATCATCTGAAGCCTTCTTCTCTCAGCTCATCAAAGTCATTCTCCGTCCAGCTTTGTTCCATTGCTGGTGAGGAACTGCGTTCCTTTGGAGGAGGAGAGGTACTCTGCTTTTTAGAGTTTCCAGTTTTTCTGCTCTGTTTTTTCCCCATCTTTGTGGTTTTATCTACTTTTGGTCTTTGATGATGGTGATGTACAGATGGGTTTTTGGTGTGGATGTCCTTTCTGTTAGTTTTCCTTCTAACAGACAGGACCCTCAGCTGCAGGTCTGTTGGAGTTCCTGGCCGGCCGTGTGAGGTGTCAGTCTGCCCCTGCTGGGGGGTGCCTCCCAGTTAGGCTGCTCGGGGGTCAGGGGTCAGGGACCCACTTGAGGAGGCAGTCTGCTGGTTCTCAGATCTCCAGCTGCGTGGTGAGAGAACCACTGCTCTCCTCAAAGCTGTCAGACAGGGACATTTAAGTCTGCAGGGTTACTGCTGTCTTTTGGTTTGTCTGTGCCCTGCCCCCAGAGGTGGAGCCTACAGATGCAGGCAGGCCTCCTTGAGCTGTGGTGGGCTCCACCCAGTTCAAGCTTCCAGGCTGCTTTGTTTATCTAAGCGAGCCTGGGCAATGGCGGGCGCCCCTCCCCCAGCCTAGCTGCGGACTTGCTGTTTGATCTCAGACTGCTGTGCTAGCAATCAGTGAGACTCCGTGGGCGTAGGACCCTCTGAGCCAGGTGCCGGCTATACTCTCCTGGGGCACCATTTCCTAAGCCCGTCAGAAAAGCACAGTATTCGGGTGGGAGTGGCCCGATTTTCCAGGTGCCCTCTGTCACCCCTGGAAAGAGAACTCCCTGACCCCTTTGGCTTCCCGATTGAGCAATGCCTCGCCCCTGCTTCGGCTAGCGCACGGTGCACTCACCCACTGACCTGCGCCCACTGTCTGGCACTCCCTGATGAGATGAACACAGTACCTCAGATGGAAATGCAGAAATCACCCATCTTCTGCGTCGCTCACGCTGGGAGCTGTAGACCGGAGCTGTTCCTATTCGGCCATCTTGGCTCCTCCCTCAGGTTCCAACATTTTTTAATCTTTCTTATGCCAATGTCAGTTAAACACAGAAGAGCACTATCATTTTTGCATTTAATTGCTTTGCATTTTATTGCATGTTCTATTTTATAGATCTAAGCAGTAATATGTATTAGAAAGGCTACAAATTAAACACTTCACATAAATCTTGTTGAGTTTAAAATGGTTTAAAACATTTATTTTTTTCCTGCATTCTAACTTATGGAATTCAAAAGAGGCAGAAACTGCTTCCATTAAAAAGTAGAAATAAACATAAACATGATATAATTATTTTTAAAATCTGCAAAAATTATAAATACAATGCAAATTCTCAAGTAATGTATTACTATCATAACATCCAAAAGAAGCACTAACTCGGTGTTTTTAGAAGTGGGCCATCTTGCATAGCTCTGTTCTATCTTGGCACATGGTTAGATCCAGCTTGGTAAGTTTTATGGAACAGAAAGTTGAGGAAGGAAACTGTGGGGACAATATGGGTATCATATGATGGGAGAAAATGAAGCCTGACATTCAGAATATAATAACCAGCACCTAGGGTAATAGAACCCAGGTAGCAGCCACAGATTTAAATAGGTATTGTGGAATTTAACAACTAGCAAGAAATGAGTAGGTTGTACTAATAGGGATTATAAAACCTGAATACATTTAGAAATTCATGCAGCTAGACAGAAAGTCAGTTGACATTATGGAAATCTGCTTTATGTAAATGGGCAGAAGCCACGAGGATGAATTCAATATGACTCTAATTTACCAAGAGAATGTTACAAACTTAATAGACTCTTTGGCTTGCATGGACAAAGGTACTGGCAAGCTACTAAAAGATTAAATGTCAAACATAGGAAACAGAAATAAAATAGTAAATACAATCAGATTATAAGGCAGGCCCTAGATTTGGGAAACAGGATGAACATCCTCTAATTTTAAATTAAAAAAAAACACACACATCAAAGCTAGTCTAGATGCAAGGAACTTAATAGGCAGTCTGAATACTGAGATGGAATTCCTTAATTATGTCCAGACCAAGACTGATGGGGCCTAAAGTGAGATGATCCAATGATGTGAACTTAGAGGGAAAACATGTAGAATCCCAGAATAGACAGAGCTTGATGGACTAAGGACAAAAATGGATTTCAGATGCTTTAAATTTAAAACTAACATTGGTTATAATTTTAAAGTTATACAATAGGAAAAAAATTTAAATAATTTGAGAAGATCCTATATTCTAAAATATACATTAAATCATACACATATTTAGATAATTGCAATCTTTTATTTTCAAAGTAATGTTCAGACACCTATTCTAGTGTCATATGACTGAAATAGTTAATGTTTAAATATTTACAGTTTATTGAATGAAATTTGTATCTTAAGATTTCCTTTTATTTGTGCATTTACTATAATGCAGTGTAGCACTCACTCTCTGGCCATAAAAACACTTCCTTCATACCATTTTCTTACTAAAATGTGCTGCTTTTTCCCTGAGATGCATTCTAAAATAGGTAGCAATTGAATTTTTATTGTTTTTGTTAGTATTTTAGTTCCATGTCCTTTTAAGGGGAAACAATGGCCCAGCTAATCACTCTGGATCAACTTCATACTTAAACCTAGATAACTGGATACTTTTTTCCATGTAACATTTCAATATTTGAAATAATTTCCTTGAAAACATTTAAAAAAACAAAAAATTCAGAAATTCTTTTTAAATTTGAGTAGAACAGGCATTATTATTTAGTGTGGTACATTTAACACATGATAATGATATGAAATTTACACCATCATTTTAATAGCACATTGTTTAATTAGTTTCAATCCTATTAATTGAAAAAATGTTGTGGCAGATTGTCTGGTGACAGTTTATTTTTCCTGATTATACTTTTAGTAACATTTTATTGATTGCATAGAAAACAGTTTCATCTCTGTAATAACAGATCTCGAGGCAAGAAATATTTCATAAATGCGCTGAAACTATTACCTTTGCTAGCCTTTTAGAGCCAAAATTCTGAGTTTGTTTTAAAGTTTTTTAAACTTTCCCGTGTGATAGGAAAACAAATAATGATAATTTTCTGCATACTCTGTGGAAATTTTTTTTAAAAATTTAAAAAAACACAGATGTTAAATTTAGGGAGCAACATATCTATCAAGATTTAGAGCACATTTGGCTCTCTGCATCTCAGGTTCCATATCTGCAGATTCAACCAGTTGTGGATAAAAAAAATAGTTGAGAAAAAATTAACAATACAACAGTAAAAATTATATGAATAAAAACACATGGTATAACAACTTTTTACATAACATTTTCATTGTTTTAGGTATTGTAAGTAATCTAGAGATGATTTAAAACATATAGGAGAATAAGCATAGTTAGTGTGCAAATATCATGCCATTTTATGTCAGCAACTTGAATATCCTCTGATTTCGGTATCTGCAGGCGTGTTGGAACCAGTCCCCCTTATGTGCACAAGGATGACTGCAATGAAATGCATCTCATTTTATAGTTTACTTTAGTATTGTGTACCATGTTTTAGTTCAGTATTTGGAAATATGTTGGAGCCTTTTAAGTGAATCTGCTTTAACAAACAGTACCAGTTTTCCCTTGATCAAACTTCGTCTTCTTGGTGACGGCTAATCTTGTGTTTCTCATACTAGTTCTGCCTCTCAAAGACCTAGTTTTAGATTAATAAAATGGTACTCTTTGAAAATGCAAAATCATGTAATAAGAATTACATTAATGCCCTTTTTCTAGATTATGGACTCAGTATATTACTTATTGATGTTTGCTTATCTCTCTCATCCCTTTTCTGTATTGTAATTGTGTGATCTCAACTTTTGGACATATCTGTCTTAAACATTTATTTTATTTATGTTTAAGACTGAGTAGGCAAATTGTGTAGTGGGAAAATAATTTCCACTAGAGATACGCATGGCATAGGTTTCACAATTACTGGATAACTAATATTAATGAAGTCCTTTTTTTTTTAGTTATTTTGTACCAGAAAAGAATATTTATATCTTTGAAAACAATGGTCTTTTAGCTCTCTACGTTCAGGCTCAACCACCTATGTAGGCCATAGTCAAACTATGTGCAAGTTTTTAATATATCAAACAAATATGCTGTAAGTTTTAATGAGAGAGAGAGTAATTGCATGCTTTCATTTTCTACTAGATAATTATGTCATATAGAACATCTTATGTTCACCATCTGCTCTCTTATCTTAAAAAATCTTCTCTGGACCTACAACTTCATACAATTATTTATGTCCTATTTGTAGGAAAAAATGTCTGTATGCAGTATCTCCAAATTCCTCTTCTCCAGTTTTTTATTAACTTCATTTCAGTTGAGATTTCTGTTCCCAAATTGCAAAGCAGTTTGTATTCTCAGGGTATTATTAATAAAGATTATTTCTCCTAATCCAGGATTAGTTTTTAATTCTCATTAGCCACTAGCATTTGATTCCAATGATTATTCTCTTTTTCCTAAAATCATCCAGTGACCCCCGGGCTCTCCAGCTGCCTCAGTTCAGCCTGTTTTGCTTCTTTCTCATGAGGGCTTTCTGAACACTAGGGTCAGCATTACCCAGATCTCAATTTCTGACATCCTTTCCTCTGTATATACTCTATTTCCTTAAAGAATGCCACGTCCTATGTCTTTACATGCCACCTCTGTGCTAATAACCCCATAATTTTTATCTCTAACTTGATGGTTTGCCTAAACAGCTATTTATATGGCCAACTGCCTAACTTGATTATCCCCTTGGACATACAAAAGACACTTCAAATGTAATATGTTCTAGAACAAACTCTTTTTCTTTTTTTTTCACTTGTGTTCATTTTTATTTTAAATTTGCTGGGTGTGGTGGCACACACCTGTAGTCCCAGCTACTCAGAAGGCTGAGGCAGGAGAATCAACTCTTATTTACCCTCTTCGTACTTGGCCCTAAATGGCAATGCCGTTCTTCCTCTTGCTTAGGACAAAAAATTTGAAGACATCATTAGCTATCATCATTCTGTCATATAACAAATCTAACTCATCTGTAAAAGCTAGCATGTCTTTATTCAATATACATTTCAAATCAATGGCTATTCAATGCTCCACAACTATCATTCAAAATATAATCAGATATTCTATCTTACCTAAACAATAACCAAAGCCTTATAATTGGTATTTCTACTCCCATTTCTAATTTTCAAATCCCTATATGGCACTGAGAGTAACTGTATATAAATATGTCAGATTAAGTCACTCTTCCATTGCATATTATTTTATTGCTACCATCTTATTTAAAATAGTACCTTAAGTCAAACATTCTTAATGTGGCCTAAAAAGTACTACATATTCTAGCCCCTATTAGTCATATAATTATTCCCTTCTTCTACACCCTTTTCATCTGTTCCAACCACACTTGACTCCTTGCAGAACAGCGTGGGCTTGAAATGATTTTTTCCAAGATAATTATCAGTCCAGACACTTATTTATTTCATGTATCTCAGAAATCAAGAGAGGCATTTACTGTCCACTTTGTGTAAAAAAGCCAATGCCACCAACGTGTGACTATTTATCATTTCTGACCTTATTATTTTTCCTACAGGATCTGTCAACACAGCTAAAAATTTTACCTAGAGTTATGATATACTTGGAAGATTTCTTTTTTCTAATCAAAATTCTCTTTTGAGAATCAAACTGGAACTCAAAATTCCCTTTTGAGCTCTGATTCTAACAATAGAGCTACAAAGTGAGAACAGGACCTATATTTTTGCATGAAAGAGCATTAATTGCTTAGGATTAAAGACTTCCACTGGTAGTCTGGGATACTTTTCATGATATGCTAACAAGAACTATCAGGGTTGAGGGCCAATTTAACTTTCTTCCTATCTCTGAAGTAATTGACATAGGGCATGTTTATGAGAGAAGGCAAAGAGTCAATCTCATCTCTGTCTAGGATAGGCCAAACCTGTGGTCCTGGTAAATCACAGTTTGTGCAGCAAAATGACTTCACAATATCAAACTCTTTATAAAATCCAGTTACTGAGTTTTGCATAATTGACATTCTGCATGATTAAGTGCTTACTTTTATTAGATTAGTTTTGTGGGTTTTTTTAAGGAATGTGCAATATTATGTGTTGACTGAATGGAATGGAAATGATGCAACATTTTAACAATAAAGGCCTACAGAGAATAAGTACATGGTAGAAGAGAGAAACGAGGGTCACGTTAGGCTCATTTAACAGTATTCCACTCAAGCATGTTCCACTTCCCCTCAGGGCATGGTTATAAAGATGGTCCCTGCTGAGTTTATATCTACACATCACTTGCTATTTCTAGAGGGAGAGACAGTTAATGGTTTTACATACCCCTTGCTGTGCTCAGAATCATATGCCTTCTCAATCAAATGATACAGATAATTAGTAATTCTAATAAAGACTCAAGCTTGACAAATTTTACAAAATTGATTTTAATTTGTTTTTAGCTTTTTAAAAAAATTCCCAAAGTTTTAAGGCAAACTTTATCAGTGTATACTTAAGTAGACTAATAAACTTCACTTTGGTATTGTATACAGATCTTAACAAATTGATTCGGGGCAGATGTCTAACTCTTTTCTCTTTATAATCAGATATTAGATATTTTCTAGAGCTTAACTTTTGCTTCCTAGTTTTTTCACCTACGAAATAGAGATATTTTATTAATAGAGTAATGATTCATTATCAAACAAAACAAGATAGATGTGGGTTTTGTAACTTTGGTTTTATGTCTCCAAACTCTTGGTTTATATTTGACTTAATTGACAATTATGTAAAATTTAGTTTGTCAATTAGTATTCATTTTCATTAATGTATATATCGAGAAAAAGAGTGAGAATGCAAATTTAGGTTAATCCTTAACTCTCTCAGAATGTAAGGCACCTTTTTAAGAAGAGGCCATGTACAAATTAAAAATTCTTTAGCTAGCAATATTTTATTTCATGAAATATAAGAGAATTTTTTCAATGAGTGATGAAAAGATTCCTGATCGAGTAAATTTTAGAACCATAAATAATTGCCTTAGATAATTTAGTACCAATTAAAATTTGTGAAAGTTTAAGAATCCCTGCAATATGTAGATTTACATTGGTTTAAATCAGCATGTTCAACAATATTTTATTCAGACATATATTAAAATATCCATTTATACTATAAACAATAGCTCTTCAGCAGGACATAGATTAGGAAACAGAGGTAAAGCTATGATCAATTTTTAAAAAATTTCCTAAATAGAATACTATGGAAATTATCAGTTTAATAATTCAGTCCTGAAATTTAAGTGCAAAATAAACCAGATTTGTCAAAATTGACTGTTATATTTGTGCCTAGAGATCCATGGAAGCATCCACCTGCAAATACATGCTTTTGATTTCTAACAAAATTAAGAAATGTTTAGATGCTTTTCTAGATTTCTTCACTAAATAAAGATAGTTTTGAATAAAAATAAGAAGGTATGAGAAGTAAAGACAAAATCAAGTAATGCCTTTAAAATTAATAACAAACAATTATTCTAATAACAACTTTTAAAATGCAGTTTAGAATTGAGTGGCAGAGACTGATATGAAATGCTAAGAAATAGCTGAGAAAAAAAGAAGCAAGAATAGTAGATGGTAGTGACAATCACAAAAATTGACAAAGCAACTAATATACTAAGATATAATGAGAAAAAGAGAATGGCACTAAAAGAAGACAACAGTCTTCTGAAATGAAGAAGGGAGATCAATTATTCTTTAATTTAAATATTTTGATAATTTTTAAATCCTCAGTTGATAGTTATTGTCTCAGGATTTTCTCTTTTTGTTGCTTTTGTTAGAATCAGCCACAGCTTCTCTCATGATAGATATATCTTCAAAATGGAAATAATTTTCTAATTGCTTTATTATTAGACATAAACTTCTTAATTGTTAAAAAATCTCAAAAATAGCTAAAGATAAAAATGTAAAAATCTGTGTTCATGTCACCAGTCAGAGATATTTGTGTTAGCATCTAATATGTATCTAGTAAATTTTTCTAATTATTCTTAATCTGCCTAGATGTATATTTTTATATAAAAGTATATTTTATATCTATACACTTAAAAGAGGATTAATTTGTCTTGTATAATTATTTTTTATGTAAAATTTGCTTTGTCCATTTTTACACGTCAAAGCAAATGGATCAGTGGCATGTTTTTGTTTTACAGATATAAATATATTTAATTCATCATGGTTGTCTTAAAATTTTCTGCTTCCATAAACAATGTTATAATTAATACCATCATAAAAGTATGGCATAGCATTATTAAATTATTCATATGGGTAAATAATTGGTAATGTTATGCATATTTTACATAACTGTATGCATATTTGTTAACTTTATCCAGAAATTTTTACAAGGTTTCTGCTTGCAGTCTGTTAGATTATCTGTTTCTTCATAACTTCATCAACGAGACTTTCATATATACTCTCTCTGTGTATATCTTTATATATATATAGACATAGACACTTAAAATATTTTATGTTACCTGTTAAACTTTGGGTCAGATTTTATTGCTGAGTTAGTATTTTCATAATGATTTGTAAGAATTTTATAAATGATGAACATAATCCTCTCTATCACATATAATACAAATGTTTCCTATTTTTCTTGCTTGTCCTTTTATTTTTAATTCAGATTCTCTGTTCAAAAGCCATTAATTTTTACATCCTTAAATTATCAACTAATTTTTCTATGATAATTGCTTTGGTGTTATGTTTAAAATGGCTTTCTTGCATTCCTAAATTAGACACAAAATCAGATGTAATAAAACTTGACGTTAAACAAAATAGTTATTTATAACAGAAGACATCATGAACTAAGACAAGTTGTAATAGAAGGGAACATTTTCTGCAGTGTGTATAACAGATGAAGATCAATTGTAATGTAAGTTTTTTAAAATTTTAGAAAAATTAGTAATATAAAACATTTTTCTAAAAATATTAAGATTTTTGACAGGTAAATAGCACATCCAAAACACAAATGGCTGGTATAAATATACCCAATATAAGCCATGCTAATATTTGCCAATATATCATTATTCATTCATCAGATTAGGGAAAAAATAAAATATTGGTAATAGTCCATGTTAAATAGGAAATTTTTTAATTTATTTAGTAGAAGTTTAAATTAAAAGAAAAAATAAAGTATACAAAATGTGATTACACTTACAAAAATTCTAACTGTAAATTCTTAAATTTGACTAAAGTAAGCAATTTCTAGCTATATTTTATTGCGGGAAAATACTTGCATATAGGCAAAACTATATAGTTGCATATAGTCATTCTGGCATTAGTTGTGATAATTATATACATATATACACACATATATAAACATATGAGGAGAGACAGGTAGAGTGCTAGAATGTTCTTCATATTTATGAAATTTGATTTCAAATGAGATAACTCAAAAAACATTAAAGAAAGAGGAGCATAGTCTAAAATGCAAATAAAATATCCGGAGACAGTCCTGGCTTTAGTCAGTGAGAGACAGGGGTTCCAGCAATATAATCAAATCATATGATTACTTTTTGGTAAATATTTTTTCATATAATATATGTAAAAGAGAGAGCTCTTTTAGATGTATTATCATTTCTATTGGTTCCAGGTTGCCTCTCAGTTATTATTTATATAATATAAAAGAAGACATTTATGCAGCCAAAAAACATGAAAAAAAGATCATCATCACTGGTCATTAGAGAAATGTAAATCAAAACCACAGTGAGATACCATGTCATGCCAGTTAGAATGGTGATTATTAAAAAGTCAGGAAACAACAGATTCTGGAGAGGATGTGGAGAAATAGGAACACTTTTACACTGTTGTTGGGAGTGTAAATTAGTTCAATCAATGTGGAAGACAGTGTGGTGATTCCTCAAGGATCTAGAACCAGAAATATCATTTGACCTAGAAATCCCATATTGTTAACTTTAGGCACTATTTTGTGTAGCAGATCTCTAGAACTCATACGTCTTGCGTAACAAAAATCTTATACTCATTAAGCAACAATTTCCCCATTTATCCATACCCCTAGCCTCTAGCAACCATCATTTTATTTTCTGCTTCTATAGTTTAACAATTTTCAATGCCTCATATAAGTAGAATCATGCAGTATTTGTTCTGTGACTGGTTTACTTCACTAAGCATAATGTCCCGGAGGTTCATTCATGTTGTCACAAATGGCAGAATTTCTTTTGATTTATTTATTTTTAATATTTATTTATTTAGAGGCAGAGTTTTGCTCTTGTTGCCCAGGCTGGAGTGCAATAGCACGATCTCGGCTCACTGCAACGTCTGCCTCCTGGATTCAAGCTATTCTCCTGCCTCAGCCTCCTGAGTAGCTGAGATTACAGGTGCCTGCCATGACATCTGGCTAATTTTTGTATTTTTAGTAGACACAGGGCTTCACCATATTGGCCAGGCTGGTCTCAAACTCCTGACCTCAGGTGATCCGCCCACCTGGGCCTCCCAAAGTTCTGGAGTTACAGCTGTGAGCCACCACGCCCAGCCCAGAATTTCTTTTTATTAAGGTTGAATAATATCCCATTCTATGTCTATAGCACATTTTCTTTGTCCATTAGTCTGTTGATAGACATTTGGCTTGTTACCAAATCTTGGCTATTGTGAATACAGCTGTAATAAACACAGAAATGCAGTTATATTATACAGATCCTTAATTTATTTAAGGGACCTCCATACTATTTTCCAGGGTGGCTATTTCATTCTACATTCCGAGGAACAATATATAATGTTTCAAATTTCCCCACATCTTTGCCAATACTTACCTTTTTTTAAAAAATAATGGTCATTATAAGAAATGTGAGGTAATATGTCATCGTGATTTTGACCTGTACTTTTCTGATGATTAATGATGCTGAGCATATTATATATTGTATATGTTCCTTCAATACCTAGTTTATTGAGAGTTTTTAACATGAAGGAATGTTGATGTTTATTGAAGGTCTTTTCTGCATCTATTGAGATAATCATGTGGTTTTTGTCTTTAGTTCTGTTTATGTAATGAATTATATTTAATGATTTGCATATGTTGAAACAGCCTTGCATCCCAGTGATGAAGCCAACTTGATCAAGGTAGATAAGCTTTTTGATGTGCTGCTGGATTCAGTTGGTTAGTATTTTCTTTAGGATTTTTGCGTCAATGTTTATCAGGGATATTGAACTGAAGTTTTCTTTCTTTTTTTTTTGGTTATATTTCTGTCAGGTTTTGGTATCAGGATGATGCCAAAATGAGTTAGGAAGGAGTCCCTCCTTTTCTATGGTTTGAAATAGCTTCAGAAGAAATGATACCAAATCGTCTTTATACCTCTGGTAGGATTCATCTGTGAATCCATCTGTCTTGGGCTTATTTTGGTTGGTAGGGTATTTATGACTGTCTCAATTTCAGAACTCGTTATTGGTCTATCAGGGATTCAACTTCTTCCTGGTTCAGTCTTAGCAGAGTGTATGTGTCCAGAAATGCATTAATTTCTTCTAGATTTTCTAGTTTATTTGCATAGTGGTGTTTATAGTATTCTCTGATGGTTGTTTGTATTTCTGTGGAGTCAGTGGTGATACCCCCTTTATCATTTTTCATTGTGTCTATTTTATCCTTCTCTCTTTTCTTCTTTATTAGTCTCACTAGTGGTCCATCTATTTTGTTAATTCTTTCAAAAATTCAGCTCCTGGATTCATTGATTTTTTTTTTTGAAGGGTTTTTTCACGTCTCTGTCTCCTTCAGTTCTGCTCCGATCATGGTTATTTATTGTCATCTGCTAGCTTTGGGGTTTGTTTGCTCTTGGTTATAAGTTCTTTCAGTTGTGATATTAAAATGCTGATTTGAGATCTTTCTAGCCTTTTGATGTGGGCACTTAGTGTTATAAATATCCCTCTTAACACTGCTTTAGCTGTGTCCCAGAAATTCTGGTACATTGTCTGTTTGGTTTTATTGGTTTCAAATAACTTCTTGTTTTCTGCTTTAATTTCATTATTTACCCAGGAGTCTTTCAGGAGCAGCTTGTTCAATTATTATGAAGTTGTGTGGTTTTGAATGAGTTTCTTAGCTTTCAGTTCTTATTTGTTAGTGCTGTGGTCTGAGGGACTGTCATAATTTCGGTTCTTTTGCATTTGCTGAGGAGTGTTTTACTTCCAACTATGTGATCAATTTCAGAGTAAGTGCCATGTGGCACTGAGAACAGTGTATATTCTGCTGTTTTGGGGTGGAGAGTTCTGTAGATATTTATCAGGTCTACTTGACCCAGAGTTGAGTTCGAGTCCTTAAAATCATTGTTAATATTTTGTTTCAATGATCTGTCTAATACTGACAGTGGGGGGTTAAAGTCTCCCACTATTATTGTGTGAGAGACTAAGTCTCTTTGTAAGTCTCTAAGAGCTTGTTTTATGAAACTGGGTGAATATATAATATAATTAGGATAGTTAGCTCTTGTTGAATTGAACACTTTACTATTAGGTAATGCCCTTCTTTGTCTTTTTGATCTTTGTTGGTTTAAAGTCTGTTTTGTCAAAAACTAGGATTGCAATCCTGGCTTTTTTCTGCTTTCCATTTCCATGGTAAATTTTCCTCCATCCCTTTATTTTGAGCCTATGTGTGTCTTTGCACATGAGATCTGTCTCTTGAGTACAGCACACCAATAAGTCTTATCTTTTTATCCAACTTGCCATTCTGTGTCTTTTGATTGGGACATTTAGCCCATTTACATTTAAGGATAATATTATTATGTGTGAATTTGATCCCGTCATCATGATGCTGGCTGGTTATTTTGCAGCTGTTAATGTAGTTGCTTCATAGTGTCCTTGGTCTGCATACTTCAATGTGTTTTTGTAGTAATGGTTTTTTGTAGTAATTGTAGCTGGTAATGGTTTTGCTTTCCATATTTAGTGTTTTCTTCAGGAAGCAGGCCTGATGGTGACAAATTCCCTGAGCATTTGCTTGTTTGAAAAGGATTTTATTTCTTATTTGCTTATGAAGCTTAGTTTGGCCAAATATGAAATTCTGGGCTAGAAATTCTTTGCTTTAAGAATGTTGAATACTGGCCCCCAATGTCTTCTGCCTTGTAGGGTTTCTTTTAGAGGTCCACTGTTAGTCTGATGGACTTTCCTTTGTAGGTGACCTGGCCTTTCTCTTTGGCCATCTTTAACATTAGTTCCTTCATTTTGACTTTGCAGAATTTGATGATTATGTGTCGTGGGGTTGGTCTTCTCATGGAGTGTCTTATTGGGGTTCTCTGGATTTCCTGAATTTGAATGTTGACCTGTCTTGCTAGGTTGGGGAAATTCTGCTAAATAATATCTCGAAGTATGTTTTTCAACTTCGTTCTATTCCCCTGTCTCTTTCAGTTACCCCAATCAGTTGTAACTTCAGTCTTTATAATCCCATAGTTCTTGGAGGTTTTGTTCATTCTTTTGTAATTTTATTTTATTTTTCTCTAAACTTGTCTGCCTGTCTTATTTCAGCAAGATAGTTTTCAAGCTCTGAGATTTTTTTCTCTGCTTGGTCTATTGTCTATTGATGTTTGTGTTTGCGTTGTACATTTCTCATGCTGTGTTTTTTAGCTCCGCCAGGTCATTTATGTTCCCCTGTAAACTGGTTATTCTGGTTAACAGCTCCTGTAATGTTTTATTATGGTTCTTAGCTTCTTCTCATTGGCTCAGAACATGCTCCTTTAGCTCAGCTAAGTTTGTTATTATCCACTTTCTGAAGTCTACTTCTGTTGAGTCGTCCATCTCAGCCTCAGCCCAGTTCTATGACTTTGCTGGAGAGGTGTTATGATCATTTTGAGGGGAAGAGACACTAGCTTTTTGAGTTTTGAGTGTTTTTTCACTAATTCTTTCTCATCTTCATGGGTTTTCCTAATTTTGATCTTTGAGGCTGCTGACCTTTGGATAAGGTATCTATGGGGTGTTTTCTGTTGATGTTGTTATTGCTTTCTGTTTGTTTGTTTGTGTTTAACAGTCAAGCCCCTCTTCTGTAGGGCTGCTGTGCTCTACTGGGGGACCACTCCAGACCCAATTTACCTGGGTCCCTCCCACACCTGGAGGTATCACCATTGGAGGCTGCAGAACAGCAAAGACAGCTGTCCGCTCCTTCCTCTGGGAGCTCCATCCCAGAGGGGCACCGAGCTGATGCCGGCTGGGATGCTCCTGTATGAGATGTCTGGTTGGATGTCTCACCCAGTCAGGTGGCATGGGATAAGGGACCTGCTTAAAGAAGCAGTCTGGTTGCCCCTTGGCTGAGGAGGTTTGGCTACACTGGAGAGAATACACTGCATCTGGACTGCCAGCAGGCAAGAAAGACTAGGTCCACTGAACACAAAACCATGGCCACCCCTCCCCCAGGGGCTCCTTCATATGGATATCAGAGTTCTGTCTGTAAACCTCTTGCTGGAGTTGCTACAATTCCTGCAGGGAGTCTTCACCCAGTGAGGGGGGATGGATCTGAGTCCCACCTAAAGAAGCAGTCTGGCCATGATCTGCCACAGCCACTGTGCTGCATTGTGGGAAATTCCTCTGGATCCAAACTGCCCAGTCTCCTTCCACCAGCCGTGGAAAACAGCTGACTGAAGCCACAGTGATGGCAGCCACTCCTACCCTCAGGAACTCAGTCATCTTAGGCAGTGTCCGGCTTGCTGCCGCTGGCCACAATGCAAACAGGTAGCACAGCTCTGCTTCAGACTCAAGACCCTGGTGAGGTGGTCACATGAGGGGATCTCCTGATCTGCAGAATGCACAGATCCATGAAAAAGACATAGTTTCCTGGCAGGGTAGCAGTCACTCACCGCCTCCCTTGGCTGGGTGTGGGAGCTCACCTTATCCCATGAGGCTCCCAGGTTATTGCACTACCCTGCTTTTCCTCACTTTGCATGTGTTGCACCCACTGCCTAGTCAGTCCCAGTGAGAGAAGCTGTATACCTGGGATGATGGAGCAGGATTCACTCACCGTTTTCAGTCTTCTCAGTGGGAAGTACACATCAGCCATCTTGGCTCCTCACCACTGACTTTACTATTTTCCAAAATATTAGTAGGTTTCTCAAGATCATTTATCTAATAATTTTGATTTTCTACTAAATATAATGGTGACACTATTAATATTATAAATAATTTTCATATGATGATTTTATTTTGAAATTTAGAATCTCATTATCTATTCTGATTCCAAAACACAATTTTGATATTTTAAAAGCTCTAATATTAAATTTGTATTAATTCATGTAATATTTAGAATTTTGAAGCTCCAACCCTAACCCTCAAAACTCATCAATACTCCGTTCTGATACAATTAGATTTATACATTATTTTAAGAAAATTGGTTTCTTTATAAAATTGACTACTTAATGTCCATAATAATGGACTTTCTCTCCATTTTAAAAATTACTGCTTTTATGGCTCTTAATTAGTTTCATAATTTTCTTATGGTGTTAATGTCCCAGGGCATTTTATATTTTTTGAAGTTATTGTGAATGCAACACTACTTCTACTACCATGTAATTATTACTAGTACAACCATTACTAGTATTTAAATACATGTGACTGACTTCTTTCATTTAATGAAATGTTTTCAAAGCTCATCTATGATGTAACATTGATCATTACTTTATTATTGTATTGCCAAATAATATTCTGTATGTCATATTTTGTTTAGTCACTTTTCAGGTAATGGCCATTTGAGCTGTGTCTACCTTTTTGCTATTATGAGGTTAGAGGCACCCTGAGTTGAGTATTACATTAATCATGATTTTTATTTTCCGTGTTCTGATGCTTTGACATTTGGGGCCTTGTTAAACCTAAAGTTTGCCCCTCATAGGGTTTGCTAGTTTCTTGAGATATTAAACAACTGACCCATGAGCATGCTTTTCAATACAAACCAATTAATCTGGAGCCCACACCCCAACCCCTTCCTGATGGAGCTCTCACATTCCAGGCCATGATCCATCTGCCCTAATCACACCAGGACCAGGTACCAGAAAAAAAGAGAGCGAGACCTTATGCCCTAGAACCTGCTGGTATTATTCAAAGTCACCAACACTTAAGACTGCTGACCAGACGTTGCCTGTTCCTTCCTGCATTTGTTTGTTCTTACACTGCTAATAAAGACATACCCAGGACTGGGTAATTTATAAAGGAAAGAAGTTTAATTAACTCACAGTTCCAAATGGCTGGGGAGGCTTCACATCATGGCAGAAAGTGAAGGGAGAGAAAGACACATCTTACATGGCAGCAGGCAAGAGAGCATGTGCAGAGGAACTCCCCTTTATGAAACCATCGTATCTGGTGAGACTTACTCACTTTCACAAGAACAGCATGGGAAAAACCCACCCCCATTATTCAATTACCTTCCACCGGGTCCCTCTCACAACACATGGAGACTATTACAATTCAAGGTGAGATTTGGGTGGGGACACAGAGCCCAACTATATAATTCACTCCTGGCCCCTTCCAAATCTCATGTCATGTCCTCACATTTCAAAGCCAATTATGCTTTCTCAACAGTCCCCCAAAGTCTTAACTGATTTCAGCATTAACTCAGAAGTTCGTAGTCCAAAGTCTCATCTGAGACAAGGCAAGTGTGTTAGTGTTTTCTCTTGCTGCAAATAAAGACATACTTGAGACTGGATAATTTATAAACAAAAGAGGTTTAGTTGACTCACAGTTTCACATAGCTGGGGATGCCTCACAATCACCATGGTAAATGAAGGGGAAGCAAGACACATCTTACATGGCAGCTGGCAAGAGAGAGCTTGTGAAGGGGATCTCCCATTGATAAAACTATCAGATTATCTGAGACTTATTCACTACCATGAGAACAGTAGGGGAAAAACCACGCCAATAATTCAATTATCTCCACCTGGCCCCACCTTTGACAGCTAGGGATTATTATAATACTGGGTGACATTTAGGGTGGAGACACAGCCAAACCATATCATTCCACCCCTGGCCCCTCCCAAATTTCATGTCCTCACATTTCAAAACCAATCGTACCTTCCCAACAGTCTCCTAAAGTCTTAACTCATTTCAGCATTAACTCAAACGTCCACAGTCCAAAGTCTCATCTGAGACAAGGCAAGTCCCTTCTGCCTATGAGCCTATAAAGTCAGAAGCAAGTTAGTTACTTCCTAGATACAATGGATGTGTAGTCATTGGGTAAATACACCCATTCCAAATGGGAGAAATTGGCCAAAACAAAGGGGCTACAGTCCCCTTACAAGTCCAAAATCTAGCGGGAGAGTCAGATCTTAAAGCTCGAAAATGATCTTCTTTGACTCCATGTCTCACATCCAGGTCATGCTAATGCAAGAGGTAAGTTCCAATGGTCTTGGGCAGCTCTATCCCTGTGGTTTTTCAGGGTGCAGCCTCTCTCCCAGCTGCCTTCATGGGCTGGCATTGAGTGTCTGGAGCTTTTCCAGGCACATGGTATAAGCTGTCAGTGGATCTACCATTCTGGGGGTTGGAGGAAGGTAATCCTCTTCTCACAGCTCCACTAGGCAGTGCCCCAGTGAGGACTCTGTATGAGGGCTCGCACCCCACATTTCCGTTTTGCACTACTCTAGGAGAGGTTCTCCATGAGGGCCATGCCTCTGCAGCAAACTTTTGCCTGGACATTCAGGCATTTCCATACATCCTCTGATATCTAGGTGGAGGTTCCCAAACCTCAATTCTTAGATTATACGCAACTGCAGGCTCAACACCATGTGTAAACTGCCAAGGCTTGGGGCTTACCACCTCTGAAGCCATGGCCTGAGCTGTACTTTGGCATCTTTAACCAAGGTTGGAGCAGCTGGGATTCAAGGCCAGGAAACCATGTTTTCCTGCTAAGCCTCAGTGCCTGTAATGGGAGGGGCTTCTGTGAAGGTGTCTGACATGCCCTGGAGACATTTTCCCCATTGTCTGGGAGATTAGCATTTGGCTCCTTGTAGTTATGCAAATTTAGGCAGTGGGTTTGAATATCTCCCCAGAAAATGGACTTTTCTTTTTTACTGCATTGTCAGGCTGCAAATTTTTTAAACTTTTGCGCTCTGCTTCCTCTTGAACCCTTCACTGCTTAGAAATTTCTTCTGCCAGACTCCCTAAATCATTCTCTCTCAAGTTCAAATTTCCATAAATCTCTAGGGCAGAGGCAAAATGCCACCAATCTCTTTGCTAAAACATAGCAAGAGTCACCTCTGCTCCAGATTCCCACAAGGTCCTCATCTTCCTCTGAGACCCTCTCAGCCTGGACTTCATTGTCCATATCAGTATTAGCATTTTGGTCAAAACCATTTAACAAAGCTCTAGGAAGTTCCAAATTTTCCCACATTTTCCTGTCTTCTTCTGAGCCTTCCAAACTGTTTCAACCTCTGCCTATTACCCAGTTCCAAAGTCATTTCTACATTTTCGGGTATCTTTACAGCAGCACCCCACTCTACTGGTACCAAATTACCTTATTAGTTTTGTTCTCACGCTGCCTTTAAAGACATACCCAGGACTGGGTAATTTATAAAGGAAAAAGGTTTAACTGACTCATAGTTCTAACAGATCTACATGGCTGGGGAGGTCTCACAATCATGGCAGAAAGCAAAGGGGAAGAAAAGTCACATCTTACATGGCAGCAGGCAAGAGAGAATGTGCAGGGGAACTCCCCTTTATAAAACTATCTGATCTCATGAGACTTATTCACTATCACAAGAACAGCACGGGAAAAACCCGCCGCCATGATTCAGCTACCTTTCACCGATTCTCTCCCATGACACATGAGGATTATTACAATTCAAGGTGAGATTTGAGTGGGGACACAGAGCTATACCATATCACTTCCCAAAGAAACCACACAAAGGCTTTTGCACACAGTTCCTTCCTTCTCACTGTCTTCCTCCAGACTCTTGACTGACCCCATGCTTCCCTGCATGGACCCCTGGGATGTAGCGTGCCCCTTCTTCTTGGAAACTGTGAGTGACAAGCTATCTTTTCAATGGCAATCACCTCATGGTCTGTTAGTCTTATTATACATCAGGTTTTCTATTAATACACTATATTTGAAATCAAGTATGTAATTTCTCTTGGCTCAGTTAGGCTCTGGTAAAATAGTTTCTATTGAAAGCAAGCCTTGTTAAGGAGAATAGAATAGTCTTGGTATATTTCAAAATAGTTCCATTTTCCCTACACTGCTAAAAGCATGCAGGGATTTTTCTTCAATCTTTATTATGAACCTGGCAGAGCTCCTAATGGTAAAACTCATGAAGTGTGGACATCACTATAAGACTGGACCCCCTGGCATTTTAAACTATCAAACTTATTGGAGTTTTCCTACCATGGTACTATTTCCAGCAGTCCTTTCTGTTCCTGTGCTTCTGCTCAAGTAAGCTGTAATTCTGTGTATCTGCCTGCTGTCTCTAAAATTTGGGGGCCTTAGATTTGCTTTCTAATCTCATTACTCTGACAAATCTAAAATGGGTTGTTTATTTTCTGTTTGTTCAGTGTTTTATTTATTGTGAGGGTGAGTGATGACTTCCAAGCTCCTTACACAGTGAGATAGAAACCAAAAGTTCAATGTTTTAATTTATAGTCTCAAAGATTACTTGATTCTATAATTTTCTTTTTTTTTCTAACTTTACATCAAAACTATATTTTTATGGTTTTGTTATTTACAAAACTAAGTAACCTTCTCATACAGCTCTATGATAAGTAACGCTAATTATTCAACTGTTACTAAAAAAGTAACGCTAATTATTCAACTGTTACACAATTATTCAACTGTGACAAATATAGTACACTAAAATGACCATAAGTATGCAGAAAACTAGAATGAATAATGATGTATAAATACAAAACATGATTTAAAAATTATCCTCAATGATATTATATTTGGGTTTTAACAGGCCTTTGAAAAATACCTAATTTTATGTAATAAAAAGTGAGTTACACTATTTAATTTCTTATAATTTTTTCCATAGAGAATATAAGATATCTTTATGCCTATTGCACTCCAATGATACAATTCCTCCCTCTCACGTGAACATATCATTAAACAAATATTTTTTCTGATGTTCACAGTATAGTGAGGTAAATTTCCAATAGTTGGCATCAGTTTAGGCCCATGAAACATTTCTCAAGCATCAAAGAAACTTCCACTAGTGCTTATTAAAAAGTATGGTGTCTCTAGGTGTTAACGGTACTTCCACAGTGGTAAGTTATTCATAACTCTAGTGCTTATTATGAACAGACAACCAAGACATCACTTATGAATAAAACAATTTTTTAGTTGATGTAACTGTGAAATTTATTTGTTGAACTATCTTCAAACAGGCTGTATGCGAGTACTCAAAAATACCATCAGAGTTCTTGATTTTATTTCTCTGTATCTTATTTTAGTCTGTCTTTTCTCTTGCCGTACTGGTTTCATACTCTTCTGCAACTACATTCTTCCAAAGTGATGAGAGACATGACTGTTCCTAGACCCACATTACATTGTTAACCTCAAAAAACAGAATAGATAGTATCTGTTTTTCAGGTGCCAGGTCAGGTAGGGAGAAGTTGGAATCATGTTTCTTACTTCTTTTCTTTATAGAAATTGCCCCCATAGAGAGACAGTGCACTCTTTTTGGCCAGGCTGGCTCATTTGCCCATCCCTCTGTGATGACTGTAGCATACTGGGACTGTCAGTCATCTCAGAGCAATACGGACCTGCTGGGTAGTTCCCAAATGAAAGATTATGCCATGGAGGCCAGAGCAACATAGAACCTCTAAAACGAATGAAGAAAAATGTGAAATCATTTTCATTAAATTGTCCTCCATATGTCATTGCTATTTTTTGGGTTAGATTTATTTGTTACCTGAGGAGAAATGTAGCAATTCAAACAACGTTATTACTGTCAATATATAATGAACAGATAAGCTACGTGGAAAAAACAAAAAGAAATACATATTTTTTCGTATACATTTTCAAATTGCAAGATTGACATTCTGAAATATAGGCATGACCATCAAAAGTGAAATAAATTATTTTTAATCTGCCACCTACTGCTATTTAGCCTTGCTAAAAATAACTACTTAAAAATTACCTTCAATTTGTAATTTTGATAATTCTAATATTTTGTGCAGATGATAGTAATATATTAAATATTTTTTAAAAATGCACCATTTTTTATTTTCTAAGTTATGTTTATTAGGATTTGAAGTATTCTCAAAATAATAAAATGATTTTAAATTAATGAAAGAAACATGATTTTGCCAATTTTTAGACAAAACAGTATGTGAAATATTGTAATGTAAAATTTGTTGTTTTTCTCCATTATAACCATTAATTAAAACTATTAAGTAATTTTTGTCATAGGTTCTCAGGTTTGCAGAAGTAGGGAGAAGGTAAAAGTGTCCGAAACACTATGTCACAAAACTTTATATTCTGGGTATTTCATTACAACATAAAAAAAATCAAAAATATTTATATATTTCGTGCTTAAAAATTTAATAATAATTAACAGGGTACTTTTTTTTGATTATATAAACCAGTACCTCCTTTGTCTAATTTTAGATAAAAAAATCAAATTGGAAGTTAAGTAATTTGCCCATGTTTAAACTATGTTGACAAATTTGAGGGCAAGAAGATGGGTTTTAAATTTTTCCCAAATAATATGTGGATGATTACATTTTAGGACTTGACAAGGATTATACAATCTAAAAGTTTATCTTCTTCCCAAAACAATTCTGTGAAAAATGAGACTGGTATTTGTGGTTCCCTCATTGTCAGAGGGTTATAAAAATGGGTTGCATTAAATCAGATTGATTTACTCTTTTGACCATGCTCAATTAGACCAGAAACATAAATATTTCCAAAGTTAGAAGTTATTGACGTTCATATGAATTATTGTGCTATCTGCCCATTAATGTGACAGCTATAACAGGCTATTCTAAAACTCCCATTGAACTTGCATTTAGTCTGATTGAAATTGAGATTATATTTAAGATCTCTTGACTTGTTCTGAGTATAATATTTTATTTCAATGGTTTTCTTTTAAAAATTAAAGTGAAATCTTAGTGTAATTCTTAGATAATAAAAAATTTGGACTTTTTGCTCCATTTCTGGGATGGAATCTCTAAATCTTTGACATTCTCCAGGTTTATTAGTGTCTTTGTTATTTATTATTGGCCTCTAGGATCACACCTGAGTTCATGCTAATGAGGGGACTCTGATGGGCCTGGAGATAGTTTTAGAATGGGGACAGGCTATATGAAAAAGACCAAACATGTGATTAGAGATTGGGAGTTTTGAGTCTTATGGTATCAGCTCAACCTACTGAGAGGAAATAAGGGATAGAGATTGTGTTCAATCATGTGGCCAATGAATTGAACAATCACATCTATATAATAAAACATAATTAATACTTGAGTGTACTGCCTGGTTGCTGATATGCACTGAAACGCCAGAAGGGTGATGTGTTCTGTCTCCACACAGAGAGGACATGAAAATGTGGCCTTTAAGAAACTCCCAGACCTTTCCCTATGGGTTTTTCTTTTGGCTAGTCTTGATTTGCCTGCTTCATAACAAAACTGTAATTGTAAGTATCATGCTTTTCTAAGATTTATGACTCATTTTAGTAAATTATGGAAGCGGAGAGTGTCATGGGAACTCCTGAAATTACAGCCATTTGGTCAGAAATGTGTGTGGCCTAGGAACTTCTAAGCTTGCAGCAACTGTCTTATCTAAGGGCAATCTTGTGGGAGATTGTGCCCTAAACTGGTGAAGTTTGACCTAAGTCCAAGTAGTTACTGTCAGAATAGCATTGTTGTAATATAAGATATTTAAAGTATAAACTACTTAATAAAAATGAATTATTTAAAATTTTGGTAGCCATAAATATAAAAGGTACAAAATCTATAATCACAGTAGGATTTATTCTTAAAATATAATATTTTATATATCTGAAATATGTGATATCAATTTTTTAAAAAATATGTGATCAATTTTTTAAAAATGTCATTGCTTAATAATAAAGGCATTATAAATAATACATTTCATCAAACTGTCTTAGTCTGTTCAGGCTAACAAAAATACCTTAAAAAGGGCAATTTACAGTTAAATATTAAATATATATTTACATATTATATATTATACATTATATATTGTAATATATATTATACATAATATATAATCTAGTATATATAATATTTTTTATATATGTATATATATACACACACACTAGATTTTTCTTGGTCTCACCATCGCTTCTGGCCACTGCTAGTATCAAGGAAAGATATATATATATATATATATATATATAAAATGATATGTATAACATATAATATATTATGTATACATATAATACATAATACATATTATACATATATAATATATTATGTATACATATAATATATGATATATTATGTATACATATATCATATATTATGTATACATATAATATGTGATATGTATACATATAACATGTGATACATTATGTATACATATAACATATGATACATTATGTATACATATAACATATGATACATTATGTATACATATAACATGATACATTATGTATACATATAACATATGATATATTATGTATACATATAACATGATATATTATGTATACATATAACATATGATATATTATGTATACATATAATATATAATATATTGTGTATAATATTTTATATATATGTATTTCCTTGATACCAGCAACAGTAGCCAGAAGCGATGGTGAGACCAAGAAAAATCTAGTCTATCAGTCCAAACTTACCTGTGTGATCTGGTGTTAAAAGCAGAAACTCAAAGTTTATGAAGTGTTGGTGATGGCATTTTGGAGTCTATTCATCTCATAATGTACCCATGTGCCTTGTTGTTGGTATTATATTACATGGTTCCAACAATATAAAATTGAACCCTTCCCTCAGCCCAGTATAGTTTAATTGATTATATCTTCAAGGGATGTAGTTTGTCTGCAGGTCACTTTGATAAATATCTAGCATGCTTCTTGAATTGGGAAGTAAATCTTTCATTGTCTTTTTTCTCACATATGAATAATGGTCCATAGGGATAGATAAATGGTTATATACTAGGCAGGAAAGATTGATAATAAATCTGAGCACATTTGACAACTTTATAAATTTATTTTTTAAAATTTATTTCTTAAACCTTTTTAGAACAGTAAGTTTCATGAACTATATAAAGCATTAGACATACAAAAATTTGTCTTTCAGAAATTTTCGACTCAGAGCTACAAATAGAAGTGTAAAAAAATAAATGCAATAAAGTTGACAAGTTCTATAATTGAGATAGGCTGGTATAAAGAAAAGAAATTCTGCTTCTGCAGTTTCAAGCAAATATTTAACACAAGTTTTTACTAAATTTAGGAAAATAAATTAACTATTCAGAACCACTATGTCTTTATTTATTAATGTGTATAAGAAGACATAATTCTTAGATTGTCAGGTTTTTTTTCTCTTTTAGAATTGAAATACTCTGTATCAATTATACAGCTAATTTAAAAACAAATTTTAACTATCATTATTTTGTGCTTTGAATTCCTCTAATAAAATATATTAGAACATGTTAAAAGGATACTCAAGGGAAATCATAGTGAGAAAATAATATTTAAGTTGAATTTTATGATTAGTAATTCTTGCTTAGACAATTTGTGGGTAATATTTACGACAGAACAAAGTTAGCAATAATATTTACATCATAAGTGAAGATGAAACAAAGATTTCAGTAGTGAAAGTTCTTTTTGCTTTCAGAGAATGGTGTGGTTAAAGCCTAGGGAAATGAAAGAGTGCATAGGGTTTCAAGACAAAGATAACATCTCTTCTATGGTGCTCTAAGATATTATACTTTAATAGCTGCAGTCTTCCCATCATATGGTATGTATTCACTTATCATTCTCCCACTTCTTGAAGCAGACATTGCCCACTTTATCTTAGTGAATCCACAGCCACTTTAATAAATACATGTTCCACAACATGGGCTGGCAGACCATAGACCTTTTTATTGAAATAAAGTTTTATTGGAACACAGCCATGCCAATTTATTTATATTGCCTACAGATGATTTCACACCTATAACAGCAGAGTTGAGTATTTGCAACAGAGACCTTATTTCTCACATAACCTAAAATATTTACTATTTTGCCATTTACATTTTTTAAAAAATGCCAACTCCTGTTTACAACATTTGGGAGGATAATGTAATAGAATGAAGGGAGAGAGTATATACTGGGTCACTGTGTCAGTAAACCAAGCAGGAGATGGAGGATTGGACCAAGGAAGTAAGCATGAAATAGTGAGGAAGAAGAAGAAATAATTACGCCTCCCTGAGCCCAGGACACTGACTTTAAATTACACACAATATTGATACTAAAAACAGTCACAGAAAAATGCTGGCAATAAAGAGTTTTGAGTTGTTCTTACTCTGTTTTATGTCAATGACACAAGTTAAGAGAGTACTCAAAAAATTTTGTGAAGTATTTAGAACAAAATTATACTTCTTTTAGAGCAGTGGTCATATTAGTACATTTTTTGTTGTTATTTTTAAAAATTTTTAGTTTTTTTAAACTTTATTATTAGTAGGTATGCTATTTTTCTACTCTACTGGACATTTTTTAATGTAATGACCACTATCCTTTTTACCCACAAGAAAAAGCCAACCTTTAAAGGATTTCTGTAACAAAAATAATATCTCCATTTGACAATGTGAATGACCATACTTTTTTCCTTCCTTAGTGTTGGAATAGCTCTTTTCTTTGATGAAAAAGAAGACTTATTTATCAATTACTAAACTCCTAAAAGCGTACATAGAGAAAATTGTAGTATATTTAGTTTTTCAGATTTGTTTATTCACTTACACTAAATATATTAGTATATATCTTAGGTATTATATTTGGATATTCTTGGTACCTTCAGATGAATTTCTGTGCAAGGAGGAAATTTTGTTAGTTGTTCTTACACGGTTCTCTTGTCATACATGTCTGGAGAGAAAGTATAATTTTTCACTCTGTGTAAGAATTGTTTGCCTCAGATTCAAGACACCTCACACTTAGTCAGCATTCCCTTCCTAAAAGGGATAATCCTAATAGTAGTTGGCTAAATAATACTCACATTCTGCAGTTTTCTTCCATCACTTCTCTTACCCAATTTTTCCAGCTACCCAAATTTTCAGAATTCTTTGAGTCGCAGATAAAGCTCATGCTTTTAAATAATGATCTCTAGGTTACTAGAGTTCACATTAAATTCTTTTTCCACTGAAATCTTGAGTACTTATTTTATGACCTATTATTATTATCCCACCCTACATTTTAATGTCACTTTTTTTCCATTGTGAATTGTTTTGTATCACTTCCAATGTCCTTTGCTTTCTATGTTTATTTTCCCTTTCTCCAAACACATTACAAGGTCTTTAAATGTAAAGGACCTTGTCGAAAAGTTAGTCTGTATCTCTATCATTTTTATCTATGAGTAATAATTTCTCCGTGTCAATTTGCTATATTCCTATTATTTTAAATAATTACATTGCTTTGGGATATTTTTGGTGGGAAATATAATGCTACATCTCAGTTCTGGAACAGCTTTTATTCCTCAGTCAGAAAAAAAAATGAAGAAATGATTGACTTTTTGTCAGGATGAAGGGCATATAGTATAGTCAGTATATTTATTATTTATGTTAATATTTGAAGGAAAAAAAATAAACCAGCTTTTTCTTTTTTTTTTTTTTTTTTGGAGATGGAGTCTCACTCTGTTGCCCAGGCTGGAGTGCAGTGGTGTGGTCTTGGCTCACTGCAACCTCCACCTCCTGGGTTCAAGCAATTCTCTTGCCTCAGCCTCCAGAGTAGCTGGGATTACAGGTGTCAGCCACCACACCTGGCTAATAATATATCTCTTAATTACATACATACATTCTCACCTTCTAGGATCTGTAAAGAATTAAAAGTGATGGCAGACACGGTGGCCCACGCCTGTAATCCCAGCACTTTGGGAGGCCAAGTCAGGTGAATCACCTAAGGTCAGGAGTTTGAGACCAGCCTGGCTAACATGGTGAAACCCTGTCCCTAATAAAAAATACAAAAATTAGCTGGACATAATGGCAGGTGCCTGTAATCCCAGCTACTCAAGAGGCCAAGGCAGGAGAATTGCTTGAACCCAGGAGGCAGAGGTGGTAGTGAGCTGAGATCGTGCCACTATACTCCAGCCTGGGCAACAAGAGCAAAACTCCATCTCAATAACAATAATTAAAAATAAGAAAACTACAGTACATGCTATGGATTACCTTGCATATATTAAGTGCTTAATAAATGCTAACTCTACTACTGCCTGCCCATTTTCTGGAACAAAATTCTCATTCTCATTTTGAAAGTGTTCAATTTAATCGATATAAAATAGGATGTTTTGCATGACACCGTTATAATAAATTTTTCCAATAAAACTATGGTTTATTTTTGGTTTCTTAAGCCTTTTTAGCTTCCTTCTATACTTATGAGTAATGTGTACATAATAATTTCAAGATACAATGTAAGGTACCAACTGTTTTTTTGAGGGTATACAAATAACAATACCTTTCTTCAGGCTTCATAGGCAATGAATGAAGTTTAAAATATGATTGCATAATAGGCATTTACATTTGTTTACGTGTACAAACGTATTCAAATTCATTTCATTCATTTCATCCAGAAGTAGTATCTCTATGATTCTCACACTGAAAAATGGCCAATTTCAACAGTACTTGAGGTGGACACTGTGATGTTATTTCTAGATATGCCCTTATGATTGAGATATTCATCCTCCCAGTTTCTGGATAACTGTCACATATACTCCTCAGCTGTCAGCCTATCTGAAGCTTTGCCTTGGTTAAAGGAATTGCCTTGCTCAAGGTCACACGTTCTTCAACAGGCATTTCTCATAATAGCCGATCAATGTGAAGCTATTAAGAGATAGTCCCCTCATCCTATCTGGGAGAAAATCTGAAGGTTCGTTACAAGCCTAGAGCTCCTATTGGTTTAGCTGAGGCCTTGGTTAGGACTACATGGTGGCTCAACTTCCCTCTCTTCTCAATACTGCTTGCTTCCTTCCCTGCATAGTGTTAATCCCAAGAGCACTTCCTCCTGAACATCCCACATGGTAATGTATGTCATTCCTGAAGAATTCAGACAGTGAAAGTACTAATTAAATAGTGCATAATATTTTTAAGACAAAAGATTTTCCTAATTTGGAGACTTCTACCTTTATAAGCACACATGTAATATTCTGTAACAATACCGTTTTTCAACTTAAACTGGATTTTAAAATCAAAAGTATGAGAAGAAGATATAACATTAGATCACTATTTGTTTCTCAGTTTTTAATTCAATAATCACATTTGTTTGAATAGAGAAACAACTGCAGTATTTTATTTTTATGTAAAAATAATGGAAAGAAATTGAATCAAAATTCAGTAATCACATTTGTTTGAATTGAGAAACAACAGCAGTATTTTATTTTTATGTAAAAATAATGGAAAGAAATTGAATCAACCTATATATTAAGTTCACTAGATAGTGAATGAAAAAAGTAGCTAGGAATTTATCTGGAAGTAAAACCATGAGAGAAAATCTGTGACAAGTCACAACAACAAAGGAAACAAAGACAAGAAGAAAAAATGGGAGAGAGGAAGAAAGAAAAGGAAGAAGGGTGAAAGAAAGGAAGGAGGAGAGAAATAAATAACAAAAAGAAACCCTCCAGAGTAGGATGACCAAGTAGAAGCTTACACCTTTGTTCCCCCAATAGGGACACCAAATTTTATCAACTAACTACACACAAAAACCACCATCACAAGGACCAAAAAGTAGGCAAGCAATCATAGTACATAGTTTTAACTTGATATCACTGAAAGAGACATTGAAGAAAGCAGAAAAGAAAGTCTTGAATTGCTGACACCATTCCACCACCATCCCTTGCAGTGGCCACATGGTGTGAAGGATCTGTGTACGTCTGAGGAGAGTACAACAATTGTGAAGTTATTCATTGAACTGTGATGCCTTGTCATAGCAGAAAGCAGAGCTGGACTGTACTCAGCTGACCCCTGCCCAGAAGGGGAACATTTGGAATGGCCTTAACTAGCAAGGAATGGTCCACCCAAGTGGACAGAGCCTGAGTTCCAGCAAACATCACCACCATGGCTGAAGTGCACTGGGGCTCCAAGTGAACTTGAGGGGCAGTATAGACCACAAGGACTGAAATTCCTGGGCAATTCCTAGTGCTGAGTTGGACTCAGAGCCAGTAGACTGGGGTAGGCATGCAACCTACTGAGACACCAGCTGGGGTAGCTAAGGGAGGGTTTGTGCTACCCTTCCCCTACCAATGGCAGTGGTCCTATAGTGTTGAGAAATCTGTGTGCTTGGGAAAGGGAGAAAGCAGTGACTGACGGACTTTACATTGAACTCAGTGTTGCCCTGTCATGGTGGAGATATGCCAGGATTTACCATCTGCCGACTAAAGAGTACCTGGGCCCTAACTAACCAACAATGATACCCAGGTAATATGCCATGGCATTGGGCTCTGAAATGTGCTTGCTTCAGGTGTGACCCAGCACGTTCCCAGCTGTGGTGACTATGGTGAAAGCCTCCTGTTTGAGAAAGCAGGGGGAAAAGTCAATGGGGACTCTGTCTGTACCTTACGTATCATCTCAGCCAAGTGATGTAGAGCACTAAGCAGGCTCTTGGGGTCCTTGAGTCCTGGCCTGGACTATTGGACAGCATTTTTGGACCTGTTCTGAGCCAGAGGGGAGCCCACTGCCCTGAAGAGTGAATCCTGGGCCTGACAGCATTCATCACAAGCTAGCTGAAGAGTCCCTGGGCTTTAAGTGAATATTGATGGTGGTTTGGCAGAACCCTGCTGGTAGGCTGTGGTAGTGGTGGGCACAGGAGGAGGCTCTTCTGCCTGTGGAAAGGGGGGAGAAGAGGGGGAGAGATTCTGTCTTGTGGTTTGAGTGCCAGCTTAGCCACAGTAGAATAGAACATAAGGTAATTTTCTATGTTTTTTATTTCAATCCCTGGTTCCCAGACAACATACCTGGACCTACCTGGGGCCTGGGAGGACTCATTGCCCTGAAGGGAAGAACAAAAACCTGGCTAGCTTTGCACCTGCTAATTGTAGAGCCCTAGGGCCTTGAGTGAACTTAGACAGTAGCCAGGTAATTGTTAGAGTAGGCCTTGGGTGATACCAAGCGCTATGCTGACTTCAGGTCTCAACTAGCACAGTTCTGGTGGTGGTGGCCACGGGAGTGTTTGTGTCTCTCCACCACCAATTCCAGGAAACACGTCACAGAGAAAGAGACTCTGCTGGGGAGAAAGTAAGGGAAAAGAACAAAAGTCTCTGAATGGTAATCAAAAGACTTCTAGATTTTATCTAAGATCACCAGAGTAGCACTTCTGTGAGTCTGCAAGAACCACAGCATTATTGGGTTTCAGGCCCAAGTCCTTTGAAATAACTGGAAAGCCTTCCCAAGAAGGATGGGCACAAGGAAGCCCAGACTGCAAGACTACAATAAATGCCTAACTCTTCAATGCCTAGACACTGACAAATATTTATGAGCATCAAGACCATCCAGGAAAACATCATCTCACCAAATCAACTATATAAGAAATATGGGACTAATCCTGGAGAAACAGATATATGTACCTTTCAGACAAAGAATTCAAAGTAGCTGTGTTGAGAAAACCCAAAGAAATTCAATATAACACAGAGAAAAATTTCAGAATTCTAGCAGATAAATTTACCAAAGATACTGAAATCGGTAAAAAGAATCAAGCAGAAATTTTAGGGATGAAAAATGCAATTGATATACTAAAGAATGCATGTCTCTTAAAAGCAGGATTGATCAAGTAGAAGAAAGAATCAGTGAGCTTGAAGACAGACTACTTGGAAATACACAGTCAGAGTAGATAAAAGAAAAAATAATAAAAAAGAATGAAGCATACCTACAGGATATACAAAATAGCCTCAAAAGGCACAAATCTGAGTTATTGGTGTTCCTTTTTCCTCTATGTTTATATAATCAGTGTTGTCATTAGTGTAAAATACTGAGTTATAAGATAGTATTTGCAAGCCTTAGGATAAACTCAAATCACAAAACATATAACAGGTACACAAAAGAGGTAAAAAGCAGAAATTTAAATCATACAACCAGAGAAAATCTCCTTCACTAAAAGGAAGACAGGAAAGAAAGAAAAAAAGAGAAGAAAACAAAACAGTCAGGAAACAAATAACAAAATGGCAGGAGTAAATGTTTGCTTATGACTAGTAACATTGAATGTAAATGGACTAAACTATCCAAACAAAAGACATAGAAAATCTGAATGAATAAGAGTACGACCCAATGATCTGTTGCCTGCAAGGAACACATTCACCTGTAAAGATACACATGAACTGAAAATAAAAAGAGAAGGAAAAAGACATTTCATGCCAGTGGAAACCAAAAAAAGCAGGAGTAGCTATATCAGACAAAACAGATTTCAAGACAAAACTTTAAGAACAGACAAAGAAGGTCATTATATAATGATAAAGGGATCAATTCAACAAGAGGACATAACAATAGTAAATATATATGCATCCAGCACTGGGAGTATATATAGCAAATATTATTAAAGCTAAAGAGAGAAATAGATCTCTATACAATAGCAGCTAGACACTTTAACATTGACTTTGAGCATTGGAAAGATCTTCCGGACAGAAAATCAACAACAAAAATTAGTCAGACATAATCTGCACTGTAGACCAAATTGTCCTAATAGGTATTTACAGAACATTTTATCCAAGGGCTGCCAAATACACATTTTTTTCTCCTCAACACATGAATTGTTCTCAAGGATGGACATATGTTAGGTCACAAAACAAGTCTTATTCAAAAATTGAAATAATATCAAGCATTTTCTCCAACCAGAGTGGAATAAAACTAGAAATTTTAGAAACTATATAAACACATGAAAATTTTAAAAATACGCTCCCAATATCCAGTGGTTCAATGAAGAAATTAAGAAGAAAATTTAAAAATTCCTTGAAACAAATGATAATGGAAACACAACATAACAAAACCTGTGGAAACAGTGAAAGCAATATTAAGAGGAAAATTTATAACTATAAGTGCTTACATCGAAAAAAAAGAAAAATATCAACTACATAATCTAATGTTGTGTCTTAAAGAACAAGGAAAGCAACAGCAAACCAACCCCAAAATTAGTAAAATAAAATAAATAATAAAAATTGAAGTAGAAATAAATGAATTTGAAACAAAGAAAACAATACAAAAGATCAATGAAAGAAGAAATTGGCTTGCTGAAAGATAGATGAACAAACCTTCAGCCAGACTAAGAAAAATAAGAGACAGGACCCAAATAAATAAAATCAGAGACGAAAACGGAGACATTACAATTGATAACACAGAAATGTAAGGGATCATTTGTGGCTACTATTAGCAACTGCATTCCAAAAAATTAGAAAATTTAGAGGAAATGGATAAATTCCTAGACACATACAACTTACCAAGATTGAACCCTGAAGAAATCTAAAATCCAAACCGACCATAACAGGTAGTGAGATCAAAGCCATAATAAGAAATCTCCTAGTAAAGAAAAGCCTGAGACAAAATGGCTCCATGCTTAATTTTTTGAGACAGAGTCTTGTGTACTCATGCTATAGTAGTTGGGACTACAGGCGTATTCCACCACACCTGGCTAATTTTTATTTTTATTGAAGACAGAGATTCACCACGTTGGCCAGGCTGGTCTCCAAATCCTGGCTTCAAGTGATCCACCAGCCTTAGCCTCCAAAGTGCTGAGATTATAGACGTGAGCCACTGCACCCAGCCAAAACTTGGTACTTTCTTAAATAATGAAGTTATATCCCTATATTTCTAAATCATGAATTATATTTAAAACAATTCCAAATTTATTACATACTATAATGTAGAAAATAAAATGTGTGGTCATGACCTTATATATAACACACACATGAGAGAGAGAGAGAGAGAAACCATAAAGCAAAAATAAGTATGTTGCCTACATAAAAATAAAAATAAAGATATTTGAGTAATAGTGTCATACAAATAAAATCAATACCTGTAAAACATACTTTTAAAATGATCTTTATATAAAGAGATACCCTTTCACCAATAATAAGGAAAGTCAAATTTTGACCATTAAATTGATAAAATTAGAATTTATTTATTTATTTATTATTTAGAGATGAGTTCTTATTATATTGCTCAGGTTGGCCTCAAACCCCTGGGCTCAAGTGATCCCTCTTGCCACCATCTCCCAAAGTGCTAGGATTACATGTGTGAGCTACCATGTTCTGCCTTGATAGAATTAAAAATGATAAAATGTATATATCAATTACCTGATTAATGTGTCAGTAGGCCAAAACATGTCATATGATGCCTTTCCACTATAAAGGAACTCTGCCAGGCAATATTTCCCATATTAAATGGCAGAGCACAAGGTAAAGAAAATTGTCCTTTATTTTGAGGCATGTACATGTACATGTACATGAATCCCCTTTCCTCAGATGATTTATGGAGGTGTCAAACCTCTACATGTTATGGGATATATCTCTTACCCTCACAGGAATATTGCTTGTCTATTAATTTCTGTTTTCCTGTTTTATGAATATAATATCTTTAATTTATAGACTAATGTGGTGGTTTACTATTGATTGGAGGAGATTATTAAAATCTTTACAGCTGGGCATGGTGGCTCACACTTATAATTCCAGCAAGACAAGAGGATTACTTGAGCCCAGCAATTCCAGACCAGCCTGAGCAATATAATGAGACCCCAATCTCTACAAAAAAATTAAAAGATTAGCCAGGAATGGTAGTGTATGGCAGTGGTCCCAGCTACTAAGGAGGCTGAGATGTGAGAATTGCTTGAGCCCAGGAGGACAACGCTGCAGTGAGCTCTGATTGTGCAACTGCACTCCAGCCTGGGCAACAGAGTGAGATCTTTTCTCAAAAATATATACATTAAAATAATAAATTAATTAATAAAACAGTTTAAATAACTGCACAAAATTTAAGAATTCACGTAATCTGGTGGGAAAAAATGGGAAAGACAAGTTAATGTCCCTGACAGGTGAAAACAATCTACATATTTCTATAATATTTTTATTTAATGAGACAAATAAATTCTTGGGCAACAGCTGGATATTGTTGCCTTTACTATCCCAGCCCAATTACCAATGAGTGTTATTCTCCATTTTCTTAGTTGCAAGCAATAAAAAGTGATCTGTAATTGAATAAAAAATAAATTATTTGAAAGATGGAAAGGTCACAGAAATACTGGCACGATTGAAGAACTAGGATATAGAAACAAACAAGAGAAAAGAAGGCCATGCATCCCAAGCCACAGGCAAGAATAACATTACAGCAACCAGTAGAACACTAGATGTAACCTATCCATAAAAAAGCCACAGGACACTACCCTTGCTCACAAGGTTACCTCTGTGTGTAGAGACTGTATAACACTGCTACCACTTCTGTCAACACTAGCATTTCTTCACTCTTTTGGTTTTTGTTAACCTTAGCTCCCAATTCAAAATTCAGAGGAGGTACATTTAACTTCCCAAGCCAAGGTCACTCCTGTGTTTTCATTGTATGGGAGACCTGAGCCATGAATATCAGATATTTGGGTTTTTGTAGTGTGAGACAACATCTGTCATCCACCAAGTTCATCAAATATAAAAAGAGGTTTTTGATATTGGACAAAAGAAATAAATAATAATGCATCTATTATAATTAAGTAACATTTTTAAAGATAGTAGGAAGAAAGGTATTCCAGAAAGAGAAAGAGCATAGAAACTTACCAAATTTTGAGACATAAATGTAAGGCATATTTGAGATATCTGATAGAGTGCTTTAGATATTCATCATGTTACATTAAGTATATTGAGTATATATTGCTTATATATTGAGTATATACCACATATTGTGAAACAAGGCAAGAATAACTCATTAGTTCCAAACTTAGGCTGGTCTTGAATAACAGTAAAAATGTGTTTATCTGTAATTGTAGAAATTTGTTTATTTGTAATTAAATCTGTTTGAAAGTACAAAACAGCCACACAGGAGAGAATGGTAATGGCCCAAGTGTTATTAACAGAGAAACAGGCTAAAATTGCTGGGCAGGTATCCAAAAACTGCTGATAAAATCAATGTAATTAATAGAAAATAATTTAGTAATGTGGCCTTATATATTAATGAACCATAGTTTATTAAACCCTGACTCAGCCTCTTGAGTAGCTGGGATTATAGGCATGCACCACCATGCTCAGCAAGCAAAATTTTATGACACTCTTCATGTGACTACTCATTTCCTATATTACTTTTGAAGATCAAGAAAAAGTATACACAGTCTCTAGAACACAGACATTGGAGAAATAACTTAGAATACTCTCTAGTCCTCCCTTTCCTTCAGCATGTACTACATAACATGTTAGTAATAATCATGAAATTTAGAGTTTTAGTTTGAGTTGTTTGACAAAATGCCCACCATACTGTAGAGAAATAGACATAATATATAAAAATAATATAACAAGGCCTTTAAGTGACTGAATATGATAAAATATTTGTTAAAATGTAGTCTTTTGCTTAAACTGCAATAATTATTATTACTGATTAAACAATGTCACATATGATGTATTTGTTTGTTTCTTTTTTCTTAATTGAGAAATACAAGGAAAATCATGACCTCATTGCAGTAAGTATAGAGTTGAAATTGATGACATCATCCAAATTGGAGACATCATCCAAATTGGAAATATCTTTGAAATCAGGAAGTAATTTTATAGATTTCATTACATGGAAGCTTTTGCCGTGTGCATTGTCAAAAGTAAGAGCATTTAACTCAGCTTCTCTAAAGGCCAATGAACTGTTTTATTTAAATGGGAAATTAGAATTATAAAGCATATTCAAATACTTTAATTTTGCAGTATCACTCTATGTGTACAAAAAATATGTTTGGTAATTCTAGTAACATTGTAAGTTATCAATGATATACAGCAATAAGTAAAATTAATTTCTATGCTTTATAATTACTTTAAATGACTACTACACAAAATAATTTATATATAAATTTATGAAGGAATTACTTTCCCACAAAAGCCTGTTAGCTAGTAGCCAATTTGTCAATATTTGCAAGTTGAAACATTTTACAGAAATGTGTAAAATTCTTTTTTTTTTTTTTCATTTGAAGAATTTAAAGATCAGAAAATCTGGGCTGAAATTCTCACACACAGAAATGTCCATTAAAGCACTGAAGTTGAATGACAGCATAGGGAGGACATTCTGTTTGTCATACTCTGAGTCATACCCCACTCCAACCCAACCCTAACACTAAGTATCAATTGCCATTTATTAACTGTTTGTCCTGTTTAGCTTCAACCCAACCTGGTTGTCCCTGTAGGCACATTTGTCTTTGATCCAGGTATTGCTGGATGAAGTGTGTAGTAAGGATTGGCTCAGCAGCTGCAATAGCACACTGGCTCTGGTTTTGAAGAATTTGCTCTGATCAGATAGAAAGTATTTTCAGTAGAAGATATGAGAGTTGTCCAGAAAGAGAGATTTAAGCCTTTGGAAGTGAATAAAGGAAAAGCACCATCCCTGATGATCTGGTGAAGAATGAAGCTGAATGCTTCTAAGGTACTCCAAGCTGTGCATGAAATGCTCCAAATGACCAGGAGGATGGCATTGTTAGGTGCTATGAATAAGAGCCCTCCAGAATCTTCCTTATCAATTTACCTTTAAACAGTTCCTTCTTTCTTGCCTCAGCAGGAAGTGTCAATTCTGGTATTTTTAGAAATTCTTTCTTCCCTTGAATGATTACCCCAACAGGATCTTTTGAAAAAATAGTACATTTAAAAGTTTTATGTAATTACAACCTGAGGTCCACTAGCATTGAGAGGAGCTTTGTAGTTAGAATGCCTTGCTGTTTGCACAGAAAAACCCTGTGGTTCACTGCTTGTGTGATACTTCAATTATTTGACTGTAATCACATAGTAAAGCAGATATTGATTTCCTAGGTATTCAAATTACACCCTTAAATGCAAGCACCAGTAAAAGGATTTTTTATCCCTTAAAATGATATACAATTTAGCAATATGGGCTTGTGCTCATTGTAAGGGCATATGTTCATGTATTTTTTAAAGTTATATTATAAAACTCCATCATAGGGATAATTTCTTCAACATATTGAGACTTTTTCTTGTAGGAGGTGTTCTTTTCATTGGCACATAAAAGTAAAGGTACGTTATAATTAGAAGATTGGGACATTTGTGAAAGTGAACAGTTATTTTTTTCTCTCTTACAATATAAGCAGTCCATATGTATTAATTTTTTGTGTGTGATTTATAAAAGTTGTGTGATTAAAGAGTCTCCAGGCACATATGAAATATAAAAATAGTATCGACCAATAAACAGAAGCTTATCTTACTCAATTGTGTTATTGAACTATTTTCTTTCTCAATATATCATGGAAATATCAGGGAAAAACATTTAATGCTCTTCTTAGTTGAAAATGATCAAGTATATTAATTAGACTTCGTCAGTACTGTATAAATATTCCTTTAAACAATACATTACTGGCAACAAAAAATTCTGACTAGCCATTAACAAATTTGGCCTTTTTTCGTTTCCAACATAGAAATCATAATTCTTTACTATGAAGCTGAAGCACAGAAATGATGTTGAAGCTACAAAAGGAAACATTTGCTAATCATTATCCTAGGTTTGGGTAGTTGGTTTGAGTCAAAACACACAAGCAATGCCATGGGGTAATGAGACATAGACATATAAGACAAATAAGTGGGAACATTAAAAAAAAATAGTGGACCATTTTTCTTGTCTGTTAAGAGTTTTGGTTGAATCCTTCGCACATTTAAATTACTGTCTTGTCCAGAAATTATAGTCTCCTACCTTTTTGTCCTCCCCCAAGTAAATGAAACACTGTTTGAGATCTGCAAGTATTAATTAAGACATCATCTTACTTACTCTAATGTAATATTTTTAAAGGGTAAGAGTATATTTGGAGTTGAACATTCAATGATTAAATTTTCTATGTCCGTTTTTTGGGATTTCTTAAGGATTTGTCCAATTGATCAGAATTATTCACTTAAAAATATAATCACCATCTTCATCTTGACATACTTTCTAATGTATTTTCATTAATTACATAATAATGGAAATAAGGATCATGTTTTTATTTTATTTCTGTATCTTTCATTAAACATTTTATACATAATCAATATAATTAAGATGACTTTAATAGTTTACACTACTTATTAGGATACTGAATATAAAATTGAATATATAAATCTTGACTTTATCAAAAAAGTTTATTTGACATATCTTTGCCAAAGAGATTTGTTGGATATCATATAGCCTGTCAGGTAAAAATGTATTAGCATCTGTCATTTAAGGGTTTTCCAATTACATGAAGGTATGAATTATAAACATTTACATAGAACACTAATTCTAAGCAATTATTGAGAAATAATTCTATAATTGGTTTTATCGTTTAATTTTTTTAATTTTTAAACTATTGAGAACATCAAGAAAATTATAATAAACCCAATGCACATGTGTTTACAGCCTGGGTGTATACAATGTAAACATATGGCCTTCATACACAGACATACAAATCAAGTGTACAATGAAGTTAGAGTAGTATCTTATTGATCAAGCCTGATTATAACTCAGTCTGTTCATCTTTTTCATTCATGCACATTTTAATTTTAAAAAGAAAGAATATTTTAAATAGAGTGGCCAAAATTTCTCAGTAAATTGTTGTGCAATCAACAAGAGTTTTTAAAAGTAATTGTTATATAAAACCTTAAGTTGGGTGCAGTGGCTCATGTGTGTAATCCCAGCACTTTGGGAGGCCAAGGCGGTGGGTGGATCACCTGAGGTCAGGAGTTCGAGACCAACCTGATCAACATGGAGAAACCCCATCTCTACTAAAAATACAAAATTAGCCGGGCGATGTGGCGCGCGCCTATAGTCCCAGCTACTTGGGAGGCTGAGGCAGGAGAATCGCTTGAACCGGGGAGGCAGAGGTTGCAGTGAGCTGATATTGCACCATTGCACTCCAGCCTGCGTAACAAGAGCGAAACTCCGTCTCAAAAAAAAAAAAAAAAAAAAGATGTGCTCAAGCCCTAACCCCTGCTTTGTGCAAATGTAATCAAGTTAAGATGAAGTCACACTGGCTTAGGGTGGACCCTAAATACAATGTCACTGGTGTCTTTGTAAGAAGAGAGGACATAAAGACACAGGAGAACAGGAGAAACAAGGGGAATACCATGTGGTGACAGTGGCAAAGATCAGAGTGATGCGTCTATGAGCAAAGGAACGCCAGGAGTGCAGGCAAAAAATCCTCAAGCTGGAATAGGCCAGGCACGATCTTCCTCTAGAGCCTGACCTTGCTGACGCCTTTATTTTGGAATTCTAATTTCCAGAACTGTGACAGAATAAATGTCTGTGCTTTAAGCCATCCAATTTGTGGTACTTTGCTTTTGTAGTCCTGGGAAACTGATGTAATTGGTCATATTTTATTGCTATAAGTTATTTGAAACTCATAAAATAAATAAATGTTGCTTACATTGTGTCAGGTGTTTTCAGATAGATACATTATAATTTTCTTTGGTAATTTATTTATGAATATACAATTATGTATATGAGATACATTGGTATTGATCTTATGAGTTGTATATAAATTTCCATATATTAGTTCATTTAATTTTCATAACTTCTGAGGTATGTTGACCTAAAGGAAGAAGCTGAGGCACAAAATATAATTTTAAAGTGTTTATTTGGGCCAATGTGAGGACAGCTGCCTGGGAAACATTTGTATGTTACCTTGGGAAGTGCTCTGTTTGACCTCGGTTATTGTCAGGTTTTTAAAGGCAAAAATGAATAAAAGGAGTGGGCTGATACAAAATCATCAGGAATTCTCATTGGTTTACAGAAATGACATTGACTAGTGATTTCTATCCATTGTTAAGCTGTAGGATGAGAGTCATGGTGTCCAGCCTGTGACATTGTTAGGTTAATTTATAGCGACTTGTGTCATCAGTCAGTCTAGAGTCACAGGGCAAGCAGTTTCAAGATTATCATTTAGTTCAAGGAGGGCAGTGGAATATAAGTGCTGTCTTTTTCCAATGCCTCTCTGGGCCTGATAGTTTAAATGGGGCTCATATTCCTCAGATTAAAAGTTCCTTTCTCAGGTACATACTTATGCTACTTTTATTTTACAGTTCAGTTAATTGAGGCACAGAGATGATAAACAAATGTGTCTATAGCCTTACAGCCAAAATATCAGAACACAGGTTAAGATCTGCTTATCATAATAAAGAAGAAAGGAAACAAATTTCTATTATCATTTGCAGCAAGGAACATAGATACACAAAACTGATGTAGTCATACTTGATCCCTGCCTCTAAGAGTTTGGAAGTTAAAATTTCAATTTAAAACTCCTTGACCTATGTTTTTTTTTTCCCCCATGAATAAGAGATTTACAATTCTCTATTCTTCCGTGTTTCTTCTTCAATAGATAGGAAAGTCTCATGATAAACCCAGGATTGATAGAACGGTCACGCCACTCATTATCTTCCAAGCTGAGGTAGCTGTACACATCCCTGAAAACACCATTGATACTGTCACTTGCTTTATTTCCTTTAGCTAACACAGGAGTATCAAAAATAGTCTTGAATTGTTTATTTTCTCTTTGCTCCTCGGTGTCGTTAACACGATAACCAGAACTTAAGGCAGTACCTCATTTAAATAAATCTACATTTCCTATTTATTTCCTTAGAACTTGTTTGTTTATTGTGTGTTATTGTTACCTACTAGGATATATTTGAATAAAGAAGATAGAACTGCTAATAATCCTCTCTCTCCCCACATTGAAATGCATGAATTATATAAAAAAAGATTTGTCTAATTTACCATATATGGATGCTGATCACTTCAATAACCTTGGCAGCAAGATTTTGGGAATGCCTAGATCCATCTGGGGATTGTTAAGATTAATTGAGTTCTACATTCAATGTGGGCATGCACTCATTGTGATCATTATTATCTGCTCAGTGCTTAACACAGTGCATGGCAAATGACTGGCACAAACCTGCACTTAGTACACTTTGGTGAATGAACAGATTTGATAAGTCAAAAGGTGCTACAAACTCACAAGAAGTAAGATGCCCAATGAGATTCTCAAGAGTTGATGGGAAAAACTGCAAGCTGGAAGAATCTATCCCACGAGTAGAGATACCTTCACTCCTCTATCTTTGTAATCCTCTCTAATTATGAATATGGTTAGCTATGTGTTGATAGTAAGAGAAACAAACTGAAAAGAAATAGAAAAAAATGGGTATAATATGGAAAAAGGCTTACTCTCTGTCTAAAATCTTTGTTAAATCTATTGAGTGTGAAGTCTTGCATGGTCTATATCAGTTCCATGTTGCTCATGTTAAACAGATTGTTAAAAATCTGCATGACTATTAAATTCTATTCTCCCTAGGTGAACTCTCAAATTCAAAAAAAAAAAAAAAAAAAAATCACAGGAAAGGCCATTTGTGGGGAAATGACCAACTCTACCATCCAAAATGTAAATTCGTGACATCTCAAGCATAGTTCAGATAAACTATTGACTTCAATAATCTAAGGCAAATCAGATTACCCACTCAGAAAGGAAATCACTGTGACAGGAAACACAAGCAGATCAGCTTTAGGGAGTAAATTAAGCAGATCATCAGCTCGACAACAACTTGAGTTTCCTGTGCCCAGGAAATGGAGCCCTGGTTCTCCATATGGAGACTGAAGCCCTGACTTCAAAAGGGCATCAGTTCACTTTGAGAAATTATGTAGAATAACTTTCTGCCTCTGGAAATATGAGTGTTGGGCAAAAAGATATGATGTAATAAATTTTAGGCTGTCATGTTGTAAAAAACAATTTAAAAAATTTTTCTAAACCGTAAAACAAAATGAGCAAAAATCTGACTAATCAATCTCTTTTTCTAAAGTACTATTGTCTTTAAAGACCAATATATCCTTCTATTTTAATAGTTATGTCATAATAGACTTAAGAAAATCCATACATATTTCATTCAAAGTTTTATTTTTCTTTCAAATTTATTTTTATAGTGTTCCAAAATATTTAATTCCCTCTGGTGTTCATTTAGTGATTTACTTAGAAGGCATGCTGTGCAGACAAAGCAAGTTGTATTACAATTTCCACTTCTCTCTAATCAATTTTAAAACCTGAGACAGCCGAAAATTCATCAATCATAATGTTGGAATTATTTTTCAGGTTCACATAGGCACATAAGGATATTATTATGGATGTTAGAAACATTTCCCTTCGGTAAAAATGCTGATGAAAATCATTGGATTGCTGTATTTTAAGATAGAGCTTGACAAGGATAAAAGTCTCAAAAATAGAAATATTTATTTTACTTTTTGTAAAAATTCTTATTAAACAACTTTATTATATAGCCTTATGTGTTAGACTACTAAATATAAATTAAATGAATATGTTAATTATGAATATGTCTATAATTAAGAGTGTACATGAGTGTTGTTGGTACTACCCTTAGGAAGAGAATAGGAAAATAACTCTTGGACAGGTTTCCTGACACTAAAGTGCCTTTTTTATGAACGGTCATCATCCAGTTGTCATGTTCTTGCTTTATATGCTCGCACAGTGCCTCCTGAATTGGTTGTAGAATGTGGGACATTAAGCCTCTCTCTCTAGCTGATCGAAAAATGAGTGAACAACGAATCCAAGCTGGATTTATCAGTTTATTTTAATAAGAAATTTATATTCAAGTAATATAACCTACGATGAAAATTTAAGTAAAAGTTATATGAAACTATTTGAAATACAAGAAAATCCATCAGCAGAAAGAGATAAGAAGGAAATCAATCCAGAGAAGCTGAGACAAACAAAGATAACTTGCCCTCAGTAAAGTGAGCAGGGCTTCTGATAACCCTGATATCTCAGGTTCTTTTTCTTTTTCTTTCTTTTTTTTTTTTTTTTGTTTTTGTTTTTGAGACGGTGTCTTGCTCTGTCACCCAGGCTAGAGTGTAGAGGCGTGATCTCAGCTCACTGCAACCTCCACTTCCTGGGTTCAAGCGATTCTCCTGTCTCAGACTCCCAAGTAGCTGGGATTACAGGCATGTGCCACCATGCCCGGCTAATTTTTGTGTTTTTAGTAGAGTCGGGGTTTCGCGATGTTGTCCAGGCTGGTCTCGAACCCCTGATCTCAGGTGATCCACCTGCCTTGGCCTCCCAAAGTGCTGGGATTACAGGTGTGAGCCACAGCGCCCTGCAGAGAGTTTTAGATTTTCTTACTGTATCTGTGTTCTGCGACATATGTTTTTCACCTTCCCTTTAATTTCTTCTTTTTTTTTCTTAAATGGTTTCGTGTAAGAAAATGAAACCTGGTTTGGGCATGTGGCTCATGCCTGTAATCCCAGTACTTTGGGAGGCCAAGATAGGCAGATCGCCTGAGCCTAGGAGTTGACGACCAGCTTGGGCAACATGGAAAACCCCATCTTTACAAAAAATACAAAAACTCACCTGGTGTGGTGGCACATGCATTGTAGTACCAGCTCTTCAGGAGTCTGAGGTGGGAGGATCGCTTGGCTCTGGGAAGTTGAGGCTGCAGTGAGCCGAGGTTTTGCCACTGCACTACACCCTGGATGACAGGGTAAGACCCTGTCTCAAAAAACATACCAAAAAAAAAAAAAGTAAACAAAACAAATGAATCCTGAATAAATATTAACTCTCCTAAATTTTTGATCAATTAATTTAAAAAATTGTTCATATATTTTTGCTAAATTTCTTGATCTCATAAAATAATGCAGTTTAGGATTATTGGCATCTTTCTTGATTAGAATTCCCAAGGGGATGCAGAAATTGTTGATTGTTTATAAAATCCCATTAAGAGTGGGGCATGAGTGTCTAGGCCTGTAATCACCTGTTGCTAAGAGATCCAAACCTGTTCTAGTTCATAATCTCTGTAAGACCCAGATACAAAGTTTTCATGTTATAAAACACATGCCACTAAAATAATTCTCCCTTGTTTTTATTTAAACAGTTTTGGGAACTGTTCTTGCTTCCAAACAGAGGTGAGCTAAGACAAAAGACGAAGTATTGATTCCTCTTTCTCTCATAATTAGCTACGTAATGTTAGGTAAACTTCAAAATTTATTCTTAAACACAGTTTTGTTTTTGTTTTTAATAAAATAGAGCTATCCGGTTGTGTTATGATTAAATGAGTTATTGTACACCAAGTTTATGGCATAGTATCTGGTACTTACGAATACTAACAATAACATAGCTGTTAATATTATTACTCACTTTGAAGCAGGCACAGGCTGAAAAAGAGGCACACACTGAAAAAGTAAGCATAAAAGAATACTTCTGTAGAAAGAATCAATACTACCGCATGAATGAGGATCATATACCTGCAGGTTTTTAGTCCATGAGCAGAATTTTAACAAAATCTTAGGAAAGGAATTTCAAGCTGAAAAAATTATATGAGCAAATGCCTGGGAACTATAACACAGATCATATGTGTCTTAGTCAGTTTGGACTGATGTAACCAAGTACCGCAGACTGGAAGGCATATAAACTGCTAAAATTTATTTCTCACAATTCGGGAGGCTGGAAGTTCAAGACCAGAGTGGCAGTATATGGTTGAGTTCAGGCGAGGGCCATCTTCTGGATTACAGGATCATCTACTTCTCATTGTATTATAACATGGTTGTAAGAGCAGAGAGAGCTGAAGTAAAACTCTCTTGTGTCTTTTTTTAAGGGCCCTAATCCACAGGCATGACCTAATCATTCCCCAAAGGCCCCGTCTCCTAATATAATCGCTATGGGAGTTAGGATTTCAACATGAATTTTGTGGAGGTTGCGGGGACACAAACAGTAATTCTGCACCTTTTGTTAGCTAAGCAGTTAAGCATTTGACACAGCGGAACGTAATGATATGACTGGATGAGGTTTGGTTCCATTTTGCTGGTTTCCTTTTAGGGCTGATTTTTCTATTTAAAGTTTGGTTTCCTTGTTTCCTATCTCTCTAACAACTCATTTTCATCAATAATATCTTCTCTGTCTTCTATCCTGAGCACTCAAATACATCATTTAAGAAAAATGTTTTCCATTTCTTTGGCCTGGAAATGCTTGTTTCCTAGGCTTAACAATTTTACAGAACTGCTTTTCAGGCTACCTATCTCACTTCTCTTCTTTCTCTAAAAGGTAGTTTACACTCACTGTCTTCAGTGTTATTTTTGTTTCTTGTTTGTATACCCTCATTGTTGAATCATTTCTAATCTGGTTTCCACTTCCCCTAAAAGCCTGCATGATGCAAGCAACAGACCACAGGTTTGGAAATTAGACACAACTGTTTTTATCCCCTGCAGTTATTAGATAAATTATCACGGAAAGACTAAGCCTCACTTTCCTTATCTGTGAACAGTCACTGATATTAAGTTCTTTGTAGTTTTAGTGTAGGAATGAGAGGACCTAATCTATCTAATATAGCTAGCACAGTGGCTGGCAGAAAGTCCTAGACACGTATATATTCAATCTATTTAATTTCTTTTTCCCATGGTATTCGGTCACTGTTGCTTAGATCCTATCCTATCTGAATCTCTGCCTTGTCAGTCCTCTTCTTCAAACACTTTCCTCCCAGGTTTTACTGTATCTGTAGTCTCCTTTTATCCTTTACTACCTCTCCGTTCTTCCTCTTCAGACTCCACTCCATAGTCTTCTATTCTATACATATTTTTGTCTTTTATCAATCTTAGCCAGTTCAACATATTAAACTATTACCTGTATATTAATGTCACCCAAATTTATAGTTATTTAGAATTCTGACAACTCTGAACTCTATCCTAAGTATTGGTCTACGGTATCCAACATTTGAATAACTGAATTAATTAGCAACCTCTCACAAATACATACACACGTTGTGCACACTCTAGCTCTTTCTTCTTCCTTTATCCTTAATCACTATCTGACCTAGCTATCTGTTATCATTTTCATGTCATTTTCATCTTCCCATGCTGTGGTGAACAGAATAGTCGCTCCTAAAGATGTCCATGTCCTAATTTCCAGAACCTACGAATATGTTATCTTACATGACAAAGGGACTTTGCGGATAGATTTTATTAAGGACCTTGAGATGTAAATATTATGCTGAATTTTCCAGCCAGGTCTAATGTAATCACAAGGGCTGGATCTTCAGAGTTAGAGAGAAGAGACTATGACAGAATCAGAGGCTGAATTTATGTGCTTTGAAGACAGAGGAAGGGGCCATGAACCAAACAATTCAGAAAATCTTTAGAAGGTGGAAAAGGCAAGAAAATGGACTCTCCTCTACAACTTCCAGAAGGAATAAAGCAATGACGGTGCCTTGACTGTAACCTATAAAGTGCATTTTGGTCTTCTGACATCCAGAACTGTAAGATAATAAATTTAAGCCACTCAGTTTATAGTAATATCTTCTGCATTAGGAATTAATACACACACACGTATATAGATACCAAGACATTTTAAATTGTATTCTATTATGTGTCCTGTATTTTCTTTTACATGCTACCACAAGACTGCTTTATTGGAAGACTTCGTTTTTTAAAATGTACTGCCCCAGCTTCATCATTAAGCCCCATCAAGGTGTCAGCTGTGCTGCCACCAGTTTATCAAAAACATTTGTGTTATGATCGATGGCTTTTCTAGTATTTTCTTAGAGCACCTCTCAAAGTGTGGTATGCATGCAACTAATGACATGTTAAGATTATTGAAGTTTTTTTTCAGACTATGTTAATTTTTCTAGTTATGTATTTATGGCTTTGAAACTGGAAAAGTTCCCTTGTCTCTCTCGCAGGGCGTGCGACGGGGGTGTAGCTCACTTCTTCAGTGCCCCGCTGCTCAAACCTCTAGGGGAGCATACAGATGGGCAGGCTGTGGGGCTCCAACCCCATGGCAGTGTCTAGGGGTGAATGTTTACAGCTGAAGCCCCAGTGGGCATGTGTTACAGGGTGCTCTTTTAGTTTAGCCGTCCATAGGTGGCTTGTGGTTAGTCAGCTCAATTAGACCCCTGCCTTAGAGAAAGGACGGAGGGCTTTCTGTATTAGGTACCAGAAGAATCAGATCACATGTGGGCTTGGAGAATGAGTGCAAGGTTTTATTGAGTGGAAGTAGCTCTCAGCAAATGGGGGAGCCAGAAGGAAGATGGTTTTCCCCTGCAGTCCCTGGGCTCTCCTCTGACTGCTCCGGCCGAATTCCACCTCCTTCCACAGGCCAATGGCCTGCCTGAGTCTGTCGTGTGTTCTTCTGCTGGCCTGCTCCCCTTGACGTGCTCTTGATGTCCAGCCGCTTGTGTGTCCTCCTGCCAGGGTCTTGGGGTTTTTATAGGCACAGGATGGGGGCATGACAGGCCAGGGTGGTCTTTGGAAATGCAACATCTGGGTGCTAAGGCAGACGTTGCACAGGAGTGCCTGTCCTCACCTAGGTCCATGGGCCTAGGCCCGGGGATGGAGCCCTTACCAGGGACCCGCCCTTCTCCTTCAGGCACTTCCCTGACCTGCTTTCCGTATCAGTTTCACTTAGTGGTCCATACAACAAAACCATTATGTCTGTGATTTAATAGATGTTCACAGAAAAAACAAATCTAAAAATAAAAAAACTGCTTAATTAGACAAAGAAAAGTGATATTCAGATAAGGCAAAAATTGCAAAGAATTTAGGAAAATGTCACAGATTCAGAAAATATAGAATAAAAAATTAAATTCAAATTGCTTACCATTAACTCCGCCACACGAGGCAATATAATATTGAAGTACAAATGAGGTGATCCTCCCAAACTATAAAGATTTTGACTTTTAAAAATGATGATCATTTGTGAATAACCAGGCTATTGGAAATTATTGACATTTTTGAGCAATGATAAAATTATCCAAAATTAAAAATAAATAAAATAATTACTAAAATAGAAATTTACTATTATAAGACTTGAGGTAGCTTTCTAGATTTTTAGCATTTTAAATTTTAATACATAAATAGTGATTGCTAATTATTCACAACAAGTGCAAAGTAAATTCCTGGGGAGTACAAATACCCTGAGCCCTACTCTGGGCCTATTGAAGGTGAAAGTGAGGGCAAGTGCCTCTATTTTTAACAAGTTCCCCAGGCGCATTGTTGTAATAGGGGAAGTTTGAAATACTGGACTGGAGGAATATTCAAAGAAAGACCCATTGCTACTCTATAAAGTGTATCTAGTATGTAGATACACATCTCAAAAAAGCACTTTCCTTAATAGTCCTACAAACATTGAAGAAAAATAGAAGCTTTTCTAAACTTGATATTTTTAAGACAGTGACAGCAGAAGTCCTTCATATTTGCTTTTCTATTCCTCAAACCAAAGTTATGATTACTTTCTCTCAAAGGCAAGAAACCTGGGCAAAACATTTTGCAAGTTGGTAGAGAGAACTTTTTATCAATCTTGTTTGTCACATTGTATTCATTTGCTAATAATTATATGATATAGTAAATATGACTCAAGACCGATGATGTGTGTCACATCACCTCCAATGAAGGTTTTAATACACAAGATTATTGACTGAGAAGTGTTCAAAAGTTGTAAAGATATTTGAAAAAGGCACTGTACTTTCCTGTTTTAAAAAAGAAAAAGTGGTAAACATTTATTCCAACTGCATTGAATTTTGAAACTTTTATTTTTACTTTTTTTAAATAAAGCAATACTGTCTCCCTTTGTTATAATAAAATTATAAGTTTAGAATTAGGAATGCATTTTCTATATATGTAATTTTATACAGATTACATTTCTAACGTTTTCTAGGTTATACCATACAAGATTATAGATCTTATATCATCAGTAAAATATTCGGTGTAAAAAATTATTAAACACATCTAAATAAAAACAAATATCTGACTATAAATAAGATGTTTACCTTTATCATGAATGCTGGTACTTATGGTAAAACAATTTTAATTAGCATACTAGTCTCTACAGTAATTTATTGAAAAAGAAGCTGAGGATTCATTTTCTAAGAGAATACCAGAACCATCCTATTGCCATAATTTTAACTGCTCCCACTTAAAAATTTAAGGAAAGGTAACAAAACTGTTTTTCCCTAATCTGTGTCTTTCCTTTCCTTTCACTTTTCTTTCTTTCCCTTCCTTGCTTCCTCCCTCCCTTCCTTCCTTTCTCTTTCTTTAGTGTTTGTGTTGTTTTGGCTTTCTATTATAATGAAAAATGTATGTATTTTAACCAACAGAAAAGAGTTCTGCTCTTCACCAGCTGTGTACATTTTGAAAAATATGTATAATATCTCTCAGAATCAGACTTCTTATATTTTAAATAAGGAAATAATGACTCCCCTTAGAATTATTATAAAAATTAAATGAGATAGTGACCTAATATTTGTTTTTTTTTTTTGTTACATGATATCTTCTCAGTAAATTCATTACTTCTTGATGGTTATTCCCTGTTTCTAATCCTGAGATATTCTTTTCTTTCTACCTGTGGTTTTTCTGCATACCAAACTGATATTAGCTGCATTTCACTAAGGTTCTTACAAATGCAGAAATTTGGACACCCTAGTAAAAACAGCAGATGCTTTGAAATTGCTTTTATCATAAGAAATTACTTTCCAAAGACTACTCCAGGGGCCTGTATAATTAAAAAAAAAAAAAAAACTTCTTAGAAAATCTTCATGCCTATTTGTAAACCCACATCTTCACAATTTTTAAATTTATCAGTGTGGGATATAAGCATGCTAACAAATGAAATACTCTTTAAGGCTGTGGCTCATTAGTGAACAAAGTGACCAGTGATTCAAGAACTGACATTATGTGATGTTTTGGCACCTTCTAGTCATCCGTTAGGTGAAGTAGATATTCCCACCTTAAGATTATAGCAATAGATAAACACATGACAACTGTCACTAGACAGATAAGATCCACAGAAGTTTATGAGTCATACACACCCACTCCCCAAGGGAAAAGGACACTGCATTCCACACAGGGGTTGCAATCTGTAACAGACGGAACAGCTAGGGGCTGTGTGGGCAGACCCACAAGAAGGTAGAGTGTCTTCCTGTCCTGGAGGGAGAATGTGGTGGGCTTGTTTGAATCATTTTGTGGGCTGGCAGAGAACTGCAAGCTGCTCAGGGATAAGCAGGAGCTTCACCTGATCCATTTGATAAGGTGGTTTGTTTGGCTAGAGGACCTAATTTGTAGGAGCAGAGAGAAGACATTAAAACTAGTGATTAAGCCATTTGAGGCTCATGATTTCACCAGTCCAAGCAGCACAGAATATTAGACCTTAGTTGTAAGTATTACACCAATGAAACCAAAAGCCCAGGAATGAATATAGTGAATTTCCATCAAGCCAAGGGTCTAAAACAGGGTTGTGTAACTCAGATCATCAGAATGACCACCTCCAATCTACATAAGCATGGAGAGGAGATATCTCCTGGGATATAAAGCTGAAATTTACTTATGTAATTGATATTGCTAGATTGAATCCACCCCAATTAAAATTTTGAATACAGTTACTTTGAGTTTTTAAAATACTGGAAATTCTTTATTGTTTGATAAAAATTATTTTAAACTCAAAATATGTTATAAACTTTTACATTTCTAACTCATTCTCACATGTAAAAAAGTAGTCTTACTAGTTTGAGAATAACTGTTTCAAAATTATCATTTTGTTCACTTGTTCCTTCTATTACTAGAAAATTAACAAGGGCTTTTAGTAAGTTCTCATCAATCAAATTAGCATTTTAAATAGATTATTTAAATGAAAAAGATCATTTTTTTTTCTTGTTTCAAAAGATGATTTAGATGTACCTCTAGTGATTTGGGGTTAGTTTCAACCTCTTTGTACTTTCTCTTTCCAAAAACATATGCTAATAAGTTCCCAGCAATATTGTGAAGATAAACTGAAAAGCACTTTGCATAAATGAAATGGTATATAAATGAAAATTAATAGCACTAATGTATGTTATAATTATATATGGAATCTTCCAATGTGAAATACTGTCTTAAGATATATCCCCCAGGGAAAGATAAGAATGAAAGAGTTCACAAAAGGACACATAAGATGGTTAAAGTAGAATGAAACTTACGCATACACAAAAGGAAAGCAGGGAAGCTAAGATTATTTAGCCTGGAAATGTGAAGAGATAGAGTGAATATAATTGAGTTATTTAAGACTGTGAAGGGTATAGTAAAAATTGATAAGATCCTTTTTATGTGCTATTTCATAATACAAGAAGGAGGGATCACTCAAAACTAATGGAAGGTTAATTTAAACAGAAAAAAAGGAAATGCTTAATCTTCACATAGTGTAAAGTCAAACCACGTAATTCAATACTTTAGGAGATTATAGATTAAAATACAGAGGCTACATTTTAAAAATAGAAAAAAATGAACAGTTTGTAGACAAAGCAATTTTCCATATTAAATGGAGGCGAATGTAAGGCCAATGAAAATAGATGATGATCGTTAGTATTTGTAATATGGTTATTCCATCTCCTAATTTAAGTGTAGAATTAGCCATGGACCAAGGAGACTGCTGAATTTTTAGTATTCTTGATTCACTTATAATTGTATTTTCAAGGAGGAAAGCAGTGAATCTACGGATGTGTCCACACCTCCTCATTGCTATGCTCCATATTTATTCCACATTCTTTCGCACTCTTACTAATAACCAGGATTTCTTTTATTAATTTACAATCTTATCTGTGTAAAAAATTTATGTAGCCAATAAATCATTAAAACACTGTTACATAATCATATACTGTATATTAAAGTTTGAATTTTCCAAACTTATTTTATATTGAAGAGCTGTGGAAATGAATTCAGCAAGCAGAAATTCTGATCTTATAATATTCAATATTTTGTGCTGTTTTAATGATAAACATTAATACTGTAGTAATTTCAATATGAACATTTGGAAGAGAAGAATGCATTTCAATCATGCACACAATTTAATAGAAAATAAATTTATGAGAAAAAATGTTTCCATTTAAATGTTTGAGGATGTTAAAATGTGGGGAGTTCTAAGTAAATGTAAAAGCTGAAAATAAAAATGGTCTTTCTAGATACAAACAATGAAAACACATTATTATTATTATATTACTATTTAAAAAGCTTAAAACAAGTTAATATCATTTTTATCAATGACTATTTCTTCTAAAAATGTTTTGAAAATGAAAGTTGGTTAAAATTTGAGGGGAAAAAGTATAATTTTACTAGAACAAATATTTCCTTTAAGAAAAATTAATAAACAGCCACATTGACTATTGTTTCTCCTACTTGAGAAGCTGAGCAAACCAGGATAAGTGTATTTTTATTTAATTCTCAGCTTCTTTTCGGGGCAGTCTCCCAATGTTAGAGAATTATAAGTTCCAGGAACCATCCAATATACCTGTGACAGCTGAAACTTAATTTCATTTTAACAGCTCAAAATGTAGCACTAAGGACTTTGCTTAAATAGGGATTGAACAAATCCTCTACTGGGCAGATATTTTAGGACTTCTAAATTAAGAAAATTCAGGGCACAGAGTCTGATGGCTGTGACTTTATGTTACATATTTTAACAAAATGAGGAATGTGAAGCCAAGAAATGAGGAATATGAAGAAAAGCTGGATGCACAGCTGTTATGTCTTCATTATGAGAAATGTGAAAAGAAAGATAAAGTGAGAGAAGTGGTATGCAATATGGAAAGAGGAGTGGAAGTTTTTTATTTTGTTTTGTTGTTTGTTGAGTTGTTTGTAAGCAATAAGTACACATTTTAACTACTATTATATGTGGTAATTTTTTTCTAACTAGAAAAAATTCAGCCTCATAGGAAAAATTTTTTAAAGTATGCCTATATAACCTATTTCCAAAGGTTAAACAATTTTCTAGTGTAGTTTAAGGAAGCCTTAAGCTGTGAATATGTGCTTCAATTATATAGCTAAATTTTAATATAATGAGGTTATAAAACAAATTTAAATTTCCCAAAGCACTCCCTTACATATTGAAATTTAATTGCCCACCCAGTGAAATCCATAATACCCTCATACCATGATTTATATGCCAACTTATGGCTGCTTCTGTCTTGCAACAATTAGAATATTATGCAAATACATCAACCATACTGTTATAATTTATACTTAGAAATTATTTTTATTTAAGCAACTTTCATTATGATCATTTTCTTTTTTAGAATATTATTAGGAGTCTAGAGAAAATTCAAAGTATTCAATTAATGATTTCTTAAAATAGGCCATGTTAAATGCATATTTCTTTGGTAGAATAAATCAACCTTTATGTTTATTTGTCATAGCCATTGTCCTTTAATTAGATACTCATATTGCAAAAATAATGTATAAAGATATTTCTGGGTAAATTATTTCCATCCATCAAACTTAGAAAGAGCATCTACAAACGGAGTTTTGAAGACCAATAGTTACTGTTCACTTTCCCAAAGAAGCTTCCATTAATTTCATATTTTACATGTCTTTATTTGAATTAGGAAGCAATGCTAATACAAACATGGAGCATGTAGAAAGAGACCGTTGGTGGAGATTTTATGGTTCCCTGAGACTATGAAGATAAGTTAAAGTGACACATCAATATCAACTGCTATTTATAATGAGGGTATCACTAGCAATTATAAACCTAATTAAGCAGCAATTGACTAGTCAGATATCCTGGAGCTGAAGTTTTTTTCTGATATTACAAATGGAAAGTTTTAGAATTGCTAAGGTTCTTCTTGGTAATATAATAGTTTCTCTTGTTAAAGAAAAGAGGTAAAAACTAATGTTGAAGAAAAATTGCACTGGACATAAACAGACAAGGAAGACTTTATTCAAGACTATTACAATATGGAAGAAAGACTGAACTCAACTCTGTTGAAACAAAAAGCAAGAAAAGTGAGCTGGTGGAAAAGTACTGAAGGACATTATAGGGAAGCAAGGTGTATGTGATGAGGCCATTTGTGTGTGCTAATTGGTGCCTGTGGACATTAGGCCCCTACCCTCTCACAGAAACTGGGAGATGGTGACACTCTGTTCTCTGATGACTATATTTCAAAGAGATGGCTCTCAGGTTCTTGAAACAGATATTCCTGGGTTGTAGGAGGCAGGGAGAAGATTTACATCTCAAAAGGACAGAGAAAGAATTTGTAATTCTAAGTTTTCTAAACTAAACACTCTAAGAACTGGGAGGTTAGGGACCTACAGTCAGGGAGAAACCTGTCTAAAGTTTAGTAGAGGTGAGGAAGATGAATAGACCATCTTGGTCACAAACAAATCTATTAGTTTCTTGTATCTCAGCAAATAAGGAAGAAGAGATGCATAAAGGAGTCTAGAAAAGTTGCAATTGAAGTACTGCAACAGCACATACAGTGTTAGGTTTTTAAGGTTTTAATCCAAGTTCTGTGAGCTTTCTGGGTCACAGGTAATCTTGGAGAATGCACTCTAGCAAACTCAATTCTCATATTGTATCTAACAGGCAAGAAAACCAAATTCCCCTGCAGAATAAGAATTAGGAGAATATGAAAACACATTGATATCTGTTTAGCATATTAAAATATTATTGAGCATGTCAAAATATTATTGAATTTTTTCTTAAAAATATTTCTTATAAATATTTTCTTAAAATATTTATGTTACTTTGGTGAAACAATATATCAAAAACAAATATTTTAAAGTAGTTTTATAAAATATTATTGATTGTATTATTATTGATTTCATTAGGATCACCAAAGATCTTTGCTAAAATTTTAATTCCTTGTACCTCTCTAGACCCAATGAATCAGAATCTGAGAATGTAATTTGGGAATTTGTTGAGCTACCTGGGCAAATATTTGAAGGATGCAGGAAATAATTTTTAGAAATAATTGAAATATGTAAAATGAAATCAACAAATAAGAAAAAGTATGTCAAAGGAATGTGTATATTCTAGTACTATACTAGTACATAATGATATATACACATATATAGTACTATGTTAGAGTATTGAGGAATATTATTAATTATGTTTTTTAAAAGTTACATTTATTTCAGTTCAACAAGTATATCTTGCGTGTCTACTATGCTCAGGCAATATGCCACATACTAGCAATGAAACAAGTAATAAAATAAATAAGTTAATATGATTCTTTTTTTCAAACTGTTCATAAAATTATTAGGCTACAGCATTTGTATTTCTAAGCATAATTTTAACAAACTATATTTGCATAGGCCAGATTTGATTCTTCTGACAGCTTTGAAATTGCAACAACTTAATTTTCCCCCTTAAATATTCAAAACCTGATTAGTAGAAACAACAGAGGAGGTGATCGATTATATTTGTTTCTGTAAGTTTTTATGCAGACTGTTGTGATCCTTTGGATCATATGTTGAAATATGATTTATAGTAATATATAGATTTGGCAAAAACCATAATGAACAGCAGTTGTGAAACATTGCCTTTGGCATGTAGTAAATATCTACCGTAAGTAATGTGATCAGAATACTCAACAACAGACACTATGAAATACTGTACTGATTTTTTTGACTGGATTGGATAAGAGACTCAAATGAGCAAAAATTAACATTATCCTACAGCACTGAATGAGGATGGAAAGTTTAATCAAGCTCAACATAAAGAAATATCCAAATGAGTTTTTCTTCAGGTGGAATTTGCTAAATGAGAAAAAAACAGATTCATAGTAGGAAAGTGAGGGAGATTTTTCCTTTTTTTTTTTTTTTTTTTTTTACTTTTTTATCACTAAAACCCTAAGGAAGCAAAAGTAGAATTTAAAAAGTGACATTTCAGGAATTTTTATAAAAATTATTTAGGAAATAAGATGCCAACCGTAGTGAAAGAATGGCACAGGGATTCTGAGAAATAAAAGCAGCTTAGTGGGGATTAATTATAAATGAATGTGAAAAAAGGAAACAGATCTTGCTTTTTTTCTGCTAATTCTAGGTTGCCGTGTATGATGCTATACAGAAATTTGGGAAGAAGTAAAGGGAAAATTAAGCCTCTTTAAAAGTTCAAAGATAGGTTTAAATAATTAGTTGACTAAATTAAATTAAACCAATGTATGAAGTAAATTCATAGCATTAAGTAATGCCATGAGGCTTATTTATAAGAATGTCACAGTGAAAAATAGTTTTGTACCAAATAATTTTTCCTCTCCTATAAATATTTATTTACTTTGGTGAAACAATTTCTTAAAAACAAATATTTTAAAGTAGTTTTGCAAAACTGAACAGATAATTGTTTTACTTGTACCAATAATTAAAAGTGTTTTTATATTTACAGAAATAATTCTATAAAAGCAATATAAAAATTATAAGTAATTATTTTATTTTACATAAATAATTATTTGATTACTGAAGCATGATATATGAATGCTCTTCTGTTAGTTTGCATAACTATAAATGTGGCAGTGGATCATAAAATTAACCAGTAACTTTTTAAAAATACAACAGTATTTTGTATGTTTAACTTTATGCCTACTTATAGCTGTTTGTTTTCACATTGTGTCTAGGCAATTTCATTGCTATAAAATTATTGCTAATTTAAAAAAATTCCTTAAGAGTAAATAAAATAAGGTTTAGTTATATTTAATTATTAAACAATGGAGTTCATGTGATAAATTAACAACAAATCTACCAGTTGGTGGATAATCGCTATTAGCTTTTGAGAGTCTTCCAATCCACAATCTATGTGTTTTAAATATTCCTATCAGAGAACTCTTTGTAGAATAAGACCCAATTACATATAAATAGGACATTGAATATATAATATGATCTAAGATGCATATGCATGTACAATTTTTAATAAAAATATGTAGTTTGTAACTTTTTTATTTCATAATTAAGTATGTGCATTAGTCAGGGTTCTCTAGAGGGACAGAAGTAATAGGATAGATGAATATATAAAGGGGAGTTTGTTAAGGAGTATTAACACACATGATCACAAGGTGAGGTCTCACAATAGGCCATCTGCAAACTGAGGAGCAAGGAATTTATTCATTCTATGTACCAAAGCTGAAGAACTTGGAGTCCGAAATTCGAGGGCAGGAAGCATCCAGCACACAAGAAAGATATGGGCTTGGAGGCTAAACCAGTCTAATAGTTCCACGTTCTTTTGCCTGCTTTTATTCTAGCCACGCTGTCAGCTGATTAGATTGTGCCCACCCAGATTGGGGGTGAGTCTGCCTTTCCCAGTCCACTGACTCAAATGTTAATCTCCTTTGGCAACACCCTCACAGACACGCCCAGGAACAACACTTTGCTTCCTTCAATCCAATCAAGTTGACAGTCAATATTTACCTTCACAGTATGCTTTCTCAATATTGTTTGATGGAAATCAATAAGATCAATGAATTTAGATGAAAAAAAGCTTTTGAAAAATTAATCATCATCATCTTAAAACTCACAGAAATAAAAAGGAAAAATCTGTATATACATGTGTATGTATGTCAAAGTAACTTTGCCTTTATTAATGTGTATATACATGTATGTATGTTTGTATATATTAAAATTTACATTACATATGCATGTATATAACAGGATTACCAGAGATCAACCCAGTAATATGTGTTACCACATTTTTTAAAATCTCTTTATACCTGTCTTCAAATCACCATGTGTTAAGTCCAAATGCCCAGTTTGCATGTATAACAAGTATGCTACTTTTAATGTTAACATAGGGCTTGTATTTATTGGGAAATTATATAATGACATAAAAGAGTGGGAACTCAAAACCTCAGATGTACAGTAAGCATGAATTTTAAAAGATTTTAGAAAATTAACTTGCCATGTTTAAAAAGATACTGTCATGTAAAGTAAGAATAAATACTTTTTTAAGAAAAAAAATCAAGTTCACGCACCTGATCAAATCGTTTGCAGTGGAGATAGGATTTGAAGAAATTACATCCCAATCTCATATTATATTATTTTCACTTCAGAGTGGTTTTTAAAAAAGCATAATTTAAAAAATTTTAAAGAGACTGTACTAAGGTACTGACAGATGCAGAGTTACCCGAACTTTCATTCATTCTGGTGGAAATGTAAAATGGTATGGTTATTTGGGAAAAGAGTGGGAACAATTTCTTAGAAAGTTTAACTGGTATCAAACATATGATTTAAAATGTGAAAAATTTTGTTGACACAAGAAACTTTATGCAAATATTCACAGTAGCTCAATGTATAATTGACAAAAATTGGAAAAAGGGTCTTTCAACTGGTAATTGGATAAGAAACTCTGGTATACTTATGAAATATGAAAAGGAAAAAACTATCATACTGTTAGTGTATATATAATAGCATAGATGAGTCTACAAGACAATATACATGAAATAATCCAGACCCAAAGGCTACATACTAAATGATTCCATTTATATAAAGAAGATCAGTAGTGGTCTGTGTTGGGAATGCGGGAGGCAACACAAGTGAATTTCTTTAAATAGTTAAACTGTTTTATATCTTGATTGTTATGATAGACATATTCTTTTGTGTATTTGTCCAAATTTATAGAATTGTATAGCAAAATGGTGAATTTTAGTGAAGGAGATGTTAGATAGATAGATAGGTAGATAGATAATAGGTAGATAGACTGAAAAGAAAGCAGATTTTTAAGACTATAATTGAACATACTCTCCTTCCTTATTCACAAAATCCACAATGAAAATTACATTGCTCTTGAGAATAAACCTCTAAATGAATGTTAATATCGTAACATAAAAGAATGGATTCAGGTATTTGAGAAGAGAAAGTGCAATTTCCATTTAGGTATAATAGATATGTAACTTGGAAAAAGTAACTCTGCCTTTATTAAAATCGCTTAACATAAAATGCAAGCTAATTGAAATTAATAATTCTTACCATCAGTATTTAGAAAGATTCATATAATTCGTATGCCTGGCAAATAGCACAAACTCATAAAACATTTATTTTATAAATATTTTAATACTTACTATATTACTGTGGTTTGTAGTAATAATAAACTATTTTTTAAGGTAGATGCCAAAGTGAAGATACCAACATTAGCCAAAATCAAATTCCCTTTTTATAAAGAACAAGAAATAATTCCAAATGAACATTTGCACTTATTAGTACTTCATAGTATAAGCTCTAATAATCTTTTCATTGTAGACAGAAAATGTTTTTAAATAAGTTTATAGATATATATGTGATATATATTATGATATTTAAATACCCATGTAGGCTTCAATAGATTTTGTTTAATGCAACAACCAATATCCATTAATCTGCAATATTAAATTCTTCTATAGTAAAAGAGCTGCTGTGTTATTGATTCATTTTGCTTTTACTATGTTTTATCTACTACATCTTTATTACTATTTTATAAGTATTTTTTGCCAAATTTTATCTAAAGACAGGAAAAACAGCTTTTGTTAAAGAATCTGAAAACATACATAATATGCATCTACTTATTATTTGTCTCTAAAAATTAACTCCCTGAATGACATTTATGCTATTGCAAGCAGAGATAATAATATCTGTTCTTGTTTAAAAATTCAGTGTATTCCTAAATTTTCTGTGGAAAATGTTGTCACAAACTAAACCCTTCTGATGCTTTGTCATTTAAGACGTATAATTTGAGAAATCCAAGATAACTGGAAGTATCAAGATAGTGATTTACTTTATTTCACATAAAGGGATCATTGAAGTAGAAGTCCAAGGATGTTACGGAAGTTCCATGGACATCAGAGATCCAGGATCTTCTTGTTTCCTCACCACCATCATCAACTTTTCTGCCTTTTTTGGTGAGCGGTTTCCATCTTCTGTATCAAATTACTATTTCAAAGGGATAGAAAGATTATTTATGAAGGAAAAAAAAACATACACACACACACAACTCCCTGTTTTGGGAATACCTTTTAAATAGCTCTTCTAGAAGCTCCACCCAGCAAGTCTTCCTTTGGTTACTTTGGTTACCCTAACTGCAAGGAAAGCTGTAAAATATTATTTATGAACCGTGTTAAAATCAGTTTCTTATTAGCCATAATTAATCCTCCCAAAGGGGGACAACCGCAGGATCTTATCCACTTACTCTGTAAAATCTATAGACTTTTGTAGGCTATGTATTTGTGCTGGGTAGACTTAACCTCCTATCTGTAACCCATAAAGTAAAATTCAATCTTGCTTGGGTCCAGAAAGTTGATGCTGCAGTGAGCCTTGTTCACACCCTGCACTCTAGCCTAGGCAACCGAGTGGGATCCTGTCTCAAAAACAAGCAAACAAAAATGTATGTTTTATCTTCTCATAATATACTAATTCCATAATGGAAAAAGATGAACCAGAAAATCTCTCTGAATTAGTAAAGTATAGAATGAAAAGTGCATAGTATTCACTAGATCACAACTATACTCAATCTTGTTTTTACAGAAATTGACACAAATGATGCTAACTTGGTTTTCATTTAGCATGGCACATAATTGATACTTAAAAAGCAAATCTGTCACAAAATTCATGCTCAATTAATACATACTTGAAGTATGGATGAACTATGTGTCTAAGTAGGAAGAAATATTAGTTTTTGTGTGTATTTGATGCGACAAGAGAAGACAAATTTAGGTTTCAGTTGCATACAAGCTAAACATTGAGACTTTAAAAATCAATAAAATAAAAGACATGATAATTAAACATTTATTATAAATGATCATTTTTATGACTTTTAGAAACACGATAAGTTAGAATTTTAGGCTGAAGATTTCCCTGATGGTATAAAAAGTTTCATGAAATAGGTTAGGAGACAAGAGGCTGAGAGCAAAAGAAATAAAAAAATCAATCATATAATCTTTAAAATATGCATATGATTTTTATCATTGTTAATAATAATATTATTAGTCATTTGATTTATATAGTTACAATATATTATAAATATTTTTATACTCAAAATATTAAGCAATTTCTAATCTGACATAGAAATACTCTTTAATCCATTAATTATTAATTATTAATACACTATTAATTCTATCCACCATGGTTCTCTCTTATATAATTACTGTACAGTATGAACTCTAGCCTATTGTACATGCTCTAATAAATATTATCATTTAGTAGTCTTCTTATAATATTCATAGTGTACTTAAGCTTTCTTTATATATATATTTTTGGATCTCTTACTTCTCCCCTTATCTTATTCTTATTTTAGCAAGAAAGGAAGGGAAATTGAGATAGTCATCATCTGTCCTTTTCTAAGTTGACAATCATTATCTACTAAATAATTTATAGTTTTCTGCTAAGTGTTTAGTTTTGTTAATTTTCTGAATCTCATTCAAATTTCTATATCATTTCTTCCTGGCTGTTACCCCTGGATGCTTCCTTTATTTCATAAAGGCATTTCACTCTTCCTTTAGTATTGGTATGGGGAAAAAAATGATAACCCCTAATAGGCGTGTGTGAGGAATGTATGAATACATGTGACTGTGTCTATGTGTTAATGCATCTGTGAGTGAGAGAGAATGGAAAAGAGATAGATACCTTTCAACATTCCAATCTTGGCATAATTTTGTATTTCGTAAAGTATATGTTCTCCAAAACTTAGGCCTTGAAAATGTTTGCTCTCGATGCTAAAACTACTTAACATCTCAGTATAAGCAAACAGCAAACCAAAATTCCAAATCTCATTGAAGTAAAGTTTTATTCTAGATTAAACAACTGTTATATTTATTAATTATATTGCCTTATATATTGCTATGGGTAATTTGATTCCACAGCTTCTCAAAATGGAGTAAAAATATGATGATTTATATATTGTTTTTAAGAAAAACATATTTGCAAGTTGTAGATTGTTTTAAACATAATCAATAGAAAGTCTTGTCATGTGTTAAAACAAAAATATATCACAATAAACAGAATATCTTGTAAATATAAATCCTCAAAGCAAGAATCACTTCAATGTTATTCTTTAAAATATGTCCAATTATAGAAGTGGTTGATACTTAAGCAGCAGAATTAAAAACAAAGACAAAGTATTATTTTTCAATGCATTAATCTAATCTATGTAACAATGATAAATATAAAAATGAGAAAGGAGATTAAATTCCCCTTATTTTAAATTATTAGAAAGCATATATATTGGCTATAATTTAGAATTTCAATATTGTCAGGATTTTCAACCTTTTTAAAATAGCTTGAAAGCTGAATATTTTACAGAAATGGTTAGGGCTCAGATTGATATGATCATAGATATCTATATTTCACAATTGAGGAAAGTGAAAAAAAAACTGTGTGATTTGAAATCGTTTGCACGCAAATATCTACTTCAAAGATGTGTGTTAATGCTTGTAGGATGATATTATGGATCAGTCAATTCAGAGACACCACGTTATGTGTTTGAACAATTCAGACACTGAGGATCTTGAGTGTTGAAGCTCCAAATTCAAGGAATAGTCAAGTGCTCACAGTGTTATAAACATTTACTCAACTGAACTGATTTGAGAATTAGAGTTTTTCACTTGATGTACATCCAATGAGAGGATGTAGAATCTTATTCTTCTAATTATGTTTTATCACCTTAAGATAAAGTCAGTACTAGGATTCTATTTGTTAATATTCTGTGCTCCAGGATAAACATGTCAATTTCTTTAGGTGTTGCTTAACTAATATAGTAACAAGAATTAGCATTATCCTGCTGCTCCCATTGATATATGCTTCAGTTTATCAATTTTAATTGTCAATATTGTCCCCTAAAACCAGGTATCATACTTGAGGTTCTAGGAGTGTTTTCAGCTGGAAGTCACCTTAAATATCAATGAAGTTGAATTTACTATTGTCTATCACTGGGACACTGTAGTATGTTACTTTATCCAGTGGTCACTTATTTGGAAGCCTCAAATATTCACAGGAGGGAAAAAAAAGGAAAAAAAACAAAAACAAAACAGAATATCTCTCTAAGCATGTCAGGGCAGCCAGGAATCCTGGCAGTCAGTCAGAGCAGATGGTGTAGACCAGGCTGTGGCAGAGTCAGATCCCTACACAGTTGGGATTCAAGATAGTAGAGATGGACTAAACACAAGTCAAGCACTGGTTGGCCAACAAAATATATCAGAATTAACACAGACAAGAGGAGCATCAAGGGTAGTTCTATATGAGCTGCTATTGGTGCTTTCTTCCATTTCATAATAATTCTTTGAACTCAAGGCAAGAACAGCTTAATGCCTACACCCTTTGGAGCTGTCCTTAAAGGGGACTTAATGTGTTCAAGTGGAGTTGAATTCTATTCCTGAGAGAGAGAGATAGACAGTAAGTTCAGCTGTGCAGGCATTTATCCTCACTTTTTCATTCAATTAAGGTAGCCCCAGAAGTGAGCTTAAGATTTGAGACTATAATATTACTTTTATGTCCTCTGATAACGTAAATATGACAAAACACCAAGTGCAATTCTAGTGTTTAAAATTGACTGAAGACATAATATTCTGTTTAAAATTAGAAGGAAAACCAGCTGAGTTGGATTTATCATGAGGGGGTAAATAAAGATGCAATTCTTATGGATTCATAAAGTATTTGCGAGAGTAATTTTGTTTATATGAGATTTTCTTCTGTACTGCATTAAGAATCTATAATTCTCATGTTAGATTGTACTACTGTTGTTACCATGGCAGCAACAATATACTGCTATAGGGGACTCTCTGCTATATTCAAGGAGAGCAAGCATTAACAAACAAATGAATATCCAAGTCTGAAATTGCGGTTTTGTTCTGTGTCACTAAATAAGTTCAACTGGGGAAAAGAAGTAAAGATAAATATCTGTCTTGTCAGCAAGATTGACTGGAATTTCTTAGTGGCCCTAGAGATTTGGACTAGATTTTGACAGTATTCTTATTATTGACAAAGTGTCATATAAAATGTCCCCATATTAGTCAAAATAGACGTTATATAGTGTGGGCAATATGAGTCAATTAAACACTCAATTAATTTAGACAACTCATATGTTCATTTATTATTTTATTCCAGTAAACGCTTGTATTAACTTACAATATAATATACATCATGTGCTGTTCGTGAAATGTTGAAAATAGCAGTGAATCAGATAGCTAATTCTTTAAATATTCTTCTATTTTAAGAAGTCAAAAAACTCAACAAAACCAAAGATAAACAAATAAATAAGACTGATTTTAAATAAGACAAAAATACTTGAACAAGCGAAGGGGGAGAAAGTTTCTAAGGTGGTAAACTTGGAGTTGAAACATAAGCAATGAGGGACAATTCAACAGCATAATTAATTGCTCTCGGTAAATAACAGATTATACATTGCAAATGACTGAGGTGGTCTATTGGCTGTTGGGAATAGAAAAAATATTTGGACTTGTATCTCTTAAAACTTCCACTGGGTGATGGATTAATTTTATTACATTCTTAAACTTTTTTTTAAAAAAAGCTAACACTTTTTAATCTCATTTGTTTTTTCTTATTGTTACAGTACCATTTAAGATTTCCTGTTGTAAACAGAAATATGTCATTGGAATCTTTAGCATTATATTCAGAACCTATTTATTCTTTAATATAGTTGTATCTAAATAGTATAAATAACAACTAAATTTTATATCATAATATTATCTATAAAACAAACAAGATAGAGAAGATCTAGAAAAACCGTGCTATTTTTCCAGAAAATAAGTGGTTGAAAATTATAATTTCTAGACGATTTCCAGTTAAAATGTAATTTTCTCTCAAAATGCAATTTTTTTAGATTATTTTTATATCAACATTTCTTAATTAGAGCTAGAAGACAAACACTATTTTCGTATGAGCACATGTGAAAAATAATAACTGGCTAATAAATCAATAAGTGTGTTGGTAGATAAACATAGAAAGGTTTGAATTTTATTTTTAATAATTAATAAGGAGGTATATTTATACTTGCTAATACAAATGGTAATTTTGCATAGGTTCTAAATTGCAATTGGATTTATCTTCACCACAAATATAAAATACTTTCTTTAAAAGTATACTCAATAAATGACAAAATCGAATTGATCAAAAAGTAAATATTGCTTTTGGCCGTGTTAATTTTGGTTGTTCTAAGTAGGAAAGCAATTTGATCATGTGGCTAATTTGTTCAATTTTGCATGAAATTGGCCAACGAGGTAGATAATACATCCCAATTTGGAGGAATATTAATTGGTGGTGTACTTACATTCAGACATAGCTTATCTTTACATATGTATTGCAAAAGAAACTAATTTCAAAGAAAATGGAAACAATTGCACAAAACATCATATTCAGAGCTTTTTATTGTGTCTGAAATGTATTAATACACATAATTCATGAAAAAGTCGAATGCGTCCTCTATACCCCTACTTCTATGTATAGTTTTGACTTAACCATGTTGCTTTTAGAAAAAAACTTTTATATATTAAAATGAAATACATTTGAAGAATATTAGAAAACATTAAGTATATATTCTATAGTATTTTCTCATGACTGAGTTTCCTCTTCTTTTTCATGAATGATTGTAACTTTTATCTGACGCATCATAATCTGTCATCATGGAAATCATCACCTATGCCAGCATCCCACTGCTTGTATTCAATTTGAAAACAGTATGTGAAAGTTTGTCAAATTCATTTGTTTTCAGCATGCTACTTTGTCATCGTTTTTCAGGTTAAAAAGCCACCACATCTACGGCTGCAGTTTTCCCAGCAGAAAACAGGTGTGTATTGATTAGATCGTCAGCAGGGAAACAACAGTTTTGTCTCTTCCTTACCATGTCATTATAATGTAAAGTAGCAGCTAAAATATGGCATCAAGCTAATATGTAGTGAACTGGAGGTAAAGTTTCCAGGTGTTTGGGAAGTTTTCAATGTGAATTGGCACAAAGGTTTGATTTTCCTCATTTAATGACAGCATTTTGCGCATTGCCTATTTTAGGAGCGTCTACATTGTTTACAAGTATTCCATTCTCTCTGTCTCCCTCTCTCTCTCACACACTTTCTCTTTTTTCTCTCATATATATGATATATATATGTGTGTGTGTGTGTGTGTGTAAATATGTCGTGTGTGTGTGTATATATATATGATAGCTGGAAAGCTGCATGCTAACCTGTTAGCTGTAGTTGGAGGAGGTGCATGGCGTTGTAGCTAATCTTATCCTCTATATAGTTGTTTATTTTTATTTACAACTTTTCTCCACAAAACATATTTCATTTATAAATTTTAAAAGTAAGTTAATAGAAATATAAGACTTCTAAACATAGACACTTAAGATGCATGCTAAAGTTAATAGGGTTATATCTAGGTTGAAGAAAATATTATTTTTAATTAGTTTGTACAATTCTTTATTTAGAATATGTAATGCATCTTAGGATTGTCAACTAAAATAGATTTTTCCAATGAGAAAAAATATTATTTTAGAGTTGCCATTTTACATAAAAGGACTATCAGTTTTGATCAATTGCCAGAAAAATTAATTTTCTGGAAAAAGTTTAATTTGGAAGATAATAAATTAGAAATTTACTTCATTATATTATATATTAGAACAACTTAAATAAATATTTTTTATATAGCAAAATAAATTTTTGAAATGTATGAACCTCCATCAATAGAATGAAGAGGAATGATTACATGAAAGAGTGAAGAATTAAAGAAAGACGGGTAATCTGACCCTAAATTATCACGCTATGGTTCTATTGTGATTTTCAATATTTTTTTAAAAAGATCAAATATCCTTTTAGATGACTACAGATGACTTTTTTGTGTGTCTTAGAGATATTATCATAATTTATTAAAACAATCATATAGCTGAAAAAATCTTGGACATGATTCCTTGTCACTCAGCTTGTATTTCTCGAGTTTCTACTAAGTGGTAGGCACGGGGTTTCCTCTGTGAATGTAAATAATAAAGAAACAGCAAGCAAATGAATATGTTTTCTCCCCGCAAGTCATGAACAGACTAAAGACAAAAATCAACAAATGTAATCCCAAAACTGAATATTAATGATTTTATGAAGGTAAGCATAAAATGATACAGAAACACACAGAAAAAAACTGTAACTCTCTCTTTGAATTGTCCCAGGTTTTTTATCCTGGCTATTAACTTAGTCCTGACTTACAGCTGCCAAAGTTCGTCAAACCAGTTTCTATTTCATGTATCAAAAGTGTTCTCTCTATATTAATAAACCCTTAAAATGTAGGCCTACCATATAGCCTGATAAATATATTATTTTATAAATTTTAGTTTATAAAGTTTAGTTTATTGACAGGCCTCCTGGTAGCAACAGCAGTAATAATAGTAGCAGCAGAAATAGCAACAATAATGTGTCATGCATTGGAGTCACTGAGTCTCAGATACGCCCTGGCTATATCCAGGCATCACCTCATCTGATTTTCATACAAACATCTGCAGTAACAGGGAAGTGGAAACTGAAGCTCAAAGAGGGTCAGAATCATATTCCAGTATCAAATCAAATAACCACTCTGATATTTTTTTTCCAAAGCCTAAGGCAATTTTTATTATACTGATGCTTATATTACATAATGTTTTGAAGCATGAAAATTGCTTTAATATAAATTATTCCACTTGATTCTTACAGATATTTTGAGAAGGCAATAGGAGCAATATTTTTTAAGTCAGGCTTAATTTATGAAAGTCACATAGTAAATTTTGCCATTTTTATGTGTATATTCTCTGAGTTCTGAAACATGGTTATGTCATACAAATATAATTTAAATCAAGTTCCATAATATTACCTTCACCCCAAAAGTTCCTTTATATTCCTTTATGATGAATCTCCACACCCACCCCAAGTCCCTGCCTGGCAACCACTAATCTATTTTCTCTCATAATTATAATTTTACAGAAAATCACATAGAGTCATTTAGTACGTAGTATTTTAGATTTCTGAAATGAAAAAAGGAAAGGGAAGGGGGAATGGGAAAGGGAAAGGGAAAGAGAAAGACAGGTCTTGCTATGTTTGAGACCAGGCTGGTTTCAAACTCCTGAGCTCAAGTGATCCTCCCACCTTGGTCTCCTAAAGTCTGGGATTGCACATGTGTGCCACTGCACCCAGCCTGTAGCCTTCTTTAGTCTGGTTTGTTTCACGTAACAGTGCATCTGTATTTGATCTGTGTTGTGCCACGTATCACTTGTTCTTTCTTTTTTATCACTGGATAGCATTCTATTATATGGATAGTTGTAGTAAATGTTGCTCATCTATTCACCAGACTGGGAATTGATGTATTTCCAGTTTTTTTTTTCAATTATGACTAAGTTTTCTATAAACATATGTATATAGTTTTGTGTTTGGCCATTTACTATTATTTCTATTCACTACCTAGGAGGAAGATTAATGGCTTGGGATACATTAATATTTGCTTAACTTACCAATAAACTAATGAATCATTTTCCAAAGTGGCTACATCATTTTTCAACCCCGGTAGCCATGTATGTGGATTCCATTTGTTCTGCATCCTCTCCACCACTTGAAATTGCCAGATTTTTAAAAAGTTTAGTTGTGTTTGTAGGTATGTAGAGTTAATCTGCATTTAGCTAAGAGCTAATAGTGTTGAGCATATTTTCACATTTTATTTCACACTCACGTATCTGTTATGAAATTTTAATTCAAATCTTTTGTCCCTTTTTTTTACTTTTTATTTTTGAATAGAATTAGTTCTATAAATCCATTTTCGAGATAGTACAATTCCCATACAAATTACCCCAGGTTTCCCAATTATTAACATCTTGCATTATTAGTAAGATATACTTATTACAATTAGTGAAACAGTGTTGATATAGTATTATTATTAGATAAATCCATATTTTATTTAGATTTGCTTAGTTTTTACCTACCAACACTTTTTTGTTTCAGTATCACATACAGGATATCACATTATATTTAAACTGTCATTTTCCTAGTGAAGAGTTTCTTGACTATGAAAGTTTCTCAGACTTTTCTTGTTTTTCACAACCTTAAGAGTTTTGAGGATTAATAGATATTTTGTAGAATGCTTCTCAATTGGGATTTGTCTGATGTTTTTCCTATGATTAGGCTAAGAGTTATGGGATTTGGGGAGGAAGAACATGAAGGTAAAATGTCATTCTCATTACACCATATTAATGGTGCATACCATCAACATATTTTATCACAATTGATCCTAACCGTGATCACTTTACTGAGTTAATGTCCTTTTCTCTTTTTCCATAACTGGAAGAAAGTCACTATTTAGAGTCCAAGCTTGAGAAGTGAGAAGTTATGTCCCCTAAGCTTGAGGACAGAGAATCTATGTACATTATTTGCATTTTTTTTGGTGCAGAAGTTTTTGTTTCTTCCCTCTTATCAATGCATACATTCATTCATTCATTTATTCAATCCTTTATTTCAAAATGGACTCATGAATCTTTATTTTACTCTTTGGGTTATAATAAAATATTGCTTTAATGGCCATTCGGAGCTCTTGAGAATAATTCCTGTTTCCTGTTGACATACTCCCATTAATGAGGGGTTTGTTTTGTGCATTTTTTTAGTACTTTCTTACTTTCTGGCACCATAAGACAATCTATTTTCATCTTTAATATTTCTTGCCCCAATGTTAGAATCAGCCACTTCTCCAAGAAACCCTGGTTCCATTTATGTAGAATGGTCAAAGTAATCAAGATCCGGATGCATTAAATATGACTGAGGCATTCATTCTAGGCTTTTTTAACAAACAGAACAAGAAGAAACGTGTGTTAATTGACACATGTATATACATGTATCTGTATATATTTCTATATGTAACCATATATATATATATATATAAAATTAATTATGAGTTCATGCCAATGTCCTCAATTTTCATTCATTTCCACAAGGATCATTCTGGGCCTCTCTTATCCATCTGCAACCTTCCAGTCCAACAGTGAGAAACTTGTCTCCCATTATTCAATATCAATTTGCTTAATTACTCAAGTCAGTATACATGAAGAGAGGTTTCAAACAATTTTATTAGCTAAAATATAATACTGATTTATAGTTTTTTTGTCTTTAGTTTTAATAGTTCTACATATTTCCAAAATTACATGTCAATACTCCCTGCAACAGTGAATTTATTCTGTGTATTTATAATGCAGTTAGAATCTTTGTTATAGTATTCTGTCCTGACATCCTCTGAACATCTAATTATTTTTTTCCCAATTTGCACACACTGAGATCTTTGTGGTGTAAATTTCTATGGGTTTTGATACAAATCTTATGTATCCATAATTACACTATCATATGGAAAAGACTGATTTGTCCTAAAATATCCCATGTAGTTCACCTATTTAACCCGTTCACTGCTGCTTTAATTTATGTTAATCACTGATCTCTGTAAGACCCTATAGAGTCTCTGTAAGTTTGCCTATTCCAGAGAAATGGAATGTAGCCTTTTCTGATTGGTTTCTTTGCCTTTACAACATACATTTAAGATCTATACATGCCTTTGCATGGCTTGATAGCACATTTCTATATTGCTGAATAACATTACATTGTATGATGCACCACAGTTTGTTTATCCATTCACCTATGGAAAGATATCGTGATTGCTTCCAGTTTGGGGTACCTGCAAATAAAGATGATATAAACATTCATGTGCAGGTTTCTGTGTGGACATAAGTTTTCAGATCATTTCGGTAAATGTCAAGGAGCACATTTGCTGAATTGTTTGATAAGACAATGTTTAGCTTTGTAAAAAATTGCCAAACTGTCTTCGAAGGTCGTTGTACCACTTGACATTCTGATTAACAATGAATGAGAATTCCCATTGCTTAGTATCTTTAACAACATTTGGGAATGTCAGTATTTTTTTTTAATTTTGTAATTCTAATAGAACTTTCATGGTATCTCGTTTTAATTTGTACTGCCCTAATGATATATAGCATCGAGAATGTTTTCATTTGCTTATTTTTCATCTGTATATCTTCTTTGGCAAGGTGTCTGCTCAGGTTCACCCATTTTTAATTTTTCTTAATTAGGTTGTTGCCTTTTTATTGAGTTCAAGGAGGTTTTATATATTTTTACACAAAACCCTTTATAACTAAAAAGATTTATCATATGTGTTTTTTGCAAATATTTCTCCCAGTCCGTGGCAATTCTCTAAATCCTCTTTACAGTTTCCTTAGCAGAACCTGAAGTTTTAAATTTAATAGAAACCAATCTACACATTTTTCTTACATGAGTCATACTTTAGTTCTATCGTCACGCAGTTATCACCAAAGTTGGGTAGATTTTCTCCTATGTTTTTGACATTTAAGTCTATAATACATTTTTATTTTAATTTTATTAAAGGTTTGAAGTCTTGTCTGGGTTTTTTTGTTTTTTTTGTTGTTGTTTTTGGGTTTTTTGGTTTTTTGGTGTTGTTGTTTGGCATATGGATGTCCAATTGTTACAGCACCATTTATTAAGGAGGGCTATCCTTTCTGTATTGAACTGCCTTTGTGCCATTGTAAAAAATCAATTTACTGTATTTGTGTAGGTCTATTTCTGAATTATCTATTCTGTTTCATTGATCTATGTGTCTATTCTTTAACTAATTCTAACCTTACTTGAATTACTGTAGCTTTATAGTAACTCCTTAAGTCATGTATTGTTAAGTTCTCAAATTTCCTTTTTCTTCAATATTAGGTTGGCTATTCTAAATCTTTGCCTTCCATCCAAATTTTAGTATTAGTTTGCTAGCTTCTACAAAACAGCTTCCCGAGTTTTGAGTTGGCAATGCATTGAATCTACAGATCAACTTGGAAAGAATTAACATCTTAAACATATTGAGTCCTCCAGTTAATGATTATGACACATCTTTCCATTTATTTATGACTTCTTTTATTGTTTTCATCAGTGTTTTATAATTTTCTTCATAGAGATACAGTATATGTGTTGTTAGACTAACACCCAAGTATTTATTCCTTGTTTTTGTCTTTGATTGGGGTAGAGTTGTAAATCATATTATATTTAATTTCAAATATCATGTGCTCATTGCTGGTGAATAGGAAGGCTATTAACTTTCATATATTGACCTTGTATCCCCCCACCTTGCTATATATTTTTTTCTTTATTTCATTTTATTTTTTATTTTTTAAATAGAGACAGGGTCTCGCTATGTTACCCCAGGCTGATCTTGAACTCCTGGCCTCAAGCCAGGAGTTCAAACTACATGAACAGACACTTCTTTCGAGAAGTGTCTGTTCATGTCTCAACCTCCCAACATGTAGGGATTATGTCAGTGCGCTACCATGCCCCACCAATCTCACTATGTTTATCTACCAATTTCAGGAGTTGTTATGTAGATTCTTTAGTATTTTCTACACAGTCATATTTTTCAATAAACTTGTCTTTAGCCCTGTGTTATCAAATTTGTGGACATAGATTTATTTGTAATCATAACTACCCTTTAAATGTCCATGTGAACAATAGTAATGTCCCCTTTTTCATTTATAATCTTGGTAGTTTGCATCTTCTTTTAATTTTGATTAGTCTGGCTAGAGGTTTACTAATTTTATTAATCTTAAAAACCAGCTTTTCATTGATTTATTCCTATTGTTGGCCTATTTTCAATTTCTATTTCTGTTCTAAATTTTATTGTTTCTTCTGCTTGCATTTACCTTAAATTACTCTTATTCCTGTAATTTACAAAGGTGAAAACTTGATTACATATTTTTTTTCTTTTTCAACTTTTATTTTAGAGTCAGGGGTACATGTGCAGGTTTGTTACACAGGTATATTGTGTGATGCTGCAGTTTGGGGTACAAATTATCCTGAGCATAGTCCCCAACAATTAGCTTTCCAACCCTTGTCCTCCTCCCTCCCTTACCCCTTTAGTAGCCCCTAGGTTCTATTGTTGCATCTTTATGTTCACGAGTACCCCATATCTCTTTCCCACTTATAAGTGAGAGCATGTGGTAGTTGTTTTTCTGTTTCTGCATTAATTTGTTTAGGATAATGGCCTCCAGCTCCATCCACATTGCTGCAAGGTCATGATTTCATTATTTTTTATTGCTGCATAATATTCCATGGTATATATGCATCACATTTTCTTTATCTAGTTCACTGTTTGTGCGCACCTAGGTTGATTCCATGACTTTGCTATTGTGAATAAGGCTGTGATGAACATGCGAGTGCATGTATCTTTTTGGTAGAAGAATTTGTTTTCTTTTGGATATAAACCTAGTAATGGGGTTGGTGGGTCAAATAGTAGTTCTGTTTCATGTTCTGTGAGAAATATCCACACTGCTTTCCATAGTGGCTGAACTAATTTACATTCCCATCAACAGTGTATAAGTGTTCCCTTTTGTCTGCAGCATCTGTTATTCTTTGACTTTTTGATAATAGCCGTTCTGACTTGTGTGGAGACAGTATCTCATTGTGGTTTTAATTTGCATTTCTCTGTTTCTCTGATGATCAGTGATAATAACCATTTTAATGTGCTTGTTGGCTGCTTGTATCTCCTTTTGAGAAGTGTCTGTTCATGTCTTTTGCCCATTTTTTAGTGGGGTTATTTGTTTTTTGCTTGTTCAATTGTTGAAGTTCCTTGTAGATTCTGGATATTACACATTTGTCAGATGCATAGTTTGCAAATATTTTTCCCTATTCTGTATGTTGTCTGTTTACTCTTTTAATAGTATTTGTTGTTGTTGTTGTTGTTGTCTGTGGTGGAGGTGGTGTTTTTTTTTTTCTTTTTTTTTTCTTTCTGTGTGCAAGCTCCTTAGTTTAATGGCCATTTTTTTGTTTTTGTTGCGATTGCCTTTGAGGACTTACTCATAAATTATTTCCCAAGTTCCATGCCCAGAATAGTGTTTCTTGGGTTTTCTTCTAGGATTATTGTAGTTTGAAGTCATGTATTTATATCTTTAATCCATCTTTAGTTAATTTTTGTATATGGTGAAAAGGTAGGGGTCCAATTTCATTCTGCACAGGCTCACTAGCTATCTCAGCACCATTTTTTGAATAGGAAGTCCTACCCTATGGCTTATTTTCGTTGACCTTGTCAGAGATTAGATGTCTGTGGATGTATGGCTTTATTTCTGGGTTCTACATTTTGTTTCATTTGTCTATGTGTCTATTTTGTACAAGTACAATTCTGTTTTGGTTACCTAGTTTTATAGTTTGTTTGAAGTTGGGGAATGTTGTGCCTCTGGTTTTGTTGTTTTTTTGCTAAGGATTGCTTTGGCTATTCAGGCCTTTTTTGTTCCATATGAATTTCAGAATAGTTTTTTTTTTTTTTTTCCAATTCTGTTTTGGTTATCTAGCCTTATAGTTTGTTTGAAGTAGGAGAATGTGATCCTTCTGGTTTTGTTGTCTTTTGCTAAGGATTGCTTTGGCTATTCAGGCCTTTTTTGTTTCATACGAATTTCAGAATAGTTTTTTTTTTCAATTCTAGGAAAAACAATGTTAGTAGTTTGATAGGAATAGCACTGAATATGTAGATGGCTTTGGGCAGTATAGCCATTTAACAACATTGATTCTTCCAATACATGAGCATGGAATGCTTTTTCATTTGTTTGTGTCATGTATGATTTCCTTTAGCAGGGTTTTGTAGTTCTCCTTATAGAGATTTTTTTGCCTTCTTGGTTAGATGTATTCCTACACATTTTATTTTTGTGAGTGGCTATTGTAAATGGGTTTGTGTTCTTGATTTGGCTGCCACCTTGAATGCTCTTGGTATATAGAAATGCTACTGATTTTTGTATCTTGTATCTGAAACTTTGCTCAAGTCATTGATCACTTCCAGGAGTCTTTTTGTGGCATCTTTAGGGGTTTCTAGGTATAGAATCTTATCATCCACTAGAGGAGATACTTTGCCTTTTTTTCTTTTCCTGTTTGAATGCCTTTTGTTTCTTTATCTTGCCTGATTGCTCTGGCTAGCACTTCCGGTACTATGTTGAATTGAAGTGGTGAGAGTGACATTCTTGTCTTGTTCCAGTTCTCAAGGGGAATGTTTACAGTTTTTGTCCATTCAGTATGATTTTGGCTTTGGCTTTCTCAGAGGTGGCTATAATTTTGAGGTTTGTTCCTTCACTCTTCAGTTTCTTGAGTTTTTTTCTTTTTTTTATCATGAAGGGATATTGAATTTCATCAAAAGCTTTTTTCACATCTATTGAGATAATCACATGTTTTTTGTTTTAATTCTACGTATGTGTTGAATTACATTTATTGATTCGTGTATGTTGAACCAATGTTGCATCTGAGGAATGAAGCTTACTGGATCAAGGTGAATTAAATTTTTGATGTGCTATTGAATTCAGGTTGTTAATATTTCATTGAGGATATTTGTGTCTACGTTCATCAGGGATATCAGCCTGTAGTTTTCTTCTTTCACTGTGTCTTTGCTAGGTTTTGTTATCAGGGTAATGTTGGCCACATAAAACAAATTAGGGAGGACTCCCACCTACTCAATTTTTTGGAATAGTTTCAGTCGAAGGGTTACCAGGTCTTCTATGTATGTCTGGTACAATTCAAGTGTGACTCTCTCTGTCCCAGATATTTATTGTTAGGTTCTTTATTACGGATTTAGTTTTGAAACTCGATATTAGTCTGTTTGGTGTTTCAGTTTCTTCCTGCTTCAATCTCGGAAGACTGTGTGTTTTAGGGATTTATTCACTACTTCTAGGAGTTCTAGTTTTTATACATAGGGGTTTCCATAATAGTGTCTGAGGATCATTTGTATTTCTGTAGGATCAGTTATAATGTCTCCTTTGTCATTTATGGCAAATTGTGATTATTTGGATCTTCTCCCTCTTTTTTTTTTGTTAATCTAGCTAAGTGTCTATTGATCTTAGTTATCCTACTATAGAACTAACTTTTGTGAATGTACTCCCAGCCTTCAATGTAAGAATGCCATTTCTCTAAAATTTCTAACTTCTCAAAAAACAAACAACAACAACAACAACAAAAAACTAACTTTTGGTTTCATTGATTCTTGGGTTATAGATTTTAGATCTTTCCTTTTTTTCTAATATAGTCTTTAGTGCAATAAATTTCCCTCTAAATGGTGCTTTTGCCATACTTCACAATTATTCAAAAGGCATACTGCAAATAGTTTCTAAGATCTCTTAAGATAACTAATTTGAATTATGTATTATTTAGAAATATCTTGTTTAATTTCTGAATTTGGAAGTTTTTTTCAATGACATTTCTGTTACTGATTTTTAGTTTAGTTCCATTTGGTCTGAAAACATATTTTTATGCTTCATATTCTTTTTAATTAAATTTTGTTTTACAAACCACACTGTTGATATTCTGTGTTCCATGTAAGCTTGAAAAGAATATGTGTTTTTTGTTGTTGAATAGAGTATTCTAGAAATGTAAATTAGAACAAGTTGATTGCTAATGCTGTTCATGTGATTTATATGCTTACTATTTTTTGCTATTATTGATCTATTAATTATTTTCAGAGGGATGTTGAAATCTTCACCTATAAAGGTAGATTTATCTAATTTACCTTTCAGTCTTATGTTGTTTTACTCATACATTTGATGCTCTGTTACAAGTGCATCTAAATTATTGCTTGTTCTATCATCTTGGAGAATTGATTCTTCTATCATTATGTAATGCCTCTTCTTATCCCAAGCAGTTTTCCTCATTCAGAAGTCTGCTTTGTCTTAACCTAATATAGCTACTCCTGCTTACTGTTATTAATGTTAGTATGATATATCTTTTTTTGTTTTTTTTGTATTTGCTTTTAACTTATTAATGTCATTAAATTTAAAGTGTGTTTCTTATGGATAACATATACTTAGCTGTAATTTTTAATCCATTCCAACCATCTTTTAATTAATGTATTGAGACAACTCATATTTAACAGTGATTATTTGTAAAAAGTTTATTACTAGCTTCCATGTTTGCAACTGATTCTACTGGTTGCTTTCATTCTTCTTTTTTCTTTATTCCCCTGACCTTGCCTTATCTTGTTTTCATTTATAATGTAATGATATTCATTTTAGCTCTTCTTTTAGCATCTTAATTATATTTTTTAAAATATTGTTTTTCATGATCAACCCAAAGTTTTCAATATATATTTTAACTAATCCCCATCCACTGTCAATTGACACCATATATCACATGTACCACAAGTAGCTTTAACAATGTATTCCCAATTATTTCTTAAAGTAACTTGTGTCATTGCTATTATTCATTTGATTTATCCGTAGGCTACAATTAAATACTTTCTTGCTAACATTTATTTAAACAAACAGTTATTATTTAGATCAATTAAAAATAAAGGAAATAGAAGTTTACATTTTTCCTTTATGTATTTTTTCTTCAAATTTCTTCATTTCTCTATGTAGTATCAAGATTGCGACCTATATAATCTTCTGTATGCCTGAAGTTTGTTTAATATTTCTTGCAGGACACGTGTACTGGTGATAATTTCCCTCAGTTTTCATTTATCTGAGAAAATCTTTATTTGTTCTTCATCTTGAAGGATAATTTTGCCTGATGTGGAATTCTAGATTGGCCATGTTTTTCTTTCACCTCTTTAAATGTTTCACTATATACTATACCTACTACTCTCATTTCTGATGAAAAGGTCACCGTAATTCTTACTCTTATGCCTCCACAAGTAAGGTAATCTGTTTTGTTTTTTCCTTCCCTCTGATTTCTTTAAGATTTTTTTCTTGTCATTGGTTTTCTGCAGTTTGAATGTGGGGTGCGTGTGTGTGTGTGTGTGTGTGTGTTAATTATTCATCTCAGCCTTCTGAATCTGTGTTTATTGTCTGTTATTCACTTGGAAAAGGTTTGCCTATTATTACTTCACATATTTTTTCTGCTTCATTATCTCTCTCTTTTTCTGGTATTACAATTACAAATACATTATACATCTTGAAATTATCCTACAGTTCTTAGATGTTCTGTTTGGTTTTTTCTCTTTGCATTTTATTTTTTGAAGTTTCTATAAACCTATGTTCAAACTCACTACTTTTTCCTCAAGTGTATCCAGTCTACTGATAAGTTCACCAAAGTCATTTTTTATTCCTGTTACAGTACTTAATTTCTATCGCTTCATTTAGATTTCTTCTTATAGTCTGCATCTGTCTCCTTAACCATCTGTTCTTTCATGTTGTATGTTTTTTCCATTATATCCCTAAATGTATTAATCATAGTTATTTCAAATTCAGCATTTAAAGATTTCAACATCATTGTCATATCTGAAGCTGAATATGGTGGCTTTAGCTCTTCAGACAGAGGAGATTTTGTTTCTTTATTGTGCCTTTCCATTTTTTTGTAGTTTTATTTTGTTGTTGTTGAAATCCTAAAATTTTATCCCAGTAATAGAAACTTAAATAACCTAATACTTTCTTGCTAACATTTCTGTAAACAAATACTTATTATTTAGATCAATTACAAATAAGAAAAATAAAAGATTACATATTGTCTTTATGTATTTTTTCTTCAATTCTCTTTTTTTTCTTCAATTCCCCTTTTTTTCTTTATGTAGAATCAAATTTTGGGCATTTAGGTGCTATAATAATAGACAAAAAATGATATTAATAATAGACAAAAACTTTACAAAGTGAATAACAGACAGATTAATAAAATACAAATCCAGAAGCCTGAGATAAATAACACTCTCCTACACATGCACACATACACACACATACACATACACACACACACACACACAAAATTAGGTTTAGGTGTTTAGTGTGGGAATTTGTGTTAATATGACTAAAAATTGACTATCTTTAATGTTTGTTGTAGCTATATGTGCCATATTCTTCAAATTCCTCTAGTGTCCTTGTGTTTGTTCTCTCTTGACCTTAATCTTACTTAAGTACTTTTCTTGCAGCCTGTATCTACAACTCTTTCAGCTGTAACCCACTGTTATAGTAGATACTCAATGGCATGATAGTAAGGTGTGAGGAAGAAAAAAAGTTCTACAATGGTAAGATTAAATTTACTCCCTTAATCGTCTGTGTGTCTAGGCTGTGACCTTCGCAAGCATCTTTTAATTTCTTCCCTTAGTTGCAGCATTCCCAATCCATTTTCCTGAAGCCCTGACCCCTGTTGATTATGTATGCTCTTCTCCCCTTAGGGAAACCATGAAAGTCAGAAAGGACTGAAGTGGGAGAAATGATCTGCCAGCTGAGATAAATCTCAGGAAATGTGTTTCTCCTTGGAGAGTAGGCCTTTTATTAGAGAAAAATCTCTGAAAACTAATGATTACTGATCCCCTTCTCCTGCCAGAGCCATGAGGACATCTTTCTCAAATCTTCACCTTGGGAACAAGGTGGGGTTACTGGAGGAAGAGCCCACAAAAATGTGCACCCCCTTGTGAGGCAGGTTCACATTCACTTTGTAGTGGTTGCCAACTTGTCTGAGTGTGGTGAGACTGAACACACTCACATGCAACAAGTTACTTGAAGTAAATTTATTTTTGACAAATAGACATCAAGAGACAACAAAAACCTAGGATCATTGAAAATCAGTTTCCTCAAGGCTTAGAAAGCTGCCTGGGGCAGACAGAGTCTCCATGGCATGTGCCCCATTTATACCACAGATGGGAAACCCCAAAAAATCCCTGGTACATACTATTCCATTTTTTAGTTTTTAATTTCATTTTATTTCTTCCTAATGAAATTTATTTAACAATTCCTTTAGTGTGGGACTGTTGAGAAGAAATTATTTGTTTTTGTATAGCCACATAAGTCTTTATTCTGCCCTCATTTTGAAATATATTTTTATTCCATATAGAATTCTATGTAGTCTTTTTTTTCTCCTTTTAGTACCGTAAAAGAATGTATTTTCTTGCTTGGTTGTTTGCAATGAGCAATCTACTATCAATCTTATCTTTTTTTCTCTTTGCGTGTAATGTGTCTTTTTTCTGTCTGTCTTTAAGATTTTTCCTTTATCATTGGTTTTGAATGATTTGAGGATAATGTGCTTAAGTGTCATTTTATTCAGGATTTTTGTACTTGAGCTTTGCTGAACATCCTAGATTTGTGGATTTATAGTACTTTCATAATTGAAAAACAGTCATTATTTCTTCACATTTTTTCTGGCCTCCTTTTGGTGACTTCTATTACATGTATATTATTAGCACTTATAAAGTTGTTTCATAGCTCACTGTTTCTCTTTGTGTTATTTTTATTTTATGTTGTACTTTTAATAGTTCCTATTACTATGTCTTCAGATTAGCTAATGTTTTCTTTTTGCAATGTTTAAACTGATGTTAATTGAATCTAGGGTATATTTCCTCGCATATATTGTACTTTCATCCCTAGAAGTTATATTTGCATCGTTTTACACTCTATGCTTCTACAGTACTCTGAAAATAAGAAAAACTTTAATGTCCTACTAGTACCTTTGACAATTCAGAATCAGTTTTTTTTTTTTTTTTCAATTTCCATAGGTTGTTGGGGAACAGGTGGTGTTTGGTTACATGAATAAGTTCTTTAGTGGGGATTTGTGAGATTTTGGTGCACCCATCACCTAAGCAGTATACATGGCACCCTATTTGTAATCTTTCATCCGTCACCCCCTTTCCATTCTTTCTCCCTGAGACCTCAAAGTCCACTGTGTCAGTCTTATGCCTTTGCATCCTCATAGCTTAGCTCCCACTTATAAGTGAGAACATACGATGTTTGGTTTTCCATTCCTGACTTACTTCACTTGACTGATTTTTTTTTCCTATTCATGGATTCATTTTATCAGCATTTTTGCATGTCTTGTAATATTTTATTGGATGACATGCATTGTAAATTTTACAAATTGGGTGCAAATATTTATATTCCTGTAAATATTGTTCAGTGTTGTTTTGTAGTGTAGTTACGTTACTTGGTGAATCCCTTCATGAAAACATGAATGGTTGATATGGTTTGGCTGTGTCCCCAACCAAATCTCATCAGGAATTCCCACATGTTGTGCAAGGAACCCGGTGAGAGGTAATTGAATCATGCAGGCAGGTCTTTCCCATGCTGTACTCATGATAGCTAGTAAGTCTCATGAGATCTGATGGTATTATAAGGGGGAGTTTCCCTGCACAAGCGCTCTCTTTTTCCTGCTGCCATCCATGTAAGATGTGACTTGCTCTTCCTTGCCTTCCACCATGATTGTGTGGCCTCCTCAGCGATGTGGAACTGTGAGTCCAATTAAACCTCTTTGTTTTGCAAATTGCCCAGTTTTGGGTATGTATTTCTTAGCAGCATGAAAATGAAATGATACAGTAAATTGGTACCAGTAGAGTGGGGTGTTGCTGAAAAGATACCTGAAAATGTGGAAGCAACTTTGGAACTGGGTGACAGGCAGAGATGGGCGTACTTCAGAGGGCTCAGAAGAAGACAGGAAAATGTGGGAAAATTTGGAACTTCCTAGAGACTTGTTGAATGGCTTTGACAAAAATGATGATAGTGATATGAACTTGTTGGGAATTGGAGCAAAGGTGACTCTTGCTATATTTTAGCAAAGAGACTGGTGGCATTTTGCCCCTGCCTGGAGATTTGTGGAATTTTGCACTTGAGAGAGATGATTTGGGGAATCTGATGGAAGAAATTTCTAAGCAGCAAAGCATTCAAGAGGTCACTTGGGTGCTGTTAAAGGCATTCAGTTTTATAAGGGAAGGAGAGCATAAAAGTTCAGAAAATTTTCAGCCTCACTATTGTGAGAGAAAAGGAAATCCAATTTTCTGAGGGGAGATTCAAGTTCCCTGCAGAAATTTGCATAAGTAACGAGGAGTTGAATGTTAATCTCCAAGACAATGGGGTAAATATCTCCAGGATATGGCAGGAATCTTCCTGGCAGCCCGTCCCATCACAGGCCTGGAGGCCTAGGAGGAAAACATGGTTTCGTGGGCCAGGCCCAGAGTTCCCATTCTATGTGCAGTCTCAGGACTTGGTGCCCTGCATCCCAGCTGCTTAAGCCTTGACTAAAAGGGGCCAAAGTGCAGCTCAGGCTGTGGCTTCAGATAGCACAAGCCCCAAGCTTTGGCAGCTTCCAAGTGGTGCTGAGCCTTCAGGTGCACAGAAGTCAAGAATTGAGGTTTGGGAACCTCCGCCTAGATTTCAGAGGATGTATGGAAATGCCTGGATGTTCGGGCAGACATTTGCTGCAGAGGTGGGCCTCTCATGGAGAATCTCTGCTAGGGCATGTGGAAAGGAAATGTGGGGTCAGAGTCCCCACACAGAGTCCCTACTTGGGCACCCCCTAGTGGAGCTGTGAGAAGAGGGCCACCATTCTCCAGACTCCAGAATGGTAGATCCACTGACAGCTTGCACCTTTTGCCTGGAAAAGCTGCAGACACTCACTGTCAGGCAGTGAAAGCAGCTGGGAGGGAGGCTGTAACCTGCAAAGTCACAAGGGCAGAGCTGCCCAAGACCATGGGAACCAACCTCTTGTATCAGTATGACCTGAATGTGAGACATGGAGTAAAGGAGATCATTTTGAAGCTTTAAGATTTGACTGCCCTGTTTGATTTCAGACTTGCATGGGGCCTGTAGCCCCTTTGTTTTGGCCAATTTGTCTTATTAAAACAGCTATATTTACCAAATGCTGGTACCGCCACTGTATCTATGAATTAACTAACTTGCTTTTGATTTTACAGACTCATAGGTGGAAGGGAAGTTGCATTTTCTCAGATGAGACTTTGGACTGTAGAATTTTGAGTTAATGCTGAAATGAGTTAAAACATTGGGGGACTGCTCAGAAGGTGCGATTGGTTTTGAAATGTGAGGACATGAGATTTGGGAGGTGCCAGGGGTGGAATGATATAGTTGGGCTGTGTCCTCATCCAAATCTCATCTTGAATTCCCACATATTGTGGGAGGAACACGGTGGAAGGTAATTGAATTATGAGGGTAGGTCTTTCCGTGTTGGTCTTGTGATAGCGAATAAGTCTCATGAGATCACACTGTATTATAAGGGGTAGTTTCCGCACAAGGTCTCTCTTTCTGTCTGCTGCCATCCATATAAAATGTGAGTTGCTCCTCCTTGCCGTCCACCTTGATTGCGAGGCCTCCTCAGCCACATGGAACTGTGAGTCCAATTTAACCTCCTTCTATTGTAAGTTGCCCAGTTTCATGTATATGTGTATCAGCAGCATGAAAATGGACTAATATAATAGTTTTTAAGGTTCATCAGTATTAGATTAGTGTTTAGTATAGGGTTAAATATTTCCTAGTACTGAATCAAGACGTTTCTGTGTACTCCATACTTGCTCCAGGAATGTTGAGATATTCCACCCTGCCTGGTGGGAATAGGCAGTATTTCCTCCCCTTTGTCAGCGTCAGACTGTTTTCCTAAATTTTTCAGATGGTTATTTCCTTGGCCTTGGGTGATTCCATCCATCTACTCACTAATTAGCATTCTTCTAATCACTCGAGAGGACCCCTCTGTAGATTTCTGGAATTCCTTCTCTGCAAAGCTGTCTACCCTCTGGTGCTATGTCTTTCTTTATTTGTTTGTGCATTCATTTGTTTTTTTGTTGGTTTGTTTGTTTTTGCCTCTTAGATATCTCTGAACTAATTGAAATTGTGGATTATTGGCTTTTATAACTTTCTGAATACTCTCAGACATTACTTCAAATATTTCTTCTGACCTATCTTTTACTTCTATCTTTCTAAGATTCTAATCACAGATATTAGATTGATATTCTGCTATATTGTCTGGATGATTATGATAATGACTAGTGATGATTTTTACTCTTGTATTTCTCCTTGGCTTTCAGTTATAGTATCTATGGACCTGCCTTCAAATTCAGTGATTCACTTTTCAGCTGCATTCTTACTGCTTGTAATCTGTAAAAGGAATTTCTCATACACATCTTCTGTATTGTTCCTGTCACTCCATTCTTTACCATATCAAATAAAGTTATTTTAACCTTCCTGTGTGATAGTTGCAATATTTGAGTCATAAGTATTATATTTAAAATGAATATTATATATTTAGTATTTCTAGTATATCTTATATGAAAAATTATATAAACAACCCAGTGTCTTATGAACTCTTTATGTTCTAAAATAGCACTGCCCGGTAGAGTTTCTGCAACAATGAAAATGTTTAGCTTGGTATCAACTAGCCACTTGCAGCTAGACAGTGTGTAAGTAGCTAGTGAGACTAAGGAACTGAATTATAAATTTTGCATAATTTTTAATAAATTTATGTAGCCATATAGTTCTGATGGCTACCAGAATTGTACCAGTACAATTCTAGGGTTTATCAAATCTTAGGACAGTCTTATTATTTTTGATTAAAAAATACTATAATTTAACACAAATTACTCCCCCATACACTAGGATACATACAGTAAAAATGCTATACAACTCTTAATAAATCTATCAGGTGAAAGGTCACGTACAGATGTATATACAACTTAGAGTTTACCAATCACAGCCAATAATTTTTCATGTGCATGTCTAAAAACATTAATGACTACCAAGAAACTATTTATTCTGAATCAATAAAGGTAGATTGGTAAAAAATGTTCAGATAATCAAGTACTTTAGTTACCTATATTTTTATGAAATAAGTCCCTGAAGGATTATGGGGCTTCTTCCGTATAACAAAATACGTGTAAATTTAACAAAATATGAAAATTTGAAAAAAGAGAAAAACCTATTTTACCACTACATTCAATTTTGAGGTATTTGTAAATAATATCATTCTCCAGTACAAAGAGATCAAAATTGGGAAGTAGAAATGGGCATCTTGGCTTATTCTATACCTCTCTTGACATCAGCTCTTGAATGGCATTTTCCTCTTGTGTAAATTGGAGACAACGATTTACTTCATGCCATTGCTAAGAGTAAAATGAGTTATGAATATTTCAATGATTATGACTCCTTTCTGTTTTGTTTTGGTCAGAACAATCCCCAGGAATCTGACATTACAACTCAATATAAATATTGACAACATTGAGGCTGGGCGCTGTGGCTCACACCTGTAATCCCAACACTTTGGGAGGCTAGGGCAGATTACGGGGTCAGGAGTTTGAGACCAGCCTGGCCAATATGGGGAAACCCCTTCTCTACTAAAAATACAAAAATTAGCTGGGTGTGGTGGCGGGCGCCTGTAATCCCAGCTAATAGGGGGTCTGAGGCAGGAGAATTGCTTGAATCCGGGAGGCAGAGGTTGCAGTGAGCTGAGATCATGCCACTGCACACCAGCCTGGGTTACAGAGCAAGACTCTGTCTTGAAAAAAAGTATTGACAACATTGAATATTTACTTTTATTTGTGTATATTATGTGCATAGTACAAAATATTACATATGCCTTTTAATTACAAAAGCTCACATCTATATGACATTACCTCTAACATTGGTGACCAAGTCTCATTTAAGTTGCTTCTCTTATTAATCATTTATAGCCAGAAAATGTAGGATATGTGATAGTAAGACACAATTCAGATCTTCATGAACTGAATCTATTTGTCAGTTTGCAGATTTGTCCCATTCACCCCCTACTGTTCCCCTGCATTACTTCAACTAGATGAGATGGTGTACAAACTACTGATAATTTAGCAAGCTGATAATGGATGCATACCATTTTAACATTACAGCAGGGAGTCCTTGCCTTGCCTTTTCAGTTCACAGCATTATTGCACAATGTAACACCAATTAACACTTAAGTGATAGAGTTTCAGTTTCTAGGTAAAATCTGAAAATCTTTCTTTCATGCCTCTGTACTGGAGCCTGCATAGTTATGATATTTAATCAGCTGAAAGCCCAGGGCATGCACTTGTAGTCGTGTTATTATTTATAATTGAATGCAGCACTGCTGCTGTGGCAAACCTTACTGGCATCATTTGTGTAAGGTTTAATGGTTTCTGTTACTGCTCCTAGCTCCTCACTCACCAGCCTATTCTGCTATAATGTGGCAGAGTATTTTAAAAGACTTTTTTGTGACTGAAGTCAATGGAGGGGAGGAGAAACAGTAATGAAAGCTGACACAGAATAATTAATTTCCAAAAATAAGCATAATTCTCCAATCCTAATTTTCAACCAATATAATATTATGGCTCAGAAACGATAAAAGTAATAAACCAAATATCTGCATTGAAGTTTAAAGAGGTTTTAACATCTCATCTAATCACACATACACACACACATACACACACAAATATGCAAATGAAGAAAGTAAGATTTTACAAATCATATTCTGGACAGCTGGTTTTTGAAACTCATATGTGCTAAATTCTTGACTATAGCCACAACAGTGACTATAACTGGATGCACACACATGCATACACACACACAAATATGGGAATGCAGAAAGTAATGTTTTATAAATCGTATTCCAGAAATACGAGTTTTTGAAACCCGTATGTGCTGAGTTCTTGACTATAGCCACAACAGTGACTGTAACTGGACTGCTTCTAGCATGAAGATTGGCATTACTCTTATGACAATGTGCATTTTGTATGAAAATAGTATTACAATACAATAGTATTCCAAATAGAGCTGCACAAGTTTCCCTCAATCAATGCACATTAAGTACTTACACAATTATATCTTTATAGGAACACTATAAGATAATTTTTATTAGACAAAAATAATGGGCTACTATTGAGGTAAATTTCACAATTATAATATAATAACTGCATGTGTTTTGTCACTTCTTCCAGTATCTTTTCCTCTAATTTTCATTCTCACATTCTCATTCTGTTTTCCAAATGTGCATCTGATTGTCTCATTTATTTATTGATTTTTCCAACAGCACACACTTCTCTAAGCTATAGCCAATATTTTGAGGATGATGCTTTGAACAGGATAACTTGAAATTTATTTAAGCAAATTCCATAGCTAAAAATCCTGCCTCCATAGAGTTCACATTTCCCTGTAAATATCCTTTTGAGACATGCTATCATTCTCCTGTCCAACTTCATGCCAATGAAACAAAGAATCACTAAACTAGAACCAAAATGATTTCTGTATGTATTCCACGTGCAGTGTCATTGACCTGGAAAATCTATGGCCAAAAGAAAACCTAACCTTCTCTCTTTTCTGCTTGCTGACTTCTCCCTACGTTTACACTCAAAGCTACTGTAAGAGACTATGGTTTTTACTACTGCACTAGTCCTTCTATGAAGGAAAAGCTGCTTCAAGAGCAGCTGCTGTTTATATATCTGAGTAGTGATTTGGGAAATACAGTAATATAGCTGAGTTTGCTCCATCTGTAATTTTAAATACCACATAAACAGCAATAGTAACAAACACCTATAGTATAGATGTGAGGATTAAATGATTTTGCACATGGAATAACCCATTTGTGTTTCCTGGCATATTGCAGATACTTTTAAATATTAGTTTTTTTTCTTTTATTACTTCTACCAGCTAGAGAACAACAGTACGTGATACTCTACATATTCTACCATATTTCATAATCTACAAATTAACGGTATTAGAAAGGAAATAATATTAGGAAATCACTGGATGGGGATTTAAATGATATGGAGTTGAAATTCAGATATACTACAATTAGCAGACTTCCAGTTTCCACAATTCTCAGGGGTTAAGAGTAGATGAGCTAATAATTGAAGGATTATTTTATAATTTTAGAGAGAATTAATTGCAAAGTAGTTTACTCTTCTTAAAGCACTAAGAATTATATGGTACAAATATTAGCTTTTAATTTATTTAAGTGATTAAATATATTTCTCTGTGAATTAATATGATATTAAATCTAATCTAAGATGTTTATAATTATATGCAGCGCTTTATCCCTACCTTCATCATGAATGATGAATTAACAAGAAACTAACTCTGTTTTCACTAACTCGAAATTTCAGGATGGGCATAAAAAATGAAATATGTTTGAACTGAACGAAGTAATTATGACTAACTGATGTTATTTATCATTATATGTGTGATTGACCAATACCTACTATCATTGTGTTTAAGTATGAGAGCCAATTACAGAATATAATTCTAAAAAATAAAATAAAAAATGATATTGCACATATTTGATTGGGTAAAGAAAGCTACATGTGGAGGTTTAAGTTCATTGGGGCGGATAAGTGCAATCATGCCTTATGCTCAGTAAGTTGAGACCTGAAATTGCTTGGTGAACAGCATTAATAGTGACCATTTTATGATATTTTTAAAAATGTTTTCAAAAATTTTTAACACAATTTATTTTCCACAATAAAAATATAATGTTAATAATGATTGTCTTATATGCTTTGGGCTAGTTGCCTATTCTTAAAATTCTTTAGAATAATTCACGTTATTTCATATAATACAATTCTGATCTTTTTGTAATATATTCATTTTGGGAATGCTATTATTTAGATAATGTTTTAATTTTAAAAATATTGTTTTATTAAGAAAATCACATAGTTACATCATTAAAAATTATTTCTATACATTTGTAAAGATTAAAGATTGTTCATGGCCTACTGTAATCTTACCATACTGATTTAATTAACCACGATTTACTTTTCTAACATTATTGACATTTTTCCTATTTTAAAAAAGAATAACTTTCTGTTGTATAAGTCAAAATTCTACTCCAATTATTTAAATATACTTCAAATAATAGAATACTTATTGACTGTGAGATGGTTGATGGCAATGGTTCTCAGCTGGTTTAGGGGAGAAGGTAGAATTTTTCCCCCAAGGGACATTTGGTAAAATCTGCAGACATTTTTTTATTATTTTAACTGGTGAGGGGTGCTACTTGTTTCTGATAAGGGCGAGGAGGGTTGCTAAATGTCCTGCAATACACAAAATGGTTTTGGGTTAAAAGATAAAGCAATAGATGTTGAAATATCCAGAGAACAACTACAAAGAAACAGTCACCATCTTGAGGGGCTTGGAGGGAAAAGGGGGAAATAGATACTCATGTTCATTAAAGCTAGAATCTTGGATAAGTATTAGTGAAGTTATTGTCACAGAGGTATGCAATGATTGTCAGGGATAAATATGATAACATGCAGGGAGCAAGGAAGAAATATCTTAGTTTCTCTCCTCTCTTTTAAATTGCCCATGCTTTCATTATCCAAACCCAACCAAAGCTGGCTGTCAAGGGAGCCTTGAGTGCTCAGGGTTCTTGGGCTGAGAGCAACATAGAAAAGGGTGGAGAATGAAGCTAGAATGGTGGCAAATAGAGAAAAACAGCAGACTTATCTACTTTAGTTTGAGTTTTCATCATGCTATCTGGATTGGCTTGGTCTTCTTTAAAAAAATTGCAAAAAGGGAATTTTGATAAAATGGTTTTCCTTTTTGTCTTCAGGATATTGTGTTCCCACTGATATACTAAAAAACAAATGAGAAATTTGAGAAATTCAAAACTTATATTAGAGCCTAATCTTCTCTTTCTTTTCATAAAAATATTTTACATGAAAATTTCACAGTTGTAGATATTTGAAACAGTTGTTTCCATTCAAATTTTTGTTTAATATATATTTCTGAGATAAAAATGTTCTCAACTAATGGCTTATAGCAATTAAACCTGTGTGGGAGCCTAAGTTTTGGGAAACTTGCAAAATGTTATTACCTTATAATCTAACTATATTAAAAAACTACATTATAGAGAGCCGATTTCAGTGTTTCTTTTTTGCTCTTAAAACTGGGCCCCTAACTGGGTATTAAATTAAAATAAGTCTTTTCATATATGACTCCCACTGGAATGTAAATTACAATTTTAAGATTGCTGGTTCTCATGGCCTGTCTTTGCAATTTTTCTATTACAGCTTCTAATTTTAGTATACGCTATTAGTGTGTTTTGGATATAATGAGAAAAGGATGGCCAAAATGGAATAAGATTTAAAAGGTAAATCACATAGGTCAGATCAGCTTCTGTCTGCAGGTTGATCGGATGTACTTTCCAGCAAAGACACTTATGGAGCTTGTCTTTTACTATTTAAACTATACAAGTGAAATGTTTCGCTTTTGGGTTTGTTTTTCTGTTTTCAAGGGAGGCTTTCAGCTTGGAGATTGAACAAATAAACAAAACGAGAAGTATTGAGGCTGGAAACAGATCTAGCTTGTTTTTATGTTTTGATTAATTTCTTGCTTTAGCTCCATTTCACATTGGTATCTCAATAGTCTTAAATGTGGACTATAGCAAAGTGTGATCCACACTTAAAGTGTGATCCACAAAAGAGAAGCAGTATCACCTAGGACACTGTTACAAAGGAAAGGTCATGGACACCACCTCAGACACCTTGAATCAGAGGGTATCTCAGGGTAGGATCCAGGAGTCAGCATTTTAAGAAGACTTCCAGATGACACTGATGTAGGCCAAAGCTTGAAAAGCACTATACTAGAAGACTTATTTAAAACCAGAAGAAGTTCTTTAAAATGATAAAATGTATAATTCTTGAACACATTGCAGAGATCTATAGTTATTTTCAAGTTTTCAAAAGTCAAATATACAATAAACAAATATTTGAAAATTGTTGACTAGTTATGCTTATTTTTAAAATATTACATTTTTGTCACTAAAAAGTTTATGACAAGACTTGCATGCTATTTCAGATTTGTCCCCAAATTGCCCCTTTCTGGAAATAATATAGGATGATCAAACATAAAAATGATGATGTAACTGACAAATGACTTTGGAAAGAAATGATTTGAGGTCATTATACTCCCAATTCTTCTAATGAGATTGATATGAAGTTATCAAAAATCTAAGCTTTATATTAGGCGATTTTTAAGAAGAATTATCAGCCTTCATTAAAATTATTTTATTAGTGTAGAATATAAACTTGTTTGCAATTCCCACACAAGGAATAAAAAATAATCTGTTAACACAGATAAGTAGTATAATTTCTACATATAAAATTAGATTTCTGCAAATATCAAAGTAAAAAATAACCCCAGAAATAAATAATTTTGAAGTCAATATAAAAAATTAATGGCGAATTGTTAATGTACTCCAAAACAAAAGGATAAAGTCTCTGCCCTTAAGGAACATTTCAGCCTATTTAATAATAGAGACATCGAGTTTCTATATTACTAGTCCAGTCTATAGTCCATAATATTCAGGTTTATTCTAATTCTCACTGTGAAATTATATGGACAAATTGCTAAACTACCCAGGCTTTAGTTTTATCATCTGTAACAAGGGAAAAATAATAGTGCCAAATTTATAGGGTTAGTATTAATGCTAATCTATAAAATGCATGTAAAGCATTTCAGAGTATCTGTCTCTGCAAAATAAACAATAACCATCATTAGTTCAAATTTCAAGAAATAAGTGAATAGATGGCTTTAGTTATTTTGTCCTCAACTATTTTATTTCTCCATCCAATACTTGTGTTATGTTTCTTTATGGCCGCAACAGGTTAATAATCACACACATTTGCAACTAATCCAATGGCACTTCACAGGAGACCATGCAAAAAATGTTTAGAACACTTTTTCACACACACACACAAAATTTGCAAAGCACTTACACATTAAACAAGCCATTTTAGATTCACTTTTCCTCATCCTGTATATCGTTTCAAAAAGATAGCCTTTGCAATGCTATGTTCTAAACATGCTTCAGCACTTTCCCCATCTTCGCTACTGCTAACATGATCAGACGGTCTCTCTTTTCAGTTTAGTAACTTCTCGATGTCTATTCTCCTTCTTACCACTCTATTGACGTGTCCATTTAAGAGCAAAAGTTCTATATCCTTAAGGAAAGCAAATCGTGGCAGGAACTAGGCATTCTAGGCAGTCTCACTAGAAAGATACATAAATGAGAAAGGTATGAAGAGAGTCATATCAATATAATTGATTTTGAAGAAAAAGAGGTGTTTAAGATGGCCCTATTAATTAGCATGTCACAGTTATAATTAATGACTATCAAGTTCAGGTGAATAGTCTTCACTTAATTGTGTATTGAATGAAAAAATGAGTTAGTAGACAACACATCATATTATTTTGCTTTTCCTCCAAAATGGTACATTTCAAACTATCCACTCTGAATGAACAAGAGGAAGAGAAGAAGAAAGAAGAGTCCTGGTTTAACATATTTCAGCTAGAAATCAAGAAGCCCACATAATCATCTGGACACATGTCATTGGAAACTAGAATGTGGCAACATGAGCAGTGAAAAAATGAGCATTACAAAATGGTTATATTTTTAATTTCCATAGTCATAGGCAAAGGTTAATTACTAATTACTACTGGGAGTTAAATAATTTCATTTTAATATATATCATTTTCAAATTCTATTTACCACTCTATCCTTGACATCTAGCAGGGTGCGGGAAAAGGACAGGGGCTCAATCAGGTGATTTTTCAAAGATCAGAGGACAAAAGGTCTATATAAGTAAGTGCGTGTATCTCTCACAGGAAACAAGCCAAGCTATTAGATTAGACCAAAGAATAATTTCAGTGGAATTCCATTCCTAGGACCGTCCTCCACTGAGTGGCTCCACTGGGCTGTTTTATAACAGAATAAGAAGTCATTAAGGCAAGTCACTTAAAACCTATGAGAAACAGATATGGCCAGCTGATCTAAGGAGAATTCTTCAACACAGGCATTGGAAAATAATAGAAAAATTATCTTAAAATCTAAACTATATATCACAGTGTCTCCATATAAAGGATAAACCTGAGGGAAGCCTGAACTTATATGACAAAACACACACTACTGAAATTTACAGAGGCCTTTCATATGAATTATAATCAAAGAGGACTCTGATGGGACCTAAATTTGACCAGAATGGCTTGACCCCAAAGTATAGACACTATGAATTACACTTCAGGAGAGAATGTAAATGTGTGAGTGGTGAAAGCTGAATAAGAATGCAACTTTTGTTAACGTGCTGTCTATTCTCTGGTCTAAAGTACCAGAGAGTACAATCAATTGCCGTATTTACAACAATATCTTAGAAAAGTTCTCTATGTCCTGACTTGATGAGACTTCAAGGTGTTTCTAGCGTCCTTTGGAAACGTAGGCTGTTTTTATAATTATCTTCCCTAAAAAGTTTCTCCAGCAATCCCTGGGAATGGGGAATTATTACTCATAATCAGACCTGTTACCTGTAACTTAATTTTTTTTTTCTGCTCTCATGTTCACTTTGTTTGCCAGCCAGCATCCTGCAATGCTCACTGTCAATGGCTGTGCAGTACCTGGGCTTATCTGCTCTATTGACCTCTTTGTTCTTTTTCATTCTCAACCTCATCATGGACACTCCTTGTTGTCTCTTCCTCGGCTTTTTCAGAGAAATTCTTGGGCCAAGAATGAAACAATTCTTTAGTTCATACCACCTATTTGAGGGGAGTCAGATCAAAGAACAATTGGGCATAGGCTCACATTGTATCAGAAATATCCTTTAATTTTGCTGTTTAGCTTGATCTTTCTGATCCAGACAGCCTCACTTCTTCAGTTACAATTTTCCTTCTAAGTTTCCCATTCTCGCTCCCTATTATCAGCTTCTGGGACACTCAGTAAAGGAGTTGAGATTAACTCTTCTCCCCATTCAATCAAAGGATGTCACTGTGTATGTTTTAATATTCCCAATCTTCTGAGCCTGTTAAGAGGGGCTTTGCTGCTAGCTATGAAACTGGACTTCAGAGGAACTATAGAGAGAACCATACAGGCTAGGTATTACACATATATATGTGTATATATATACACACACATATATATATGTATAAAATATATATATATGTTTTAATTTAGAGAAGCTCTGACAAAGCCAATAGATTCCCACAATATATTGATATGGTTTGGCTGTATCCCCACGCAAATCTCATCTTGAACTGTAGTGCCCATAATCCTCATGTGTCCTGGGAGGGACCCAATGGGAGGTAATTGAATCATAGTGGTGGTTAACTTCATGCTGTTCTCGGGTTAGTTCTCATGAGATCTCATAGTTTTATAATGGACTTTTCCCCTTCTTCGCTGTACACTTCTTGCTGCCAGCAGGTGAAGAAGAACGTGTTTGCTTCTCCTTCTGCCATAACTGTAAGTTTACTGAGACTTACCCAACCCTGCTGAACTGTGAGTCAATTAAACCTTTTCCCTTTATAAATTACCCAGTCTCAAGTATGTCTTTATTAGCAGCATAAAACAGACTAATACACAAATAAACCTCTTATAAAAATAGGAATTTTGAGTACTGATACAGAAATAATTAGATTGGATGCTAGAGGTAAGGAGATAGGCATGGTTATTTAGTGTAACAAGTTATACTCCAATGAGCTTTTAAATCTAAGGAATAAGATCAAGGATGAACAACTGAGGTACATGAATTGCCTGTTTTTGTAGGTCAACAATGCTTGAGTATTGGCAATATAAAAATATTTCTGTTGATTTCACTTGTGGAAAATGATTCTGAGTCAGTAATTTACTACTCCTTTTGTAACCTATACTTTAACCCTAGGGTTATAGTCATAGACCAAATAAACCATGCACATTGAAGTTAAACACAAAATTAAATTTGCCAAGGTGTTAAAGCAACACAAAACAAGTCACATATGTAATTTTAAGTTGTCTGGCAACCACATTAAAAATGAAAAGAAACAAGTATTATTAATTTTAACAATATAACATATTTAATATATCTAAATGTTATTATTATACCCCAAATATTACCATTTTATCATGTAATCAAGACAAAAAAAATTGTTTTTTTACTAAGTTTTTGAAATTTAATGTGTATTTTTACACTTAAAAACATTTCAATTTGGACTAACTACATTTCAGGTGCTCAACAGTTTTACATGGATATTGGGTACTCTATTGAAAATTCAGCACTAAATTTTTGAATCTGTCTTTGATAGATTACATTGTACTTACATATTTTTAATTTCTCTTTTAAGTCAAAGTCATAATTTTTTAGCTGAACTAATTTATAAAACATAACATGTATTTCCACAACATATTACAAATAGTATCAATGTGATGCTAGGGGTATTACACTTAAATATAATTTTAAAAAGAATAAATATGCTTTAGGTAAGTGTGCTTCTGTGCTTTTTGGACAAAATTCATAAATGTTTGAAAAAATATTTATACAAACAAAATATAGAGTAGGCTACAGTCTGTTTACACATCTATTTAGGTTTCAGTTCATGACGTACAGAGAAACCTTTAGGCTGAACTTAAAATATATGAGAAAGCAGCTATAGGCTAAGCTTGATTTAACATGGCATTCTGGAATTATAAAAAACATGAAAATAAACAATATGATAAAAAGTATTACTTTAATAAAAGCCTATTTATTAAGTAAATAAAAGTCCTGTTAATAAATCATGGGGTATAGTAATTGATTTAACCTGGAAAAAAATATAATTTTAATATCAATTGACTTAATTTAATCTAAAAACCTATGAGATTACCAGTTCACTGTGCTGTGTAGAGATACAACCAGAGCGCAGATCTGTGAATAGTTGGTGAACAAAGACATCAGCTACATTTTTTCTGCCTACATTAGCAATGCTGATCTTAGCGAAGGTCACACAAATTATCCCTATTTGATCACAGCCATCTGGCTAGTGATCTCAACTAAAGATTTGGATACACACAATTCCTTGTGAAATTGGATTAAAACCTTTAAGTAAGCCTCAGAGGGCATTGCTAAAAGAAATCTCTTAACTCAAGTGCCAGAACCAGGCAAAAGTGTCCTTACACTAAGATCCTTGGTGATGTCCAGCATTTTGCATAGCATCAGCAGAGGCAGGGCTGAAGGATCCATGAAGCAGAATTTTTAAAAATGATTAAGAGATAATGGCTGGAAAAGATGCTGTTAGTACAGCGGTGGCTAAAGGACCAGAGTCCTTCTACTTCTGTTTAAATGGGAGAAGCGATTATGTTTCAATTTACTTAGGGCATCTCACTGTTTTAATGACCAGTCACCATTCCTCCCAGTAATTTCTGATAGGGTCATTAACTTTGGAAAAATGGAGAGGAGTTTAGATACCCTAGAAACTCATTACTAAACCCTCAGAAGTTGGAGAAGTTTCTTCTACCTGCTTATTTGCTTAAAAGCTGAAAGTAAATGGCCCAACCATGACAAAATGTCTTAATTTTACATTAACAGAGCTCAGGTTGGCTTTGCCACTGCTGTGACATATGAGAACCATTGTGGGAATTTTCTTGTGACTATGTGCTATTGAATTTTATAACTTTAAAAAATATTTTCTGGTTTTAACTTAATTTACAACATGAAGAATACCAAACATTTTTTGCTAAAAATAATTAGTAAAATTATCTGTGGGTGGAAGTGAAAACAAAATCAATTTCATTTACAAAGAGAGAAGAACATACATGCATGGCAATGTAGTTAGAAAAACAACCTCAATTTAAGTTCACTTTGGTCATCAAATTGAATTAGACTATTATAGAATGTCACAGTTGTGTGGGGCCTAAACTAGTCAGGCATAAGAATTATTTGAGAAGGTTTTAGAAATATTAATTCTGAGATTCTGAACAAGATATATATATATAGTTTTTAATATAGATATTTTATATATATAGAGAGAGAGATAGTTTATTTTTTTTTTGAGATGGAGTCTTGCTCTGTAACCCAGGCTGGAGTGCAGTGGCACAATCTCGGCTCACTGCAACCTCCGTCTCCTGGGTTCCAGCAATTCTCCTGCCTCACCCTCCCAAGTAGCTGGGATTACAGGCACACACCGTCACGCCCAGCTAATTTTCTTGTATTTTAGTAGAGATGGGGTTTCATCGTATCACCCAGGCTGGTCTCGAAATCCTGAGCTCAGGCAATCCACCTGCCTCAGCCTCCCGAAGTGTTAGGATTACAGGCGTGCGCCACTGCATCTGACCTTGAATCTATATTATATTACATGAGAAATTTTTGCTTGTATTCTTCCCATTAATTTTTCCTCTACTCACAACTTCCATATTTTGTCACTTAAACCATTAATTTTGTATTATTAGGGTTTATAATGTCCACAGTCTTCTCGGTAGTTAAAGGTGAGTATAGATAAAAATTTTAAAAATTGAAAACTACTAAACTGTAGTTTAATTACTAAAATTACATAAACATTAGTCACTATAGAAATATACTCTACCTATAAAGAAGGTGTAAATCCAAAGTATATTAAACAGTGATTCTCAAAGAATGTTCCAAACATCAATGACAAATAAACTCCAATGATATCACATTCCATTAATTTTGCTGCACTTTTTAATTTGTTTTATTTGCCCCATGAATTTATTACAGAGTTTATGTTTTTCCTTGATTTCCAGATTGCCTGGTTTTTCTTTTTGATATAATATACATATACTATATCCTTAAGTACATCTATATTTTAAATAGACTAACTTTTAAGTGAATGCTTTGTACTTTACTATTGTAGATACAGAATTCTGCTTTGGAAGAAAATATTCACTCATTTTTAAGATACTTAGAGTTCTTGAATTACTTTTTTTCTATGTTATACTAATTTCTTTTTAGAAATATTCTATGATTATTATATGAGATTTCTTATCATTACATTGCTTACTGGTCCTGGTTTTTGAGATTGCGGGACTTCCCTTTTTTAAATTATTAATAATATGCTGGAGTAGAGAAAAGGTGCAGAGATGAATTTGTTAATTTTTGATGGCATGTTCGTATTCTTCAAACATACTTAGTAGCTTTAGTAGATATAGCATTTTGCTTTGAAAATCTTTTTCTCATTTTTAACACTTTGTCACAATATAGTCCAGCACTCAATGTTGCTTTTAAGATGTATGAACTCAATGTTATCCTTACCCCTTTGTAAACAATCTATTTGTGCTCTCCTAAAACTTTTAAGAGATTCCCTTAATCTTTGTTATGAAATTGTATTAGTATTTGTATAGTAGCGCTTGCATACGTACGTGTATGCATGTGTGTGTTCTCTCATCTTGTTTGGCACAATGCATCTAATGACATGTGTTGTTTTCAATCTGTTCAGCATTTTCCCCACCCTTCTTTGAATGCCAACACATTTTTCCTTTAAGAAATCTACCCTTCCACACTCTCAGTCCATGTATTGAGGCAAGTCTGACTCCACATTTTGGCTCGAGATATGGACTTGTGACCCAAGACTTACCAGTGAGACTGGTGCCAAATATTGGACATATGTGTTACTTCAGAGATAATCACATTACTTCAGACCAATGAATGTAACTGCATTATTTACAGCCCTAAGAATTTTGCTGAAAACGCTGAGACCAATAAGGTTTCATTTTGCTAGAATTACAAAACTGATACAACTTTGCATAAGACTACCACATAAAGAGAGTCTAGCTTAGAATTTAGCTTAGAAAGAAGCCAAAATAGGTTAAAAAAAAAAAAAAAAGCAAGAGCCTAGAGACCGAGATAAATAAAAATAATAATGGATAGCTTGTGACTTGAAAGGAACTTCTGGATATATTATGCCTGATGTTAGCATTCAAGCTTAGAATGATTTTCAGATGGGAGACCCCAATATTGCCTTTATTTGTTAAACAATTTTGAGTGAGGTTTCCCTCTATTTCAAAGAAAACAATCTGGACTAGCAGGGAAGTTTCTTGCAATCTCAGGATTAATATGTTGGATGCCTGAACTCTATCTTAACTGTTCCCTCAATTTCCCCATGTTTTTGTATTTATTTTCCATGTTGTAAGAAAAAACAAGTTTCTAATTTATTTCTCAACATTTTCATTGAATGTATCTTCCAATTTTTTTCCATCCCTTGAATCATGTTTATTCATCTTGTACCTGATCTGTTTCTTCAGATGTCTGCTAATCCTTGACTTCCATTTATATCTGTGTATGAGGAAACTAAGTTGTGTGTGTGTGTGTGTGTGTGTGTGTGTGTGTGTTTATTTTTTTTTTTTTTGAGATGCAGTCTCTCTTTGTCCCCCAGGCTGGAGTGCAGTGGCGCGATCTCGGCTCACTGCAAGCTCCTTCCCCCGGGTTCACGCCATTCTCCTGCCTCAGCCTCCCGAGTAACTGGCACTATGAGACTACAGGCGCCCGCCACCACGCCCAGCTAATTTTTTGTATTTTAGTAGAGACGGGGTTTCACCGTGTTAGCCAGGATGGTCTCGATCTCCTGAACTCGCGATCCGCCCACCTCGTCCTCTCAAAGTGCTGGGATTACAGGTGTGAGCCACCGCGCCAGGCCAAAACTAAGTTATATATTAAGTGTAGAGAGTATGAAGGACTACTTATTATTTTTCCCTATCCCTTGCATGGAGAGTGGTTCTGTATACTGTATATGGACAAAGCAAATTGACTATCATACTGGGTGGACAAATATCAGCTAGGCATGATGTCAACCTTCCATATACAAAATTATGGATGTTAAAACTGTAGATTGCTAGCATCTGCACCAAGAAGACTATAAATCAAACATTGTTGCTTATCCAACAGCTGATTAAACATCTAGTATTTTGTTAAAGCAACCCCATTTTTTATTTATGTGTTTGTGTTTCTTAATTTAAAATAATTGGGGCCTTGACTCAGGGCATAAATCATGATTTCTCCAAGCTAAATATTGTTCTAGTCCACAATTTTGGGTTAGATATAAGCCAAATATCTGGTCCAATTTTAGCAGTGGAAACTAAAAAAGAAGCCCTTAGATGCTTCTGCTAAATTTTCAATAAAAATAGATTTTTCTTTGTTTCTGTGTTGTACTTGCACGTGAGTCCATTTTGAGTCAATGACAGTATAAGCATAAAAATGAGGTGTTGTGCTGAGGAAGGTAGAAAATAAAAGGCCAGTCCATAATTAGTCTTTTCCCCAGACTTCTGGTTATATAAGATAAATATTCATATTATGTAAACAATATTTATTTGAAATTTCTGAAATTTTCATCCAAAAAGCATTTTATCAAGCAGATAATTTAGTTGCTTAGAGAACAGATCTCTGTATTAGTGTGGAAGCCAATACTGCTGTCACCAATATTAGATGTACAAACATATAGAATGAGTGAATAAGACAACTGGCATAGTTATCCTATGTAGACTGGCAACTAATTACTCTAGTTACAGTCCTATTTCACCATTTTGCTTCTGAGATATGTAGACTCCTACCTTGAAATCTCTCTCCAAAATGTCTCCATTAAAAATGGCAAATTATTTCATCCTCACTGCCATCTTGTCCTATTCATTTTGGTGTATAATTTCCTATTTTTTTGTGTATTCTTCAAACTATCCACTATTATTTTAAGTCTGAGCCACTTTACGGCTGTTCTAACTATTCTCAGTGCCATTATGAACCTATCCCTTAAAAAAATAATTTTATTTTATTCTGGATTCAGAAGGAACATGCACATTTGGTATATTGTGTCATGGTGGGGATTGGGCTTCTGTTGTATCCATCATCCAAATAGTAAACATTATACCCAATAGATAATTTTTCATACTTTTCTGCCTCCTGCCTTTTCTCCTTTTGGAGTCCCTGGTATCTGTTATTTCTATCTTTATGCCTATGTGTACCCATTGTTAGATCTTCAACATAAATTCTTTGCTTAAGCCAATGTCTAAAGGAGTTCTCAGGTTTTCTTCTAGGATTTTCATAGTTTCGGGTTGTACGTTTAAGTTTTTAATCTTCATTATTCATTATTTTTTTTAATTTTTTTTGAGACAGTCTTGCTCTGTCGCCCAGGCTGGAGTGCGGTGGTGCGATCTTGGCTCTCTGCAACCTCTGCCTCCCAGGTTCAAGTGATTCTCTTGCCTCAGCCTCCTGAGCACTGGGATTACAGGAGCATGCCACCATGTCTGCCTAATTTTTGTATTTTTAGTAGAGACGGGATTTCCCAATGTTAGTCAGGCTGGTCTCGAACTCCTGACCTCGTGATCTGCCCATGTCGGCCTCCCAAAGTGCTGCTCTTATTGCAGAGTAATCTTATATTTTAAATTTACTACTTCCACATGCATTAAAACTTTTACTTGAAACTATTGTTGCAAACATTAACTTAATTACCTAAAACATAATTGACCTAAAATATGGAAGATCTATTTTGCACTGATTTTTTTAATTGACTCAAAATTTAAATGTTATAATATTAGACTCTATTTGTCTTAACACTAAATACATGGAAACAAATTTTTAAATATCCTAGAAGATACCATTAATTTTTCATTTTTTTGTGTAGTTTACCTTCATCCATTCTTCAAACATTTAGAGAGTGTCTACTATGCATGAGGTACTGTATTTGCCAATATGTAATTGACTGGGCAAACTAGAATGAATATTACATATGGTACACAGATATACAAATTTGTATAAGGTACATAATATGTGTAATATATTACACATATATTATATATAATATATAATTAATATATAATACATACTAACTTATATAATGTATATAAATATATTACATGTACACATGTATAATAATATATGTGTATATATCATATATTATATGTTTTATATGTGTGTGTATATACATATTATTAAAAAAAGAATAATATGAAGCTAACCTAAAAGAGTGGTCAACATGGCAAATAGTCACGAGTTGGTAAGTGAGTTGGTATTTGAGGTGATTCTTAAAAGACAAAAATGTGTGGATAAAGTAACTTAGTGGATAGACATGCTAGTAACTTCTAACAGCAAAAGGAAGGAGCATATGATGAACATTTGATGAATAACATATTCATCAAAAGCTAAGCTAAAGGCAACTGTGTTGCTAGGTGTTAAAGTAGTTAATTCAGACAATAAGCCAAAATAACAGTAATTGTAAAATCTTTAATCACTTAATGTGATCGTTTAAGCAAGAAGCTAAATAGAAGAAAGCATTGGCTCTCTAAATGTTCTATTTTTTCCCCATGGGGTAATACTGGGTGAAGATCAGGTAGATCAATGCCACATGGAGCATTCTCACTGCCCAGGGAGCTGTGAACAAAAGATTCTTGCTACTTTATGGTCCCAGGTATTGGGAGAGAGGGGGGAAAGTGCTGGAAATGGAAAAGTACTGAATGCTGATTCAGAATAGAGACCAAATATTTTCGAGGTCCTCCAATAAGGAGATTTCCAAATGCAGCTTATGAAAGCAGTTATGCATAAGACCATAACCAGCCAGTGAGGCCTGAAATGTTGGCTGCACTCTCTTCAGGGCCTGCAATACCTTGTCTGTGCAACAAATCTGGTGTGAGAGGGGCAACTTTCTCCCATGAGACCTATTTAGGTCAGTGCAAAAGTTATTTAAAGTAATGGCAAAAACCACAATAACTTTTGCACCAACCTAACCAAGTTAAATTTTGTAATTACCTGTGTTTGGACCTAAAAGATTACACATAGTTTTGAACTAGCAGCTGAACTTCTCAATATCCGGAATGATTTGGCTACACAAGATCAGATGGACATAATGGAAGACAGTATTAGAGAGCCAATTTTATGATCACCATGGAAGGTTTTCCATGTCATGTCATGCAATCTGTCCTTAACCATATGGAGACTTTTGAAGAGATTTTTCTCTAATCTTAGAAGGATAATGTGGTCTTAATCCTGAACATATATTGAAAGGTGTTAGCAAGTAATTGAACCAAATATGTTTGGAGTGTAGGAAGAGTAGTACAAGATATGATTAGAAGTATAAAGAAACATTTTATAATGATTTAAAGAATGCTATTTATCAGGAAGATATTATAGTGCTAATTTTGTATACCATTAGTAATATAGCCTCAAAATTATAAAACAAACATATACAGAGAAAAATATCAAATATGCAGTGGAAAATATTAATACTCGTTTTGCAGAAACTGATGGAACACCAAAGAATAAGTAAGGATATCAAAAATTTGATCAATCCATAAATGTAAACATAGATTCAAAACATACTAGCAAACTTATTATGGTACATAAAAATGCTGCATTGTAATTAAATCTGTGTTTTCCAGAATTATGATTTGGTTTAACATTTTTGAAAATGAATCAGTATAATTCTTTACATTAAGAGAATAAACGAAGCAGTGCACGTGATTAGCTCAATACATGGAAAACTTTGATATAATTGAACAGTTATTAATAAAAAACTTTAAGCAAACTAGGAAGACATTTATTCATCAATCTAAAAGGGGATAGAAAAACATATGGATAGGTGACTTTTATATAACTACCATCACATTTAATAGTAAAATGTTTTAAATAAAGTTAAATCTTTTTCAGATTGGAAATGAATTGGGAATGTCCACTATCACCATTTTCATTTATTAGAAGTCATAGCCAGTGCAATAACACAATATGACATGGGTGATGGCAAATAAATAAATAAAACTACCGTTATTTACATTAATTGTGAAAATAGAAAATTAAACCTGCATAAAAATTTGAAGTTTATGTTGGCCAGATTGATGAATACAAGGTCAATATACAAAAATCAATTCATTTTTATTAAACCATTATCAAGCAATTACACATTAAACTGACAAAGATTGTAATTAACAATAGCATAAAATTTGAAAATATAAAATCTAGAAATAAACCAAATGAAAGATACTTATAAACTCTTCAAACACATTTCAAACGTTATTGAACACATAAGTAAACACATAAAATAGAGGGATATATTATATTTATGAAACAGTTATTTCAATGTTTTGAAGATATCAATAGTTCCCAAAACATTCCATGAAATCCCAATAAAATCTCATAGGTTTCTGGTAGAAGTTGACACACAATTAGAAGTTATCTAGAAATGCAAAGGGTCATGAGTGTTCTATAAATACTTGACAAAGGAGAACAAGGTGGGAAAAACTTCTTCATTGGACATTGAGATTTATACTAAAACCATACTAATTAGGAGAGGAAGGCAGACAATTAATCAGGTGTAGAATCCAGAAATAGTATGTTGCACAGGCCAAAGTGGCATGGTAGAGAGTAGAAAAGTGTGCCATTTTTAATAATCCACGCTCGGTCAATTGAATATACCCATGGGCAAATAAATAGTAATATTAATAATAAATGAACTTAATCTGTATCATATACCCTTTACAGAAAATAATCCCAGGCACCTTGTGGAAGTAACAAAACAATACTTCCAGAAGAAAATCTAGAAGAGATCATCTTTATAACCTTGGAATAATGATGTATTTAAATGGTTAATCATTGAAAGACTAACACATTACTCAACTGGACTACATAAAAATTTTTTAATTGCTTATTAAATGATATTACAAAAACAAAAAGAAGTGATGGAGTCTGTAAGTGAGAGAAAGGAAACTATGGAGAAAATGTCTAAGACGAGAAGGTCGTATTGGAGTATTTAAAGATCTATAATTTCATAAGAAATGGTAGGCAAGCTAAAAGAAAGTGGACAAGAATTTCAGACAGGGATTGTCCAAGAAGGATATCCAAATGGCCAATATACTTATTAAAAGTGACTTAACCATGAGTAGTTACCCAGTAGTTGCAAGTGGTGAGAATAGGAATGAAAACTAGAAAGAAATCAAATGTCCCTGAAAAGGAGTTTGTTAACAAAAGCTCATTGTTTATGAACTATGTGCAGTGAGGAACATGTTTTAGAATAAGATATAATACCATGAAAAGATTGTTATGATAGGCACGTGCATGAGAGAGAGAGACTGGGAAAGAGAGAGGAAGAGACAAGTAAATCTAAATGATAGAATGGACATTAATTATTTTATATTTAAAAAACAAGACTAAAATGATATTGAGGGAAACATAACAGTTATTTTCTCCTGGCTTGTGAAATTATAGAAAAACTTTATTTGTATATTTTTGCATATATGTTTTCAAAATTATAAGATGAGAATGTTTGGCATGATAGTATTAAGCTACTTTCAACACTAAAATATAAACAATAATGGTAAGGGGAATATAATTTCCTAATGCTTTTTTTTTAAATGAGAGGGCTAGTATTTGCATTTGTCTTACCTCAATGATCACCTCTATCTAATTAAACACACAAACACACACACACACGAACAGTAATTTACCTCACTTTCCCTTATGAAGAAGGACCTAAGAATGTGTTGCTCAGCCCCTTACTTTCTTCTCCCTTTTTTTGGTATCTCCTGCTTCCCAGTCTGAGTCTGGTTTGGCCTTAGACATGTGGTGAACTTAATGGAGTAGGCCCTGTCCCTGTACTGTGCACAGGCCTGTAGGTTTTTAGCTCTGCCAATGTATGCAAAGAAAAGATGCTTATTAATGGGTGAAGTATTAACAAACCACTGCTGCCACAACAGATTTAAGCAAATCCCCATTTTCATCTTTCTCCCCTTCCTATCTTTTAACTGGATCTTAACTTGGATAGCCAAAATAATATTATTTGTTGGATCACCTACAACAACAAGAGGATAAAAAATGAAATACGTGGCATCATGACTGTCCTTTGACCCTAATATTTTGAATATTTGTTTTATTTCTTTTAGAGACAGGGTTTCACTTTATAATCCAGGCTAGAGTGAAGTGGCATAATCATAGTTCACTGGAACCCCAAACTCCTGGGCTCAAATGATCCTCACGCCTTGGCCTTCTGAGTAGGAGTAGCTGGGACTACAGGTGCATGCCACCATGCCTGGCTAATTTTTTTTCATTTTGTGTAGAGATGGAATCTCATTATGTTGTCCAGGCTGGTCTCAAACTGGTGGACTCAAGTGATCTTCCCACCTCGGCTTCCCAAAATCTTGAGATTGCCAGCATAAGCCACTACACCCAGGCTGAGCCTAGTATTTCTTTTGATATATTAATCTATTTGAGACTATTTTATATTATATTTTTATTGAATATTGCATCACATAATATTTGCTTTTTATACTCCGTTGCCTCAGTTATCTGCTGTTAACTGAAGATAACAAAGTAAAAAATGTCGTGACCAGAATTGAGTTTAGAAGTAGCTGAATAGCAATTGCCATTGTTTAGGCCGAAGTTAAAGTTGTAGAAGACAGAGGGAAAAGGATGAACTAAAATGCAGGGAATGAAAAGTTCCAGAAAACATTTCTAAAATGTAATCTTCTCTCATGATAATGTCCAAAATGATTTCTCTGCATTAATCTGTGGTTCATTTAATGAGATTTAAAGATTAGTATTTCAAATAATAGGCTCTAGAGTCAAATTCTCTGGATTCAAATCCCAGATCTTCTGCTTACTGGATCTATTGTTCCAGGTACTGAATTGTTTTATGGCTGAGTTTTATGATCTGTGGAGGAGGTAATGACTGAACCTACCTCACAGAGTTGTGTGGAAGAAGAAAGAAAGTATGTATAAAATATTTTGTACAGCATCTGTTCAATGACTCCATAGATGTTAGGCCTATTACTATTACATTATATTACTATTATATTATTATTATCATACTTACAAGGAAAATTTTTCTTTGTCTTTGCTATTTTAAAATCAAAATCACTTAATATTCAATTTTAGCTGAATATAAAACTCATTTTTTATTAAAAACCTTCTTTAGTTTGCAGCATCTTAGAAATTTTTCTTCTGTGCACAGCCACAAAACTCCCAAGAGACACTTCAATATACAAAAGAATCACTCGAATTTATCATTTTGATCTTATATGAATTCACGCTATCTTCTTCTTGTTTAGCAGACTGAAAATTTGTTGTAGAGATAAGTTAACGCACTAGTAGTCCAGCACTATTAAAGTTTCCAGTAGCTTACAATAAGTGACTTTTTTTTCCCATAGCTTTGCCACTAACAGGCCCCAAAATCCCCACTTGGTAGTCAAGTTATAAGATGACTGTCAAGAGAGCCACAATAAATATATTCAAATGTCTGCAGAATTTTTTTTCCCTTTGTCATTATTTCCATGGTCTATAAGTCAGTAAGAATATGCCAAATGGCTTTAGAGTATTGTAACTTGATGCTTTGAAGGGTGGGCTCATATGATGTTTCATACTCTTTAATATAAACTCAGGAAAAAAGTCACTAATGCCTTCAGTAGCTTTAGGACTGTCAGATTTCAAACTCTGCATAGTAAATCAGTTATGCTAAAGAAGGACAAATTTCCTAAGTAGTGTTGTCAGTTCCTATTTTAAAAGAAGCTTGTTAATTCCCTTTTTCTCTGTCTCTACCTCTCTGAATGTCTCTCCTCTCTCTGCCTTAGTGATAGTAAGGCCCCAAACTCCAGTTGATGTCATCATTACATTTTGGATATAAATTATTTATTTTAAATGTGACAGAAATATTTTCAAATTAAGAGATGTATTTTAAGACACTCAATTTCAAATAATCAGGTAAATGTATTAAAAATAAATATGAGGCTGGACATTGTGGCTCATGCCTGTAATCCCAGCACGTTGGGAGGACAAGACAGGCAGATGGCTTAAGCTCATGAGTTCAAGGCCAGCCTGGGCCACATGGCAAAGCCCTGTCTCTACAAAAAATACAAAATTATCTGGGTGTGGTGGCACGTGCCTGTATTCTCAGATACACAGGAGGATGAGGTGGGAGGATGGCTTAAGCCCAGGAGGCAGAAGTTGCAGTGAGCCAAGATTGCACCACTGCCCCCCAGTCTAGGTAATCGAGACAAAACTTGTCTTAAATGAATAAACAAATAAATAAAAGCAAATATGAATTTTAATTGTATCTTGGAGGTGCATTCTGAGGTTTTATTCTTTATGTTTTTTCTACATTTTCAACATTTTCTTCAAAGAACAGCTGTTTAATAATAATAAAATAGAAATAAGCCATTAAAACAATATCATATATATATAAGTACTTGATAAGTTATAAACCTATATGTAAAGCTAAGGAAATATTGTAGTTTTCTTTGTATGTGTTATCATAGAATATCCAAATTACAGTTTTCAAATCATATTTTATTTCTCAAATACGAATATTTTCAGCTTACACAAAGCACTTCAAATAGTGTCCTTAAAACTGTTTTATTAATCTTCTCTATGTTTCTTTGAGATTATTACTGGCATTATTATGTTGTAATATTTTGTGATCAGATAAAATAAAGGTAGTGATATGGTTTGGCTGTGTCCCCACTCAAATTTTATCTTGAACTATAGCTCCTGTAATCCCCAGGTGTCATGGGAGGGACCCAGCGGGAGGTAATTAAATAATGGGGACATTACCTTCATGCTGTTCTCTTGATGGTAAGTGAGTTCTCATGAAATGTGATGGTTTTATAAGGGGCTTTCCCCCGACTTTGCTCTGCACTTCTTGCTTCTTCCATGTGAAAAAGACCTGTTTTCTTCCCCTTTCACCATGATTGTAGGTTTCCTGAGGCTCTCCCAGCCCTGGGGAACTGTAAGTCAATTAAACCTCTTTTCTTTATAAATGACCCATTCTCAGGTAAGTCCTTATAGCAACTTGAGAATGGACTAATACAATAAATTGGTAACAGGTAACGGGGCACTGTTGTAAAGATACCTGAAAATGTGGAAGCAACTTCGGAACTGGATAACAGGCAGAGGTTGGAACAGTTGGAGGGCTCAGAAGAAGATAGGAAAATGTGGAAAGTTTGGAACTTCCAAGAAATTTGGAGGGCTCAGAAGATAGGAAGATGTGGGAAAGTTTGGAACTACCTAGAGGTACTTGTTGAATGGCTTTGACCAAAATACTGATAGTGATATGGACAATAAAGTCCAGGTTGAGGTGGTTTCAGATGGAGATAAGGAAACTTTTTGGAAACTGGAGCAAAGAGACTGGCGGCACTTTCCCCCACCCTAGAGATCTTTGGAACTTTGAACTTGAGAGAGATGATTTAGGGTATCTGTCAGAAGAAATATCTAAGTAGCAAAGCATTCAAGATGAAGCAGAACAAAAAAGTTTGAAAAATTTACAGCCTGACAATGAGACAGAAAAGAAAAAGCCATCTTCTGAGTAGAAATTCAAGGGACTGCAAAATTTTGCATAATGAGGAGCCAGATGTTAACCTCCATGACAATGGGAAAAATGTTTCCAGGGCATGTCAGAGATCTTCACAGCAGTCTCTCGCATCACAAGCCTGGAGACCTAGGAGAAAAAAAAAATGGGTTTTGTGGGCCTGGCCCAAGGCCTTGCTGTTTTGTGCAGTCTTGGGACGTGGTGCCCTGTGTCCCAGCCACTCCAGCCATGGCTAAAGAGGGCCAACAGCTCAAGCCATTGCTTCAGAGAGTGCAAGCCCCAAACCTTGGCAGTTTCCATATGGTGTTGGGCCTGCAAGTGTGCAGAAGTCAAGAATTGAGGCTTGGGAACCTCTGCCTAGATTTCAGAGCATGTATGGAAATGCCTGAATGTCCAGGCTGAAGTCTGTGGCAAGGGCGGAGCCCCCATGGAGAACCTCTGCTAGGGCAGTGCAGAAGGAAAATGTGGGGTTGAAGCCCCCACAGTGTTCCCACTGGGGCACTACTTGGTGAGAAGAGGGCCACCATGCTCCAGACCTCAGAATGGTAGATCCTGTAACAGTTTCCACTGCACACCTGAAAAAGCCATAGGCAGTCAATGCCAGCCCATGAAAGCAGCTTGAGGGAGGCTGTAACCTGCAAAGCCACAGGGGCAGAGCTGCCCAAGGCTGAAGGAGCCCACCTCTTGTATCAATGTGACTTGGATATGAGATATGGAGTGAAAGGGGATCATTTTGGACTTTTAAGATTTAATGATTGCCCTATCGATTTTCAGAATTGTATAGGGTCTGTAGCCCCTTTGTTTCAGCAGCTTTCTCATTTGGAATGAGTATATTTACTCAATGTCTGTACCTCCATTGTATCTATGAAGTAACTAACTTGCTTTTGATTTTATAAGCTCAAAGGTGGAAGAGACTTGCCTTGTCTCAGATGAGACTTCAAACTTGGAAGTTTAAGTTAATGCTGGAATGCATTAAGACTTTGGGTAACTGTTCGGAAGGCATGATTGTATTTTGAAATGTGAGGACATAAGATTTGGGAGGGTCTAGGGTTGGAATTATTTGGTTTGGTTGTGTCCCCACCTAAATCTCATCTTGAATTGTAGTTCCCATAATCCCCACATGTTGTGGGAGGGACCAAATGGGAGGTAGTTTAATCACAGGGTGGTTATCTTCCTATTGTTTTCATGATAGTGAATGAGCTCTCCTGAGATGTGATGGTTTTATGAGAGGCCTTTCCCCAGCTTTGCTCTGCACTTCTCCTCGCTGTCTCCATGTGAAGAAGGATGTGTTTCTTCCCCTTCTGCCATGATTGTGAGTTTCCGGAGGCTACTCCAGCCCTGCAGACCTGTGAGTCAGTTAAACCTCTTTCCTTTATAAATTACCCAGTCTCAGGTACATAATTATAGCAGCTTGAGAATGGGCTAATACAGGTGGTTATGTTGATTATCTAAGGCCATATGGGTCTATGGATAATGTCAGGCTCACATTCAATATATACTTTACATTTTGTTGCCTCTATAATATTGATTAGAGATGAAATGCATCAAGGAAGCATTTATAATACTGAAAAAAATTATCATACCACTGTCCACATGTGTCAAAGAAATATATACATTCCAAGATCTTTAAGGGTAACTAAAGGAGGGGAAAATTTTAACAAATTGATAATACTGATTTCATTTTTTTAAATGTATAAAGTGATTAACTTTTCAAAGTACAGTAAGGAAAAAATTAAAAAAAAAATCAGTATGTATACTTTGAGATTACAAATAAGAACTATGTGAAACTGTGAGAGATGACAGATGATAAATAAATTATATTAAAAGTCACATAGGCCTTTTTCTAACCCACCTTCTTGGAATGATTGAAATGAACAAGGAAAAACATTCCTCAGCCCTTGAGTTAAAACTTAAGACATTATCATTATTACAATTACAGAAAAACAAGCATGAAATGTCAAAATATGTGAAAGAAACATATAGCTTTTTGTGCAAGATGAACAAAATTAATAGGCAAATGCCATTGCATAATCTTTGAAAATCGTAACTTTATCAAGATTGTGGCAATAAATATTTATTCCACCAAATTAGGAAACACTGTCTACAAAATGCTAAAATTGCCCTTTCTTCTACTAGGTGTGGAGAAAAGTGGGTTTTAAGTTATGGATAATTTATCTGCCTTAAAAGCCATTCACTTACTTTTGGTTCATAGGTTAAACATGTTTATTTTTTCACATAGATTATGTCTGTTATTACTTAAACTGCTCTTCTACAGTAATCTGAAACAGATAAATTGCAGGAAGTATGGTAGAAGAAATTCATTATAGGAAGAAACATACATTTAAGTAAACAACAGCTCCCTGTATTGCACATCTACAATAATATTTACATCCACCTTTCCTTGGTTAGATCTGTATTACAAATGGAGGTGTCCTTTCTAATGTCACAGGAAAAATCACTTTCCTGGTTTTAGTATTGATCACATTCTGTTCCTTTATTTCCATGGGTCTTCCTCCTTCAGTTATTCTTTCCCTTTCACATACGTAAATCTTTTGCTCTTTAGTGGTTCTTACAAATATATATATATTTTTTTTTCTCTCTTTTTTTTATTATACTTTAAGTTCTAGGGTACATGGGCACAACGTGCAGGTTTGTTACATATGTATACATGTGACATGTTGGTGTGCTGCACCCATTAACTCATCATTTACATTAGGTATATCTCCTAATGCTATCCCACCCCCCTCCCCCCACCCCACAACAGGCCCCGGTTTGTGATGTTCCACTTCCTGTGTCCAAGTGTTCCCATTGTTCAATTCCCACCTATGAGTGAGAACTTGCAGTGTTAGGTTGTTTGTCCTTGCGATAGTTTGCTGAGAATGATGGTTTCCAGCTTCATCCATGTCCCTACAAAGGACATGAATTCATCCTTTTTTAAAGCTGCCAAGTATTCCATAGTGTATATGTGCCACGTTTTCTTAATCCAGTCTATCATTGATGGACATTTGGGTTGGTTTCAAGTCTTTGCTATTGTGAATAGTACCACATTAAACATACATGTGCATATGTCTTTATAGCAGCATGATTTATAGTCCTTTGGGTATATACCCAGTAATGGGATGGTTGGGTCAAATGGTATTTCTAGTTCTAGATCCCTGAGGAATTGCCACACTGTCTTCCACAATGGTTGAACTACTTTACTGTCCCACCAACAGTGTAAAAGTGTTCCTATTTCTCCACATCCTCTCCTGCACCTGTTGTTTCCTGACTTTTTAATGCCTGCCATTCTAACTGGGGTGAGATGGTATCTCATTGTGGTTTTGATTTGCATTTCTCTGATGGCCAGTGATGATGAGCATTTTTTCATGTTTCTGTTGGCTGCATAAATGTCTTCTTTTGAGAAGTTTCTGTTCATATCCTTTGCCTACTTTTTGATGGAGTTGTTTGTTTTCTTCTTGTAAATTTGTTTGAGTTCATTGTAGATTCTGGATATTAGCCCTTTGTCAGATGAGTAGATTGCAAAAATTTTGTCCCATTCTATAGGTTGCCTGTTCACTCTGATGGTAGTTTCTCTTGCTGTGCAGAAGCTCTTTACTTCAATTGATCTCATTTGTCAATTCTGGCTTTTGTTGCCATTGCTTTTGTTGTTTTAGACATGAAGTCTTTGCCCATGCCTATGTCCTGAATGGTAATGCCTAGGTTTTCTTCCAGGGTTTTTATGGTTTTAGGTCTAACGTTTAAGTCTTTAATCCATCTTGAATCAATTTTTGTACAAGGTGTAAGGAAGGGATCCAGTTTCAGCTTTCTACATATGGCTAGCCAGTTTTCCCAGCACCATTTATTAAATAGGGAATCCTTTCCCCATTTCTTGTTTTTGTCAGGTTTGTCAAAGATCAGATGGTTGTAGATGTGTGTATTATTTCTGAGGGCTCTGTTCTATTCCATTGGTCTATATCTCTGTTTTGGTACCAGTACCATGCTGTTTTGGTTACTGTAGCCTTGTAGTATAGTTTGAAGTCAGGTAGCGTGATGCCTCCAGCTTTGTTCTTTTGGCTTATGATTGACTTGGCAATGCAGGCTCTTTTGTGGTTCTATATGAACTTTAAAGTAGTTTTTTCCAATTCTGTGAAGAAAGTCATTGGTGGCTTGATGGGGATGGCATTGAATCTATAAATTTCCTTGGGCAGTATGACCATTTTCATGATGTTGATTCTTCCTACCCATGAGCATGGAATGTTCTTCCATTTGTTTGTGTCCTCTTTTATTTCGTTGAACAGTGGTTTGTAGTTCTCCTTGAAGAGGTCCTTCACATCCTTTGTAAGTTGGATTCCTAGGTATTTTATTCTCTTTGAAGCAATTGTGAATGGGAGTTCACTCATGATTTGGCTCTCTGTTTGTCTGTTATTGGTGTATAAGAATGCTTGTGATTTTTGTACATTGATTTTGTATCCTGAGACTTTGCTGAAGTTGCTTATCAGCTTAAGGAGATTTTGGGCTGAGACGATGGGGTTTTCTAGATATACAATCATGTCATCTGCAAATAGGGACAATTTGACTTCCTCTTTTCCTAATTGAATATCCTTTATTTCTTTCTTCTGCCTGATTGCCCTGGCCAGAACTTCCAACACTATGTTGAATAGGAGTGGTGAGAGAGGGCATCCCTGTCTTGTGCTAGTTTTCAAAGGGAATGCTTCCAGTTTTTGCCCATTCAGTATGATATTTGCTGTGGGTTTGTCATAGATAGCTCTTATTATTTTGAGATACGTCCCATCAATACCTAATTTATTGAGAGTTTTTAGCATGAAGCATTGTTGAATTTTGTCAAAAGCCTTTTCTGCATCTATTGAGATAATCATGTGGTTTTTGTCTTTGGTTCTGTTTATATGCTGGATTACATTTATTGGTTTGCGTATATTGAACAAGCCTTGCATCCCAGGGATGAAGCCCACTTGATCATGGTAGATAAGCTTTTTGATGTGTTGCTGGATTCAATTTGCCAGTATTTTATTGGAGATTTTTGCATCGATGTTCATCAGGGATATTGGTCTAAAATTCTCTTTTTTTGTTGTGTCTCTGCCAGGCTTTGGTATCAGGATGATGCTGGCCTCATAAAATGAGTTAGGGAGGATTCCTACTCTTTCTATTGGTTGGAATAGTTTCAGAAGGAATAGTACCAGCTCCTCCTTGTACCTCTGGTAGAATTCGGCTGTGAATCTATCTGGTCCTGGACTTTTTTTGGTTTGTAGGCTATTAATTATTGCCTCAATTTCAGAACCTGTTATTAGTCTATTCAGAGATCCAGCTTCTTCCTGGTTTAGTCTTGGAAGGGTGTATGTGTCCAGGAATGTATCCATTTCTTCTAGATTTTCTAGTTTATTTGCGTAGAGATGTTTATAGTATTCTCTGATGGTGTTTTGTATTTCTGTGGGATCATTGGTGATATCCCCTTTATCATTTTTTATTGCGTCTATTTGATTCTTCTCTCTTTTCTTCTTCATTAGTCTTGCTAGCAGTCTATCAATTTTGTTGATCTTTTCAAAAAACCAGATCATGGATTTATTGATTTTTTGAAGAGTTTTTTGTGCCTCTATCTCCTTCAGTTCTGCTCTGATCTTGGTTATTTCTTGCCTTCTGCTAGCTTTCGAATGTGTTTGCTCTTGCTTCTCTAGCTCTTTTAATTGTGATGTTAGGGTGTCAATTTTAGATCTTTCCTGCTTTCTCTTGTGGGCATTTAGTGCTATAAATTGCCCTCTATACACTGCTTTAAATGTGTCCCAGAGATTCTGGTATGTTGTGTCTTTGTTCTCATTGGTTTCAAAGAACATCTTTATTTCTGCCTTCATTTCGTTATGCACCCGGTAGTCATTCAGGAGCAGGTTGTTCAGTTTCCATGTAGTTGAGTGGTTTTGAGTGAGTTTCTTAATCCTGATTTCTAGTTTGATTGCATTGTTTTATTTTAAAAATATTTGTATGCACAGTGCAATCAGACCACAGTGCATACAAATATTTTTAAAATAAAACAACTTGAAACAAGGGAAAGAAAAATCAAAATGAGAAGCATATGTAGAAAACCATATTTTTGCAAATGAGTTTTCTAAGAAAACTGAATATATGTAAGACTATTTTTAAATTTTACATTTGAAGAAAAATTGAAAAATGAGAAAAAAATTGTATATATACACATTAGCTATTTATTTGACTACCATCTTAAATCTTTCCTTTTATTTCGTGGTGATAGTAGTCACTAATACATAGTCATCATTATTATACTTTCCTCCAATCCATTCTATAATTTTACATAATTATATCTAGCCCTACATAATATCTATTATTATTTTTATTTTAATCATATATTATATTTTTGATAAAATAGTTAACAATATTGTTTTCATAAACAATTGGTTTCAGCACATATTTGTAATGATTCTTAAAAGCTAAGTGATATTATTGCTATACACATGAAATAAACTAAATTACTTATAGCCATTTATTATTTCTAGGGGTTACTATTGTTCTCTTAACTACATATTAAGAATAAATGCATTTCTTGGATACTAACAGACTATCAGTTTTTAAAGGACTTTTGGTGATCACTATTGGTTTTCTATGCATTCACAGGATAAAACGTACATGTTCCTCATCTCAAGTCTAATGACAGAGAATCAAAGAATGCCATGTGGGAAGTGCCATATGCATTTCTTATAGTTGAAGAATACATTGTATTACTGTCAAATTCATTCTTGACAGCTCTACAGGTCTAGATGAACTAGCTAGCTGCTTATGGACAAGCCAAAGTAGATCTTTCTGTTGTAGTGGAATAGGTTAGGACAAGATTTTATTAGGGCAAATAATGAATATATATTATTAGTGTTTTTTGTAGACTGGCTGGAAGCTATGAAAGGAGAGTGCACAGGAGAGTGTCATTCTAGGTCTTTCCATGAAATGCACTTGGCAAGGAAAATAGACTCAGCAGAGTAAAGCTAGGAAAGCTAGAAAGACCTCAGAGAGGGAGAGAGCCTGACCCAAAGGAGGGCACTGCTGTGAGACATGACTGGCAGTGGAGGAGTTTCTGTAAGGAACCACAAATGACTTCCTGGGTAGACTTGTTATGTCATCTAATTTCTCTTATTTTGTTCCATCCCTAGGCTTCCATTCTTGGAAGGTAAAGGGATAAGAAACTGTGAAGGTGAGTTACCATGAGAGATAAAGAAAAAATAATCAAACTTACACTCTTGTTCTCAGAGTAGAGGCTTATCACTCACTACAGGGTGGAACTTATGTTTGGAAAATACTGTAACTAGTTTTTTTATTATTATTATAAGAGACTGGGCTTTTTATTGTTGTTGTGTATATATATATATTTATATATTTATGTTAGATTTTTTGTGATTTAAAATAATCAGAGAAAAATGACAAGTCCTGTCAGCTTTTTAAATTTAAAAACCTAACTCCATCTAATAAAGACACCCTGGGAAATGAATACAAAGTTACTTTACTATTTAATCTCATCATGCATGTTTGTTCATCTTACTGGTTTTCTATCATTTAGACATACAAGCTGCTGGTTGAGTTTTATGTAACTTTGTAGGTACATATATGAGTGCTTTTTAAAAATAGATATTTAAAAGTACAATTCCTATTCTTATGCCATAAGTTATATGACTTTTAAATTGGACTAAATATAATCAAATAGTACTCCAAAATGTTTAGAACAATTTGTACTCTCACAGCAATAAATAAACATTTGTTGTTTACCATAACCTTTCCAACATTTCATGTATTTTATGATTTAAACTGGGTTTTTTAAACTATGTCTCAACGTTTTAGTTTTTCCATAGTCTCACATACCATTGTTTATCTTTAATATTTTGTTTACATTTTATATCCTGTTTAAGAAAATATAGTCTTGTGCAAAAAAATATATAATCGTTGTTAATTATTTTAAAGTTATCTCTTATTTACACTTGAATCTTCAATCCGGTTGCACTTAATTCTTGATCTTTATGATTTATATGACTATAAATATAAAAATTCAGTTTTCCCAATACCATGTTTGATTAGATGATATTCTTCTCCTAGTTAATGTCCTCTATTTGATTATAAAACAGTTTTTAAGATTTGATTCCACTTTTGAAAAAGTGACAAATTTTATATAGACATAGCATTAGTATCTGTGCTCATGTTTATATATACATATCCATTTAAATTAACATATATCTTCTACATATGCATTCATAAAATGCAAGCAGTAATTATTTTCTCAACTATTTTTTCTGATTTTTTACGTACAACAATGAAATATTTTAAAAGTAACTGTACATAGAATATTTAAATAATTAATATAAAAATAATCATTATTTTTGAATGGAAAATATATAGAATAAAAATAGTGATATATGCTTTGTCAAAACAGACTTTTTGTACTATTTGTTGAAGTATACATTTTCTTTCTTTTAAGCAAGAGGCTATGTGAATCAAGATTTTTTAAAGTTTTATATCCTTTTATCATTAAGTTTAGTTCTAGAAGCCTAACCCTAATAAATAATCGAAACCATCCACACTTATAAGCCACGTTGCTCATTGCAACTGTGTTTATAAAATAAAAAACATACATGCCCTAAATTCAAAACATCATTTTAATGATCAAGTAAAGTTTGTTAATAAAGAAGATGGAAATTTATATTTAATTCAAGTTAAATTTTTAAATATTTTTACTGATATGAGCAAATGTTATTAACATATCACTTATGAGAAAAATAACTTTATTCAAAATAATACACAAATTTATTAAATGAAAACAGAAAACTATAGAGTAACATAATATTTTAACTAAAAATAGCTGAATTATATTTATCTACACACGCTTGTTTTGGTTTGTAAAATCCTGAAGATAGACGTGGAAAGGTAACAGTAAATGTTAATTTCTTTTTAATTGTCAGATTAAAGCTCTGGGAGAAAAAGAAATTATTAATGGTAATACACTTAGTTTCCACAGGCAAGAATAGAAACAAAGTCTAATATTTGAAAGTGGTTATTTTGATGTCAAGGAGATAGATTATTTACTCCTTTATATATTTGCCATAATTTAAATATTTTTGTACACTTAGCACATATTTATTTTATAAACATAATCAATTTATTTTCTTATTTGAAATAAATGTTTAAGGATAAAATAGTAATGCAGTAATGAATACTAAAAAGTGTAATACTTAGTCATACTTTTCAGGAGCAAAATTATCTATAGAGATATATCTTAAAACATACATTTTTCTCTATGTCTAAAAAACCAGTACCCAAATTCATAACAGTAAGCCAGTGTCACTCACGCCGCTACCAATATCAAAGTTGACAGACAAGCCCCAGAGCAGGTGGATTGCTTCAATTATTCGCCATCTACAATGAATACAAAATAACTTCTAAAAGCTTTCTGGAGATCTGTAAGATACTGGCTATGGCTTATAGCAATATGACATTGATGATGAAGCTTGGGCAAGATAAAAGCTCAAAAATAAAAAGAACGACAAGGCATTGTTTTTTGTGGCCTTTAGTTTGGCAATTATTTAACTATAACTGCAACAGCTGGCCACTGAAAGGACGGTATCAGGACCCCTTGAAGGGTGCTGGGATGTGATGCTATTGGCAGGCCGCCTATGTGTCTGAGATGAAATAAGCCCAGCAACTGGACGTTTCAGCAGCTGGCCAGACAAAGGATATTGTTCAGAGATTTAACAGCTGATAATTGAGCATTCTAGTAATATTTGTTGAAAAGAAAGTGGTCACCAAATGGATAATATTCAAAAACAATTGATATTCTAAAGTTTGAGAGCAGGGTTTATGAGAAGGTAAGCCAAGAAGCATGAGACTGTCATTATCTCATCTTTTTCTGAAAGACTTTCAGAAAGATTAGGTTGGAGATTTGTAGTAGAAAATGAAAAGAATCATGCTTACACTCCAACCTTGAACAGGCATTTTATACAATATGACTTCCTCCTCACAAATCAATCATATTGCCCTGAAACAATCCATTTCTTCTTTATTGCTACCTCATTGTTTTTCCTAACATGGTAATATTGTGTAATATACCTCTTTAAATATTTTTTCTGTTACCTCATAAAACAAAATTGTGTCTATTTTTCATTGACTAATATATTTAACTCTTTCATAAGTCTATTTACTCAAAAACATAAAAAAAAAACACCTGAAAGACCATTCATTCCGGATAAAACAAAGTTAGTAGTGAAAAAAATATTATACATTTAACTGATAGTAAAGATGAATTTATCTTGTTTTATGGAGATACACTTAAATACAATAGAAAAAATACAACACCTTAAATTATTAATTTCTCTACAAATTTAGCTTTCAAAACTTAAACAATACCATATAATTATAATATTTACATTTGATGTGATGGAAAGTATATTTATTTTCATAATTAAGCATCATCATATACAGTTAGTGGTTTATAAGCCTTGGGTAACTAAAAAATGAAAATATTGAATTTGGATTTTCATGCAGATATTTCTGATTTGTTTTTGTATAAGTAGTTTTTCAAACATTCCCTAATTTAAAAAATCACTTTTGACACAAGTTCAGTATTTCAGAATTTTCCTATAGCATTCATTAAAGTACATCCCTTTTTGGAAATGTTCCATTAAAGCATAATTGTTTGAAGAAACTGGTAAAATTTAGTTACAGCAATTTTCATTGATTTAACATGAAGAGAATTCTGACTTCTCCGAATGGGGTAGCTAATGGATTTCCCAGGACATGATGCCAAATGAAATACACAGTACAAAGTTAAGGGGCAAACAAAGATCTCATCTTATCTCACTTTATCAGTTACAAGCACTTTATCAGTTACAAGCACCATATTGAAAACGAGAGTCAGAAAGTGAGAGAAGAATTATCTATTACTTTTAATACGACATATGGACAAAATAATAAATGTGAAGACACTGACTAGAAAGAGTTCAAATCCATGAAATGGTGATTTGAGCTCTTTAGGGTTTAATGAGCATTGAAAGAGAGTATAAGCTTTGTACAAGTGGGGTCATGTTTCACTATAAAAATGTGTGCTGGCCAACAAAAAAAGAAAAAAGCCCTTCTTGCTTTCTGTTAAAAAATCCATAAACCTTAAGATATCTTAGCATTTGTGAACAATGGAAGTTCCAAATATATAATTTTCCCATTTTTTTGGTATTTTTTTGAAAAGAGATAACTCAGAATAAGTAAACTTCCAAACATTTTTAGGAAAACACTTTTTGTTAATTTTCTCCATTTCACAGAAATCCATTAAACTACATTTAAAAAACACAATAAGAATGCATGTGTGTGTAGACTTAGCCATATGATTCTACATATATATGTACATATATATTCACCTATATACCTCTCTACTTTCAGAATGATGATTGGTTAGCATCCAGTATTCCTAACATGATACGTTTTGCAAAAAATGATTAGAAGTGTATTGCTTCACCTACTAACACCTTCTTGGTGTTAGTAGAAATAGTAATTATGAATACCAAAATTGTTTATGAATAGTTTTCTGGTAATTTATTTCCATTATTGTATTTTGATGTCCTCAAAACACAAAGTCATGTAAGGAGGTTAGTATCACCATTGACTTCTTCCCCTTGGTTTTTAAAGCAGTCATATTATGACCTTGCAATCCATTGGTATTCCTATTCTCCACGTGTGGCTCCTATGTTTAAAATATGATTCTATTTCTGCTTAAGTTGGATAAAGTAGTGCATATATGTGTATATATAATATATGTATATTATATATTATATAATATTGTGTGTGTGTGTGTGTGTGTGTGTGTGTGTGTGTGTAAGAGAGAGAAGGAGAGACAGTCTCATTCTGTTGCCCAGGCTGGAGTGCAGTGGCGCAAACTTAGATCGCTGCAACCCCTACCTCCTGGGCTCAAGGGATTCTTCTGCCTCAGCCTCCCAAGTAGCTGGGACTACAGGTGCACAACACCACACTCAGCTATTTTTTTTTTCTTTTTTTGGTAAAGACACGGTTTTGCCATGGTGCCCAAGCTGGTCTCAGACTCCTAGGCTCAAGCGATCCACCCAACTTTGTCTCTCAAAGTGCTGGAATTATAGGTGTGAATCACTGTGCCCAGCCTTACTTCTTTATGTATATATTAAAACGGAAAATAATGCAGTACACATTTGCCTCACAGTTTGTGAGTGCATAGTTTATTATTTTGCTTTCATGTATATATACATTATTTTATTTTCTCTATTTACTGATTAAAAAAACTGGGAAAGAACATGTAGAGATAATAATCATCTCTTCCAGAGAAAAATGTGCTTGAGTGAATACTCAGGTTCAAATGTTCTTTTTACTTACTGGGAGTAAATTATAATAATGAGCTCATATTTTGTGGATTTTACTAATTATAAACCAGAAAATATTTTGTTACATATAACTAATCAAAATCATTTTTCAATAAAATTTTACAGTAGAATAGAATTTGATTAAGTCATCAGTCCCTTCAAATGAAGATATGAAAATTAGGATTTGGAGAGGTATAAGTTACTAGCTAAAATTCTAGCTATAGTTAGTGTCAAAGGACAATTACCATCATCTCTTAATTTAGCACTGGGCTCTTTAAACTACTCTATCACTTTCTCCTCTTATCCTAAGAATATATGCTGTATAATATAAAATATATTAAGAATAGGCTATGAAATTCAACCCCTAAATTTGAGTTTTCACTATTCCCTATTCTTTAAATGTCTAAAGGTGAATACGGTGAGCAAAATTCAGCAAAATAGAAGTCCCAAACAGATCTTTAATATATATTACTCAATCCAATTGGCCTATAACTCTTACAAATTTTCAATCCAAGCATCACAGGCTTGAAAATGTAATTGCTTTTAACTGCTCCCTACTCTCCCATTTTAAGCTATCCATCTGTATTTCTGCTTTGGAGAAATGTAGAGAAAACTAATGTGACTGTGAATCAAAATGATAGGTATAAAACAGTATAATATTTGTGGCTTTTGTACTGACTTTTTGGGTTGAAAGAAGAAAAATACAGTAATTGAGTTTTATTTCTTGTCTTACTCCCATTCACACTTCAAAAATTATCTTCAACATTAAAAAAACATACAAAAATCTCTAGATAACCTGTGATAAAGGGAAAATAGTTCCTTAAATCTACATGGTTAATCCTAGGCACTTCTAATCAGAGATTACAATAAAGCAAAATAGATCACCATTTTGTTAGAAGCATGTCAGTGTTATTACATCCATAAATTATGATAATGACTTTTTTAAGTTTAAAATGAGGCCATTGTGATTTGTATTGAATAGCTTCTTTGAAATTATAATCCAGTGTTCAAGCTCTGAGAAACTACAACATAGCTTGAGTGTCAATGGTTTAATATAAAAGGAAATTCATTCTTTACCTCTATCCCTCAAAAGACACTCAAAGTCAAGAAATATCTAACATACAACATCTTTTCTTATAGCTCCTATAGGATTAAACCCAATTTACCACAGTCCATATTGCAGAGCTTCTTATCTCCATCCCAAATTCACCTTTGTCATTTCCCAGGCCATAGTATTTTTTCTTGCCATTTCACCCAAAATCCCTTCCTTAGCCCTTTAAAATATGACTATAATTTTTTCCATCTTCTACCTGTCATTCATTGTAGAAGGTTGCTACTTAAAAAGTTTGTAAACATTTGCTTGGAAACAAAGGAAGGAATAGTAGAAACATTATTTTGCATTCTTGAAAGATGACAATTAATGTTATGCAGTGGTAAAATTAAAAAATAATAGTGAACGTTTTACCTGAAATACAGTACTTGGGAGACAAGTGATATATAAAATAAATCTTTAGGATGAGAGAAAAATGACACAAAACAATGTTATTATTGTTTGTCATGTTGTATTGACTTCTCCTTGATAAGAAAGAGAGGAGCTCAAGAAAGAGTCTGCATTGGCAAGCAAGATTGCAAGGTTACCTGAAATTCATGGCCTTGCAATGTTGGAAAAGCCAACCAATCAACTAATTTCATACTCCAAATGGTAAGAGAAGAAATGCAAAATGTTTTGGTGGGGGAAGAAAGATAGACTTATGGGTCTGCTATCACACATACGATTAAAACCCAAGGTAAATAGAAATGTTTCAGATGAAATCTAAAGGTCTAGGGAGAACAAAATCCTTTAAATTAGACAAAAAGTGACTCGGGGAAGAAACAATTAAGAATGTTGACTCTTCCACCAAAGTTAGATAAGCTTGAATTATATGTGAACACAATTACGTAAAGTGGAACCAAGATGGAGAAACAACAGCAAAGGCATATCGTGCTTCTGGAAATTGTCTCATAAGGAATTTGGGGCTTGTTTACTTGGAAATGTATTTGACTGACTATTTATGAGAGATATAATGCTAGAAGAATCACTGATCTGGGAAGACAGTAAAAAAAGTTACTATTTAAGACTTAAAATTGGATCCTTAGGAGCCTAGGGACTGAGAACAAGCTGAAAATGCTACTCATTCCTAAGTTCCAGGTGGCCTTCTCAGATACAGTCAAAGACAATGTAGGAAAATAAGCAATTCTTAAAGTACTGAGTCACGGAACACAGAGTTATCCTCAGAAAGAGACATTTGTAAAAATTTATTTACTGCAAGAAATATATATATATTTATATATATATTATATATATATTATATATATATAATATATATATTATATATATATATAAATATATGAGAAAAAACAGTTGAAATTCAGATTTCAAGTACAAGGAGTGAGATACTGCTTTTAATAGGTTTACTGATGTATTTCAACTAGGTGAAGTTAATATAGAAAATGGTTTAATTGATCTCCAATCACTGCATTCAAGTATGCTCTCAATCAAATTTAAGTTTAAGATCCTTGAGGGCAGGCATTTTATTTGTTTTGTTCATGGCTGTATCGCCAACAACTAGAGCAATGCCTGCTATGTGGTAGGTGCTCAGTAAATATTAATTTGCTAACTGAATTAATAAATGCTTGTATTAGTCCATTTTCACACTGCTGATAAAGACATACTCTAGACTGGGAAGAAAAAGAGGTTTAATTGGACTTACAGTTTCACGAGGCTTGGGAGGCCCCCTCAGAATCATGGCAGGAGGTGGAAGGCACTCCTTATGTAGTTGCAACAAGAGAAAAATGAGAAAGACGCAAAAGAGGAAACATCTGATAAAACCCTCAGATCCTGCGAGACTTATTCACTACCATGAGAACACTATTGGAGGAACTTCCCTCATGATTCAAATTATCTTCCACCGGGTCCCTCTCACAACACGTGGGAATTATGGGAGTACAATTCAAGATGAGATTTGGGTAGGGACACAGCCAAACCATATCATTTTGCCCCTGGCCTCTTCAAATCCTGTGCCCTCACATTTCAAAACCAATCATGCCTTCCCAACAGTCCCCCAAAGTCTTAACTCATTCTAGCATTAACCCAGAAGTCCACAGTCCAGAGTCTCATCTGAGACAAGGCAAGTCCCTTCCACCTATGAGCCTGTAAAATCAAAAGCAAGCTAGTTACTTCCTAGATACAATCGGGGTACAGGTATTGGTTAAATATGCTATTCCAAATGGGAGAAATTGGCCAAAACAAAGGGTTGATAGGGCCTATGCAAGTCCAAAATCCAGTGGGGCCTCAAATTTTAAAGCTCCAAAATTATCTCCTTTGACTCCATGTCTCACATCCAGGTAACGCTGATGCAAAAGGTAGGTTTCTATAGCCTTGGGCAGCTCTGCCCCTGTGGCTGTGCAGGGTACAGCCTTCCTCCTGGCTGCTTTCATGGGCTGGCATTGAGTGTCTGCAGCTTTTCCAGGCACACGGCGCAAGCTGTAGGTGGATCTACATATTCCGGGGTCTGGAGGATGGTTGCCCTCTTCTCACAGCTCCACTAGCAAGCTCCAGTAGTGACTCTCTGTGGGGGCTCAGACCCCACATTTCCCTTCTGCACTGCCCTAGCAGAGGTTCTCCATTAGGGACCTGCCCCTGTAGCAAACTTTTACCTGGGAATCCAGGCATTTCCATACCTCTTCTGAAATGTAGGTGGAGGTTCGCAAATGTCAATTTTTGACTTTGGTGCACCTGCAGGCTCAACACCATGTGGAAGCTGCCAAGGTTTGGGGCTTGCACCCTCTGAAACCATGGGCCAAGCTGTGCCTTGGCCCCTTTTAGCGACAGCTGAAGTGGCTGGGACACAGGGCAGCAAGTCCCTAGACTGCACACAGCATAGGGACCCTGGGTCTGGCCAAGGAGGCCATTTTTTCCTCCTAGCTTCAGGGTCTGTAATAGGAGGGGCTGCCATGAAGACCTTTCATATGCCCTGGAGACATTTTTCCTATTGTCTTGGGAATTAACATTCTACTCCTTGTTACTTATTCAAATTTCTGTAGCCAGCTTAAATTTCTCCTCAAAGAATGGGTTTTTCTTTTCCAGTGCATTGTCAGGCTGCAAATTTTCTGAACTTTTGTGCTCTGTTTCCCTTTTACAATGGAATGCTTTTAACAGCACCCAAGTCACCTCTTACATGCTTTACTGCTTAAAAATTTCTTCCGTCAGATACCCTAAATCATCTCTCTCAAGTTCAAAGGTCCACAAATCTCTAGGGCAGGGGAAAATGACGCCAGTCTCGTTGCTAAAACGTAACAAGAGTTACCTTTGTTCCAGTTCCCAACAAGTTCCTGATCTCCATCAGAGACCACCTCAGCCTGGACCTTACTGTTCATATCATTGTTAGCGTTTTTGTCAAATCTATCTAACAGATCTCTAGGAGGTTCCAAACTTTCCCATATTTTCCTGTATTCCTCTGACCCCTCCAAACTTTTCCAACCTCTGCCTGTTACCCAGTTCCAAAGTCGCTTCCACATTTTTTGGTTTCTTTTCAGCAATACCCCACTCTACCAGTACCAATTTACTGTATTAGTCTTTTTTTTTTCACTCTGCTGATAAAGACACACCCAAGACTGGGAGAAAAAGAGGCTTAATTGGACTTACATGTAGCTGGGGAGGCCTCAGAATCATGGTGGGAGGCAAAAGACACTTCTTACATGGTGGTGGCAAGAGAAAAATAAGGGAGATGCAAAAGTGGAAATCCCTGATAAAACCATCAGATCTTGCAACTTATTCACTACCACAAGAATAGTATGGGGGAAACTGCTCCCATGATTCAAATTATCTCCTACTGGGGCCCTCCCAAAATATGTAGGAATTAAAAAAGTACAATTCAAGATGAGATGTGGGTGGGGACACAGAGTCAAACCATATCAATGCTCTTTCAAATCTTATTTTGTTTTCTCATCCTTCTTAATTATGTCATATGCAAATTCCATAAATTTTGAGTCACTGTCTATTATTTTTTTTTCAACTTTTATTTTATGTTCAGGGGTACATATGCAGGATGTGCAGTTTTGTTACATAAGTAAACATGTGCCATCATGGCTTGCTGCACAGGTCAACCCATTACCTAGGTATTAAGCTCAGTATTCCTTAGCTACTCTTCATGGGAAGAGCTAAGGGACAGCCCTTAGCTACACTTCCCATGGTCCTTGACAGGCCCCAGTGTGTGTTGTTTCCCAGCAATGTGTCCATGTGTTCTCATCATTCACCTCCCACTTACAAGTGAGAACATGCAGTGTTTGGTTTTCTGTTTCTGTGTTAGTATACTGAGGAAAATGGCTTCCAGGAGACATACATGTGGCCAACAAACATATGAGAAAAAGCTTAACGTTACTGATTATTAGAGAAATGCAAATCAAAACCACAATGAGATACCATCTCACGTCCATCAGAATGACTATTACTAAGAAGTCAAAAAACAACATAGGCTGGTGAGGTTGTGAAGAAAAAGTAACACTTTTACACTGTTGGTGGCAGTGTAAATTAGTCCAACCCTAGTGGAAGACAGTGTGGCAATTCCTCAAAGACCTAAAAGCAGAAATACCATGTGACCCAGCAATCCTATTACTGGGTATATACCCACAGGAATAGAAATAATCCTATTATGAAGATACATGCACGCTTATGTTCATTGCAGCACTGTTCACAATAGCAGAAATGGAATCAACCTAAATGTCCATCATTGTCTATTATTACATGCAGTTTAAAGCTTCAATTTCAAACGGAATTTAAACTTATTCATCTCTTCTGCCCTTAGGGCTGACTTGAGCAGAGATTCTGAAGTACATGGAAAAAAAGAGAGGCATGGCCCGACTCTGAGATATCTCATTTCTCTTCTCCTTCAGGATCCAGTGCTTGTAAACCTAGGGAGAAAGAAAGGGCCCAACCCTCCAAAACTGCTAGATTGTGGTTGTAACTTCCCTGAGCTTTCTCAGAACAACACACTGAGAAAGAGTCCAAATGCTGGACTTCTCATGAGTGAATAAGAATGTGTGAGTTTCACAGTGTTCCCTCATGTCCTTCCAGATTCAGTTTTCTGAAGTGAGATTTCCTCTGAAGCCTGATGTTTCATCCCTTTCAAGAAGTAGACTATAGGCACTCCTCACCATTGCAGACCTGGGTATATATTTGTAACTCTGTGCAACATACTTCATAATAATATACTTTTAAAAATGTATATATTTGTTTGGTAGATGTTGAAATTAAAATTTTTAAGAGCCAAGCAAAGAGCTATAGAAATTTCCAAAATCTCAGGACCTGAGAAGTATTCTGTATATTAAATGAGCCATTGAACAAGCCCTCTTTATATCATTGACAGTGAATTATTAAAAACATTTCACCAGTCTCTGCCTCTCAGTTCTGCTGAAGTGAATGTAGAAGTGAAAGACCTCTGTCTTGCATAGTCAGCTCCAACCCTATTCCACTTGAACACCTACTCACTGCATTTCTGTGGATTTCAGGGCCCTGTGGAGGTCAAGAGACAATAACACAAAAAACAACACTTACACTACTCCAATGTATGTGATTGATGTGTAAAAATCACTTATTCCATAGCAAAAATGAAGTGTCTTGAAATTTTGGAAAGGTAATTTTCCTTTAAAAATTCAAGATACCTCTCTATTTATAAATTGACTATATTTTAGCTAATACTTACCTTTTACATGAAAAATAAAGTGCTAATACATACACATGATTTGTATGCCTTGTCACTGATATAGTTTGATACTAGGGATAGTAAACAGAGTTTGCAAAATAAAAAGGGGGTCTCTAAGGAATACTAGAAATTAAAAGAAGGGAAGGAAATGGAGAGAAAGGGGAAATAACAGCAGTGACAAGAGTGAGTATGGTTTTCCACATGCCATCTGGGAAGACCTTAGTTATTGGTGTTCAAAATCTGTCAAAGAAAATATAAAATAGCTGAAGAATATCACAAACCACAAAATGTTTGCTAATATGAAAAGTTAATCTCCTCAGAGCAACAAGAGTGTACGGGGTTATGAAGCTAGAATTGTGCTTACCTCCACCAAATTATGACTGAGAGGAGGAAAAACAAAACAAAAATTTGTTGGCATAAAAGATGGGATGTTGGCAAACATCAAAGATTAGCCCCCCATGAGTCTCTCTTGCAACATGTAAGGCATTGGGGAAAGAAATACTGTCCCTATAAAATGCATATTTATAAATCCTTCCACAAACCAGAGACAGGCCTACATTTAGTTTTACATTCATTCAAATACTCTTCTGCCATCAAATGAGGTGAGAAGAATTAGAAAAATATTTCTTTAAATGGTCACAAAAACAAACGTTTATTGTGTCATTTATTATTTATTAATAGAGTAGAACACTTTTTCTAAGTAGCAGATACATTTTTATAAGGGAAGGATTAAATGATAAAATACTATGATTTTATTTCTATGGTCTTAGAAGTCAGTACACTTTTTTCTTCTTTACAGAATAACTTAACATATATAAAACAATGTAGGCCCAGAGGTGAAAATCCACACTTACTTGTTGAGACCGAGAATAATTGAGTTTGGGAAGCAGTCCTAAAGAAATTCATATATATGTGCATAATGTGAAGTCATAGTTCTCACATGTAATTATATACACAGTTACATATAATACATAGTTTACATATACATTATATGTGTATAATAAATATTATATATGTGTACATGTATTATATTTACATAATATATTATGTGTATATGTGTGTGTGTATATATATTCATATGTGTATATATATATATGCACATATATATTCAGCCTAGACTGCTCCTCTGAGATTCAAATTCCAATACCTAACTGCCTGTTTAATGTCTCCACATAGACACCTAATAGGTTCCTTATATGGCAGTGCTGATTTTTTTCCTCCCAAACCTACTCCTCTGTTTTCCTCACTCAGCAAGCAGCACCACCATTAATCCAGTTGTTCCTGGACAAATATAGCATGTCACCTTTTACCCCTCTCATTCTACCTCAGCCTATATTCAATCCTACTTCCCCTTCCGTTATATTTCACAGACGTTATTTCCCCCAAAATCTCCTGTACTTCTAACTCCTTCCCAATGTCTGTTAACTGGAAGTCCTGGACTGACACTCTTCCCATGATGTATAAGGCTATCAAGGATCTGGGTTCAGTCTTTTTGGGAGTTCTGTCCAATCTTTGTAAGCAAGGAGATATGTTAAATTATACTTTATTTTCTAGATTTTGGGCAAGCCCTTCACTTCCCATAATTTGTATATTCTGTGTTATAAGCCTGACTTGTGTGAATGATGATTTTGAGAACTCAATATATACTACTTTAATTTGTCAATTTACAATAAAAATACGCTTTTAAAAAAGAATAATGAGACCACTTTCCTCATTTAGGTTACATAATGGAGATAAAAGACAAGCTACAGGAAGTGAAATTGGCAATTCTTCTTGGTCCCTGTTTGGGAAAATGTGAATCTCATCCTCTCAGTTTCTAGTTTGACAGACTATAGGGTAGGGAAAGAAAACTCAAAACAAACAAACATGAGCCATTGGCAAGATTGGTCTGACAGGATATGAAATCAAACACTGAAGAAGATTTTTAGGACCCTATAAAATGTTAAACTTACTATAAATTTCTTATTGCACCACAAAAACATAAGTAAGCCTAATAAATCAAGTAATTTTGGAGAGCCTTGGGTCTAATTTTTAGAACCAACAATAAAAATGGGTTTTGAACATAGATGTCCAAGATTTGGCACACACAGGAAAGGCTGTAGATAAACAATGATGTCTAATATTTTTCAGGATGCTTAGCTCTTATAGGTTTATAGTATTTGAAATAAAGCCTCAGATTTCCTGGTGCCTATTATGTCATATGAGTCTGGAGCCCTGGATTCATCTTCAAACAATTCATTTGATTTAACTGAACCCAGTGCATACTTTAGCTACTAGAATTATTCAATGTCTATTTTAACTGAAGAACTCTGAATACATTGATGATCACTAGTCATTTCATGAATATAAGTTATGTTTTAACCTAAATGCACTGGCCCTATTGCCTATATCTTTATTATACTAGCTTCACTAGTCTTGGATTTGAAACATGTTGAGATGTGTTGAACATGTAAAACACATACTGTAACTATGAAGCTTTAGAATACAAAATTATGTATAACTCATCAACAATTTTTACATTGCTTACATGTTAAAATAATTATATTTTTAATATATTTGATTAAGCAAAAGATTATTGAAGTTAATTTAACCACTTCTTTTTATTCTTTTAAATATGCCTACTAAAAAATAAAATTACATATTTGACTTGCATTATATCTCTATTGGATAAGTTTAATCTATGTCTTTTAAAATACCATTTCGTTATATGTCAAATAGTCCATCAGAGAATAGGCCCTATCAATGAGTTGACATATAGAGTCTAAAAATATGAAAAGAAAGGAATGCATGGATAGTAATTCCATAATTGATCATTGTGATGCTCTTTCACCTTGTGGAAAATTTTGTGAAGAAACACAGATTATTTATAACATTATTAACCTTTCCTGATCTTTGAATATATATTGAAATTTAAATCTTCGCAGGAAAATTTAACTCTAAATCATAATGCATACAATACTGGCTCTGGGGTATTAATGTTCATTTAATACTGACATTTTTCCCACTTTATTGTGAATATTTGCAAGTTATATTGCAAGAATATTTGCAAGTGGTTATATTAACTGCAAAGTATAGAACAGTTGAGAGAAACTTCTACTGAACATCCATATACCAAACACTTAAATTCTACCATTAAATTTTTTTTCCAGGCATGAGGTGTTTATTGAATGTCTGCTATTTATAAGGTTTCAGGGCTTACAATCACAAAGCAGAGGGAGCTTCTTAATGTCATGGAGGATGAAGTCTAGAAGAAGAAATATACACAAAACACACAGATGCACAATTACCTGTGATATGTTTTAGGAGACAAAAGCACAGAGTGTGATGGAAAAAAATGTTACAGGTGGTACTTGCATTTGAGATTGGAAACTTTTTCTCTGAGGCTGAGCATGGGTTGGTTGAGGAGAAAAAATGTTGGAACTGGAGGAAGATTCAAGACAGAAGAAACAACCTGCACAATAGCCTGGTGGCAGCAGGAGTTGACAAATTTTAGAAACTGAAAATAGCCAGTAAGCCCTTGAAGTAGGACACTTGGTCTCTCCAAGTCTCTGATTTCCCACTACACCCTGAGCACAGTGGACAAGGCAAAGATGACAGAAGCTGAGGACACAGAGGTAGGAAGGGGTCACTCATTTAAGACCTTGGAGCCTAAAGAAAGAAGACTGCATTCTATTCTGAAAAACGTGAAGTCACTGGAGGTGCTTTACCTTTTTATTTGCTTCTATAAATTGGGTATTTTCTTTCATCATATTTCTTTTTATGACTTACGTTCTGTTTCTAACACTTTCATAATTTTTGAAAGGCTGGATCTCCTGGCAACAAATTTTTAGTTTTCCATCATCTGATAATGTCCTGATTTCCCTCATTATAGTTGAGTGAGAGTAAAGGTCCTCTTTGGGGTGCACTTTGGGGTACACTTAAATTCTTGAATCTGTAGATTTACATATTTTGCAAAATTTGGGGACTTTATAACTATTATTTCTCCAAAGACTTTTTCAGATCCACCCTCTTCCTCTCCTCCTGAGAGAGATTGATGACATGAAAGTTAAGTCTTTTGTTAGTTTTACAGGTCTTGAGGATCTGTTCTTTTTTTTTTTTTTCCAGTCTGTTTTCCCTGTTATTCAAATGGATTATTTCTACTGTTCTCTCTTCAAGTTGACAGAGTCTATCCTTTGTCTTCACCATTCTAATGTTAAGCAATCCATTCTTAAAATGTATTTTTCTTTCAGTTATTATATGCTTCGATTCAATGGAACCAAGGAACAAATTTCCATTTCGATCATTTTGTATTTCTTACGTCTCTACTAATCATTTCTATTTTTCAATTTGTTTCAAGTATGCTCATTTTTGTGATTGCTGCTTTAATATACTTGCCATATAATTACAGTATCTGTATAATGTGGGTGTTGGCCTCTGTTGATTGGCTTTTCTAATTCCAGTTGAGATTTTCATGTTCTTGGTTTAACAAGTGATTTTGTATTAAATCTTAGACATTTTGAGTCTTATGTTATGAAACTCTGAATCATATTTAAATCATCTGTTTTACCAGGCCTTTTCTAACACTGTGCCCACAGAGGAGAGAAAGTACTATCTCATTATTGCCAGATGGGGCGAAAGTCCACGTCTTCCACTCAACCTCCATGGATACCCCAGGAGTGAGAAGGTGCCTCCCTACTACAGGGCAGGGTGTGGTGAAACCTCTCCCTGGGCTTTCCCTAGTACTAGGCTGGCTGGAGAGTCAGGGGTGCCTTATGACTCCTCCACATGCCCTCCTTGTCTCACAGGTGAGAGCCATGTTATCTTTGGGCCATGAAAAGTCCTAGCTCTCCAGTTGGCCTCCTCTGACACCTTCTAGCAGGTTGAACCAAAAGGGATCCTCATTAAATCAGGGTGGATGTAGTTTAAGATCTTTATATGGTCTCCACTAACTAAAGACCTAAAGACGAGTGAGGGCAAAAAAAACCTCTCATTATCATGCGGATGTAGTGAAAATTCCAGTTCTCCATTCTGCCTTCTGGCCTTTTGTGACATACTTCTGGCAGCAATCCAAGGGTGCTTCATTACAGCTGGCTAAGGGTGAAAGCTAGGAACCCAGTTAGGTTTTTCTCGGAAGGGCTATTGTGAGTCCACAGCTTAATGTCTGGCCACAATGGGGCAGTTCTTACTTAGATGTTTTCCTTCCTGCTAGGCTTTTTCCCCTGGCCTTTCAACTAGAGAGATCAGGCTCTTGTTTGGCTTTTCTGTCTTTAACTATTGGTGTTTTGTGACTCCTAACTTCTCTATCTCCCAATCAGTCATATATGAAGCAAAAAGAAAACCCAGACAACACACTGCCATGTCATTCTTTGTTCCCGAGGGCCTTCAACAGTCTACCTTCTTCCCTCCACATTTTTGTTATCTTATATTGATTTTATGTAATTACATTTGTCCATGGTTTTCAGCTACACTTGAAAGGAGAAATAGAGAAAAGTTCATGTATTCCATCTTGTTGAAAATACTGAATTTTAATACTATTTGAGAATCAGAGACTACATGAGTAATGTACGCACGCACACACACACACACAAAATAGACACACACGCACAATGATATAAAGTGCTATATACTCATCTCCCTTCATATAACTTGTATCTTAGCAACTAGCAATGGTTTTTCATTATCCAAATTGTGTCCCATCTCAGGTATAAAAATATAAGGCCCGTAAGTGTTGATAAGACAGTTTGGCTTTCACAAACAATTAGAAACTTTCTCTTGTGTAAAAAAATCATCTGATAGTAACAATTCTAAAATACGTTGGTGTGTGCTTTCAACATTTAATGAATCAGGTCTAATAATGATATTCAGAAAATTATTTGGGGGGCAAATTTCAAGGTAATGATTTTTAATAAATATATTACTGTATTGTAATTTCAATAATATGCTGATAAAATTATAACATTATTTTCTTAATCATAAGTGACTTCAATACCAGCTTTTAAATTTTTTAAGCTTACTTTACATTATATAATTTAGGAACTTAATATTTCTCCTCTCTATTTTATTAAATCATTTGTATTCTTGTAAGCTATCATGAAAACTTATATAAAAACAGAGGTTGCCTTAGGTTTGGTTGTTATGAGAGATAGTTCAAGGAAACACTGGAAAAGGAATAAAAGTGAGACTTGGACAGGAAAAAAAACAATCAAAGACACATTAATGTGAGAGTTATTATTGGGGTCACTGGTGGGTAAATCAGTGGATCTCTTGGAGACCGTATAAACCCTGCTCAGACTTTCCCACCACAGGGCAGAGAAAATGAATGTATTAATCCATTGATCCCCACCCATTTTTGCTTGCGAGCTGAACTTGGGGTGTTAACTCCCTAACATCCTTAAGAAAGAATTTTCAGATGTTGCATTAAGATACCATCAGCATTTAAGGGAATGAGAAATGCCAACATTGTATGGGCTGGCTTCTGACTGTGCCTGTCACACTGGAGTGAGTGTAAGTAAAAAAATTAAATAATCAAGCAAATAAACAGCTACTATAAACATGCATCTATGTGTTGAAGCAGTCAGAACTGCTTCATTAGACGTCTTGTCCCTTTGCTTTAAAGAAACTTTATCTTTAGAGCAAAGACAGTTCAACTTTTCTTCCAGGCAGATTACTGTCCAGGGTTTTAAATTTTAACAAAATGAGGGCCATCCCACCACCATACATCAGTCCTGTCCCTAAAAACTTTGTATCTACACACACACACACACACACACACAATTCAGCATTGAAAGAAAACACTAAGATATTCCAGTTATTTCCTTAGTTAATGCCCCACAAAATAGTTGGTTTTAGTTTCTGCTTAAACAAATACTTTAAAACACTTTATCATTTATTTCATGGATAGGAATTATAATCATCATATTTAAATATTTCCTGCTACTCAATTGAGCCCCAAAATATTTGCCTATTTTATGCACATAAGAAACAAATATGACAGGGCTAAGCCACTCAGAAAATTACCGTAAATAATCTAAGTTTTACTCAGTTGATATTTTTAATCTACATTTTGGGTAAAACACCAATGGCATTCTATCTGGAGCCCTTTAACCATCTAAACACAAGCTCTGCAACCACATATTCCCCACTTGGTGGCAACTTTGGTCAGCAATTGCCCTGGACCTTCCCCACTTATATTTAACAGGTTGTCACTCAGACTCTCTCAGGAAAACTCGGGACTGTTCTCCAGAAGTTCTTGCCTCACAGTCTCTGAATTTATCCTCCATTAAAGGAATGTTGCTGCCACTTGGTCCTTGGCTTTTCCAGAATGACTTTTGTTGTTTTTATCAGTTTAGCTTTCCCCTAGTTCTTTTACACCAGACTGTTATTCTTAAGTTTTCACATTGTGGATTTGTTCTCTCAAAATCATGCTTGTTTTTCATGTCTTGAGGGTAAGGAAAGTAGGAGACAAACAGTGCCTTCCATATATCCCAAAGGATTTAGGCAAATGTAAGATAGAGTGCGTTCCTCAAGGATTTAAATGCACCATTTCACCTTCTCCAGAAAAGATAGTCTAACCATTTCCTGTATTCCTATTTTATGTTTATGTCAACAAGTGTTATAATTCAAGATAATATGTACTTCCTTTTATTCAAACAGAGTTCGTTCTGGGTAGAGAAAGTTAAGCACATGAAATGGCACTTTCAACAGAAACTGTTGTGTTTTTCAACAGATTTTGTCTCTTTGTAACTGTGACTAGAATTGAAGAAATATTTTAAGTCTATTTATCAATATACACATAGCACACACATGCACACTCACACACATTCATTGCTGCACACCTTTAAAAAATGCCCCTTTACAACCAGAAAATGGCCTGTGCACTCTATCTGCTCAAATAAAGTAGAGTTTAATACAATCTGGCAATGCTGTTTAGGTTACAGCCTACATATTTTGCCCTTTATTCTCTTTTGCTCTTTTACCCAGAGGAGTCTATCAAGAGACCATGTACAGAAATATCAAGTAAAATATATCATAAAAAAGGGACTCTGAGAACCTAGTGACCTGAAAAAATGTTACTTATGAAACTAATGACCTGAGAATGCCTTTAAATCGAAGAGCATCTAGTACAGCAAAGAGACCTTCAAAATGGGCATGTAAGCACTGATCCAGATAGAAGATTAAATAGCACGATATATTAAAAAGCATAAGGTAAAATAAAAGTTGGAATTTTTCACTTGAAACAAGTATTTCACCCAGCAGCTGAGAAAGCATGCCTGCCTGCCTTGACATAATTTTATAGTCCTTTCTTGTTTTGGTTTTGGACTAGTTTACTCATTTTCTATATACAAAGATACTGTAATTAGATATTTATAAAACAAGTCACATATTGATTCATGGGTATAAAATATGCCATCACAGTATGGTAACTAGGATTTTCATCAGCTTATTACTGCAATTAATCTGAAAAAATAAATGCAAATTGTCTTTAGAGGCTTGAATACATGTCATTCTCTATAATTTCTTTTAAATAATGATGTCTAACAATAAATTTCTAACATAATTGTATACCTATTAGTTCTTCCTATGTCTGATTATGAGGCTATACTAAACTTTATATTGGCCATAGTGAATAAAACCATTGACTTTCCATTTTCCAATCAATAAAATATTGACAAGCTTTAGAGCCAAGTGACAAAATCAAAAGCAGACATCCACAACACTTAGCTAAAGATTAGATCAATACATGAAGTTTCTATTAATGTTCATAATGACAATTTTATTTTATTTAACAGGAGAAAACATAGCTATTCTGTCCTTTTTTTTATTTAGAATAGAGGAGCATAGGTCAAATATGCATAATGAATTGGAGTGTGAAATTTCTTTAGATCAAAAAGAAACCCTTGAAGCTCAGAAATTCATTTTTAAACAGATATATTATCCCCAGTGTACAGTTCAATAGACTTCATTAGAAATTATGGATGAAGAGTTAACAATGCTGAAAGGGACCATAGGCCTGCCTATACACAACTCTCAATAACCCGATTCATAGCATTGCACAAAATATGTTTTCTGTTTACATAATTAGCTGGTTATTTTTTTCTACTTCCTGCCATAATTAAATAAATATAAAATGTTATTTATAATGCAATTTATGTTTCCAAAAAAAAGCTCTTAAAATCTACATCAAGATCAAAATTAAACCTAATTACAGATCAATTTGTTGCAGATTTGCTTTCTAAATCAGTGTTACTAGAGGAAGTAAAAAATATACTTTTTTACTCCATTTCTCATATTGTCATTTATTAGATCTAAGGAATTTGTTTTTTTACATTAAAAAATAGAAATGTTCTTCCAACACATTTTCTACATTTTATTCATTTTCATAATTTGATATTATTTAATAGGAAACCAGTTCATATTTGCTGCAAAAGAAATTGGTTAAAATCCAAAAAAAGAGTTTATTCATATTTTCACATCACTAAGTAAAACGCTTTTGATATTTTTGCCTAATATACATGGTATAAGTACTACAAGTTCTGATTTGAGGGCTTGCTTTCTAAACTTGCCTCCTCTACTCATGTAATAGTATGTTCTACAATTTGACTTCGAAGAGTTATATAGAATGACATTTACTTAAGCAATTTAATATTTGAGGAAACAGACTTTTTTCTTATTTTGCATTGTTAGAAATCATATTGTGATGAATATCCTTATACATTTTTTTCTTTTTTTTTTAAATTTTTTACAGTTTGCCTTGGTTCATTTGGGCTGCCATAAGGAAATACTATAGACTAGGTAGCTCCTAACCAACAGAAAGTTATTTCTCACAATTCTGAAGGCTGGGAAGTCCAAGATCAAAGGGCCAGCAGATTCCATTTCTAGTGAGGTACTTTTCCTCATAGACGATGCCTTCTGTGTCCTCGCATAGCAGAAGGGTAATTTAGCTCTCTGAGGCCTCTTTTAAAAGGGCATGAATCCTATTTATGAAAGCTCTGCCCTCATGACCTAATCACCTCTCAAAAGGCCCCACTTCTTAATATCATAACCTTGAGAGTTAGGATTTTAACATATGAATTTGGAGGGGACAGATATATTAAAATCCAGCAGAATTATAAATTATTACAAGATGATTTTCTGTGTAAAGAGTATACATTATTTTTAGATATTTTCATTTCTTTTTCCTCTTGCTTTCCAGGAGTTTGTGCCACTTCATACTATTATCAACCGTGTCACATAATGTCTCCTTACCAGGCTCTTCCTCACACTGGCAGACAGATGGATACATGAATACATAAATACGTAGATCTAAGTCTTACCAATTTAATAGGCAAAGCATAGTATTTTTATATTACTTAATTTCATATTGTTACTACAAGTAAGTGTAGATATTTTTGTGTGTTTATTATTAAACACTGATATTTTTCTTGTACAGAATGTTTATTTAAAAATTTTGCCAAATTATGTTTTCAGGAGGTTCTCATTGTTTTTGACAATATATGTCATTTTGTATTTTGTCAATGCCAAAAATATAAATAATGTATCCATCATATGTAATAGACAATTTTTCCTAGTTTGTCCTCAAACTTTTATTTTCTTATTTTTTAAGAATCTATTTCTTAAAATTTTACTTTATGTCTTATATTTTTCTTCATTGTCCTTTTAATGTACTTCAGGTACATATTCCATTTATATTTTTAAAGTATTATATTCTGACTCTATGGCAAGAGATCAAAAAAAGGTCAAAGAAAAAATAACCATTATTTTCATTTGGTTTTTACTCAGTACAAATGTTAATGTAAGTTTTCTTGAGGTCTGCTTTAAACCTTGACCAGAGATGATAATTGGGAATAACTGTAGTTTCTCTTCAGAGTTAGAGAGGAATGCTGAAAGACCATGAAAAATCTTAGAGACAAGTCATTTCTGGGACAATAAATAGCGGAAGACAGCATTTAACAATGAATTAAGGGAAATTCAATTCTTTCCTGTATTTCAGCACTGCGGAAGTCTATGAAGCAGTTAGTGTTAAAAAATACCATTGATTAAAAAAAAAAAAGATTTTCTGCGTTGGATGTTAAAAGATATGAAGCAAGAAATTGACCATTCAGTGGAACAATGTGAATCCTAAATTATCTAAATAAAAACAAGAGGATCAGTTAATTCAGAAAAAAGTATTGTATAAATTCTGGAACTGGATAGATATATTTTCCTTAACAAATTCTGGCAAAGAATTCTCCCAATCACTTATTCATTAGGGATTGAGAATTGATACTAGAAACAGATAACTTGTGCTTAATATTGTGCTTAAGCTTTAATCATAGAAAATTTCCTTGATGCAAGGGGGTTACTGTGTCAACTCAAGTTAAAAGGCAATTTAGGAAGTGATATACAACTAGCAGTTTGGAAGTATTCTAAAGATTACTTGCTAACAAAATTCACTCTCTACAGAAGAGACAGACCTAACAAAGAATACATCTTGCAGATTGCTACATAAGGAGTAAGTACATTGACAAATATTATGTACTTAAAATATATACAGCTCTGTACTTAGCAAGCTACATAGAATTCCTTAATATTCCTCTTAACAGCTGTACAAGTTAACTTGACTTGTATATGCATTATACAGATGAAAAAAATGAGATGAGAAAGGCCAAATAAAATGAATGAATGAATTAATTTTTAAAATTTATTTTGACATAAGAGCCAATCCTATCAGCCTTGCTGATTTCTTCAAAATACTTGCAAATAAGTTGCTATAATATAAAAACATCTTCTTATTGTTTCTCTCTCCTTAAGGATTTCTCTGAGACACTTCTAATATTTAAATCTTTTTTTCCATAGGTTGTCTTTCACGGTACTTTGTATACACTACTTTGGGTTCATATGCCTCAAGTTAAAAATTGGGCTAATAACATTAATACCTCTGTCACAACCCCATTGCACATGATCAGTTCTAATAATGGGTTTTAAAGTAATTTTGTTTTATTTTAAATTACTATCCAAATATCAGTCACTATGACATCAGACATTTTACTCTCTGTGATAGTTACATATCAACTTAGCTGGAGTATAGTATCAAGTTATTCAATAAAACACTAATCTAGGTGTCGCTGTGAAGGGATTTTGTGGATGTGATTAACATCTACATCTAGTTGACACTAAGTAAAGGAGATTTTCCTTGATAATGTGGGCGAGCCTCATCCAATCAACTGAAAGGCCTTAAAGGCAATACTGAGCTTTTCTAGAGGAAGAAGTAATTTTATCTCAGGACTCCAGCATTAGCTATTGCTGGACAATCCCAGCATCCAAACCTGCCCAACAGATCTTAGACTAGACTTACCACCTCATATGAACACATAGCAGATTCCCAGAAATCAGTCTATCTACCTATGTATCTATCAATCTATCATCTATCTCCCACTGCTTCTGTTTCTGTGGATGACACTGACAGATGTGAATATTCACATAAAACCTGTCAATATGCATGTTCCTTCCTACTACTTGTACCAACTAAGCAAAAAGTGTAATGGATGTATATTTTTCAAAAGAATTTCTGTATGTGTTCTCCGATTATTGGTCAGAAATAAAAATATGTTTATAATGCAGAATTCATAAAATGTGTATAAATGATAATGTATATGCCTATATATGTGTGTGTTTTTCTGTGTATACATATATGTATATATGAGTGTGTGTGTATGTGTGTGCATTTTTTTGTAACTGATACTGTGGCCTTTTACATCTACCAAAATCCAGGACTAGTTTAGAAAAGAAATTACAGCAGCATTCTAAAATTTACTTGTTTGATATAAATATATTTTCATAAGTTTTTTTGCCTGACATTTGTGCTGTAAATCAAAAGTACTTTTGTGAAAGCAATTTTTTTAAACCATCTTCTCTGAAATTGTGTAGGAGGAAGTGAATCGCTACCACTCAATCCTGACGTTAATTCAACAGACACATATTTTGATTTCTGAAGAATTATGGAAACATTCTTTCAGAAGAGAACAATGAAAGATGGCATTCTGTGTTTAGCACATTTTCCTTTTCCAAGTGGCAGTGGAGCGTTGTAACAGCAAAGTAAATTGCTTCTTATTTCTATGTGCTTTTTAAAACTGTGACACTGACTGAGCTGAACCACCAAGACCACATCTGTACACAGCTAAATAAAAGACTTTACATGACGGCAAAACTGGGCAGAATTAATTTGTCCTTTGATGTACTGATGATTGCAATGCTTACACCACTGCTTTATACACAGTAGGGTAACACTCAGAGTACTATCATGAAATTCAGTTTTTAATTTAAAAGATTTTGAATAAAAGACTCATTACACAGGTATGGCCAAGATGAAGAGACACAGAAACGTCTGATTGTATACTGTAGCATTAGTGACAGATTGCCTGAGCAAGGAGTGAGAAAAATATTACTGAAGACTCATAGAGAGTTTGAAGCTTTAGAAGTAAAGCTGCCTAGCAAGAATTGCAACCATAGAATATAGTCATTGCCCCAGATTGAAGCAAGGCAAGGATAGGGGTTTGTTAGGAGTGATAAATACCTTGATCTTCCTCTGTTCCAGCCAGCCCTCTAATTTTCTGTGATACTACCGGCCAAACCCAATCAGAGGCTAAAATTCAAGTGATATTGGGTGATAGGTGTGTAGGGCCAAAACTTGAAAACAGAACACGGAAGGGCTTGGAACAATGGAGTTTCAAGGAGAGTAGCAAATTAACATCGTAGACATACAACGCATATGTTCAAGTTGAGGGCAGAAATCAGTCTAGGCTGTTCAATGGTATGAAGTCAGGGACAAAGATCATACTTCTGAGCCATATGGAAGAAGCTAGAGGGAGATGTTAAGTAAGCTACTATTTTTTCCATTTATGTAAGTTGAAACAGAAAGGAGATAGAGTTATAAAAACAAGAATGTTTCATGAAGAGTTTTTTTTATAAAGTGATGATAAAAATAAGAGAGAAAATAAGCGAAGGAAGAATGTTTTTGGAAAGAGAAATTTAAAAATCTATAGATGTCAAGAATAAAATGCATTTAAAGAACCTTCACTGTTTTGACCATATAATTCAGGATTCATACCAAGAGTCAGGATTAATTTTTCAGGATATATGGGGAAGGGGACAAAAGTAAAACTCTGACTCAAAATACTAGTGCACAGCCTCCGTTTTATTTTTATTATTGCCCTCTGAATTTTAGAAACTTCTGTTTCCATTGACTTTACATGACAAATAAAAATCAGCCATAAAATGTCTCTTTTTATATGAAGAAATATTACATTGAAGAATAATAATATAATTTCTTTAAAAAATTATCAGAAATTTGGGGACTGTGATTTTGGAAAAACATCAGAAAGAATTCTAGTAAGCCCTCCAGGCAGAGGTGAGTATTTGACAGATTTGTAAACTGTTACTTACACTCCAGACTTGTATATTCAACTGCATGACATTTCTACCTCGATGTCTGATAAGTATAAAAACCTAACACTGTTGGCTGGGCATGTTGCCTTATGTCTGTAATCCCAGCACTTTGGGAGGTCGAGCCAGGCAGATCACCTGAGGTCAGGAGTTCGAGACCAGCCTGGCCAACATGGTGAGACCCCCATCTCTACTAAAAATACAAAAATTAACTGGGTATAGTGGTGGGCACTTATTATCCCAGCTACTTGGGAGGCTGAGGCAGGAGATTCACTTGAACCCGGGAGGCAGAGGTTGCAGTGAGCCGAGATTGCACCACTGCACTCCAGCCTGGGCGACAGAGCAAAACTTCGTCTCAAAAAAATAAAATAAAATAAATAACACTGTTATACTTGAATGTATTTTTCCCCATCAAACTTATGTTGAGTCTTGGTCCCCATTGTGGTGGTATTGGAAGGTGATGCCTTTAAGAGGTGATTAGGTCCTTAAGGGGGATTAATGCCTTTCTTTCAGGAGTAGGTTCTTAGTCTTGCTGTACTGGATGAGTTCTCTAGAGAGAAGGTTGTTATAAAGTGAGGCTGCCTCACGTGATTGGTCTCTTTGCACATTCCCACTTACTCTTTTGCTCCTCCAGCATGTTGGAATAAGGCACGAGGCCCTCACCAGAAGGTGACCATATGTGCCTGCTCAATCATGGACTTTCCAGACTCCAGAATCATGAGCTAAGTTACATTCTTTCTTTATAAATTCCCCAGTTTCAGGTACTTAGTTATAGCAACATAAAATGGACTAAGACACATCAAAAACAGACATTTGACTTCCATCTCACTCCATTATTCTAAATCTGTCTCTCTCCCAGTATTTCTCGTCTCTGTAAATGACAATGATTGGTTCAGTTGAGCAAGTCAAACCCTATTAGCTATCATTGGTTTCTGTTATATTTCCTGCTTTTCCAAATCAAATACCTCATGAGGATGTATAGTCTCCAAATTATATATGTATATAGAATCTCTCATATTCTATTCTCACCATTAATAGTCTATTCTAAGCCATTAACATCTGTTCCCTAAAATAATGGAATTAACTCTATCTGCTTCTCATGCTTTTTTCTTTGCTGTCCGTCCTCCGCAAAGCAGCCACCGTGAGCTTTCAAAATCAGAATGCAGATTATATCAATTCCCTGCTATATACTCTATATTTTCTTACTACTTTTAGCCTAAAGGCCTCCTCACTGCTCTCCTGTAATATTTTTTGTCCCTTTGCTCCTCACTTAAAATTCCTTAGTCACAGTTAGGTTCCTGGAATCAGGTACTTTCCCAAGTCTTCATATTAGCAAGTTTCTTTGCCTGTAGGGATCTTTCTTCAGATCTCTGTCCCTCTTCTTGTTGTTATTATTGTCTCCATATAAATATCATCTTCTGCTAAAAAGAAGTTAAAAGTCACAAAATAGCCCAAGGTAAACATAACACTATGAAACAATAGTAAGCTGAATCTGTTCAATAATGGGGAGGGGGAATCTTTCTAACAATTAAATATTGCTCTCATAAATACAAGCAGTCAGTAATAGCAACTAGAGAGAGTGATGCCAGAGGTATATAAATCCTTCATACAGGAAAATAGGAATCGTTTAATACTTACTTTTCAGATTAAGTAGTATATCAGCGGGCTTCATAATTTGACTATGTTATTCCTAATGTTATTTCGTGAGCTTTCTTAATTACAGTTAATGAATGTAGGAAATGAGTTTTATTAATTTGTATGAATGAACTGTTTTGTGGTCATTTTAATGTTATTTTCAGCTTCAAATTCTCTGACATTTAAAATGAAATAGCTGGCAGTTTTCAATTATCATTATGCAAAATTTTAGCACACTTAAAATTCCAGTTAATTTTGCTAACAGGATTTTATTGATACTTGCACAATTAGAAAACTGAGAGAAAAAAAATAACATACACTTACAGATCTAACAGGCTTAACAAAACTCTAAAATAATTTTTTAAATACCCTTTACCACTGACTATATTTTGAACGCTTTCTGTAGCAACAAAAATAATAAGTCTTGAAAACTACCCTTAATCAAATAAAGAAAAGGATAATCCACTTCTTTCTTTCTTTCCAACTTTTATTTTAGGTTCAGAAAGTACTTTTGCAGGTTTGTTAACTAGGTAAATTGCATGTCCCTGGGTTTTAGTGTACATATAATTTTGTCACCAACATAATCAGTATAAAGCCTAATAGGTAGTTTTTCAGTTCTCACTCTCCTCCCACCCCCCACCCTTAAATAGGACCCATTGTCTACTCTCCCCTTCTTTGTGTTCACATGGACTCAGTGTTTAGCTCCTACCTATAAGTGACAACGTTCAGTATTTGGTTTTCTGTTCCTGTGTTAGTTTACTTAGAATAATGGCTTATAGCTCCATCCATGATGTTGCAAAGGCCATGATGTCATTTTTTATAGCTGCATAGTATTCCATTGTACATATGTACCACATTTTCTTTACCCAGTCCACTGATGGTGGGCCTTTAGGTTGATTCCATGACTTTGCTATTGTAAATGGTGCAATGAATATATCAGTGCATGTGTCTTTATGGTGGAACAATTTATATTCCTTTGGTTATATACCCAGTAATGGGATTACTGGGCCGAATGGTAGTTCTATTCTTTTAAATTCTTTGAAAAATTTCCAGACTGCTTTCTACAATGGCTGAACTAGTTTACATTTCCACCAGTAGTGGACAAGCATTAAGCATTCTGTTTTCTCTGCAGCCTTGCTACCATCTGTTACTTTTTGACTTTTTAACAATAGCCATTCTGACTGGTGTGAGATCTTATCTCATTGTGGTTTTGATTTGCATTTCCCTAAGGATTACTGATATTAAGGATTTTATATGCTTCTTAGCCATGTTTTTATCTTCTATTGAGAATTTTCTATTCATGCCCTTTACCCATTTTTAATGGGGCTGTTTGTTCTTGCTTGTTGATTCTTGCTTAGTTTTGTATACAGTAAAAGATAGGGGTACTGTGTCAACATTCTGTATATGGCTAGCCAGTTATTCCAGTACTATTTATTGAATAGGGAGTTCTTTCCCCATTACTTGTTTTTATTGCCTTTGTCAAAGATCGGATGGTTGCAGGTGTGTGGTTTTATTTGTTGGTTCTCTAACTTGTTCCATGTGTCAATGCATCTTTTGCGTGTGTGTGTACCAACAAAGTTTTTCACATAATTAGAAAAAAAAAATTTAAATATATCTGGAAACAAACAGAGTTCAAATGTCAAAGCAATCCTAAGCAAAAATGAACAAAGCTGGAGGCATCAGACTCCCCCACTTTATACTGCAAGGCTACAGTAACTAAAACAGCATAGTACTGGGATGACCTACTTCATTACTGAAAACATGGTTGTTTCTGGTTGTCAATCCTTTGGTCAAAATCCTATCGGTTGCATAATTTCAAGGCAGTCTAGTTCTTCAGTATTTCATCAAATATGTGAATACAGCTGCTATGTTCACCTTCATTGTTTTTTCATCATTTTACTCAGTTTACACATATTTATTTTGTATCCAGTATGAATAAGACATGAGTTCAAGACTTATGATACAGAAATGAACATGACCATCCTAACACCTCGCACAATGGAGACGACATTTATCAGATGACACAGCTCTGAATTCCTTTATAATGTTGGTTTCCTATATTTGCTTCTGTAAGTGCAGGCACATAAATCACACACTCAAAAATATGATTAAATGAAGGCAGAAGAAAATGATCACATCTTCTTACTCCTTAAAATATGGCCTTACTTCATACAGCCTAATGCTCATAATTTCTTAAACTAATATCCTATACACTTAAATAATATTTTGCTTCCCCTACAGCATGTAGAAAATATGTGATTATAGAAGCCTTTAGATAGTTCTAGTCATTTTTCTGAGTAAATAATGCTTTCTTATCAAAATATTCCAATTGTGAATATCATTCTTCTATGCTTAATGGTCTTTTCATGGTTAAATTTATATTGTCATTCATTTCTTAATTGGATTATTTGCTTTTTTGCAATTGACTTCATTGATTCTGTATATATTCTGATTATTAATCCCTCAGCAGATGGATAGTTTGCAAATATTTTCTCCCATTTTGTAGACTGGCTCTTCACTCTATTGATTGTTTCCTTTGCTGTGCAGAAGGTCTTTAGCTTGATGCAATCCCATTTATCTACTTTTGATTTTGTTGCCTTTGCTTTTGAGGGTTTATTCATAAAATCTTTGTCCAGATTAATATCCTGAAGTATTTCTTCAACATTTATTTCTAGTCATTTCATAGTTCCACAACTTATATTTAAATTCTTAATTCATTTTGATTTAATTTTTATATGTGGTAAGAAATATGGGTCTGGTTTCATTCTTCTGCATATGAATATCAAGTTTTCCTGGCACAATTTATTAAATAAACTATTTATGTTCTTATATATGCTCCTGGTGCCTTTGTCAAAATTGAGTTGGCTGTAAATCCATGGATTTGTTTCTGGGTTTTCTATTCTGTTTTGTTGGTCTATGCATTTATTTATTTATTTATTTATTTATTTATTTATTTGTTGAGACAGAGTTTCACTCTTGTTGCCCAGGCTGGAGTGCAATGGCATGAACACTGCAACCTTTGCCTCCAGGGTTCAAGTGATTCCCCAGCCTCAGCCTCAGGAGAAGCTGGGATGGCAGGCACTCACCACCATGCCCGGCTAATTTTTGTTTGTTTGTTTGTTTTGTTTTGTTTTGTTTTGTTTTGTTTTTTAGTAGAGACGGGGTTTTATCATATTGTCCGGGCTGGTCTCAAACTCCTGACCTCAGGTGTATGTATTTATTTTTATGCTGGTATCATGCTACTTCGGATTACTGTAGCTTTATAGTATATTTTGAATTGAGGTAGTATGATGCCTTCACCTTTGTTCTTTTTGCTGAGGATTGCTTTGGTTATTTGTGGTGTTTTGTGATTCCATGCAAATTATGGATTTTTTTTCTATTTCTGCAAAGAGTCATTGGCATTTTTATTGGAATTACACTAAAGCTAAAGGATACTTTGGGTAATATGATCACTTTAACACTATTAATTATTCCAATCTATAAGTATGGGATATCTTTATATTTGTTTGTGTCCTCTTCAATTTCTTTTACTAGGTTTTTTAGTTTTTCTTATTGAAATCTCACTTCCTTGGTTAAATTTATTTCCAAAGTATTTTTGGAGCTATTGTAAATAGATATGCCTTCTTTATTTTTTTTTCAGATTGTTTGCTGTTGGTGTAAACAAATGCCAGTGATTTTTGTATGTTGATTTTGTATTCTGCAACTTTACTGGATTGTTTATATGTTCTAACAATTTTTTGATGGTCTTTCAGCTTTTCTAAATATAGAAGTATGTCATCTGCAAACAAGGATAATTTGACCTTTTCCTTTCCAGTGTGGATTCTCTTTATTTTTTTCTCTTTCCCGATTTCTCTGGCTAGGAATTCCAATACTATTTTGAATAAAAGTGGTAAAATTAGGCACCCTTGTCTTATTCCAGATTATGAGAAAAGATATTTATTTTTTCTTATTTGGTATAATGTGAGCTGCTGTGAGTTTGTTTTAAATAATCTTTATTATTTCAAAGTGTTTTACTTATACCTAATTGTTCAGAGTTTTTAGCATGAAGAAATGTTGACTTTTATAGAATGCTTTGTTGGCATCTATTGAAATAATCATGTCACTTTTGTTGATTCCCTTAATTATGTATCATGCTTATTGATTTGAGTATGTGGATTCATCCTTCTGATAAATCCCACTTGGTGATGATGAATGATCTTTTTAATGTGTTGTTGAATCTGGTTTGCTAATATTTTTTGAGGATTATTGCTTACCTTTGTCAGTAACATTGAACTGTAGTTTTCTGTGTGTTTGTGTGTGTGTGTGTGTGTGTGTGTGTCCTTGTCTAGATTTGGTATCCTGGTGATACTAGCCTCATAAAGTAAGTTTGGTGGTATTGTTTCCTCTTCAGTTTTTTGTAATAGTTTGAGTAAAATTGGTATGATATATTCTTTAAATATTTGGCAAAATTCAACAATGAACGTTTTCCAAAAGAAGACTGATATGGTCTGGCTGTGTCCCCACTCCAATCACATCTTGAATTGTGGCTCCCATCATCCCTACATGTCATGGGAGGAACTCAGTGAGAAGTAATTGAATCATTAGGGCAGTTACCATCGTGCTGTTCTCATGATAGTAATTGAGTTCACATGAGATCTGATGGTTTTATGAGAGACTTTCCCTGCTTTGTTCAGCACTTTTCCTTCCTGCCACCATGTGGTTTGGTTTCCTGCCACATGTTTGCTTCCCCTTCCACCATGTTTGTTAGTTTACGGAGGCATCCCCAGCCATGCAGAACTGTGACTTAATTAAACCCCTTTTCTTTATAAGTTATCCAGTCTTGGGCAGTACTTTATAGCAGCATGAGAATAGATAAATATAGTAAATTGATACTGGGTAGTGGAGCGCCACTATAAGGGTACCAAAAATGTGAAAGTGACTTTGGAACTGAGTGAAAGGCAGAAGTTGGAACAGTTTGGAGGACCCAGAAATAGACAGAAAAATGTGGGAAAATTTGAAACTTCCTAGAGACTTGGAATGCCCAGAAGACAGGAAGATGTGGAAACATTTAGAGCTTCCTAGGGACTCGTTGAATGGCTTCAACCAAAACGCTGATAGTGATATGGACAATGAAGTCCAAGTTGAGGTGGTTTCAGATAGAGATGAGGAACTTCTTGGGAACAAGAGTAAAGGTCACTCTTGCTATCCAATTGAGTGGCAGCATTTTGCCCCATCTGTAGAGATCTTTGGAACTTTGAAATTGAGAGACATGATTTAGGGTATCTGGTGGAGTAAATTTCTAAGCAGCAAAGCATTCAAGAGGAAGCAGAGCATAAAAGTTTGAAAAATTTGCAGCCAGATGATGGGATGGAAAAGAAAAATCCATTTTCTGGGGAGAAATTCAAGCCAGTTGCAGAAATTTGCATAAGTAAAGGGGATCCAAATATTAATTACAAAGACAGTGGGGTAAATGTCTTCAAGGCATGTCAGAGGCCTTCAGGGCAGCCCCTCCCATCACAGGCCCAGAGGCCAAATGGAAAAAAATGGTTTTATGATCTTGACCCAGGGCTCTCCTGCTCTATGCAGCTTCCTGACGTGTTGCCCTGTGTCCCAGCTGCTTCAGCTCCAGCCATGGATATAAGGGGCCAGCTCAGGTCATGGCTTCAGAGGGCACAAGCCCCAAGCCATGGCAGCTTCTATGTGGTATTGAGCCTGCTGGTGCACTGAAGTCAAGAATTGAGATTTGGGAATCTCCACCTAGATTTCAGATAATGTATGGAATTGCCTGGATGTCTAGGCTGCAGTCTGCTGCAAGGGTGGAGCCCTCATGAAGAATTTCTGCTAGGGCAGTGCAGAAGGGAAATGTGGAGTTGGAGCCCCCACACAGTGTCCCATCTGAGACAATGCCTAGTGGAGTTATGAGAAGAGGGCCACCATTCTCCACAACTCAGAATAGTGAATCCTTCTACAGCTTGCACCATGCACCTGGAAAAGCTACAGACACAAAACACCAACCTGCGAAGGAAGCTAGGAGGTGGCTACATCCTGCAAAGACACAAGGGTGGAGCTGCCCAAGGCCCTGGGAGCTCACCTCTTGCATCAGTGTGCCCATGTGAGGTATGAAGTCAAATGAGATCATTTTGGAACACTAAGGTTTAATGACTGCCCTATTGGATTTTGTACTTGCATGGGGCACGTAGGCCCTTTGTTTTGGCGAATTTCTCTCATTTTGAATGGGTATATTCACCCAATACCTGTACCCCCATATAGGAAGTAACTAAATTTTTCTTGATTTTACAGGGTCATAAGTGGAATTGACTTGGCTTGTCTCAGATGAGACTTTGGTTATGGACGTTTGGGGTAATGCTGGAACCTGTTAAGACTATGTGGGACTGTTGGAAGGTCATGATTGTGTTTTGAAGTATGAGGACAAGAGATTTGGGTGGGGCTGGGGTGGAATAATATGGTTTGGGTGTGTGTCCACCCAAATCTCATCCTGAGTTGTAGTTCCCATAATCCCTGTGTATCATAGGAGGGACCGAAGGGAGATAATTGAATCATGGGGGCAGTTACTCTCATGTTGTTCTAGTATAGTGAGTGAATTCTCACGAAATCTGATGATTTTATAAAGGGCTTTTTCCCATTTGCTTGCCACTTCTCCTTCCTGCTGCCATGTGAAGAAGGAGATGTTTGCTTCCCCTTCTACCATGAATTTGTTTCCTGAGGCCTCCCCAGCCCTGTAGAACTGTGAGTAAATTAAACCCCTTTCTTTTTTAAATTGATCAGTCTCGAGCACTTCTTTATAGCAGCGTGAGAACAGACTAATACAAAGACATACAAATCACTGACAGGTACATTAAAAAAAGTTCAACATTCCTAATTATCCAGGAAATGCAAATCAAAACTACAATGTGATATCATCTCACCTTAGCTTAGATGGTTATTATCAAAAAATCAAAAAATAACAAATGCTGGCAAAGATACAGAGAAAGGGGAACACTAGTACACTGTGTATGGGAATGTAAATCAGTATAACCACTTTGAAAACCTCTATGGAGGTTCCTTAAAATACTAAAAATAGATTTACCATACAGTTCATCAATTTGTCTGATGGGTATATAGTCAAAAGAAAGGAAATCAATATGCAGAAGAGCTATCTGCACTCCCATGTAATTGCCACACTATTCATAGTAGCCAAAATAAGGAATCAACCTGTGTTCATCAGTGGATAAAACAATGAAGAAAATGTGACACATAGGGGGAGGAGCCAAGATGGCCGAATAGGAACAGCTCCGGTCTACAGCTCCCAGCGCGAGCGACGCAGAAGACGGGTGATTTCTGCATTTCCATCTGAGGTACCGTGTTCATCTCACTAGGGAGTGCCAGACAGTGGGTGCAGGTCAGTGGGTGAGTGCACCGTGCGCCAGCCGAAGCAGGGGCGAGGCATTGCCTCACTCGGGAAGTGCAAGGGGTCAGGGAGTTCCCTTTCCAGGGGTGACAGACGGCACCTGGAAAATTGTGCCACACCCACCCGAATACTGTGCTTTTCCGACAGGCTTAGGAAACGGTGCCCCAGGAGAATATAGCCCACACCTGGCTCAGAGGTTCCTACGCCCACGGAGTCTCGCTGATTGCTAGCACAGCAGTCTGAGATCAAACAGCAAGTCGGCAGCGAGGCTGGGGGAGGGGCGCCCGCCATTGCCCAGGCTCGCTTAGGTAAACAAAGCCTCTGGGAAGCTTGAACTGGGTGGAGCCCACCACAGCTCAAGGAGGCCTGCCTGCCTCTGTAGGCTCCACCTCTGGGGGCAGGGCACAGACAAACAAAAAGACAGCAGTAACCTCTGCAGACTTAAATGTCCCTGTCTGACAGCTTTGAGGAGAGCAGTGGTTCTCCCACCACGCAGCTGGAGATCTGAGAACGGGCTGACTGCCTCCTCAAGTGGGTCCCTGACCCCTGACCCCTGACCCCTGAGCAGCCTAACTGGGAGGCACCCCCCAGCAGGGGCAGACTGACACCTCACACGGCCCGCCAGGAACTCCAACAGACCTGCAGCTGAGGGTCCTGTCTGTTAGAAGGAAAACTAACAGAAAGGACACCCACACCAAAAACCCATCTGTACATCACCATCATCAAAGACCAAAAGTAGATAAAACCACAAAGATGGGGAAAAAACAGAGCAGAAAAACTGGAAACTCTAAAAAGCAGAGTACCTCTCCTCCTCCAAAGGAAGGCAGTTCCTCACCAGCAACGGAACAAAGCTGGACGGAGAATGACTTCGATCAGCTGAGAGAAAAAGGCTTCAGACGATCAAATTACTCCGAGCTACGGGAGGATATTCAAACCAAAGGAAAAGAAGTTGAAAACTTTGAAAAAAATTTAGAAGAATGTATAACTAGAATAACCAATACAGAGAAGTGCTTAAAGGAGCTGATGGAGCTGAAAACCAAGGCTCGAGAACTACGTGAAGAATGCAGAAGCCTCAGGAGCCGATGCGATCAAATGGAAGAAAGGGTATCAGCCCTGGAAGATGAAATGAATGAAATGAAGTGAGAAGGGAAGCTTAGAGAAAAAAGAATAAAAAGAAATGAGCAAAGCCTCCAAGAAATGTGGGACTATGTGAAAAGACCAAAACTACGTCTGATTGGTGTACCTGAAAGTGACGGGGAGAATGGAACCAAGTTGGAAAACACTCTGCAGGATATTATCCAGGAGAACTTCCCCAATCTAGCAAGGCAGGCCAACATTCAGATTCAGGAAATACAGAGAACGCCACAAAGATACTCCTTGAGAAGAGCAACTCCAAGACACATAATTGTCAGATTCACCAAAGTTGAAATGAAGGAAAAAATGTTAAGGGCAGCCAGAGAGAAAGGTCGGGTTACCATCAAAGGGAAGCCCATCAGACTAACAGCAGATTTCTCGGCAGAAACCCTACAAGCCAGAAGAGAGTGGGGGCCAATATTCAACATTCTTAAAGAAAAGAATTTTCAAACCAGAATTTCATATCCTGCCAAACTAAGCTTCATAAGTGAAGGAGAAATAAAATACTTTACAGACAAGCATGACAAAATGCTGAGAGATTTTGTCACCACCAGGCCTGCCCTAAAAGAGCTCCTGAAGGAAGCGCTAAACATGGAAGGCACAACCGGTACCAGCCACTGCAAAATCATACTGAAATGTAAAGACCATCGAGACTAGGAAGAGACTGCATCAACTAACGAGCAAAATAACCAGCTAACATCTTAATGACAGGATCAAATTCACACATAACAATATTAACTTTAAATGTAAATGGACTAAATGCTCCAATTAAAAGACACAGACTGGCAAATTGGATAAAGACTCAAGACCCATCAGTGTGCTGTATTCAGGAAACCCATCTCACGTGCAGAGACACACATAGGCTCAAAATAAAAGGATGGAGGAAGATCTACCAAGCAAATGGAAAACAAAAAAAGGCAGGGGTTGCAATCCTAGTCTCTGATAAAACAGACTTTCAACCAACAAAGATCAAAAGAGACAAAGAAGGCCATTACATAATGGTAAAGGGATTAATTCAACAAGAAGAGCTAACTGTCCTAAATATATATGCACCCAATACAGGAGCACCCAGATTCATAAAGCAAGTCCTGAGTGACCTACAAAGAGACTTAGACTCCCACACATTAATAATGGGAGACTTTAACACCCCACTGTCCACATTAGACAGATCAACGAGACAGAAAGTCAACAAGGATACCCAGGAATTGAACTCAGCTCTGCACCAAGCGGACCTAATAGACATCTACAGAACTCTCCACCCCAAATCAACAGAATATACATTTTTTTCAGCACCACACCACACCTGTTCCAAAATTGACCATATACTTGGAAGTAAAGCTCATCTCAATAAATGTAAAAGAACAGAAATTATAACAAACTATCTCTCAGATCACAGTGCAATCAAGCTAGAACTCAGGATTAAGAATCTCACTCAAAACCGCTCAACTACATGGAAACTGAACAATCTGCTCCTGAATGACTACTGGGTACATATCGAAATGAAGACAGAAATAACGATGTTCTTTGAAACCAATGAGAACCAAGACGCAACATACCAGAATCTCTGGGATGCATTCAAAGCAGTGTGTAGAGGGAAATTTATAGCACTAAATGCCCACAAGAGAAAGCAGGAAAGATCCAAAATTGACACCCTAACATCACAATTAAAAGAACTAGAAAAGCAAGGGCAAACACATTCAAAAGCTAGCAGAAGGCAAGAAATAACTAAAATCAGAGCAGAAATGAAGGAAATAGAGACACAAAAAACCCTTCAAAAAATTAATGAATCCAGGAGCTGGTTTTTTGAAAGGATCAACAAAATTGATAGACCACTAGCAAGATTAATAAAGAAAAAAAGAGAGAAGAATCAAATAGATGCAATAAAAAATGATAAAGGGGATATCACCACCGATCCCACAGAAATACAAACTACCATCAGAGAATACTACAAACACCTCTACCCCAGATGGGTTCACAGCCGAATTCTACCAGAGGTACAAGGAGGAGCTGGCACCATTCCTTCTGAAAGTATTCCAATCAATAGACAAAGAGGGAATCCTCCCTAACTCATTTTATGAGGCCAGCATCATCCTGATACCAAAGCCTGGCAGAGACACAACAAAAAAAGAGAATTTTAGACCAATATCCTTGATGAACATTGATGCAAAAATCCTCAGTAAAATACTGGCAAACAGAATCCAGCAGCACATTGAAAAGCTTATCCACCATGATCAAGTGGGCTTCATCCCTGGGATGCAAGGCTGGTTCAATATACGCAAATCAATAAATGTAATCCAGCATATAAACAGAACCAAAGACAAAAACCACATGATTATCTCAATAGATGCAGAAAAGGCCTTTGACAAAATTCAACAACCCTTCATGCTAAAAACTCTCAATAAATTAGGTATTGATGGGACGTATCTCAAAATAATAAGAGCTATTTATGACAAACCCACAGCCAATATCATACTGAATGGGCAAAAAGTGGAAGCATTCCCTTTGAAAATTGGCACAAGACAGGGACGCCCTCTCTCACCACTTCTATTCAACATAGTGTTGGAAGTTCTGGCCAGGGCAATTAGGCAGGAGAAGGAAATCAAGGGTATTCAAGTAGGAAAAGAGGAAGTCAAATTGTCCCTGTTTGCAGATGACATGATTGTATATCTAGAAAACCCCATTGTCTCAGCCCAAAATCTCCTTAAGCTGATAAGCAACTTCAGCAAAGTCTCAGGATACAAAATCAATGTACAAAAATCACAAGCATTCTTATACATCAATAACAGACAAACAGAGAGCCAAATCATGAGTGAACTCCCATTCACAATTGCTTCAAAGACAATAAAATACCTAGGAATCCAACTTACAAGGGATGTGAAGGGCCTCTTCAAGGAGAACTACAAACCACTGCTCAAGGAAATAAAAGAGGATACAAACAAATGGAAGAACATTCCATGCTCATGGGTAGGAAGAATCAATATCATGAAAATGGCCATCCTTCCCAAGGTAATTTACAGATTCAATACCATCCCCATCAAGTTACCAATGACTTTCTTCACAGAAATGGAAAAAACTACTTTAAAGTTCATATGGAACCAAAAAAGAGCCCGCATCGCCAAGTCAATCCTAATCCAAAAGAACAAAGCTGGAGGCATCACACTACCTGACTTCAAACTATACTACAAGGCTACAGTAACCAAAACAGCATGGTACTGGTACCAAAACAGAGATATAGATCAATGGAACAGAACAGAGCCGTCAGAAATAATGCCACATATCTACAACTATCTGATCTTTGACAAACCTGACAAAAACAAGCAATGGGGAAAGGATTCCCTATTTAATAAATGGTGCTGGGAAAACTGGCTAGCCATATGTAGAAAGCTGAAACTGGATCCCTTCCTTACACCTTATACAAAAATCAATTGAAGATGGATTAAAGACTTAAATGTTAGACCTAAAACCATAAAAACCCTAGAAGAATACATAGGCATTACCATTCAGGACATAGGCATGGGCAAAGACTTCATGTCTAAAACACCAAAAGCAATGGCAACAAAAGCCAAAATTGACAAATGGGATCTAATTAAACTAAAGAGCTTCTGCACAGCAAAGGAAACTACCATCAGAGTGAACAGGCAACCTACAAAATGGGAGAAAATTTTCGCAACCTACTCATCTGACAAAGGGCTAATATCCAGAATCTACAATGAACTCCAACAAATTTACAAGAAAAAAACAAACAACCCCATCAAAAAGTGAGTGAAGGACATGAACAGACACTTCTCAAAAGAAGACATTTATGCAGCCAAAAAACACATGAAAAAATGCTCACCATCACTGGCCATCAGAGAAATGCAAATCAAAACCACAATGAGATACCATCTCACACCAGTTAGAATGGCAATCATTAAAAAGTCAGGAAACAACAGGTGCTGGAGAGGATGTGGAGAAATAGGAACACTTTTACACTGTTGGTAGGACTGTAAACTAGTTCAACCCTTGTGGAAGTCAGTGTGGCGATTCCTCAGGGATCTAGAACTAGAAATTCCATTTGACCCAGCCATCCCATTACTGGGTATATACCCAAAGGACTATAAATCATGCTGCTATAAAGACACATGCACACGTATGTTTATTGCGGCATTATTCACAATAGCAAAGACTTGGAACCAACCCAAATGTCCAACAATGATAGACTGGATTAAGAAAATGTGGCACATATACACCATGGAATACTATGCAGCCATCAAAAATGATGAGTTCATGTCCTTTGTAGGGACATGGATGAAATTGGAAATCATCATTCTCAGTAAACTATCGCAAGGACAAAAAACCAAACACCGCATATTCTCACTCATAGGTGGGAATTGAACAATGAGAACACTTGGTCACAGGAAGGGGAACATCACACTTTGGGGACTGTTGTGGGGTGGGGGGAGGGGGTAGGCATAGCATTGGGAGATATACCTAATGCTAGATGAAGAGTTGGTGGGTGCAGCGCACCAGCATGGCACATGTATACATATGTAACTTACCTGCACGTTGCGCACATGTACCATAGAGCCTAAATTATAATAATAATAATAATAATAATAATAATAAAAGAAAATGTGACACATATACACAATGGAATAATATTCAGCCATAAAAAAATGCCATCATACCATCTGCAGAAAAACATATGAACTGAAGGACATTCTGTCATGTGAAATAAGCCAAGCATAGAAAGACAATATTGCATGTTCTTGCTTATATGTGGGAGTTAGTCAAAGTTTATTTATTAGAAGTAGAGATTTAATTGGTAGTTATCAGAAGTTAGAAAGGGTGGGAGATTAGGAGAAATGAAGGTTGTTCATTAGGCACAAATATACAGTTACATAGAAGGATTACATTTTAATGTTCTTTAGCACTGTAAGGTCACTATAGTTAACAATAATTTATTATATATTTCAAAATAGCTGAAAAAATTATTTGGAATGTCTCTAATACAAATAAATAATAAATATTTGGGGTGATGGATATGCCAATTACTCTGATTTCATCACTACACCTTGTACACATGTATCAGTATAACAAATGTATCCCATATATATGTAAAATTATTACATATCAATAAAATTTTATCATTCTCCTTCAATTCTGAAGATTATTACTGTGCTTTTTGGATTAGAAAACAGACATGTGAGCAAATATCATTTTTTTCTCATAAATTAGTTGGCAAACCAAGCAGTGTTTTTTCTTTCTTTTCTCAATAAACACCTACCATGTATTAGGTACTATGGCACTTCCATCATCAGCAATGGTGAACCAAAGAAACATAACACCTGCCTTCTTAGAGCTTGCTTTCTAGTGAATAATGCAAGTTATTTAAATCATAGTTAATTATATAAGAATAATGGTAATTTCTGTGATGAAAACTAACATGATAGTGATGGAGCATAGGATAAAAATATCTACTTAGACTCCTTAGGTCACTTCTCAGAGCAAGAAATCTAAGGTAGTAGTTATAAAAAGAGTGGAAGGAAAAAGTGATCCAGTAAGATAAGGTTTGTTGTTGTGTCTAAGGCATGAAAAACTGTTGCCTTTGAGGGACTGAAATGAAGTATGTCTAAAGAACAGAGTAGGAAGAGATAGAACTGAAGAAGCAGGTAAGAGCTATATTTTGCCTATTCTACCGGATATTATTCAAAGTTAAGGCTTTCCAGTTTCCCTTGATGCTTTTCTCTCAGTTCCTATCCTTCTCCTTTTATTTTTAAATTTTCTGAATTAAGACACTGGGTATTGATGAATCTCTCTCTCTCTCTCTCTCTCCCCCATCCCCCCTCCCTCCCTCTCTCTGTCTACCCATCTATCAATTGTGAAAAGAGAATAAATCCTGAAACCACAAAATCACTAAGCCAAATGGGAAAGTCAAGCTGGGAACTGCTTAGGGCACACCTGCCTCTCATTTTGTTCCTAAATAACATAGCTACGAAGCTAAGAAGCAACATACCACCCTCACAATTTGCCCACAAGAAATTCATTGTGGACAAAATACAGACAGAACTCATAATCATCCCTCTGAGGCTCACCTGAGACAAATACATATCTGATTGCTTCCTCTGCCCTGTCGTTTATGTAAAAATGCAGGTTCATGGCTGGGTGCGGTGGCTCATGCCTGTATTCCCAGCATGTTGGGAGGCCGAGGCGACCGGATCATAAGGTCAGAAGTCAGAGACCAGCCTGACCAACATAGTGAAACCCTGTCTCTACTAAAAATGCAAAAATTAGCCAGACGTGGTGGTGTGTGCCTGTAATCCCAGCTACTCAGGAGGCTGAGGCAAGAGAATCGCTTGCACCCAGGAGGCAGAGCTTGCAGTACACCGAGAACATGCCACTGCACTCCAGCCTGGGCGACAGAGTGAGACACTGTCTCAGAAAAAAAGAAAAAAAAAACAAAACAAAACAAAATGCAGATTCACTGAGGAAGACTAAATTGTATATTCAGTGGAAGGCTGATCAAGGACTCAAAGGAACGCAACCTTTCGTTCCTTATCTACTTCTAACCTGCAAGCGCCCACTTCAAGTTGTCCCTCCTTACTGGACCAAAACAATGTACATCTTATACATGTTATTTGATGTCACATGCATCCCTAAAATGTATAAAAGCAAGTGGTACCCCAATTATCTTGGACACATGTCTTCAGGGCCTCCTGAGGCCATGTCACAGGTGCATCCTTAACTTTGGCAAGATAAACTTTGTAAATTGACCGAGGGCTGTCTCAGATATTTGGGGTTCACACAATCAATCAACCCTAGGTTGTTTCTCTATGATCATGACATATACTTTGAAAATCAGAAACTTTTGCTTTAAACAATCTTCACAGACAAAAGTTCAGTTTTCTTATAACTCTTTTATTTCACAGAAGATAAAAAATGTCTGAAAAAACAATGGAAAAATTATCCTGGCACCTGTCATCCAGATTCCTGCCAAAGATCTTTCCCAACTTCCTGTCATTTACTTTTCTCTGTCTCTCTGTCTCTGTATCTCTGTGTCTTTGCTATGATTGGAGCATTTGCTAAATCTCCGTTGACTCTCAGAATATTCTAAGATCATACTTTAGGGGAACCAGAATACATGCTGAGTGTGCTAGTTTTTCAAGTCTGCATTCAGCCACCATTTCAACCGTAAATCAGGAAGCTCACCCATTTAAAAGAGTACCTTGTTCCCAGAGCCAGCTCTCATTTATTTATTCTTCAACATTTCCTCTCTAGAAAGTATAGGTTTATGGAATATTAGAGATTATTATTTATTGTGTAGCTTCCAATAAAGCAGACTTTTCTTTCTTCTCCATGCTCTACATTTTCTGTTTATGAATTATTATGAATCTGTTTCTCAATATTTATGAATGTTGTCTGCCTCATCATAATTTTATACCTCATGATTTTCTCTTGGTATTATACCACCTAAGTGTATAGATGGACATTACCCAAAACTTAACTTCCTCCTACGTAAGTAGCAACTGGCTCTCATTTACCAAACATACATCTGGCTCTGGCAGAAAAGAAAATTTAACACACTTCTTTTTGCTATTAAAATAGCTTCTTAGCTTCCATATATCTCAGTTAGGATTGAAATATCACATAAAACTACAGTTCTATTTGGCCTCTTTTTATAATACTTTCAGCTTACTCTCTTAGCAAATTGCCAAGCTCATGAACTCCCTATTTTTCATTGGGTTCTGATAACATCAGATCCTGAGAGTTTGTCTTTAGCCATTTAATCATCTCACAATCTTCTATTTTATTAAAACAGCAGAGGAGGACTACTTCCTTTGTGCATTGTCAAAAAAAAAATCACCTCTAAAAAGTAATAAGATATTTTATTTTTCCAACATTCATCGGGCTACAATATATCCCCTAAATAAATAACTCTGTAAGCTTTGGCAGCTTTATTTAAAGACATGCACTTAGGACAGAAGATCCAAAGAGCATTAAACAACATTTCTTTCTCTTTCTTTGATGTTTTAACCTGTGAACTGTCAATGGTTCTTTGATCTGTTTCGATTCACAGAGAAAGGAACATAAATAAGAACATACCTAAACTACATGGATTCTAAATTGCATGTCTGTGGGGTATCCTAAAATAACATTACAGATAGATAGATAGATAGATAGATAGATAGATAGATAGATAGATTTTGCTTTAATATATGTGCCATAAACCACCACATTTATGATAGCATCTGCAATTATGTAATGTTGTATATCCCATAGGTATGTGAAATTTGTGGCAAAGTTGAATCTTATTAACTAGTCATCTTAAAATTGTATTATGTGCTTTATGACAACAAACCTTTGGACAGAACAGTCATCAAAAATTTGCCTGACTAAAGTATATTTTAAAAGCCCACAAACTGATATTGAATCATTTTTGTCAGTGTTTATAAATACATATAATATATGTAAACCTACAGTCAGTGTGTGAAGTTTAAATTTGGGTATATAAGCCTACTTTTAAGAAACAGAATGAATGTGTATAAATTACTCTTGCATTAGGTGATTTAAATAGTAACAAATTATCCTAACATGAAAGGTAGTGTGTTCAGTTTTAAATGAAAGCATTTGACTTTGTGAGCTGTAGAAACACAAAGTCTTTAGTGCCATTTGTAAACCTGTGCCTCATTGTCTGTTTCAGCCTAAAGCAAAGCCAGTATGTCCTTGCAGACAGAAGCTTTAAGAAGTAGCAAACCAGGCTTAATTTACTCCAAGTAACTGGAAGAGAAAAAATGTGGCTTAGAAAACAAAACTTTCTACTCTGCTCACCGTAAGCTTTGGACATAAATTTAACTAAGAATAGATTAAAAATTGGATCTTTTTTTTTCAACCTCAAACCTTGTTTTCATGCTTGACTTCTCAGAGGTTTTGGAACATGTTTAGCCTGAGTCATGGCCCCTTCAGATGAAAACATTGGTTAGCTAAGAATTGAAATTAAGTTGTCAAATACAGCTAACTAACTCTGCAGAAATTTGGATAAGGAGGAACCTGTCCTTTTTCACTGTGTGTCTTTCACAGAATATCATGTTTGCATCTGTGTCCGAGAGAAAGCAGATTAATGAACACTCTATCATTGATAGTATTCAGTCTGAGTTTGAATGATTGTTTGTTAAGGAGATTGCAGAAGAGTCCTTGCACTGGATGGGAGATTGGGCTGTAAGTGGTAAGAAGAGTTCCTTCTAATTTTAAGATCCTAAAAGTCCATGAAACCGATTATAAGCAAAGGAAGTTCAAGGTACATTGAAGTAGGAATATTTCAACAGAATATCAAGTTATGAAATTGCTCTAGTTAACGTTTACTCAGAAAAGCATCTATATAAAGGGCAAAGTGTATCTAATAAAATCTCAAGCTGACAAACAAATGTACAACTAATCAATTGACAAATTCTCTTGGACCTACAATTATAATGACAACTTTTTAATGTGTCCCATTATTTTTAATATGCTTTATTGCAATACATTATCATACTTCTTTGGTCCTTATGTTTGTGTTTATTTATTTTGCAGATGTATGTTAATAAATACAAAATAAAATAGAAAGGGTTCTTATTCCAGAAATGGTATAGTAGCTTGTATTAGATTAACTATCCTACAGATAACAATTTAAAAGCTTGAGAAAATACAGAAACAAAAAAGAAAACAAAACAAAAAACAAATCACCTTTCTAAAGAAACTGGAGAGTGGCCAAAAGGAGATTGTGATAGACATGGAAAGGACTTGGCCCATGTAAGAAGTAAACTACTTTGAGCAATACTCTTTTTCACAGACTTTTCTTCTGAGGGCACTTTTAGTGCCACATTTAGTATTGCACAAATATCAAGAACTCAAGTAGAAAACTACAGTCTTCCTTCTTTGGGAAGTAGAGCATGGACTTAAACATTGCTGGAGATTGAGTGGAAAAATCCTGGGAAAGAATCTGACACAGATTGGGAACTCTAAAATCTACATACAATGTACACCTCAAACCTTGACTGAGTCTTGCATTTTATATATGTTGGGGATACTTGTAAGGACTTACCAGAAAGCGTGAGTCAGCTGCAATTCTGAAACTTCTGAGCAGAGATCTAAGCTGTATCCAATGCAGGAGTAACTGAAATGTGAGTTTGAGACTTGTCAAATTATAGGCAGCTGGTAAACACCTCAGGCTTTCCACTGAGGCTCAATTTTTTGGAGTAAAGACTATGTCCAAAATCTAAGGTATTTTCCTTAGATTTTTTAACTAAATTTTTCCAAACATTTTTTAACTAAATGGAAAAGAGTATCAAAACTACTTTATTACCTGTTGGGAAAAAAAAAAAATCAATACACTTCAGAAGAGGGTAAGAAATCTAGATTATCTATAATAGACCATATATAATCTCTACTGCATAACCAAAATTACTTGACATGCAAAGAAATAGGTAAATATATCTCACAAACAAGAGATATGGACAAAAAGTAGAAAAAGACTTAAATTGGTGTATTCATTTTAAGTAGCCAGAAAAAACTTTAACGCAGCTAAGTAAAAATATTTAAGGACTTAAAGAAAATGATAGCCCAAATAAGTAAACAGATGAGAAATCTCAGCAAAAAAAGAAAAACTACCAAAAGGAACCAAACAGAAATTTTTGAACTAAAATAAAATATCTGAAATGGAAAAGTTACTGGATGGGATAACAGCAAACTGAAAATTGCAATAAATAAAATAGGTTGGTTAGTTTAATGGCAAATTAGTAGATTCGTCCACTCAGGAGAACTGAAAGAATAAACAATTTCTTAAAAAAAGTCCATAGAGGTGTTATTCTGTAATTACAGAGTATGAAACTGGTAAATAAATGTTGTTGATACCAGCTGTAAACTCAAGTTAAAACAAATACATAATATAATAACAAAATGCAGGCAGATTTTAAAGGAAGTTAAAAGTTAGAGGAAACAACCAGGTATGCAGTAATATTCCTTCCTTCCTTCCTTCCTTCCTCTCTCTCTCTCTTTCCTTCTTTTCTTATATTTTCCACTGACAGCAACAACCAAGACAAGGATTTGGGGTAGCTACAAGTGTAATAGAAAGCCCAGTATGTTTCTGGACAGGGGAGGCTGAACATTTTAAGCTATTAAAGAAGGAGTAAGGAGCCAAAAAGGAGAAAGTCAGAGAAGAGGAGCACAAATATGGTTTTAAGGTGTATCCTGGTTATTTAATGGCCTTTGAACTAAGAATTAACAGGCACATTCAAACAATGTTAGTCACTCACTATAAGCATACTAGAGTTTTCAGTTTGAACACATATCAGTTAATTTTCTACAAAAGACAAAAATAAATACTTCAGAGGAATATAACAGAATTTGCAGTTTTCATTATCTACAGATATAATCTAAAATTACTAAATATATGCAGATCCAGGAAAATGCCATCTACTATCAAAGAAAAAGACAATCAACAGATGCCAGCCATGATAATAACCATATGATAGAATTGACAGGCAAGACCTTTAATATAGATATTAAAATGATGATCAAAGTAAAAAACATTCATAATTAATGAAAATAAAATGAACCTTAGAAAACAAATATAATTATAACAGAAATCAAATAAATATTTTAAACCTATAAGGTATGTGAAAAAATTGATTTAATAGCAGAATGGAAATTGTAGGGAAAAAAGAGAACTTAGGAAAGAAATGGAAGAAGACAAATTTAACTCAGCTGAATAAAAGTGAATTACTTTGTGCTCAAAGGAGACAAGACTCAAATGAAAATTTAGTAAGAAACATTGAAGAAACATAGGAAAATAATCAAGATAAAACAAGGAAGAGATTTAACATGTCAAAAAATAAATATGAATATGGAACACCTATATAGAAAAATAACATTCACGCTATTTTGGAATCTTTGATAAAAAACAAAACAATGAAACAACTAATATTTGAAACTATAGTGCAAAACAACACTTCAGAAATACAACAAAGTCTGAATATATGCATTGAAAGGGCTCACCAGATACTTTGGAAAATTAACTCTGAACAATCAATGCTGAGAACTATAATAATAAAACTGTTACTTTTCAAAGGCAAAAATCTTCAAAGCTTCCAGGAAAAAAGATCAGATGACAAAACATTGTATACTAGCATTCCAAGACCAATTTACAGGGTAAACAATAATAGTGAATGATTTTCTAAAGAACTTCAAGAAAATGTTCTCTAAAGATTTTATATACAGCTACATTCTCCCAAATAAATTATTTAACCATTTAAAACAGTTTTCAATGCATAAGTAATGATGAAATTCTACACCTATCAACACTTCTTGAGACATCTACTTGAGGATAGATGTCATTCAAATCCAATATTGTAGGTTGTTATATTTCTCTCCTCTTTATAAATACAGCCAAAACACACAAATTTTATCCTGTATATTGCTCTTGGTTTTCTATTTCATTGATATTTGACTCCAGTTTTTTGTCATCTAATCATCCTTCTTTGTATATAGTCTATTTATGATCTTCTAACTTCTTAATATGGCCTTTTAACTTACTAAATTTCAGTGTTCTTACTTTCTAACATAAGTTTTAAGGGTATACATTTCTCTCAAATATATATATTTTTCAATTTCACAAATGTATATTTAGTTTTATTATCATTCAATTCCAAATAGTATTATTTTTGATTTTCACTATGATCTCTCTTTTAACCACACATTACTTATGGGTATGTTTAGATTTTTCAAATAAATGGCGATTTCAAATTTTTTTATCCTCTTTAATAATTGTGCTTTGATTATATTATATTTTCAAAAACCATTTTGGATAGTTCATTAAGTATTTATTTATTTGTTGAGAGTCACTATTTGAGAGGTCATATAGCACTGGCTAACTACCCAGATTCTGGAGTGAAAATGGTAGATTTAAATACTAATCATGTTCACTTAATAGTTATATACCTTTCAATCATCTCCTCTTTAGATATATATTCTGTAAAATGAATATAGTAGAAGTATAGTAGAAGTATGGGTTATTTGTGAGAATTAAATGACCTAATATATGTACAGACTTCTGAACATGTTCTCGCCTGTAGTAAGAGCTATATAAAATATAGCTAATTAATTAATATCATAACCAATGCATGTTCCTTTTTGAGAATATGCAAAGTTTAATTTCTATTTGTTAAATGCAGATTTCTATACATAATTATCCAGCTTGATAATTACATTTTCCAACTAATCTTTGTTATCACTCTCTGCTTTCTTCTGTTTGATCTCACCATGTTTGAGAGACATAGGTTTAAATTACTTGTTCTCATGATGGATTTATACAATTTGTCAGGTAACAAATATGCTGCACTAAACTGAAAATTCAGAAATGTAGCAAAGTAATTTTGTAAGGTTGATATAACTCCATCTTAAGAAGCATCCCATAAGAAATAAAAGGATAGCCCAATATCATGTAGAATCATAAATGTTAAAATTATGCACTAACAATAGTAAAAGAATATGTTAGGATCTGTGAATCTTAATTTCAATGATGTTTGTCTCATATTATTTTTGCCCTTGTTTAGTCTCTCCATTCATTTGAGGCTGGCCTATTTGACCAATAGAATAAGAAAGAAATTACAGTGTGTTACTGCCAAGGTGAAGTCATAAATGTGCTGCAGTCTTCACCCAGGTTTCTTGCATTGCTAGTTTGGGGAGGAAGTCATCTTTTGTATAGTAAGAAGATGCAAGAAGTCCTGTGCAAAGATTCATGAAAAGAGAAAACCATTTGCTAACCTTAATTGCCAGACCTGTGAATAAACCCCCTTTGAACAGGATCCTCCAGCTCCACAGTTCAGATGACTACATCTCTAGTCAACGACTTTTGAGAGATGCTGAGCCAGAACTACTAAACTTAAATGCTACCAAATTCTGTACTCACAAAAAGCATGAGAAATAATAAAGGATTATTGTTTTTGTAGACTATTGAATTTGTTATGCAGCAATGGATAATTAATACAGATATCTGAAAAAAAAATACTTCATGTGCAAATGGAGGCAAAAAGACAATGCAAACATAGCTCAACCTGAGAAAATTTCTTTATAAACTTACCTAGATTCAATGAGAAAAAATGGTATTATCTGAATTGATTCAGAAAATCCATTTGAAAAAATTAAAAATAAATTTCAAATAAAAATATCTTAGTAAATTCATGAAAAAAGAAACTTATTTTACTTAGTTGATAAACTAACTGTTCAAATCACACTTAAAAATGAAACATTTCTGCCATTCTCATGAACTACAGAAATGGCAAGTTTGGCAAACGAGTCACTTAGTACTATGCAATACTGTATGAGATTTTTGGTTATTAGAGCTGGAAATGGAATGGTGAATAACTGCAAATGGGCACAAGAGATCTTTTAGAGTAAAGGAAATGTTTCAAAATTCGATAATGGTAATGTTTGCCGAATTTTCTAATTTTACTAAAAAGTATTGAATTGTTTACTTAAAGCAGATGAATTCCATTTTTTTGTAAGCCATACTACAAAAAGCTGTTAAAAAAATAGAGGACAAAAAATTAAAAAGATGTACTGAGGTCCAAACCAATGTTTAAAACAAATGACAAAAAATCGGAAATGTATAAACATTGTAAAAGAAAAGATAACACTGTTGATATTTGCAGAAGATAGTATCATCTAAATAGGCTATCCATGAGAACAATAAGAGAGGTCAGCAAGGTCTTTGGCTACAAGACTATCATATAAAACACATTTTCTTCTCTATATGCCATCCTTAACCAGTAAGAAAAAGGAATGAAAAAAAGTTTTCAGTCACAATGACTATAAAATAAATGATAATATCTAAAGTGAAATGAGAAGACCAATAAGGAAAAAAGTATGGAACTTCATAGAAGGACACTAAAAAAAAAAAAAAAAAGAGAGTAAATGAAGAGGCTTATTAAGAGTCTGGATAGAAGACTCACCATTGAAAAAACTTATTGTATTAATGAAAATAATCTGAATCAAAATTTAAATAAGTGTTTCTATTTTACAAAGCATCATAAGCCAATTCTGAAAGTGACATGAAAGAAGAATTGCACAGGAATAACCAAGATGCTGATAAAAGATGTGATTTCCTGTATAAGTTCGATCGTATCAAAAACTATAGAAATTAAAAGAATCTGATGTTATTTTTTTAAAGTCATATATCAATTGATTCAATAAGACTTCATCTAAAATTTATTATACAGAAATAAATATGTGGGCAATAATGTATATATTAGGATAGTCATTGTTTATATTAGAAAATCACCAAAAATAACTTAGTCAAAAATGACATTAATAGAGATTGAATGGAATACCATGCAGCAGTTGAAAGTACTAGTATTCCATAAACATTTAAATAGAACAATCTTTGAGACTAGATGGCCATGGTTAAGAGGATACACAATAAACTAGTAAATATAATGGACACTGCATAAGAAAAATATGGCTGAAAATAGTGGAGAGGTGGTAGTGAGAAAAGACTTACATTTCCCTGTGTATGATTTGCAGAAATGTATGATTTATTTTCATTAATTTCTGAAAATTAAATTAAAACTTTATTTTAAAATAACATGCTATGTATGTCCAAGTTTAGTTATTTGACAATAAAAATAGATACGGTTTAAAACCTAAATGCAAATTTAGTGCATGATAAAGGCAGTTTTTCATTTGGACCATTTTTAGTGACCATTTTTTCCATTCAAAAGCAGTCAACCTCATGATGCCTGGTGAATGATTCCATTTATTATGAAACCAAAAACAAAGACCAAGATAACTTATACTTCTGAAAATTTTTCTTTTAACTTAGGAGAAATACTGAGATATCTCTATGACCTAATGGTAAGAAACAGTTTCTGATTTAAGTTCATTCATATGTTTAGTCACAGGTAAATTGCAGTTTTTCTTGGAGGAAAAAAAAAGTTTCCTGCAAAATTTAAGAAACTCCTTATTCTTAGTCTAGGTGTGCATTTTCTTAATGTAATTCCTGCTTCCAGATATGAAAAGCTACCTTGCATCAGTTTGCATTTAGAAGCATTCTCCTGAAGAAAAACAAAATTTGTATAAAAGTGCATCCTTTGAAATTAATTTGAGTAATCACGGCAACCAGACTTGAGTGACCATGAGACCATGGTATTATTGAAAAATGTACCCATAAATAAGTACACTCCAAAACCTAGCTGGCAAGTGGTTATGTGCTCATGTAAGAGTGATATCTGAGAAGCTAATTACCAACCAGAGCACTTGGCAGACTTATGATGTTAAGGAAACAAAGATTGGATTTTAGAGTCTATTAAGGTGTAGAAACAAAATAAACAGGCCAGGCCTTTTTTATTTTTTTATACTTATGAATTTATTTATTCATTTATTTATTTTTTGAGACCCCTAAGGTAAGTCTAACACCCTAAGAATCATCACAAATCAGAGAGAGGCCAACATCACAAACATTAAAATCTAGCCTCAAATCACCTCAATCCCTGACTTGAGTGGGGTGATCTGCCTTTACACGACTGCCTGCCAGAATAAGAGTCAATCATTTTTGCAGAAACATAAAATATTTGTCACACAATTTTATACACAAATATCTGTAGCAAATAAAAAATTGGCTGGTTTGATCAGAGACACTATCAGTTGATTAAAAATCAAGATAGTGAAAACCGAACGTAGAAACACAACACAGGTAATCAGAAAAGCAGAGTTCTCTGATTCTCTGTCACAGTCTTAAAATAACTGTGATAACAGTAAAAAAAGTAGATAATTAGAGAGAACTTTTATTAGAAAATTATCAACTTTAAAATATCTACCACTGAAATACGTTAGTGAAAATTAAGAACATAATAGACTTAACGGCAAATTAAAAACAGCGTTAGAAAGGATAAGTGAACTGAAAGAGGTCAGTAGAAAATATCCAGGTCAAAGCATGAAAAGAAGAAAAGACTGAAAGATACAGAAAAGGATGTTGAAAAATATATGGGACATAATAAAAGCATATAATTTGTATTCAGGTTTCAGAAGTGAAATTGGGAAGAAAGAAGAAACAATGTTTGAAGAGATACTGGTCAGAATTTTTAATATAGTAGTAATAAACGACCTCCAAAAACAGGGTAAGTATTTCCAGAAACCACCAGGTGGATAAAATCAAAAAAATAATTACAACTTGGAACATCATAGTAAAACTGTCAAACAATCAAATATCAAAATGACAACAATCAATAATAAATCTTATAATTATTCAGAAAAAAATCACTATGTTTTCTAAACACTTTAAGTATATGAATGTTGGGATATTTATATCCCAACTTGATAATTCATTTAAGACTACAGAGAAGTTACAATTGAGTAATATTATTCTGTCTGTACATTTTCTAAATAAAACCCATTCTGTTTTCATCATACTATATTTCTATTATTTTTTTCTTTTAAAAAAATCCCTAAATTGTCACAATTTTACAGCTTAATATGAGTTTATTTCCCAAAATTGTCATCCAAGTTGCTGATAAATCACTTTTTCAATACACTTCTTTTATTTTTTATTTTTTTTTCACCAATTTGTCCCCTTAAGCTAGATCTTATCAGTGTGTATTAGCTTCCTAATGTTACTGTAACAAATTACCACATACTGGGTGGCTTAAAACAACAAATATTTATTCTCTCACTCTTCTGGAGGCTGGGAGTCTAACACCAATGTATCAGAAGGGTCATTTACTCTCAGAAATCTTTAGGAAAGAATCCTTCATAGCCTCATCTAGCTTCTGGTAGACCAGGCCTTCCTTGGTTTGTGGCAGCATTACTCCAATCTCTGCCTTTGTCTACACATGGCCTTTACTGTGTGCATGTATCCAAATGTGTTCTCTCCTTTTTTAAGAACATTAGGGCCCACCTAATTCAGTATGACCTCGTATTAAATAATTACATCTTCAAATAGCCTATTTCCAAATAATGACACATTTTGAGGTTCTGGCTGGCCATAAAAGTTTAGGGGACATGATTCAAACCATTACAGGGTATGACTAAACAATTAATTTTATGTGAGTGTAATCTATTTTCACCCATGTATTTCAACACTGAAGATGAATGGATTATGTTTGAAAAATAAATACCTTATCCTAAATCAAAGAAATTGTATAACACAACTTGACACAATCTGTTATAAATTAACTTCATTTTTATTTATTTGAATTGATTATATATTACAATTCCCTGGAAAGTTCTGAATATTTTCTTTTCAAAAATAGCTAGCTCATATAAACTGGTGGATTTCAGAACCCTTAGAGATAGTTTTTGTAGCACCATAGTACATAATGCAATTATTATATTTATCATCTGTGAATAAAATAAAACTTTGTGAGATAAAGTATACTCATAAGATTAGAGCACAATGAAAGCAAAGTATTGATAAAAGTCACCAAATTGTTGATTCCCTTGGGAGGTTGATGTAGCATTACTGGATTGCTCAGAAGTAGGAAATGTGAGGTCCCATATAGAAATTTAGGGTTCCATGGGGAGAATGTTAGACCCATCAGGAGGAGAACAAATCCTTTAGACAAACGTCGAAACAGGACAAAAGGGCTGTAAGGTACAGAAAGGCAAAATAAAACACATGTGGGATAAAAGGCTCAAACGAGATGTTTAATGCATTAAAAACACATTTCCTTGAGTTCTTCAGGATAACTGTATAATAAAAAACAGCTATTTACCTTTATGCTAGGGGTTCACAAAAGGAGCCTAGAATAGACCTGCCGAGTATTCCTTCATTCCTTACTGATTTGCATTTATCTGAGGAGTCAGTAATTATATATAATGTTATGATTAAATATGTTGAAAATGTATTTCTTACAACCATGTCCTTTGTATCAACCTTGTTAATTATAAGAGCAATGTAAGATAATGCTAAAGCACTTTGGTTTTGAATAGTTGATAACATCTGTATATGTCAGAGCAGAAAATCAGTAGGCATTCAAAGTAATTTTTGCTTAATTTACTTAAACTATTTCTGATTTCCATTCATAACTGACTGATAGCATAGCAAGTAAATCTAAAGAGAAGATGAAAGCTGCCTTAGGGGATTATGCTAATATTTTTATTAGGTTGCTTACATATGGTAATTGAAATAATAAATGTCCTAACGCTTATTTTAAAAGTGGTGATTTACTATCAATAACATTCCGTTTCAGAGTATGTAGCAATTAACAAAACAAAAAATAAGGTTGACATGAATTTGCATGTTTACTTCACCTTATCAAATCAGGAAAAGTGCCTGCAACACTGAGGAAGATGATACTGACAGGCGTCTATCCAGCTGTCCCCTTTTCGTTTACAGTTCATAAGAAAAATACATTTTTATTTCTGAAAATGTATCCACCAAATCAAATACTACTTGATTTTTTTTTTAACTCTGGCTATTTACACCCAGGTATATTGTTAGTATAAATGCTTTGTGGTTGATGTAATCTCTGACCAAAGTAGACTAATAAAATAATGCAAAGATTACATTTTGATGACAAAGATGTCTTAAAGAACTTTTCTAAGAATTAAGTTGTTAAAAGCACTTAAGAGATTTCTGGGAATTGTAATATTACTATTGTTATCCTTAGTCAACTTCTCTTCTAAGATTCACTCTCTGGAATCTGTTATTATTTTAAATTAATATATAATAAAGTATTTGTTACAGAAACAAGAGGATCACATATGATCATATATAGTGAAAATAGTCGATTGTACACTACCTCCCCATTTTAAGTGACTGAAGCACCAGGACACAACTACTGTTACTCTCATAAGAAAACAACAACAAAATGTTGGATCAAATCCAATCTGATTGATACATTCTGAGTAAAAAAAATTGAATGACTTCAAGTCAAATAAACTACCATCAGTATAAAATTGAAGATGTAGATTCTGGCAAATTTTATTTAACTTTACTACTTGCAATGGATGTTTCTATTAGAAGGCATTTGCTCACCAAAATGCTAACCTCTGAAACTGCAGTCAAAGTGGCCTTTGTCTATAGTAGACAGATGTATTCAAGATTAATAAATAATATAAGCAAAGTTTTACTTCCATTGCCTATTAATTGTACAAATAGTATCCAATATAATAGAACAAATAGAGAAAAATAAATTTCAGTGCATGAATGCACTTTTTAAAAATGAATCATGGTTTTTGAAGGATTTCCCCAGTGGCTAAAGATTTAGTTTATGGCTTTGAAGTCATGAATGATAAACAGATGAGTTTTCAAAAAAATCCTAACAGTTAAAAGGAAGGTGAAATATGTAAAACCATTGAGATGGGATCTTTTCCATTCCAGGTACTTGATTAAAAAAAAATCAAGGAGGTTTAAAGTTTGATTGTCAGCATGATTTCCTCTTCTTGGCTTAAATGAAACTTGCTATTTATGTTAAGTTCACTTTCTCTTCCAAAATGTCTATCTACTGGCTTATTCTTCTGCCTTTCGTTCTTAGATTCTGTTGAAGATAATAATTTATCATTTTTTGAATGCAAAGATACACCACCTTTAAATGAAATTAACAATGGACACAAGAAAACCTAAGAGCAATCATCACTTAAGAAATGCATTTGTAAATAACTAAATGAATTAAAGCTTTCATTCATTTAATTAAGAAGTCATAGCCTTAATTTATGTTGTTGTGTATACATTTTGTAAAAGCAAATTTTACTAGTTGCTGTTCTAAATATGCAGTGAAAGGGCTTTCACTCCAAGGTCTTGCTGTTAATATAACAATATATTTCCTTTTCTTGTTTTTCTATAGTGCCCTATAAAAAAGGAATGCTAGATAGCTGTCTGTTGTTTGTAATGTCACCAAGCATCTAAGGAAATTTCCCTGGGAGTTGATTTCAATCTTTCTTACCCACTGTAGGACCCCATTGCAACAGTCCCTGGCCCCTTGCAATAGGCCACTTACCCCCTTCCAAAATAAAGTCTGCCTTACTATCTTTAAAAAAAGAAAGAAACATATCTGAATTGTTTGTTTTATGATGACATGCATTTTAATGTCATTATATTTGAATTGAAATTTTTTTAAAATGTCACTTAAGAAGTCTAGGCTGGAGAAACATGATTTATGGGAAATTTAAAATATAATAAATAATTTGAACCAATAAACTACTCTGTATACTCTGTTTAAATTATCATGTAAGAAATTTTGTTGTAAGCAAAATTAATTAGAATTAAGTCAATGAATTTAGTTTTATATTTATAGTATGTAAAATATAATCGAGTCTTTCATCCTTGAGTAAAAATTGCCATTGATGTTTTATCTACTGAGTGTCGTACCTCATACATGGTGTTTCAGATAATCACAATCTCACACAGCTTTTTAAATAAATGTTACTCCCATGTCCACAAATTGAAAGTGGGAGATTTAAGCAATATTTTTATTTATTTATTTATTTATTTATTTATTCAACACTGACATTTTATTTTCTGAAGTTTTATCATTTTTACAAAACAAAACGAAACAAAATGAAACAAAAAGCAGGTATGAAAAACAGCAAAGAGTTTATAGAATTTCTGCACCAGTTTGCACATAAGTCAGTGATTACAAAACTGGTGTCCAATGTGAATACTAATCACAAGCTGACTTCCCTCTTGGTCAGGTGGTTTGTTTTAGAGCTGCTCGATATTTATAACTTTTTATAAGCATTGGTCATTTTTTGAGAACTGATTTGGTTTGTCCAACAAAGTAAACAATTTTTTGCTATGTGGCAGTTTCTTTTTTAAAAAAACACTGAGCTAAAACACAGAATGTGTATTTGTTTGGATCTGAACCAAATCTTTTGAGATCCCAATTACCCTGAAGAACACTGAAGACATTTATGGGGCATATTAGCTTTGTTTTTGCTTGCTTCCTGATTATCTGTTCTGTGGGTGTAAGTATGCTACTTCCTCTCAGCATCCAATAATCATGGCCTCTCAATTTATTTGTGGTCACCCAGGGTTCAGAGCAAGAAGTCTTGCTCTATACAAATGTATCCATAAAATATCAGAGCTTGTTGGGTGGGCATGAACATCAAACTTTTGTTCCAATAATATGGCTCTGTTTGGAAAAAACTGCAAATCAGAAAGAAAGATTTGCAGAAAGAAAGAAAAACTATGGTGTAATTTAAACTCTGGGCAGCCTCTGAATGAAATGCTACTTTCTTTAGAAATATAATAGCTGCCTTAGACATTAAGCAATATTTTAAAATCAAAATAGGATTTATGTACCTAGGTACGCCCTCAAAGCCCTTTCCTTTCCTCACCTCCAACACTCTGGGCTAAACTACTTTTAAAATGTTGATCACAATTCTGGCTTGATCTTGCTAGACAGTTTAGTTAAAAAGATATATCAAGGATCCTAGTGTCTACTAGGGAAGAAATATTTGTAAACCCTGTAATTCTATATTATAAGTTCTCTAAGAGAAGTCCATATGGGGCATGGTTAATAAACAAAGAAAAATGATCATTTCTTCATGGCTTGGTGTCCCTTTCTTATATGCATCACTGAAATAAGTCTATATATTGATGTATAATGTAATTTTTAAGGTTTTTTTTAATATTCCAACTCTAAAGTAATCTGAATGAGAAAATATATAAACAATCAGCTTTAAACCCTCACAGAGACGTACTGGAATCAGATGGAAATTTCATGACTACACATTTGAATTTTTAAGAAATTTATTATAATGTGAATTAATGAAAACAGGGTTTCACGTTTCTTTTATGTATAGGGCCTTGAAACCTTGAAAATTGTCTGGTTTACTTACACTGAATAAATATGTATTTATTTATTTTATTTTGCTTTAAGTTCTGGGATACATGTGCAGAATGTGCAGGTTTGTTACATAGGTATAGGTGTGCCATGGTGGCTTGCTGCACACCTGTCCTCTAAGTTCCCTCCCCTCACCCCTTACCCCCCAACAGGCTCTGGTATGTGTTGTTCCCCTGTTTGTGTCCATGTGTTCTCAATGTTCAACTCCCACTTATGAGTGAGAACATGTGGTGTTTGGTTTTCTGTTCTTGTGTTAGTTCGCTGAAGATGATGGCATCCACTTTCATCCATCTCCCTGCAAAGGACATGGTCTCATTCCTTTTTATGGCTGCATAGTATTCCATGGTGTATATGTACCACATTTTCTTTATCCAGTATATCATTCATTGAAATTTGGGTTGGTTTCATGACTTTGCTATTGTAAATAGTGCTGCAATAAACAAACATTTGCATGTGTCTTTGTAGTAGAATGATTTATATTCCTTTTGGTATATACCCAGTTATGGGATTGCTGGGTCAAATGGTATTTCTGGTTCTATATTCTTGAGGAATTGCCACACTATCTTCCCCAATGGTTGAACTAATTTACATCCCGTTAACAGTGTAAATGTGTTCCTATTCCTCCACAGCTTCACCAGCATCTATTATTTCTTGACTTTTTAATAATAGCTCTTCTGACTGGCATTAGATGGTATCTCATTGTGGTTTTGATTTGCATTTCTCTAATGATCAGTGATGTTAAGATTTTTTTCCTATGTTTGTTGGCTGTGTAAATGTCTTCTTTTGAGAAGTGTCTGTTCACATCATTTACCCACTTTTTGATGGGGTTTTGTTTTTATCTCATAAATATTTTTAAGTTCCTTATAAATTCTAGATATTAGACCTTTGTCAGATTGGTAGACTGTAAAAATTTTCTCCCATTCTGTAGGCTTCCTGTTCACTTTGATGATACTTTCTTTTGCTGTGCAGAAGCTCTTTAGTTTAATTAGATTCCACTAGTCAATTTTGGCTTTTGTTGCAATTGCTTTTGGGGTTTTTGTCATGAAGTCTTTGTGCATGCTTATGTCCTGAGTGGTATTGCCTAGATTTTCTTTTAGGATTTTTATGGTTTTGGGTTTTACATTTAAGTCTTTAATCCATCTTGAATTAACTTTTGTATAAGGTATAAGGAAGGGGTCCAGTTTCAGTTTTCTGTATATGGCTAGCCAGTTTTCCCAGCACCATTTATTGAATAGGAGATCCATTTTCCTTTGCTTGTTTTTCTCAGGTTTGTCAAAGATCAGATGGTTGTAGATGTTTGATGTTATTTCTGAGGTCTCTGTTCTGTTCTATTGGTCTGTATGTCTGTTTTGGTACCAGTACCATGCTGTTTTGGTTACTGTAGCCTTGTAGTATAGTTTGAAGTCAGGTAGCATGATGCTTCCAGCTTTGTTCTTTTTGCTTATGATTGTCTTGGCTATACAGGGTCTTCTTTGATTCCGTTATGAAATTTAAAGTAGTCTTTTCTAATTCTGTAAAGAATGTCAATGGTAGTTTGATGGGAATAGCATTGAATCTATAAACTACTTTGGGCAGTATGGACATTTTTACAATATTGATTCTTCCTATCCTGAGGATGGAATGCTTTTCCATTTGTTTGTGTCCTCTCTTATTTCCTTGAACAATCGTTTGCAGTTTTCCTTGAAGAGTTCCTTCACTTCCTTTGTTAGCTGTATTCCTAGGTATTTTATTCTCTTTATAGCAAATTTGAATGGGAATTCATTCATGATTTGGCTATTTGTCTGATGCTTGTGTAAAGGAATGCTTTGATTTTTGCACATTGATTTTGTATCCTGAGACTTTGCTGAAGTTGCTTATCAGCTTAAGGAGTTTGGGCTGAGATGATGGGCTTTTCTAAATATAGAATCATGTTTTCTGCAAAGAGAGACAATTTGACTTACTCTCTTTTTATTCAAATACCTTTATTTTTTTCTCTTGCCCGATTGTCCTGGCTAGAACTTCCAATACTATATTGAATAGGAGTGGTGAGGGAGGGAATCCTTGTCTTGTACTGGTTTTCAAAGGGAATGCTTCCAGCTTTTGCCCATTCAGTATGATATTTTATGTGGGTTTGTCATTAATAGCTCTTATTATTTTGAGACATGTTCCATCAATATCTAGTATATTGAGTTTTTAACATGAAGGGATTTTAAATTATTATCAAGGGCCTTTTCTGAATAGATTGAGATAATGATGTGGTTTTTGTCTTTGGTTCTGTTTATGCGATGGATTACATTTATTGATTTGTGAATGTTGAACCAACCTTGCATCCGAGGGATGAGGCCGACTTGATTGTGGTGAGTAAGTTTTTTGATTCGCTGCTGGATTTGGTTTGCCAGTATTTTATTGAGGATTTTTACGTAAACATTCAGCAGGGATATTGGCTTGAAATTTTCTTTTTTTGTTGTGTCTGTGCCAGGTTTTGGTATCAGGATGATGCTGGCTTAATAAAACGAGTTAGGGATGAGTCACTCCTTTTCAATTTTTTGGAGTAGTTCAAGAAGGAATGGTACCAGCTCCTCTTTGTACCTCTGGTATAATTCAGCTGTGAATCCATCTATCCCTGGGCTTTTTGTTGTTGTTGTTGTTGATAGGTTATTAATTGCTGCTCAATTTCAGAACTTGTTAATGGTCTATTCACAGATTCAACTTCTTCTTGATTTAGTCTTGAGAGGGTGTATGTGTTTAGGAATTTGTCAATTTCTTCTAGATTTCCTGGTTTATTTGCATAGAGATGTTTATAACATTCTCTGATGGCAATTTGTATTTCCGTGGGGTCAGTGGTGATATCCTCTTTATCATTGTTTATTGTGTCTATTTGATTCTTCCCTTTTCCCCTTTATTATTCTAGCTAGCAGACTATCTATTTTGTTACTTTTTTTTTTCACAAAACCACCTCCTGTATTCATTGATTTTTTGGAGAGTTTTTCTCTCTCTATCTCTTTCAATTCTTCTCTGATCTTAGTTATTTCTTTTTTTCCGCTAGCTTTTGTATTAGTTTGCTCTTGTCTCTCTAGCTCTTTTAATTGTGATGTTAGGGTGTTGACTGGAGATCTTTCTAGCTTTCTGACATGGGCATTTAGTGCTATAAATTTCTGTCTTAACACTACTTTAGCTGTGTCCCAGAAATTCTCACACATTGTCTCTTTGTTTTCATTAGTTTCAAATAACTTTTTTACTTCTGCCTTAATTTCATTATTTACCCAGGAGTCATTCAGAAGCAGGTTGTTCAGTTTCCATGTAATTTTGTGGGTTTGAGTGAGTTTCTTTATCCTGAGTTCTAATTTGATTGCACCGTGGTCTGAGAGACTATTTGTTATGAATTCAGTTCTTTTGCATTTGCTGAAGATTCTTTTATGATAAGTGCCATGTGGCACAGAGAAGTGCAGTTCTTTTATCACATGTGCCATGTGGCACTGAGAAGAATGTATATTCTCTTGATTTGAGGTGGAGGGTTCTGTAGATATCTATTAGGTTTACTTGGTCCAGAGCTGAGTTCAAGTCCTGAATATCCTTGTTAATTTTCTGTCTCATTGATCTGTCTAATATTGACAGTGGGGTGTTAAAGTCTCAATTATTATTGTGTGGGAGTCTAAGTCTCTTTACAGGTCTCTAAGTACTTGTTTCATGAATCTGGGTGCTCCTGTATTGGGTGCAGTATATTTAGGATAGTTAGTTCTTCTTGTTGAATTGTTTACCATTCAATGGTTGAATCTTTACTATTATGTAATGCCCTTGTCTTTTTTGATCTTTGTTGGTTTAAAGTCTGTTTTGTCAGAGACTAGGATTGCAGCCCTTGTTTTTCTTTGCTTTCCATTTGCTTGATAAATTTTCCTCCCTCCCTTTATTTTGAGCGGTTGTGTGTCTTTGCAGGTGAAATGGGTGTCCTGAATACAGCACACCAATGGATCTTGACTCTTTATTCAATTTGCCAGTCTTTGTCTTTTAAATGGGGCATTTAGCCTATTTACATTTAAGGTTAGTATTGTTACATGTGAATCTGATCCTTTCATCATGATGTTATCTGGTTATTTTTCACACTAGTTGATGCAGTTTCTTCATAGTGTCATTGGTCTTTATATTTTGGTGTGTTATTGCAGTGGCTGTTACTGGCTTTTCCTTTCCATATTTAGTGCTTGCTTCCTTCAGAAGCTCTTGCAAGGCAGGCCTGGTGGTGATGAAATTCCTCAGCATTTATTTTTTTCCTCTGATTTTATTTCTGCTTCACTTATGAAGCTTAGTTTGGCTGAATATGAAGATCTGGGTTTAAAATTCTTTTCTTTAAGAATGTTGAATATTGACCCCCAAACTCTTCTGGCTTGTAGGGTTTTTTTCTGAGAGTTCTGCCCTTAATCTTATGGGCTTCCCTTTGTACATGACCTGGGCTTTCTCTCTGGCTGCCCTTAACATTTTTTCCTTCATTTCGACCTTGGAGAATCTGATGTTCATGTGTCTTGGGGTTGATCTTCTCGTGGACTGTCTTAGTGGTGTTCTCTGTATTTCCTGAATTTGCACGCTGGCCTGTCTTGATAGATTGGGAAAGTTCTCCTGGATAATATCCTGAAGTGTGATTTCCAGCTTGTTTCCATTCTTCCCATCTCCCTCAGATATTCCAATCAATCATAGGTTTGGTCTTTTTATGTAGTCACATATTTCTTGGAGGCTTTGTTTGTTCTTTTTCATTCTTTTTTCTCTAATCTTTTCTCCATGCCTTATTTCAGCAAGATGGTCTTCAAACTCCGATATCCTTTCTTCCGCTTGGTCAATTCGGCTATTGATACTGTGTGTGCTTCACGAGGTTCCTGTGCTGTGTTTTTCAGCTCCATCAGGTAATTTATGTTTCTTTCTAAACTGGTTATTCTAGTTAGCAGTTACTATAACCTTTTATCGGAGTTCTTGGCTTCTTCGTGTTGGATTTTAACATGCTCCTTTAGCTCAGCAGAGTTTTTTATTACCCATCTTCTGAAGCCTAGTTCTTTTAATTTGTTCATCTCATATTCTGTCCAGTTCTGTACCCTTGCTGGAGAGGCATTGCAATCATTTGGAGGAGAAGGGGCACTCTGGCCTTTTGGGTATTCGGCATTTTTTGGTTGATTCTTTTTCATCTTCCTGAGTTTGTCTAGTTTCGATCTTTCAGGCTGCTGGCCCTTTGATGGGGTTTTTGTTGTTGATGCTGTTGCTGTTGCTTTCTGCTTGTTTGTTTTTCTTTCAATGGTCAGATCCCTCTTCTGTAGGGCTGCTGCAGTCTTCTGGGGCTTCACATCAGTTCTTCTGGATCACTCCTGTGCCTGGAGATGTCACTCAAGGAAGCTGGAGAACAGCAAAGATGGGTGCCTGCTCCTTCTTCTGGGATCTCTGACCTTGAAGAACACCAGCCTGATGCTATTAGGGTCACTCCTGTATAGGGTGTCTGACAACCCCTGTTGGAGGGCCTCACCCAGTTGGGTGGCACGGGGAACAGGACCCATTTAATGAAGCACTTTGGCTGTCTCTTGGTGGAAGGGGTATGCTTCACTGGGAGGAAATCCACTTGTCTAGGCTGCCTGGATTCCTTAGAACTACCAGGAGAAAATGCCTCAGTCTGCTGGTCCGCAGAGACTGCGGAACCCCCTTCCCTCTAGGGGCTCAGGCCCAGGGAGATCAGGGTTCCCTCCCTGAGCCTATGGCTGGGGAGTTGTTGTAGTTCCTGCAGGGAGCCCCCGCCCAGTGAGGAAGGATGGGTCAGGGTCAGGCCTGAAGATGTGCTCGGGCCACACAGTCTGCCATACCCGGTGTGTTGGGCTGTGTAGGACAACTTTTGAGACCACGTTGTCCAATCTCCCTGGCTCCAGCAGGGGAGCAGGGTGCGGCCTGGAGCTATAGAGGTGGATGCCGCCCTTCCCCCGCCCAGGGAGCTTAGCGTGTTAGGCATTTATGAGTCCCAGTGTTGGCTGCTGCCCCTCCCCACAAGGAAGGAACTCAAATAGCTTAGAGAGCAGGCAGCGCAGCTGTGGCCCTGGTCGCCCTCCCTCCCCGGAGCTTGACAGGCTTAAGCAGATTCTAGCTAAGAGGCTGTTGAAAATCTGCATGGCTCCAGGGTTGAGACCCTAGGCCCTGGTGGCGTGGGTTGAAGAGTTCCACGGAAAAAACAAAAACATGGTTTCCCTGGCTGGGTAGCACGCGCATGCACCGCCTCCCTTGGCGGGGGTTGGGGGGGGGCGTGGGAGCGGGGGACGGGGGGGCGGGGAGGAGTGGGGGGTCGGTGGTGAGGGCTCCCCTGACCGGTGTGCCGCTGCACCACATTGCTCGTCCTTTCTCTCCGTGGATCACACCAGCCACCTAGTCAGTTCTGATGAGAGAACCTGGATACCTTGGTTGCCAGTGCAGGGTCCACACACTATAGTTCTTTTTGATGGGGACCTCCGATTGCTGCTGCTTCTATTCGGCCATCTTGTCCCCACCCCGGGATGACATCTGGTTGCAAGATCCCAGCCCCATGCCTCATCTTCCACAAGCTCCTCTGAGGTAAGCGGCTGCCCAGTCACCCGCTCACACCCATCCCCTTCCTGGCTCAGGGGACAGCTGGCTCCCCGCCTTCTCCGCAGGCCATCTAGGAGCTCGGAGCCTCGCCCTGGGAGTGGGGGTGTAGCTGGCGGGGACCTCGGACCCACGGTGGCGGGAGCAGGGAGTAGGAGAGATGACAGGCCGACAGGTGGCGGGCGGGGGTTCTGGCCTTAGTACTTCGACTGCCTCTGGTGCGGAGCCTGGTGGAGACGGGGCAGGCGGACTGTCCAGGAGGTGAGTTCAGTCCCTCTCTCCTCCTTTCGAGGGGCAGCGATCATCAGGGCCCGCACTGTAGGTGTGTCAGAGAAACTTTGCAGGGCAGGGACCTGAATAAATATTTATTAAATTTGAGCGACTAGTATAGAACTTGGCACACAGTAGTTATTCAATAAATGGTTGTGAGAATAATGAAATAATGATGGAATTATTTAAGAAGTAGTGTTAATATCCTAACTTACCACTTTCCTAAAGGTTAAATATTATTCAGATTATGTATTTTCAAGAAAGCGTTTAATTCTTGGTCACATGAAATCTTTTTTTTTTTTTTTTTTTCCAGTTAGGAACATACTTTGCTGAGTGAACTTCCTTCAGATGACGTGTTGGTTTTTGGATAAAATTGTAATAAAACATATTTTTAACACAAATGTCCTAATGTGAGGCAATATGCTAAGTTCTGGGATATAATATTAACAGGACAAATGTAGTCATTGACTTTACTCAGCAGGAACTCTATAGCATAGAATATGTATTAATTACTATTATGTTATATTATATTCTCAATCATAGAAAATGGATGAATGCTTTAAAAGTAGCTCTCTGAAACAGAAAATATTAACAGCTTTAGTGAAATGTAAATAATAACAGCAAACTGCTCATATTTAAATTGTAACTATGAAAGGTTTGACACAAACACACATACATATGAAAACATCACCACGATGAAGATAACAAATACATCTCCTACCTCTTACTCTACCTACCACCTCCTCTCCCAGGCAACTGCTGATTTCTATTAGTAAAGATGTGTTGCATGTTCTAGAGTTGTATAGAAATAGAGTTACACAGTATGCAGTCCTTTTGTTTCTGTTTTTTTTTCCCCACCCAGAATATTCATTTTGAGATTCAGTCATAATGTTGCATGTTCAATATTTATTTTATTGCCAAAATAGCATTCCATTGTATTTCTATAACTACAGTTCGTGGATCCATTCACCTGTTCGTGGATCCATCCGTGGATCATTTGGGTTGTTTCCACTCTTTGGCTATTACAGGTAAAGCAACTGTGCCTGTACTTCTCTTAGATAAATAACTAAAAATAAAATAGCTGGATCATGTGGTAGGTGTAAGTTTAACTTTTTAAGAGTCTGCCAAACTGTTTACAGTTTGCAAAGTGCTCCATAAAAGCAATGGAATGTACCATTTTACATTCCCACCAGATGCATAAGAGAGTTCAGTTCTTTCACATCCTCTCCAACACGTAATAGGATCAGTCATTTTTATTTTAGCTGTTCTAATAGATGTGTAGAAGTATCTCATTATGTTTTAAAAATAATTTTTAAAAAGATCTCCTGTTCTTCTGTTTACTTTTATCCATGCATATGCATAATGTTTCTTCTCATAATTTTGTTGGTTTTACTTGAGATATAATTCACATACCTTAAGTCTTTCTTTTAAGGTGTAAAACTTTGGGGGTCTTAGTATATTTATAGAAATGTCAACAATCACCACTATCTAGTTCCAAAATATTGGCATCATCACAAAATTACACTCTGTACTCATTGAGAGTGACCTCCTATTTCTTGCCTCCTCAAGCCCCTGACAACAAATCTATTTTCTACTCATATGAATGCCTATTCTAGACATGTCATATAAAAATAATCTGGCTGAGTGCAGTAGTGCAGGCCTGTAATCCCAGAATTTTGAAAGGTGAAGGCGGGGCCGGGCACAGTGGCTGACGCTTGTAATCCCAGAATTTCGGGAGGCCAAGGTAGGTGGATCATCTGAGGTCAGGAGTTTGAGACCAGCATGGCCAATGTGGCAAAACCCCGTCTCTACTAAAAATACATAGTTAGCTGGGCATGGTGGTGGATGCCTGTAATCCCAGGTAATTGGGAGGCTAAGGCAGGAGAATCGCTTGAATCCTAGATGTGGAGGTTGCAGTAAGCAGAGATCGTGCCAGTGCACTCCAGCCTGAGCGACAGAGCAAGACTCCATCTCAAAAAAAGAAAAAAGAAAAAGAAAGGTGAAGGTGAGTGGATGGCTTGAACTCAGGAGTTCAAGATCAGCCTGGGCAACATGGCGAAACCTTATCTCTACAAAAAATACAAATATTAGCCTGCTGTGATGGCATGCGCCTGTAGTCCCAGCTACTTGGCAGGCAGAGACAGAGGATCACTTGAGCCAGGGAGGCAGGGTTGCAGTGAGCCGAGATCACACTACTACACTCCAGCCTGGGTGACAGAGTGAGACCCTGTTTCAAAAATAGTAATAATTATAAATAATAATCGTACAATATGTAATCTTTTGTATCCTTTTTTAAAAATTTACCATAATGTTTTCAAGGTTTATCCATATTGTAGTATGTATCAGTAATGCATTTACTTTGTTGGCAAAATAATATTTCCTTTTATGGCTGGATCACATATCCGTTTGTCAGTTGATGAACATGTGGGTTTTTTTTTGCAATTATAAATAATGCTCCTATAAAAAATTGTGTACAAGTTTTTCTGTGGCTATAGATTTTTCAATTCTTAGTTCTATATCTAAGAGTAGAATTACTGGGTAATATAGAAACCCAATGTTTCACTTAGTAGGGAACTGCCTACATGTTTTTTAAAATAATGGCATCATTTTACAATCTTAACACTAGTCAGTGAGGGTTTGAATTTTCTTACATTCTTACCAACATTTGTTATTGTCTCTTTTTTGTTTATAACTATCCTAGTAGGTATAAAATAGTATCTTATTATAGCTTTTAATTTACGTTTTTCTATTAACCAATTAAGTTGGTATCTTTTCATGTACTTTTTGACCATTTGTATCTCTTCTTGGAAAAATGCCTATTTAAATGTTTTGTCCATTTTTAAGTTGGGTTATATGTCTTTTTTATTGCTAAGTTTTAAAGGTTCTTTATATATTCAGGATCTTGGATATTATTATTTTTATACCTTGTGAATGTTTTCTTTCATTCTGTGTATAGACTTTTCATTTTCTCGACAGTGTCCTTTTAAACACAGAAGCTTCATATTTAATCAAGTCCAATTTATTTATTTATTTTTTAGTTAACTTAATCTTTTGGTATCATAGCTAAGAAACTATTGCCTAATCTGAATTCACAATATTTTCACCTATGTTTTTGTTAAGAATTTTATAGTTTTAACATTTACATTGATGTCATTTTAAGTTAACTTATGTAATATGACGTGAAGTAGGAGGTTCAGTTTCATTCTTTTGCATGTTAATATTTAGCTGTCTAAGTACTATTTGTTGAAAAAACTATCATGTCTTTGAATTGTTTTCTCACACTTGTGGAAAATCCATTGACCATAAATATATAGGTTTATTTCTGGATTCTTAACTCTGTCCCTCTGATCGATATGTGTTTTTTATGAAAATATTACAGATTTAATTCTTGTTGATATGAAGTGGTTTCAAAATTGGGAAATATGAGTCCACCAACTATGTTATTCTTTTTTCAAGATTGTTTTGGCTGTTCAAGATTCCTTGAATATCCAGGTAAATCTCAGGATCAGCTTGTCAATGTCTACAAAAATGTCAGTAGGGATTTTGCTAGAAATTGTATTGAACTTGTAAAACAATTTGAGGATTAATACCATTTTAATAATTTTGGTCTTCCAACCCAAGAACATCAAGTGTCTTTACATTTATTTAGATGTTCTTTAATTTCTTATAATAAAGTTTTATAATGTTAATTCTTATTTTCCAATCTAGATGCTCTAATTTGTTTGTTATTTTAAAATTTATTCTACTTGATGTTCTCTGAACTCCTCTGTGATTTAGTTTCTGTCATTACTTTTGGAAAGTTTTGTCTATTATTACTTCAAACAATTTTTCTGCTTCATTCACTTTTTCTTCTCCTTCTAGGATTTTCCATTAGGCACATTTTATACCATTTTAAATTATTCCACATTTCTTTCTGTTCTCTTTTTTTCTTATTTTTAATTTGTTTTTCTCTTTGCATTATATTTTTATTTTATTTTATTTTTTGAGACGGAGTTTCTGTCTCCCAGGCTGGAGTGCAGTAGCATGATCTTGGCTCACTCCAAACTCTGTCTCCTGAGTTCAAGTGATTCTCTTCCCTCAGTCATCCAACTAGGTGGAATTACAAGGGCACACCACCACACCCAACTAAATTTTGTATTTTTAGTAGAGATGGGGTTTCATCATGTTGGCCAGGCGGTCTCAAACTCCTGACCTCAAGTTATCTGACTGCCTTGGCCTCCCAATGTGCTGAGATTACAGGTGTGAGCCACTGCTCCTGGCCTCTCTTTGCAATTTAGTTTGGGAAGTTGGCATGGATCTATCTTCAGAGTCACTGATTCTTTCTATAACTGTGTTTATTCTACCAAGAGACCAATCTAAGGCGTATTCATTTTTGTTATAGTGTTTTTCATTTCTAGAATTTATTTTTGATTCTTTGAGTTGTCATTTCTTTGTTTACATTTCTCAACTGTTCTTGCATCCTGTATACATTGTCTATTAGCACTTTTAATATATTAAGATCCTTTAATATATCCCCTTCCTGTGTTAGTTCATTTAGGTTGCCATAATAGAACATCTGAAGATTGATAATTTATAAAGAAAAAATATTTATTTGGCTCATGATTCTGACACCTGGAATGTCCAAGATTGGGCAGCTGCGTTTGGTGAGGGCCTCAGGATTCTTCAGTTTATGATGGAAAGTGGAAGGAGAACAGGTGTGTACAAAGAGATAATAAGGCAAGAAATGGTGCAAAAAAGAAAGTCTAGGAAGCCCAGCTTGCTCTCAGGTAACTAATCTATTCCTGCAAGAGAAGAATTCTCTCATGCCCACAATAGAAAAATTAGTTTATTCGGGAGGAATCCACCCCCATGACTCAAGCATCTCCCACTAGGCCCCACCTCTCAGCACTACCACACTGGGGATAAAATATCAGCATAAGTTTTAGTGGGGCAAATCACAGTCAATCCATAGAACTCTCTAATGATTTCAATTTCTATGGCATGTGTGAGTCTGATCTTTAGATGGTCTTGTTTTCCTCTTTTTCTGTTCCTTTCCCCCACTTGAAGAGCCTGTTTCTTAAGGCTATAACTTAAGATGTTTTGTCTCCTCTGTTCCTTACTACCTTCTCTTGCTTCAGTATTCCCAAATGATTCTATTGTAATCCTACTTTCTTTTGACCTAGTTTTGGACTCCTTTGGTAAGACAGAAAGTCTAGAGGGGTTTAAGGTGGGAGGAATATCCTTTGTCCAACTGGGATTAGGTTCTACAAATGTTTTTTCTTGCTGAAGTGAAAACTTTGATATGAAGAAACTTCTGGGTGTATTTCACAATGATTAATCTCCCTCTCCCCTTGCTAGAGATAGAGAGGATATTTCTCAGATTTTAGCCATGAAAAATTATTGGGGTTCTTGGATGTAAAGCAAACAAAACAGAGAGTTCCCCTAAGTCCATCTAGCCAAGAATTATTTTCGCTCTTATGCTATACCATCCTCAGTCTCAAGCTATTTGTCAATATTCCCACTGCTGGGTTTCTTCCATTTAAGTTCCTATTGATTTAACAAAAGGCTTCTACTCCATGTAAATGAGCCATGCCTTCCCAGATTTGGGGGTGGAGATTTGTCTTGCAACCTCAGTTTCAGATTGGACCAAGAAAAGTCATTGTTATTCAGTTTTTCCATATTTTTTCTCATTTTAGGGATCTGAATGAGGATTCCAAGTTCCTTATATAGCAGAACAGAAATTGAAAATCCAGCCCATTTCTTTGTATTCATGTTTATTTGACCTTCTTAGAGCAGACATCTAAATGTTGGATTGTCCTGTTATGTACTGTGTTTTTCTCCCCCTTTTCTATTCATAATCAATGTTTAAGTGAAATCTTAAAAAAGGGTTTAAAGTTAAAGGTGTAAGTTTTGAAATCATACACATTTAAATGGTATTAGTGCCTCAAGTTTTTAATTTGAGGTAAAATATTAAAATATTATGGCATTAAAGACTCAAGTTTTTAATCTGAGGATTTAATACCATTTAAATGTGTATAATATCAAAATTTATACCTTTAACTTTAAAATTTCCACTGAAGCCTATACTCATACAGTCAACAACCTCCCATCTCCCTTATACACTCTCACATATCTGTGTGGGGGGAGGGTGGGGTTGGTTGTGAAATATATAGAATCACAGTTTAAGAAAATGAAGAAATAAAATGTATGTCAAATATAGGATGACCATAGAGACACTGTCCCTGGAGACATGCCCTCAGTAAATGCCAGTACCTTAAAAATAACTCAACAAATATTTATCAAAATAATAAAAATGATATGCACTGAATTTATGTCTAAATGTTTAAGTGTATTGTATATTTTCATTTATATTAACTTCAAACTATTTGTTAGATATAAAACTGTTTTGAGAGTAGACCTTCATTTCAAGTATATTAGAATTTAATTCTAGTTTTTATGTACTATACATATTATATATATTTATATGATATCTTCTAAATAAAAACATTCAATACCTCAATCTTTCAAGAATACTGTGAAGAAATTTCTATCTAAAACTTTATTTTGCTTTTCTTTAAAAAGTAATTGTTGGAGACGTAATAGGATGTTATATCAAGAATGACAGCTTATTCCTAAGAATCTCTAAGGCTTTAGTTAAAAATAAGGAAAAACAATGATCTATGAGGAAATTACAGAATGAGAAAATAAAATTTCAAGCTGCTTCATTGTAGACTTTTAAAATTCATTTGTTTTAAGTAAACCGATATACATTTTTGGAATACAGCATGTCCCTTTGTTATACTTAGCAACATGGATTCCTTGCTGTGATAAGTGGAGCAATTGTTAATTTCAGCTCAAAATGGATTCTAACAAAGCAGTAGGTCCTGTTTTCAGTTAAGCTGTTGAAAAGTTATTTAGTGCTATAAATAGTCTAAAATATTATGCTAAATATTATCTTTTTATAAAAAGTTACTGAAATAATTGAAATGACATTTATTGTTTGCTACTATAGTTGGTATGTTGCTGATTTAATCTTCACAGTAACATAGCAATGCAGGGATTACAAGCCCCATTCTACTGAAAGAAAAACTGAGTACCACAGAGACCATGACACTCCTGGCATGATGGATACTATGTGGCAAGCTAAGATTTGACCTGAGTTCTGTGTTATTCTAAAGTCCATGCTCTTTTTATAATATAATGTGCCTCTTATTTATTTAACATTTTAATATATTTATGATCAATTTCAGCCCCAAAACATACCTGAATATATAAGTATTAGCATAAATTCAATATTATGATATTAACTAGGACAATCATATAATTTATTGTCCAAATATGGGTAATTTTGAAAGTTAAAGTGGTGCTATTAATTGTGCAATGGCAATATGTGTAAACAAGGACTACTCAAATCACATGGGACATGTGTTTACCCTAAAATTAGAAGAACTCTAATGTAATGCGTTACAATATAAATTAGAGAGAATATGGTATAGTAGAATAGTCACTATATTTAGTTATTCCTGTTGGTTCTGGCTTTAATAGTTTTTGGTGGTATGAATTTAAGCAAGTCGTATACTCTCCATAAAATCAGAGAACCAGATTATTTCTAAGACTGCAATTTTGTATATAGAGATATTATTTATATTCAGTAAAACAACCTTTTATTGATTATTGGTTATGAGGAAGAAACAATGATAAGTGCCATGACATATTAAAATACTTTAGATATTGAATAATGCTGGAAACGTCTTACTTAGCAGACCTAAACCAATGATCAAAGTATTGGTAGCAATTACAGTTTTAAATCAGTGATGACTACTTTGAGTAAATTGGGCTGGAGATAATTTTTTGACAAAACAATAAAGCAAAACGTTGCATGACTCTGGTTATAAAACATCAATTTATATTAAGTTGGTTTCAAACTGGAAGAATATTCCTTCAAAGTTCCTATACTGCATGATTCACAAATTCTAACAGTTTTATTGCAAAACACCTTAAGTCTAAGTTAAATGTTCGAAATATATAATGTTCCAAATACAAAGAAATCACCTTTAAAATGTTTATTTTATTAAATCTTCTTACTATACACATTTCATTTAATAATAAATAGGAAGACTTTATTTCTCAGTCTTAGTAAAACGTGATTTTATTGTATCATGCCAACTATAAAAGTAATTTTCCTAAGAGTCAGAGGTTTCTGATAGTTACCCTTCATCATTCAATACCATGTTGAAATAAGCAATTTTTAAAAAGAAAAAAAATAGCAGGCAATACTATAAGCACAAAGAAGAACTTGTGAATTTTTTTGAGTATGCAAAATATGTCATTTAAATAGGCTTTATAATTGCCTTATAGCTAATAAATTGTTTTTTTAATTTGACCTAAATTACATTTGTAATCAAACATTTAGAAAGTACCACACATATGGTTTAAATATCACATATGCAGCCTCTTGAAATTTGTTTTCAGTATATTGTAATTTGCAAACTCAGAGATCATGTTTTAAAAATGTCTACTCTTCTAATCACAAAGATCTATCTACACTCTACCTGTATCACACAGGTATCAGATGTTGCTGTTCTTTTTTATCCATAAGTAGAGTCCACTTACATTACAGTTAATGTACAACTTTTCTTTTTCTATAGTCTTTAAGATACAATTTCACAGATGACAAAAAAGTTTCCAATAATTATGGAATATACCCTGCCAAGATTACAGTATCTTAGAAAACAAAATGGATTTCCTAAGTGAAATGTTCATGAAAAGTTTTCTTTCTAATAGCAGACTTTGTTAATATATGATTGGATTTTATATCATCAGGTAGTAGAGAAAATTTTCTCTAAATACATTGGATTTATTCAAGAATAAAAATAAGGATTCTAATCCAGAATGTATAGAATGGCAGGCCACCAGCCCATTTGGTCTGGGAAGTGTAAGGGGAACTTTTATTAGCCAAAAGAGATCTACATAAGCAGCTCAGAAACAGAGTTCATTGGTTCCGGAGGTTCAGAGTCTGAGTTGTCAGCTAGTTGGTGGAGATGCCATTACTAAGCAAGTGTTCTTTTGAGAACATCTTATCTGAATTACTCCAGGTTTAAAGAATGTCTAGTGATAAACTTTATAAAAACAGAGATGTGCGAAGGGCAGGAACGAGTTTCCTGTGGTGTTTTTTGAAAGTCCTTGAAAACAGTTCTTATATCAGACATGTAAGCATGTCTCAGACATGTAAGCCCTATTTTGTCTGGGTCTGACAAAAAGTGACATCATCTTGTAATTTGCAAACCCAGAGATCATCTTTCACAATATAAAATTAAGAAATAGAAACTCTAGCAATGGTGCAACTGTCCTGTTAGATGATGGAAACCTTTCTTGCATCTGCAAGTTCTCACTTTAATAACATTATTATTATTTGCTTCATCAAGATATAAAAATAACTAATTTCAGTACAGCACTTGTCAATTATGGTTCTAGATTGGCTTAGTATACATATCTGTAGAAGTATATTGATACTGTACTTCGGTCATCTACAGTTATGTTTTAGTTCACAACAGACCATAAATACAGCGGTGGTCCCATAAGATTAAAATGGAGCTGAAAACTTCCTATTGTCTAGAGGTAATTGAAGCCATTGTCAAGACATACTATATTCCTCACACATTTGTGGTGATGCTTGTTTAGACAAACCTGCTGCACTGCCAATTTTTTAAAAAGTAAAAAAAAAATAAAATTTTTAAACATAGAAAAATGGTTATAGAATAAGGATATAAAGAAAATAAAATTTGTATAATGCTGAACCATGTGTTTGAGTTTTGTTACTACAAAAGAATCAAAAATTTTAAAAATTGCAAAGTTTATAAAGGAAAAATGTTACTATAAGCTAAATTTAATTTATTATTGAAGAGTTGATTTATTATTGAAGAAAACTTTTTTTACATTTAGTGTAGCCTAAATGTACAGTATAGTTTTCAGCAATATATGGTAATGTTCTAGGACTTCAGTTTCATTCACCACTCACTCCCTGACTCAACCAGAGCAATTTCCAGTCCTGCAAATTTTGTTCATGGTAAGTACTCTACATGCGTATAGCATTTTTTATCATTTATACTGTACTATAACTTTTTTAGGTTTAGATATGTTTAGATACAGCAATATTTATCATTGTGTACAGTTGATACCGTATTCAATGCAGTGACATGTTGTACAGGATTGTAGCCTAGAAGCAACATGCTAAACGATATACCTTAGATGTGTACTAGGCTATACTATCTAGGTTTGTGTACATAGACTCTATGATGTTTGCACAATGACAGAATTGCATAATGGCATATTTCTCAGAACTTATTCCAATTGGTAAGCAATGCATGATTGTATTTCATATAGCATCTTGTTTTAAAGTCCTCACTACACTAACCAAACAGAGAAGGTTTTTTGTGTATTTTGGTATTTGAAGTAAATAGACACCATGAGCTTGGAACAGATAGATTTCTGAGAAGTATAAGCCTCAATCTACATTTGAAATATTCAGATTACATTTCAAAGAAAATGAAGCTTGAAAAGAAATGAGCACTCTGTCAGAAAATGTGTAATTCAAGATGGTGGTCACAACCCAATCAAGTTGCTTTACTCCCCATAAGCTTTAAAATTTTTATTTATAATTTGAATATTATACTGTGTTGAAGAATGGAAATCCTCCCCACAGGCTATGAACAAATAGTGTACTGTAATATTTATGTTTATGTCTTGGAAATAGTTGCTGGAATGTGCTTCTTAAAGAAATGGATCTTGAAAGAGAACAAAGATATTGCTCCTCCAGTGAGAGTGAAAAATGGTCCAATGCATTTTTGAAATAGGTATTGAATTGTTACAAAGAATGGTAGAATCCAGGGAAATAAAGTAAAAGTGATAGAACTGTAATTTTTCTACATGATTACATAGGAAAATCTAAGTGTTAAGCTCTGTTAACTTTCAAAAATAGAGCATAAAATCTAAGGGATAAAAGAAGTTATTTTTCTTATATTTGTGTGTAACAATACATATACATGAGGGAAAAATAAACATCCAACTTTTTATGAATACCAGTATTCAGTTGGTTCGAAAATGATTCACATACCAGTGGAAAAATATTTCATTCATAATTAAAAGTCAGAATAATAAAAGTAAAACATGTGCCAGTACAATGGCACAGATGGTCATAATTTTGTATTTGACATTTAGATTAACAAAGCACTCTCTGTGAAGCAGATAGAATTTTTATGATCTAAAGTTGTTTCTGATAGGCCAATGTCTGATACTGATCATTCTAAGCTCTTCAAATAATAGGTCAAATTGAGAAAAATATTAAATAAATCCATTAATAAAGAGCTATGCTGCCTATATTGGAATATTTTAGTCATAGGATTTTAAAGCTATTGCTTAGGAAATTAATTATATACATTCATTTACTGTTTTAAATACTTCTATAGTTCTTATTTGTGATATGTTTTTAAAATGCAGTTTTGTTTTATCAAATTCATAAGCAAATGAAGATGCACTTAATGAAATTATTTTAACACACTCATCTTTATATTGGCTTTAAATTATACCTATTTGCTATAGAGTAATATCGCATTATTTTAAAACATTTTTATGATTTATATATACTGTGTTATATAATGAGATACTGTATATATAGTTAACATGGTCTTTATACTTACCATTAAAAAGATGAAATGTATATTTTATAATCATAAACATTTCAGACAAACAATCATGAATACTGAAATATTCCTGGAATGTCAGAGGTAGATTTTATCAAATAATGGGGCAAAGGCTTTTAGTTTTCAGTTTATTTCATAAATATATGCTTTCGGACATACACGAACAAACAATTTCTTCCTGGAGAGTATATAGGTATTAAGCGCTCTCAGAGCTTGACAATGTAAAAATTCTGCCCTTTTTTTGAAAACATGAAGAGTCAAATATTTAAACAATTTAAAATGAGATAACTGCTCTATTTTCCAATGGAATAATTCCAATGCATACTGTGAGTGAAGGAAGGATAGAAAGTAGGAAAGATATCATCCACAGAAAACGACATATGAGTAAGAGCAATTACATAAATTTTTTTAACACATTTGGTTTAATAATGAAGATTAAGTATATCCTAAGCATTTAAGTAGCTGCAACCCATGTGTATTAAATTAACTTCAATTTTAAATTAACTTTTTATTGACAAATAATGCAGAAAAAATATATAGAAATTATAGTGTAGGGCTTGATGAACTGTCATAAACTAACCACACCTATGCAACCTCCATTTAGATTAATAATAAACATTACCAACATCATAGAAGACCCTTGTGCGAGTGCCATGTACTATCCTTTCCCTCCCATGCAAGAGTAACTATATTCTGGCTTTGAATACTATAGATTCTTATTGGCTGTTTCAGAATTTAAATTAATACAAATGTAAAGATTATATTAGTCTGCTTTAACATCTTTCTCTCAACATTTTCTTTGGAAGATTCATTCATTTTGTTATATAGAGCAAGAGCTCATGCATTTTCATTGAAAAATATCACTGTTTTATTGTATGATCATAACAGTATCATCCATTCCATGTTGTTTGAGATTAGTGATGTTTTTTCCAAAGTTGACTTATTGTGAATTATGCTGACAAGATTGTTCTTGTACATTTGTGGTGCACATATGTATGTGTTTTCTTTTTTATATGTAGAATGATAAACTTTATTACATACTGCCAAATGATTGTCCAGGGGAACAGTTCCAGTTTACACTCTTACCAGCAGTATATGAGAGTTCAAGTTGGCCATATCTTAGTCAACTCTTAGAATTGTCGTTCTTTTTAATTTTAGCCACTTGAACTCTAAAATAACACAATAGTACAGTTTTATTTTGCATTCCCATGATGCTTTCCCCAATGTTGAACAAATTTTATATGTTTATCAGCCATTTGAGTAAACTTAAAAAGTACGTGTTGAAGGTTTTTGCCTATTTTTCTTTACATAGTTCTGGATAGCAATCAGTTACATACAAAGCAAATATCTCTTACAGCTACTAAAATAAAATCCTTTGGGAAAAATTAGATTAAAATATATTTTATGTAGCTAGATAGACACATAAATCTATACCTTTCTATATCTCTACCTACTCAGCTACAGCTACAGCTACTTAATTTCCTATCTATTTCTTCTTCCCCTATATTTAATTTTCACAGTATTTCTTTTTTTTCTCTCTTTTTTTATTTATTATTATTATTATTATTATACGTTAGGTTTTATGTTACATGTGAGCAATGTGCAGGTAAGTTACATATGTATACATGTGCCATGCTGGTGCGCTGCACCCATTAACTCGTCATCTAGCATTAGGTATATCTCCCAATGCTATCCCTCCCCCCTCCCCCGACCCCACAACAGTCCCCGAAGTGTGATGTTCCCCTTCCTGTGTCCATGTGTTCTCATTGTTCAATTCCCACCTATGAGTGAGAATATACGGTGTTTGGTTTTTTGTTCTTGCGATAGTTTACTGAGAATGATGATTTCCAATTTCATCCATGTCCCTACAAAGGACATGAACTCATCATTTCTTATGGCTGCATAGTATTCCATGGTGTAGATGTGCCACATTTTCTTAATCCAGTCTATCATTGTTGGACATTTGGGTTGGTTCCAAGTCTTTGCTATTGTGAATAATGCTGCAATAAACATACGTGTGCATGTGTCTTTATAGCAGCATGATTTATAGTCCTTTGGGTATATACCCAGTAATGGGATGGCTGGGTCGAATGGAATTTCTAGTTCTAGATCCCTGAGGAATCGCCACACTGACTTCCACAAGGGTTGAACTAGTTTACAGTCCCACCAACAGTGTAAAAGTGTTCCTATTTCTCCACATCCTCTCCAGCACCTATTGTTTCCTGACTTTTTAATGATTGCCATTCTAACTGGTGTGAGATGGTATCTCACTGTGGTTTTGATTTGCATTTCTCTGATGGCCAGTGATGATGAGCATTTTTTCATGTGTCTTTTGGCTGCATAAATGTCTTCTTTTGAGAAGTGCCTCTTCATGTCCTTCGCCCACTTTTTGATGGGGTTGTTTGTTTTTTTCTTGTAAATTTGTTGGAGTTCATTGTAGATTCTGGATATTAGCCCTTTGTCAGATGAGTAGGTTGCGAAAATTTTCTCCCATTTTCTAGGCTGCCTGTTCACTCTGATGGTAGTTTCCTTTGCTGTGCAGAAGCTCTTTAGTTTAATTAGATCCCATTTGTCAATTTTGGCTTTTGTTGCCATTGCTTTTGGTGTTTTAGACATGAAGTCCTTGCCCATGCCTATGTCCTGAATGGTAATGCCTAGGTTTTCTTCTAGGGTTTTTATGGTTTTAGGTCTAACATTTAAGTCTTTAATCCATCTTCAGTTGATTTTTGTATAAGGTGTAAGGAAGGGATCCAGTTTCAGCTTTCTACATATGGCAAGCCAGTTTTCCCAGCACCATTTATTAAATAGGGAATCCTTTCCTCATTTATTGTTTTTGTCAGGTTTGTCAAAGATCAGATAGTTGTAGATATGTGGCATTATTTCTGAGGGCTCTGTTCTGTTCCATTGATCTATATCTCTGTTTTGGTACCAGTAACATGCTGTTTTGGTTACTGTAGCCTTGTAGTATAGTTTGAAGTCAGGTAGTGTGATGCCTCCAGCTTTGTTCTTTTGGCTTAGGATTGACATGGCGATGCGGGCTCTTTTTTGGTTCCATATGAACTTTAAAGTAGTTTGTTCCAATTCTGTGAAGAAAGTCATTGGTAGCTTGATGGGGATGGCATTGAATCTGTAAATTACCTTGGGAAGGATGGCCATTTTCATGATATTGATTCTTCCTACCCATGAGCATGGAATGTTCTTCCATTTGTTTGTATCCTCTTTTATTTCATTGAGCAGAGGTTTGTAGTTCTCCTTGAAGAGGTCCTTCATATCCCTTGTAAGTTGGATTCCTAGGTATTTTATTGTCTTTGAAGCAATTGTGAATGGGAGTTCACTCATAATTTGGCTCTCTGTCTGTTATTGATGTATAAGAATGCTTGTGATTTCTGTACATTGATTTTGTATCCTGAGACTTTGCTGAAATTGCTTATCAGCTTAAGGAGATTTTGGGCTGAGACAATGGGGTTTTCTAGATATACTATCATGTCATCTGCAAACAGGGACAATTTGACTTCCTCTTTTCCTAATTGAATACCCTTGATTTCCTTCTCCTGCCTAATTGCCCTGGCCAGAACTTCCAACACTATGTTGAATAGAAGTGGTGAGAGAGGGCATCCCTGTCTTGTGCCAGTTTTCAAAGGGAATGCTTCCAGTTTTTGCCCATTCAGTATGATATTGGCTGTGGGTTTGTCATAGATAGCTCTTATTATTTTGAGATACGTCCCATCAATACCTAATTTATTGAGAGTTTTTAGCATGAAGGTTGTTGAATTTTGTCAAAGGCCTTTTCTGCATCTATTGAGATAATCGTGTGGTTTTTGTCTTTGGTTCTGTTTATATGCTGGATTACATTTATTGATTTGCGTATATTGAACCAGCCTTGCATCCCAGGGATGAAGTCCACTTGATCATGGTGGATAAGCTTTTTGATGTGCTGCTGGATTCTGTTTGCCAGTATTTTATTGAGGATTTGTGCATCAATGTTCATCAAGGATATTGGTCTAAAATTCTCTTTTTTTTGTTGTGTCTCTGCCAGGCCTTGGTATCAGGATGATGCTGGCCTCATAAAATGAGTTAGGGAGGATTCCCTCTTTTTCTATTGATTGGAATAGTTTCAGAAGGAATGGTACCAGCTCCTCCTTGTACCTCTGGTAGAATTCGGCTGTGAACCCATCTGGTCCTGGACTTTTTTTGGTTGGTAAGCTATTGATTATTGCCACAATTTCAGCTCCTGTTATTGGTCTATTCAGAGATTCAACTTCTTCCTGGTTTAGTCTTGGGAGGGTGTATGTGTTGAGGAATTTATCCATTTCTTCTAGATTTTGTACTTTATTTGCCTAGAGGTGTTTGTAATATTCTCTGATGGTAGTTCGTTTTTCTGTGGGATCGGTGGTGATATCCCCTTTATCATTTTTTATTGCATCTATTTGATTCTTCTCTCTTTTTTTCTTTATTAATCTTGCTAGCGGTCTATCAATTTTGTTGATCCTTTCAAAAAACCAGCTCCTGGATTCATTTATTTTTTGAAGGGTTTTTTGTGTCTCTATTTCCTTCAGTTCTGCTCTGATTTTAGTTATTTCTTGCCTTCTGCTAGCTTTTGAATGTGTTTGCTCTTGCTTTTCTAGTTCTTTTAATTGTGATGTTAGGGTGTCAATTTTGGATCTTTCCTGCTTTCTCTTGTGGGCATTTAGTGCTATAAATTTCCCTCTACACACTGCTTTGAATGCATCCCAGAGATTGGATGCATATGTTGTGTCTTGGTTCTCGTTGGTTTCAAAGAACATCTTTATTTCTGCCTTCATTTCGTTATGTACCCAGTAGTCATTCAGGAGCAGGTTGTTCAGTTTCCATGTAGTTGAGCGGTTTTGAGTGAGATTCTTAATCCTGAGTTCTAGCTTGATTGCACTGTGATCTGAGAGATAGTTTGTTATAATTTCTGTTCTTTTACATTTATTGAGATGAGCTTTACTTCCAAGTATATGGTCAATTTTGGAATAGGTGTGGTGTGGTGCTGAAAAAAATGTATATTCTGTTGATTTGGGGTGGAGAGTTCTGTAGATGTCTATTAGGTCCGCTTGGTGCAGAGCTGAGTTCAATTCCTGGGTATCCTTGTTGACTTTCTGTCTCGTTGATCTGTCTAATGTGGACAGTGGGGTGTTAAAGTCTCCCATTATTAATGTGTGGGAGTCTAAGTCTCTTTGTAGGTCACTCAGGACTTGCTTTATGAATCTGGGTGCTCCTGTATTGGGTGCATATATATTTAGGATAGTTAGCTCTTCTTGTTGAATTAATCCCTTTACCATTATGTAATGGCCTTCTTTGTCTCTTTTGATCTTTGTTGGTTTAAAGTCTGTTTTATCAGAGACTAGGATTGCAACCCTTGCCTTTTTTTGTTTTCCATTTGCTTGGTAGATCTTCCTCCATCCTTTTATTTTGAGCCTATGTGTGTCTCTGCACGTGAGATGGGTTTCCTGAATACAGCACACTGATGGGTCTTGAGTCTTTATCCAATTTGCCAGTCTGTGTCTTTTAATTGGAGCATTTAGTCCATTTACATTTAAAGTTAATATTGTTATGTGTGAATTTGATCCTGTCATTATGATGTTAGCTGGTTATTTTGCTCGTTAGTTGACGCAGTCTCTTCCTAGTCTCGATGGTCTTTACATTTCGGTATGATTTTGCAGTGGCTGGTACCTGTTGTGCCTTTCCATGTTTAGCGCTTCCTTCAGGAGCTCTTTTAGGGCAGGCCTGGTGGTGACAAAATCTCTCAGCATTTGCTTGTCTGTAAAGTATTTTATTTCTCCACTTATGAAGCTTAGTTTGGCAGGATATGAAATTCTGGGTTGAAAATTCTTTTCTTTAAGAATGTTGAATATTGGCCCCCACTCTCTTCTGGCTTGTAGGGTTTCTGCCGAGAGATCCGCTGTTAGTCTGATGGGCTTCTCTTTGATGGTAACCCGACCTTTCTCTCTGGCTGCCCTTAACATTTTTTCCTTCATTTCAACTTTGGTGAATCTGACAATTATGTGTCTTGGATAATTCTCGAGGAGTATCTTTGTGGCGTTCTCTGTATTTCCTGAATCTGAATGTTGGCCTGCCTTGCTAGATTGGGGAAGTTCTCCTGGATAATATCCTGCAGAGTGTTTTCCAACTTGTTTCCATTTTCCCCGTCACTTTCAGGTACACCAATCAGACGTAGATTTGGTCTTTTCACATAGTCCCACATTTCTTGGAGGCTTTGCTCGTTTCTTTTTATTCTTTTTTCTCTAAACTTCCCTTCTTGCTTCATTTCATTCATTTCATCTTCCAGGGCCGATACCCTTTCTTCCATTTGATCGCATCGGCTCCTGAGGCTTCTGCATTCTTCACGTAGTTCTCGAGCCTTGGTTTTCAGCTCCATCAGCTCCTTTAAGCACTTCTCTGTATTGGTTATTCTAGTTATACATTCTTCTAAATTTTTTTCAAAGTTTTCAACTTCTTTGCCTTTGGTTTGAATATCCTCCTGTAGCTCGGAGTAATTTGATCGTCTGAAGCCTTCTTCTCTCAGCTCGTCAAAGTCATTCTCCGTCCAGCTTTGTTCCGTTGCTGGTGAGGAACTGCCTTCCTTTGGAGGAGGAGAGGTACTCTGCTTTTTAGAGTTTCCAGTTTTTCTGCTCTGTTTTTTCCCCATCTTTGTGGTTTTATCTACTTTTGGTCTTTGATGATGGTGATATACAGATGGGTTTTTGGTGTGGATGTCCTTTCTGTTAGTTTTCCTTCTAACAGACAGGACCCTCAGCTGCAGGTCTGTTGGAGTACCTGGCCGGCCGTGTGAGGTGTCAGTCTGCCCCTGCTGGGGGGTGCCTCCCAGTTAGGCTGCTCAGGGGTCAGGGGTCAGGGACCCACTTGAGGAGGCAGTCAGCCCGTTCTCAGATCTCCAGCTGCGTGCTGGGAGAACCACTGCTCTCCTCAAAGCTGTCAGACAGGGACATTTAAGTCTGCAGAGGTTACTGCTGTCTTTTTGTTTGTCTGTGCCCTGCCCCCAGAGGTGGAGCCTACAGAGGCAGGCAGGCCTCCTTGAGCTGTGGTGGGCTCCACCCAGTTCAAGCTTCCAGGCTGCTTTGTTTACCTAAGCGAGCCTGGGCAATGGCGGGCGCCCTTCCCCCAGCCTCGCTGCGGACTTGCTCTTTGATCTGAGACTGCTGTGCTAGCAATCAGCGAGACTCCGTGGGCGTAGGACCCTCTGAGCCAGGTGTGGGCTATACTCTCCTGGGGCACCATTTCCTAAGCCCGTCGGAAAAGCACAGTATTCGGGTGGGAGTGGCCCGATTTTCCAGGTGAGGTCTGTCACCCCTGGAAAGGGAACTCCCTGACCCCTTGTGCTTCTGGAGTGAGGCAATGCCTCGCCCCTGCTTCGGCTGGTGCACGGTGCACTCACCCACTGACCTGCTCCCACTGTCTGGCACTCCCTAGTGAGATGAACATGGTACCTCAGATGGAAATGCAGAAATCACCAGTCTTCTGCGTCGCTCGCGCTGGGAGCTGTAGACCGGAGCTGTTCCTATTCGGCCATCTTGGCTCCTCCCCCCACAGTGAGTATTTCAATGAAGCTATGAAACACCCAAAAATGTTTTCTCTATAGCAAGATTGGAGCTAATAATTCTCACAACAACATATTTTGTTTTTTTGTTTGATTTTTGTTTGTTTGTTTGTTTTTGAGGTGATCATTAGAAAGCAGCAGTGGATACAATCTCTAGGGTAAAGAACGCAGAGGAAATGCTGACATTTCAATCTTAAGAAACTCCCTATATTAAAGATACTAAGATATGTAAGAAAATATACCTGAGTTGACATTTTTCTTGTTTTCCATATTAGCATTAGTATTCCTTATATTACATGTTATATTATAGTAATTCAATTATGTGGCTGACTGACGTAATACTGCAACCTCTTTGATAAAGTTTTCAATTGTCAGTTGGAACCCCATGGATATTAATCCATTAATTAATAAATGAAAGGGTTTTTAATCTAGCTAGATGTAGTCACATTATACATAGCAAAAAATAAGACTTCAAAAATAAAATATAATGTCATTATTAATTTCCAAACTAACAATACAGATCATCAGTGCATGAGAGAGAGAGAGAGACATTTGGGGGCTGGAAAGGTATTTAGGAACATAGATATAATATAAATGTTAAAAAATTGAGAGATGATGTGAATGTGGCTTTTTCCCCTCAGAGGATAGCACTGGTGGTTAGTACTGTTATTAGGACCTCACTTAGAGCTTAGGGCACTTAAGTAAATGGTCAAAACAACAGTCACCTTTTTCTTTTCTGGAAGGTAATTATTAGCACAACCTCTGTGATCAGCATATTGGAGCATATGGTGGCTGGAGGGCTTCATCCTAGTTAGGCTCTGTTGATAAATAGCCTAGGGAATTCACAGTGTCCATGCACAGAAGAAACCGTCTTCGCTTGTCTAGGACCAGGTTATGATGCTCATAGCATTATCTTATGGCTGACTGAGCACTGTTTTTTTTTTTAAATATTAAAATATACTTTCAGATACCCCATCAAAATTTGTAAATCAATGGAGTTTCTAAATGAAGGTATTTAAAGTTATATATATTTTGCTTTACTTGACCAATACTACTTCTTCTTCCCTCCACCCTTTGGAAAATGTATTTCTCAAGCACATAAAATTGAGAAATATATTAACATTGTTAGAAAAATACTATTGTATAAAAATTAGGTGTTTTCAGGACTATAGAAGTAATCATTACTCCCTTCTGGGAATAAAAAACATTTTACATTGCTAAGTCAGAAATTCTTAGTGTGTGGTTTCATGCAGTACAATATATCATTCACCGTCTAGTGCAGCAAGATCTCTGGCATTTTTCTTAGACAGTTATGGCCAAGAAAAATGGTAATGTTGGAAAAATTTTGCTTCCAATCACAATAACCAGGTGACAATATGTACACGCAGGGTTTTAAGCAGTGGGGAATCACACAGAAGTTTATATCCAAAACTCATAGTTTGATGGCTTGGAAGAGTGGGCTGGATTGCATGCCATTAGCTGTCCTGAGACAGGAGAGAAATCCAACAGTTTATATTTCTGTACACCAAAAGTCTGCTTCACTGAATTATAATTCTCCACCACTCAATTCAGTATAATATTTTTCTAATGTGCTACTTGACATACACAGACTTCTGTAGTTGGCAAAAAGCAAAGAGGCCTGTGACTGTCACTACAATCTAAAATTTTAAAACATGAATACACCTTACTGTAAAATCGGCACTCACAATTATAAAGCAAAGCCCCTCAGATACCTCTCCTGGGATTTCAGTGTCATCTTGATTGTACAAATGAAGAGACCAGGTTATGCAAGAGAAGGGATCTGCTACTCATTAACCTGCTCATTTCGATGGAAATCCAGTACTAGAACCATACAGGTGGTTGCCTAATTCACCATATTTTATTACTCTCATTTCTAAATGTTTTCTTCTAGCCAATGTCTGTATCACAAAGAATGAAAAGGTGCTTGTAGAAATGACAACAGTTCTATATTTGCCCCAAACCTTACCTACATTTTTCAATTATGAAACAAGTTAAAGTTATAATATGTGATCTCTTATGCACATTATGAAACAAAATAATTTGGAATAGAATAAATGCAAACCACAAAAGCAAAACAAAACAACCATCACCCCAATGACGCAATTATTGAAAAACAAAGATGTGGAAATAGATTAACTGTTATACCCACTCTGAAAATTAGATGTGAATGAAGAAATAATATATGTGAAATTGGGTAGCTGTAGCTGAATAGGTACAAATACAAAGAAGTATAGATTTACATGTGTCTATGTATCTATATAAAACATATTTTATCTCATTTTTTCCAAAGAATATTATTTTAAGAATATATTATAAACATATGTTTCTAGTTCTTTGGAAAATATACAAGGAATATGTTTTCAGATAATCTTTTATCCAAACTACAATACTGCTATGTTATATACAGTTATTTATGATAAAAATATCTTAGAATGTTAAGTAAAAGACTTCTATTCTCCTTTAATGACATCAGGCAGATTAACACCCCATTGAAACATGGTTTGGGCTTGACAACAATAAAAGTTGGTGTGGTATAGGAAAGGGAAGATCAATGGTTTTGTGCATGCTTTTAGAATGAAAACTCATGTTCAGTAAAGTATATTCATTAATTCATTCAATAAATAGTACTCAATAAATATTTTCAAGCACCCGTTAAGAACAAAGAGTTTCTCTAACTAGTTATATCAATAATAAAAAGAAACAGATTTCTGTCCTCATGAAGCCTACATCTCATCAGGAAACACACATATTAGAGAGATTTCAGCTCTTATTTTATGAGACCAATTATATATTTTTGATATATTTCACCTGTTAGTCTTCTGTTATTATTTTTTTAATTTTGTATTGAATACATAGGAAATGACAAAAATGTATAGGAAAGCAAATTAAAAAGGGAAAACAGAGCAAACTTTCTTTAGACCCACTTCAATGTTTATATTCTTTGAGCTTATATAACTTGATCTTTATTTTTCAAGCATAAAATATTATTAGGTTTATAATATTAAAGGTTCCATAACCACTGTGAATACTCATGATGTCATAACTGCTTTCCAGTTTCTGACTGACTTGCTTTCTATAACAGCATGGATTATAGATTTTAAAATATTTAAAATAAAAAATTATTAATTACACAAAATTAGATTCACTAGAACTTATTAAATCAGGTAGATTCTAGCTAACAATAAAAATGATTTTTGGGGGGCTGCCAAATTCAATAAGAAAAAGATTATAATCCATATTTTTTCTTAAACATTTAAAATGTCATGAACTTGTGCAATATAAGCTGATTTTTCACAACTAGTTTTCTTACACTTGTGAGGGGGATATCCAGATTCCATACTTTTAAAATGTTAAAGACTACTTCATGCCTACAAAGAGTGGCTTCTCCATTATTGAGTAAAGAAACACAGTTATGGGAAGTATCTGGATCAAGTTTAACAGAAGAAATATTGTACATTTGAGGTAAAAAGATAAATAATATTTTATTGGGAAACAAACAGGAATTGTAAAGATTTTACTGCTTACACATTTGAGAGAGAAACTTGAGCATTTCTGTATTAACAGCAACAGCAGTGGCAGCAGCAGTGACAGAATTAGCAGTAATGTAACGATAATAAAATCAAATAACTTTCACCCCTAGTTAAATATAAACACCTGGAAATACTAAAAGTATAAAATCAATGCCTACATTACCTGGTACAAGTAAATTGATATAGATATAATGTAGTAGATGTCTGTGATTTTTAAATTTTCCTTACTTGAAAACTCTTCAATTTGGGATTGGTGTCCCACTATGATGCCAAAAGATATTGGCTTGGATTAGTTTAATGACAGGTTTTGTGACTGAAAAAAAAATTGTCTGCTTTGTGCAAGGAGGAAACAATCAGGAAACTGGAAAAATATATTAAACAACAATTTTTAGGCAGTGAAAAATAGACAACATTGGTCGTAATCATGGAGAGCAGGGAAACAAATGAAGTAAGCCCTACAATTAACGAGGCTTTCTGCTTAGACTCATTTTCTTGACTGTGAAAAAGAGAGGAAGAATCCAAACAGAGCCCAATGGAATCATTCAATCAAAAAGGTAGAAACTGTTTGAATTAAACAAGCTAGCTACCTTTTTATAGGCAGAGTACCACAGGGTACATAAATGAAGAGAAAGATGTCCACAAAGCTGCAGATAGAGCCTATTGCATCTTTAGACAAAGCCCATCTGCAGGTCAGGCGTGGGGCTCACGCCTGTAATCCCAGCACTTTGGGAGGCTGAGGTGAGCGGACCACCTGAGGTCAGGAGTTTGAGACCAGCCTGGCCAACGTGGTGAAACCAAGTCTCTACTAAAAATACAAAAATTAGCCCGGCGTGGCGGGGTGTGCCTGTAATCTCAGGCTGAGGGAGGAGAATGGCTTGAACCTGGAGGCAGAGGTTGCAGTGAGCCTAGATCCACCATTGCAATCCAGCCTGTGCAACAAGAGCAACACTCCGTCTCAAAACAAACAAACAAACAAACAAACAAAAAAGAAAGAAACCCAATTTGCAAATTTATAGAATTAAAATCACTTATCAGAAATCACATGAAAATGGGAGCCATGTCAATTCTCCTAAACCAGAGACATCTTGTTAAATTCATGTTGAACATCTTGCTGAATGTAGCAGAATTACCACAGCTTAGGAGTGGGGCTAAATTAATTCTAGATTAAAGGAAGTGTCTGGATGAAGTTTAAAAGAAAAAGATAATTGTACATTTGAGGTAAAAATAAACAATTTATTGAGAAAAACAGGTATTTAATTTAAAGATTTTACTGGTTACATATTTGAGAGAGAAATATGAACATTTCTATATTAATATTACCAGCAGTGATAACAGCAGCAACAGAATTAGCAGTATTGTAATGATGATAAACTCAAATTCGATTTGTTTTTATTCGAGTAGATTAAAGGCTGCTCTAGATGTGCACTATTAAAACTTAACAAAAAACTTAGAATGAGTAAACTGATCTTTAAATAACTTGATTGCCAGACAAAGCAAAGTTTAAAACTGTTTAATAGAGTAAAACAAAATCCAGCATTCAACAGTGTAAAATTTATAAGCCTAGAATCCAATAAAATACTGCTATATATACAAGGAAGCAGGAACATTTAATTTATAAATAGGAAACGGAACTGATAGAAACAAACTGAAACATGATGGTTTTAATAGAATTAGCAGGCAAGAATATTAACTCTACTGTTACAAAAATACTCAATATGTAAAGAGATATACAGGAAAGCATGAGCATAATAAGGATAGGAATGAAAGATTTAAAATTATCACAAATCAAATGTCAAGAAATAAGAAACACAATATTTGAAATGCAAATTCCTCTTGATTGGATTAATAGAAGATGAGGTACTGCAGAACAAATGATCAGCATACTCAAAAATATGGCAACAGAAACAAACGGAAAAATTAAGGACATCTAGAAAAATAAAACTGAAAAAAATTGCAATACATCTATTGTGTGCAATGCATCAAACATACATCCAATTGGAGACTCACACATGTAATCAGAGTTCCAGAATTATGGAGCAGACACAAAAACAATCCTTAAAAATATAATGGCTATTTTTTAAAAATTTGATGAATATTGTAAATCCACAGATTCAAGAACCTCAGTAAACAAGTAGACTAAACTGAGGAAATACCAAGATGCTTCATAATTGAATTATTTACAGCAGCTGCTAAAAAGAAAAGCAACAAAAGGAAAACAAGGGGTTTACTAGCCAGAGAAACAAATATAAGTATTATCGTAGACATTTTGTCAGGAAGTCTGTAAACCAAAAGACAATGTCATTCAAAAATACTGTAAAATCAACAAGAATAACTCTGAATGTAGGACTCTATATTTAATACAAATATCTTTTAAAAGCAACGTCCAAGGACTTTGGTTTCTGGTTGAGGTGTATAAACAGAAACATAGAAAGTGCATTTTCATCCTTACAGAAATAGTAACAACAGCAAATCACTAGACAGTACAAAATGTACCATTTTTTGAACCCATCTCAGACCTAAGTTTGCAGAACAAAAACCAATTTGAAATCATTGCAAATTGAAATCTATGATATCTGAAATCTGTGAAATCAATGCAAACCTATAAGGAGAAAATGGTCATGTTTACATGATTATCTGGACACATGCAGCCAAACACTCATGAGAACTGTTATGGAAATAAAAATTGTTAAAAATCGGTAAAGGCCAAATGTAGACTCGAAGAATGTAAAATCCATTAAGGATGCAAATGCGCCCACTTGCAGGGTCTTCCCTTTGGACTTTACTGGAAAATCTTACTAAAAATAATGATGAGAAACTTGAGAAAGCATTTCTTATAGCAAAAGCCAGAGAAAGAGTGACAGTAGCTGCTGCAGGAAAGCATCACACATTGCTGTTTCTTGTCTCTTATCTCTAATAGAGAATGAAAGTCTTAAATTGGAAGGGAAGAACAACAAACAATGTCACTCTTATTCAGGTTGAAGGAAATAGAAACAAATCCGTACCTCTGGGAGCAGAGCAGGAGTGAATGCCAGACCCAGAACTACAGCTTCAGGAGAAGCAGGGACAGCGAAAGGCCGCACTCTCAAGACCCAGGGAAAGAATGGCTGCCTAAGAATGAAGCTTAATAAGAGTAATAGAGAATGTGCTCTTTCCTCTTCTGCAACAACCAACTACCAAGCTAACAAAAGTCAAAAATAAGTAGCAGTCTAACATATTCCTGGAAAGAAATTCTCTCTGAGACACAGCAAAAAGGGATGTCCTAAGATGAATGAATAGTAACTGAAAGAATGTCTTTGAAAAATGAATCCTCCTTTTATTTTTTTATTTTATATATATATATATTTATTACACTTTAAGTTCTAGGGTACATGTGCACAACGTGCAGGTTTGTTACATCTGTATACATGTGCCATGTTGGTGTGCTGCACCTATTAACTCGTCATTTATATTGGGTATATCTCCTAATGCTATCCCTCCCCCTCCCCCCACCCCACAACAGGCCCTGGTGTGTGATGTTCCCCTTCCTGTGTCCATGTGTTCTCATTGTTCAATTCCCACCTATGAGTGAGAACATGCGGTGTTCAGTTTTTTGTCCTTGCGATAGTTTGCTGAGAATGATGGTTTCCAGCTTCATCCATGTCCCTACAAAGGATATGAACTCATCATTTTTTTATGGCTGCATAGTATTCCATGGTGTATTTGTGCCACATTTTCTTAATCCAGTCTATCACTGTTGGACATTTACTGGCCATCAGAGAAACGCAACTCAAAACCACAATGCGATATCATCTCACACCAGTTAGAATGGTGATCATTAAAAAGTCAGGAAACAACAGGTGCTGGAGAGGATGTGGAGAAATAGGAACACTTTTACACTGTTGGTGGGAGTGTAAACTAGTTCAACCATTGTGGAAGACAGTGTGGCGATTCCTCAGAGATCTAGAACTGGAAATACCATTTGACCCAGCCATCCCATTACTGGGTATATGCCCAAAGGAATATAAATCATGCTGCTATAAAGACACATGCACACGTATGTTTACTGCGGCACTACTCACAATAGCAAAGACTTGGAATCCTCCTTTTAAACACAACATATCATGAGTTGAATTTAAAGCCTATGGAGCACTGAGTGTAACCATAGTGACAGCAAAACCCAAATAACCCACCTCAACATCTAAGAAAATTAGCCCTAAATCTCAAAGAAACATCTACCAGAACAAAGGATATACAGAAATGTCAATTTTAAAGCATAAATATTATTTACTTCAGTATCAGTTATCTACATATTTGTTTTTCAAAATTAATGACAGTCACAAAACTGTAGACTTAAGAATCTCAGAGAACATTCAGCATGAGAAAGGCACACAAACACAATTCTAAGCATGTCATGCTCAAACTGTTAATAAACAAAAGGCAAAATAAATAAATAAATAATCTTGAATGCAGCCATAGTAAAAGGCATACATTATATACTGAGAAACAAAGAAAATATTTACAGGATATTTCTTGGTAGAAATTATCCAAAATAAAAGCAAATTGAGTGAAATAAAATATGTCAACCAAGAATTTTAAACTCAGTGAATGTACCTTTTTAAAATGAAGGATAAATAAACCCTTTTAAATACAATAAAAATACAGAAGTTGTTACTAATAGAATTATACTGTAAAAATGATAAAGGCAAATTTTCAGTCAGAGTAAGTCTGATACCAAGTAGAAAAATGTGTCTCCACAAAATTTGAAGGACACTAAAAACAGAATAAATAAACTTTAATGTTCTCTTATTTTTAATTGCTCTAAAATAGAACTTTTGGTATATAACTAGAACAGTAGGAATATCATGTTTTTAAAGCATATGTAAAATTAAAATTCATAACATAAATAACAGAGGATAGTAAGAATTGGTCAAATATTGTTGAAGTCCCTTACAATAGAAATCATGTGGCACAATATTGTTTGAATGTGAATGTTAATTAATTAAAAGTGTTTATTTTAAACTCTAAAAGTCACAATTTTTAAAGTAAAAGTAATCAGTTAAAGGTTGCCATGACATAGAATAATAAAAATTATACAATTTATTGAAAAAAGCAAAAATAAAAAATAAAATAAGAGATGGAAAAAATAAACAGGAAGATGATAAATATTAATCCTATTATAAGAAACACATTAAATGAAAATGGTCCAAACACAACAATTAAACAACCAAGATTGTTATTTGAGGAAAAGAGAAAAAGAACACTATTCAGTATATGATGTTTATAAGACACTCATTTTATATACAAAAACATGGGCAATATAAAAGGAAACTGATAGAAAAAGTTAGGCTATTAAGAAAAGACTGTATAGACTTGAAAACAATAACTATTTTCAGGAACCAAGAATTCTTACGTAGTGATAAAAGGGTCATTCCTCCAAGAAGATATAATAATATTAAATACAAATGCACTTTAAAATAGCTTTAAAATACATGAAGCAAAAACTGATAGAACAAAAAAAAAATCAGTAAATCAACAATTCAAATTAAAATTGTCTTTTTTTCTCATTAAATGATTGAACAGAAAACCAGTAAGAACACAGAATACCTGAACAACACTATTTGCCAGTTCAACCTAATTGAGATTTATAGAATGGTCCATCGAACAACAGAGAATACACAATTTTGTCAAAAGTATCTAGAACATAAGAATGCTTGTGATTTTTGCACATTGATTTTGTATCCTGAGACTTTGCTGAAGTTGCTTATCAGCTTAAGGAGATTTTGGGCTGAGACAATGGGGTTTTCTAGATATACTATCATGTCATCTGCAAACAAGGACAATTTGACTTCCTCTTTTCCTAATTGAATACCCTTGATTTCCTTCTCCTGCCTAATTGCCCTGGCCAGAACTTCCAACACTATGTTGAATAGAAGTGGCGAGAGAGGGCATCCCTGTCTTGTGCCAGTTTTCAAAGGGAATGCTTCCAGTTTTTGCCCATTCAGTACGATATTGGCTGTGGGTTTGTCATAAATAGCTCTTATTATTTTGAGATACGTCCCATCAATTCCTAATTTATTGAGAGTTTTTAGCATGAAGGGTTGTTGAATTTTGTCAAAGGCCTTTTCTGCATCTATTGAGATAATCATGTGGTTTTTGTCTTTGGTTCTGTTTATATGCTGGATTACATTTATTGATTTGCGTATATTGAACCAGCCTTGCATCCCAGGGATGAAGCCCACTTGATCATGGTGGATAAGCTTTTTGATGTGCTGCTGGATTCTGTTTGCCAGTATCTTATTGAGGATTTTTGCATCAATGTTCATCAAGGATATTGGTCTAAAATTCTCTTTTTTTGTTGTGTCTCTGCCAGGCTTTGGTATCAGGATGATGCTGGCCTCATAAAATGAGTTAGGGAGGATTCCCTCTTTTTCTATTGATTGGAATAGTTTCAGAAGGAATGGTACCAGCTCCTCCTTGTACCTCTGGTAGAATTCGGCTGTGAACCCATCTGGTCCTGGACTTTTTTTGGTTGGTAAGCTATTGATTATTGCCACAATTTCAGCTCCTGTTATTGGTCTATTCAGAGATTCAACTTCTTCCTGGTTTAGTCTTGGGAGGGTGTATGTGTTGAGGAATTTATCCATTTCTTCTAGATTTTCTAGTTTATTTGCATAGAGGTGTTTGTAATATTCTCTGATGGTAGTTTGTATTTCTGTGGGATCGGTGGTGATATCCCCTTTATCATTTTTTATTGCATCTATTTGATTCTTCTCTCTTTTTTTCTTTATTAATCTTGCTAGCGGTCTATCAATTTTGTTGATCCTTTCAAAAAACCAGCTCCTGGATTCATTTATTTTTTGAAGGGTTTTTTGTGTCTCTATTTCCTTCAGTTCTGCTCTGATTTTAGTTATTTCTTGCCTTCTGCTAGCTTTTGAACGTGTTTGCTGACAGAGAGCCAAATCATGAGTGAACTCCCATTCACAATTGCTTCAAAGAGAATAAAATACCTAGGAATCCAACTTACAAGGGATGTGAAAGACCTCTTCAATGAGAACTACAAACCACTGCTCAAGGAAATAAAAGAGGATACAAACAAATGGAAGAACATTCCATGCTCATGGGTAGGAAGAATCAATATCATGAAAATGGCCATCCTTCCCAAGGTAATTTACAGATTCAATGCCATCCCCATCAAGCTACCAATGACTTTCTTCACAGAATTGGAAAAAACTACTTTAAAGTTCATATGGAACCAAAAAAGAGCCCGCATCGCCAAGTCAATCCTAAGCCAAAAGAACAAAGCTGGAGGCATCACACTACCTGACTTCAAACTATACTACAAGGCTACAGTAACCAAAACAGCATGGTACTGGTACCAAAACAGAGATATAGATCAATGGAACAGAACAGAGCCGTCAGAAATAATGCCAAATATCTACAAGTATCTGATCTTTGACAAACCTGACAAAAACAAGCAATGGGGAAAGGATTCCCTATTTAATAAATGGTGCTGGGAAAACTGGCTAGCCATATGTAGAAAGCTGAAACTGGATCCCTTCCTTACACCTTATACAAAAATCAATTCAAGATGGATTAAAGACTTAAATGTTAGACCTAAAACCATAAAAACCCTAGAAGAAAACCTAGGCATTACCATTCAGGACATAGGCATGGGCAAGGACTTCATGTCTAAAACACCAAAAGCAATGGCAACAAAAGCCAAAATTGACAAATGGGATCTAATTAAACTAAAGAGCTTCTGCACAGCAAAGGAAACTACCATCAGAGTGAACAGGCAACCTACAAAATGGGAGAAAATTTTCGCAACCTACTCATCTGACAAAGGGCTAATATCCAGAATCTACAATGAACTCCAACAAATTTACAAGAAAAAAACAAACAACCCCATCAAAAAGTGGGCAAAGGACATGAACAGACACTTCTCAAAAGAAGACATTTATGCAGCCAAAAAACACATGAAAAGATGCTCATCATCACTGGCCATCAGAGAAATGCAAATCAAAACCACAATGAGATACCATCTCACACCAGTTAGAATGGCAATCATTAAAAAGTCAGGAAACAACAGGTGCTGGAGAGGATGTGGAGAAATAGGAACACTTTTACACTGTTGGTGGGACTGTAAACTAGTTCAACCCTTGTGGAAGTCAGTGTGGCGATTCCTCAGGGATCTAGAACTAGAAATTCCATTCGACCCAGCCATCCCATTACTGGGTATATACCCAAAGGACTATAAATCATGCTGCTATAAAGACACATGCACACGTATGTTTATTGCTGCATTATTCACAATAGCAAAGACTTGGAACCAATCCAAATGTCCAGCAATGATAGACTGGATTAAGAAAATGTGGCACATATACACCATGGAATACTATGCAGCCATAAAAAATGATGAGTTCACGTGCTTTGTAGGGACATGGATGAAATTGGAAATCATCATTCTCAGTAAACTATCGCAAGAACAAAAAACCAAACACCGCATATTCTCACTCATAGGTGGGAATTGAACAATGAGAACACATGGACACAGGAATGGGAACACTTTGGGGACTGTTGTGGGGTGGGTGGAGGGGGGAGGGATAGCATTGGGAGATATACCTAATGCTAGATGACAAGTTGGTGGGTGCAGCGCACCAGCATGGCACATGTATACATATGTAACTTACCTGCACATTGCGCACATGTACCATAAAACCTAAAGTATAATAATGATAATAATAATAATAATAATAAAAGAAAAAAAAAAAGAAAAAAAAAAAAAAAGTATCTAGAACATTTATCAAGATAGAACACATTCTGGGCCATGAAACAATCTAACAAGTTAAAATAATGGAAATCATAAAAGTATTTTTGTAGATATAATGCAATACACTAGTAGTACTAATAAGATATTTGTAAAATTCTCAAATATTTCAATATTAGATATCCAACACCCTTCTAAATAATTCACGTTAAAGAGGAAGTCTCAAGGGAAGTCAATCAAAATATGTAGAACTGAATGAAAGCCAAAACATAATATGTCACATTTATGAGATAAAGTAGTTTTCAGTGCTCTGAGAATTGCTTAACTTGATAAGTGATATCTACAGAATACATAAAAACATCTTCATATTTAGTGGTGAATGAATCAATGTTTTTCCTTAAATTAGGAACACGGAAATAACATATTCTTTTTCCACTCCTACTCAGCATTGCCCTGATATACTAGAAGTCTTAGTCAGTTCAACAAGATAAGAAAAATAAATAGAATACAGATTGAAAATAAATAAATAGAAGCATTTATATTAGAAATGATATACTGGCTGCTGTGCAGATATGGATTATAGAGGTGACTATGTAAATTAATATCCCATTCAAAAAAAAAAAAAGTATACCAGTCAGCTATTCCTGGTAAAGGAGAACATATAATCTCTCTAGATATAGAAAACATCTTATTTTTCTATAATTTTGCATTGTTTTCCTCATCTTTCCTGACAAAATCCCTATATTATTCAAGTGTTTACCCCTTTTCATGAAACCCAGGGAAGTTGATTCTAGTCTTGTTAACACAGACCTGATTTGTGTGAGATTACACCCAGAAATTGGTTCAGAAATGAGGTTTTAGCCAAAGAAGCTCTAACAAATAGTTTTCTGGGAGTTCTGTGAGAGTTTTCGCAGGTGATTCTTCCTATTCCTAATCATGTCATCACACAAATGTATCATCTCACTATGAGCCTGAAGCTGACACACACAGTACATCACAGCCAGGAAATTTGGAGAGAAGTGAGTCAGTATTAAAGAATCAAGTCAACCCTAAAGCCTAATTCTGCACTTCCAGTTTTGTGTGCCAATAAATTTCATATTATTTAAAACAGGCTGAGTTGAGTTTTATGCTAGCTGATGTGAAAAAAAAAATCTTTCTTGAAACAGAAGCAACAAGCAGTAGCAATAATAGGCATTAAATGGCTATTGTAATTGGCCAGGTAAAGGTAATTATGGCTTGGATGAGGAGAGGTGCAGTGAAAATGGACATGGACAGGTTTGGGATATACTTTGGAGGTAACGGAAATGTGTTTTGTGATAATATGAATGTCTGGGGTAGTGCATGGAAGGCAGCACAGATCATTAAAGAAGCTGAGGAAAAATATTTTAAACAATTTGTCTAAAGTCACAAAGCCAGTTATCAACAGAAACAAGACTTAAACCTATAGTAACATATACCAAACACATGCTTTGAATTTACACGTCTATTAGAAAGACTCATATATTTCCGTGTAAATAATTCAAAATGAATTATATATTTCATTTCTTAATATGTACCTACAATAAATTTGGTAGGTTTCTTTTTTTCATTTCTATTATAAAGGAAGATTGCTTACAAACTAGAGAGAAGGCAGAATCACTTTGCTCAACCTCTTAATAGTCAACACCAGAATAAAAGCCCAGCTCTGTATAATTATTAAAATCTATAGCTATATGTAAAGTAAGTCAAAGAGTATGTCTTTAGTCCATTCTCTGTTGGTATCACAGAATGTATAAATTATAATCACAGAATGTATAAATTATAATCATTAGAAGTTTATTTGATTCTGGAGTGGAGAAGAGCAAGAGCATGGCTCTGGCATCTGGAAAGGGTCATCCCATGGTGGAAGGGTGAAAGGTAGAAGTGAGCAAGCAAAAAAGAGAGATAGCACAGGACTAAGCTCAGGGCTATCTTTATAACCACACGCTCTTGTGATAGTTAACCATTCCCATAGTACTGACATTAATCCATTCATCAGGGCTCTGCCTTCTTAACCCAATGACTTCTTATTAGGTCCCATCTGCCAACATTGTTGCAATAGTAATTAAGTTCCAAACATATAAACTTTTATGGGACCTATTCAAACTGTAACAGAGTATTTTACTGAAAATATTCAGGTTTATTGATCAAAGCACTTACCAACCTTGAAATTAAATTGTTTTCTCAATTTTTAAATGTATGTATTTAAACAAAATTGCTCACTAAATTTCTCCTCAGTGCTACTGAAACTTTTAAAAGATGCACATATCTGGTATTTTGTGAAATGCATATCCATTTCATTCATGTGGATATGAGGATTTCATTTAAACAAAAGAAGGCAATTATGCCTGTGAACTGATTGTTTTGTTTTCTTTTTAAAAACAAACTCATTGAAGTGGTATGTTTTTATTTCCTACTTTTTTAATATAAACTTTTGGTAAAAGCTAATTTCAGGGAGTACCATTAATGCCTTTCATCTGGAAGTTCAGTAATTGAGATTATATATTGTAGAGTAAAAACATATTTTTTTACATTGAAATAATAGTAACTAAAGTTTACAAAAATTTCAAACTGCATCAAAGAAGGAGAACTGAACTGGAACCCTATACCTACTGACTGTGGCCTAAAGCAATTATATAATCACACTAGGCTGTAGTTTTTCATGTTTTAAAAAAGGGAAAAAGTATTTTATGCACTTCATCTTACTCATCTTTTCAAAAATAAAGCAAAATTAATTTTTCAAACAAGTATACATATTTCAATATTTGTTCTGAGATAAATATTTTTAAACTTTAAACATTTTATGTAATGTAAAAATGATTTTCCAATACAACATATCAGTTTCTGTGCATCTAGACTGAGACTGAAACAGCAATAATTAATTTGCTTTTATATTCCTTGATCATACCTTTAATTAAGATTAAGGAAGTCTGAGTCGTACATAAAAATATGCTTTCCTTTACTGTATAAAATTAGTAGAAATGAGAAAATTGGATGGCTTAGGGCTCCCTAACTATGAGACTATACAGCCTTTTAGAGACAATATGTGAGCATTCTTACCACTAACCAAAATGGAGTAATAGGGCCACATTTACTGTCCTAACAAAAACAACCACAAGCAAACATCAAAACAACCCACAATACATATATAATAAACAATGTATTTGAAGACACTACAAATAAGGCATTAAAGAACTGTTATTTCTGAAAGAATAACTGGAAAAAATTAAAGTGAATTCTATGATTACCTAGTTTATTTCCTTAGGACAGTTTCCAGGAAAATGGGCAGAAACAGAAAGCCCCAGTGGGACACAGAAAGTTTCCCAAAATTAAGAAATGGAGCTGACGTTTCAAGGAGCTGCAGTTTGTAGAACTGAACAACATAGGAGAACACATGAGAGAAACCTGGAGATGCACAATGGCACTCACAATGGTTCATCAGAATACTGATCTGTTCATGTGTATGATGAAACTACCAAAGACTCAGGTAAAATCACCAAATGAGACTAGAAGGAAATTATGTCCGTTTCCAACAGCCAGAACACAATTATTAAGTCACAGCGCATTGGATAGAGGACTCAGAAAACAATTAGTTGTAGACTGAGCCTGGTCTGAAACTCTGGAAAAAGTTATGAAAGCAAGACTTGAAAGGGTTATTCTTTCCAAGAAAGTTAACATTCTCACAGTGGAAATTTAAAGAATTTGTAAAGGAATACAAAAATATCCAGTACCCAACATAGTAAAATTACTAATGTTGAGGATCCAATGAAAGATTATCAGAAATATGAAACTGCTGAAAAATATGATCCATAATTAGGGAAATTTATCAATCAGTTGAAACAAAACCAGAATTGACACAGACATTACATTTAGCAGACAAAGATATTAAAAAGTTATTTAAATACATTGTGTGTATTCATAAAGATAAGTAGAGGCATATGAAATATAAAGAAGACCCAAAATGAACTTTCAGAGATGAAAACTACAATGTATGAGGGGAAAAATATACTGGATAGGATTATCAACTGATTAGATATTATAGAAAAAAAGATTAGTGAACTTGAAGACATAGAAATTGATGCCAAAACTCTAAATAAAATTTTTTTAAAAAGCCTTATGTATATAGCGTTATCTATCTATCTATCTATCTATCTATCTATCTATCTGTCTATCTATCTAATCTATCTATATCATCTGTCTGTATCTATCATCTATCATCTCTATCTATCTATCTAAATGTGTAATACAACATGACCAAATAGTTCATTTTAGAAATGCAAGGCTAGCTTAACTTTCAAAAAATAATGAGTGTAATTTAATATCTTTTTTAAAAACCAAAAGAAAATAAATATGATAATCTCAATAGATATAGGATAACTTGCAACACAAGTAGATTCAGATTAGAAGGGGTTTTACTGTACTGGATAAAGAGCATCTATGAAATCCCACAAATAACATCATACTTGGTAAAATACTGAATGTTTTTCCCCATAGAAAAAGTTCAAGGATATTACTCTTATGACTTCAATTTGACATTAAACTGCATGTTCTAGACATTGAAATCAGGCAAGGGAAAGACATAAAAAGCACTCTGGTTGGAAAGAAAGATGTAAAACTGTCACCTTTCTGAAGAGAATGTGACTGTCTATGTAGACGATATGACAAAATATACAAATTAAAATCAGTATATAAAAATAAATAGTATTACTGTATTATAACAAAGGAAAATCAGGAGGGGAAATATAGAATAATATTTATAGTACCATCAGAAATATGATATACTTAGAGATAAATCTGACCAAAGATATAAAAGACATGTTCACACTAAAAACTACAAAAATGATTGAGAGAAGCTTAAGAAGACTTGAGTAAATGGGGAGACATGTGATTATGTTTCAGAAGATCAAATATTGTTAAGATGTCAGTTCCCCCAAATTTATCTGTATATTCAACTTAATCTCAGTTGTAATTCCATCAGGTGTTTTGTGAGGATTTCCTAAGTGATTCTAAATTTCATTAGGAAGTTCAGATCACCTAGAATACTCCAAAAAATTATAGAAAAATTTAAAAAGTAGCCGTACTTGTTTCAAAATGTATTATAAACCTAGAGTAATCAAGATAGTATGGTATTAATGAAAGGATAGAAAAATGTCAATGAAACAAAATAGAGAATCCATGAATAGATCCACATATAGGTGGACAACTGATTTTCAACAAAAGTGCAAAACCAATATGTGGAGAAAAAATATGCATTAAATAAACTTTGATAAATACTGCAAATCTTATACAAAAATTAGTTAAAATTATATCACAAATCTAACCATAAATTCTAAATTATAATTTGTCTTAAAGAAAGTATAGGAGAAAAATCTTGTGATTTTAGTTCAGGTAAAAATTTCTTTGATGTGACACCAAAACATGATCCATACAATAATAAATTAATATTTAGACTTCATCAAAATTTAAAATGCTTGGTCTTTGAAAAATACTATTAAAAGAATGAGGTGACAAGCCACAGAATGGTTCAAAATAATTACAAAGCATATACATCAAGTGGACACTAAATTAACACAAATATATGTTTATTTCTAATGGTTTAAAACAGGAAACAACCCAATATCACTCAGCAACTGAAAAGAATAAACTAATTGTGTTATATCTATACAGTAAATTATGACTTGTCAAAAAATTAAATATTGATATATTTTCGACATAGTTGATTCTCAAAGCTATGCAGAGTGAAAGAATTCAGGCAAAATGAGTATATAATATATGATTGCATTTACATAACATGCTAGAGGGTACAACTTAAAATGCAATGACAGAATGCTATCGGTGGTTGTCCGGTGATAAAAGAGCAGGAGGGAGGGATTACAAAGAATGTAAAGAACCTCCAGGCGCTGATATATCTATTTAATGTTTTATTTGGTGAGAGCCTTACAGATGTATACAAATACCAAAATTTATTAAGGTTATTCCTTACATATGTACCATTTATATATGTATTATGAAAAATATTAAATTTTGAGTGCAATTATATATGCTGGATTGAATATATGCATTTATCTCCACTTTCTACTGAAACATCAATAAAATGAGAGTAAAATACTGAAAAAAAAATCTACTCACAATGAGGATATGGCAGAAAGTTTGGTGATGTAAAGCTATTTTTGAAAGGTAGAGATGAGGGTCTGTTTTTTAAGAGGAAGCTAGACCTTAAGTGCTTGCTGAGAAAAAAATCAGTAAGAAGCTGAAATGCAGTTGCTGCCACAGAAAACCATCCCAAACTGCTCAGGAAACAGAGGCTGTAGAAAAAAGTCCAGAAAGAGTGCTGATGCTAGAAACAAGCAAATTGTTTAAAAATGTAAACGGTGTAACTAGACATGACTTTGAAAAGTTAAATCCATCTTACTATCATAAAAATAGGCCTAGAATCCTTCCCCTGCTTAGTACAGAGTTCAACTGTCTTAGGCACACTTATCTACACCAAGCAGACATTGGAACTGTTGCTCCTGGGGAAAGGTTTGCCCCAGAGGAAAGATCAGCAGCTTCTGATGCTGGAATATTCTTTTCTTAATAATGTTGAAGAGAAGCCTATCAATTAAAATTTAAGTTTCTCATACAGAAATTCCAATGAGCATTTTACTGCTTCAATCTCAAACAGAAACTGCTCACTATACATTGCTAGATATATGAGGAAAACCTACATAAACAATACAACACAACCATAAAAATAATTAGGAGATTTATTGTGTATAAGAGAAGCAATTGCACAGTGAAATAACAACAGGATGTTATTTAGAAAAGGATCGAGGGAGCATGAAAATATTATTGGGAATTAGAATTATCAAAGTCAAAAATTAATAAGTATAACCCAAGTCAAAAATGTCTTAGAATAAAGGAATGTGTAAGCTGAGGAAATTGTTGAGGGATGAGATTTTTGAAAGGCAGAGATGGGCAATATTAGAGAAATAATGAGCATAATAGAGGTTTAATTTAGGAGATACCAAATCCATGTGAAAGGAACTCCAAAAACATGCAGCAAAGAAAAAGGAGAGGAAGAAAGTAATAACATATACAAAGTTAAGTTTCTGTGTTTTTAAAAGGTTCAATGATGAGATACTCAAATACAACACTGTAAATTTTTTGAGCATTAAAAATATTCTCATAAGAAAATAAATGAGTTAATATACAGAAGATTAAAATTCTAATGCCATTAGAATTCTCAAGAATAACCCTATGAGAGTAGAATCCAATAGACGTAATGTCATTTCAATTTTGAAGAATCATGATGTTCATTCAAATATTCTATATGCAACCAAACTATCAATCAAATATGATTTTTTAAAATGTCCCTCCCATGAGCTCCTTCTCAGTAATCTTTTGGAAGGTATGTTCTGTGAACACTGGAAGAAAGAGAAAGATATAAGACCCATGAATTATGGAATGTACAAAAGTAGTCAAGGGAAGACCTCAGAGGATAGTCTGAATTACCCTAATGAAAAGAGCCATTCTATCTTGGATCAGAGGAAACAGACCTCTAGAAGGGATCAATCAAAAGAGCAAGAAAAATTCTTGACAGGTTTTACTGCACTGAGTTGGGTTTTAAATTTCTATTGAAGAATCATGGGAGAAGAATTATAAAATGACAAAAGTAATCAACATAAAACATTCAATTACTAATCCTAGGAATACCAAAGTGTTGTACAACAGTACCAATGTATTTATTAAACGTTATTTAGATCCTATCATTAATAATCTTAAGATTTTTAATATTCATCATATCTTTAGTAGTCTTAAGAATGTAAGAAAGACATATTCACCCAACCAGTTCTTGATTATTGTTTAATGAATTATGAGATGCATTTCTTCTATTCTCTGAAAATATTTCTTCATCTCTGAAATTATAATACAATTTGATAACCAATCAATAGCATCTTACGAAGGCCCTTGGCCAGGCATCCTCATATAGTTATCATTGCCAGCACATGAAGGAATATGATTATTAATTTTAGTGGCATGTCTGGGCAACTATAACACCTGCATTTTTCAGGCAATAAACCATTTAATTACCATTTAAGCAAGAAACAAGAGCATCAATTTTTGTCTGAGAACTTTCCACTGACATCTCTTAAGATCAAGAAAATGTCAGGATGTTAGAAGCTTGGAAAAAATTCAAGAGACAATAGCAAGTGGTCTTTTACAATATGCTGCATTTTCAACATTCTTGCAGTACACAGAACAATAATATTGTTTTGGAAAACATAAAGAACATCCCTGTGTTGAAAAGTGATTCCTAAGTCAGATTCTTAATAGAAGGAAATTTTATGAAAGGCTTAATCAATTTTTTTATTTTTCTTCTTCAGTAAGCAAAATTATAATATATGGTATGAATCATTGTCTAAATAAGTCTAAAATGGCTCTTTAAATGAGTATAATAAAAATTCGTAATGATAAGAAAACATTGTGCTATAGTTTAATTAGAAGCATTTTATTTTTCTAAGTACAAGCATAAAGTAATGTCACACCTTATAATCAGTGGCAGCTTAGGTATAAGTGAATCAGTAACTCAGTGAAGGAATAGAGATAAGAAGGTTCCATTTCTATTGGTGGGGCGGGATCAAGACAAAGGGTCTGCAACACTCAGCACAACTCCATGGATATTATTCATATTCATATTCATATATATATGTTACGTCTTGGAGTGCAAGACAAAAAACTGTGCAGAATGGCAGCCAACTCAGAGTAAATGAGTTCAAACATTATATTTCTAAGGGAAAAGTCAGAACATAACACCTGAAATCAAAAGGTTAGGAAATTATAATGTAAAGACAGCATTTGGAAATACAAAAGAAATTAACATAAGAAACTTCTAAAATAATCGAACGGCATCATTCACAGGCACCAAAAGGTGGAGGCCATTGATCTCTGTTTTTTTTAATTGAAAGACTAATAATTTATTTGTTTTTAATCTAAGAACATAGGGCCCTTCAGTAAAATTTAAAAATAAGAATAAATATAACCAAATAATTTTAATAGGACAAAAGATATTTGAATGTCCATTACGTGGAACAGAATGTAGGAAAAGGTAAAAGATAAACATCATGTTCATGTGGGCTACATCTGTTTTCTGTGTTTCTTTTGTGATACTTTAACTTACAAAATTTTATACTGTTCATAAAATGTTTATCTGTGAAATATCAGTATATGGCACTTACACATTAGGTATACTTCATAACAGTGTTTTTTGAAAGAATAGCATTAAAGTGTTTTACTGCTAATATTAAAGATGATTTTAGACCTTGGTAGCGTGCAGAACAAAGGTTTCAGCAAAATTGGGTGAACTAGTATGGAGAATGAGAAGGCAGAAAAGTCGAGATGTGGCACTAGTTGATAAGAGACAGTCAGAGACAAGGACTGAAAGATGACATTGTTAGGAGATTTCCAGAGAAGGGAGAACAGCTGTGGATTTCCCTATTTTAAAAACAGAGCATGCTTCAAATGCCCAGAGGTCTCTTACCTACTGTAAGAGAGAGTTGGATGATCACTTTTCCTTTCCTGACAAAATTGGAGGCTGTACGAGTGATTATCTGCCATCTGTTGTCTACAGCGGTTCAATTGTTGAAGGGTCCTCTAGAAGGGGGGAGAAAGAGCTCATTCTCGATGGAAGTTTGAATGTGCATTCAGAGGTAGTTCAGCTGAGCAAGTGCCCAGCTAATCCCCTTTGCACACAGGGACAAGGCTGCCACCAACTCTAATTGATTCTGAAATGAATCTGTATAGAAAATTAGAAGGTTTTGGATTCCCATGTGAGCTTCAATGAAGAGCCAGGATGTTAAGCCTGACAGCTGAATGGATTCAGAAATGAAAATCTGATAAGCGGCTTAAAACTGTACTTAAGTCCAGAAATGATTTGAATGCTGTTGTTAATGGCACATTGTATGTTGTCACCTAGTTAATTATCTCTGAAGATGAGTTCTTGCAGAGGAGAAGATATGCCATTCTTCCACAGCTTTTCCTCATCACATATTTATTAACAACCCCCACCCACCCCCCCACTATCATTACTAGAAGGCAGAAAGAAAGGATTAGGCCACTGCAGCTCCTCTGTAGCTGTCAGTTCACTGTGCCAAACTTCAAATATGAACTGTTGCATGTACTGTCACTGACATTTCCTTTTACATCTTCATTTGCAAATGAGGAACTGACATTTGTTAGGCCTTGTATTTGCACACAGTTCCACCACATGAAAAGCAAACACTGTCACTGCTGGCTACTTTGTTTATTCCTTTGCAGATACTATATGGCCTATTTAGAAATTTTCTTCAGAATTTTTTTTTACCTAACTGAGATAGATAGTCACAAAGCTACATGTCCTCATATTTTATTCAGGAAACTGTCTGCAGTTTATGGAGCGTGCACTGCATTTGATAGCTATTTAAAACTGTATTTTTAAAACCGATTTGCACTTTTCTGGTTTATATTCTTTGGGCTTATTTTCTCTAGATAAATTTAGGTTCATTTCATGATTTAAGAGTTCAGGTTTCTTACACATTGATTTTTTTTTAATAATAGAAAAATATTTTCTACCAAATGGAAACAAAGAAGTAAATTTAAAAAGCAGAATACATTTTCCAAACATTGTTCTAGGTTTATTAGAGTTTCATCTTTTCAAAACCAGCTTGACGATGTCAACATACTTGAAGTCATTGAGACAATCATCTATTACTATTAGGATCTTTTTGTGAAACAGATTTATAAGCAACCTCAAAGAGCATATTTATGCCTGCAGGTGAGCTCAGCTCAGAAAAGTGGAGGCCTGTTTGCTAATGTATCATCTAAAGGGTTGATTTTTTGCTTAATTCCCAATTAACTAAAAATGCTATAAGTGTAATTTTGAGTTTTCTAAAAACAATGATTCAAAATGTTACCTGTTAGGACAACTTAAGAAGAGAAAAATGGAAAAAACAAAAGAAACATTTCATGGTGATTAGATCATTTTGATTAATACAGAAAAGGCATTCGACAAAATTCAACATCCCTTCAAGATAAAACTCTTAACAAATTAGGTATGTACCTCAACACAATAAAGGCCATCTATGACAAACCCACATTTAGAATCATCTGAACAAATAAAGCTGAAACCTTTTTCTCTAAGATCAGGAACAAGACAAGAATGCCCACTTTCACCTCTTCACTCAACATTGCACTGGAAGTACTGGCAATAATACCTAGAAAAGAGAAAGATAAAAGGCATCTGCATTGGAAAGAAGGAAGTCAAATTGTTCTTGTTTGAAGATTACATGATCTTTTTCTTTTCCTTTTTTTTTTTTTTGAACATGCAGAATTTATTTTCTATGTGATTCAAATTAGAGAAATGGTTTTTACATCAAGCAAATGTCTTTTGCCATAAAACTACTTTAAAATTACTTTAATTTTTTTTTTATTTCCATAGTTTATTGGGGGAACAGGTGATGTTTGGTTACATGAGTAAGTTCTTTAGTGGTGATTTGTGAGATTTTGTTGCACCCATCACCTGAGCAGTATACACTGCACCCTATTTGTAGTCTTTTTCCCCCTCCCTCTCCTACCCTTTCCCTGAAGTTCCCAAAGTCCATTGTATCATTCTTATGCCTTTGCATCCTCATAGCTTAGCTCCCACATATCAGTGAGAACATACAATCTTTGGTTTTCCATTTCTGAGTTACTTCACTTAAAATAATAGTCTCCAATCTCATCCAAGTTGCTGTGAATGCCATTAATTCATTTCTTTTTATGGCTGAGTATTATTCCATCATATATGTATACCACAGTTTCATTTTCCACTGGTCGATTGATGGGCATTTGGGTTGGTTTCACATTTTTGCAATTGCAAATTGTGCTGCTATAAACATGTGTGTGCAAGTAACTCTTTTGTAAAATGACTTATTTTCCTCTGTGTAGATACCCACTAGTGGGATTGCTGGATTAAATGATAGTTCTGCTTTTCGTTCTTTAAGGAATCTCCGCACAGCTTTCCACAGTGATTTTTTTTTTTTTTTTTGAGACAGGGTCTCAAAAAAGCAAATGGCTGGAGTGCATGTGTATGAATACAGCTTACTGCAGGCTTCACCTTCTGGGTTCAAGTGATCCTCCCACCTCAATCTGCCAAATAGCTGAGACTGCAGGTGTCTGCCATCACACCCAGCTTTTAAATTTTTTGTAAAGAGGAGATCCAAGCTTGTCTCAAACTCCTGGGCTCAAGCAATATTTCTGTCTTAGCCTCCCATAGTGCTGGGATTACAGGCATGAGCCACCGCATCCAGCCAACATGATTTCATATATAGAAAATCTAAAAACTCCACCAAAAAACTCTTCGATCTGATAAATAAATTCAGTAAAACTGCAGTATACAAAATCGTCGTCTGAAAACTAGTAATATTTGTGTATGTTAATAGTGAACTATCTGAAAAAGGAATCAAGAAAACAATTTACAATAACATCCAGAAAATAACTAGGAATGAACTTCACAAAGGAGGTAAAAGATCTCCATACTGAAAACTATAAAATATTCATGAAAGAAATTAAAGATGATACAAATAAATGGAAAGATATCTTGTATTCATAGATTGAAAAACTTAATATTGTTAAAATGGTCATACCACCCAAAGCAATGTACAGATTTAATGTAGATTGTCTATCAAAATGCCAGTGACATTCTTCACAGAAATAAAAAAAGAATCCTAAAACTCATATGAAACCACGAAAGATCCCAGTCAAAGAAATCCTGAGTAAAAAGAATAAAGCCAAATGCATCACATGTTCTGACTTTGAAATATATTACAAAGCTATAATAGCCAAAACAGCATGATACTGGAAAAAATACACATTGTCAGATGGAACAGAAATAAATTCACACACCTCCAGACAAACGATTTTTGACAAAGATTCTAAGAACACACACTGAGGAAAAGATAATCTCTTCAATATGTGCTGCTGGGAAAATTGGATATCCACATGCAGAAGAAAAAAGCTAGGTTCCTACCTCTCCCCATATACAGATATCAACTCAAAATATATTAAATACTTACATGTGAAAGTTGAAACTGTGAAACTACCAGAAGAAAACATAGGAGAGATTCTTCATGACATTGAGCTCAGCAAGGATTTTCTAAATAAGATCTCAAAAACATAGGCCACAAAAACAAAAATAGAGAAATTGGATGATATCAAACTAAAAAGGTTTTGCACAGCAAAGGAAAGCAAAGAGTAAAAATTCAACTTACAGAACAGGATAAAATATTTGCAAGCTGACAAGAAGTTAATATCCAGAATTTATAGGGAAATTAAATGACTCAATAGGAAAAACAAAACAACCTGAATAAAAGGTGAGTAAAATATTTTAATAGATATTACTCAAAGAAGACATACAAATAGTTGAGAAGTATGTGGAAAAAAAAAATGTTCAGCATCACTAGTCATCAGAGAAATGCAAATCAAAACCACAAAGGGTTACCACCTCACTCCAGCTGGAATGTCTATTATCAAAAAAGCAAAAAATAAAATAAATAAATAAATGTGGGTGAGAATGTACAGAAAAAAGAACACTTACATACTGTTGATGAGAATGTAAATTAGTACAGCCTTTATATAAAACATTATAGAGGTTCCTCAAAAAACTAAAAATAGAACTACCATATGATCCAGCAATCTCAGTGCTGGGTATTGAGGAAATAAAATCAGTACATTGAAGAGATATCTGCACACCCGTGTTTATTACAGCACTATTCACATTAGCCCAGATGTGGAATCAATCAAAGTATTCATCAATGGATTAGTAGATTTCTAAAAAATTGTCTTATATACACAATGAAATACTATGCAGCCATAAAAAGAATGAAATCCTGTCATTTGCAATGGCATGGATGAATCTTAAGACATTATACTAAGTGAAATAAGCCTGGCATAGAAAGATAAATACTGCTTGATCTCATTCATATATGAAATCCAAAAAAAGTTGACATCAGAAGTAGAGAGTAGAGCAGTGGCTATTAGAGACTGGGGAGGGACTAAGAGAGGGTAGGCTGGGGAGAAGTTGGTCAAAGGTACAAAGTTACAATTATGTAGAAGGAATAACCTCTGGTGTTCTGTTGCACAGTAGGGTATCTATGGTTAACAGTAAAGTATGTTATTTCATGTATTACAAAATAACTAGGAGATTTTTTAATTGTTCTTACCACAAAAATGATAAACACATGTGGTAATAGGCTACACTGATTTGATGATACAACATACACATGTATCAAAACATCAAATTGTACCCAATAAATATATATATAATAATGTATTAATTTTTTAAAGTATGGTAATTAAAAATCATTACTCAACTTTTATCAGATTTCTAGGGCTGTATTTGTCAGTCTTTATTCCCTGTAACATGTGCCCCACAAATAACATTTCTCTAAGGTATTTAACCATAAACTGCATTCCCTTTCCTTATCATCTATATCTGATGCTATTCCATTTTGCATTTCACCAGACCCTACTAAATTACTGTTCTTTGCTTCTAATTTACCCAGAAGACAAGATTTTATAAACAAATTAAATATTATAAATTAGAAATGTAGAGTATTGTATAAAGTCAATGTTCTCTATGCCAACGATGATACAAGAAAATGACTCGTATCTGCCTAGTAACCTAGGAGGTATGTTCCTGGGGGATAGTGGGAGAGAAATTATCTTTATATTTCACACCTGCCATTTTTCAAGTAAAGATCAGCTGATATGAATTGAATAAATAATCTAAACTTCAATCAGTTATTTTTAACTGTTTCTCTTTAACTGTTTCTCTTTCTTATTTTTAACAGTTTCTCTTTAACTGTTTTTCTTTCACATTGCACTGCTTTTTCCCCTTGCAAAACAACTCATATATTACTAAAATATTATTATTAGGCTGATGTTCAAAAATACAAAGGATGGTAAGTAAATGTCAAAGGGAATATCTGCCTACATTTCATGTAAATGACAAAAAAACTAAAAATGGTAAGAAAATGTCAGAAATATAGCAAGTGAAGTTTAATTGAGCTCAGCTCAGAATTGTCTCAACTATTTATTTGAAAACCAAAGGACTATGTTCCAAATCGGTGCAAAAAAAGGAATACAAACTAGATATGTGGAAAGACATTTCTTTTTCAGTTCAACTCTTTCGTTGCAATTTATGTGATTTATGCACTGTTTTTCTCATGAGAAAATAAGGAACTTGAAACAAGTCTTGTAGAACAAGAATGTCCATAAAATATGCCTGTTACTTAGATGGGGTGTTTAGTGAAGAAAGCTAACAGAAAATCAAGTCTGAAAAAGAAACTTCTAAAAGTATCTTTTAGTATAAGTGTTTGCTTTCACTAATGAAAACATTTGCAAATGGGGTCACTTTGCGTCTTTCTATTGAGCATTTAAATATTTCTAGTAAACTTAACATTTCATAGGTCTGTTATCTCTGGTAAGGAAAGGCAAGCTTAAGATCTGTGAAATAAGCAGGCACATGCCTCATTAAAACACAACCCTTCTACCAGATACCTGGGCTGGCTGAACTAAACTACATTTGAAAGTACTGTGAAAAATATTAATTACTCTTGATCTTTCACCATCCTTGATTGTTTAATTTATTTACTCATCTGATAGTTTGCTACACCCTCAGGTTATTTCATTCCCATCTTAATTCTATACCATTTTATTTTTAATAATTGGACAATAGCTACACTATCATTATGGCAATGGTAAATAAAAGAATGTCAGCTTTACTCATCACTTACTTTTAATAATTGTTCAGATTATTTGTTTTTATATTTGTATAAAATACATTTTTTGAGATTATAAAACAAAGATGCTATGCTTGGCCTCTTAGACAATGTAGATAGCACCATGTTCTAAAATTTTAAGTTATTTTTTCTCTTAATAAACTATGATTTGTGATATATACATATATCACAAATTATATATATTTGCATATATGTATAAAACATGCCTGCTATTTAGATGGATATATTATTTTCTAACTAACTTGTTTTGTGTGTATATATATACATACATATATGTATATATATACACGTACATATATATGTGTATATATACACAAAACAAATATAGAATATAAATATATATAACAAATATTATATATATAACATAATTATTATATATATAGCATAATTATTATATATATATATATATAATACCTGTTATTTAGATAGGGTATTTAATTGTTTCATGAAGAAAGCTAACAGAAAATCAAGTTTGAAAAAGAAACTTTTAAAAGTATCTTTTAGTATGAGTGTTTCCTTTTACTAATGAAAACATTTGTACATGAGGTCACTTTGTAAATATATGTATATTCACTAATTGCCTTAGGAAGTATTTTCTATGCCAGGTCCTTTGTTTGGAAATTACATTGGATACCACTTGCAGGATTACATCCAGTACAACTAAGACCTAGATCATCACTTTTTTTATTATAAAATGTGATGATCCAGGTCTTAGATGTATTGGATGTAATCCTGCAAGTGGTAGCCAATGGCACAGCTTGCTTCTAAGCAAACAATGAAAAGCAGCTGTTAACACACAGGATGCTATAATTTGTATAACATGCACTCCACCCAGTCTACAATTTATTGCATCAGGAACTAAAGAGTGATTCCTCAAATTAGGCTGGATAGTGGCTCATAAAATACAAAGCATGAGAGCAGTGTCTAACAAATTCATAGTATCTCATTATTAACTCATTGGCTAATTATTAGCAGTTCTTATTTTGATCCTAGTCTTCATGCAAGGAATATAGTTTCAAACTGTAGAAAAAACAGGAAATACATAATAGAGAAAGAAGTAATGCATAGAACAACAACAAAAAATATAATGAATAGTACTAGAATAAGGAGGAGGGATCCTTCTACAAAAGAAAGATTGAATGACCAATTCATTAAAGTGCACTCCTATCCAGAGGTTATCTGTGTCTCTGCGAACATTATTATCTGTTTTTTTTTTCTCAGTATATCCATTCACTAAGTATTCATTAACAGAGTTAATCTAAACATGACTCTCTTTTAGCAGTTTACAAAAGGCTCAAAAACAGGCATAGGAAAGATGACGGGTAAAGAATTTAAAAGAAGCCATATCTATAGAAACCAATTTTATAATTTTTTTTAAAATTTCTATGGGTACATGTTATTGATTGTTCATAAAAAATAAAAGATAGAAACAGCATAAAAAATTGTCACTGAACATTTACAGTTCAATATATGTGATAGTTAATTGTATATGTCAGCTTGGCTAAGCCAAGATATCTAGATCAAACACCAGTCTAGAAGTTTCTGTGACAATTATTTTTGCATGAACTTACTATTTAAATAAGTAGGCTTGAGTAAACAGATTACCCTCCATAAGGTGGATGGGCCTCATATAATCAGTTGAGGACCTTAGGAGAAAATCACTTAAGTCCTCTAAAAAAAAGAGAATTCTGCCCCCAGACTGTTTTGACTCAAGGTACAGCATCAGTTCTTCCCTGAATCTCTGGACTGCTCTAACCTAGAAATTTTAGACTTGTCAGCCTCCACAATCATCTGAGCCAATTTCTTTAAATAAATCTCATATCTATAGATAGAGATATAGACATACATAAAATCTCTCTCTCTCTCTCTCTATATATATATATATATGAGTGTGTGTATTATTGATTCTGTTCTCTGAAGGATCCCTAATACAATATATTATCTTTTTATCAATAATTTTTAATTGATATCTATAATTGGTATTACATTAGCATTTAAGAATCTACAGAATGTAAATGATCAACATGTTTGGGAAATATCAAGGCATGGGATAGCTATACTTGATTTAATCCGCCTTGTAATTAACTGAGGGACTTTGTTGTTGCCTCTGGGTGGCTCCAGGGTTTCCCATCAAGAACACAACAAAGTTCCCATTATTCAGGCTAAGCAGGAGAATTTTCATGTTCCTCACAGTAAGGAAACCTGAGTACAATAAAAATCAATATCAACCACAATATAATTAGCGACAAGTCCCAGTATTCACATTTGCTATTAGTTTCAGAGAGTTACATGCTAAAAACCAAGCTTGACATGTGTATGGACTCCATCTCTCTAAGGTTACATATAGATAATCATGGTCACATTGAAAAATCAGATGCAGAATTTCTAAGTTCTGAAGAGTATCTTCTCTTGAACTTGAGTGAATCCCTCCTTCCCTATTACAGAGATTGCCTTTTGTTGCTTTAATTCTCACTATCCTGAAACTCACAGTACTGTCTTCAACAGAGCCCTCATTTCTTCAGAGAAAATAAAACATTTAGTCATTAAGAAACAAGCAAAGAAAAGATCCAAAACGGATAGCATCAACAATTATTTCACATGCTAGAATAAGATTACCTTTCCCCAATGAAATCTTAGAAGGAGTTGCTAATGAAAGTCTTCTATCTCCTGTGTTAATACATACAGGCTAGATTGTACTTGTTATGATAAATCCCAAAATAAATCTTAATGGCATCTTAACAACAAGGGTTCTTTCTTGTTTGTACTATGTGTCCATCACAGAATGCACCGGGGATTCTGCTCCAGATCTCCTAGTTTCAAGTCTCAGGTTGAGAAAGTATGCATCACAGAGAACATTCCATCAGGATTGAAGGGTGACAGGAAGATGGTGAATCCTTCACTAGCTTTTGCAGCATTTGTCTGCAAAAGATGCACATATTTCCAGTCACTTTTCATTGGCCAAAGCATTGGCCACAACTAATTTCAAAGGATTGAAGAGGTCCAATCTTACCATATGCCTAAAAATGTATTAGTCAGAGATATTTGATTAATTAACAAACAACTTCAGTGATCACCACACTTTCCCTGCAGAGATGTACAGTTCAAGAAGGTGACTGTAAGCATTGCATTTGGAGAACATTGCTGAGGGTGATCTAGACCAGTGTTCCCCAAACTTTATGGCAGCAGGGACTGGTTTTGTGGAAGACAATTTTTCCAGAGACCTTCAAGGAGAAAGGGATGGTTTGAGGGTGAAACTTTTCCACCTCAGATAACCAGACATTAATTAGATTCTCATAAGGAGCATGCAACCCAGATCCCTTGCACGCACAGTTCACAATAGGGTTCCTGTTCCTATGAAAATCTAATGCTACCACTGATCTGACAGGAGGCTGAGCTCAGTTTGCTCCATTGCCTATGGCTCACCTCCTGCTGTGAAGCCCATTTCCTAACAGGACAAAGACCTGTTACCCATCATCTGCCCAGGGGTTGGGGTCCCCATATCTAGACTACAGGATTATTAATCAGCCAATACAAATGAAGCAACTACTAGGCAATAAGCAACATATGAAGTCACTGATACACATTTTCTCCTTTATTTTTCAAATTACCCTATAAAGTATTATTATTTTTACAATTATGTGGAATGAAAGCTGCCACTTTAATACTTAAGTTATTTGATCAAAATCATACTTCAAGTGAGTTATAGAGCCGGAATTCTAACTCAAGATTGTCTGATTCCAGAGCCAAAGCACTTAAATCCATCTGCTATTCTTTAATACTGTCAGTGTTCATAGTGAAAGTTTGAGGATCAGAGACATCAAGAAAAACTACAACCAAAAAGTCAGGGAAGATAAATGCAGAATAATCAAAATGTAAAAGCACATGGAGACCTAGATAAATGGGATAAAGTGGGAGCAATTTTAATTGATCTGTGTGTAACTTGAGTTCATTGTAGCTTGAACTACATTGAGGACCATTCAAATAGTAGCAATAAGAGTAAAATGTAGGCAGGGTGTGGTGCCTCATGCCTGTAATCCCAGCACTTTGGGAGGCCCAGGTGGGCAGATCACCTGAAATCAGCAGTTTGAGACCTGCCTGACCAACATGGTAAAACCCTGTCTCTACTAAAAATACAAAATTAGCCAGGCATGGTGGGACATGCCTGTAATCCTAGCTACTTGGGAGGCTGAGGCAGGAGAATCACTCAAACCCGGGAGGTGGAGGTTGCAGTGAGCCAAGATTGTGCCATTGCACTCCAGCCTGGGCAACAAGAGCAAAATTCCATCAAAAAAAAAAAAAAAAAGAGTGAAATGTAAAATGCTGATTATATGTATGCAATTATTACTAATTGAGTATCTCTGGCATGTCACTTAATCTCTTTTTTCTCAGTTTTCCTACATCTCAGTTACAGCAATAATAATATTTAACTTAAAGATTAATAAATGGCCTTAGGTAAAGAGCTCCAAAACAGTTAAAGCACAACATTTTCAATATGTGTAAGGTATTATTATTTTATATATGTCAGACTCTAATTTTATTTCATACCCATAAGAACCTATGAGTTAAGTACTATTATTATTGCCATGTTACAGTTGGGTAAACATGGGCTAAAAAGGATTACATAATGGTAGAACCACAAGTTAAATCTAGTTCTCTGACATGAGGACCTATAATCTTTACCTTTTCTATAATAACAGAGAAAGACAGCCTTTGGATCTCCAGTAGAGGTAGATAATTACTTTCTTTGAATTTATGATATAAACCATTAATTTATACTGTTTTCTACAGCATCACATGAGTACACATGCATGGCCAACTTATGGGAATAGCCGGTGACACCAGTCACCGAAGTGAATACACTCAACTGTATTTGAAGCCAATGCACTCAGCTGTATTTTAAGCCAATACGTAATTTTGAAGAAAAAACACACATAAAGATAGCATGAGTTGAATATTCTCCATCTCTTTCTGCCACCTTCAAGTGCCGTGCACATTTTCCTTTCTATCTCTGGCTGAGAAGAGCTGGTTTAAGGATTGACTACTTAAAATAAGCTATACTACATGACATGGTAGCTACTTCGTGAGAATTTTCTTACTACCCATATTATGCTTTAATTATTTGTTTGTGTTAATATCATGAAGCATTCATTCAACAAATATATATGGGCTGACTTACCCTGTTATTAGTACTGAGGGAATAGCAGTAAACAAGATATGTCTCATGGACCTTACATTCTAAAGGGGCAAGGGCAAATGTGAAATTAATTATTCACCTAACTTATAAGTAAAAAAAAATCATTTGAGCTTATTTACAAATGAAAAGGAAGAAACTTCCTTAAAATATGGGGGGAAAAGGTCTAGACAGAAGCACAGTTAGTGCAAAGACCCTTAGGTGGAAGCACAATGAGTGCATTTAAAGAAAGAAACTGGGACAAGTTCTCATAATATGTTGCTGGTGAGAGGAAGGTGATAGCAAACCAGGAGCCAAATCATTATGGTTTGAAAGAAAAGAAATTTACATTTTGTTTCATTTGTGGCATAAGTTATATTGACAAAATATACTGGAATTCACAGGTGCATGCTGAGAATAGGATGGCAGTATGTTTGCCAAATCCATGTCACTTTGCTCTGGCTCTGCCCATTGGAATCACTGTCTGTGGGGCTTTTCACAGCAGGCATGTGCCTTGGTCAGGGTATGGAGATTTGCGATTCTTGTTTTTTATGCCCTTTCATTCTCCCTTTTCTGAATAAAGTAGGGCTACTACAGACAGATTTTTACTTAGCACATCAATATATTTTCATTAGGACTAACAATTTATCGTTCTTTCAATATACTCATCAGTCACTTTAAAATACTCTCACATGCAATATTATTTTTCTTTGGTAGAAGATTAAGATGAATGATCTGAATAAATATGCTTACACTTATGGGAATTTCTTGAGGGAAAGTGATCTAGTTCGTATATGCAAAAGATCACTATAAAATTAACACTTAATCATATATTGCTTCTTGAAGCCATCTACGGCCTTAAAAACTTTTATTTAAAAATCATAAAGAAAGCTTTCAGTCACAAAGGAAGTCATAGAATATTCTCCTGTGACTCAAGTTACCTTTTAGTGATGAAATAAACAGCCTGTGCTTTTTCCCCCTCCTAAGAAAGGCAGCTACGCCTCCTTCTCTTTGATCTGACATTTTTTCCAAGCTTGGAAAAAATCAGGTGAGATGGAAAAAAATGTATTCAGGCAAGAAAAATATTGTTTATAACACAAATACATTTAACATCTTAGAAGAAAATAGACGTTGTTAGAATATGATGACAATTCTGAAGATGGGTTATGTTCTGAAAAGGCTTCAATGGAAAAAGTTGACGGTGTTTATTAAAACTTATTTATTGATTTTTTTGTTGAAAACTCTGCTATTATAATGAATTTTCTGTGCATGAACTAAGCCTGACCTGTCTGCCTATATCAGAAGCCAGCGAATGCTATTGAGGCAATATTTTAAGGGATTACTAACACACCCTGGCAACAATCCAAAGTTAACCTGTTCCAGTAAAGAAATATCACATTTAGGGAAGTAAACAGATGCTACTATGTAAAGAGAAGAAAGGTGAAAGAAGGTATAATACATATAACTTCTACAAACACCAGAATTTAAGGGATCAGCCTGGAAGATAAAAGTTTTTAAAAATTTGGTAAATGATGTAACCCATAATAACATTTCAGTATTTTAATTCAACATACTTTCGTTGATATTGTATGGGTTTCAACTAACAGGCACCAATTTGGGATAGTTCAACTGGCAGAAGCATTTGAACTACAGCAACTCCATCTTGAATAGGGGCTGGGTAAAATAAGGCTGAAACCTACTCGGCTGCATTCCCAGGATGTTAGGCATTTTTAGTCGCAGGACGAGAGAGGAGGTCAGCATAAGATACAGGTCATGAAGACCTTCTTGATAAAACAGCATGTGGCAAAGAAGCCAGCCAAATCCCACCAAAACCAAGATAGTGATGAAAGTGACCTCTGGTCATCCTCAGCACTCATTATACACTAATTATAATGTGTTACCATGCTAAAAGACACTCCCACCAGCACCATGCCAACTTACAAATGCCATAGCAATGTCAGGAAGTTACCCTATATGGTCTAAAAAGGGGAGGAACCCTCAGTTCTGGGAAATGCTCACCCCTTTCCCAGAAAACTCGTAATAACCTACCCTTTGTTTAGCATATAATTGAGAAGTAACTATAAGTATAATCAGTTGAGCTACAGATGCTGCTGCTCTGCCTATGGAGTAGCTATTGTTTCGTTTCTTTACTTTCTTAATAAAGTTGCTTTCACTTTATGGACTCACCCCAAATTCTTTCTTGCAGGAAGTCAAAGAACCCTCTCTTGGGGTCTGGATCAGAACCCCTTTCTACACAACCAATAAAGGAATTTGATAGAAGGATGCGGGGGCAATCAAAGCTGAAAGCAAAGGGTAGTCTAGGTGAATAAGAAGTAAGAACTGGAAAATCAACAAGGACTAGAGAGTAATTTCTATTGATCCTACATGACTCTGCTTTGCACCTCTGATTCATTCTTTCTTCTGAAGATTAACTTTACTTTCTCTACATCTCCATGCAAATTTATATTGTTATATTTATAGCATTATCATGAAATCTAAACACCGATCCCAAAGTCTTTTGAGAGAGAAGCTGTTTGCTTAGTTGGGAGCATGTGTAGATCTCTATTCCAATAATTTATCACTGAGAGTTTTATGGTTACATCACACAAACATTGGCAGAAGACTAATATCTTTAGTGAAAAGTCTTTTCTCATTGAAAAAGAAATTGTAGAATCAACCTTACTGTTCTATATGGAGAACAAGATATTATGTGCTCAAATCTAATATTAGAGTTCATATTTATTTATCACAATCAGGCGGTAAAAACCCCTTTGAAGTAGGTTTATTGCAAACAAATCAAGATGAGAATGTATGCCCTTCAAAAAAAATTATTCTCAAATGTTTTATATTTTAATAAAAATCCTGAGCTAATAAAAATTTGAACGTGCTGATTTGTGTCCTTTCTCAGTTTTGGTGTCATGCCACAACCAGTACCAGGCTCCCTGTCCCCACGGCCTGATCTGCTTGAAAGAGGGAAGCTGCACTCTGCCTTGTTACCTCAGAGTGCAGCTTGAGCATTGATAATTATCGTTATTGGTTAAGAGCCCATCACTTTCTTTTGTTCTTCACTTCCTGAGACCTTTTGAACAGACAGGTAAGAGTGTGGTGTTAACATTTCCAGACCTGTATGTGAATATGTATTATGATGCGAATTGCACAGGTATTTGAATATTTGGAGGATAGTCACTAAAGAAATTTAGAATTACAAAGGCCACTTTATACTTTTTAATAAGCAAGTGTGCTCATTTGAGAGAAGCGTTTGAACAAAAAGGAAAGAAATCATCATGAGGAGATTGTCTTTTCCATCTTTAAAATAAAGAGATCACTTAAGAAGGAGGCTATTTTATTAAATAAAATGTAACAAATCTTTGGGTGTGTGTATTGTATGTGTGTGTGTGCCTGTGTGCATGTATGTGTGTGTGTGCCTGTGTGCATATATGTGAAAATAGATTTCCTGCATCTAACCATCCTATTAAGAAGGGATAAGTAACATTTTACAAGAATTATCTGAAGCTGGCTCCTTTACTTCTTTGCTTACTTGTTTTTATTTCCTTCCCTACTTCTTTTTCCATTCTCTTAAAAAGTTTTGCACCATAGTCTAACAAAAATATTTTTGTGAGCAGGCAGAATAGAAGCTTCCAGCAATCATATCCCCAACAGGAATACCAATTAAACAACTATCCACACAAAGAAATATCTCCATAAGAACCAAAAATCAGGTGGGCAATCACATTGCCTGGTTTAGAGGCACTGAAGAGAGTAGGAAAGACTGTCTTGAATTGCTGACATCACCCCTGCTGCATCCCCAGGCAGTAGCAGCCTCATGGTACAAAGAGAGAATCATTTTACTTAGGGGAAGGAGAGCTCAGTGATTGTGGGACTTTGCTTTGGAACTCAATGCTGCCGGTCATAATGGAAAGCAACATGGGGCAGAATTCAGCCAGTGCCCACAGAGCAAGCATTTAGACCAGCCCTAGCCAGAGGTAAATTGTCCAGTCTGGTGGTCAGAACCTGAGTTCCGGCTAGCCATGCCACTACAGGCCAAAGCACTCTAGGATCCTAAATAAATTTAGAAGGTGGTCTAGGCCACAAGGACTGCAAATCTTGGGCAAGTCCTGGTGCTGTGCTGGGCTCAGAGCCAGTGGAGTTGGGGTTCACATGACCTAGTAAGACACCAGCTTGGGGCAGCCAAAGGAGTGCTTGTATCAACCCTCCTCCATTCCAGGAAGCACAGCTCTCAGCCTGGGAGAGACTGATTCCTTTTGCTTAAGAAGAGGAGAGGGGAGAGTAAAGAGGACTTTGTCTTACATCTTGAATACCAGCTCAGCCACAGTAGGACAGGGCACTAGACAGAGTCGTGGGGGCCCATCCCAGGGCCTAAACCCTGGATGACACATCCTGGGTCATAAGGGAACCTTGAAAAGAAAAAGGTACTTCCTTGAAAGTACTGACAGGATTTATTACCTGCTGACAGAAGAGCCCTTGGGCCTTGAATAAACCAGACAGTACTTTCTGTGGGCCTTGCCTGAGATCCAGTGCAGTGCTAGCTTCTGGTGTGACCCAACACATTCCCAGCTATAATGGACATGTGGAGAGACTCTTGCTTGAGAAAATGAGAAGGAAGGATAAAGGGGACTTTGCCTTATACCTTGGGTACCAGCTCTGCCTCAGTAAGATAGAGCACCAAGGGGCCTCCTGAGGTTTCTAATTCCAGGCCTTGGTCTGGGATGGTGACATTTCTGGGTTCTGTGGGTCAGAGGAGAACCCACTGCCCTGAAGGGAGAGACCCAGGCCTGGTAGCATTTAGCACAAACTGAGTGAAGAGCCCTTAGGCCTTGAATAGACATCAGTTACAGCCAGGCAGTGCTCACCACAGGCCTGGGGCAGTGGTGACCTTGGGGAGAGACTCCTTCTTGAGGAAAGGAGAGAGAAAAGTGGGAGGAACTTTGCCTTGAGGCTTGAGTGTCAACTCAGCTGCAGTGGAATAGAGCACCAAATAGATTTCTAAGGTTCCTGACTCCAGGCCCTGGCTCACAGTCGTTTCTGGACCTTCTTTGGAGCAGGAGTAAGGGGAGCTCACTGTCCCGAAAGGAAGAACAAGCCTGGCTGAATTCGAAATTGAAGAAATGAATTCTTCAATTCATGAGTGAAGAAAAAAAATACAAAAGATCAACAAAACAAAAAGCTGGCTTTTGAAAAGATAATATTGACAAACTTTTAGGCAGACTAAGAAAAAACAAGGGAAAACCTGAAGAAATAAATTCAGAGATGAAAAGATATATTACAACTGATAGCACAAAAATTCAAAGTTTCATTAGGGACCACTATGAGCAACTATATGGCAATACATTGGAAAACCCATAAAAAATGGATAAATTCCTAGACACATAAAACCTACCAAGATTGAACCATGAAGAATCCAAAACTTGAACTGACCCAAAACAACTAACGAGATTGAAGTTACAATAAAAAGTTTTCCAGCAAAGAAAAGTCTGGAACCCAATGGCTTCACTGCTGAGTTCTGCCAAATATTTAAGAAGAATTAATACCATTACTATGCAAACTATTCAGTAAAATAGAGAAAGAGGGAATACTTTTAACTTCATTCTGTGAGGCCAGTGTTATCTTGATACCAAAATCAGACAAAGACACATCAAAAAAAGAAAACCATTGGCTAATATCTCTGAAGGACATTGAAATAAAATTCCTCAATTCAGCAAACTGAATTCAACAACACGTTAAAAAGATCATTCATCATTACCAAGTGGGATTTATCGCAAGGACGCAAAGAGGGTTCAAAATACACAAATCAATCAATGTGATATAAACAGAATGAAAGACAGAAAAAATGGGATCATTTAAGTTGATGCTGAAAAAACATATGTTAAAATTCAACATCCCTTTATGAGAAAAACTCAAAAAACTTGGGATAGAAGGAACATGCCTTAACACAAAGCCATATATGACAGAAAAACAGCTAGCATTATAGTGAATGGAGAAAAACTGAAAGCCTTTTCTCTAAGATCTGGAACAAAACAAGAGTGTCCACTTTTACCACTGTTAAGTCAATATAGTGCTAGATATCTTAGCTAGAAAAATCAGACAAGAGAAAGAAATAAAGGATATCCAAGTTGAGGAGTAAGTCAAATTATCCTTGTTTGCAGGTAATATAATCTTATATTTGGAAAAAACTAAAAACTCCACCAAAAAACTACTAAAACTGAAAAACAAATTTAGTAAGTTGCAGGATGCAAAATCAATGTACAAAAAATCCATAGCATTTCTATATGCCAACAGTGAAAAATCTGTAAAATAAATCAAGAAAGTAACCCCATTTACAATATCCACGAATAAAATTAAATACCTAGGAATAAACTTAATCAAAGAAGTGAGAAAACCCTACAATGAAAACTATAAAACACTAATGCAAGAAATTGAGGAGAACACAAAAAAGTGAAATGATATTTCATGTTCATGGATTGGAAAAATCAATATTGTTAAAATATGCACATGACCCCAAGTAATCTACAGATTCACGTAATCCCCATTAAAACACCAATAACATTCTTCCCAGGAATATACAAAAAAATTCTAAAATGTATATGAAACCACAAAAGACCCAGAATAGTCAAAGCTATCCTGAGCAAAAAAGAACAAAACTGAAGGAGTCACATTATCTGACTTCAAATTATACTGCATAGCTATAGTAAACAAAACAGCATGATATTTGGCATAAAATTAGAGCCATCAGCTAATGCAGCAGGATAGAGAACCCAGAAATAAATTGATACTACAGTGAATTCATTTTTGACAAAGATGCCAAGAACATACTTTGGGGAAAGGCCAGTGTCTTCAACAAATGGTGTTGAGAAGACTAGATATCCATATGCAGAAGAATGAAACCAGACCCCTGTCTCTCACCATATACAGAAATTAAATTAAAGTACACTAAAGTCTTAAATCTAAAACCTCAAAGTATGAAACTACTAAAAGAAAATATTGGGGAAACTCTCCAAGACATTCCTCTGGACAAAGATTTCTTGAGCAATACCTCATAAGCATAGGCAACCAAAACAAAAGTGAAAACATGGGATTACATCAAGTTAAAAAAGCTTCTGCATAGCAAAGGAAACCGTCAACAAAGTTTAGAGACATCCTACAGAAGCAGAGAAAAATATTTGCAAACTATCCATTTGACAAAGGATTAATAAGAGTATATAAGGAGCTCAAACAAGTCAATAGGAAAATAGCTAATAATCTGATTTTAAAATGGCAAAATATATGACTAGACATTTCCAAAAAAAAAAACATACAAATGGCAAACAGACATGTGAAAAGGTGCTCAATATCATTGATCGTCAGATAAATGTAAATCAAAACTACAATGATATATTATCTCATTCCAGTTAAAATAGCTTTTATCTGAAAGACAGGCAATAAGGAATGCTGGAAAGGATGTGTAGAAAGGAGAACCCTTATATGCTGTTGGTGAGAATGTAAATTAGTACAACCACTATGTAGAACAGTATGGATATTCCTCAATAAGCTAAAAATAGAACTACCACATCAACCAGCAATCCCACTGCTAGATATATACCTATAAGAAAGGAAGTCAGTATGTGGAAAAGGTATCTACACTCCCATGTATATTGCAGCATTATCGCAATAGCCAAGATTTGGAAGCAATCTCAGTGACCACCAAGAGATGAATGGATAGAGAAAATGTGGTATGTATAAACAATGGAGTACTATGTAGCCATTAAAAAGAATGGGAGCCTGCCATTTGCAAAAACATAGGTCAAACTGGAGGACATTATGTTAAGCAAAGCAAGCCAGGCAGAGAAAGACAAACTTCACATGCTATTACTCATTTGTTAAAGGTAAGAATTAAAACAATTGAACTCATGGGGAGAGAGAGAATAATTATGGTTACCAGAGGCCGGGGTGGGGAGTGGGGTTAGCGGGGATTAATGAGTACAAAAATATAGTTAGTTGGAATGAGTAAGGTCTAGTATTTGGTGGAACAACAGCGTGATTACAGTCTACAATAATTTATTGTACCTGTTAAAGTAACTAAAAAAGTATAATTGGAATATTTGTAACACAAAGAAATGATAAGTGGTTGAGGTGATGGATTTACCCTCATTTACCCTAATGTGATTATGACACACTATATGCTTGCAACAAAATATCTCATATACCCCATAAATATATACACCTATTAGGTATGTATCCATAAAAATTAAAAAAGTTAAAATCTCATGTCACTGTGTAATCTAGGAATATATAGTCCAGGTAAATAGTAAACTATTAAAAAAAAGAAAAAAATTAAACTGCATTTCTTTTGCTTCAAAATGTTTCTTAATGACGTTAAATCTGCACCTCTGACATAAAGAAAAAAATAAGATGATTTAAACACTTTCAAAATCTTAACATTTGGTTTACTAACAAATAAATACATACATTTTGTGATGAGAGTTATCTTTTGCATACCTGAAAAATAGACAAGTTGTCAAAATAAGTTAATGTTTTCTTAAAGTCTAATCTTTTTTTAGATGTTATTGTATAAAATTAATCTCCATATAATATTCTAGTTTATCTGGGACTATTATCAAACTTCACATAATTTGAAATTTATAAATTACTATAATAGTTTCATGAGTCAAATAAGTTATCTTTTTTCTGAATTTTGCTTAAAATGTCAAAAATATAAAACTGTGTTTAAATAAAATTGTAATAGTGGATGTGTTTAAAAAAATGTTTAATCTCATTTCTTATCATGTCAAATATAATGGCTTCATGTGTAGTCGTAAATCATAAGTTTTATTTCCTTAATTAAATTTAACAACTTCCACTAATATTAAATTGTATTAATAAATACTGGTTGTTTAATTGAATAAATTTAAAGTAAGAAAAATATTTGAAATATTAATTATTAAACTTAGTTTTAGTTTTATCCTTACTCTTATTCATTACAGAAGAGGAAAAGGTTATCAGGATCTTCAAATGCCTTTGGGTGATGTTATAACTGTATTTATATATTTGAAAAGATAATACAAAATAATTGCTCTTGAAAAAAAAGGTAAGACATAAATTTCCTACTTTCTAGATTTACCTTACTCTGAAGGAACAAATTATTGGTTATTTTGATTAAAGATGAGAGATTCTAAAAATGCTTGAAAGTACTAAGTATAGAAATCACAGGCACAGGCCGGGCATGGTGGCTCATGCCTGTGATCCCAGCACTTTGGGAGGCTGAGGCAGGCAGATCACGAGGTCAGGAGTTCGAGATCAGCCTGGCCAACATTGTGAAACCTCGTCTCTACTAAAAATACAAAAATTAGCTGTGCATGGTGGCATGCATCTGTAATCCCAGCTCCTGGGGAGGCTGAGGCAGGAGAATCACTTGAACCCAGGAGGTGGAGGTTGCAGTGAGCTGAGATTGTGCCACTGCACTCCAGCCTGGGTGATAGAGCAAGACTATATCACCCAAAAAAAAAAGAAAGAAAGAAAAAAAAAAGAAACTATAGGCACAAAAATATCCACAAGATAGAGTGCTTAATTTGTCATCTTCTTAAGGAATCCATCATATTTTAATAATATTAAATAATAAATTAAAAAATATACATTATTTTAGATAATATGCTGATAATATCAATTATATTTTAAAGTTAAAGTCATTGTTTAATTTTATCATGTATCTAAATGACTATGTATTTGTATGTCTAAACTCATATATATAAATTTATGTAGAGACTGTGATTGTGAATATGAATATGCATAATAAAAATGACTAAAAACAATAAAAGATGTTAAATATTATAACAACTTTGACTCAGTGTAATAGCTTTATTAAAAAGAGAAAAGGTTTGTAGACCCTTCCCTGAAAAAATGTTATTAGATAAATACATAAAAGGAGAATTAGAATATTTTTCTATGAAATTATCAAGTCATTATCTGCTCAGATAGAGATGCTTCATTTTCATTACCAAAGTATTTTGTTAATTCTCAGTACTTCTATAATATTTTTGAACTGATTTATTTTTCACTTGATCTTAGCCAAAAGGCTGAGAAGCAATGAATGGTACCATTTTTAAGTGTTCTGATTTTGAAGAATATAATTTAAATGGGTAAAATCATTGTTTCTTATTGATGGCCCTTATTTCTTACTTTGAATAAATATGGCTTATCTCTGTGTTTTGTCAAGTGTTTCTTTTTTTGTGTGTGTCTCAAATTCAGTCACCAAGTTTAGAATAATAAATATCTGCAGATTTCTGGAAATGTCTACCAGATACCAAAATGATTGCTTCCTTCCTTGTATGAAAGAAAGATAATAAAAGTAATCAGGTTTGTTTGGCATTTCAATTCTTATAGTTCACTATGAATAAGCAAGATATATTAATATAAATAAGTTTTAATGATTGCATCATTTTTAGTTCAAAAGCATATTAATGTTTAGGCACAAAGATTGGCAAAATATTTGTGTATGAATGGATTTATGTCTCTAAATTGTATATACTAGTCACTCAGAGACAATGATCAACCCTTGTATGTCTTATGCCACAAATCAAAAGGTCCTAGACAACTGTCAATATCCTCACCATGAATAATATGTTCTTACTACTAGAGCAATCCTCTACTACCTGTTTATAAACTAATTGTGTGTTATCCCTCAGAAGAGGTCTCCAATCTCTTTGATTTTGATAATGGTGGCTAATAATTTATTACCAAGGACAATTTCATTCTATCCCCATGGCATAGATAAATTATCTGCAATCTTAAGCCAACATTCGTAGGGCAATTTTATTCAAAATTCCCGAGGTTGTTTCTGGCATATGTCACATCTGCCAAGCTAATAACTCAGCAAAGCAGTAAAATCAAGAGCAAAGGTCTATCTGGATATTGAAAGAGAGATTTCTTCATATGAAAATGTGTTACTAACCATTGTGTATTTTCTGGATGGCTTATTTTTTTGTCTTCTAGATTTGTATTTCCAACATGGTGTATACCAAATTACTTAGTCACTGACTAAGGTACCCATTTTATAGGGACCATACTCAAAGTGCTTTGTAAGACATTGTCTATCATTAAGAAACACCACTCCTATTCAACATAGTGTTGGAAGTTCTGGCCAGGGCAATTAGGCAGGAGAAGGAAATCAAGGGTATTCAATTAGGAAAAGAGGAAGTCAAATTGTCCCTGTTTGCAGATGACATGATTGTATATCTACAAAACCCCACTGTCTCAGCCCAAAATCTCCTTAAGCTGATAAGCAACTTCAGCAAAGTCTCAGGATACAAAATCAATGTTCAAAAATCACAAGCATTCTTATACACCAATAACAGACAAACAGAGAGCCAAATCATGAGTGAACTCCCATTTGCAATTGCTTCAAAGAGAATAAAATACCTAGGAATCCAACTTACAAGGGACATGAAAGACCTCTTCAAGGAGAACTACAAACCTCTGCTCAATGAAATAAAAGAGGATACAAACAAATGGAAGAACATTCCATGCTCATGGGTAGGAAGAATCAATATCGTGAAAATGGCTATACTGCCCAAGGTAATTTATAGATTCAATGCCATCCCCATCAAGCTACCAATGACTTTCTTCACAGAATTGGAAAAAACTACTTTAAAGTTCATATGGAACCAAAAAAGAGCCCATATCACCAAGTCAATCCTAAGCCAAAAGAATAAAACTGGAGGCATCACACTACCTGACTTCAAACTATACTACAAGGCTACAGTAACCAAAACAGCATGGTACTGGTACCAAAACAGAGATATAGATCAATGGAACAGAACAGAGCCCTCAGAAATAATGCCACATATCTACAACTATCTGATCTTTGACAAACCTGACAAAAACAAGCAATGGGGAAAGGATTCCCTATTTAATAAATGGTGCTGGGAAAACTGGCTAGCCATATGTAGAAAGCTGAAACTGGATCTCTTCCTTGCACCTTATACAAAAATTAATTCAAGATGGATTAAAGACTTAAACGTTAGACCTAAAAGCATAAAAACCCTAGAAGAAAACCTAGGCATTACCATTCAGGACATAGGCATGGGCAAGGACTTCATGTCTAAAACACCAAAAGCAATGGCAACAAAAGCCAAAATTGACAAATGGGATCTAATTAAACTAAAGAGCTTCTGCACAGCAAAGGAAACTACCATCAGAGTGAACAGGCAACCTACAAAATGGGAGAAAATTTTCACAACCTACTCATCTGACAAAGGGCTAATATCCAGAATCTACAATGAACTCCAACAAATTTACAAGAAAAAAACAAACAACCCCATCAAAAAGTGGGCAAACGACATGAAGAGACACTTCTCAAAAGAAGACATTTATGCAGCCAAAAAACACATGAAAAAATGCTCACCATCACTGGCCATCAGAGAAATGCAAATCAAAACCACAATGAGATACCATCTCACACCAGTTAGAATGGCAATCATTAAAAAGTCAGGAAACAACAGGTGCTGGAGAGGATGTGGAGAAATAGGAACACTTTTACACTGTTGGTGGGACTGTAAACTAGTTCAACCCTTGTGGAAGTCAGTGTGGCGATTCCTCAGGGATCTAGAACTAGAAATACCATTTGACCCAGCCATCCTATTACTGGGTGTATACCCAAAGGACTATAAATCATGCTGCTATAAAGACACATGCACACGTATGTTTATTGTGGCACTATTCACAATAGCAAAGACTTGGAACCAAGCCAAATGTCCAACAATGATAGACTGGATTAAGAAAATGTGGCACATATACAGCATGGAATACTATGCAGCCATAAAAAATGATGAGTTCATGTCCTTTGTAGGGACATGGATGAAATTGGAAATCATCATTCTCAGTAAACTATTCCAAGAACAAAAAACCAAACACCGCATATTCTCACTCATAGGTGGGAATTGAACAATGAGAACACATGGACACAGGAAGGGGAACATCACACTCTGGGGACTGTTGTGGTGTGGGGGTAGGGGGGAGGGACAGCATTAGGAGATATACCTAATGCTAAATGATGAGTTAATGGGTGCAGCGCACCAGCATGGCACATGTATACATATGTAACTAACCTGAACATTGTGCGCATGTACCCTAAAACTTAAAGTATAATAATAAAGTAAAATAAAATAAAAATAAAAATAAAAATAAAGAAACATGGCATTCTTAATTACCTTCTTATAGGCTTTATCTCCAAATACAGCCAAATTGGGGTTGGAGCTTCAACATAAGAATTTGGTGGAGGGCACAATTTAGTTTATAGCTGAAATGGTCAAATACTTTAATGATTTAAGGCAGTATACTTATGTTTATAGCAAGTCCAAGTGGCTTTTCTCAAGGACAAACTCCTGGAACCCCTGCATTACATTCATTCTGGAGAACTAGTTCTACCAAAATGGCACCAAGATAAAACTGATTTTAAATTTCGTTGAAATGGCCTTTAGGTACTATTAACTACAGATGTGGTCATTAAATCACAAGGATTAGATATCTAGACTCATATTTCCAAACTCGAAATAAATCATCACATTCCCCTAACCTACAGTCTTTACGACTCAGAGATAAATAATTGAGAATCTCTCAAGATACTCCAGAGCAAATGGCATCATGAAGACGACAGGTTTCTCAAGAACCTTGGATATTGCAGGAAACCTCCATATATAAACAGCTTCTACCCAAAAGATCCCTGGAAAAAGATCCCCATATGCTAAGAGTCACTGACTGCCAAACAGTTCTTTATCTCATTCTCCTTACTTTCATAGTAGTTATTTTCCCCTTCTGTTACTTTAAGATTTTAGACTATTAATTATCAAAATGGGAAACTTAAAGATGAAACAAAGATGAAACCTTTGTTATAACAATGTGTGACTTGTGGTTCAAAATGTAATAAATAATAATAATAATGATAATGAGGAGGAGGAGGAAGGAGAGGGAGAAGAGGAGGAGAAGAAAACCTGGCCATTGTGCCACTCTCTAAATTACTTATTTCAGAGAATTCAGATGGAACTTGAGATTACAAACCTTCTTAAAAATCCAAAAAATAGTTACATAAGAAGGATCTATTTATAATCCTACTTTGTATGTTCCTTGGTATCCCATCCTATGCTATATCTGGCCCGAAGTTTTAAATGTTTTTACATAGCTGATAACTTGGATTGATGATTAAAATCACCATAGAAAACCAGAAATCACATGAAAAACAGTGATTGTGCTCAAGACTCTAATAGCTCCTGAGATCACAGAAAGCTATTTTTCTTCAGGCTCAGAAATCACATGGTTGAAAGAATCTAGATTCTGAAATTTAGATTAGGCATATTGGCCCTGAGGCCCATGCTAGCCCAAAGAAAGAACCACGAAAGACTCTAACGGCCTAAAATAACTATTCCACTGTGACCTTATCATGTAGCTATTTCTTCCTAGCCCTCTTGTTAAACCCAAATTTTCTGAGCAATGGTGCTAAACTGACTCCAGTCCTGCTGCCCAACATCCTGTCCTGTAATTAATCCAGCCTAAGCTGTCTTTTGGAAAAGTCTACTCCTTGGCAAATGTTTTGAACAAATAATGTTAAAAATCATTAAGAAACAATAAAGATTTGTGTTTTATAAATTATTTTTTCTGCTTTTCTGCTTTATACTTCAAGGCTAACAGCAAGACATGATTTGTTTACTTAAAACTTACAAAAGTCATGTTTAGCATGTCTACATTTACTTGAGCTATTGAAACACAAGACCAAATGGAGAAGGAGATAAAAACGGTTTTTCAGATGATTACTAAAATTTTCGTGATCAGGATCTGAGACTACGAGTACCATTTCATCTCATCTATTACCGCAAATTAATCCTATACATGCTAAAGAGATAGATCCACTGTCTTACTTGTCTCATTCAGCCAATTTTTACTGAAGACACTGTGTAAGCAAGTGCTGACTTAAGCTCTTGGGATTCAACAGTGAACAAAGCAGGCAAACATCATTGCCCTCTTGAGACTTAAAATCTATTAGAGGAAGACAGATAACATACAAGTAACAAAAAAAAAATGCTGAGCAACATTATAGACCCAGATGCCAGGAAAGTACTAATATATGATTGCTGTCATGGAGTTTCATTCAATTTAATGTATTCATAAGAAGTTTTATTCTTTGTATTTGTTATTTTTTAACTATTTTTGAAAATAATTTTAGATTTACAGGAGGTTGCAAAGGTAGTACAGAGAGAATTTGTGCACCTTTCTCCCAATTTACTCAGATGATTAAAATTTACAAAATTTCAGTGTAATATCAAAACCAGAAATTAGACATTGATACAATGTATGGACATAGTTCTATGTCATTTTATCACATGTGCAGATTGGTGTAAACACCTCTGAAATCAACAGAAAATAAATTCCTTCACCACAAACATCTTCCTCTGCTATCCCTTTATATTCATACACATTCCCTCCCCCTGCATGGTCCCTAAACCCTGGCAACTACAAATCTGTCTTCTATCTCTATAATTTTATTATTTCAAGAATGATATGTAAATTGAAGCAGGCAGTTTTTGGCTGTTTAAATTTCCTGTTTTCATTTAGCGTGATGCCCTTGATATCCATCCAAGTTGTGTTAGGTATCAATAGCTTTTTAATTACTGAGTAATATCCAATGGTATGGATGATCTGCATTTTGTTTACCCATTCACGAACTGAGGAAGATTTTAGTTGTTTCAAGGTCTTAGCTATTACAAATAAAGCTGCTATGAATATTCATGTAGAGACTTTTATGTGTACATAGTTTTCATATCTCCTGGATAAATACAATGGTTGAGTCCCATGGCAGTTCCATGTTAATTTTGATAAAAAATTGCCAAACTGTTTTAGACACTGGCTGTACTATTTTACATTCCTACCATCAAAGTTTGAGAGCTTCAGTTCCTCTGAATCCTCACCAGCATTTGATTCTATCACTATTTTTGTTGTTGTTGTTGTTGTAATTTTAGCTATTCTAATAGGTATATGGTGGTATCTCATCATGGCTTAACTTGGATTTCCCCAACTACTAATGATGATGAACATTTTTCATGTGCTTATTTGCCAATAGTATATCCTAATTGGTGAAGTGTCTCCTCATGTCTTTTGCTCATTTCTAATTGATATTTTTAACAGTTGAGTTTTGAGAGTTATTTATATATTTTATATATGAGTTCTTTGTCAAATAGGTGGTTTGTAAGTAATTTATTTTCTTTCGTAGTTTGCCTTTTCATTCTCTCAAGTGGAAATTTCACATCAAATATTTTAAATTGTGATAAATTCCAAATTATCAACTTTTATGAACCCTGTGTTCACCGCCAAATTTAAAAACTCCTCACTAGGCCCTAGGCTCTAGAGATTTCTCATCTATTAGTCCTAGGATATTTTTTGGTAAATACATTTATTGGGGATTTGTATTAGTCTGTTCTGGTACTGCTATAAAGAAACACCTGAAACTGGGTAACTTACAAAGAAAAGAGGTTTAGCTGGCTCACGGTTCTTCAGGCTTTACAGGAAGCATGACTGGGGATGCCCCAGGAAATATTCAATCATGGTGGAAGGGGAAGCAGGCACATCTTACATGGTGGAAGAAGAAGGAAGATAATGAAAGGGGGACAACCATATCTAGTGAGAACTCACTCAATATAATGAGAACAGCAAGAGGGAAATCTGCCCCCATAACCCAATCTACTTCCCACCAGGCCGCTCCTCCAACACTGAGGATTACAATTTGACATGAGAATTGAGTGGGGACACAAATCCAAACCATTTCAGACTTTTTCATACACAATTATGTTATCTAGAAATAACAACAGTTTTATTTCTTTTTTTTTTTTTCTGATCTATATGGGTTTTGTTAATTTTTCTTGCCTTATTGGATAGAACTTCCAGTACTAGGTTGAATAAAAGTGATGAGGGTGGATGCCAATGACTTCTTCCCAATCTTATTTGTTTTTTTTTTTTTTTTTTTGAGTTGGAGTCTGGCTCTGTTGCCCAGGCTGGAGTGCAGTGGCGCGATCTCGGCTCACTGCAAGCTCCACCTCCTAGGTTCACGCCATTCTCCTGTCTCAGCCTCCCGAGTAGCTGGGACTACAGGCGCCCGCCACCGCGCCTGACTACTTTTTTGTATTTTTAGTACAGATGGGGTTTCACTGTGTTAGCCAGGATGGTCTCGATTTCTTGACCTCGTGATCCGCCCACCTCGGCCTCCCAAAGTGCTGGGATTACAGGCGTGAGCCACTGTGCCCAACCACCTTGTTCCCAGTCTTAAGGAGAAACTATTCCATTTTTTGTTATTCAGTTCTACAGGATTAGATGTAGATTTTTTTAAGATCTTTTTTTAAATCAAGTTGAAGAAATTTCCTTTATTTCTAGTTTTCTGATAGGGTTGCATTTATTTGTTTTTAAAATGAATAATTGTTCAATTTAGTCAAATTTTGCTTTTTTGGCATGCAATTGATGTCATCATGTTTTTTCATAATTATGTGTGTGTGTGTGTGTGTGTGTGTGTGTTTAATTTAGCCTATTAAAATGGTTGACAGCTGGGCGTTGACAGCTGGGCGCGGTGGCTCATGCCTGTAATTCCAGCACTTTGGGAGGCCAAGGCTGGCGTATTGCCTGAGCTCAGGAGTTTGCGACCAGCCTGGTTAACACGGTGAAACCCCGTTTCTACTAAAATACAAAAAAAAAAAAAAAAATTAGCAGGGCGTGGCGGCTCAAACCTGTAGTCCCAGCTGCTCGGGAAGCCAAGGCAGGAGAATTGCTTGAACCCGGGAGGCAGAGGTTGCAGTGAGCCGAGCTTGTGCCATTACACCCCAGCCTGGGCGACAGAGCAAGACTCCATCTCAAACAAACAAACAAAACAAAACAAAACAACAACAACAAAAAAACAATGGTTGACTACATTTACTGATTTTTGAATATAGCACATTCCTGGAACTTCTGAAATAAATTTCACTTGGCATGATACAGAATCCCTTTTATATATCACTGAATTCTATTTGCTAGTATAGTGATACCTTGGATACCGAAATCTGTGGTTACTCGAGCCTCTGATATAAAATGGTATAGAACTTGCGTTTAATCTATGCATATCCTCCTGTATACTTTAAAGCATCTCTAGATTACTTATAATACCTAATATAATGTAAATGCTCTATATATTAGTGTTATACTGTATTGTATAGGAAATAATGACCAGACAAATTCGGTACATGTTTAGTATAGAAGGAATTATTTTTTCAATATTCTTGATCCATTTTTGGTTGAATCCATGGATGCAGAAACAATTAATATAAAGAGCTGGCTGATTTTTGTTAAGAATTTTGCATTTATATTCATGAGATGTATTAGTTTATAGTTTTTATTTATCTTTGTTGGTACCAGGGTAATACAGGCTGCATAGAATAAGATGGTTAAATGTTGCCTTCGCTTCTATTTTCTGGAAAGTAGTTGGTAGAATTTGTATTATTTTGTTTCCAAATGTTTAGTAGAATTGTTCAGTGAATTCCTCAAGGCCTTGAGTTTATTTTTTTCAGGAGGTTTTAATTATGAATTAAATTTCAATGCTAATTATGGGACAGTTTATACATTTCATATTGAATGAGTGGTGATAGTTTTTGCTTTTCAAAGAAAAGTAATTGTCAAATTACTAAATTGTCAAATTTATGTTTTTAGACATTTGTATTATTTACTCATTATACTTTTAATGTCTGCAGGGTTTTTAGTCAGATTCTCTGTTTTATTCTTGATATTAGTAATTACAAATTACTAATCTCTTTTTTATCTGTCAATTTTGTTCAAAATTTATCAATATATTTTTGATCTTTCAGAGAACCAGCATTTTGTGCCACTAGTTTTCTCTATTCTTTTTCAGTTTTCAATTTTGTTGATTTCTGCTCTTAGCTTTATTATATTTTCTTTCTTCACCTTGCTTCAAGTTTATCCTGTTGCTATTATAATTTCTTGAGGTAGAAGCTTAGATTATTAATTTGAGTCTCTTTCTCTCTCCTGATGTTGACATCTACTATCAAAATTTCTGTCTCACCATATCTTGTATTTTCAGTTCTTTGAGTTCAATGTATTTTTAAAATTCCCCTTGAAACTTTCTCATTGACTCATGTACTATTCAGAAACATCATATTTAGCATTCAGTTATTTAGAGAACTTCTCACTGTTTTTCCTTTATTCACTTCTAATTTGATTACATTGTGCTGAGAGAATATATTGTATATTATTTCAATTTTTTAAATGTATTGAGATTTGTTTTATGGCCCAAGATATTGTCAGCTTGCTATATGTTCAATGAACACTATACGAGAATGTTCATTCTTTTGTTACTGGATGGAATGATCTATAATAAAAGTCAATTTGATCTTATTGGTAGGTGGTATTGTGAATTTCTATAGCCTTGCTAATTTTCTGTCTAGTTTTTCTATAAATTATTGAGGTAGAGATCCTAAAATCTCAAACTGCCATTGTTGATTTGGCCAATTTTTCTTTTTAGTTCTGTCTGTTTTGGCTTTGAATATTTTATAGCTCTGTTTTTTGACACACATACATTTAGGATTGACATTTCTTCTTGATGGATTGATTCTTTTATTATGTAAAGTCTCTCTTATTCCCTGGTAGTTTGCTTTCTTTTGATTAATGTTTGCATAGTATATCCATTTCATTCTTTTACCTTCCATCTACCTATGTGAGTATATTTGCAATGAATTTCTTCTAGATGGCATAGAATTGAATTTTGTTCTTTTACACACTCTGCCAATTTCCATCTTTATTGGTGAACTTACACCATTATATGGTTTGGCTGTGTCCCCACCCAAATCTCATCTTGAATTCCCATATGTTGTGGGAGGGACCCAGTGGGAGGTAACTGAATCATGAGGGCAGGTCTTTCCTGTGTTGTTCTCATGATAGTAAATAAGTCTCACAAGATCTGATGGTTTTAAAAAGAGGAGTTCTCCTGTACAAGCTCTCTCTCTTTGCCTACCGCCATCCATGTAAGACGTGACTTGCTCCTCCTTACCTTCCACCATGATTGTACGGCCTTTCCAGCCATGTGGAACTGTATGTCCATTAAACCTCTTTCTTTTGTAAATTGCCAAGTCTTGGGGATGTCTTTATCAGCAGGGTGAATACAGACTAATACAGACTATTTATATTTAATGTGATTATTAATGCTAGTCCTTAAATCTTCCACTGTATTTGTTGTGTTTTTTTCTTTGTTCTCTATGTTTTTTTTTCATTCTCTATTTTTTTTAACTTTTTTTTTGTGTTGCTTAAACATTTGTTAGAGTTTTATTTTGGTTTATCTTAGTGTTTTTTTTATTATTAATATTATTATTATTATACTTTAGGCTCTATGGTACATGTGCGCAATGTGCAGGTAAGTTACATATGTATACATGTGCCACGCTGGTGCGCTGCACCCACCAACTCGTCATCTAGCATTAGGTATATCTCCCAATGCTATCCCTCCCCCCTCCCCCCACCCCACAACAGTCCCCGAAGTGTGATGTTCCCCTTCCTGTGTCCATGTGTTCTCATTGTTCAATTCCCACCTATGAGTGAGAATATGCAGTGTTTGGTTTTTTGTTCTTGTGATAGTTTACTGAGAATGATGATTTCCAGTTTCATCCATGTCCCTACAAAGGACATGAACTCATCATTTTTTATGGCTGCATAGTATTCCATGGTGTATATGTGCCACATTTTCTTAATCCAGTCTATCATTGTTGGACATTTGGGTTGGTTCCAAGTCTTTGCTATTGTGAATAATGCTGCAGTAAACATACGTGTGCATGTGTCTTTATAGCAGCATGATTTATAGTCCTTTGGGTATATACCCAGTAATGGGATGGCTGGGTCAAATGGAATTTCTAGTTCTAGATCCCTGAGGAATCGCCACACTGACTTCCACAAGGGTTGAACTAGTTTACAGTCCCACCAACAGTGTAAAAGTGTTCCTATTTCTCCACATCCTCTCCAGCACCTGTTGTTTCCTGACTTTTTAATGATTGCCATTCTAACTGGTGTGAGATGGTATCTCATTGTGGTTTTGATTTGCATTTCTCTGATGGCCAGTGATGGTGAGCATTTTTTCATGTGTTTTTTGGCTGCATAAATGTCTTCTTTTGAGAAGTGTCTGTTCATGTCCTTCGCCCACTTTTTGATGGGGTTGTTTGTTTTTTTCTTGTAAATTTGTTGGAGTTCATTGTAGATTCTGGATATTAGCCCTTTGTCAGATGAGTAGGTTGCGAAAATTTTCTCCCATTTTGTAGGTTGCCTGTTCACTCTGATGGTAGTTTCCTTTGCTGTGCAGAAGCTCTTTAGTTTAATTAGATCCCATTTGTCAATTTTGGCTTTTGTTGCCATTGCTTTTGGTGTTTTAGACATGAAGTCCTTGCCCATGCCTATGTCCTGAATGGTAATGCCTAGGTTTTCTTCTAGGGTCTTTATGGTTTTAGGTCTAACATTTAAGTCTTTAATCCATCTTCAATTGATTTTTGTATAAGGTGTAAGGAAGGGATCCAGTTTCAGCTTTCTACATATGGCTAGCCAGTTTTCCCAGCACCATTTATTAAATAGGGAATCCTTTCCCCATTTCTTGTTTTTGTCAGGTTTGTCAAAGATTAGATAGTTGTAGATATGTGGCATTATTTCTGACGGCTCTGTTCTGTTCCATTGATCTATATCTCTGTTTTGGTACCAGTACCATGCTGTTTTGGTGACTGTAGCCTTGTAGTATAGTTTGAAGTCAGGTAGTGTGATGCCTCCAGCTTTGTTCTTTTGGCTTAGGATTGACTTGGCGATGTGGGCTCTTTTTTGGTTCCATATGAACTTTAAAGTAGTTTTTTCCAATTCTGTGAAGAAAGTCATTGGTAACTTGATGGGGATGGCATTGAATCTGTAAATTACCTTGGGAAGGATGGCCATTTTCATGATATTGATTCTTCCTACCCATGAGCATGGAATGTTCTTCCATTTGTTTGTATCCTCTTTTATTTCCTTGAGCAGTGGTTTGTAGTTCTCCTTGAAGAGGTCCTTCACGTCCCTTGTAAGTTGGATTCCTAGGTATTTTATTCTCTTTGAAGCAATTGTGAATGGGAGTTCACTCATGATTTGGCTCTCTGTTTGTCTGTTATTGATGTATAAGAATGCTTGTGATTTTTGTACATTGATTTTGTATCCTGAGACTTTGCTGAAGTTGCTTATCAGCTTAAGGAGATTTTGGGCTGAGACAATGGGGTTTTCTAGATATACTATCATGTCATCTGCAAACAGGGACAATTTGACTTCCTCTTTTCCTACTTGAATACCCTTGATTTCCTTCTCCTGCCTAATTGCCCTGGCCAGAACTTCCAACACTGTTGAATAGAAGTGGTGAGAGAGGGCATCCCTGTCTTGTGCCAGTTTTCAAAGGGAATGCTTCCAGTTTTTGCCCATTCAGTATGATATTGGCTGTGGGTTTGTCATAAATAGCTCTTATTATTTTGAGATACATCTCATCAATACCTAATTTATTGAGAGTTTTTAGCATGAAGGGTTGTTGAATTTTGTCAAAGGCCTTTTCTGCATCTATTGAGATAATCGTGTGGTTTTTGTCTTTGGTTCTGTTTATATGCTGGATTACATTTATTGATTTGCGTATATTGAACCAGCCTTGCATCCCAGGGATGAAGCCCACTTGATCATGGTGGATAAGCTTTTTGATGTGCTGCTGGATTCTGTTTGCCAGTATTTTATTGAGGATTTTTGCATCAATGTTCATGAAGGATATTGGTCTAAAATTCTCTTTTTTTGTTGTGTCTCTGCCAGGCTTTGGTATCAGGATGATGCTGGCCTCATAAAATGAGTTAGGGAGGATTCCCTCTTTTTCTATTGATTGGAATAGTTTCAGAAGGAATGGTACCAGTTCCTCCTTGTACCTCTGGTAGAATTCGGCTGTGAACCCATCTGGTCCTGGACTTTTTTTGGTTGGTAAGCTATTGATTATTGCCACAATTTCAGCTCCTGTTATTGGTCTATTCAGAGATTCAACTTCTTCCTGGTTTAGTCTTGGGAGGGTGTATGTGTCAAGGAATTTATCCATTTCTTCTAGATTTTCGAGTTTATTTGCGTAGAGGTGTTTGTAATATTCTCTGATGGTAGTTAGTGTTTTTGAGTGTTTGTCTTTGATAGTTCTCTTAGTTGCTGCTCTAGGTATTAGTAAACACAAACAGACACTTAAACACACACACACAACTTATGATGATCTATTCGTGTCAACAACTTATACCAGTTCAAATAAGTTGTTTTTGAGTGTTTGTCTTTTATAGTTCTCTTAGTTACTGCTCTAGGTATTAGTAAACACACACAGACACTTAAACACACACACACAACTTATGACAGTCTATTTGTGTCAACCACTCATACCAGTTCATATAAGTTGTAGAAGTTTTACCTTCCTTAATACCCCTCTCTTTTCCCAATGTATAATATAATTATTTTAAATATTTATTCTCCAAACACTTAGAACATTACACAGTATTATAAACTTTGCTTCAGCTGGCTAGCATAATTAAAAAACTCAAGAGTAGAAGGAAATTTTATAGATAGAACATTTTTGCTCTCTTGTTTTTTCTTCCTTCTTGAAACTCCAAGATTCCTGCTTTTATTACGGATTGCTGTTTAAAAAACGGTCTTTAATAATACTTTTGGGGGATGTCTGCTGATGACAAATTCTGTTCATTTGCCTTCATGTGAGAATGTTTTGGTTTTCCCTCATTTGTAAAGGGCAGTTTTGTTAAAAATACAATTCTGTATTGAAATTTCTTTTTCTTAAGGAGATCACTCTTGTTCAACTCCTTTCCCCCCGCCCCACCCATATAATGCATTGCTTCTCTCAGACTGCTTCCAAGAAGTTTTCTTTGTCTTTAGTTTTCAGAAGTTTGTCTATGATGTGTTTACATGTGAATTTCTTTGGGTTATCTTATGTGAAATTTACTCAGCTTTTACATATTGAAAACATATGTCTTTTGCCGTATTTCAAACAAAAAAGTCATTTTTGATACATTTTTCAACCCAATTCTTTCTTCTTTTATTCTAAAATTTGATAACATAAATGTTAGATGTTTTGTTGCAGTCTCTCATATCCTGAAGCTCTATTTTTTATTGTATAAAGTTTATTTTCTTTCTGTCTTTCAGATGTAATCATTTCTATTGTTCAATCCTCAGGTTCACTGATTCTTTTTCTGCCCTCTCCATTGTGTTGCTGAGCTCATCCACTTAGATATTTATTTTGACCATATGTTTTTAATTCTATAAATTTCATTGGAATCATCTTTAAATTTATTTGCTGTTGCTTTCTATTTTCTTTATTTGGTTTAAGTAATTGCATATTGAAGCATTTTTATACTGTCTTCTTTAAAGCCTTTTTAGATAACTTTAATATTTGTGCCATCTTGGCATCTATTGATTGCCATTTCTCCAAATGTAAATTTTTGATGAATGATTTTTTTATTGAAACATTGATATTTTTGGAATTATAATAATATTAAAATATAAATATTAATGTATATTAATATTATAATGTTCTAAATATAATATTTGTAACATTGTACAGTTATTTAAATTTTATGTTTTAGCAGTCTTCCTCTGGCATAGCTTTGATAGAGAAACTGGGATGCCATCTTATTATTGCTAGGTGGGTATGGAAGTACAGGTTCTCTATGATCATATTTCATTATGATCAACTCATACATCTTCTATGAAAAAATTTCCTACCACTCACATTAGCACTTTGCATATGACATATCTCAATACCAATCCTAATCTCCAGTATCCCACCTCAAACATAAGAAATATGTCTGACAAAAGAGTTACTTTGATATAATAAATTTTAGAGGTCCAAACCCTCCTATTTCTAGACTTAGAGGAATTGAACCAACCCCTGGGAATCCAAAATTATCTGTGCTACCCAACATACCACATCCTACAGTAAGGTCAGCTAAATAAGCTATTGGGTCCATACCCCAAAAATATTGGTTATACCCTTCCCGTATTAATTAACCCTCTAGTCCAATTTTCACCTGAACTTCTAGGTGATCGAGACAACTATACTTCAGCTAATCCTCTCAACACCCTGCCCCATATTAAACCAGAGTGGTATTTCTTATTTGCCTATGCAATCTTACGATCTATCTCTAACAAATTAGGGAGTGTATTAGCTCTTGCATCCTCCATTCTCATTCTAGTAATTATCCCTATGCTTCACATATCCAAACAACAAAGCATAACATTCAGACCATTAAGCCAGTGCTTATTCTGAATCTCAGTGCCTGACCTATTTACACTAACATGAATCAGGGGCAACCAGTAGAACATCCTCTTATCATCATTGGATGAACAGCATTCATTGTGTACCTCTCTACTATCCTCACCTTTATGCCTCGAAATACCCTGAGGCTTGACCATCTTTTGACACCAGGGAGTATGGGAACTCGTGAAGGCCTTGATTTTCCTGAGTTGGGGTGGAAAATAAGAATTGTCCACTAGGCCTCTCCTGATATCATCCTCTCCGGGAGTGTAAGGGGCGCCTCATTACCACTTTCAGGTGGTCGCCACTGATACTATAGGGGACTCTATAAAATCCTGTAAAATGCTGACTCTTTACTAGCCCTCTTTTGACATCACCTCCAAAATGGAAAGAAAAGGCCACCTTATTACTGCTGGATAGTTCTAGAAGTTCAGATTTCCTAGTCTCCACTGGCTGGCATGGCAGATAGAGTGAGGATGTTCCTTAAGACTGGGCAGAAATGCAAGTGCTGACTTCCACATGGTCTTCTGTGACACCACCTCAGTAGGGAGATTACCTCATCACAGCTTAGTGGAGGTGAAATTCCAGGCTCCCCATTCAGCATTTTTTAGCCAAGACACAGATTCTTTCCTCTTCTTTGTTTTTCTCTGTAGTGTTTCGCTGGAGTAGAGTTGTTATTGTTTAAAAGGTTGTCTGTTTTCCAGTATTTTTGCTAAAGAGAATAAGCTTTTCTTGCTTTTTGATTGTTTGTTTTGGGATATTTTTGCCTGTGTCAGTTGATGTTTCTGGGTCATCAGCCTCTTTAATAACTAGTCTGGGATATAGAAAACAAAAAGTCACCCAGGAAACTCATTACCATACCATTTCTTGTGTTCCGTGGTCCCTATCCACTGCCTTTTTCCCCTCCGTCTTTCAGAATTTTCCTGTGTGTTTTATATTTTACAACTAGGAAATTTAGTTGTATTTAGAGAGATGATTACAGAAATGTTTGGCTACATATGTTCCTTAAATGGCAATACCTTTTATCTTTATAAAAATATTTTATTTGTTTTACATTAAAATAAAGGTGAGTTTCATAGATCTTATATTGTACTTCTGGTTTCTGGCTTCTGCCTTCATTTGTAGTATTAGTGAGGCACATGCACAAAGAACAAGACTTTCACTTTAACATAACTAAGAATACAACTTATGTTTTGCCCAATACTTTTCAGATGGGATGTAACTAACTCCTATCCCAACTCATTAGATGTATTTAATGCATATATCTCCAGGGTAATTTTCAATATCTACTCCCATTTATCTTACTCTATTAAGTTCCACCTTCCCTGCTACAATAGCACTATTAGTTATCATTAGAATAAGGATAATTAAAATAAAATAGGTTCATAGTCAATATTGCTATATTAGGTAGCTTCCCTATCTCTCTTGACTTCAACACTTTCTTCCTTGCCTTTTTATCCCATGTAGTACTGAAAGATAACTGTCCATTTTTACTGGACACTTCTATTAGTCTAATTTCTTCTCTATTCAAAAACATATATAGCTAATACTCTCTCTAGATGAACATAACATATCTTCCATTTTGTCAGATTGTATCTATCTCACGATTGGATTGCTTGAATACACTCACAGGCCAAAGTCAAAAATTTTTCTCTTCAAGATGAAGCTTCTTTTTACTTAAAGTTTTTAAGTGCTAGTTTCTGATTTGTAAAATGGGGCTAATTTTAATACCTACTGGATAAGATTTTTATGATTACTAAATGAAATTACATTTTATTTAAAAGTAAAGGTCCGGCGTGGTGGCTCACGCCTGTAATCCCAGCACTTTGGGAGGCTGAGGAGGGTGGATCACCTGAGGTCGGGAGTTCAAGACCAGTCTGACCAACCTAGAGAAACCTCGTCTCTACTAAAAATACAAAATTAGCTGGGTGTGGTGGCAAATGCCAGTAATCCCAGCTACTCAGGAGGCTGAGGCAGGAGAATCACTTGAACCTGGGAGGCAGAGGTTGCGGTGAGCAAAGATTGTGCCATTGCACTCCAGCCTGGGCAACAAAAGTGAAGCAAAACTCCGCCCCCACCCAATAACCTGCACAAAAAAAAAAAGAAAAAAAATTATGTCTAGCATGTCAACACTCAAAATATTAGTTATGGTAATTATTATTTTCAGAAACCCTTTAAATTCTTACTTATCTTACCAGGTCATGGAAGATACACTTTAGTTTAAACATAAGAACTCCTTTAGATTATTAATTATTGCACATGTGTGACAATAGCCTTACGCTTTATGTTATAAGAATCACAAGAAAATAATTTTTGAAAGGCACATAATTATAGTGTTGGCATGTTAGATTTTTATAACCAGCTTATTGAGATGTCTGTCTCAATAGGGCACATGTTTTGCATTTATTATACTCATTATTCTTCAATGGACCATATATATGTTCTGTCACAGTCACTTAAAATTGTCTTAAGTGGATTCCATAACTTTCTTATCAGTCGAATTTAACGTTGCAATTTTGTACTGGATTCAAAGCTTTCCTCTCCTTTGTTGGCACAACATGTGGCTTAGGAGAGAGAGAATGAGAGGAGCATAGTGGTCTGCTTTTCCATTCCTCTTGCATCTTCACCTTCTGGAGGTGGCCCTACAGGATGGAGGTAGAGAAGAGCAATAGGGAAGATAAATGTTTAATTTGTAAAATTACCATACCGCGTGTGGGGTGGAACCCTATGTGACACTGGCTTGGTCCTATTTTATCATGTTTTATTGCTCTCCATTGATGGAGTGGTCTCCATCAATATGCTGTTCTTTGTGAAAGAATGAGCATTTGTCTGAGGCACTACTCAACTCCACATCCATTCCATCCATTAATTAAGTCTCTGTCTGCAGAGCTGCATGTGTAGCAGTGCAGGCAGCAATGGCAGCTGCTGTGGAGCTGTCAGGCGAGAGCCCATGGTTGGCTTCAAGTAAACAAAGTGCAGAGCAGCACCAAGCCCGTCATCTGCCTTGGAACCACTGAAACTGGCACCCAAATCAGCTGCAAGTGCCATTAAAGGGAAATTGCAAGAATTGGGATCTCATATTGATAAAAACTTCCTGATTGCATTGTGGTAATGGTATCAAACAAGAAAAGACAGAACCAAATGACAGAAGATCTGTCCCTATTTCTAGGAAATAATACAATTTGATTCATCGTATGGCTTCATGGTAAACTACTCCCTGTTACAACAAAACCTTCTAGTCTAAAGTCTTCTGACACCAACATCTTTAATAGTAACATGCCTTCAAGCAAGATCTCCCCAAGTTTCAGCTGGGGAGATGGAAGAAGGAATGAAGCTGCAGTGCTGCTCCTTGTCATTTCTAACACTAAACCTTAAAAAAAAAAAAAAAAGATTCCAGAGTCTTTTAAGCTCACAAAAGTAGAAAACCACTAATGTAAGACATATTGTAAGGCTGGAACTACAATTTGACTAGTGTCAACAGTGAAACCATGCAGGAAGCCAGCATCTTCTGAAGATGTGATTGACGATAAGCCAGAACCAGATAATCTCATTGAAGAAGACCTCAATTTTGTGCTGAGGAATCACTTATCTCAAAAAAAAAAAAAAATCTATAGCGACATGTACATATGGGCCTTCTCACCCTTCTGTTGAAATTTACTCAGCATCTTCAAGTTAAAATGCAGATAGAGGTCCATTGAAACAGGTAGTAGTTTCAACAACAGCAAAACAATATTCATGCTGCCAAGAGACTTGATATATAAAACAAATACATGAAAAGGAGATGTTAGCCAGAATTGCTTAACAGCTTAGAAAAGACTTATAGTCCTTTCTTCAGAAACAACTCAGAAAAAAATGAGTGTTAAGGAATAAAACTTCTTAAAACTTCTTACCTCTGGTAAGTTCAGTTGTTAAAGTAAAGAAAAATCAATTATAGAATAAGAGGAGGAAAGATGTTGATTATGGCTCCTGAACAAGAAGCATCTCCAACAGTGTGTGAGTTCTAGCAAAGCCTGAAGAGACCTTACCTTCCATCTTCTAAACAAGCTACCAACAATATACTTTGAATGGCTATGTCTGAAGAATAACAATCTGGAAGCAAAAATAACTGTTAGTCTGTTTGCATTGCTATAAAGTAGTACCTGATACTGCATTAAAAAAGAAAGAAAGAAAAAAGAAAAAAAGGATTCTATTTTGACTTATAGTTCTGCAGGCTGTACAGGATGCACAGTGCCAGCATCTGCTTCTGGTGAGGGCCTCAGGAAGCTTATAATCGTAATAGAAGGAGAAGGGGAAGCTGGCATATCACATAGCAAGTGAGAGGCAGGGGAAATGCCAGCCTCTTTAAACAACCAGCTCTCACCTGAACTCATTACTGCAAGTAAGGCACAAAACAAAAAACATAAATTTTTGGAGTATTGCAAGTACTGGCCTACTTGTAGATATGGGGATGAGTGTACTTACCATCATCCAATTTCACCTTGGAAAGCCTTCCCTAATTGTACATTTCCTGAAAAATGCTTGTTTGTTCACCAAAATTGTAAATATGTTGCAAATTGTACTAAACCAGATTGTCCCTTTACTCATATGGGGAGAATTACAGTACTGCCTCCAAACCCAGTAGCTGTAATGCCAGCACCACCTTCTAGTAGTCAGCTCTATCACTACTTGCTGGCTTCTAAGGAAACTGAACGTCACTTGTATCATCCAAAACACTGTCGATTTAACATTCAGTGTACAAAGCCAGGCTGTGCATTCTATCACCCCATTGTTACTGTACTGCCACTACATACCTTGGAATGAATTCTACCTCAAACCAGCAAATGACAGATATCCAGTCTTACCTGGCAGAAGGTCTTGCACTTTGAAATTTTCCAACTACTCATGAAAGATATTCTATAGAACTTGTCAAATCTTTGAAACTTGTAGTATATTGCTTTCATAAATTGGAGTTTATTACCTAACTAAAGTGTCTAATTTTTCAAGTTTTTACGCGTATTAAGTTGTGTAACATTGGGTGTTTGTTTTGTTTTACCATGAAAAAGTAGTTTAAGGAAAAGCTAAATTCTATTAAAACATTTGAGGCATTTTTGTATACTGCTGTTCTAAGTATCATCATTTATAATGTAATATCATTGTTAGTAATGATACTATATAGTTTAGGGCCATGTCATTGCTATTTGTAAAGAAATACAGTGAGAGAGGCAAGTGTTACAGGCTGAGTATGCTTTATCCAAATGATTGGGACCAGCAGCATTTTTAATTTTGGATTTTTTAAATCTTAAAGTATTTGCATTATACTTACCAGTTAAACATCCCTAACTTGAAAGTCTGAAACCCAAAATGTTCCTTTGGGCATACCATTTGGGAATCACATTGATGCTCCAAAAGTATTGGATTTTGGAACATTTCAGAGTTTGGATTTTTGGATTAGAGTTGCTTAACCCATATTATTCTAAAAGTTGAATTGTTGCTTCCACTTTTCCCAAAGATTATATAACGTTCATAATCCTCCATGAAAACAAGAGTGACCAAAAGTGCTGAGGTTGCTTAAGATAGTTATTTAATTCTGCTTTTTAAATTTTAGATGAATTTAAGTTGAAAAGCATGATAATATAGGTCTCTTGGGTTGCCTGCCACTTTGGTAAAATTGTTTCCAAGTCCCTCACCTTCTGCAAAAGGTGGCCGTGTAGGGTGAAAACAATTGGAATGATAATTACAAAAAATATGATCTTTTTTTAATGTTTTACTATTGAGGTATGCTTTTAAAATATATTTTGGGGCAACTACATCATCACAAAATTGTACAAATTTTTTTGCAAGTATGTACATAAGCTATCAGAAAACAGACTTCAAACTTACAAGATTATAAATAAACATGTCTATTCTCACATTCTAAAAAATAATGTTCTCAGAAATCACCTTGCAGAAAATATACTTAGTTACTACTGAAGATAATTTTTGAAATGTAAAAATTAGATTTAGATAGTATATTTTAAAAGGCAGAATTATATAATTACAGAGATCATATGGGTATACCCCAAAATAGTGTGAAACTTTTGGCCTACTCTATTTATTTCAGAGATTTATGTGTGTGGTTTTTAAAATTGTGAAGGCAAGAAGTGTCAAAAGCTTTAGAATTCAATAACAAACTGATTATTTATTTCAAAGATGTGATGTATAGTAATGTTTTCAAAAATTAAAGCTTAGAAGGTGGTTAGAAAAGAGTGAATTAATGCAAAAGGGATAATAAAGATTCAAACATTCTTAGGACAAAATTAAGCTAATTCTGTAAAAAAATATAAAAACTAAAACTATATAAAGCCTGTCTCTAGGAGACGTCTATGTCTCGCATTGGTCTCATATCTTCAATTCTCTCTCCTGGTGAGGCGTAACCTCAGTTGAACCAGCGGCTACCGAGACAAGCTCTGTTTTCTGCTTCTTTCTCTTACCATCTTCTATTCCCTCTGAGATTTTTCTGTTGTATTTAGACTCTTTATATAATCTCTTCTCGCCTGCTGGGTATATGTCACTCCAATATTCATGGCACTGGAGATTCTGCACTTTAATTACATAGCTCCTCCTCTTACAGGCATTCTATATCACAAGTGATTCTCTTAGGAACTTCTAATATGCCCCTTGCTCTATATTTCTCATTTTTTTTAAAGGAAAAATCTCTTACTCTACATATTTTACTTCCTTTAAAATGAGTGGTCTTTTACTTTTCTCCTACTTTTCACCTTCCATTCCTTTTGCAAAAACAGAAGTAAAAAGCGGCTGCGATGGTGTCTGGGGTTTGCAGGACTGATTCTGACATCTCATAGTAAGCCATGGGGAGATGTTTGCAATATCATCTGTTATGCATCTTTAAAATTAGCATGCATTTGACATGGTAACATGCAAAGTCCATTCGAAGATGGTTAGATGTAGTTTTTATGTAATTGTTACCTTTTAGTTTTATATAGATCTATATGAAATTATAGATACTATATTTGATATTTTACTTAAAACCAACTAAAACTTTCCAAGGAAGGATTATTTAATTTAAGTAATTTAATTTACCAAGAACTCAACTAACCTACAGAGCCATAATATAAAGTTTCTATTTTAAAAAAGGTAAACTAGACTTAATCCATGGAACTTGGAGGTATATTTTAGGTTAGTTCTTTAACACCATTTGACAAGTAAAAGTTGAATATCCAGAAATCTCCTTGTTTGTGTCAGATTGGCATGTATCAGGCAGTGTCAAGCAGTGAAGTAATGAGCATGTTTCAAAGCAATATATAAATAATGCAGGTTCACTGTCACTGCAAAGGTTTTTTTTTTTTGGTTTATTATTTCTACAATTAAGAAAAATAGGATTCTGAAGCAGAATAAACCTCAATTAAAACAAAATATGTTAGAATTGCAATTAATATTTTTAGAACTTGTTCTACATTTAATTAATAAGGCCAAATAATAATCGATGGTATGTGTAGAGCTCTGGGATTAAATAAGAGACCTTTGGTGTTAGATCTGAGATTTAATCCCAACTCTGTCACTTGCTATCTGGTTTTTGGAGAGTCAAAGACATTTAATTCTTCCATCTATAATGATAAGACAATGTTGTCTACCTTGCAATAAGGTTGTAAGAATTACAGTTAATGTAAGTAGGAAACATAGGTCAGAATAGCAATTTTTAGCAACTTTTAGTATTGTTACAATTTAAAGATTAGATTGGTATCACAGAAGAGAGCCACTGAGGGGAAGAGCCGGAGAGCATCAGCTAGCAACTAGAAATGATGGTATAGCAATGATAGGATGATATAGGCAATAATAGGATGGTATAGAAATGATGGTATAGGCAATGATTTGGATGTTTAATCCAGTTTCACATCTTACTTGTCTTAATGATCTAGTTTGGCCAAGATGTGAAATGAGTAGCGTAAATCACAATTCCATTCTAATAACTAGAGCGTGTTCTTGCTATTTCTCAGTGTACAATATTTCTACTGTCAGACTATAAAAACATCCATTTTTGCATACTACTTTTATATATACCACTATCATTTAATAATTTTTAAACACATTTTTTGAGGCAGTGTGTTTTGAGGCAGTGACAGGGATTTGAAAGTGGTAGTGACTAATACATCATCTAAGAGCACAGTTGTTGGTTTCATTCCACGTTACTTTGCAAACGGTTGAATTGTGGTTCTTTTTCAGACAAAAGCTAATTTCAGGGCATCTTCTTGAGTGAAATCAAGGAGAATAGTGATGTTATTCAGGAATTTTATCAACCACTATTCTCTAGCCCTCTTGGTGGGTTTAAATAAAACAAATACCTCATTGAGTGAAATTATTTGGACAGATGTCAGAGTAAACCCAAAGAAAAAAACCCAGCCCACTGTGAAGGACTCCTCAATTACTGAAGGAGTGCACAGGAGGTGTGCAGACAAATCCTGTTACTGGGTAATGGGATTTATTCGCGTGTCCAGACACCAGTTTGAAAATGTGATCCTACTCAAGACATAAGCAGAAGAGTTCTTATATGGGACAAAATTCTGTCTTCGGGAAAGATAGAATTTATTTCACTAAAGTCAATCTGATTCTCCCTTTAATAAATTGCTTGAAGGAAAATAAAGTCTTTGCTGACACAGAAAATGCTGAAGCCTCCTGAGCTTAGTCCTTTGAAGTACAGTCTACAGCAGGGTGTAGGCAAGAGAATAACAGAATTTTGTCAGAGGTAGGCTCCAAAACACTAAAGATTTCTAGCTAAGTGACATTCCTTATTCTTACTAAGCAAGGCCTAGAATATGAATAGTAGAGTAGTTTAAAGTGTTATGTATTTTGTACCACGTAGATAGTGAAATATTTATAAGATGCAAGGCCAAAATCTCTCTACCCCAGGAAAAAAAATACTACAGAATTGAATATTAACTTTTTTTCATTGCTCTATTGTTTATCAACAATCATTTATCTAAAAATGTCATTAGTTAGAATTATGCTGTATTAAACCAGGGATTGGCAAAAATTTTCTGTGAAGAGCCAGACAATAAATATTTTAGACTTTGTTGGCATATGGTCTCTGTCACTACTGTTTTTCTCTGCTGTGGTAGTGTAAAAGCAGCTGAAAACAATTCACGAATGAAGGGCTGTGGCTGGATTTGGCCAAAGGGTTGTAGTTTGCTGATCCCTGACACTGGCAAATCAGCATCTTTAACAATTATCCCTCATATCTATTACAGTTCCTGTCACGTGATATAGATTAATAAATAAATATGAAAAAACAATATATGTTTTTGGAAGTTCTTCCTTTCTGTAGAGTAGTCTTTTCTACGTTACCTCTCCTTTTATATGATTCTAGTTGATTAACCCTAAGATAACCTGGACATTCCAAAAAGTTAGCCTCAAAATATGTATTAGAGTTAATTTTATTACATGACTGCGAAAAATAATCACAACCTGAATCCAATCACGAAAGAATATTAGAATAACTCAAAATGTGGAATCTTCTACAAAAATATCAAGGTCAAGAAAGACGAAGCCTGAGATAATGTTATAAAGTAAAGCTAATGTGACAAATATTATTAGCCACTCTGGAGTATAACTTTGATCAGGAAAAGCAAAAAAATTATAGAGGGCATTTATTAGGCAAGTGACAAAAATGGGAAAAAAAGATGGAGTTTAAAAAATAGCAATGAATTAGGAAATTTCCTGAGTGAAGTTAGGAAAATAAATGACCTTGTTCCCAAGTAATACACCTTAAAGTATTTTTGATGTGGGTTGGAGAGCAGTGTCTCGATGTTACTCTCAGTGGTTCAGATGGAATAATATACATGCATACAAATTGATAGAGAGAAAATGATAAAGTAAATAGGGCAAATCAGGCTAAACAACATATAAGCTTTCCTTGTTAAAAAGTTATTTAAAAGTACTGTCGTCTGCTCTCTCTTTCTGCTTAGATTTGATACACATAAACGGGAAACATTGATATTTTCACATATGTTCTAGCTCTTACTAATCTCTTTCACTTTGAATAGATGAATGATTAAAATGGTAACAACTTGGTAAAGGAAATGAATGGATTCAATGTTTGTATAGGCATTTAAAAATATTACCTGTTTTCCAGTTTTTCTGCTAAGCAAATAATCCTTAAGGAAAAACCAATAACTGAAATTACTGTAAATTTTAAGCCTTGAAATGTTCAACCAAAGAAATTCTCAGTAATTCGCGAAATACTCAATCTGCAGGAAATACTTAAAATAGTTCCTTCAGCTATTTATTTAATTAGATTATATTTTGCCTATAAACCAGACTAACAAGATCAAGAACATACAGTGTTTGTGCAGAATGCCGAGCAAGGGCACGACATAGTAATTTAGTTAACCTAGAAAGCAAGTTTTCAAATTGAGACTGTAAGAGAAGAGTTTTAAGTAGATGGAGCCTGAAAGAATGTTAACAAATAATGGACCATTCAAAATTCCCAAATGGTCCAGGTAGAAGTTGGTTGGAGAGACAAATGTTTTTTCTGGATGGATAACTTGCTGGTTAGAAAGAATATTTCTTCTCTGTGCAATTTTAGAAGCACTTTGGGTTCATTCTAAAAGAACTTTGCTTTTAGGCTGGTTTACTTTTCCTGTTTCTCTTTACTGTTTTTAAATTATTATAGAACAGGGGAAGAAAATGAATAGCCTCTGATGTTATTCATGCTGGTTCACATGAAACTCTTTTAATTTAGAATATCAAAAGAATAAAGAAAGTCTTGAATTATTTTAAGCTACTTCTGTCTTTAAGAATAAACATGAATCTGGACCAGTCACCGAAACTGTGGGTATCACATCTGTTTGTAAAACAAGAAAAATATAATGAATCTTCATAGACATCAACAGGCTTAACTGAAAAATATCTGTTTGGTTGCCTAAAATAATTAATCTGTAAAAAATGCTAAAACCTATTGATTATTATTATATCTATTTTTAAAATTATGAGCTAACCTGAAGCTTAAGTTTCATTATATGACATCCTTTCAGCAAACCTGACAGATTCCTCTTGTTATATTTTTATGGAGTCAATGCATTTGATTGCTATGAACGTACCGAAAGCAACAAATGGCAAAGTTATAAGAGTAGTTTTATAGATGAAATAATTAAAAGGCAACTGGCAAAACAATTCCCTGAAAATTAAACTATCCTCAAATTTTGCTTTTTCAGAAATTGTGTTGATATGTTTACTGCTTTGCAGTAATATCAGCTATTTCTATCTGAAATTGGCCAACTGACCTCCATAAATTGCCATTTATCTTACTCCATACCTTGCAACATTTCTTCCTCTACAAACTCTTTTCAAATTATAGATATTGTTATCACAGTGGAAGGTCATTTTAAGTCTGTTTGTTGGTTCAAATAATGCTTAAAATCAATAGTATTTCCTGCCTATCTCCACACTTGATTCAATGGGTAACGTTGCTGCATTCTACAGCACACAGAATCTTTACTGCTGAAAGTCACCTTTATCAAAAGAAATAGCATTAAGGCCTTATTTATTTTTGTTTTAAAGCTTTACTTTGATTAATTTATAGCATACCAATACCTATTTCTGACTGATGTTTTTTGGGTGTAAAATATACTAATATAATTATGGATTATAATCTGGTATAAAGAATGTTTTACAGATCTTATTGAATTCTCGATGTATCTTTTTTTTTTAACAAAGTCAAGTAGCTTGGGGAAATAGAAAATAGTCATCTATTAAATGTCAATCACAGGTAGATTTTTACACACACATACACGTATACTCAAATTATGTATAACTGTTTGTAGGGAGCCCTGTTTTCAATGATTCTTGCTTTCTTTCTTCAGCTCCAAAGGCATTTTGATTCTGCCTCTGTAAAACATGCTATTTATAGCACCTGTGGTTTAAATCTCTGATTTGTCCTTGCTCACCAGTAGCAGCAAGTAGAGAATTACAATGGATATTCTACCTTAATATATTATACCATATTATTTGTTTAAATTTCACATATGTTTTGTCTTGGATCAAAAGGACAAATAGATACAGAGTGACATTTTATTATTATAATTGCTTCTATAAATTTATACTCAAGACTCTATGTGTGTGTACGTATATAGACATGTACACGCACATATATAAATATATATATTCATATATATGAATTCACGTGTGTGTGTGTGTGTGTATATATATGAATTCAAGAAGTACAGTGCAATTTTGTTACCTGGCTACATTGCATAGTAGTAAAATCTAGGCTTTTTGGTGTGTATATGTTTTAGCTTTTTGGATATAATCACAGCTACTTCTCATCTCAAAATTCTGAATGATTTTAACAGTTATATTAATTTGACTTTGACTTTTTTTTAATCTTAGTACTTTAATAAAAAAATCACCTGATTTTATAATTATTTGTTTCAAAGTGCAACATTTTATCTTTGTGTAATAAAAACAAACATGAGTGATCATATCTCTCACTACAACCTCAAACTCCAGGGCTCAAGTCATCCTCCCACCTCAGCCTCCTGAGTAGCTGGGACCACAGATGCATGCCATCATGACCAGCTAATTTTTGTGTATTTTGTAGAGACAGGGTTTTGCCATGTTGCCCAGACTGGTCTCAAACTCCTTGGCTCAAGCAATCCATTCACCTCATCCTCCCAAAGTGCTAGGATTACAGGTATGTCACTTCTGTTATTGATATTAGTCATCCAAAAAAGCAGTCAATAAGTAAACCAATAATAAATGTTTTGACATAAAACCGTCTCTAAAATATATAATTAGGTTCAATTTCTACATTTACTCATGACCATTTATGAACAAAAAATTTAAGAGGAAGAATCTTTTTTTCATGGCACTAAAATTCCATGGTGTTGTGCGGTACTTAGGTCCCATTATAAAATCTAAGTTTAAGTGTGTTCTTCACACAGCAGACTATGGTTAGTATGTGGAAATTAGGTTACTATGAAGTTCTGTTAAAGTGCATAAGGACTTGCACATTTATACATGAATTTGATGAAAACAAAGTGTGTAATTATGCATAATTACCACTGACTTTTTAAAAACAATATAAACGGTTGATAGGTTTCATTAACACTTTTTATTAAAATTGCATTATCAGAAGTCAGAATATTGCATCTTTGTTCATGTTCCAGCTATTATCAAAGATTCATGTCAAATGATAGCAAATTAATATGATCTAAAACAAATTGAATAAATGATACTAACATTAAGCATAAACACTAATTAATAAAGCAGTACATTTATATAAGTTCCTTATAATGCCTTATATATAAAATAAATTGGGGCTTTGCCTCTAACCTAAATTGTTATAAGTTAAATGTTAATTTTGAAATAATTCATTATATCCTTTTATGTATCATATTGATAACAAACAAATAAGAAATATATAAATGTCAGTACAATTTGGAAAAAATACAAAATGTTAGAAATTTGCTATAAATATAATGGGATTGTTATTTTTTCTTCAATTTTTTTAAAATTATATTTAAGTTCCGGGATACATGTGCAGAACATGTAGAATTGTTCCATAGGTATACACGTGCCATGGTGGCTTGCTCCACCCCTCAACCTGTCATCTACATTAGTTATTTCTCCTAATGCTATCCCTCCCCTAATCCCCTACCCACCAACAGGCCCCAGTGTGTGATGTTCCCCTCCCTGTGTCCATGTGTTCTCGTTGTCCAACTCCCACTTATGAGTGAAAATATGTGGTGTCTGGTTTTCTTTTCCTGTGTTAGTTTGTTGAGAATGATGGTTTCCAGCTTCATCCATGTTCCTGCAAAGGACATGAACTCATCCTTTTTCATGGATGCATAGTATCGCATGTTGTGTGTGTGCCACATTTTCTTTATCCAGTCTATCGATGGGCATTTGGGTTGGTTCCAAGTCTTTGCTATTTTGAACAGTGCTGCAATAAACATACCTGTCCATGTGTCTTTATAGTAGAATGATTTATAATGCTTTGGGTATAAACCCAGTAACGAGATTGATGGTCAAATTGTATTTCTGGTTCTAGATCCATTAGGAATCACCACATAGTCTTCCACAATGGTTGAACTAATTTACACTCTCACCAACAGTGTAAAAGTGTTCCTATTTCTCCACATCCTCTCCAGCATCTGTTGTTTCTTGACTTTTTAACAAACGCCATTCTAACTGTTATGAGATGATATCTCATTGTTGTTTTGATTTGCATTTCTTTAATGACCAGTGATGATGAGCTTTTTTTCATATGTTTGTTGGCTGCATAAATATCTTCTTTTGAGAAGTATCTGTTCATATTCTTTGCCCACTTTTTAATAGGGTTGTTTGTTCTTTTCTTGTAAATTTGCTTATTTCCTTGTAGATTCTGGATATTAGACCTTTTCCAGATGGATAAACTGCAAAATTTTTCTCCCATTCTGTAGGTTGCCTGTTCACTCTGATGATAGCTTCTTTTGCTGTGCAGAAGCTCTTTAGTTTAATTAGATCCTGTTTGTCAATTTTGGCTTTTGTTGCCATTGCTTTTGGTGTTTTAGTCATGAAGTCTTTGCCCATGCCTATGTCTTGAATGGTATGGCCTAGGTTTTCTTCTAGGGTTCTTATGTTTTATGTCTTATGTTTAAGTCTTTAATCCATCTTGAGTTAATTTTTGTGTGAAGTGTAAGGAAGGGGTCCAGTTTCAGTTTTCTGCATACGGCTAGCCAGTTTTCCGAATACCATTTATTAAATAGGGAATCCTTTCCCCATTGCTTGTTTTTGTTAGGTTTGTCAAAGATCGGATGGTTGTAGATGTGTGGCATTATTTATGAGGCCTCTGTTCTGTTTCATTAGAGGATACATACAAATGGAAAAACATCCCATGCTCATGGATAGGAAGAATCCATATTGTGAAAATGGCCATATTGCCCAAAGTAATTTATAGATTTAATGCTATCTCCATCAAGCTACCATTGACTTTCTTCACAAAGTTAGAGAAAACTACTTTAAATTTCATAAGGAATCAAAAAAGAGCCCGTATAGCTAATACAATCCTAAGCCAAAAGATCAAAGCTGGAGTCATCATGCTACCTGACTTCAAACTATACTACAAGGCTACAGTAACCAAAATGGCATTGTACTGGGGTTGTTATTTTCTTAACTTACACTCCCATATGAGATTAATTTCAATCCAAAAAACAAATGTTAGGTTTATTAAAAACACATATTCCTTTCAAGAAAATTGTTTTCTGCTTTATTATAAGTAAAATTAAATGTATTTAAAACAAGATATATTAAAGATCTTAATGGACCATAAATCATGTTCAAATGATTGCCTTCATCCTCTAAATTTAATTTTCAAATCCACTTATTATTTTATGCCATGTGTAGAACTATGAAAGTTTTATTCAACTGCTTTTCTGAATCGTTTTAAACATCTGCATTTCTTTTTGTTGATATTGAGTACATTAGCTAAAGATAAAAATATACATAGGAAACTTATCTTGTCTAGTTTTAAAATTTGGCAAAAAAAAATTCAGGAAAAAAAAACACACAGCTACTGTTGGTCATTTAAGCTTCTGAATGTATAACGAATATTTGGCATTAGCATAACAATATTAGCTAAGGGCAAGGCAACATAGGAGTTTTCCTTTTAAGTTATTTATATGAATTTAAATCAGATCACCCGTGAGGTATCTCTCGGCATTACTGGTAAACTATTTATGTACACAGAACACAAATGAGAACTGAGTCCTTTTTCTTTGCTAGCAGTCTCATTAAAATCAGCACAGATAAAGTCATGACAGTAACAAACTTCAAGTAGCCATAAGTACTACAGATGTTATTTAGTTTTAATTTTCTATCAGAAATTTTTAAAATTATTTAATTGGTTAGAAATATTTATTGAATTCTAAGCAGAAATCACTTGCTTTGGGGAAAATTATTGCAAGACAGACAAAATATCTCCTCTTAAGTTCTCAGTCAGTGAAGGAGGTAATATTTACCTGCCCACATGAAAATACTACATGTTTTTTTAAAGCAGTCACATCCTGCGATGTATGAATACAATTAAAATATGATGACATTTCACTATTTTTAATGTAATAAATTGTTAAATTATAACTAGTTAAGTCTAATGAACAAAGAATAATGAAACTTGCTAGAGAAAAAGTAAGAGTATTTCTGAAGTGTGGGATTTTTGCTTGTTTCTTTGTTTGTTTCCGGCCCTGTAGGGAGATGGCATTTTGGGAGAGGAGTCATCCCATAGGAGAAATTAATCTTCAACATCAAAGAAAGAAATCTGAAAAAAATTACATTAAGCAAAAATATTGCCTATTGAATAATTTTCAAAGAGTTGGCCTTAAGAATGTGGCCTAGTGTTTTGCCAAGAATATAGAAATATCGACCTGATTACTTGCTTAAACTAATTATAGTCGTGTTTATGTGAGTGATTTGTGTTTTTGCTGATTGGCTTCTTTTAATGAAGCATGGAGATATTAATTCATTTATTTAATAAACATTTACTGATTGCATCAAGCACATTTTTTCTAGATTTAAAAAGCATTAAAAACAATGAAAGAGAGAATCCCTGTTTTCAAATATCTTAAAGTATCACAGACAGTAACATTTGTCTCCTGACTCACCTCTCATGAATAGCTTGCAAACACATTTATAGGCTACTTTATAAAAGACACAAACAAATAAACAAACTATGTAACCAGGCAGCAAAAGAGATGCACTTAACAAACCAGACAATATTTAAGATTAAGGGAGGTGACATTAGCAACATAGCAGCATGGAAACCTCTTGATTCTCACTCTACCCAGGGACACACCCAATAAACATGTATTCACGGATTTATTTTCTCTGAGACAAAGACAGAGACCAGTTGAGAGACTCCAACCCACTGGGCAACTAAGCAAACATCGAAGGGTAGAAAAAGCTAAGGCACAGTTGAGTATAGATCTCAGTCCAGTCAGTGCACCATAAAATTGAGAAAGAAATCTCTAACCTCTACCTTCTCCCTGTGGAGAAGAGGACTTGAACCTCACATGTACCACCTTATCTCTAAGATCTGTCTAACTCTAAGTCTATTAATTCATCACCTCTGTGAAAGAAGTGGGTTTGACATACATGAGTCTTTCTAAACAACAGGAAAAAATACAGTGGTTCTCTAATGGCACACACGTACTTCTAGGGGCTTCATCCCCCAGGAGTAGTCCAGAGAAGGGACTTTTAAAAAGCAGCTCCCTGCTTATCCCTACGAAAGGTTTATGATACACTCTTCCAGGGGATACTTAGCAGCCTGGCTTTAAATGAACTTGCATTGCAGAGCTAACAGTGTAAACTAACAGTAGCTCTTTGGCAGCCTAAGCCAGAGATTGGCACTTCACAAGCATTTCCTCTGGTTTTACTCATTTCCTCTGGTTTTACTCAGTGACAAATCCTGGTCTACCCATTCTTCTTGCAAGGAGTTTGGCCATGCAATGAGTGTCACAACTTTTATAGCTCCTACCCAATGAGTGTCTTCTTAACCATGTAGCTCTGAGAGCTGATGGGGCTTTGTATTCCTGAGAGGAGGCCACAGTCTACAGAAAAATAACAGAACATATAATCAACCCACATCCAACAGCTATCTTCTCAGGATCAGAGGTTACAGCCTAAGTATGAGTACAAGTATTTGCCACAGATTCTCTCCATGGCTTAGTGCAGAGACTGTGGGACATACATTCCTATGTTCAGCTTGATTGTGAAGATAGAAGAAACTGGAACACACATCAAATACTCCAACCTTTCTAGCTACATCTACAGAATATGACTTCTACCTTACTCGTCTTGAGGTACTGACAGGACGTGGCATATCATGTACTCCAGGGAGCCAACAAAAACAGAAACAATAGTCTGGTCAAACACAAAGATTTGAGAGGTGCCTTAAAATCTCAGTCTAAATGGATTGGTGAGATTCTTCTCCTACGTTAGGCCAGTTTGACAAGACTGAGGGAGATAGTTGCCTTACTTTATGTGAATAAATCAACACACAGAGTCAAGTAAAATAAAGAAACTGTGAACTATATTCCAAATAAAAAGAGAAGATAAGGCTCCAGAAAATGACCTGAGTGAAGTGGAGATGTGTGAGCTACTCAAGAGGGAATTCAAAATACTGGTCAAAAAGATGCTCACTGAAATCAGGAAAGCATTGCAAAAACAAACAATTTCAAAAGGATAGAAACTACAGTTGGCCCAAATATTCATGTGTTCTGCATCTGTGAATTCAACCAAATAGGGATTAAAAATATTTTTAAAAGGCAAAACAATAGAACATAACATTACTACAGTGAAAAAAATACAGTGTAATAAATATTTAATAGTTTGCATTCTCTTAGGTATTATAAATAATCTAAAGATGATTTAGCATATACTGAAAGATGTGTGCTGGTTATATGCAAATATTAAACCATTTTATAGAAGAGACATGGGCATCTGTGGATTTTGGTATCTGTTGGCTGTACTTGAACCAATCCCTTGTGGACACTGAGGAACAACTGTATAAAAAAGCACAAAGTAGAAGTCATAGAGATGAATAATATTTTAAGTGAACTGAAAATTTCAATTGGGGTGGTTAAAATTAGACTAGATCAGGCCGAAGAAATTATCAGTAAACTCAAAGACAGGTCAACAAAAAGCATACAGGCCCAGCACTTTGGGAGGCTGAGGCAGGTAGATCACGAGGTCAGGAGTTCAAGATCAACCTGGCCAGTCTTGAATGGTGAAACCTCGTCTCTACTAAAAATACAAAATTTAGCCTGTAATCCCAGCTACTCAGGAGGCTGAGGCAGGAGAATCACTTGAACCCAGGTGGCAGAGGTTGCAGTGAGCTGAGATCACACCATTGCACTCCAGCCTGGGCAACAGAGAGAGACTCTGTCTCAAAGGAAAAAAAAAAAAGCATACAATCTGAGAAACAAAAAGAAGAAGGAATGAAAAAGAGTGAGGATAGTTTAAGAGACTTACAGAACACCATCAAACATAACAACAACTGTATTATCTGTGTACCAGAAGGAGAAGAAAGAGACAAATAGAAAATGTATACAAAAAAAAAAAAAAACAGAAAAATTCCCAGGCCCGAAAAAAAATATAGAAATTCAGATCTATGAAGCCCAAATATTATCAAATGATATGACTCCAAAGAGACCCACACTAAGACACATCAGAATCAAATTGTCAAAATATGAAGAGAACTTTCAAAATAGCAAAGGAAAAGCAAATTGTTACATAAAAGGGAACCTCCATAAGATTATCAGCAGATATTTCAGCAGAAATCTTGCAGGGCAGAAGGGAGCTGGAAGATAAACTCAAAATACTAAAAGGAAAAAATATGTTAACCAAGAACACTATAAATACTAATCATGTCTTTCAGTCCTGCAATCCTGTCTTTTAAAACTTACAGGGTAATAGGGGAAGTAGGCAGAAGAAGTTGGCTAAATAGAACACTCCAGTGATTGCCACGATCACCCTACTTTGCATGAAAACCAAATTGAACAGCTATCCACACAAAAAAGGACCTCTACAAGAACCAAAAATCAGGTGAGTGATCATACAGTACCTGGTTTCACATCATATAAACAGGTACTGAAGAGAATAGGAAAGGCAGTCTTGAATTGCCTACATTATTTCTTTTCCATGCCCCAGCAGCAGCCATGTTGCACAGACAGAATCTGTGTGCTTGGGGAAGGGAAAACAAAGTGATTGTGAGACTTTGAGTTGAAATTCAGTGCTGTTCTGTCAGAGTAGAAAGCAAAATGGGGCAGAATTTGACTCATTCTCATGGAGGAAACATTTAGATTAGCCTTAGCCAAAGGGGAATTGTTTGTCCCAGCAGTTGAAACATGAGTTCTGGCTAGTACCACCAATATAGGCTAAAGTGTTCTGGGATCTAAATAAATTTGAAAGACAGAACTTCAATTTCTGGACAAGTTCTTGTGCTGTGTTAGGATCAGAGCCAATGGACTTGAGGCTCATGTGACCAAGTGAGACACTAGCTAGGATGGCAAATGAGGTGCTTGCATAACCCCTTCCCCAACTCCAGGCAGTGCAGCTTGCAGCTTGAGAAGGAGAGAGAAGAATAAAGAGGATATTGTCTTGCAACTTGGTTACTAGCTCAGCCACAGTAAAACAAAGCACCAAGAAGAGTCCTAAACCCCTCATTCCAGACCATAGCTCCCATATGACATTTCTGGACCCACCCTGGGCCAGAAAGGAACCCACTCCTCTGAAGGGAAGGACCCAGTTCTGGCAAAATTCTCCACCTTCTGACAAAAGAGTCTTGGACCTTGAATAAACATCAATGGTAGCAAGGAAATAGCTGCTACAGCCCTTGGGTGAGACCCAGTATTGTACTGACCTTAGATGTGAACCAGTACAGTCCCAGTGGTGATAGTTACAGGAGTACTTGCATCACCACTCCCCAACTCCAAGTAGCACAGCATGGAGAGAGAGGCTCCATTTGCTTGCGGGGGAAGTTAGGAAAGAGAATAAAAGACTCCACCTGGCAATCAAGGAAATTCTCATGGATCTTACCCAAGACCACTAAGGTGGTACCTCTATGGGTATGCAAGATTTAGAGCATTACTGAGCTTGAGGTGCTTCCTAATGCACATACAGAGGCAGTGAACAAAGATTTAGATAACCACACTCAATTCCATTTGAATGCTTGGAAACCTTCTCAAGGAGGATGGGTACAAACAAACCAAGACTATAAAGATTAGAATAAACAACTTGGTCTTTAATGACCAGATGTTGTTGAACATCCATAAGCATCAAGACTACCCAGGAAAACATGACCTCACCAAATAAACTAAATAAGGGGCCAGTGACCAGTTCTGGAGTAACCACATGTTTGACCTTCAGACAGAGAATTCAAAATAGCTCTTTTGAGGAAACTCAATGAAATCTATGATAACACAGCATAAACATTCAGAATTCTATCAGATAAGTGTAAGAAAGAAATAGAAACAGTTAAAAACAATCAAGTAGAAATTCTGGAGCTGAAAAATTTAACTGACAAACTGAAGAATATATCAGAATCTCTCAACAACAGAATTAATCAATCAGAAGAAAGAATTAGTGAGCTTGAAGTTAGGCTATTTGAAAATATACAGTCACAGTAGCCAAAATAAAAAACAATAAATTGTAAGGAAGCACACCTACAAGATCTAGAAAACAGCTTTAAAAAGGTAAATCTAAGAGTTACTGACCTTAAAGATAAGGCAAAGAGAAAGATTGAGGTAGAAAATTTAGAAAATTTATTCAAAAATATAATAACGGAGAACTCTCCAAACCTAGAGGAAGATATCAATATTCAAGTACAAGAAGGTTGTTGAGCACCAGCCGGATTTACCCAAATAAGAATACCTCAAGATGTTTAATAATCAGACTCCGAAAGGTCAAAAAAAAAGTGGGGGGGGGGGGATCCTAAAAGCAGCAAGAGAAAAGAGACAAATAACATATAAAGGAGCTCTAATACATCTGGCAGCAGTTTTCCCAGTGGAAAACTTATAGACCAGGAGAGAGTGTCATGGTATATAGAAAATGCTAAAAGAAAAAAAAAAGAAAGAAAAATTTTATCTTAGAATAGTATATCCAGAAAAGAATATGCTTCAAACATGAAGGAGAAATAAAGACTTTCCCAGACAAACAAAAACCAAAGAATTTCCTCAACAACCAACCTGTCTGGCAAGAAATGGTAAAGGGAGTTCTTTCATCTGAAAGAAAGGAAAGTTAACAAGCAATTTTGAAGGTACAAAATTCGCTGGTAACAGTGAGAACACAGATAAATACACAATATTATAACCTTGTGATTGTGTGTATAAAGTGCTCATATCTTTAGAAAGGGGAATATCAGATAAACTTATCAAAAATAATAACTACAACAACTTCAAGACATAGTGTATATAATAAGATATAAATAGAAACACCAAAAAGTTGAAAAGCAAGGGGGATGAAGTTAAAGTGTAAGTTTTTTTTTGATCAGTTTTCTTTTTACTCGTTTGTTAGATTGTTTATTTGTTTATGTAATGAGGGTTAAGTTGTCATCAGTTTAAAATGATAGGTTATAAGATGTTCCTTGCAAACCTCATAGTAACATTAAATAAAAAAAAAACTAAAAGAGATACACAAAAATATAAGGCAAGAAATTAAAATGTATCACCAGAGAAAATAATCAAAAGGAAAATGGAAGGAAGAAGGAAGGAAGGAAGGAAGGGAAGGTCATAAACCAACCATAAAACAAATAACACATGGCAGGAGTAAGTCCTTACTCATTAATACTAACATTGAATGTAAATAAACTAAACTCTCCAATCAAAAGTTATAGAGTGAATGAATGGATTTTTTTAAAGGCACAATGATCTGTTGCCTAAAAAAGAAATACACTTCAACTATAAAGACACATATAGCCTGAAAATAAAGAGATGAAAAAATATTCCATGCAAATGGAAACCAGAAGAGAGGGGGCATAGCTATACTTAAGTCAAATTAAAAAAATTTTAAGACAAAAACTATGAAAAGAGATAAAGAAGTTCATTAGATAATGATAAAGGGATCAGTTCAACAAAAGAATGTAACAATTGTAATATATATGCACCAAATACTGGCATACTCAAATTTATACAGCAAACATTAGAAACACAGAGAAATAAAATCCAATACAATAATATTTGGAGACTTCAAAACTTCACTTTCATCAATGGACAGATCATTCCGATAGAAAATCAATAAACATCAGACTTAGTCTGCACTATAGACCAAATGTACCTAATTGATATTTACCGAACATTTAATCTAATGGCTGCAGAATACACATTCTTCTCCTCAGCACATGGATCATTCTCAAGGATAGACCTGCATGTCAGGCCACAAAGCAAATGTTTTAGAAATCCAAAGAAGTAAAGAAGTGAAATCATATCAAGTATCTTCTCTGACCACAACAGAATAACACTGGAAACAAAAAAAAAAAACTGTTAGATCTGGTAAACAAATTCAGTAAAGTTGCAGAATACAAAACAAACATACAAAAATCAGTAGCATTTTTATATGTCAACAGTGACCAATCTGGTAAGAAACCTAGGACTAAACTGAAGCAGAGTAGTGAGAGATGTCTACAATGAAAACCATAAAACATTGATACCAGAAATGAAAGAGCACACACACATAAAAGGAAAGATATTTTATGTTCATAGATTAGAAAAATCAATATTGTTAAAATGCCCATACTACCCAAAGCAATCTACAGATTCAGTTCCATCCCCATCAAAATACCAGTGACATTCTTCCCAAAAGTAGAAAAAAAATTCCAATGACATTCTTCCCAAAGGTAGAAAAAAAATTCTAAAGTATATATGGAACCACAAAAAATCCAGAATAGCGATAGCCATCCTGAGCAAAAAGAACAAAACAAGAGGAATCACTTTACCTGACTTCAAATTACACTGCAGAGCTATAGTAACCAAAACAGCATGGTATTGGCATAAAAACAAACACATGGATCTGCAGAACAGAATAAGGAACTCAGAAATAAATCAATGCATCTACAGTGGATGCATTTTTAACAATGGCATCATGAACATATAATGGGGAAAGGACGGTCTCTTCAAAAAATTGCTGGGAGGGATGGGAAAGATGGGAAATGGTGATAGTTAATGGGTATGAAAATATTTAGAATAATTAAAATCTAGTATTTGGTAACAGAAAAGAGTGACTACTATTGGTAATGATTTGTTGTACATTTTATAATAATTGAGGGCATATAATTGGTAGGTTCATTATATGAAGAAATTATGATTGCTTGAGGTTATAGATACTCCATTTGACCTGGAGTATGTATGCCAGTATCAAAATATTTCATGTACTCCATGAAGGTATAACCCTACTATGCACCCATAAAAATTAAAAATTTAAAAATGTAAAACAAAATTGAAGGATGATGAAGAGTTTTTCAGACTAACAAAAACCAATTGAGTTAATCACCACCATACGTTCCTTAAAAGATATGTTAAGGTGAGTTGTTTAAGCTGTTTAAGCTAAAGGAAATGATGCTAATTAGTAATATGAAAACATATGAAAGTATAAAAATCACTGGTAGAGGTAAGTACACTGTAAATCCAAACACTCTAATACTGTAATGTTGTTGGTTAGGTTATTTATATCTCTAGTATGAAGGATAACAGAGAAAACAATTACAAACAACTGAATTCATAATGATTTGTTAAGGAATACTAATTATTTTAAAATGTAATTGCAACATCAAAAATATAAAACATGGAAGGAGCAGGAGAAAAAGTGTGTAATGTGTGTATGCAATCAAAGTTACATTATTTTTAGCTTAAAATAGTCAGCTGTTAGTATAAGAAGTTTTATGTTAGCTTCAGGGTAACCACAAAGCAAAATTCTATAATAAATACAGAACAGTCAAAAAGAAAAAAAGCCAAAGCATACCACTTACAGAAAGCCATCAAATTATACACTCACAGACACCAAACAAAAGCAATAGAGGAAGAAAGAAACAAAAAGTCTGCTAAACAACCTGAAAATAAGTAACAAAATGGCACTAGTAAGTCCTTATCTATCAATAATTACTTTAAGTGTAAATGGATTAAATTTTCTAATGAAAAATGTGGAGTAATTGAATGGATAAAAAATAACTCACCTCTATGCTGCCTAAAAAAGACTCACTTCACCTTAACAGACTCTGAGAGACTGAAAGTAAAGGGATAGGAAAATATATTCCATGCAAATGGAAATTAAAAAACACCAGGGGTAGCTACACTTATTTCAAACTAAATAGACTTGAAATCAAAAACTGTAAAAAGAGACAAAGAAGGTCATTATATAGTGATAAAGGTGTCAATTCATCTAGAGGATAAAACAATTATAAATATATATGTACCCAACATAAGAGCACTGAAATATTTAAAGAAAACAATAAGACACCTGAAGGGAGACAGACGACAATATAATAATTACAAGGGCTTTCAATACCCCACTTTCAGCCATACACAGATGATATAGACAGAAAATCAATAAACATTAGACTTGAAATACACATTAGACCAAATGAATCTAACAAACATATACGTAACATTTTGCCCAACAACAACAGAATATACATTCTTTTCAAATGTAAACAGGACATTCTCCAAGATGTATCATATGTTAGGCCACAAAACATGTCTTACAAATGTAAAAAGATCAAAATCATATCAAATATTATTTTATGACCACAATGAAATCAATAACAGGAAGAATCATAAAAAATTAACAAAAATGTGAAAATTAAGTAATATGCTCCTGAAAAACTATTGGGTCAAAGAAGAAATTAAAGGAAAAATTTGAAAATATCTTGAGACAAATAAAAATGCAAATATAATATGCCAAACCTCATAGAATGTAAAAAGAGCAGTTCTAAAATGGAAGTTTATTGCAATAAATGCCCGCAACAACAAAAAACCATGTCTGAAATTTAAAAAGTTAACGTTACATATCAAGTTGCTAGAAAAAGAAAAGCAGACTAATCCTAAGTTAGTGGATGGAATGAAATAACAAAGATCTAAGTAAAAATAAATGAAAAAGAGACAAGAAAAACAATAAAGAATATCAATGAAGCTAAGATTTTTTTCGTAAATTTAAACCAAATTGACAAAACGTTAGCTAGACTAAATAAGATAAAATAGAATAGACTCAAATAAAATAAAAATAAAAAGGGAAACATCACAACTGATAACAGAAATACAAAAGGTCATAGGAGATCATCATGAACAATTACATGCCAACAAATTAGACAACATAGAAGAAATGGATAAATTCCTAAGAATATAACCCACCAAGACCAAATTATTTAAAAAAATGGAAATATGAACAGACGAATAAACAATAACAGACCAATAAGAACTAGCAAGATTGAATTGGTAATTAAAAATCTTTTACCAAAATAAAGTCCAGGAGTATTCACTGCTGAATTCTACCAAATGTTTAAAGAACATCAATACTTCTCAGACTCTTCCACAAAATTGAAGAGGAGGGAATAGTTTCAAATTCATCTCTTGAGGCCAGCATTACTCTGATAACAAAAGTCAGACAAAGACACTACAATAATAATAATAAAAAAACTATAGGACAATATCACTGATGAACATAGATGCAAAAATTCTCAACACAATACTAGCAAATCTTTAAACCATACATTAAAAGGATCATTCATCATGACCAAGTGAGAATTATCCCTGAGGTGCAAAGTAGTTTCAAAATATGCAAATTATTTAATGTGATTCACCATATTTATTGACAAAGGACAAAAAAAAATGACCATCTCAATAGATGCAGGAAAAGCATTTGACAAAATTGAATATCATTTTATAATAACAACTCAACAAGTTAGGTATAGAAGGAATATTCCTCAATACAATAAAGGCTATAAATGACAAGCCCACAGCTGTCATCATACACAATGGTTAAAAAAAACAATTGAAGGCATTTTCTTTAAGATCGGGAGCAACATTTGAATGCCCATTCATACTACTCAGGTTCAATGTAGTACTGGAAGTCCTAGTCCTATAGTTTAGTACTTCAGTATGGCAAGAAAAGAGAATAAAAGACATCAAAATAGGAAAGGAGGAAATGAAACTGCCTGCTTGCTGATGGCATAATCTTATATAAGGAAATACTAAAGAATCCACCAAAAAAAAAAAACTGTTGAAATCCATAAATGAATTTAGTAAAAATGTAGGATACAAACTCAACATACAAAAATCAGTGGTATTTCTTTAGACTAACAATAAGCTATCTGAAAAAGAAATTAATTAAACTGTCTTATTTACAACAATGTCATCAAATAAATTACTAGGGAATAAATTTAACCAGGGAAGTAAAAGATTTTTATACAAAAATTATAAAACATTGATGAGACTATTAAAGATCACACAAATAAATGGAAAGGACATATCAGTTTATGAATTGAAAAAATTAATATTTAAAAAATGCCCATACTACCCAAAGTGATCAACAGAATCAATGTAATTGCTATCTTAACTTTGTCATTATTCACAGAAATAAAAAAAAAATCTAAAATTCAAGTGGAACCGCAAAACATCCTGAATAGCTAAAGCAATCTTTACCAAAAAGAATAAATCTGAAGGTATCACACTACAAGATTTTAAAATTTATTACAAATCTATAGTAATCAAAATAGCATGATACTGGAATAAAAACAGAAATATTAGGTATTTCTCCTAATACCATCCCTCCCCCAGCCCCTCACCCCAAACAGGCCCTGGTGTGTGATGTTCCCCGCCCTCTGTCCAAATGTTCTCATTGTTCAATTCCCACCTATGAGTGAGAAAATGCAGTGTTTGGTTTTCTGTCCTTCTGATAGTTTGCTGAGAATGATGGTTTCCAGCTTCATCCATGTACCTAATGCAAATGATGAGTTGATGGGTGCAGCAAACCAACATGGCACATGTTGTAACAAACCTGCACGTTGTCTACATGTACCCTAGAACCTAAAGTATAATACATGTACATGTACCCTAGAACTTGAAGTATAATAAAATAAATAAACAGAAATATTGACTATGAATCTATTGATTCATAGAAGTAAATAAGATAGAGAGCCCAGAAATAAATGCACATGTCTTCTATGGCTAATTGATTTTCAACAAAGGTGCTAAGAACACGAAATGATGAAAGGACAATCTTTTCAGTAAATAGTGCTGGGAAAACTAGAAATGTACATATAGAAGAACAAAAATTGACCCTTAACTCGCCCCTTATAAAAGAATCAACACAAATTGGATTAAACACTTAAACATAAGACCTGCAGCTATAAAACGGCTAGTGTGAAACATAAGGGAAAAGCTACATGACATTGGCTTGGGCAGTAATTTCTTAGATATGACACCAATAGTGCAGGCAATGAAGCAATCACAGACAAATAGTATTGTTTCAAATGAAACAGCTTCCACACAGAAAAGGACATAATTAATAGACTGAAGAGGGAATCCACAGATTTGGAGAAAATAATTGCAAATCATACACTGAAAAAGGGCTTAATATTCAAAATACGCAAGGGACTTAAACTACTCAATAACAAGAAAACAAATGACCCTATTTAAAAATGGGTAAAGGATTTGAATAAAGATTTCTCAAAAAAGACATACAAATAGCCAAGAGACACAAGAAAAAATGTTCAACACCTGTAATCATCAGAAATACGCAAATTAATACCATCGTGAGACATCACCTTGTAGCTGTTAGATTGTCTATTATTTAAAAAGGAAAAGAAAAGATTATAAGTGTTATAGAGGATTTGGAGAAAAGGGAATCCTTATACACTATTGGTTGTATTGTAAGTTAGTACTGTCATTTTTGAAAACAGAATGGTTTCTCTCAAAAAACTAAAAACAGAATTACCATATGATCCAGCAGTCTTACTTCTTGGCATATACTGAAAGAGAACTGACATCAGTATGTCAAAGAGATATCTGCGCTCCCATGTTCATTGCAGCACTATTCACAATAGCCAAGATATGGAAACAACATAAATGTCTATCAAAAGATGACTATATTTTTAAAGGTGATATATATACATAATAGAATACTATTCAGGCATTAAAAATCCAGGAATTTCTATCATTTGCAACAGCAAAGATGAACCTGGAGGACATTATGGTAAGTGAAATAAGCCAGGCACAGAGAGACAAATACTGTATAATCTCATATGTGAAATCTAAAAAACTCAAATTCATAGAAGTAAAGTAGAATGCTAATGACAAGAGGCTGGGAAGTGTAGGGAGGATGGAAAAAGGAGAGACACTGGTCAACGTGTACAATGTTTCAGTTAGGACAAATCAGTTCTGGCGTTCCATTGCACAGGATTTTAAATGTTTTCATCACAAAATAATGATTTTAAATGTTTTCATCACAAAATGATGATTTTAAATGTTTTCATCACAAAATAATGATAAACATATGGGGTGATAGACATAGGAACCCACCTGCTTTGATCATTCCACAATGTATACCTGTAATGAAACATCATTTTGATGTGGGAATTCTCTCTGAGAAACAACAGAGCTTAAGAAAGCTATGCCTGATTCACAAGTTTTTGTGAAAGCAAATATAGTCATTATTCCCTAACACCACTTCTTGGCAGCAGCAAGTATATCAAAACTAAAATTTGACAAGTTATAATTTTGAAACTTTGGGTATGATTATATATGTGTATTTTAAAATGTCTATTCCATTTGTTGGAGAAAAGTAATACTTAATTGGGATTATAATATTTTCATCTGCATCAGCTTCACACACACACAAACTCAAGAATATAAACTATATACACATAATTATAATATATGCATACAATGTATGTATATTATAATCAAAATACATACACGCAATGCATACATAAACGTATAAATTTTGTAGCATTAATTATATACAACCTTTATATGTAATTTTAAAACATCCACATGTGCATAGAAAGAGACGTGTTATTTCACAATTACTATGTATGAAGAATCTTGTTATTTACGTTGCATGGGTTAGCTCATTTAATACTCATATTGACACTATCAGTGGGATAATAATGTTATCCTTATTCTATAGGTGATGTTTGATAATGGAAATGAAGGACAAATAAGTTAAATAATTTGTCCATAAGTACATAGTTAAAAATGTTTGAGTCTGGATTATTTGCCATTACAGCTTGATCTTTTAGCCATTGATACATTGAAATTTTGATTCAATTATTTTCCTCTTCTGACTCTGTTTAGTTAGTACTGGTAAATTACCCTTTCATTGTTGAAATATTCGTTCCCTTGTTACTCACTGGAGTGTACTTCAAGGTTTCTCCTCTGATCATTCAGTTTCTGTCCTTCACTAGTTCATACCTTGAACTTCTGTCTTTTTTCTTTACTTGCTGCTTTGGAAAGCTTATCACTTTCCTTCAATCTCCTCTGTGTCAATATGATCTCTAAAACCTTTAAATTCTCCTATCTATAGATGACAGCTATATTTATTTATTTGTCATCTCTAACAAATCAAACTGTCTAAAAGAAAATTTATCTTGCCTTATGGTGGAATACTCTTTCTAGCCAGGATATTTTTATTTATCACTAGTACTAGAAGCTTCTTGGTCCCTGAATCTCTAAATATTGGGGTTAATTTTTTTTCTTCATAAAGTTTATCCTTCATAAAATTCTACCACTTCTTTTAACTTTTCAGTTACTCTTCCCATATGTCACACAAACTTCTTCATAGCCTTCTACTCTGTCTACTTTGCTCCCAACTGCTTTGCTTCTTGCATGTTATTGCTGACCTTGCACTTTCCTAATGGACTGATGTTTCCAAAAGATTTTCACATAATCTTTTATAGGAAATTCACTTTGAGGCTTTATTATTCCCCTGGGGGGAAAAAAGTATTTGATTTTTTTCATATAAGATTAGGGCATTCCATAGTACCACCTTAATTTACTAACTTTCTTTATTCATGTCCTCCATATGAATCAAGCCATCTTCAGTCCTGTGTTTCTTTGTTAATTTCCTCATCAGAAATGCTCTAATATCTATTTCAAGTTGTATTCCATAATTTCATCAATACACAGTCAAAGCCCACTTTAGTTTATGATACTCCACGGTCATCTTTTCCTGTTTTCAATTCTTTGTCATTTGTAAAACTGTACATGTTTTCTTCAACATACAGCATTGGGATTAACTCCAAACTTTTTTTGTGACATACAGGACTTGAATGTACACATAGACTAATTTTCCTTAGGACTCTAACTGCTTTTCTTATTTCTGTTGCAAACTTACCAGTATTTACTGGAGATCTAGGTCACAGCAGATACTAATAAAGTCACTATAATATAATTCTTGCTGATAAGAGCCTTCCATTTACTTTTTGATTCTGTGAAGGCCATTTTTCTCTTAAATTAATGTCACTATTTTGTATTTTCCCTTCTGCTTTTTGTTTGATTCTGCTTTTAATTAATTATTGACTTATAATTAAAACACAGGGACAAGAGAAAAGGTTGCAAATCTCAACTCTAAATCTAATATGTACTTACTGATATTTCCAAAGGAAATATTCTGAGACCCAGCAGTGCCTTGTTAAAATAACTGGTCAATAATGTTCACAAAATTATTTGAAATAAAATTAGTTCTAATAGTTCAGAGTACATGCTTAATGTCTACTAGATTTTTCATGCAAACTGTTAGACTGAACTAAAATTTTAAATATTTTGCAGATTTATTTACTCTATTTTTCCCTTATATCATTTATGTTTTTATGACAACAAGTACATAATTCCAGGGTCTTCCCTCAGAGGAAACTGCTATTTTTCTTGCCAGAACTGAGAAGATTGACCTTTTAGTTGCCATTTACTAATACTGGAGAAAGAGATAGTTATTATTTTTCCTATTTATCCTGTCTATTTGTTTCACTTCCATTCTACCTTCTCCCTAGTATTTCTGCTTCCTTGCCAGGTACTTTGGAAAGAGAATATATTACTATTATTTCCTAGCACTCCTCCAAATCTCTTGAGATGTTATCACTAATGAAAAGAAACTACACAAATAGAAATCTACATATCATAATTATATTTATTTATTTCTGTGATACTGTTCAGGAACAAGAGGAAAATAAATAACAAATATATTTGTATGTCACATATATGAAATTATATGAGGATCTTTGTAAGTGCTCTTAAACAAATAGGGGATGAGAACAGTAGAAGTCAAATAATGTGCATTCATTTTCTGGTCTTGCCTCTTACAATTGTGAAGTTTAACTCATGGGTGTCTCTGTTTGCTCATCTATAAACAGGACTTATTATGTGGTGTTTTTAGAATATTATATAATATGATCCATGAAAATATTTTAGTAGAGGAGTGAGCACATGTTTCTATAGTTGCTGTTATATTGTCATTGTTCCAATTATTATTAACTTTCTAGATGATGGATGCAGGATGAAACAAAGATTAATATTTTCTTAACTCTTTCCAATTCATTCATGGGATTTTTTTTAAGTTATGAGGTCAAGAAAATTGTAAATGAGTAATTACGGTTAGCTCTATTCTACCAAGAAAGCAGAACAGAGCTGGTGCTGTCACTGGGAAAGCACATTTCTCAAATGTACTCCCCTATTTCTTTGCTGCTTTATCTATAAGCCTTACTTCTGTTTTCACATCCTCTCAGCCTCATATAAGTATGTGCAACTAAAGTGATGCACACACAGCATGCATTTATACACAGATGTTCCAGCTGTGTTGATGGTAGTACCCATATGTTGCCCATTTCATGAGGGATGTACTGGCCCATTTTGCTTTACGCAGTGGGAATAATTGGGTTCAGTGGGAGGCATAGCTTACTGAGATGATGCACCTTTTCAGGTGAAAATGCAAATAAGCTATAGGCTAAAAAATTTCACTTTGATGGCAGAGACATTAGAGGGAGAGAATGCACATTAATTTTAGTTATATTGTGTGACAAAATACAATTAGAAACAAGCAAGGCAAAAGGAAGGAGTAAGGGCACTCGGGAAAGACTAAAGAAAACAAATTGCTTCTAAATTAAACATGGCATCTTTGGAAAGCTTTATGAAATCGTGCCCACTGATGTACCTGAAAATTAGAGTTTGGCACAAGGGGCCATTGGAATATCTGAATATAGTGAGTAATATTCAAATTACTGATCCATATATAGGAATTATAAAAGTCAAAAATTAAGAAAATATATGCAGGAAAATCTTAACAGGGGTATTGTTAAGGGAGAGCTATGAACAGAGATAACTACTGATATCCAGTGACTTCCTTGAAGGCAGCTGAATATTAACAAGGGGAATCCTTACGAAGACTCAGCAGTGCCATAATTATGCAACACATTGCCCATTAGTTATTCAGAGGTATCGCTAAGAAATTGGATTTCTGAATGTAGATGTGGCACATTAATTCTGAGATTTATTTGGTATGTGCTTCTAAAACAAGTGACCAGATTTATAATGTAGATAGAAAATTACTTAAATTCTCTGAAGCTATGGCTAGTCACCACACCTGTGCATCATCCATGGCTGAGCATTAGTTAAGGATATTTATAAGGCAAAATACATCACCCTTAAATCTGAAAGAAAGTTGCTGGTTTCTTTCTTTTTCTTTTTTTCTAAAGAGTACTTTATAAATTTTCCGTTTTAGTTGAGCGGTAGCAAATACAATAATTTTCAAAAAACCATCCATGTTTGCTGGAAGACCATGATACGCAAGTACGAATATGCAAAAGAGTAAATTTACTTTGCTTTATTTTAGATTATGATAATGATGCCATCTTGCTTTAAGATGAATACATTACCATATTTCTCAACTGTCATTGACCGTACAGGTACCAATAATGCTATAAAACAAGTCCGCTGCCTATTTTTGTGTGCCTGAAAGCTAACAAGAGTTTTTACATTTTTAATTGGAAAAAGATCAAAATGATTTTGTGACAGGTAAAAATTATATGAAATTCACATTTGTGCTCTCAAAGTTTTATTCGAACACAGCCACACACCTTCATTTAGGTCTGTCTACTGCTGCTTTCCCACTACAATGATGAAATTAATTGGTTGTGACAAAAACCATATGTCTTCTACAGAAAAGGCCTTTTGACCCCTATTATAAGGCAAACTATGCCAGTAGATTGTCCTTTTCTTATCAGGCTTAGTGGCCCAAGAGCTGACTCTGGTGTGAGAATCAGACTGGAGCAGCTAGGTGATTTGGATTGTTAGGAAAAGCCCCAGGCTTAAGAGAAAGGGGTTCATGGGATCAGCATTCAGGTTCTTCTCTTCCTGCCTTTGTTTACATCAGCAGCCAGAAACTTCTACGTTTCACTTTGAGTCTTCTGGGGCCTCTCTTGATTTTATTTTTTCTCATTTTAACTTCATGAAAATTAAGAGTCAAAAGGTAAATCTATGTATTTTCTAGCAGAATATTTGTGTTTGTTTAAGGATAGGAAAATAAGAGTGTGTCAATCCCTCTGATGAGCAGAGATCATCCATCACACTCCTGTTACAGCAGAAGTCCATTAGTGCCGGGGTAAGGATGCAGGGCAAGACTGCATCATCTTCTAGGTGCCTTCAGTCACTTACCCTTGACCTGTGGAAAAGTTGCTTTGAGGAAAGGGTGGAAGTTCATGGAGAAAGGTTATATTTACTTGCCCCAGTTGCCCAATTAGTAGGGCACAATTCTGAGATTAAGGAAAAAGTATAAGAAATCGCCAGACTTCCATAGTATGTCTAAGACCCCTCCAAAAAAGCGTTGATGGAGTAACTGATCACAAACGTCATAAGAAAGAGAAATGTCAAAAGATCATAATATGCATACAGCAGCAACTTTAAGAGAACTCAGAGAATGGGAGACACAATCTTTTGGATATAGGGTTAAGATTTATTTAAGACAAGGTTCACGGGATTTATTTTTTTGTTGTTGTTATTTTGGTTTGAGTGTTTTTAATTTTGAAACATGAGTTGTTTCCCAGTTCTTTATGCTGTTCATTCACAAAGATACTAAATGAAAGAAGGGGAAGGAAATGTGTTGCACAGCATACATTCTTGAGTGGTGATGTGCTCATAATAGGGCTTATTCGTAAGTATGTCTAGTGGCAATCATTGTGATGTGGATCCTCTTGTAATTTGTTCAATGGCAAGAGCTCATATGGATTCTTTTCTAAAAATCTAAGAGGCTCTTAAAAAGTGACAATGAATATCGTATGACCAATCAAGTATTCACTAACTGTTCAGTCACTTGAGTTCTTTTGGTGCTATTGAACAAAACACTTCACTTTTTTATATTCTACCCATTGGTCAGTTATAAGTATTTAAAGACCTTGTCACAATTTAAAGACGTTCTTTAAAGTTTCTTGATATGCAGTAGAAGATATGCAGTAGAAGATTCAGCTCTCAACTATCCAGCATTTTACTTGATTTTGTCATATTGACAGCAAAGGGCTCATTCTGAAGCAAACATAAAATGAAAACTGTCTTGTTAAATATATCTAAAGTTTAAAAGAAGAGCTCACAATGGATTTTTTTTGAATGGGCTACATCTGCTGTTTTACTAACAGTATGGTTATATTTACCTTCGTTAATAGTTTAGTGAGGCATGAGGCATTACAGACTTTTAGCCAACAGAACTAAAAATGGATAAAAATTAAAAGGTGATTATTCAAAATCCCAAAGATAAAACCTGTTAAATTAGTATGTACTTGTTTTTCATCTATTTTACAGCTAGTGTCTTCATTCCATGAAGGATAAGCTTACTTCATAAGCATAAATAAAAGTAGAAATTTCTCATGTGAAAATAGGTAAAGGAAATTTCTAATATTTTAAGGATGGGCACATGTATTAAAAATAAGTATAAATACATTCCCATATTTTACATTTAACTTGATATTTAAGACATTTATGTAACATGTATACAATGTTATTATTAATAATAATATTGTGAATTCCCAAGAACTTACTGCCAAGCCCTCCCCCCAAAAAAATTACCAAGTAATTGTCTTCTACCGTATATTCTTCCCATATCAGTCTTTACCTCTACCACAGAGGATGATAAGATGATATTATCCCAAATTGTGTATTTATTATACCTGTAATTCTTATAAGTTCATAATATGTAAGTGCATACCTAATAGTATAATATTATTTCACTTCTGATCTCCATTAAAATATATCTTACCATAGGTAGTCTTACAGCAATTGCTTTGATCAGTCAACGCTAGTTTAACATTTATGCACATTGCTTCAAGTAGTTTTAGCTTATTTATAGTTTTCACTTCTGTAAAATCGCCTGTTGTTTGTTTATACCACTATTACTTGTTTCAGACCTTGTCAATGTTAATTTTGGTTGTTTCTAGATTTTTGCTATCACATAAATTGTTGCTATTGACATTGGTTTCTATATATCCTGGAACAAATGTGAAAGTTTCTTTATGGCACATAATTGATGATAAAAATGCTTAATCTATGAATATGTGATTATTAATTTAATAATAACTATTTCTACACTCTCACCAGCTTCTTTAATTCACACTTTCTACACTATTGGATATTATCAGGCTTCTTGATAGTTGAAAATCTAGGGTAAATAAAATGATATCCACTACAGTTTAAATTAACAATTCTCTTATGAATAATTAATTATGTTGATACTATTTACATATATTTACTTTAAAATCACATTTTTTCTTCCATGAATTACCTACTCCTGTGATATTTCCTCCCATTTTACACTGCCTTGTGTTCTTGCAATCTTTTCCTATCTTTGTTTCTTAAAACATATGACCTTCCAGGATCTATTTATATTGCAGCAAGGTTTCTCAAAGTACCATGCCAGATGCAGTAGCAATAGTTTTGACTGTGTATAAAGGACAACAGATATATCATGTAAATACAGGATGAGAAGGATTTTTCTATCTGAACACCCAAATGTTGCGTATAATAAATGTCAAACCCCAAGGAAGAATAAAATAGATTAGGGCTAGTTGTGGGGATGGGGGCTAGTTAGTTGAGATGCATATGAGCTATCATTTGCCTTGATAGTTTATTATTGCAGGTAGCAGAAGACACCAAAACCAGAAAATAAAGCTAAATCAAAAGCCAAAAGGTAAGACCAAATCTCAGAAATCAAAAGGGCTTCCAAAGAATTACCAAGTGGAAGGCCACAAAACAAACATAAAAGCCAAGATACAGACTTCATTGACAAGGACCGGTACAAGGGCACATGTCCAAATGTGAACCAGTCCAGAGTAAGTGAAAAGATACAGAGGTTTGAAAACTGCCTAGAAATCGATGTTTTTGTCAGATAGTTATTCTTATGTTATTCCCAGAGTAAGATAATACATTTGATAGTTAAAGTTAAAGGGCCCAAGGAATGGTGGGCATTATATCATGGTCTCCATAAACTTTCATGGCTTGTACAGAGCCAAGTCTGGAGTCAAAGAAACTCATTTACTTTTTTTTTTTTTTTGGAGATGGGATGTCACTCTGTTGCCCAGGTTGGTGGAGTGCAGGGCATGATCATAGCTCACGCAGCCTCTAACTGCTTGGCTAAAGCAATCCTTCTATCTCAGCCTCCCATGCAGCTGAATTACAGGCATGAGCCCAGCATGCCAGCCATAGCAACTCTTTATTAGTCTAGCATTCTTTGTTTGGACTGCAAGAAGGCAAAATGTAGATTCTTAGAAAGCTGGGCCTGTTTCCAGAGGTTTCACATAATGCTTAAGTCTAGGGGTAAACTGGAGAGGTAGATGGAGATTTGAGAACTTTTAAAAGATGCACAGATGGCATTGACATCCTAGATGAGAATTTAGGGGACTGAGGATGGAGACTGGAATGTTCAGGGAGAAAATATGATGACAAAGGAAATAGCAGGTAGTTGCCTGTGGTTAGCTGTCTCAGTTAAGAAATATTACTTACAAATCTAACTCTGGCCCTTGTGGCCAAAATTGGGAATTAAAAGAAGAATCAAAAAGTGTTACTCATCTTGAATAATCTGTAATTTTAAATCCCATCATCCAAAGATAAGAAGAAATTCCCAGGTCTCTATTTTTATCAAATTATATTTGCCCTGGAAAATATCTTAGCAAATAAATTTAAGGTGCTCCTTTTCTACTTAGTAGGTATAAAACAGAAAGTACAAATCTATATAATTGGGCAGTCATGCTTTATCTAAATCTGACCATGTCACGTTGTGGCTCTTTCTTTTAACCTATCATCATATATATTATTAAAATTATTTATTAATCTTAATCTTTATGGTCCCTGCACAGACAAAAAAAATCACAATACACTTCATTCTTACTTGTAAGTATTGCCAAGGAAACAGCAGAGGCATTTGCTCTCTTGATTTTTATACTGCCAAACCATGCTTATTTGCATGAAGCTACTAAATTAGGAGAAGCTGAGTTTATGTTTTTAATGTATAATAATTAAAATGTTATCAATAATGTTTTAAAGGCCCAGTTAAAATTAGAATTTTTTTCTCATTCCACTAACGAGAGAACATAGGAGACGAGCTGAAAATATAATATTAATTTAAAAATTAATTTCAATAATAAACATAGCAAGAGTGAATGAGAGAGTTTTAGAGAAAAAAATGGTCCGTATTATTGGCTTCCTAATAGTATATTTGTGTTCAGGTTTCTAATGTGATAAATGTGCTTTTGGAAGTATCTCTCTTTCTAAGGTTTTCTTCTTAATTTCACACCAAGTAATCATTCAAAATATAAAGATGTTTTTCTCTGGATTATAATTCATAATATAACTTGTTTTTGAAACTTGAATGTATGTATAACATAGTCTTTTCTTGATCCAAAATATCATTTTAACCTTGCTAAGAGGGTCTTGTTTGTTTCTTTGCATGTTTTTTCATTTTCTCTTTTTTTTAACTTTTATTTTAGAGTCAGGGGGTGCCTGTGCACATTTGTTACATGGGTAAATTGCACATCATTGAGGTTTAGTATATGAATGATACCATCACCCAGGTAGTGAGCACAGTATCTGATAGTTTTTCAACCCCCTTTTCCCTTTCATTTTCCCTCCCAGTAGTCACACTGTCTACTTTTCTCATCTTTCTTTCCTCGTATACTCAACGTTTAGCTCTCACGTATAAGTGAGAACGTGGTATTTGTTTTTCTGTTCTTGGATTAATTTGCTTAGGATGATGACCTGCAGCTGCATATATGTTGCTGCAAAGGACATGATTTTGCTCATTTTTATAGCTGTGACATATTCCATGATGTATATGTACCATATTTTCTTTATCCAGTCCACCTTTGATGAGTATCTAGGTTGATTCTAAGTCATTGCTATGATAAATAGTGCTTTGATTAACATATATATGCATGTGTCTTTTTGGTAGAATTATTTAGTTTTCTTTGAGTATACACCCAGTAATGGGAATTTTGGGCCAAATAATAGGTAGTTAAATTCTTAGTTCTTTAAAAAATCTCCACACTGTTTTCCACAGAGGCCAAACTAATTTATATGCCCACCAGCAGTGTATAAATGTTCCCTTTTCTTCACAATCTCACCAATGTTGGGTTTTTTTTTTTTTTTTGAGACTTTTTAATAATGGCCACTCTGGTGTAAGATGGTATCTCATAGTGGTTTTGATTTGCATTTCTCTAATAATTAATAATGTTAAGCATTTTTAAAAATATATTCCTTGGACACATGTATGTCCTTCTTTAAGAAGTTTTGGCTCATGTCCTTTGCCCATTTTTTAATGGGTTGTTTCTTTCTTGTTGAATTGTTTAAGTTCCTTATGGATTCTGAATATTAAACCTTTGTGGGATGTATAGTTTGCAAATATTTTTTCCCATTCTGTAGGTTGTCTTTTTACTCTGTTCATAGCTTTCTGTTTGTTTGTTTGCTTCTGTTCTGCAGAAGCTCTTTAGTTTAATTACGTTCCACTTGTTAATTTTTGTTTTGGTTGCAGTTGCTTCTTGGGGACTTAGTCATAAATTCTTTGCTAAAGCAACATCCAGAATGGTTTCCTAGATATTCCTTTAGGATTTTTTTTTCACTTTTGACTTTTTATTTATTTTATTTTATTATTATTATACTTTAATAGTTTCACGTCTTACATTTAAGTCTCTAATCCATCTTGAATTACTTTTTTATATATGGTGAATGGTAGGGGTCCAGTTTTATTCTCTGCATATGGCTAGCCAGTTATACCAGCATCATTTATTGAGTAGGGGGTCCTTTCCCCATTGCTTGTTATTGTCGACTTTGTTGAAGATCAGATGGTTGTAGGAGATAGGGCTGGTCGCCATGGCGCATGCCTGAAATCCAAGCACTTTGGGAGACTGAGGCGGGCGGATCACCTGAGACCAGAAATTGGAGACCAGCCTGGCCAACATGGTGAAACCCCATCTTGTAAAAATACAAAAAATTAGCCAGGGATGGTGGCGCGTGCTTGTAATCCCAGTTACTGTGGGTGAGGCAGGAGAATCGCTTGAACCAGGGAGTTGGAGGTTGCAGTGAGCTAAGATCGAGCCACTGCACTCCAGCCTGAGCAACAGAGCGAAACTCCGTCTCAAAATAAATGAGTAGATAGATAGATAGATAGATAGATAGACAGACAGACATTGTTGCAGGAGCCTGTAGAAGCTATTCAAAAGGCTGAGGTAGAAGCATTGCCTGAACCCAAGAGTCTGAGGCTGCAGTGAGCTAAGATCCTGGCATGTTACTTATTCATCCTACTATTTTGAATTAAAAAGAGAAGAGATCGCTGTGCAAAGCCTTGGAAAGCCTGTTTATGTGAGCAAAAGCACTTATTTCTTCATTTTTGTCCTTTAGCATCCCATGAAAATTCTAATAAAGTTGCTGTATTTCCTCAGATATTCTCAGCCTCCACTTATTTTCTAATTGTTACGTTCAGAACTGCAATTTGTTTCTCTCTTTTTGAGAACAAAAAGGAAAGGCAACCAAAATACTAGTATTTATAAAAAAGAACTATTATCTTTCTGGGAACAGACAAAACTGCATCTACTACTACAAGACCTGAACATATATTTTTGTTTTTTTAATGTTTATGAATGTTTTAATCTTTCCATTCAAAAAAATTTCTTAATTAATTACAAAATGTTCATACAATGTACTTAAACATTTTTAAGAACTTTAAAGAATTGTATTTCAAAATATAGTTGATTGATATAATCAATTCATACCACACTATCAAAAAATAAGTAATTCAGTTATATGAAAGACTAATTTTGATTTGTAAAGTATCTTAAATAAGGCCATGATTATATATAAGGAAGGACATTATTCTATACAAAAGGATGTATATACATAACTGTTTATCTCATTTTAAAAGGTCTGTGTGTACACTTCTATAAAATAACTTTAAGAAACCAAATATTTAGTCTCATGGAAACAATCTATCCCCTGAAAATACCAGCCTCAGAAGAAAGCTTTATCAAACTCATCATCATAAAATATAAAAAAAAAACTTCTAAAATCTCTCAACATTACTGATAATTCAAGTATCAGGAATTATAAAATCAAATATAAATAAAAAACCTGTAATCTGAGTGACTGCAGAATAAAAATATAAATCCTAAAAGTAAGGTTAACAGGTTACACTCTGGGTAAAACTGATAACATTAATTTTAGAGTAATTTCATTAATGTTGAATTTGCAGTATTCTTACTTTGCATCAACTCTGTAGTTTGTTAGAGATTGTGCTAAGTTGATTTTCAAAGAATAACATGCTCTTTAAGATTTTTCTCAGTAACTTTTAGTTGGTCTTTAAAAATAAGGATTCAGTACTTTTCTCTTTTAGGGTCAAAGTGCTTTATTAACCAAAGACCTTATTTGCCTTTACAAATAGTGGAGATACTTATAAAGAATTTTAAGTAAATTTTATTAAAATATTTTTAGAATAGTTTGGTAACTTCTGTAGGAATAGTAATTTAATGGGTTATTTTTGTGGCTGCATATTTTTAACTTTTACAAAATTTTTCATGAACTGATAAAAAATTTTATTAGTATTAATTTTATATTATTAGTTAAATAAAGAAATTACTGTAAGGCTATACTATACTTATATTACTAAAAAGCTATTATATAAAGTTCATATTACTGATGCAATTCAAGGAGGGTGATATATTTGTGTTGAGATTAATATTATAGCAAACAAGGCTCACTGAAATGTATGGGCACCTGCATGTAGAATGGCAAAATAGTAATTAATATGGATTATATTACATAGGAATGAATCACAGGTTAGGAGATTACTCTAAACATTGAGTCTGCTTTTCACCATATACTCATATTATTCTCAAATCCGAGACTACATGCCATGGAGAAAATATTTTATGATCCAGCTAACATTTGAAGATTTGATAATGCAATTCTGTTATCTAGGTAAATGGAATATTTACTAAATCTAATTGACATTAAATCCGGCAATCATGTCACTGACTCATTTCTATAGCCAAAATTATTCTCAATATACTGTTTGCATATCTTTAGTAGAACATTTTTTATTCCTCCAGCAAACATAAAGTTAGAAATGTTTTATTATCTACCTAATGAGGTAGCCTAATAGTATCAAAAATTGCATAATATCTGACTAGTGGTTAGTTTTGTGTCTTCATAAAAATGTTATAGACATAGTATCAACTTTTGGTCAAGTAGTTCATGACTGAGGATGTATATTGGACCCTTAATTTTCTGAATGTATTTTCTATATTTATTAAGTTAATCAAAACAAAAACAAACAAAATTTCTTACCATTTCTACTTAGCTGTGAAGTTTTTAAAACTAAAAATAAACCAAAGTTCTTTCTTGCAGTAGTCACTTCTTTTTCTAACTATCCATTGTATATCTCCCCTTGAAAGTCCCTCAGTCATTATACAATGAATTTGTTTTTTAAATGAGGGCGTGGTTATATTTGAAGAAGGGCATCTTTCCACAAAAAGCATATATACATAACTGTTTCTCTCATTTTAAAGTGTCCATGTGCACTTCTGTAAAATTTTAAATCACCACCTGTACCCTACAAACTGCTTTCCATCTTTATTTCTCTATCCAGGCACACACACACACACACACACACACACACACACACACACACACACACACACACACACACACACACACACACACTCAGAATTGAACCCAGGCTCTTGTCTCTCCGCACTCCTCTTATCTTTTAATCAGTCCCCACCATTTTCTCATACTAATATCCTTAAACAGCCCTTCTCTACTGTCCCACTAAGAACGCCTTCTTTTCATACCTCATTCTTTCTTCTCCCTGTTTATCTTCAATCTATTCTGCACACTTTTTACTTATTGATCTTTCTAAAACAGATCTTTTTACACCAAGCACATTATATAGATTTTGTGATGACTCCCTATAGCCTTGGAATAAACCCACTCTAGTATGACATACAAGGATGGTGCCTACATCCTCAGCCTCTGTGCCACTCTTCTGTGTTACACACACCACCACCATGTTCTTCATGCTTTATTTTTCTCTCTGTTGCCACAAATGCCCATCTCATTCTTTACTGATGAGTTTCTAAATTAATTCTACTAGATATTCAGCTTTATGATCATCTCTCCCAAAATTCCTTCTCTGGCCCTCAAGTCATACTAGATGTACTTCTACTGTGGCATTAATCTCTGCCTATGAGAACAATCTATGATCCATCCCACTGCCCCACATTTGACTGAGGATCTTGAAGGCTAGTACTGTGTCTTCAACATCTACCCCAATGACTAGTATAGTTTTTATTTAATGAATATTTGTTTAATAAATAATTCAATGTATGAATTGTAATCACTTGTCAAAAAGTATACTGAGTCCAGTCATTAGGCCAAGCTTCTTCGACAGATTTCTAAAGCTAGTATTCATCAAAGCATAAAGAATCATTGTGATATATTTAGATTCCAATTGTATATTGAGTTCATGAGGTAAAGTCCCTTTAGAATAATTTATTTGAAATACCAGTACAGATAGACACAGAGTTTATTATGTTACTGTCTACAGTCATGAATTGTTTATGGACAGGGATACTTTCTGAGAAATGCATCTTTAGGCAATTTCATTGTTGTGAAAACATTGTAGTATACTTACACAAATCTAGATGGTATACCTACTACACACCTAGGCTACATGGTATAGCCTATTGCCTCTAGGCTACAAACCTGTATAGCATGTTACTGTACTAAATACTGTAGGCAATCATAACATAATGGTATTTGTGTATCTAACCATACCTAAACATAGAAATGCACAATAAAAATATGATATAAAAAATAAAAAAAATGTTATGCCTGTATAGGTAATTTACCACAAATAGATCTCGCAGGATCGGTAGTTGCTCTGGGTGAGTCAGTGACTGAATGGGGAGGGAATGTGAAGGCTTAGGACGTTAATGGACACTAATGTAGACTTTGTAAGCATTATACACTCAGGCTACAATACATGTATTAAAAATATTTGTTTCTTTCTTAGCTTACTTTAACTTTCTTACTTTTTAAACTATTTTTTAACTTTATGACTCTTTTGTAATAATGCTTAGCTTAAAACACAAACACATGTACTTTTGTACAAAAATGTATTTTTCTTTCTATCATTCTGTAAGCCTTTGTTTATTTTAAAGATGATCTATTTATTTTTACTTTTAAAACTTTTTGTTAAAAACTAAGAAAGAAGCACACACATTAGCCTAAGCTTACACAGGGTCAGGGTCACCAATATCACTGTCTCCTACCTTCAAATCTTGTCCCACTGGAAGGTCTGCAGGGACAGTGACATACATGGAACTGTCATCTTCCAGGATAACAACATTTTCTTTTGGAATACCTCCTGAAGTACCTGTCTGAGGCTGCTTTAAGTTAACATGTGGTGGGTTTAGTTTATTTAATAAACAGAAGGAGTACATTGTAAAATAAAGATATAAAGTGTAATATAATGATGTACATAAACCAGTAACATGGCTGTTGATTATCATTAGCAAGTATTATGTAGTATACATAATTGTACGAGCTGTACTTTCATATGAGTAGCAGCACAGTTGGTTTGTTAATACCAGCATCACCACAAACACGTGAGTAATGCATTGCGTTATTACATTATGATGGCTATGATGTCACTAGGCAGCAATAAATTTTTGTTTTATTATAATCTTATGAGACCACTGTTTCATATGTGGTTCTTCTTTGATTGAAAAGTTGTTATACAGCACAAGACTATATTTAGATATAGTTGCAGAGAACTAGATTCAATTTATTATGTCAAAGAAATTTTCACATTAACATATTTGATTATTATTTTAAAAATTTGGACAAGTAGTTGGAAGTCTCATGTGAAATTTTCTTTGACTTGCTTAAAGGCTTAATTTAATACTTTGGTTGTCAGGTTTTTAAGCAAATCTGAACATCGACATAAAAGATAGCATGAATCCCAAGTACTGCAGGAAATAAGGGTGAAAAATTGCACAACGAAAAAATAAACAAAAATGAGAAAGCTTCTAAATAGTAATTGGGGTGCTAGGGAAAACCACTCATCAACATGAGCTGTAAATTCAAGGTATTTTAAAGAATGGAAAAAATGCATAATTTTTAGCCTTCTGCTCCCCTACCACACTACACACACTATATATATATACATATATATGTGTATATATAAGCTACAAAAAGCTTTAATATGAAGGCATAGTATAATAATGTTAGTATATAAGGCATAGTGTAATAATATTAGTATATAAGCTTTAATATGAAGGCATACTATAATAATATTAGTTTAATTTATTTTTCTATTCAAACTAACAAGTTTAGGCTACATTTGTGAAAATATGGAAAAACATGGTTAAGTGTTCTAGTTTATCACATATTAGTTGTACTAACCTCTTTATGCTTTGCCTTTCTCGTTTGTAAATAAAGTAATAGAATATAGAGGAATTTGTAAAAATTAAATGAGAGAATCCCTGTGAACAAGCAAACAGTGCCTAGCATGTAGTAGGCATTTAATATATACTAACTATGTGTTTACTTATAAACATAAATAAAACCTAGCAAATATTTACACCTATTACTCAAATTTGTTTTTAAAAAAGGAAAGAAAAAGATAATTTATTCTTTTAGTTGACTGGTATTAGTTTGAGTATATACTGAAATAAACAGGTCTCCTTTTCCAACAGTTTAAGGAAAACTACCTTTATTTCATGTTTTTCTTCCTGGCATTTTGTTTGGCATTATGTAGACCTAACCCTATATCAGCAATCATCAAGCTGCTTATAGGCAGCAGATTATTCAAAGTAAAATTTTAGTTTTAACTGGTTTTTGCTGTGCTTATTTTTTGCAATCACATATTTACTAGAATATCTAACAGAGAAATGTAACTATATGAATACTAAAGATAATATAGTTTGCATTTTGTAGAAAAAAGTATTTTTTATTATCAAATTTGTATCATTCTGTTCATATTGACCATTTATAACAACTTAGTTATATATATATTTATACACCATAGAATTATTTTAACTACATATTTATGTTTAAATTACAATAAATAAAAAAGAGTTAAAACTAGTAGTATAACATAACCAGTAACTTTTTAAAGTATTATTAGCAAGCATTATGTGCTATTCATAATTGTATGTGCTATAAATTCCTCATAAAATTCCCTATAAATTAAAGTCAGTCCATGAAATCTTTAAATTCAAACTTAGCTATTCCCAAGGAGAAAGGCTGAAGTATTGCCTAAAAAAAAATCTCTAGGTGTTTGAAATAAATAGCTTCATATTAATTTTTAAATATGACGATTGTATGCATTCCATTTCAAGTCTTAACAATTATTTCCCTGTTGATTCTAAATCAGGAAATAAATGCCAGTAAGCTGAACTATTGTTATGCTTCCAGCTGCAGCTGCACAGTCTCAGTGATAGTGGTGAAAAATTAAAAACAGCACTGGAGAATGTTTTTTAAAAGGTATGAAAGTCATCTTAGATTTTTAAGAAATCTCAGTCAAACCATTTGCACTTGGGCTATCACATATTTTGTTTTAGATGACAATAATGTAGTTGTGAAATTTCTTTATCATGGGCACATAGAAGCACATTTTAGCTATCTTTTTAAATACCATTTCTGTCTTTTTCATCTTTGAAGAGAATAAAGCAATTACTTATTCCTTTGTTTTTGGTTATAAGTTTAACATTCATTTATGTATATCTGTGTATGTACTTTACAAAAACCATTTCTGTTAAAGAATCCATGCCTTAACGGATAGTAGAAAAAAAATCAAAATGCTTAAGTATGTTAGAATAAGTAAGAAAGGAAAAATTTACATGTACATTTTGTGTTATGAGTCAGGCATCAAAATAACAGAATTTCATCAGATTTTTACTAGGGATGAGGCATTTGTGAGGCATACTGTGGGATTTGCAAAAGAATAGAACTCATTCTACCTTCAAAGAACCCTCAATATTTTCACAATACACAGACACTGAAAAAGAATAAAGATGAAGCTAAAAGGAGAAGATAACATCCTGTTTTCTAAGTAATCCCATCTAAATTATCCTGGCGAATTCAAATCTTTGTTTTTAAATCAAAAATTAAAAAAAAAATTATCCAATATTTCCCTACAAACTAATGCTGCCAAGGGAAAGGACTGACAATCGCATGTTCTAGGTTTGCCTATGAAGCATAAAAGTACATTTAAGATTTAAGATATTTTAGGTAGCCTAACTATAGTAACAGTCTCATTACTATGTATCTCAGAAGTAAGAGATGACAAGTTAAATACATCAGGAAAGAAGACCTCCCAGGTCATTGTGCAAGTAAATTAAAGGTGAGTAGAACATTTGTAGTTAAAGTTTTATAAAAAAGAATCATAAAGGGTGAAAAATCAGGCTTGGTTTAAATATTGAAAATTTTTCTCTTTATCAAAAAAAGTTTTACTTGGAACCCGGAGATTGAAGTTCTAATCTTAGCACAGTCACTAATTTCTCATCTATGATCTTATTTTCTTATGTATATAATGAGGGAATTCATGTAAAATTCCTTCTGTCTGTAATATTCTATGATTCTCTTATCAGACTTGTCTGTAAAAATAGCCCATTATTTGACATGTTCTAGACAAGGTGGCTCCATTTATTTGACTCTAGATATTCATGTAGTCAATAGGTTTTCTGTAGTGGGCAGAAACCTTTTTATTTTGTGAGTTTCACAAAAATTAGAAGTAGATGGGGTATTTTTGATAGAAGACAACACATATAAAACATTTTCTCCCATGCATTTCTGGTAATAATTCTCCCTAACTACACTTCATACAAGCTTCTTGCTTATATCTCTCTTGGTTAATCCCAATTAATTGAGCCTAAGTCTTCAGCTAAGTGAAATAGGAACTTGTTTTTCACTACCTCAATAAAGTGACTAGAAATTTTTGCCCTAAATGAAACATTTTTCTCTTTTTTATATACTTTTATTTTAAGTTTAGGAGTACACATACAGGTTTATTTCATAGGTAGACAAGTGTCATGGATCTATGTTGTACACAGTATTTAATCAGCCAGATATCAAGCCTAGTACCCAATAGCTATTTATTCTGATCCTTTCCCTCCCCCAACCCTGAACCTTCCGAAAGGCCTCAGTGTGTGTTGTTCCCCTCTGTGTGTCCACGTGTTCTCATCATTTACCTCCCACTTATAAGTGAGAACATGCAGTATTTGGGTTTTTGTTCCTGCATAGCTTCCTAAGGATCCATCCATGTTCAGCTCCATCCCTGTTCCTGCAAAGAACATAATCCCATTCTTTTTTAGGGCTGCATAGTTATTCCATAGTGTAAATAAACCACATTTTCTTTATCCAGTCTATCATTGATGAACATTTAGATTGATTCCATGTCTTTGCTATTGTGAACAGTGTTGCAATGAACATATGCATGCATATGTATTTATGATGAAGCAATTTATATTACTCTTAGTATAAATCCAGTAATGGGATTGCTGGATTGAATGGTATTTGTTTTTAGCTTTCTTAAGTTTAAAAGGGACCTCCACTTATCTTTTAATATAACCTGTAAATGACAATGCTGGAATGATTTTTGTAGAAGGGTTTTCATAATAATTACTACCTGTGTACCAGAATCTAGACTGAATTTGATAGGATGGTCCAATTTATGTACCTTATATTTATAACAAGATGAAATTCATAGCTTAACATTTTAAGTCAAAACCAAATTATTCTAATTCAGAAATAAGAACAAAATATCTTTTTTTAAACTTCTTTTTTATTTTATTTTTTTTATTTTTTATTTTTTATTTTTATTATTATACTTTAGGTTTTATGGTACATGTGCGCAATGTGCAGGTAAGTTACATATGTATACATGTGCCATGCTGGTGCGCTGCACCCACTAACTTGTCATCTAGCATTAGGTATATCTCCCAATGCTATCCATCCCCCCTCCCCTTACCCCCTAACAGTCCCCGAAGTGTGATGTTCCCCTTCCTGTGTCCATGTGTTCTCATTGTTCAATTCCCACCTATGAGTGAGAATCTGCGGTGTTTGGTTTTTAGAACAAAATATCTTTATCCACATGAACCCTATTATTTGCCTCTTTTATAGCCTTGGTGTTATTTGCAAAGTGTTTTTAACTACTGCTGAAAAAAAAGTCCAACTTTAAATAAATAAATTTACATAAATGCATTTATCTCCCATTTGCTTTCTCCTAATATGTTCTATAATGCTGGATTCCTGCTTTGCTTTTAGAAGACACACACATGCACACATCAGATACACATGTTTTTGCTCACAAGACCCTGAAACTTTCACTGTATGCTGAATACATTTTTTTGAAATGGCAAGTTCTCAACCACTATTGGCATTCTCTACCCTCCGCAATGGATTAGATGTCTTAAGCTTCTTTTCACATAAAGGATTACATGATGATTACATATAAAAACATATAATTTCAATGCAATATTTCCAGTATAATAACTTTTGTATTCTATTAGCAAGCCCCATGCAGTTATACCATTTCATAGCCAATGATATTTATACCACATTAGTGTTTCAGAATTTTTTTAAAAATTCAGTTTATTTAAAAATTGTGTGTGTGAATCATTTCTTGTTCTAGTTCCTTACTAATTTGGAGTTATTTTTCTACGTAATTTTGTAGCATTTTTTTTGAATCTCTAGTTCCATGATATTTTATCCAAGAGAAAGTAGTGTTTAGATATTTAGAACTAAAATGTGTAGTAATAATACATGGCACTTATTTACCACATATCCTATACCACTTTTTTCATTTGTTTACCAGTTCTACACACACAGAAAGTGAAAAAAAAGAATGAGATTCAGATATAGAAAATGCCTAAGCAATGATTCAAACAGTTCTTTACATCTCAGATCCAAAGGTCCTTTCCATTTGTTCACATTCACTCCCTTTTTTATTCACCTTCAATGTAGATATCTAGGTTTTATGATAAAAAGCACTGTGTTTAAAGTGCCATTAATAATAATTTTTTGAAATTCAGTTTTTTTTTCAATTTTACACCACAGAGTTTACAAAAGACACTTTTATGTCTTGAGAAGATCCTCTGTAATGACGATGCTCTCTGGGCCATAATGGGATGGATGACAAAGGCAGTTTGTCCATACCTAGGAAGAGTGAGTGACAGAGAGAAGCCCTTGATTACCGCCTTCTCTTTTCTGATTCTCATTTCATTCTTCTCCACTACAAGCCAAGACTTGAAAGTCCACCTTCCACAACCAGAAAGGTTTATACTTGATTCCAGCATTTCTATAACTGTATTCCTTGGATTCATTCCTAAGCATAATAGGAGTTTTACAAAATAAAAATGCTACAGGTTGAATCATATATGGAAAAACAATGGGCCAAATGAAGACAAACAAATTTCTCTGTTCAGTGCCTACAATATGCTAAAGTTCCTTAAGATTCTCCAAAAGAAGAAAATATTCAGTAGCTTTTCTCAAGTTTATTTGCCTATGAGAGTCTGATGTAGCTAAATACCTGATAATATTTTTGGCAGATCCAATTGAGAAACACAGCTTTAATGAGTTATCAGCAATTTATACCTTGGGGTAAAGGAAGAATAGTACAGAAGGACTTGGTAAATTTTACTTGATGTCAATGAGCTTCCAAATATACAATCATGCCTCACTTAATGGCAGCAACACATCCTAAGAAATGCTTTCTTAGGCAACTTTGTCATTCTGAGAACATAATAGACTGTACTTACACAAACCTAGATGTTACAGCCTGCTACACACCTAGGCTATATAGCATAGCCTACTGCTCCTAGGCTATAACAGTACAGCATGTTACCATGCTGAAGTCTGTAGGCAATTGTAACATATCAAGGAACACCTATGTACATAATGAGAAACATCTACATATCTAAATATATCTAAGCATATAAAAGGTTGAGTAAAAATACAGTAATATAACCTTACAGGACCACTTTGGTACGTACATTCTGTAGTTGAACAAAACATCATTATGGGGCATATAACTGTAATTGCTACTTTCGGTGAAAATTCAACTTAGAGCCACTATCACAGGTGTAGCTGATGGGTATAGTAGTAGAAGGAAACATATTCTCTGTTTTTGCCTAATGTGTGCTGACAGTACGAGTGAAATAGTTCATTTTCACCAAAAGATTATCAGGACAGCTACATAAATAATTTTACCAACATTACCGGCAATACAAGAGCAGAGTAATAGATATCTTTAGTACACCAGACAGCAATCACTTAATCAAGTAATAGAATAATCTTACCTAGATGTGCTTAATAGGTTACTGAAAGAAAGGAAATAAACAAAAAACAGATCCACTTGAGCAATTTCTTATTGAACCAGTTTGTTTTTAATGTCAAAGTCACTTACAAAATCACTGCCTCTTAGGAAGTTAGGAATTTAGGAAGTTAGCAAGCAGCTTGAGATGGCTACTTAATTATACTAGTAGCACATTTGTATTAGTTTCTGTGTCAATAAAGAGTTGTGATAATGTTGGAGCTTATTTCCATGTGTATATGTTCTGTGTCCCCAATTAAATGGTGAACTGAAGGTGATTCCTACTTGCATTTTACTTTTGAATCTTTTCATTGCTACACTGCATTTTACAATTTAGGCATTTAACACATTTGATTGACTTGCCTCTCAGGAAAATAGCAGAGCTCAGTCTCTCACAGCTGTATATAATGAACAGGGCCTTATTAAGTTGAAGTTCAGGTGTCTTCACATAACTATTTTAATGCCTGGATTTATTTAAATGATAGTGTAAATATAAAAGATTACTTTTTTTTTCTTCAGGAGAATCACTTTTTGGCTTTTCTCAATGGTATCCCATTTTCTAAAAAAAAAAATAATAATAATAATAATAATAGAAACAAAAAAAACCCCTCCAGTATAAATATCTAGAAGTGGTAAAAAGTTCATTTGCACATAAAACCAGAGATTTTACCAAAGACATAGTGAGCTGATGATGACATTCTTTAAATTTTCTATTTGTTGTTAAGGGTTTTGTAATATTTTGATGTGAATTTTATTTGAAACATCATCGTAGATTACAGAATTTTTCTAGAAACAAGGAAAACCCAATAACTGTAAATGTCGCTGTGACCTAATCCTTCAGTCAAATAGTCTGCAGCAGAGTAAGTCCGCTAGCTATATAGGTCAACCTTAGTCACAGAAGAAAAATTAATTTTGGCTTCTGTGTAGCAAAAGGCAAACTTTAATTTGAATTAATGAATGTCTATGATATGAACTAAATGTGTGTGTCTCCCAAAATTCCCATTTGATACCCTAACTCTAGCATGTGATGGTATTAGGAAGTGAGCCCATTGGGAGGTATTTAAGTATCATGAGGGCACCTGATAGGGTTAGTCCCCTTATAAAAGGAACCTACAGAACTCACCGTCTTCCCTCTCCTCCTTCCTCCTCTTCTTGCCTGTCCTGTGCCTTGAATTTCCCACCTCCAGAAATGTAAGAAAGAAATTCCTGTTGTTTATAAGACATGCAGGATATGGCAGTTTGTTATAGCAGCCAAACTAGCTAAGACAGTCTAAAACATGTTTCTGAGTCTGTGAAGTCTTACAATACTTATTTAAGTCAAAGGCCTGGCACTCATCGTTTGTGGGTGAGTTGCAGTCTATTTACCCATCACGTAGTTGATGCTTTTCCTTCTACTTCTCTATTAATAGTACTAATGGACTTTGAAAATTTGCATTTCTTCAATGGCATTTTTCTGCCTCATTTTCTTAATACTCTCCTGTGGGCTTTGTCAACCTCCCCTTTTATCTATTTCTTCAGTCTAAATTAAATTCAAACAAGCGTACATCATTTTCTATGAATATTATAAAACCTACAAAGCAAACTCTTCTATGAACATAGTAAATAACACTTCTGAGGTTAATATTTAAGTGCAATTTTGAGCAAAGTCATCTTACTTTGTAATGGAACTAGATAATTAAACAAAACAAACTGCTTAAGATAACATTAAGGACTTGGCTGCGGGAAAACTCGGCAAGGCAAGACAACTGAGCTAAGGCTTTTTTCTCCTCATTAGTTCAGGTGAATTGCCTAGGTGTGCTGTATTGAAATCTTTCCTCCTCTCCCTCATAAAGATGGCTTTTCTCTGACTAGTTGTTGCAGGTGAAGTTGTTTTTGCTTAGTAAGCAGGATCCTCCAGCCTAGAAAACAGAGGACTGTGAAACAGATAACATGACCTATTTCTTCCCAATATTCTTTCCCAGCTGCCATTCAACCATCTTCAGAATTCAGGCAAAAATTGACAAGTAGGCTTCAAAGCTGCTAGTACTTCTCTGTGCTACCAGTTTTCTTCTCAAGAAACCTATCTGTATATCTGAATTCAACTTGGTAGATAGATGGAAGGAGAGCTTGTTCCCAAACAAGGCGCTATTTCCTTCAGGTGGCTCCCCTATGGCACAGAAACGCTAGAATTTATTTGCCCTTTGCCCCAGATGGGAAAAAGGACCTGTGTAACCAAGGCAACTCACTCTGACCAAAAGGATGAGCAACAGAAAAGAAGTTGGTTCCTCTCACTGGACCCACCTTTTTAGATAGCTGGAAAGTAACTTTGGCTTCTGGCATTTTCCTCCACTTCTGCCAGGCCATGACTTAATCAGGGGCATATTTACATTCTAACCTGACTTCTTCTTCTTCTCTTTTTCACTTGTAAACAAACATAAAAGCATGGCCATATTGGCCTTTTTCTTTTGTCTTACATCAAATAATTTATTACAAATGAGCCATAAAAATGAATGTAGCCCTTTGCCACTTATTCTTCAGAAACACGGTGTTTTGATTTCCTTGTCTGAGAAAGATAGGCCAAGGTTTTAGAGAAGAAGAATATCTAAAACTACCTCATAAAGTACAGAATTTAGGCAACTGGAAATATGGAATACAAGGTATTTCAGAATTAGTATAATGTTCTATGCTTACAATACACTGTCTTTCATCTAATAAATTCCCTTTCCCTTTTAAGATAAAGGTAGCTATTTTTATGCTTTCATTTTTGGTACCCACAGAGAGACTTCACCGTGTAAGCAAAAAAGCATAAGAATTCTGGTAGACATTAATGCTAAGATCAAATTATCCATCAGCTGAAGAACTGGTTAGCTCTTTGCAGAACCACAAGCTAGGATAGTTATAAAACTAACTGCAAGGCCAAAATTAGGAACCAGAAATTTTGGTTACTTCTTAACAACATCTCTCTGAACCATCTCAGGCCTTCTTTTCTCCTGAAGCCCACACAGCCTTGTTTATTCTGGGGCCTCTTAGCCGTCCGTGGTGGCTCCGGCCAGGGTGAGGCAGTCACCTCCGAGAGCTCCTGATGAGAGAAGGGGACTGCTCTCCTTACTGCTATATTTCAAAACTTATCTCAGATCTTATTTCCTTTCTCTTTTGGAGGCCTCAATGAATAAAGAGGCCCTTAAAGTTCCTTTTGAGAGAATCCTTTAGTGCATAACCTATATCTTCTTCAACTCTTTTCTTTTTTCCCTCAACCTTCCATCTGGGGAATTTTTCTTAACCTATTATTAGGATGGGGACTAAAACAAATGCATATTCTTGGAAACTTTTCTGTCTTATACCTAGGTAAATGTTTTTGGACTTTTCATTAAGAGAATGCAGATTTTGATGGTTAAACTTCATATTTCTACTAAGACAGTTACTTCTTCCTTAAGGCAAATGTCTCAGAATAAGCAGGGAATGTGGGGAAATGGTGATAACTTAATAACATACTGATATATGCTACCATTGGTTTGTTGCTTAGGGCTACAGGTTGATTGTGTAGCACAAGTGTTGATGCAGTTAAGTACAGTAGTTACAAGCACAGGGAAGCTTCTCCAGGAAAGGCTTCAGCTTAATATTCAAGATTGATGTAAGGATTGACATATAAAGCAGTCAGCCTAGCGCTTGGCAAATACAAAGGGGACCAGGGGAGTGGCTACTAGCTCTTATTAATAGTGACATGGAAATGTCACTTTAAATTTTAAAAATGGCTACTGATGCAGTTTATACTTCAGTAAAAGTATATCTTGTCTATTATAATAATGCAAGCAATTAGCAGATATAGTATTAATGGCTCACCTCCTAAAACTGTCTTTGTGAGAGGGACTGATTCAGCTAGTTGGATACTGATATTCTCAATCTCATCACAGCCAATTCTTACATAACGCTCCCATGGAAAGATGTTTCTATACAAAGGATAGGTTAGACTTCCATCTATAGGATTATTTTTCCCATTCATGATGAAAAATATTTGATTTTTGAGTATGGGAGGGAGAGCATATACAGAATTTCCCCATATTTTCAATATTCTGACTTACCTCTATGCCCCCACTGAATAAAATCCTATGCATTTTTCTAGCCAAGAGTGGACTGAATGGGGGGAAATTTTACTAGACCCTTTAAATCTCAAGATTCTGGATTCAGAGAGAGGGGAAGGAGTGTGGAAGTGAGGACAGAGAATGCACCATCTACCTAGTGTGTTCCACAGATGGATGATTGATGGCACTAGAAGGATTAAAGAATTTTATTCAGTTGAACTTATCTAGAAAAAGTAGAGTAAAAGAGTCTAATCTTATTACCATAAAAAGCCTCAGATATTAGGTACTAAGTCCAATTCAATCACTAACCCACTGGACTTTTAAATGTGATGAAGGGCTGGCAAGGAATGGATCTCCCTGAGGTATATCACAACCATTTGGGTATGTCTCTTATGCATCCATAATATTACTGGAAAACCCAATTGTTTGTCCATTATGTTACCAGTATTTGTTATTTTTAATTTTTGTGGTTACATAATAGGTATGTATATTTTGGGGTACATGAGATACTTTGATACAGGCATGCAATGTGTAATAAGAGCATCATGGTACATGGGGTATCTATCCCCTCACACATTTATCCCTTGTGTTACAAACAATCCAATTAAACTATTTAAGTTGTTTAAAAATGTATAGTAAATGTATTACTGGCTATAGTCACCCTGCTATGCTATCAGTTACTAGGTCTATTCATTGTTACTATTATTTTGTACCCATTAACAATCCCTACCTCTCCCTGACCACCCCACTACCCTTCCCAGCCTCAAATAACCATCTGTCTATTCTCTATCTCCATGAGTTCAATTGTGTCAACTGTTAGTACCCACAAATGAGAACATACAAAGTTTGTTTTCTGCATCTGGCTTATAGTTCTTATAATTTTTTTGCTTATTCAACTTTTTGTCATTTTTTCCTTAAATTTATTTAAAATATATATATAAAATAATGTACAATTATTTGTATTATGTCTACATATATGCTCAAAAACACATAGAAAACAGAAAAAAAAAGTCCCCCTAATTCTATCTCTGGCATTTTATCTGTTCTTTTAAATAATCACATTGATAACTATATGTTAAGAGCTATAATAATAAAATATGCAAATTTGGGGGTGGTGATTTTGGCTTTCTGTTTCTTACAGTCATAGTAACTATGGCTTTCATGGGATCAAAATGTTGTGCTAGAGGAATGTCTAGTTGTATGTCTTCACTTGAGGCACATAATGGGTAAGAGGCTCTGTTTTCAAACCACCTGGGCTAGAATTTATTACCTGTGGGATCATGAAGTGGGGGATTTTCTATCCTCTCATGCTTTGACTTATCTTTAAAAGGATAGTACCCACATTCTAGGGTTTGTTGTAAGACTTTTAAAAGTTACTAAATGACAAGTTCTTAGAACGGTGTCTAAGCCATAGCAAGTCCATAATCCATGTAAGCTAGCACTACACCTGAAACTGTGTATGCATGTCCAGTAATAACTTTTCACAATTACCAATGCAATGCTTCCATGATGAATATTGTCCATGACTTATATAGTTTAGGTGTTACTTGAGATATTCAATTTCCTTAGATTTTTATATTTACTTATTTTGAGTTATTATTTTTTTAACTGCAGAGTAAAAGACCTTAGTAGATATATACTGTCTTCTAAATTAATATAAAACCTCAAAATATCTATTTGAAACTTTTATATATTGGAATTACTGGAGGTATCTTCATAAGATTCTATTAGTATTTTAATATATGGATAGAGTCTAAAATTGGCCCTCTTATGTTATGACAACTCACCTATGTAGCCTTCAATAATTCTCCAAATATACCTTGTAGAAATACCAAGTATGTGGAGTAAGAAGCAAGAAAACTTTTGAGGAGTCATAAGTTATGTAACTAAATATGCAGAGTAATTCCCAAGCACTTAATCCACTCAGGTTCCCATTCATAGCTATGGAATCTTGTTTTACATGTATTTCTAACAGCCTTTTCTCAGCTGTTAGTAGGCTAGAAATAAGATTGTGTTTTTAAAAAAGCAACATAAAACTAAATTGAATTAAAGTAAATTGAAAGACAAATAGTTTCAATGAAAGAAGTAAAATATTAATATAACAGCCTACAGCTAAGCATCGAGGCAAAGTATGAAAAATATACACAAAACCAAAACAGAATCACAAACACAGCACAGTATAAGGTCATTTACCATAATTGCTGTATCAGATCATAAGACAATAATATGAATTCTGCCTAAATTATCTATGACAGTTTAAATGATGTTCAATATGTTGTCTTTATGCACAGGAAAGTATATAATAAGTTTTTTAAAAAATAAAATAGCCAAGATTTTTATTTTTAAGTGCCTTTTTATGAGTTAGAAACAAATCATAAAACAAATTGTTCAAAATAACATATTCACAGAAGGTTTAAATTTTGTTTCAGAGACAGCCAGGCTTGTGAAGTTCTGTGCCTAATTCTCCTAGCGAGTCCTCACAGATACACTGACTAGCGAAAGCTTGAAGGGGAATAGACAGGACAGTCATCCTAGCAACTCCATCCTCTGTCCTACAATAGAATTGTAAAACGAAAGAAATTCATCTTTGAAAATTTACACATTATATTCTTCATGTACCACTTTTTTATAATACTTAAATTAGTGGTGCAGGCTCATATAATATGTTACTTCTTGTCACTAATTTTAATTAAAAAATTTAACTCTTTTTTAATTCATTTTTTCTATTGCCCATTCATTGTAGAATATCCCACTTTTACTAAGGCAAGACTGTTCTCTCAAGGGCTATCATCCCACAGAAACCATAGCAGCTTAGTCAAGAAAAGACCAGAACCATTGGTTCTACATTCTGCTCCATTAAGCAAGGCAAGACTGTAACATCACAATGCAATGCTCAGCTGTATAATTTATTCAGTGAAATGGTTATATTTATCCATTTCAACAACATTACAATTATAATTATCAGCTCCTTCCAATGTTTACATAATAAAATTATTTTATTAACATATGTGTTAGTAATACTTCTCATTCATGCCTCTCCAGACATGGTAGTAGATTGTTTAAAATGTTTAATAAAAATGAGTATAAGAGGGTCCTCATGCTTATACATTTTTTACTTAATTCAAGGTAAATGCTAAAGAAAATATTTCAATAATCAAATAACAAAATTGTTTGTAAATATGTTTACTATTTATACATGCTTAACATATGTGAAACTATAAAAATAGAAGAAATTTTACCTATAGACATTTATTTGACTGTTAAAATAGTGAGTAGAGTTTTGATTTCTTTTTTCCCCTTTAATGCGATTTCTTAAATTGCCTGAAAGTACTGCCTGACAAAAGTGCTCTGGCTAATACTGTAATTTAGAAGTGCATTGAAATGTGCCCTCAGCTAGGAAAGTCACAGGTTCTTAGTTCTCCTGTTACTCGTGCAATAGGGAGTTTATAATGGAAATGACAACACACCATTAACTATAGCACTGCTTGCGGGCATTGATATAAATATCATTACAGATTAAAGACCTCTGCAAGAATTTAGTCAAGTAGGATTAGCAAATTAACTATTAGAAGTGAAGATTAAATTGTGATAGACCAAATAAAGTAGATTTTCTGCTATATTCTCAATTTCACTTGTTTCCCAGAATGGCAACAATTCTTCTTAGTTTGTAAAGTGCCTCATATATTTGTCCTGCAGCTAGAAAGCGCAGCCAAGAGGTGTGGAAGAAAACCTGAGGTTATGACTGACAATGAAAGGATAGGAGAGAGGGCTTTGGACTCAGTATGTCTCAGTTGTGACTCATAGCCTTTAAGCCGTTTACAGAAGCTGAAATTTCAGAGCTATTAGGCGCTGTACATATCCACAATCCTGAGAAATATAAGGTGATATTTTAGCCTTTTGGACTTCACGGCCTTATAGGATCATATTGCCAATCTCCTATGTTTTGAAATCTCATGTGATAGTTTTAAGAAGCTCAAAATAGCAATCTGAATACATATTTACCAGTAGCACTTACTTGATCTATAAGAATATAGGTATGTGTTATGATTTGAATATTTGCATCCTCCCAAAATTCATATGTTGAAACCTAATTGCCAGTGTGAATGTTATTAGAAGATGAGGCCTCTGGGATGTGATTAGCTCATGAATTCAGAGCTCCCGTCAGTGGGGTTAGTGCCCTAATAAAAGGGAGCCCTTTCACTACGAGCAGACACAGTGAGAAGGCTCCATCTATGAAAAAGTGCATCCTCACCAGACACTGAATCTATTGGATCCTTGATCTTGAACTTCCCAGCCTCCAGAACTGCAAGAAATAAATTTCTGTTGGTAAGCTATTCAGGTTACAGTACTTTTGTATAGCAGCCTGCACTGTAACTTAGAAATCTAAGACAGTATTAAGCAGGTGTATTGGCATGTGTGTGAAGAGGTATATTTGTGAACGTGTGTGTGTGTTTCCCCCAAGGAAATGTATTTATTCTCAGTTTAGATTAGCCTACGATTGATTTTGTTATTATGGAGATCATGACCCATGTGGGCAGTGACATTTTTATCTTATTTTGGGGGAGTAAAAATAAAAATCACACCTATGTCCAACTTGATTTTTTTTTTTTTTGAGGCAGGGTCTCCCTCTATTGCCTAGGCTGGCGTGCCATGGCACAATCTCAGCTCACTGCAATCTCCGCCTCCTCGGTTCAAGTGTTTCTCCTTCCTCAGCCTCCCCAACTTGATTTTTAAATGCATTCACATCTTTGGAGACTATGGCTTCCATTTATATTCCTACTTTGGTTTCATGTGCTAAATTTTTACTTATTCCTAAATTATGCAGTAATACAATTATCTCTGTGAATACATCAAATTACTCTAAATAAAAATTAATTATGTTAATTGATTTATTAGTTTTCTCAGCCATCCATTTAATTTAGGAGTTCAAAGACTGTACATGCTATACCTGTGAAATAAAGTTCCAGATCTACTCTTCCGAACATGTCTGCGAATCAGGGAAAAGGAGTTATACGAGGGCTATTATAGTACAATTAGCTGCTTCTCTAGGTTGTCCCCTTCAGAGAGAAAACTGAAGGTGACACTGAGAGCCATGGAAGGCTCCAGCAAAGTGACATCATATTGAGACATGGACTGATGGATGAAATCAAATATATACACACAGAGGATTCTTAGTTTTGTATCTTTTTTTTTTTTTACTTTTTGTCAAAAAGAGATAAGGCACTAAAAACTTTGAGGCCACTGATTCATCAACAGCTTATAGTGGTGACAATCTATAGTGGAGAAGAGAAGAGACAGATATTATATTTAAAAAAAACTGGTTTATCATAGTACGTGGTGGCGAGACTAATTAAAACCAGCCAATCAACAGATCCAAACAAAAGTTGATGCAAGAATCGAGGTGCCCAACATCAGGCTAGAATTTGTGGGGATAAAAAAAACCTAATGACTAAAATTTAATACAAATTATATATTTGTTAATTAATAACGCAAGACTGATAACATCTAGTCACCCTAAGCTTCATCTTCGGAGAACAATGCCAGGAAGTGAGGGATTGAGCAGTGAGGCAAGAGCACGAGAAATTTCCCCACTAGCTAGAGGAACGATGGTTTCCATGTGAATACATTTGGGACTAGCATGCATTTTGATTTTATGTGAGAACAGAAGTTTTGAGTGAACTAAATACCTTTCTTTATGCACTAAAAGCGCATATTTTGGCTAAAATAAATATCTTTATTGTCAAAAACTAACTTACATGTTAATTTAATGAAAAAGATATATTAACTACCCATAATCAATAAAAATTTGGCATTATTTTAAGTAAAAAATATATACTGCTTCTTATAGACCAGGCATGTTCTAAGTGATTTGCCAATTATTTTTAAGACATTTAATCCTTGGGATAATGACATGAAATAGTCATTATTAAGATCCTATTTTTACAGATAATGTGTGTGAGGCCCAGATCCCCAGTAGTGGGCTGCAGGACTGGATTCAAACCTAGGCAACTTAAATCTGTAAATATATTAGTTCATCTCTAGGGCTGAGGGCAAAAAAGCACATGAGAATACATTCCTGTAATGGCCTCTGTATTCTTTGGAATGCTCAGGAGTTGGGTTAGGGATTTTGCAGAGCAGTGGTGGGCCAGATGTAGAAGAATTTGAAATACTTGTAATTGTCCTTTAACTTCAATGTCTCATACATTTATTGATGTAAGGAATTATATTTACTGTATGTTCTCAAAGCATATTCCATATACAGTAATGCAGATCAATTATAAAAAATTAATAGTCCTTAATTGAAGATGAAGGCAATATAACTAAGATTCCATGAAGTCTGACAGCAATATCTACTTTTTATTATATTATACTATTTTATAATATTACACTGATTTATAAACCCTGTTGCAACTTTTCCATTAGGGACCTAAGTGTGAAAATGTATATAAAAATATATGGATAGGTCTATTATGTGTATATGTGTTTGAGGGGGTCTTTCTGTTTCTCTCATTGCTATATTATACTTTTATTTTTGGGAGCTTAATCTTTTATAATGTCATAAAATTATAAATTTATATTAAAATATTTAATTTCTAGTTTTAGAGTGTTGTTTTGAATTTGGGTTCTAATATAGAGTCTAGTTAATTTAGACATCTTGAGAAAAATTTAGCCAGCAAAAAACATATTTTAAGTATTTATTTTTTGAGACAGAGTCTTGCTCTGTCACCCAGGCTGAAATGCAGTGGCACAATCCCGGCTTACTTCAACCTCTGCCTCCTAGGTTCAAGTGATTCTCCTCCCTCAGCCTCCTGAGTAGCTAGTATTACAGGCACCTGCCAACAAGCCTGGCTAATTTTTTGTATTTTCAGTAAAGACAGGGTTTCACCACGTTGGTCAGGCTGGTCTCGAACTCCTGACCACAGGTGATCTGCCCACCTCGGCCTCCTAAAGTGCTGGGATTACAGGTTTGAGCCGCTGCACCCAGTCAAAACCATCCTTTAAAGAAAATTATTATAACTAAAATTATTTATGAACAAAGGAGTTTGAAGTTAAGATTGTATTGGAAGGAGGGAGCCATGGCCGAGTACTTGGAGAATGTTTTGGTACATTATGCAGAATAGGTTAGGCACATCATCTCTAAAATTAGGATGTTAATAATGTCAATTTCATATTATTTTAATTAATAAATGCAACTGTGACAAATTCCTGTTAAAATATCATTAGTTTAATACTCTAAAGGTTGATTGTGCAATCACATACGATAGAAGTTTCACAGAATTTTACCCTATAGAACACGTGGCTTCTGACATTACTGTGGCCTGAGAATAGATTGTTGGAGAAAGCACACTATTTCTTAAAGTCCCCACACTGAGAGAAAAAACACATGATTTATTCTCTAAATCAATTGGCTAGAACTAGTCGCAAAATATCAACCTAATTTCAAAGTATTATGGAAAATAAAGGGGAGCACATGGAAATATTTTAAAGGTTAGAGAAAATAATTATTTTTCTCTCTCTGCTCCAAAAAAATACTGAAAAGAATACAAATCGTGATAGGCAAGAACTAGAAGAAAGATAAAAAATAGAAAATATTTTTTTATTTTTAAAAATATAGTACATTGTAATGATGCTATGTTTTTATCTTTTAAAAAATGAAAGCTAATACAAATTTTCTAATATATTTGTTAATTATATTTTGAAAAAATAGGGTAAGTGAAATTGAGGAGGTCTTGAAACTGGAAACCAGACAAAATAGCAGATGCATAAAGAAAGGCATAAAAATATTAGAACATGAATAGAGATTAGCTGACTCAAGCAGTGGCTAAAATTATTGAGTCAGCGATACAACTATGAATTTAGAGTTCTTCTTTAATTATAAATTATTATTGACGGAGAAATGCAGAGGGCTGAAAGTAGGCCAGCTATGATATAGCAAAAGTTGCAAAGCAAGAGGACAAATATATCCACTATAATAATCAAGGCCCCACTGCTCTCCAGGAAGAAACTTTATTTTCATAAAAAGAAAAAATATAATTAAGAGAAAATAAACATTCTCTCCTTCAAAAGTAAGTTCATCTTAACCAATAAACTGATGCAACAGGTCCTGGATGGTTGAGAAACCACCTCTCAAATATGATTCTGAGTATTAAATATTACCATATACTAGATAAACACAGGAGTCAGAAAGCATTCAGTATGATAACATAGCTGGGCATACATCTTAAGTCTACCAATTAGATATGTGGACATAAGCATATTAATTAGACACACTAACCCTTGTTACCCTTCCCTTTAAATTGAGAAAAAATAATAGCTACCAAATAAGTTTGTTTTCTAAGTTTAAGAGAGATTGTATGTAAATTCCCTGACACAATGCTCTTGTATAGGAGGCATTAAAATGGATCTCTATACAGTAGGCATTAACAAAAATAATAAAAATCAAAATAAATAAATTAAAGCTTAAAACATAGGATATTGTGGGAGTACACATTGGGTGTGCATTACAGTAGCAAATTTCCTTCACAGATATTTCTTCCCAAATTCCTACAACCATACAACATGTGTTAAAAATACTATTTCTTTTGTAGGGCAAGCACAAGAGATCATATGTAACGGAATTGCCTCTTGAAAATTCAAGGGGAAAAATGATGTTGGAAAGGACAATTTTTTTTCTCTCTGTATGAGTCAGTGTTCTCCAGAGAGATACTGTGTAGAGATATAAATATATTAAATATATAGAGATAGGTAACCATATGAGGGAATTTATTAGGGAAATTGGTACATGTGATTATGGAGGCTGAGAAGTCTATGATAGGCCATTTGCAAGCTGAAGACTCTGCGATGCAAATATTATGGCTCAGTTCAAATCCCAAAACCCCAGAACCAGGGAAATGGAGGGTGTAATTCAGTTTGAAGCCTGAGAACCTGGAGAGCTGCTGGTGTACTCCAGAGCCTGGAGTTCTGATGTACCTGCCCACATTGAGGATGGATCTACCGAACCCAGTCCATCAATTCACAGGCCAATCTTCCTTGGCCTCTCACGGACATACCCAGAAATAATGCTTTACCAGTTCTCTAGGGATTTCTTAATCCAGTCAAGGAAACACCTAACATTAATCAGCACACTCTCTCTCAAGTTGAAGCACACAGTCAAGTTTTTTGATTAGTTATTAAGTGACCAGTAGGGAGTCAGCTAATTTGGGGACTAAGTCATTTTGGTTCAAAAGGAAAAACATTGATTTCAGCAGAGGAGCAGCAAAATGCATTATTTGATTTAATACAACTTTTGTATTATTTATAAAATTTCAGACCTGTTGGAAATAAGCCTAAGACATCAACTGTCCTGGTAGTATTAATAAGTTTGTTTGAAAATCAAATCATTATATTAATATAAATGTATCACAAATGAAAATTACTGAGTTAATGGTTATGATTTTTCTAATTTACTAAATACATACCTTTGATATTAATATGAAAACTGTAAGAATTAACTTACAGCAAAATGAGAATTATTTGGTATATTGTATCTTCTTTAAAGGCTTAAAGTCAACCCTTTGAATAATAATTTGTTCCTAACTCATGCAATAATAAATACCAATATTTAAAATCATATTTAATTAAAGTAAGTTGATTCACTGCTTTAAAAGCTGCAGGAAAATCTTGTGACTTAATTTCTGTGTCAGTAGAATATCTGTTTCTATTGAAGGACTTCTATCAGATAAAAACATAATGCTGTATTAGTTCATTCTCACACTGCTAATGAAGACATATCCGAGACTGGGTAATTTATTAAGGAAAGAGGTTTAATTTACTCACAGTTTAGCATGGCTAGGGAGGCCTCAGGAAAGTTACAATCATGGCAGAAGGAGAAGCAAACACGTTGTTTTTTACTTGATGGCAGGAAGGAGAATAATGAAGAAAACCAGAAAAAGCCACTTATAAAACCATCACATCCTGTGAGAACTCATTCTTTATCATGAGAACAGCATAAGTGTAACCACCCCCAAGATTCAATTACCTCCCATCAGGTCCCTCCCAAGACACATAGGGATTATGGGAACTACAATAAAATCAAAACACTGAAAAATTTTTTTCCTAGCTCATGCAATAATAAATACCAATATTTGAAGTAGTATTTAATTAAAATAAGTTGACTTACTGCTTTAAAACTTGCATGAAAATCTTGTGACTTAATTTCTGCATCAATAGAAAACTTATTTCCATTGAAGAGCTTTTATCTGGGTAAAAACAAAATATAATGCATAAAGCTGCAACCTGTATTTTCTTCCAGTTTTATTTATTTATTTATTTATTTATTTTGAGACAGAGTCTTGCTCTGTCGCCCAGGCTGGAGTGCAGTGGCATGATCTCGGCTCACTGCAAGCTCCGCCTCCTGGGCTCAAGCCATTCTCCTGCCTCAGCCTCCCGAGTAGCTGGGACTACAGGTGCCCGCCACCATGCCTGGCTAGTATCTTTTTTTTTTTTTTTTTTTTGTATTTTTGGTAGAGACAGGGTTTCACTGTGTTAGCCAGGATGGTCTTGATCTCCTGACTTTGTGATCTGGCCACCTTGGCCTCCCAAAGTGCTGGGATTACAGGTCTTCCAGTTTTATTTTTATAATTCTTTGGGTTAGTAAGATTCAGCAGCTTTGATTCCAAGTATTTACATGTGCATAAATTGATAATGGAATAACCATAGAGTTTTCTCATGGAAATTCTCTAGAAATAATACAATATTATGTGGGAAAGTTTGGGCACTTTCAGTTTGGAGAGGGGGCACCTTACAGTTTCCTGAGAACTTAGTTCAGATTTAAGAAAAGCTAATGATTATTTTTTAAAGTTCACCATCCTCAGGAGATGATAAAGGAGGTGTCTATTCTATAGAAAGTGCTGGGAACTGCTGGATTGACTTTAAAACCCTCCAGTACCTCAGATCAACTTCATGCCTCTGGGCTCTCCTGATCATAATAATCATTGGTGGAAAATAAATAAATGCTGTTTTGTATCCTTCATCCAAGACATAAGTCCATTCTTAGGTACCATCTTTGTTTAGGGTAAGATTTCATGGGGTGGATCTTGAATAACCAAATTTTCTTTCATTTTAAAACAAGCTTATACTGCTTAAATTAGGCAGCAAAACTTCCAGCTTTGACACAATTGGAGGAGGGAAAGTAGAGAAGTTTTATATATCAATTTGGCTATACTATAGTATCCAGGTATTATTCAAATGTAAACCTAGGTTTTGCTATGAAAGTATTTTGTAGGTGTGATTGATCAGTTGACTTTTATTTAGATAAAAAGAGATCACTCTCTATAATGTGAGTGGGCCTGATCCAATCAATTGAAGGCATGAAGAACAAAAACTGAGGTTTCCTGGGGAAGAAGCAATTCTGCCTCAAGACTCAGCATCATCTCTTGCCTGAATATCCAGCTTACCAGACTATCCTACAAATTTCAAAACTGCAAAACTCCCAGTCACATGAAACAATTCCTTAAAATATCTATTGATTCTGTTTTTTGGAGACTACTAGCTATCAGTACAGAAATAACCATAACAATAGTAATTATGGAGTGCAGGGGACATGCCAGGGATTGTTACATACGTAATCTCATTGATGTCTGACAGCAGTCCAGTGAAGTATGCATCCATTGTATAACAAACAAATGTCTACATATCATGAACTATGATAAGGTCTGCAAACAGGACATCAAAAAAAAAAAAAAAAACCTCCTTTTTCTCAAGGAGTTCACAGAGTGTGGGGAACTTCAAAGACATGTACAATACAGACTAGTAAGAAGATACATGGTAATGAGTTCTTTAATAGAAATAAATGTACATTACTGTTGGAAGACAAAGAAAAAGAGCCATCAAACTTGTGGTTTAGGGTGGACTCACCAGAGGAGGCTGAACCATGATAGTTGAGTTGAAGCTTACCAGGGCAAATGAGGAAGAAGCTTCTAGGCTGAGGAAAAACATAGAAAATGTCTGGAATATGCTGAACACGAAGATATGGGAGAAGTTTGGCATGACAGTAGTATTGTAGAGGTGAGACTGAAGAACCAAAGGTCGAGAAGCTTCTTTTAATCCAGACTTAGGATCTTGAGCTTCATTCACCTCATTTTCATCTATGAGGAAATAGATACTGAGATATTAGTGAGCTAACTAGCAACATTTTCACAATTAGTAATAGCAGATCAGATTTCTGACTCAATATCTTAGACTGAGCATAATAAAGTGTGAACAAGCATATGAAAACTGAATAAGTATATGGACAGCAACACTTCTCACAGAATGGAAAAAAACTGTGATGGTCACAGATAGTAATTTAGCAAACAGGAAAAGTATATGGGGTTGTATGAAGGATAAACAAGAACAGAGGATGTTCCAAAGGAGACCACATGAAGCAGAAACCTGAGGTAAAAGTGCGAGGAACAGGAATTGGTTTAAACAATTTGGATTTTTTTTAACTCCTCTGATTTCTTTATCTCTCTGGGTTTACTTTATTTAGGGGGTTAATTTTTTATTAATCTTATTTACTGCATTAATATGTTGGTCTTTGTCTCTGTTCATTGTGTTTTTCTATTTATGCATTTGTTTTCTTTTTAGAAAATTATGTTTAATTCTCTAAAATTAACATAAAATTTTCTAAATTTAACATAAAATTTAAATTTAACATAAAATTTAACATAAAATCTAAATTTAACAAAATTTTCTAAATTTTCTAAAATTAACATAAAATAAAAAAATTTCAGGACTTCTTTATTAATTATCTTATTTATTGGATGCCCTTTTTACTTTTACAAAACAATCTTTTATGGGCACAATACACTTTTGAACCTCTTTGAAGCTATTAGCAAGTACTTTTAAAATGGGTTATTGTTCTCTTTTTCACTTTGCTCCTTTTTCATGGTGTTGTTTTTCTTCACCTCTTTCCAGGTCTGTGGCTAGTCTCCTCCCAGACATTGTGAATGGATGTTTATCATTATTAGTGTACACAGCTGGACTTCCTCTGCTAATGTCAAGTATAGGTCTCTTATTGTATTTCTCTGCTTTAGCATGTTTGATTGCAGGCCCTAAGAATAAAGGGAGCATTTTTAACTGGCTGACTTCACTTTGAGGTTCGCAAATTGTGAACAAGCAGGAAAGATGGGTTCCCTCAAAAGCCCAAATTTTGCTTGTATTGTTCTCTGTGGGGTCAGGCATGTAAGTGTAATTCTCTTCTGGATAGTCCTTTTCTCTTAAGGGTTCTCCTTTCTTTCATGAAAGTCTGGGTTTCCCTCAGTCTCTGCCATGTTTCTCTCCTTCTGAGGTTAACACCCTGTCTTCTCAGGCAGAGCCATTACCGTCTTTAGAGGACAGGTTTTTGGGGGATGCACGATGGACAAACACTCCACTACCAGTGCCTCAGAAATAGTTGTGGGGTGTCAGGCCAACTTAGATATTTTTGTGATAGTTATCTAATTTACCCTGAGTACTGGCCCAAAGCCCATTTGTAATTTATAGAATTACTTACCTTAAATTTAGAGTTCTTCAGAACTCTGTGGGAAGAACTCTTAGCTGTAGAGTAAGTTTCCATTTATATTATATGTATATACATATAAATATATTAATATATAAATGAAAATAAATTGTGTAATATACATATATTTAATATATTATACATTACATATAATTAAAAACTATCTGTTAATATATACATATATTTATATAAAATAAACATAAATGCTATATATACTTTTATATATTATATAATAAAATATATATTTTATTTTCATTTATATATATATACACATACATATAAAATTTTTTCTTTCCCAATTTAGAAAGATATAAACTAACATGGATGCTGATGAAACTATTTAGAAGAAAAAAATGGCAATTTGGTTCACAAATCCTGCTGAGGTGCATAAATCTCAGAAGACTGCTATGATGAGAGATAAGTACAGATTCCAGGCAGCAATGAAATTAGGCTCACAAGGTGAATGTCAGTATCAGTCTATTCAGGCTGCTATAACAAAACATCTTAAATTGGGTGGCTTGTAGACAACAAATATTTATCCTAGTTCTGGAGGCTGAGAAATTCAAGATCAAGGTGCTGGCAGATTCAGAGTCTGGTGAGGGTTCATTTTCTGGTTCATTGATAGTGCCCTCTGTGTGTTCATATGGTGAAAAGCAGGATGCAGCTCTCTGGCACCTATTTTATAAGGGCACTATTCCCACCCCAGTAAAGCTCCTCACTTAGGACTTAATTACTTCCCAAATTCTCTTTCTTCTAACTCTCTCACATGGGTGATTAGATTTCAATATATGAATTTTGTGGGAACATAGTCATTCAAATTATAGCAGTCAGTTCACTTAAGAAGGAACAGCCCTGGTCTTTATGCTTTAATAGCAACAGAGAGGGAAAGGGAAAAACGTACCAAGGGAATAACTTAAGGAAAAACAAAACAAACAAACAAAACTCCCAATAACACAAGAGATAAAACATTCCATACATAAAATAATAACATAGCACTTTGAACAAATGGACAATAAAAGAACAAGAAAATTCTTTTAAATACAATATGATTGTTACATTTAATAAAGTTTAAAGACAAATTTAAGGAGTTCTAAAAGTAGAACAAAAAATGAATATGGACAGAGAGAAAGACTAAAATATTAGAGTATCAATTCAGGAAGTTCAATGTTCTATTAATAGGAGCTCCAAAAAAAAAAAAAAAAGAAAAAAGAAAGAAAAGTAAAATAAAGAAAGCCTAGGAGAAGAGGAGAGAAAACTATCAAGAAATGAATACAAGAAAAACTCACAAAAATAAAAGGCATAGGTATTAATTGAATAGCACAGTTAATAAAAAATACTCCCTATCAGGCAGGTTGTTATGCAATTTTTAACACCAGAGATAAAATGAAGACACTAAAAGTTTCCAGGAAAAAAAGAGTATATAAAGGATTAACAATCAAAATGGCATTGAATTGGACTTCTTAATAGCAACCAGGAAGAGTAAAATAATGGAGCAATGACTTCAATATTTTAAGGGAAAAATAATTTTCCACCTAGAATTCTGTGTAAGCCAACTAATCAATTAAGTTTAAAGAAATCATTAAGATACTTAAGAAATATAGGGACTTGTAAAGGTTTTCTCTCATGTAACCTATTATGGGAGTTGTTGAAGTGCGCTAAATGACATGAGCATACTCCAAGAAAGAAGAGAGCCTCATCACCATCAAACAGTGGGTCTAGTATAAAAATAGAAACATGACAGATCAGTACTGCAAATGGGGAGCAAGCCAAATCAGAGCAAAAGGACTGAGGATCCCGGGATTGAGATCTCTGGGGAGCAAAGCAGGAAACTCAATAATATATCTTATATAGGCACATTATTCTTTTTTAAAAAAAGGTATTAAGGATATGGGGATTTCAAAATATGTGATAAAAATGAGGAAATTGAAAACAATATTTGAAAAATAAAATAAATGTGATCGTGGTACACTAATTCACTCTGCAGTGAACTAATTAATGATTTAACTAAAAATAATGATAGAGACTGTATTAAGAACTGAGGAGAAGAGGAAACAGTGTAAGTGCACTAAAATTTCCTATGTCATAACAGAAAGCCATATGAATGTGTTATAGGAATTAATTTTGCACTCATATAAATATATATACAGTAATTTTATATGTATACTCACACTAAATGCAGAAGCCATACTCAAATACATGTACTTAACCTTGACTTCACATGGCACTCTGACTTATTTTAGTTGTGCGACCTTGCTGGCTAAATATATAACTTTTATTTTCTTCACTGTAAAATGAAAATACATATAGAATTGACTTCAGAGAGTTAAAATAAATTTAGCATAATGAATGTAACATATTTGCATACTGCCTGAAATACGCATTCTCAATAAACACTAGCTTTTAATTAGTAGCAATTGTATGAAGTTTTCCTTTATTCATGTATTATGTCAATCCAAGTGCATTTGTTTCTATCCTAAAGATACATTCAAGCATTCTGGTCTACTACTAGATTCCTTTGTTTTTGCTGCCTAGCATATTATGCTTTTATTCTTGTTACTGTTATTCTGTCATTTCAATGGCCTTGACATTAAGAAAGTTGCATATGCTTAATCAGCCAATTGGAATCCAATGCCCCTTCTCTAAACAAGCGAAAATACACACACACACACAGTTATACAGTTAATACTACAATCATAAAATCAGTTGAAGATGCGATTTCTCAACAGTGAAATATGAATAGTAACAGCTGTTAACTGTATTTAACCTTCCGCTATAGTCTAGAAATGTTATTCAAAGTACCTCGGTCTCTACAACCCTTCAAACTGGTTGTTATTTTATTTTCATTTGCTCACAGGAAAGCTGAAGTGAAGTGAATTGAAATAATTTTCCAGGATTATACAACTTGTCACTAAGCTCAGATTTGGACATAAATTTATCTAATTTTTAAATATATTGCTTTTGATGTTACACTATCTTAGGATTTAATAACATTTAAGCATGTAAGAATAAAGTCACAGGCCTTTTCTGAGTTAATGATTTTATATTAGACTAAAGTAATTCTAAACATATAAAAATATAATATGTAGCAGAGAGAAAATAAGCCTTTTCACAATTACTCTATCAAGAGTGAATATGCTATTATGATGACATACTATTTTTGAATGTACGTAATAAGATTATTTATCTCTCAGTTTAGTAATGAAAATATTCTGGTACTCAATAATACTAAGTGATTCAAAAATTTTCCCTTGATTTTTTTAAACTGTCACAATTTTCTGATTAGAAAAGGACAAAAACAGAATACCTGATATAAGCTTTTTGAAAAAAATGCTTTTCTTTAAATTTTGGTTCTAAGAGAAAAAAAATAACATTGGTAGAGGAGAAAAGTAAATATTAAGAAAGGAGGGTCAGTAGCAATTCTGCCGCCAAATGCATTTATACATCACTAAACTTTCGTGCAATAAGATGTTTTTGTTTTTTTCTTTTTCAATTCATTAGTGCAATGCTGTGGAAACAAGCTATCAGTACAAACAAGAAAAATATTTTTGTGAAATTAAAGTGATTCAGATTCTTAGATTATGTTGCTATCCAATTTTGTATAAAGTGAAAATGTAGCTGAAACATTGCTAACAAAAGTTCATGAAGATAAATTTACTCTTTCCTGTTTGATCAAATTCTTTCCTAAAACAGTTAGAGAAGAGAAACGTTTTTAATAAAAACAATGTAAGCTGATATCTGAAAAACTTTCAATTCAAGCTACTGAAATTATGACTTTATCATAAACACATTACAGAAGAATGAGTCATGAAATAGTTATCTATTCAAAGATGCAAATTGCCCTAAAAAGTAATAACAAACTAAAATTTCAGCTGCAAATATGAAAACGTTCTAGTGGAAATCATGATGAACAATCCTAATAAACCAACTATATGCCAATACATTAGATCTCTCCAGCACACCACTCAAATTCTGAATTTCTTTCCTTTCTCCTAATTAACTCCTGAAACCATACCCCTCTTGCAAGTCACAGTTAAAAATTTCATTGCCTTTTCTGTATACAGTCTAATAAATGCTCCACCCTCTTTCAACCTCTTTTGGTACCTATTTATTACTTGGGGCATTTTCTATTTTCCATCTTAGTTGTTTGTGTATGTTTTACATCTACAGTTAGGGTTCATACTCTTAGAAAACAAGTTCTGCATGCCCATCACTGTGGTGTTTCCTAACAACACCCCAAACCCCCGAAGAAACATATGCATTATTAACCAGAAAACTGTGAAAGTAATAACCACTTAATCATTTTTCTTCAAAGAAAATAATCGAATTTTGTTTGGAAAAAGGAAATTTATGTTTAGCAACAGATACGACAAATGTGTTTAGGGGCCAAAGGGGAAAAGTGGGTTTTGGAGGGGTTCTTTTGTTTTAAATTAAAAATTAGGTCAGGCATGGTGGTTCATGTCTGTAATCCCACACTTTGGGAGGCTGAGGCAGGATTATTGCTTGAGTCTGGGAGGTCAAGAACTCAGTGAGCAGTGATTGTGCCACTGCACTACACTCATCTGTGTGTGTGTGTGCTGTGAGTTCTGAAAAGTGGAAAAGTATAGACACAATGATTGAGTATCTCAGTTAAATTTCTGTCTTCTACATATAGCGTAGAGAGAGCCAGAATTAGAAATTTTGGGACATAACAGTAATACCCTCCCTGTGAGAAAAAACAGATATCATGAGGAATAAAGGAAGTGAACCTAGTGAAGCCCCAGTAATATCCCTTCACTTTGAGGCATGAGGATAGCAAGTACTGATGGGTCATAGCAAATCAAGAGGAACGTAATCACTGGCAATTCTAGCAAGACAGCTAGGTACAAGAGGCTAACTTCTTGGAGAATCTAAATTGGCAATAGATCTTGGTTTATAATCTTCAGAGACCACCAAAAAAAAAAAAAAGGCACAAACGGAAAGCACAGCTAAAGCTGGTTTCTAAGGATAACTACCGTGCCCCATAAAGAATGGAAGTAGTCACGTGCCAAGACGGAATGCCAAGCCAAACGTGGTAGAGGGAAAATCTAGAAGAGAAGACCACACTTTTTGTTTGGATGACATTGAGCTTTAGCCACTTCAGTTTTCTCCTCAAGCTGCTGGATATATGAACCAAATAAATAAACCACAGAAAATCAAATATTTTGCTTCTTCATTTGTCTGGGCCTGAAAGACAAAAATATAATTCATCTCAAATATGAACATGAGGAAATCACAGCGAAGAAAGTAACAAGAAAAAGAAACTCATGAGTATATAAAAATGCTATATTTTAAAAGAAAGAAACCGCTCCAAAGGTCAATTTTAAGCAGCGTCATCATAAGAAGCAATGTTTAGAAAATGTCTCATTCAAGTTCTCAAACACAATTCAATGCAAGACTAATGACTGTCTGATTAGGAAATAGAAGAGACAGTATGACTGCTTAAACAAAAACCACAAAGGAGATGAGACCACCAGATTATACGTTAAATAAAATGAAACTAGTGAAATAAATAACAACTTTAAACAAATTATCTCAGAAGTCAGAGGGGAAAAATGGAATACTGATTAAGATGAGCCAGCCCAGAAGGAGGAAACAAAGCTGACAGAGTATATAATAGCAGATTAATAGTATTTTCAAAAATCTTCCTGTATTAAAGACTTCAATTTGCACATAGGAAGGGTTCACAGAGGAATATTAATTAAAAGATACCCAAACTTAGACATACCTTTGTGAAAGTGTAGCACTTTTAAAAACCCAAAATAAGAATCCCTATACATTTCCAAATTAAAAATTATGCACTTAGAAAAGGGGGGAATATCTGGCCAGCTTTAAACTCCCTGGCAATAAGAATGCCAAAGACAATGGGGATTAGGAAACAATATTTCTAGATGTAGCAAATGTGTTTTATTTTTGATATAGTTTGTATGACTCTCCAAATCTCATTGAAATGCTACCCCCAGTGTTGGAGGTGGGGCCCAGTGGGAGATGATTGGATCATAGGGGCAGATCCCTCTCACCTTGGTGCTGTCCTTGTGATAGTGAGTTCTTGTGAGATCTGGTTGTTTAAAAGTACATGGCACCTCGCCGTTCTCTCTCTGTCTTATTCCTGGTTTTGCCATGTGACATGCCTGCTCCTGCTTCGCATTCTGCCAAGGGTAAACGCTCTGAGGCCTCCCTAGAAGCCAACCAGATGACAGTGCCATGCTTGTCCAGCCTGCAAAACTGTGAACCAATTACAACTCTTTTCTTTATAAACTATGCCGTCTCAGGTATGTCTTTATAGCAACACAATAACAGCCAAACACGATTTTCTTATGTAGAGAGGCAAAAAATTCATAAATAAATGTAAAAATTGTTCTCAGATAAGCATTGTCTAATAAAATATTGTATCCACATGTCTTTCTTAGAAAATACAAATACTCAATAACACTTTCCAATGTAAACTTAGAAATTAATTAAAGCCTAAAATCCTAGAGTGGGACTATATGTACTAAAAGAAACAGTAGTAGCCAATGTATCAAATGAAACACAGAGAAAAATCTGTGTAATCACTTTCATATTATAATAAACTTCATGCAAATATTTCAAAAAATTATTGTGGATTTTTTTGTGTATAAAATGATATTACCATTAATGATAGTATCAAGCTATAATCTCTGTTTATATAAGCAAAAACTCAACAGAGGAAAAAGAAAAGCACAATGCTGTTGTGCATGTAGCAAATACAGAACATAAATAGGCCTAAACTTTAACACTTAAACTAAGACACAGCATGTGAAATCAAATTCTTGAAATATGCTTAAGTTGTGAAAACTGCTCAAAATAAATTAAGTAAAAAAATCAACTTCTAAAATGGTACAAACCATAATTACCAAATACATGTATACACAAAAATACACACACAAGAGACAACTCAAAAACGTTAGCAGACATTTTTTTTGGGGTGGTAGGATCACTAGTGTTTACTATTTTCTTTTTTATGCTTGTGCATATTTCACAACTTTAAAAATATTTTATAATGAGGAAAGTATTTTCAATGAAAAAACCACTTTCAAGGAAATACAGATAAAAATCAAACTACTTTAATACATATGATAATTTCATTTAATTATTTTTAGCCCCTTTAATGTATAGAAATTATATCATTACTCTCAGTCTAATGGATACGAGTGTTTTGTAAATGGCTCCATAAGCAGTTGTCTTAGCTGGGTCCAAGCAGTTATTGGCCTGGTGGAGCCAGGAACCAGACACTCATGTGTATTTGCCCTACTGAATTTCCTAATGGGCTTTGTGTGTTTGTTTGCTTGCTTGCTTGTTTGCTTGGTTTGACTAATGATCAGGAAATGCAGCATAATAGACAAAGAAGTCCAAAGATAGAGAATGGAAAACATTACGCTAGCTTCCCAGAGACAGAGGGGTAAAGTAGTATCCTATGGTTGTTTTGAGGCTTGTTAGAGTCAGTATAAATAGTGCTACCTGCAGAACTGAAGAACAAAATATACCATGGAATTGAAGAGAGGGACTGTATCTTTGGTAATTCTTCCCGGGGTCCTGTAGCAGCTTTGGCACCTGAAGGCTTTGGAACCAAGGGCAGAGGACCCCTGTGCTCAGTGCAAAAATGAAACAAACAAAATCAAGTCTACAGAGGAATAGTTCCATAAATGAGAACTGACATATAGATGGAGAAATTGTGCTAAGCAGTTTCTTGTGCACAAATTCGAGGAGAAAAGGGAAACTTGGAAAAATTTCGTAATAACTAACTGTTAGACTGGGTCATGAGACATCCTCTGAAACTCCCAACAGTTCTCCAATACCTTTCCATACACTTAGATTAATTGCCCACATCTAGCAGTGACCCATACATTTCTGCCTAATATGTCATCTGCCTTCCTCACCAACCTCATCTGTTACCTGCTCAACTGCACTTTTTCTAATACATCTTTGCCTGATGCATTGAAAGTTGTCTACTCTTGCTGCACCCATGTCTTTCTTTGTTAATATAATTTATTGTCATTATTCAATTTTCATTTCACCTTAGGTGAGATGAAATTTTCCTATGCATGCTCATAAAAGTATCCACTGCCATCTTACACTCACCTCCTGAATCACTCTGTGTCAAGTTGTCGTACTTTTTAATTCACATCATTTTTTGTATCAGCTAATTCATCATTAATGTATTTGTGTACTTTCCTAATATTTAAATGTCTCACCATAATAAAGGCAGTAACTTCGTCTTCCTTTCTGCACAGTCTACCCATCTACCTAGGTGTTTTTTTGTTTTTGTTTTTGTTTTCTGTTTTATTTTTTTGACAGGGTCTCAAGCTGTTGCCCATGCTGCCTCCTGGGTTCAAATGATTCTCCTGCTTCAGCATCCTGAGTGGCTGGGATTACTGGCATGTGCCACCATGCCCGGCTAATTTTTGAATTTTTAGTAGTGACAGGGTTTCACCATGTTGGCCAGGGTGGTCTCGAACTCCTGACCTCAAGTGATCTGCCCACCTCAGCCTCCCAAAGTGGTGGGATTTCAGGCATGAGCCACAGGTATTTATTTTTAAACCACTTTAAAAACTATGAAATATCAAAGTAATAAACAACATGCAGATTGAAAGAAAAAAAAGTCAAACAATACTTTAAAGCCTTAAGACAAGAAGCTACTATTTCTTGTTCTACCTTTCCCCAAACTCAGTTCTATTACCAAAACCAATTTTTCAGGCCTCTCAAACAGCTGAGTACACAAATCCCCCAGGGATTTTTTTAAATGCACTTTTGACCCAGTGGATCTGTGGCAGGGCCTGAGATTCTGCATTTTCAACAAATTTGTAGGTGATGCTGATGTGGGTCTGTGGGCCACACTTCGTATTTTTTAATTGGCAAATGAAAAGGGTATAAATATTTATGATATACAATGTGAAATGTTGATATATGTATACATTGTGGGATGACTATATCAAGTAAATTAATATATCCATCACCACATACAATTTTTTTTTTGTGGTGACAGCATTGAAAATCTACTTTCAGCAATTTTAAGTATATAATACATTATTATTAACTATAGTCACTCTGATGTACAGTAAGTCTCCAGAACCTTATGCCTCTTGTTAAACTGAAACTTTGTACCCTTTAACTGACATCACTCCATTTCCCACCCCCTCCACATCCCTAGAACCTGGTAACCAACATCCTACTCTCTGCTTCTATAAATTCATTTCTTTTAGATTCCACATGTAAATGAGATCATACAGTATTTGTCTTTCTGTATGTGTCTTATTTCACTTAGTACAATGCCCTTTAGGGTTCATCCATGTTATTTCCTTCTTTTTAAAGGTTGAATATTATTCCATTCTGTGTGTGCATGCGTGTGTGTGTGTGTGTATCCTATATATCATAGTTTCTTTGTCATTCATCTGTTGATGGACATAAGGTGATTCTATATATTGGCTATTGTGAATAATACTGCAATGAACATGGGTGTGCACATGTCTCTTTGACATACTGATTTCATTTTCTTTCCATATATACCCAGAAGTAAATTTGCTGGATCATATGGTATTTCTATTTTCAATCTTTTTGAAAAAACACCATACTGTTTTTTTATAATGCATTTACTAATTCACATTTCCACCAAGGGTATACAAGAATTCCTTTTTTTTTTCATATCTTCACTGACACTTTTTATCTTTTGACTTTTTGATAAAAGTAATTCTTACCAGTGTGAGGTAGCTGTTCACTGTGGTTTTAATTAGCATTTCCTGACGATTTGTGACGTTGACCACCTTTTCATATATATGTTAGCCTTTTGTATGTCTTAAAAATTTTCTATTCAGGTTCTTTGTCCATTTTTTTTCACTCAGGTTATCTGTTTTCTTAATATTGAGTTGTTTGAGATCCTTATATATTTTGGTCATTAATCCATTATCACATGTATAGTTTGCAAATATTTTCTCACATTCTATATATAGGCTTTTTGTTTTGGTTTTTGTTGTTGTTGTTGTTTTCTTTTGGTTGTTTCCCATACTGTAAAAAGCTTTTTAGTTTGATACAATCCTGTTTGTCTTGTTTTTGGTTTTATTGCCTCTGCTTTTTGTGTCATATCCAAAAAACAACAAAAAAAAAACAAATCTCTAAGATCCAAGTCGAGAAACATTTTCTCTTCTATTTTGTCTTCTAGTAGTTTTATAGTTTCAGGCCTTACATTTAAGTTTTTAATCCATCTTGAGTAGATTGTTGTAGATGTGGTGAGATAATAGTTACTTAGGCTTCTTCACCGCTGCATAGCAGCGTCCTAAATGGTACCAGGAACTTACTAGTTTTCAATAAAATACTGGGAGAGGGAGAGGAGAAAAAAGATAGAAGATGGGTGATGAGGAGGTAGGAATGGATGAATACAAAGGTGAAATATAAAGGGTTTTTTGAGGAGTATGGTAAGACAGATCAAAAGGGCCAAAACTAGGAAAATTGTGGGATCACTGACATCACTGTGTACTGATAAGACCCAGGTAAACATGTGTCGGAGGTTCACCACCTAAATGAGAATTAATAGTCATGTAGGGATTTACATAAGTTATATGAAAAACTAAAAATAATTATTTTCAGTGACTTTTCTTTCATTTAATTCCAAAACAAAGAGATACAATGTTGAAGGTAGTCTAAATATACTGCATACTTAAAATGTTTAGGTTTGTTTAGGATTTATGACTAAAATATCATTCAGAAACAAGAACACACTAATGTCCTCACAAAATGAAACATGGGACTCTTTTTCAGGTACAGAAATGACATATTAACAGTAATAGAAAATTGTATACATTAGGAAAATATTATGCCCTGATTTATCAGAAGCCTTTAAAAATATTCCAAGTTAGCTGGGTGGCAAATACTATTATCATCATGTTATAAGGTATTTAAATTACTTGCTCAGAGGTATAGACAAAACAGGTCCCAGCCAGATGTACCACTCAGGTCTTGGTTTGCTAGCCGTGTTCTTAGCCATGCTATTTCCTAAAAAAGAAAGCTTCTGCATACCACTTCAGAGTTTCTCTGAGTGACCCTCAAAGATCAAGCATTACTACTTCATCATTATTATATAGTAACTTACATAAAAAGTAAAATCTTCAGTTATAGTGAGATATATGTGCATAATGAGTGTGCTAAAATGCTTATAGTTACTATGGTTCAAATATTTTATATTTCCCCTAGAATGTGTGATTCGTAGGAACACAATCTTTTCTTCCTTGAAGATATTACTTGTTTAATATAATCACTTTGGATTTTGCTAATTCATTGGCCAGTGAGATTTGTGCTTTATTATTGTAAAGTTTAATAAATAGGAGCACTGGTCACATCCCTAACAAATAGTTATTGCAGTTATGTTGCCTACCTCTTGCCACAAATCCCGGGGTACACAGTGACCCTAGGAAAGTCAACCTGAGAATTCAGATGTTATTGCATCTTGATTTATCTATAAGAGCTACTAGGAAGAAATGGCCTGAGCATGGAGCATATTCATATGGGCCCCCATTTAATTTAAGTGAAATGTTTTCTAAGAGATGCAATAGGTTCCTAAGAAATTTGAGGAAATTCCCTAGGAAATGGAGGAGACAGGAACTATCTGAAGCATCAAAGTAACAATGGGTGATATATCTACGGTTGACAATCCAATGACTGCTTTGAAAATTGAGTGGTTATTGATTATCTTGACTCTTTATATTCTGTACCAAAAAAGATTAGGAACAATTAAAATGGCCACTCAACATCAAATGAGACTACCATGCTTATAAAAATGAAGCTTTGGAAATACAAAGAAGTTTCGTGGAAGAAGATATTTAGTCTTAGGTAATTATGGAAACCTTTAACTGGGGATACCCTGATTTGCAACCGTTGGGCACCTTTCCTTCTCATGAGTAAACTGAGACAATAATAAAATAAGAAAATTTTACTTATCTTTTAATTTGATTGACTCATTTTGTACTTTTTACCCTGCTGGCTATTTTAAAAATATATTTCAAAATGATTGTGAAGTTTCTTGCCTGGAAAGAATAGATGCATTGCAATTTATAAAAGGAAACTTTCTTCTTCCATGAACAATCACATCCCATTGTTCATAACATTTATAATCATGTGTGGTTATGTACAAAAATCTTGAAAAGTACTGCTTTGCTTGTGTTATTTAAAGCTGCCAATTTGCCCAAGCTTATTAAAATCAAGGCTAAATCATTCTAGTGAGCAAAGTCTTAAAGATTTAGTTGCATTGTCACAGCCTAAGAATAAATTAAAATGTAAAACTTGAACTTGGGAGACATTTAAATGATCAAACTAAAGTGTTAATGCAGGATAAACCTAATCTTAGCAGTACAGGAATGAAGCTTTACTAGCAAGTCTCTTTCAGGAATCAATATATGTTAGTGAACAATATTAAGTGATGTGCTTCACAGCCCGACTATTAATACACTTAACCTGGTTTGCTCAAAAGAGAAGGTTTGGGCACCTTGGATAGAAGCAGCCTGATTAAAATGTAAATTAAACGTCTCTAAGAGATTTTTTAACTACATAATCCATTAGTATCAAACCTGATTTTTCCAAATTAGAATAAATAATTTCTTTTGAATATGGTATAATTTCAATATAAAAATATTAATACCATAAAATCTGGATAAATCATCGAGGCTTAAGAAATCAGCTTGTAATAACAATGTAAAAAGAATGCTTATTAATAATTAGCTATTTTCATACTCCTAACAGGAAGGTTTATAGTATGGAGAATAAGACTAAAAATAATTATTTTCAGTGACTTTTCTTTTATTTCATTCAAAAAAGAGGTACAATGTTGAAGCTAGTATAAATAAACTGCATACTTAAAATGTTTCAAAGGAATCTAGCCACTTTTTATATTTATCTAGATTTTTAAAGTTTTATTCTGTGTGTATCTTGACTTCCTATTGCCACTGTTAGCACTTAAAATTCTGTATAATTTAATCAAAAAATATTGTATATTATTAATATTTTATTATTTTTTCTCTTTTTTTCATTATATTGTAATCTCCTTGAGGTCAGAATATCTATTTGTCTCACACTATATCACACACAAAAAGTCAACCAGTGACAATAAGATTTTTTTTCTCAAACAACTGTACTTGGTCCATCACCTCCCCTTTACCCACTAATATTGCTTTGGTTTTTGTTTACCTGATTCTAATGATCTTCTCTCTCTCTATTCAGCTTAGTCTCTACTTTTGGCCACTTTGCTGTTTTGTATACTTGCTAATTGTATACTTGGCTGTTGGTTCTACTAAACATCCCATGTTCTTTGTATCTTATATAATCTATGTGTTGAATTTTCCTTTCTTAGTCTCAGAACCTGATAATAACCTCATTAGTCCATTTGCTCAGCCCCCAAGAGACAGGAAGTCAGAGTTATCCACAACAGGTATTCTAATAACTATTGTTCATTTATTAATTTTTGCTATTAAGGAAACATTTTTAAATGGTGGCGAAATAGACAGGCACACAAACACACACACATGCACACACACACAAACACAGTATTTTACATACACAATTATTCTAGAACTTAGCTGAAACATAATAACCTGTATATCCCATCATTGGATGGTTAAGTCATATAGATTACTTGCTATTATCAAGCCCAGTAACATGATGTATGTCTTATTATCACCATTACAGAAATGGAGAAAGCAAGACAATTAAAGATGTACAATATACCAATTGATTATCAAATTAACTTTTAAAACTCTGTAATAAATAAGCGTACCAATATTATGTAAACCTGGTAATTATTTTTAATATTTCAACAAATGATTATTTAATACATATTATGTGCTAAATACAGTAATAGTAATGAACAAAACAAAATTTTATGCTGTCATGGAGTTTACATTCTTGATAAACTACAGAAGATGAACTACTGAATAAAATTTTAATGACATGTAAAACAGTATACTGGATGTCGATTTAATAAGTGAAGTAGAGAAAAGGAAAGAAGAAAAGGAATGCTGTTGAGAGAGTGAGAATGCACTGAGCTGAGCAAGTAAGGGGTGAATAATGACCCAAAATACATGAGAATGAGCAATGAAGAACATAGATTTCTTTCTGAGCAAAGGAAACAGCAAATGCAAAAGCCTATGATAGAAGGAAATCTGGCATGTTCAAGGAACAGAAAAGTGGCCACTGGGACTGGTGTAGAGTAAGTAGGAAAATAATAGGAGATAAATTCAGAGAATTGTGGGTGCCAGATCATACTGATTTCTGTGCGCAATTTCAGGAAATTTATCTTAGTGAATGAGGAACCCACTGGATGGTCTAATTGACATAGTCTGATTTACTTTTTTTTTTTTTTTTTTTTGAGACAAGCTCTCACTCTGTCACTCAAGTGAAGTACAGTGGAATGCAGTGGCACCGTCTCTGCTCACTGCACTCCACTCCTTGCTCACAGCAAACTCCGCCTCCCAGGTTCAAGTGATTCTCCTGCCTCAGCCTCCAGAGTAGCTGGGATTACAAGCTCATGCTAACATGCCCAGCTAATTTTATTTTATTTTATTTTTTGTATTTTTTGGTAGAGACAGAGTTTCATCATGTTGGGCAGGCTGGTCTCAAACTCCTGACATCAAGTGATCCACCTGCCTTGACCTCCCAAAGTGCTAGGTGTGAGCCACCGTGCCTGGCCGATTTAATTTTAATATCACTTTGGTTGCTGTGTTTAGAATTTGGACAGTGCAGGAAAGGGCTGGAGAAGAAATATTAGTTTATAGGTTATTTTACTAATTCTGGTTTTAAAATGACATTCGTTTAGACAATAGTCTTGGTGGTAGTAGTTGTGTAAGGTACAGTGTAAGATTTTGTATACATTTTGACTGTGGAGCAGATAAGATTTGCTTACATATTGGATGTGGGGTTTAACTGAAAGAAAGAAAGAACTCAAGAATGATTTCAAGATTTTTGGGCCAAGTAACTAAAAGTTGGGAAAACTGTGTGAAGAGGAGTTTCAGGGGTTTTGAAATTCACTATTGGATGCTGTGTATGAGATGTCTATTAGACATCTGGATAGAGACATCAAGTAAGTAACTGAAGTAGATATTGACAACTCAAAGGAGAAACCGATATATATATATATATATAAATTTTATATATGTAAATTATATATATAATTATATATATAATATATATAATATATAATTATATATAAAATATATTATATATAATATATATTATATAAAAATATATAAATATATAATTATATATGTAAAAATTTATATATATAATTATATATGCAAAAATTTATATGTAATTATATATGTAAAAATTTATATATATAATTATATATATAAATTATATATATATAAATTTAAATTATGAGACTGGATGAAACCATGATAGCAATAAGAATAGATTAAAATAAAGAAGAGACCCTTTCACTGAGTCCTTTTAGGAGGTTGGAGCACTGAGACATTTGGTTCAGATGTGAAGACTGATGTCACACTCTCACCAAGAGGGTATAAAAATGTTTACATGCAATGCTTATGTAAGTAATAAGGCTTTATAGGAACAGCAACGCAGCCTTCCCAATCTGGTCCAAAATGGCTTGAGAGAGCAAGGGAAAGGCCCAGCCATTCCTTCCTTGTAGTTTTTCTTGTTGTTAGAGGGCGGAGTCAGAGTGAGAGTTCCCATATGTAACCAGGGGCTTATGTGGTTTAAATAATCAAAGAAGAGAGTACCCAGTCATTCTTTTCAGTCTGTGTAGATATAGGGCTGAATATATGAGGCTCAACAAAATATATAGAAACATTTCCATTCTGACATGTGTCTTGTGACTTTTAAAAAGTTAAAGAAGAAGAAAGTGGATGGGCTTGGTGGCTCATGCCTGTAATACCAGCACTTTGAGAGGCTGAGGCAGGTGGATCACTTGAGGTCAGGAGTTCGAGACCAGTCTGGCCAACATGGCAAACCCCATCTCTACTAAAAATACAAACAAATTAGCCAGTTGTAGCAGTGTGCGCCTGTAGTCTTAGCTACTTGGGAGGCTGAGGCAGGAGAATTGCTTGAGCCTGGGAGGTGGAGGTTGCAGTGAGCCGAGATTATGCCACTGCACTCCAGTATGTGTGAGAGAGGGAAACTCCATCTCAAAAAAAAAAAAAAAAAAAACAAAAACAAAAAAAACACAAAGACTCAGACTTCTTATTAGTGGAAACTATAAGTAGTAATCTTTGAGTTAGGGATATGTCAAAAGACAAATGGAGAAAAGGTGTTTTGAACATGATTGAGTTATCAGCTGGGCCAAATGTTGATATAAGTCAAATGGTATAAGTACTATTAATAACCACCGGTTTAGGATTATGGAGGTCTTTATATAACCACTGGTTTAGGATAATGGAGGTCTTTATATCTTTAAGAAGAATGGCTTCAGTAGAGTGATGAGGAGAAAGTCCTACTTAGAATCATCTGAAATAAGAAAGGGGAGAAATTGGAGGCCATGAGTATACACATATCTTTGTCCAAGTTTTATTATAAATATGAAGAAGAGAAATGAGAAGATTGGGAAGAAGATATTGGGATTAAGTGAAATCAAGTAGAGTTTGTAGATGCAAGTGAAATTGATGCCTAACAGCACCACTTTGGTCACCTACATATGAACCTCTGAATTCCCCAACCTGATAGGCATCAATAATTAAAAGCACTTATTCAAAGCTTCCAACTTGATATTGCAAACTTAACGCACATTTTTAGCTATGCCATCTCGCAAAATCGCATTCAAACGATATAAATCTATTACAGTTCTGAGAATAAGAAGGTAGCCCAATTCATCTTTCACTATAATCTGCTAGTCTATCAAGGGATGAGCAAAAGTGGATGAAGACACAGATCAGAAAAACATGCTCATTAGAGTGCAAAATAGTGGAAGGTCGGCTAGCTTAGGGATACCTACAATAGTATTAGTCTGTGAGACAATAATGAGAGTAAGTTAAAGATGGTTTCACAAAAGTTATGGAAATCTTCTGCCCTTACACATATTTGCCCCTCCATATTGCTGATGGGAATGGTGGGCTGTCGGGAGCAGCCGCTGCCACCACACTGGCTGAAGACGGAAGGTGCAAGTGGTGGCAGCAGGAGCAAGAGCAGCAGTGGCGGCGTTGGGGTCACCTCTGTGCCCCATGTCCCCTGTGTCCTGCATCCCCAGAGGCAGCAGACTGCAACGCCCCCACCCTCAGGAGGCCAGGGGACCCACTCCTCCCCGCTCCCCTCCAGGCCCAGAGCCTCTGTTGCTCTGGACCCTGGGCCCACATCCCTGTTCTCACCCACTGCTATTGCAAGAAGGTTTGGGGAGGAGGCAGACAGTCGCTGGAGCTCACTGCCCTGGGGGCTGCCACGAAGGAGCCTGGCCGAGTTGCCCTCTAGCCGGAGAGCAGTGTGGTCAGGCAGAGAGAGGCCCCGAGGCGGAGCTGGGCCCAGGGCATGGAGCTGGGGTCATGCTTCGGGGGCTCAGGCTGGGAAGTTGGAGAGGTGCCCACTTTGGGGACCCGGCCAGTCACATGGTCACTGTGCCCAACCCGCCAAGGGCACCAGGTTTGTGTGCCTTGGGCGGAGGCTCTGCACAGGGCCTCCCGGGGCCGCATTCTCGGGGTCCGCCCCACATCAGGTAACCGCCACGCCTGACACTACCAATGGCTAGGCCTGGGGCGCCATCCACTCCCGGAGGCACCCCCTCAGACATGGCCGCTGGCTGTGTAAGAGGAAGCTCTGGGCCTGCCTGAGCACCAGGGCCACAGGGGAGCTGGCAGCAAAGTTGCCTCTGCCCCGGATGCAGGCCAGGTCCCAGAGAGAACCTGGGGCCCCACCCCAGGCTGGGGGGAGATGTGGCTGGTGCTGCACACTCCACGGAGCAGGCAGAAGCCTGGAACGAGAGGAAGCCCCACCGCTTCTGAGTTGGTCGGGTGGGAGCTTCCTGGGTGCAGCTACAGATGCCCCGCCATGGGTCTGGACCCGGATTTCTCTGCAGTCTGCGCCCTCAGGGGCTCTGGAAGGACCCCCCCCCCCCCACCCCCGACCCCTAGTCCCACAGGCTCAGGAGTTCAGCTACTGCTGCGTGGCCATTCCCCATTCCCAACACACCCTTCAGTCTCAGAGGAGGGTTGGGGCCGAGCCTGGATGTCTTCACGGCCTGGCCAGGTGGGCGGATGCTTGAGGCAGTGCTGACATGCCAGCCCCCTCCCACCTCAGCCCCCTCTGGATTTTGGGCACCAACAAGCTCGGGTTGGGGGGAAGGTGAAGTGGTGCTGAGGGCTGCTGGATACTGGCTTGCAGTTGTCCCATGGTGTAAGCAGCCTGGGCACCATGGACAGTGGCAGGAGTCAGAGGGCTTCTGGGTGGAAGGGGGTGGGTCCCCAGTGAGGCCCCACCTTCAGGCAAGGGAGGGCCTGAAGGCTGGGGGCTGGACTGCCAGTCCCACAGACCAGAGTGGGGACTTGGGGTGGCTTTTCTGGTCAGCCTATGGCCGCCCATGGACATACTGGCATGCACTTCCTCCCCACTGAGGCCCATGAAACCCCGGGTCTCAGACAGAACAGAGTAGAGGACAGAGAAAGCACAGGATGACCAGCTGCAGAGAGGGGCTACCTTCTCTTCTGAGAGCTGCAGAGACAAAGGAGGCCCCACTCTAGGGCCTCCTCTCTGCCAAGAGTTGAAGACGAATGACCAGCTGCAGAGAGGATCTACACTCTGAACTGAACACTTGTTGGGATGACCTGCCTGCAGAGAGGAGCTCCCTCTCTGCTAGGAGCTGAGCACCGGTCAGGACACCCTGACTACAGAGAGGATCTACCCACTGCGGGTCTTCTCTGGGCTGTTCTGTTGCTCAATAAAGCTCCTCTTCATCTTGCTCACCCTCCACTTGTCTGCATACCTCATTATTCCTGATTTCAGGACAAGAACTCAGGACCCATTGAATGGCAAGGCGAAAAGAGCTGTAAGACAAACAGGGCTGAAACATGCCCCTTCCTTTCCACATTGTGGGCAAATAGAAGGCGTGAAGAGCTGTGGCCCTTCAGGGATCCCAGACCTGGGAGCTCCCCGAGCCAGGGCTGTGACTCCCTGTTTGGGGCCCTGCCTTTCCTGGCATCTCCGAGCTTCTGGGCACCACCACATTCCCCGGTGCTAGTAGGGGAAGCTGCTTGCAGTGCGCCCAGTCGAGCTGCAGCCTCACAGAGAGCTGGCTCCCATGACACCATCTGGAGCTGCCCACCTCATGGCAGCAGTTGGCACGTCTGACTATGCAGTGGCCAGACCCCACGCTGCTCTACACCTGAGTCGCAGTTTCCTTTAGAGGCAAGGCATCCAGGCCAATAGTAGTGAATGCAGCCTGCCAGGTCAATTGGGCAGAATAAGCCCAGTAGGCCCAAGCAAAACTCGGGCAAAGGTGCCGCCAGCCACAGGTTTCCAGCCAGAAAAGCAACACCTCAAAGATCCCATAACATTAAAACATGACATTATGTTGTTTCCTATCTTCCCCTGTCCACAGGCAGACTGAACCTAAGGATAGGTTTACTCTCTAGTCCAAAAAACAAGCTTGGGAAGGAGAAGAACATCTGATATGGCTATTGGGTTTCAATAATGAAGCTCTTATTTCTGCATTAGTATGAACCCCAGAATATATGTTTTTCATCATGCTACCTGAACGTCAGTGTTGCCAACAAGAAGACCTTTCCATAGAGATAGTTTAGTAAGTAAATCCTCCAACACTGGGGAAAAACCTGTGTGGAAACACAATGCCACACACACTTAGCACCTATCATAATTCTAGTACTAAGCTCACCAAATGCATAATAATTACCAGGCATTTGAGAAGAACTGATACCATGAAAGGTCAAGTTGCAGAAAGAGAACTTACTTCAAAGAAAGCAAAACTTTTAAAATATTAAATTAGAATTAGTATCTTCAATTATTTGTTGATTTAAAAAGAAGTATTTGAGAGTAAGAAACACTTCTAGAGAAATACAACTATGATTCCCCCAAAAAGCTGAATAAATGCCTGCAAGATAAAGTTAAGCAGAACCAGTGGAGGAAAAATAATAAAATATACAATAGAAGAAAAAAATATAAACTGAATTTAAACATGTTTTCAGAGTTAAGGTATCAACAAGATATATGAAAACAGTTCCATTCTGACATGTGGCTTGTGAATTTTAGAAAGTTGGAGAAAATTAAAAGCTATACAAACTTTGAGATGAAAGAAAATCAGGCTATCCTATGAAGGTATGACAATCAGTCTAGCCTCAGACTTTTCATCGGCCACATTAAATATGAGAGATAAATGGATAAATAATCTCAATATTCATAGGAAAATAGATTCTACCTAGATATCCAAAGTGAAAAATCATCAAATATAAACAAAAACACTTTCAATTATTCAAACATTCAAGAATTTAAATTTCTTTTATTTTCTGTTTAAGAGGGAATAAGAAAACATAAAAAAGGGAGACTATTTTAAATGATAAAGCCTGTTCCCCATAACAAAGTTGATAATGACTTGAATATGTATCACAATAGATGGAATATTGGAGTGACTGAGAGTCTAGATTTTAGTGTTCCATTGCCTGCTCCACCATTTATTAGCTCGGTGATCTTTTTCTAGTCATTTTTCCTCTCTGTGTCTCAGTTTCATCACTTGTAAAATAAACATAATTGTACCAACTTCATAGAGTTGTTGTGAAGATTAAATGAGTCACCATATGTGAAGTACTAAGAATTATACTTTGGATATAACAAGGTTTAAATTTATCTATAACCATTATTGTCATTATTTCAGTAATGAGGTGAGCATATAATATCCAATCATACATTAGCCATCAAAAATTGAAATAAATTCAGGCAGAATGTTATTAAATGTATAAAAATACATCAGGGAATGAATAACATGAAAATAAATTAAAACTTGAAGTATAACAAAAACTCACGAGATTTAATTACACAATGAAACTGAGAAATATGATATTCTTTTGATTTATATTGTGAACTTTCAATAATGTGGAGAATATGTGAATGAATGGAAATATGGGGCCGGGTGAATTGGCATACTTGACTGATAATAAAGTAGAGGTTGAATAAAGGACTTATGGAAAGAAAAGAAAAATGTGTAAAAAGGCCAAATCTAGGCAACTTCTCAGTTTTTCATTGGAAAGATGTGTCTAAGGGACACATTGCTGGTGGCAGGAGGCTGTAGGGATGTGAGCTCTCTTCTGTTTACTTCAGGCTCTGGCTTCAACCTATGCTAACTGCTAACATAACAATTATCTAAGAAAAGAGGTTACTGAAAATAGTAGATTTCACCCTGTGCTGAGGAGTTTGAGTTGCTCTAGTTGAGGCCCCAGGCTGTGAGTGACTTACTGTAAAAGCAGCTAGTCAATAAACCAAAAATTCATGGGCCTGGCTCTCTCCAGGCTCCATAGAGGCACTGAAAAGAATAGGAAGTTTTTCCACAGTTAGTAGTTTAAGGCAGAGAATTAAACAAATTCAATCATTCTATATTGAACACTTTTTGTTGGCTTTCATTTCTTAGAAAAAATTCCAGAAATTTATTTTCTCAAGAGTTAATATAAATTCTATTAGCATTAAAAATATTAAAATTATAATACAGAATTTTAAAAAGTGGGCAGTTTAAAAGGCAAAGAAAAGTTAGAAAAACAAATAAGAATGAAATATTTTTCTTACACAACAGGCTAAAAACATAAATGTTGAATTTTGATATCAAAAATAGCAGGAAATATCTATTATAATGTAATTTTAAAGTAAAATAATGGAAGAGTTGACAATTAAAATGTAACTAAAAGAATTTAAGGAGAGAAAAAAGAAGGTTCATGGGAGTCAATCTATTATACTCCATACAAGGGAGTCACCAGGCACTGTCAAAAATGATTAAAATTGTGGCATATAGGCACATTATTTAGAATTACAGAGACAAGTACCAGAAACATTAGAAAATAAAATTCAGTTTGATTCCTTCTTGGGAGAGAGGAAATGGAGAAGGAAAAAAAGAGTGCGTGTGTGTGTGCGTGTGTGTGACAGAGAAAGAGAGAGGGAGGAGGGGCAGTCCTTATTTCACTCAAAAGGTATGAACACTTCTATTGGTAGGAATCAGCATTGTCTTGGTGTTTACTCAAGTAGAGCAAGCCAACTATACAGCAGGGACTAGAACCCAAATTACTTGACCATGTTCACCTTATGAAACTCCAGGGGAAGAGGAAAGGAATTAACAACAAAGATAGAACATTAAGCATCCAAACTACTATTGTTCAGATAATTTTGTTGCTACCCTGGCAAATTATACACAGATATGCACACAAGAAACATTGTTAAATAACAAACTGTATGAATATTATCAGTTGACTCATCAAGAAACCACCCACATTCAGGAAGTATGTTTATAACTTGCACTATTTTTTTTCTATTCAAAAAAATAAACCATAAGAATCAAATAGTCAGAATGGTCTTGAGGTAAAATTGCTAGTTAACGAGGTGTGCTGAATGATTTCTTCAGCCACAGTTATAAACTGCTTCAGACATGCTGGTTGTTTCAAATGAGCCACGCAATGGCAAAATGAAGATGGAAAAAGACACTTTTGAACAAGATTTGGGGGACTCTGTTAATGTCTTAAATGTCATTATGCACGGTTTCTTGATGAGACCATTTCAACATTTCCTAATTCTACCACAATTTAACAGTTACAGCAGACCTAGTTTCCTTGAAATTTGTTGTGAGGTTAGTAATGAATTAATTCTACCTGCACTAGAGAATTAAAAAACTCATTTTGACTTAAAATAGCTCCACACCCTATTATGTCTGACTAGCAACATTTTTGTCTGTCCAAGAAATCTTTATGAACCATTTTCCCCCCAGGGGATTAAAATTAATGTAAAGAACAAAATTAACTATCTCTCAACACACCAAATCTAATAACATAAACAAATCAAAATATTTATGTCCTCAAAATATATTTTTTAAATCATCAGTCTCTCTGGTGAATATCTGATATTTTATGTAACACTCCTGAGTAAAGGGCAATACTTGCAATTTTATTAATATTTTAATTTATTCTCATATCATTCACACTAGAGAAGTTTTATCTTTAGCACTGTACTAGAAAATGTCCCCTAATTTTAACAATTTTAAGTAAAAACATAATGTCTCAATAATATTCTATATTATTTAATATTTTGAAAAAAATATTTTATAGCAACTCCTATAATATGTGCAGTGACTCTTTCTCATTTTGAAGATTTCAAATATAAGAAATGTAACATAAAGTTTGATATAAGAAGTTTTCATTTGTTGTAAATTCACCATTTGCAAACCATTTTATAAAGTCTTCTTAACACGTGTGCCTCAATCTACACAGTTATTCTGCTTATTGCTTTTAAAGGTAGATCATAGCATTTCTGTGACAGTTCTATAGAAAACTATTACTGTTAAGTGCCTCTCAAATACTGTAATGAATCTCTCACAATTTGTAGAGAATAATCCTAAAATTTATATTTTCAACTCTAAATGAATAAAACTCATCACTGTTAAGCATTTAAACATATTTCATAATATTAAATTTATTGCTATTAATACTCATATTGGGGAAATGTTTTATAGTTTATGAATTTTGTAGGTAAGAGTCTCATCAACAACACTGTGACTGTGACACACACACACAAGTAGAAAAATCAATATTCTATTTTACTCTATTTTATCATTTAAAATAGAGTTTTATAAATAGTGAGATAGGAGCAAAATGGTAGGTCATTAATGCCTATCTACCAGAGGAATATCTTTTTCCTGAGATTCACGGGATACCTGAAACTCTCCTACACAATATCTTCCAAAATTTGATGGTTATCTGAGGCCTGAAAACAACACAAAGAGTGTGCTGAGATTTAGAGTGTTTCATCAGAGTATCACTATAACCTTCTATTCACTGTATATACCTAAATCATCCAGAGCATGCTTGAGTTCTTAGTTGTAGTGTGTCAGGGAAATACATATCTTAAGAAAAGAGTTTGGACAGAAGTGCTTTTCTACATTATGAATCTCATCACCGCAAGCATAAAACTTCAGTTTGTGTGAACCATAAAATTCATCTTTCCTAGAAGGCTATCCTCATCAATCTCTTTTATAATGCACTAATTTACTGGACAATATACTGGAGAGATGATTGCTCTAATTTACCTTAATATTTCCAGTAATGGGAACTCATTACCAATTAAGGAAACCTCATCAATTTACAGAGAGTTTGTGTGTTCTCTGGCTAATCTGGAAAACTTCAGTTGTGTGTGTGTGTGTGTGTGTGTGTGTGTGTGTATGTGTGTGTAAAATGTTCTATTTCTTAAAATTCCTTAACATTTCATGCACTCTCTATGCTTTCTTCCATTCAGATAGTTTAACCTATTGTATTGAGTGGTACAGTAGAATCAAATAACAAATGTCTTGACAGGAAACTCAATGGCTTAGGTTTTCAGGGTGGGATGTAAAAATCCAAGTTTCGATAGGAGGCTCAATGGCTTAGCTTTTAGGAGTGGGATGGAAAAATCCCAGGTCATAGCAATGGGTTTGGAAGTGTGAATGAGAAGTGATTCTTCTACTCCCTGGACACCATGTCATTATTCCCTGCACTTAAAAAGGGAAGAGTCAGAGAAAAAGTGAAAAGAATTCTGATGTTGGTTTAAGTCCCTAAGAAGTGCAGGTACACCTGAGTCCAAGTTTTTGTTAAGAGGGTTAATAATACAAACTCCAAATACAGAGAAGATAAATGATTCTCCATTTCTTACTCCCTCTCTCAGCAAAAGCTGAAATTTGCAAAACCTAGAGCTTCCCTTCAGCTCAGTTACCTAAGAAAGGGAGCAGCCTGGAGAAGTATAGACAATGGATCCAGAGAGATAAAGGGAAAATGTCTGACTAGAAAGGCAGCAAGATTTATGGATAGGGATGAAGGCTCACTTGGGGTTTGTTGCCATCAATTCAAAGAACAAACTGTCAGTGAAACTGCATATTTTTCTCTAGCCCCTACATTCATCTGCCTTGGTATACTGCAGAACAACAGGATGACTTGGGTTTTTGATAGGTTAATACTGTAGATAATACAAGAAAAAGGAAAAAAAAAAGGATATGGAGTATATATAGATGTTGTTTGCATGGTATTGATTATGATATTCATCCAGGGTTATAAATTGAACTTATAACTTTTGACTCCCCCAAAACGTAACTACTAATAGCCTACTGTTGACCAGAAGCTTTACCAACAACATAAACAATCGATTAACACATATTTTATATGTTATATGTATTATGAACTGTATTCTTATAATGAAGTAGGCTAGAGTAAAAGAAATGTTATTTAAAAAATCATAAAACTGAGAAAATATAATTAGTATTCATTAAGTGGATGTAGATCACCATGAAGCTATTCATCCTCAATTTCATCACTTGAGTTGTCTGAGGAGGAAAAGAAGAGGAAGAGTTAGTCTTGTCTCAGAGGTGGCAGAGGTGGAAGAAAGTCTGCATATAAATGGACCTAACACAGGTCAAACCCATGTTGTTCAAGGATCAACTATATATATGGATATGGATTGACTACATATATATATAACTCATATAAGGAGAAACTATATATATATGTGTATGCATTTCTATATATATGTGTGTATATATATGTATATAGTTTCTCTTTATATGAGTCTTAACATGAATATGCCAGTAAGCTGATTTTTACTTATCAGTGAGGCTAGTTCCTTATCATGGAGGCAAGAAAATTTTCAGTACATGCAAGAGTGCAAGGCATACAAGAGGTACTTAATATATATATTTGTTGCATGATAAAAGGTGTTCTAAAATAATTACTACTAATTTAAGAAATAAAGAGAAAGTCATTGTAAAAATGCTTGTTCATTCACAGCTATTCTTTTTTGTGAGCCATACATGAACATATTTGAAAGCTTTCAATTTCTTAAAGCTTCATAATCATTAGTAGGTTTCCGCAATATTGATTTACTAATGTACATTAAACACTGATTTATAGAAAGATGTTCTCGAGAAAAGATGAAAAGATCTCAAATCCACATCATGAGGCATGTGTCAATTTGTGGGTCTCAAGTTGAAATTGACATCCTTCAAATGCATAAGAAAAAATGGTCTTAACACTATAACCTTGTTTCTTACAGTTGAGTTACTCTTCCAGTGCTATGTTTACCTGTTTTCTTTTTCATATGATAGAGGTATGTTGCTTTAAAAGACTTTAGGAAAAATTGTGGCATATTCAAAATGTACTAGGTCTTTCTCTTCAGTAAGTGAAATTAAGTTGATGCTAATCTTGAGAGCAAAACAACATGATGCAGGAATCATGTAAGTTCTGGAATGTCTCTTGAACCTCAGGATCATCACTTAATATCTATGTGACCTTGGACGAAAATTTAATCCATGGTTATCTTCTTAGTATTGGAAACAATATATTAGCCTTGCAAAATTGTTGGAAGGTGTAGAAATAATAGTACATGTAAGCAATTTTTCATGGATTTATGCATGGTATGTATTTAAAAGGTGATAGGCAATGCTGTGTTGATGAAGATAGAATTAATAATAAAAAAATCAGTGAAATCTTAAAAAATTCTGACAGACACCTAGAATTCAGGAAAATAACTTGTAAATGTTGAGATAAAATATAACCACACAGCCATTACTTATGATTATAAGTGAGGAAACAATAAAAGGTGAATGAATCACTCTGAAACAAAAATGTAATAAAGTGTCTGTTTAAATTTTTTGCCATTTTTTAAATTGAATAGATTAATTTCTTAATATGCTCAACATTATTTGACATTAGGAAAATGTACATTAAAATCATAATGGGATAATATTACATACTCAGTGGAATAGCTAAAATTAAAAAGACTGATTATACCTAGTGTTGACAAGGATATAGTGGAAACAAAAATTTCATACTCAGCTGGTGGAGATGTGAAATGATATAAGCACTCTGAAAAAAAAAACAGTTTGATGATGACCATATGTTCCAGTTATTCCACTCTTATTTAACCAATAGAAATTTAAGCATATGTTTATACAAATAATTGTACATAAATGTTCATAACCGCTTTTATTTGTGGCCCAAACCTGTAAACAATCCAAATGACTATCAACACATGAATGGATAAACCTAATATTGTACATCTATACTATGCAATACTAGGTATCAATGAGAAGGAATGAACTATGGACATATGTGGCAACACAGATAAAACTCAAAATAATTATGCTAAATGTAAAAGCCAGATTGTGTATTTTATAGAGTTATATTTATATAAAATTTGAGAAAATGAAAACATTAATCTAGAATAACAAAGTGGATTGGTGGTTGCCTGGGATGAAAGTGAGTAGAGGCTGGGGAGGAGTTCACAGAGGGCTTACAAGGATACTTTTATGGTTATGAGTAGAATCATAATCACATTTATATAAAAGATGTCATGGGCCACAAGCTTGTACATTTTCATCCTTTAAATATTTCTTATTCAATGCCAATTGTATGTCATAAAGTTATTTTAAAAAGTAAAGTATAAATAAATATAATTCCTGAAAACTTATTTGGAAATAACTCTGATGAAGAAGGAAAGGTGTGAACATGTGACTAATCAGGGAGAATCAAAATGAATTCATATTTACATACAAATATAAGTAATGGCAATAAGAGTACATGTTACAGAGAAACAGCAAAAAGTAGCATAAAATAAAAAAAAATCATTTGATATCATAAAGCCCAGAATTACTTGAGGTCTAAGAACATTGCTAAGGTCAGAAAGAATGCTTTCTTTTTTTTTAATTCTTATTTTTTTCTGACCATATAGAAAAACAGATGCTCATTTTCAAAGAAGAAGGAAATGAGACATTGTAAAGAGAAAATAAATCTCAAATGCATACTAACTTGGGAGCGCAACCAGCAGTTTTCTAGGATTATGTACACATATAGACATATTGTAGCAATGATATTTTATGTAGACCATAAATATATTTTCTATAAGTCAAGTTCATGTAAATTTATTTTAATAAGTGTTCAGTGTTATGCACTATTGTTGTACCATAATTTCGTTTTCCACATTTTCTTTTTTTTAGTAGAGACAAGGCCTGACCATGTTGGCCAGGCTAGTCTCAAACTCCTGACCTCAAATGATCCACCTGCTTTGGACCCACAAAGTTCTGGGATTACAGGCGTGAGCCACCGCGTCCGATGCTTCCATGTTTTATTTTCAAATATTAGGCCCCCTCCTTCAATTTAAAATATGCTTCTGTGAACATTCTTGTACATAAACCTTAGTGTTTAGTTAGTACATACAAATTTTCAGTAAATAAATGTATGCTCCCTTAATAAATGCCACCATCATCTTTGAGCTATTCCAGGAACTTAACTGTTCTGACTGTCCTGTTGGCTCCACCCCTGCCCTAATACTGGCCATCAGGACCGACATTACGCTGCAGGCAGACTTATCTTTTAAATAAATAAATAAGATCATATCATTTGCAGCATAAACTCCACAGTGCTCTCAGTGTAACTAGAATAAAATAAAAACATCTTTTCAGGACTAAAATAACCTACATGATCTGATTTCAGCTTTCTCTAATCTTATTTCTTTCCACTTTCCTCCTCTCCTACTCCTCCTTCTTCCCGCCCCTTCCCCCCGCCCCCGCCCACGCAGGAACGCAGATTTTTCTTTCTGTTCTTTTAATAACATCAAGTCTATTGATATTAGTTGCAACTCTAGTATATCACTCAGTTACGTCTTTATCAAAGCACTTATCAACAGGGACTTGCTTATGTGTTTAGAGCTTAACTCTCACACTCCACCGCTATTGTCATGTAAGCTACTAAGGTCAATGATCCACCTGCCTTTTTCACTTCCATCACTTAGAGAAGTGCTTGACAAAGATTAAGTTCCTGTAGAACATTGGACAGTTTTCTAACAAGCATCAACAACAAATCTGTAATTCTTTTAATGTTTCTTTAATGATTATCACAGTTAAAAACTGTTCTTTATCAGTCGCTCTAGTCAAAATACAGAAACTTCATCAGATTACTGAAGAGAGTTTTTGATTTAAAAATTGCAAACAGGGTCTTAGAGAACTAGAAAGACAAAAAGGAGGCACTAGGGTATCACAGAAAGAAGCAGCTGCCACCTGTGAGACTGGAGTACAAAAAGACCAGGTTGGAATTATTCAAATTTACAAGTTTGGAGGAGGAATCCTGTGAATCTGAGACTCAGCTCTCTAAGGAGCGATGCTTTCTAGTGCTACCTGCGAGATGCCAGAATATGACTTCCATGTATGTGGAAAGACTGCAAACTGGAATCAGCTGCTGCTCCTCCAATCAGCTCTACTGCTGCCAGGGTGAAGTGGTGTTGTGGTAATTGTGACAGGAATAGGAATCAGACAGATGTAGCATGTCCTTTTTCCTCAGACAGCTTCCTTCTATTGGAAGAACTCATACTGGAAGAATAACAGGAACCAGCTATCAAAGGAGAAAAGAGTTTTGCAAAGTTCCAACCCCAGCCTCACAAAGCCCAGCACAGGAGGGTCAGTTTGAAGATGAGATCAATACCTTAATAACCAGAATATTTCCTAATTCAAGAATATTTTAACTTTTATTTGGTAAATTATCATAGCTTTCTTAATAAATTTTAATGTTTGAGGATATTTAAATATTTAATATATTTTAAATTTATCTTTTTAAAAGTTTTGAAATTATGGTCTATTTTAAAATTTCCCCACAGTTAGCCATCTGTCACCACTCATTGAATAATTATGTCTTTCCTCACCACTGAAATTGCAACTATATCACACACTAAACTCTAATGAAGGCAGATAGATAAATGGAGAGAGTTTTGTTGTTATTGTTGTTGTTGTTGTTTTTCCAGTATTTCTATCTCACTAAATGACACTATTCTAGCTAGAAACCTGAGTATCATCTCTGACTGCACGTTTTGGATCTCCTTTCTTGTCTGATTTTTCTCTGACTTCCCTGAATCCTTATCCCATCCCCACCCAAAATGCTATAATGGCCTCCTTTGGTTCGTAAGAATACATCTTTAACATATCTGATGAGTACTAATATTATCTGTCATGTACCCACAATCACGGTTTCACATTGTAGCGTACTTCCATTTGCTTACTGTATTTTAACTCCACGGGATTTTTTCACTAACAAATGCTAATTTTCCGGCACAGTCAGTGTCTTTATCAGCAGGGTCCCTCTGCCTAGAACACTTTACCACTCCCACTCTGCAGCTGGGAATGTCTTCAACTTTAGACCTAAGGCATCTTGTTTCTCTCTTGGGATAATTTTTATGATCTTCCTCATTTAGTTACACTCTTCTATTATATAATAACTTTTAGAGTGGCACATTACTAATCTCTTTCTACAACTCAACTGTAAGTTCTGTACAGACAATGTTTTGGCTCACACATTTTATCAATAGACTACCTGCCATGTACTAATTACTCAGTAAATATATGCTTAGTGACTAATAGAGACATACCATCTATTATTAGGTACACATATCCAATTATCTGTCTATTTTCTAAGAAAAAATTATAATGCTTTTTGAAATCTTCATTTTAAAAAATTATTAACAGGTATTTTACATTTTCTGTTGCTACTATAAGTGGAAGTATTCCCATTTTATTTTCAAGTGAGGTTTTTTTTTTACTTCTAACAGTGTTTTAATTGAATTTCCTGGAAGAGAGATTTTTCTTTTTAACATAATCACTTTTGCAAATAATAGTGATAGTTTCCCTCTTTATTTCAAATAGCTGTTTCTCTTATTAGGTTTTTCTTGAGTATTGTTTAAAGCTTCCAGGAAAAAGAATTCAATGATAGAAGTAATTGTAGGAATTCTTACAAACAGCTTTATATTTTTCAATAAATAAGAGAAAAATTACGCTATACTAATAAGTCATAGAAAGAAATAGTCTGTTAAAATTTAATTTTATGTTTATTTTGTAAAAACACTGCCCTTGCTTAGTGTGCTACCCTTCTACTCCCAGGACAATATATTTTATTTTCCTTGGATTCCTATATATATAAGATAAAGTTCTCTTCCTGTTTGTGGGTAATACATGTAGTTCAGTTTCTTGTTGCCTACTCTGTGTTACCACAAGTTCCAGGATAACACAGAGGACTCTGGAACGAGACTGCTCAGATTTGAATCCTTGATCCATTTTTTACTAGTTTTATGACCTAGGCTAGTCATTTGATTTCTCTCTGACTTGATTTGTTTTTGTTTTTTTTCTGTAAAATAACATAAGAATAAAATGAGTTCCTATACATAAAATATTTAAGTCTTGAAGATTCACAAAGCTACTGTTTAGAATTATAAAATTATGCAATCACAAACATAGAATTATATAATATTGGGTATAAAATTATGATCAAATAACTCACCATTTTTATAATTTAGAATTTAAAATGTATATATTTAATGTGTTTTCTACTTTTATTTAATCAGTAATGCCTTCATATATTTTAACATCATTGTAAACTAAAAATCTATATTAAAAGCATGTAATTGTGTACAACTGCTTATTAAAGGACAGTTGCAGGTCAACAAACATTGCACATGGTTCTGATTTATTCTTAGCAACTCAAGGACATGAGCAAGACTTAAAACTTATCGGTAAATGAGAATTTTGAGACCAAGTTAGAAAGATGTGTCCCTTTAATTTCTATAAAAGATTAGCCACTGAATGGAAAACATGGAAAAAATCAAGATGTCATAGTTGAGAGTGTCTATGCTGGGCATATTTCATCCAAAGGAACCATCTCTATGTGTGGATATCCCTCAAATCTAATCAAGGTGACCAGAGCATTCTCACAGGGAAAAAACAATCACTAAGCTTAGAAAAAGTTATAACCTAATCACTGTGTGTGTGCCTCATGAAATCTTCTGATTAGAATTCAGCCCCTTGCACATTTATACCAGGCTGGGATGCCAAGAATGCTAAACATGAGTGTTCCAGTCCTTCAAAAAGGAATAGTATAATCCTCATAGTAAAAGTAATAAATTGCCTATTGACTTAAATCTAAGCCTTCCATCTGTCTGTCACTGGGAATTGGCTTGTGAGTCAGACTGATTAAAATAAATATGCGTAACTAATTTGAACATTTAAGAAACCAAGTCAAATTTTTAACATATATTTGGGGTAAACCTAAGATAAATAACTGGGTTTGAAAATATTAAATCAATATTTAATATATGTATATTTGTTTATGAGAATATGCATTTATAATCAGGTTTACCTGAAACACATGCTATACCAAAATACATCTTGTTATTCCTGATATTAATAAGCAAAGTCCACCAATGAGCATTCTTTCATGAGAGTCTCAGAAGTAAACTTCTCAGAATTAAGGTCTTAAATAGTATTGGTGAGAGTTTTGACATGTTATGAACACTATGAAAGATGCTAAGAGATGTTATGTGAGCACAGTTTTGAAAGAGGAATTGAATAAAAATTTTACCAAAAAAATAGCATTTTATCTTCTCCTGCTCTCCTGTAATATGACATTACCTACAAGGGAGACAGTACAGGGGTTAAGGAAGTAACCATGTTCTCGGGACCCAGCAACTGTAATGTCCATACAGTTAACACAATAAACCGCAGCATTCACATTGTAGTTAAGCTCATTCAAGCAAAGCTATCTTCAGTAGGGAATTTCCCCTGTAGACAGCCTGTACATTTTGATTTTACCTGTCCTCAGACTGACACTTTGCTTATTATAATAGAAAAAAAAAAAAGTGGAGTGGAGATTTACGATTTCAATGAGACGTGAGATGTATGAACAAGTATGTACAGCTACTGCGCATGTGCCACCCAGCGGACCACACAGAACGTGCTTACTAGTAACACCCCTTTTCACCCCTTATGAATAATCAACTGAGACCCCCATAATGGAAGTCTCCCTAGTTCAAGTCTTTGCTGTTTCATCCTTAGGAGCATTCTGCCCTGAATCCTTCTCCCTCTCTCAGGGTGTACTGTCTATTCTGCAGTTAATTTTCAAAATATTATTTTGCTTTTGCAGTAAATTATTCTGTGCTGCATCTCCTTTGCTGTGTGTCTCTTGCTTAAATTCTTTTTTTTTTCTTCTCCAAGTGTGATTTTTAAACTAAGAAGATAAGAACCGCGGTCAATGTCTCACATTAGCTGTCAACACAAGGGTAGTTTTTAATAAAAAAACATTTTCTATCAAATGGTTTTCTATCAAAACAAAACAAAACAAAATAAAACCAAAATTATAAGGAAAATTTTAAATCCTAGAAAATGATAGATCTACTAGGTAAACATTCAATATTATGGAAAACTTAACCAACACGATTTATGAACTGACCTAAGAGATATCAGTCTAGATATCTAACGATGCCTCAAAAGATACTGAGAATAAACATTTTTTTCAAAGTTGCACGCAACATTTACAAACAATATTTCTTTTGGGTTGCAAAGGAATTTTTACCAAATTATAAAATACTATTCCAAATAGAGGAATATATCTTGACCACAATATAAACCAGTAATTTAATAATAAACATATGCTCTCAGACCTATAGATCTGAAACAAAAATAGGTGTCATGAGGAATGAATAAAATGCTTTATTAATTTCTATAAACTAATTATGACTTAAAGTATCGTAATGTAAAATTCAGTTGAGCTAAATGAGGACTTGGAAATTTATATTTCATATTACTTAGAAAGTAGGGAATATTAAAATTTAATACACATCTTCCTAAATATGGTGGAAAAATAATTTATTTTCTATAGTTCCTTTAGGTTGATTATATTAATACAATTTTTTTAATTAGTTGAAGATAAATCAAGTACTCATAGAGACAATAAGCAAACCAGAAATTGGCTATTTTTCAAAAAATACCTTAGTAGAAGAAAATAGAAATATTTAGTGACTTATAATTTAAAAATATAGAAGCTATGTAAGAAATAACAAAAGATGCTTCACAAGCTTGGACTATACCAAAACTGAAATCTTGCAATTTAGAATATTAGAAGTGAAGTTTAAAATAAAGTTAAGGAACTGGGAAAACATCTGGCATATATAAAAAAGACAAAGGAAATCCTTAGACAAAGACAATGAAATCCTTAAAAAATGAATTAAGGAAGTAAACTGATTGTTCAGAAGAAGGAGATAAAATTTAAAATATTTGTTTAAATCGAAGAAATTTAAATAATATGATTTTTTTGTATATGCAATTAGGCAAAATATTATGACAGAAATAAATGGTGATAAAGATAAGTGTGCTTTCAATAAGTATTCCTTGTCCTTTTTAGACACAGGGTCTTGCTCTGTCACTTAGGCTGTAGTGCAGTGGCACAATCACAGCTCACTGTGGCCTTGAACTTCTGGGCTCAAGTGATCCTCCTTCAGAATCAGCATTCTTATACACTTACGGTTAGGAATTCAAATTTAAACAGACATTATGAAAATGAATTTGGCAAACTATATTAATATTTAATAGCATTGAATTTATGCTGTGGTTCCTTTTCTAGCAACTTATTTTTAAAGAAACAAAAAAACAGAAACTCTTTTTTTCTTTTTTTTGAGATGAGGTCTCATTATATTTCCCCAGCTAGAGTTCAGTGACTATTCATAAACCCAACCACAGCACACAGCAGCCTCCAACTCCTGGGCTCAAGTAATCTTTCAACTTCAGTCTCCCAACATAAACTCTTATAACGATTTATCTATGAAGAAGTTCACACATTTTTACAATAATAATAAACATAAACAGTAATTTTAAAATAGTTTATTTTTAATAGTAAAATATTATTACTATAATAATTAAAATAAAAATACATAAAAATCAGTTAAATAAATTACCTTACATGGGCATTATAATGGACATTTTTGAGGGACTAACCGTTATTTCTTTTTCTTTTTTTTAAGGAAAATTTGTATTATTTCAATTATTTTTATGTACAGAAAACTCAATAGTATACATTTAACCGAGTTTAGTGCCAAGTTCTTTAGCCTTTGCCTTTTCGAGCTTGGCGATCTGAGCCACAGACTTGTAACTCAGGACATCGCCTCCCCAGTGCCAGCAGATCTCATCATATCTGTTGTTCCTGTTTTCTAATAGAACCTGGATTTCTCCCATTTTCTAGCATTTGTATTGTCTTTGTTATGTGGGTCTTGATTGGCCTAATTTTAAAATGTATCTATATAAGCAAATTACCACAATGATAAGCAGTGGAACAAATAAAAGCCAACCAGTTTCTATCATTCTCCCTGGATAGGGTGACCTATTCAAAGAAAACACTGTCAGGTCACCGGAGAGGTTGGGCCTCTGGATGTGTGTGGGTTCTGGTCTACCGGTGACCCGGCTGGCAGGCCCTGCTCCCGCTTGAGCCACCTGCTGGTGCCCGTGCTCCTGCTCTGGCCTGGCACGGTGACTCATGCCTGTAATCCCAGCACTTTGGGAGGCTGAGGCAGGAGGATCACGAGGTCAAGAGTTCGAAACCAGCCTGGCCAATATGGTGAAACCCTGTCTCTACTAAAAATACAAAAATTAGCCGGGCATGGTGGCATGCGCCTGTAGTGCCAGCTACTCAGGAGGCTGAGGCAGAAGAATTGCTTGAACCCAGGAGGCAGAGGTTGCTGTAAGCCAAGATGGCACAGCTGCACTGCAGCCTGGGTGACAAAGCGAGACTCTGTTTAAAAAAAAAAAGACAAAAAGAAAACTTGCCAGGTAGTGCATTCAGCTGAATATAACTGAGAACACAAATAATAGTAACATAAACAAATACCAGTTTTTTCATCATGTAACAAGAGTAGAGCTAGGCATTCTGGTACTGGTACAATAGCTCTATAATTCATCATAATGGTAAGCTTGTTCTTCCTTTCTCAGCCATTCTTAGCAAAAAGTATTTTTGACACTTGTGTCCTCAGAATCCTAGATTGGCAGCTCGACATCTAGCACCATCCCCAGCTGCCATCCAGGAACAAGAGAAAGTGCAAAGGGCAAAATATGCATGCCAGGGAGTTTTTCACTTTTGATGACATTTTGGAGCCAGCCGATACCTTCTATTTGCAACTCAGTGGTCATATGCCTGTAAAATCTGGGAAATGCTGTTTTTTATTTATCTGAGATAGAATTAGTGAACAAAGAAGACTAAGGTAGGCAATCAGTGGTTTCAGACAAAGATGGGAAGAAAAAAATGAGTTAGTCCTGATAGAGTGATATCCTCGACTTTTTCATAGGTTTAGGGAGAAATGTTTGCTTTCCTTCCCAACACTGCCCACCTCCCCAGCCCCCAGCCGTAGACGTAAACAAGTATGGATTCCGTGATGGCTTGTTCTGCAAATGGAAGAGATGCCAACCTTTGATTAAGGTCAGAATTACAGATGGAAGAGCAGAGAGACTGAAAAACATCAGGCACTTGGTGACACTTTTTACAAGTTGGGAAAAAAAAACAAACGCTAAAGCATCATCTACTCAGGATTTAAAGTTTGAGAAAATAGATTTCCTTCTCTCTTAAGCAGTTTTCGTTGAGATTCTGGTTTGTTAATACCAAGTACGTCCTAAATGATTCAAGTATAAGATTCTGTTAAAAATCAAGTAGTCAGCTAATATCCATTGCCATGGTGAAACTTTTTACCATATTTTATATACAATATGATTTTCATGTTAATATATAAACATTTTCCTAGAAGATACAAGAGGCAAGCAAGTATTATCGAGCTTTCATATAGTGTAAATTTTATTCCACAACAGAATTTTGAAAATAGTATTCCTGGTAATAGTATTCTGAAAATAGTATTGTTGTTAATTCTCTAGATGCAATAAAACTTTAACATAGATAAAGGCCCCAAATTAATTATCTAAAGTGTAACTTGATTTTTAATGTGCATAAGTCACATATCCAGTTTTAATTGCACTACAATTGTGACAAATCTTTGAAAAGTAATGATATGGTTTGGATTTGTGTCTCCACCCAGATCTCATGTTGAATTGTAATTCCCAATGTTGGGGGAGGAACCTGTTGGGAGGTGACTGGATCATATGGGTGTATTTCCCCCATGCTGTTCTCATAATAGTGAGATCTGATGGTTTAAAAGTAAGTGGCACGCGCCCCTCCCCCCACATCCACTTCACTCTTCCTCTCTCTCCTGCTCTAATGTGCTTCCTCTTCACTTTCTGCCATGATTGTAAGTTTCCTGAGGCCTCCAAGACATGCTTCGGTTAAGCCTTGGAATTATGAGTCAATTAACTTCTTTTCTTCATAAATTACTCAGTCTCAAGTAGTTCTTTATGCTAGTGTGAGAATGAACTAATACAAGTAGAAAACAATTTTTAAATGTAATTTTTGTATGAATCAAATAATTCTTGTTCAGTATGCATCATCAGTGCTCAACATATTCTTAATTAACTATTTTCACCAATAGAGAATAAAATGATAAAATTGTATCTTCTGTGAGAAAAATTTGGACACATAGAAATGTTACATAAAATTGTCTTTTAAATGACAACCCATGCAAATTCATTATTTCATTAAAATATTTGCCTTCAGTATATGTATACATTTATTTTAGAAAGTGAAATATGTCTTGGGTACATGCATTCTCCTGGGGTATGTTAAAATGTTGTGCAATTGGGGAAAATGGAAAAGCATTTGTAACAAGAGATTTAGATTTACTAATTATAGGCTCCTAAGCAACTTTCTGATAATCAGTTTCTTCATCTATAAAATGCAAGTAGTTATGGGTATAGTCAGCGGACTCTTACTGGGATTAAATAAACGATATTTGGGAAGAATTTTAAAAACCATCCAGCTCTACACACTTGTTTTTAAACTTTTTTCCTTTACTTCTATTTTATTTTTTATTCTGTTCACTTATAAAGCACAATGCCAAGTTACTCAGCCTAATTAACGTAATATTATCTAACCTTGGTTGTATACAGAACTCCAACATAATGAAAATTTATTTCACTTATACTTTAGAAACATTGTGGTGCCATTTCCTGGGCAGAAACAATGGAAAAAGCTAGCCCTAGGCATGGGTCTAACAGGCGAGACTCTCACCAAGCATATGGGCAGGCAGTGCTTCAGTGCCTGAAGTGGAGAGATCAAAAGCACAGTGGATGGCCTTTCTCTTGATGACTTCCCCAGATGCTTAAGGTTCTTGAAACAGCTGTTTCAGTGCAGGCACAGCAGGTATCTCACTCTACCCTCTTCAGATTATGGATGTTTTGCGAAGTTCCCAATGGATTTTTCTTCCTTACAAATTGGCCTATAGATTAGACATGACAATTAGCACTGGTCTATAGACTTACAGAAGGAAAGAAATTAGTCTGGAACTAAAAGAAAACATGCTGTTCACTAGTAAAACATATGACATAAATTAAGTCAGAGGATTATAAATAATCGAGTAGAAGAGACCTTTGAGATTGTACAGCTCATCATCCTCATTTTACAGATGCAGAATCTGATGATGTATTTTGTTAGGCTGCTTATGGTCATCATCTCTGAAACTGCTAAATACTGGGGGGAAGAAGCAAAGGTAATTTTGCAGACTAATTTTTTGTATGGCTATATTTTGAATTATATCTATCTAAACATAAGACAGATTTATATTTATTGAAACAGCAATCTTTCAAATCTTGATAATCTATAAGACAATACTCCCAAGTTTAAAAATATTATATTTTCCCTTTTATGAATGAATATTTTGATTCAAATACAGTATTTATTATTTTTTGAATTTCAGACTCTTGCTTGGATTCTGATCAAATGTTATACATTAATTAACTCATTTATTTATTCATGTAGTTATCCTGTGATATTTATAAAATGTCCATTACTATTCTGGCATTGTGCTAAATGTTGAAGATACAGAAACAGAGAAATGGTTCTTGTACTCTAAAGGAGAGAGTATAATGTAGTTGTCAAGAAAACTGGCTCTGGAGCTACCTTAAGTTTAAATTTTGACTTCATTACTATCTAGCTAAGAGACTTTCATCAAGTTGTTTAATCTCTGTGATCCTTGGTTTCCTCATCTGTAAAATTCTCATAATAACATTATTTACCTCATAGGAATTTATGAAGATTAAGTGAGGCAATCCATGCATAGTTTCAGCATACTGCCTTGCAGTTAGTTACTAATTATTGAAGAAATGTTCATTGCACATAGCATTAAAAAAAAACTCCTTGTTTAGTGAGAGACTCAGAACATTATACCACTACTCTAAAATGATAAAATAAGGTCTAAGAAAGATATGCACCTCTTCTAATGAAACAACCCATGAAACAAAGATTCGGCACCAAATTCATTGTTAGAGTATAAGACCATTTTTTTCCTGAGAAGTTAATTCTTGAATTGCTTTTTGTAGATTTTTTTTTCCCATAGTTAAGCGGTAGTGATTTTGAAATAACAAAATACATGGAGTGAATATTCCTGGTAGAGTAATATTTGGATTTTAGAACCATTGTTTTAGTAGTGATAAGAAAGATGACTTGAATTTATCTGCAGAGTGGATGTCATGAACATAGAATATTGGTGGGTAAGCAAAAAAAAAAAAAAAAAAAAAAAAAAAGCAAGACTCTGACTGCTTTTTACCTGGCCATTTCTTAGGGTTATATTTGCAGTGAGCAACCATGAGGGATAAGGGAGCATCTCTCCCTGGACAAAGCACAAGCATCCTTTCATTTACTATAAATATGGTGAATCTTGCAACATCAGTGTTTCTTTGTGTCAGTACAACCCATTGCATGTGCTGGTATCCATCATAGGCAATGTACTACCCTTATGGAACTCAAGGGACATGGGGAAGCAGTGTGAGCGTCATGCTGACATTTGGCCTACTGCTTTTGCCATAAATATTACAATCCTTTGCCTCTGACCCATAAGTCTAATATCTTTTTACACTCTCCATGGTAAGGTAATAGATTAGCTTTGTACCTTGTCTGTATATATCCAACACCAGCTGAAACAAATGGAATGTAAAATACACACCTTGATAATTTTGAAACAAAGGACATGCTAAAAATATATCTTATGCATCCATTAAACAAAAGAATATACATAGAGGTGTATTGTTTTGAGTCAAATGTATTATAGTTGTATAGTTAAATATCACTCAATTATATGTTTATGTCAATACTTTTCCAAAGCTATAGAACTATTCTGTAAAATTCAAATTTTCTGCAGTGAATACTGTTGTTTTATTCTACTCTTGTCTGAATATTTAATTTGTCTTAAAGTTGGTATAAGATATAGCTAGCTTCAATGAAATGATTATGAATATTTTTTCTAGGCACATTAGATTAGAATACTTTCCTATTTTTGAGAAAAGTAAATGAAAGCTATACTTTTCTGTGCACACTTTGTAGAAAAGCTTCTTTATTTGGAAGTAAAATAACTTGAATTTGATTACTTATTGGAATACAATAAAATAACATCATTTTAAAGAGCCCAGTGCATATTTTAGTACAAATCTATTAAAAATATCACACTTCAATAATGCATGGTGCCTGATAAAGAATAAATTGAGTTAACTAAAAAACATAAACTAACCTTATTTTTATGCAAATTAAAATATAATTTTTAATCTTAATTTTATAGTTATTTAAATCTAAGTAAAAAAGTTCATCAAATACATAGAAAAGTTCATAAGCTATATAGAATTGGAAGGAACTTTTACAAAGTCAACTTATGGTCACTTTTTTCTTTACAGAAACTTACCAATTCAATTTTCTTGTTGTAAATTTCTTCATATCAAAACTACATCTTAGCAAACAAATAGTAAGTTACAATTGTAAAAGAAAAATTGTGTTTTTCTTACAAAAACAAAAGAAACAAGCAACTTCACATTATATCCTTTTGATATACAGGAGTATATTCCTTTAAAATGCATGTACCAATCTGATTTGCACTGAATTTTTTTATCTTTTGATTCTTTACCTGGTGCTTTACAAGGTCTAAAAGCCACAAAGCTTTGGTTTGAATGGTGCCCAAAGTAAAGCAGAAAGCACTGAGTTTGATCTGAAACTCAAAAAATCAAAAGTTTGCCTGGCCACAAATCCTATGTTTTACTGTCTAACTGTGAATTGCAATGGGGACTAAAGTGTTGCTTTTATTCTTTTTATCCAGCATATTGAAGGGCATTTGAGAACTTGATTTATAGCTTTGAGGAAGTGAGTCTGGGTGTTAACAAGCAAAGAAAAATTTAAACATCCCATTGCATATGCTCCTTCAAAGACAAACCTTTGATACCTGGTGCCCTTTTTGAACTCTTTGATTAAATGGTTATGCCTAGATGGCATAATGGGTGGATTGAAGTTATGATTCACGTAACTCTTAAATTGTGAGAGATGTCTAAAATGTTCATACTTGAGAGGAAGAGAATGTAGAAATAGACACACTAAGTCTTTCCTACAAGAGGCCAACTTGTTTTGCAAGTATGGGATTGAAGATAGGATTTCATTGTATAAGCCAAGAAGCTTAAAAATAAACTCACAATTGAGATTGGAACAATGAGCATTATGTACACTTTATCTACTAAACTCACATGTGAAAATGTGTGAATTGTTGAAAAATGATTTTATGAATATCTATTTTGGAAATATCTCCAGAAATCTCTTCCCCATCTGACCAAGCTGTTACAAACATATTTTAGTTTCTTTTGCCTTCAATTGGTTTAGATTGATTACTCTTCTAAAGTAAAGTAATAAATAATAGTGGACATAAAGCAAGCAGAAAGCAGACATTTTGCTGCAGGAGGAAGTAGGTAAAATAGGGGCAGAATTAAAGGACCAAACTGTAGCCTTAGGAGATCCCATCAGAAATCGATCTGAATCACATACATACTTCTGTGTGGTGTCAGATATTTCTCAGTGCTCTAAATTAATAACATGGATATAATTGGCTGAGATACGTGTGTGTGTGTGTGTGTGTGTATGTGTGTGTGTATATATGTGTATATATATATATATAAAACATATATATAACAGAATTGCTAGACATTGAATTCTAGTTAATAGCTAACTACCTGTGTCTAATTTTTTCAATAACAATTTTTTCAAATTTTTCCAGAACTGCAGTAAATATTAGAAAGTCTCTTACTTTCTTTCCTTTTGCAACAAAATATTTGCATTGAGTTGCTTGCAATGTGAATTAATGCTCAGAATTCAGTAGAAAAGTGGTGTGACATTCATTTTTAAATTTCATGCTTCATGTCACTTCACCTCTCTCCTTGCTAAATTACATTTGGTCACACTTTAACCACACAAGATGATGCAGCAGGTTTATATCTGAAAGAGGGACAAATAGGTGGAAAGTCGCAGAAGTGTAGTGCAAAAAAAAAAGATTAAATTTTTTTACAACTTTCCAGTAAAAAATATAAAGCTATGGTTCACAAGCCAAAATATTTTTAAGAATAATGAGGCTAACATGATCCTTAAGAACAGTATCCTTAATATAGCAAGAGGAATGGTTGTAATCCTATATATATATTTACACTGAGGATTAATTCATTCCTTTCCATTAATTCACATGTAGGCATTAAAGTATTTTATATGTTACCTTTGCTGCACATTAGAAGATGAGACTTATTGCATTATCATTAGTTTGCACAATGTAAAAAATACATAGTGTTATATTCTGCAAGATCTTAAATGGTAAACCTTCTGCAAGATCTTAAAGAGGTAGGAAGTGAGTGTAAGTTAAAATTGATTAGCAGTCTATATTGAATTTTTAAATAACATTGATTCAATAAGCAATTACTCAGAGCCTGCTGTGGGCAAGACACTCTTTAACACTCTGCGTTGTAAATATTGTAATCCTCATTTCACAGACGAGAAAACTGTTAGAGAGAAGCCTTTGTTTTCAAGTTACACCAGTAGCAAGTAGAACTATGTTCCCAAACATATCTGTCTTGGGTGTTCATGCCTCTTACTATGTATCCCACATCTTCCCTGCCATAACTAAGTCTCAACTTTTTAAAAAAATTATACTTTAAGTTCTGAGGTACATGTGCAGAAAGTGCAGGTTTGTTACATAGGTATAAACTTGCCATGGTGGTTTGCTGCACCCATCAACCCGTCATCTACATTAAGTATTTCTCCTAATGTTATCCCTTCCCTAGCATTAGGAGAAATGCCCCACCCCCCCGACAGGCCCAGGTGTGTGATGTTCCCCTCCCTGTGTCCATGTGTTCTCATTGTTCCACTCCCACTTATGAGTGAGAACATGCAGTGTTTGGTTTTCTGTTCTGATTGTCTACTTTTAAAAAGCTTAAAGTTTAATGTTAAAGGCGGAGATATAAAAAGCTAAGTATAACTAAACAAGGTATGATTCACTTGCTCTGCTCATGAGAAAATAATTGAAAAAATATTAATAAGGACAGATAAGTTTTGCTGGAGAAGGTACTTATCTACTCAAAGTCTTAATGAAAACATTATATGCAGAATTAAATACAGTATGAATGCAATTGTAATTTTCATAGACATAGACACATAAATAAGTAACCACTGACAGCATGAAAAAAACAGCTATTGGTAGTTATTAGGAGCACAATCTGTAGGCTACATCTGATTCAACTCAAAATCCAATTTCTACTACTTCTCCACCCCATAGTGTCACAAAGCCAGTTTCCTCATCTATAAAGTAAGTTTTGTATGTTATAGTATTTTTTATGAGGTTTAAATGTGATAATCCATATAAATCTAGCACAGTGCCTGGAAAATAGTAAGGAATCCCATAAATTGTTATATATTTATCATGTGTGATATATATACATATATATATATATAGTGGAATTTGTAGACAGAAATTGAAAAGAGAGATCTATATTCTGGCTGAAAGTGATGTTGCAAGTGCATGGAGTCACAGGTGAAACAATTTACTTGGGGATGATGATTGGTAAGAGCAGAACGCTAAACGCAGGGTCATGAGGAGAGGCAGAAGATGATACTGAAATTCATTTTGACTTTTATGAAAGATGCATATTTTTCTTCTGTGAATAGCTTTATTATATCCTTGTTTTTACATTTTATTATATTATTTTTTCTTTTAATTTTTAATTCTTGTGGGTACACAGTAGGTGTATATATTTATGGAGTGCATGAGATGTTTTGATACGGGTATGCAATGTGAAATAAGCCCATCATGGGGAGCAGAGTATCCATCCCCTCAATCATTTATGCTTTGAGTTATAAACAGTCCACTTACATTCTTTAGGTTATTCAAAAATTTACAATTAAGTTATTATTGACTATAGTCACTCTATTGTGCTAACAAATAGTAGTCTTTTTTTATTCTTTCTATTATTTAGTACCCATTAACCATCCCTACTTCTCCCCCAGACCCCTAGCGACCATCCTTCTATTCTTTATGTCCAAGAGTTCAATTGTTTTTATTTTTACATCCCACACAGAAGTGAAAACATGCAATGCTTGTCTTTCTGTGCCTGGCCTATTTCACTTAACATAATGATATCTGGTTCCATCCATGTTGTTGCAAATGACTGTATCTCATTCTTTTTTTATGACTGAATAGTACCCCATTGTGTATATGTACCACACATTCTTTTTTAAATTATTATTATACTTTATGTTCTGGGGTACATGTGCAGAACATGCAGGTTTGTTACATAGGTATACATGTGCCATGGTGGTTTGCTGCACTCATCAACCCATCATCTATATTAGCTATTTCTCCTAATGCTATCCCTCCCCCTGAACCCACCCCTCTGAAGGCCCCAGTGTGTGATGTTCCCATCCCTGTGTCCATGTGTTCTCATTGTTCAACTCTCACTTATGAGTGAGAATATATGGTCTTTGCTTTTCTGTGTTTGTGTTAGTTTGCTGAGAATGATGGTTTCCAGCTTCATCCATGTCCCTGCAAAGGACATGAACTCATCCTTTTTTATGGCTGCATAGTATTCCATGGTGTATATGTGCCACATTTTCTTTATCCATTCATCTGTTGATGGACACTTAGGTTGCTTAAAAATCTTAGCTATTGTAAACAGTGCTGCAACAAACATAAGAATGCAGATATCTCTTTGGTATACCTATTTCAATTTTTTTTTTTGTATGTACTGACCAGTAGCATTGCCGGATCATATGGTAGCTCAGTTTTTAGTTTTCTGAGGAAATTCCAAATTGTTCTCCATAGTGGTTGTATTAGTTTACATTCCCACCAACAGTGTATGAGGATTTACTTTTCTCCAAATCCTCTACAGCACTTGTTATTGCCTGTATTTCAGATACAAGCCACTTTAAATGGGGTGTGATGATATCTCACTGTAGTTTTGATTTGCATTTCTCTGGCAATAGGTGATGTTGAGTACCTTTTCATATGCCAGTTTGCCATTTGTATGTCTTCTTTTGAGAAATGTATACTCAAATATTTTGCCATTTTTTAATCAGATTAAAAAACTTTTTCATATAGAGTTGGAGTTTCTTATATATCTTGGTTATTAATCACTTGTCAGATGGGTAGTTTACAAATATTTTCTCCCATTCTGTGGGTTGTCTCTTCATTTTGTTGACTGTATTCTTTGCTGTGCAGAAGGCTTTTAACTTGTTGTGATCTCATTTGTCTATTTTTGCTTTGGCTGCCTATGCTTGTAGGGTATTGTTCAAGAAACCTTTGTACAGAGCAATGTCCTGAAGATTTTCCCCAATGTTTTCTTGCAGTAGTTTTTTAGTTTGAGGTCTCAGATATAAGTCTTTAATCAATTTTAATTTTATTTTTGTATGTGGTGATAGATAGGGATCCAGATTTCTTTCCCTGTATCATTTATCACAGAGATTGTCCTTTTCCAGGTGTATGCTCTTGGTATCTTTGTCAAAATGAGTTCACTGTAGGTGTGTGGATTTGTTTCTGGATTCTAAAATCTGTTCCATTGCTCTATGTGTCTGTTTTTATGCCGATATCATGCTGTTTTGGTTACTGTAGCTCTGTAGTATCTTTTGAAATCAGGTAATTACATTACTTCCAGTTTGGTTCTTTTTGCTTAAGATAGTTTTGGGTATTCAGCATTTTTCTATGGTTCCATATAAATTTTATGATAGTTTTTTTCTATTTCTGTGAAGAATATCATTGATATTTTATAGAGATTGAATTGAATTTTTAGATTGCTTTGGGTAGTATGGACATTTTAACAATATTATTCTTCTGATCCCATGGATCAGAAGACTTTTTTCATGTTTTGGTATCCTCTTCGATTTCTTTCATCAGTGTTTTATAGTTTTTATTATGTAGGTCTTACACTTTTTTGGTTAATTCCTAGGTATTTAATTTTATGTGTGGCTGAGATTACTTTTTAATTTCTTTTTCACATTGTTCACTGTTGGCATACAGAAATGCTGCTGATTTTTGTATGCTGATTCTGTATCCTGCAACTTTACTAAATTGTTTAATAGTTCTGTAGTTTTCCTGTGAAGTCTTTAGGCTTTTCCAAATACAATATATCATATGTACACGAGGTTAATTTGACTTACTCCTTTCCAACTTGGATATACTTTATATCTTTCTCTTGGCTGGTTGCTTTAGGTAGGACTTCTGGTACTATATTGAATAAAAGTGTTGACAGTGGGCATCCTTGTCATGTTCCAGATCTTAGAGGAAAGGCTTTCAGTTTATCCCCATTCAGTATGATACTAGCTTTAGGTCTGTAATATGTGACTTTTATTATGTTGAACTGTGTTTCTTCTATGCCCATTTTTTGAGGGATTTTATCATGAAAGAGTGTTGAATTTTATCAGATGCTTTTTCAGCATCAATTGAAATGATCATATGGTTTTTATCTTTCATTCTGTTGATATGGCGTATCACGTTGTTTGATTTGCATATGTTGAATGATCCTTGCATCCCAGGGATAAATTCTACTTGGTTATGATAGATAATCTTTCTAATGTATTGTTTTATTCAATTTGATACTATTTTGTTGAGGATTTTTGGAACCATGTTCATCAGAGATATTGGCCTGTAGTTTCCCTTTTTAAAATTTTTTTTATGTGTTTCTGTCTGGTTTTGGTATTAGGGCAATATTGACCTTGTAGAATGAGTTTGAAAGTATTCCTACTTTCTTTATTTTTTGGAAAGTTTGAATAGAATTGGTATTAATTCTTCTTTAAATGTTTGATAGCATTAAACAGTGAAGTCATTGGTCCCAGGCTTTTCTTTAGTGGGAGACTATTACGGCTTCAGTCTTGTTACTTGTTATTGGTCTGCCCAGGTTTTGAATTTCTTTCTGGTTCAATCCTGGTAGGTTGAATGTACTTAGGAATTTGTTGATTTCCTCTAGATTTTTCAATTTATTGGTCTGTAGTTGCTCATAGCAGCCACTAATGCTCATTTAAATTTCTGCAGTATCAGTTGAAATGTCTCCTTTTTCACTTTTTATCTTATTTATTTGGATCATCTCTCTTTTCTTTTCTTTGTCTGGCTAAACGTTTGTCAATTTTGTTTAACATTTCAAAAAAACTTTTTTTTTCACTGATCTTTTGTATTTTTTTATGTCAACTTTATTTATTTCTGCTTTGATCTTTATTATTTCTTTTCTTCTACTAATTTTGGGTATGGTTTGCTCTTGCTTTTCCAAATTTTTAAGATGCATTGTTAGAATGTTTATTTGAAGTTTTTCCTCTTTGTGATACAGGTACTTATATCTGTTAACTTCCATTTTAGTACTGCTTTTGCTTTATCCCATAGGTTTTGGTATGTTGTGTTTCCATTATAATTTGTTTCAATATATTTTTCAATTTCCTCTTTAATTTCTTCATTGACCCCCTGGTTATTCAGAAGCATATCATTTAATTTCCATAGTATTTAGTAAAACTAAACTTTGTACAGTTTTCAAAGTTCCTCTTGTTATTCATTTTATTAATTTCTAGTTTTATTCCATTGTGGTCAGATAAGATCCATTGGTCTAACAGTGGAGATAAAGTCTGATGTTTCTTTACTGATTTTTTTGTCTAGAAGTTCTGTCCAGTTCTGAATGTGGGGTATTGAAGTCTCCAGCTATTATTGTATCAAGGCTAATCTCTCTCTTTAGTGCTAATAGTATGTCCTTTATATATCTGGGTGCTTCAGTGTTGGGTGCATGTATATTTTAAATTGTTATACCTTTTTGCTGAATTGACCCCTTTATTGTTATATAGTGAGCAACTTCATCTCTTCTTATATTTTTTTTGCCTTGAAATCTATTTTGTCTGTTATAAATATAATGACCCCTACTCTTTTTAAGTGTCCATTAGCATGGAATATCTTTTTCCATCCCTTTATTTTTAGTCTATGTGTGTCTTTGTAGGCAAAGTGTGTTTCTTGAAGGTAACAGATCAATGGGTCTTATTTTTTCATCCATTCGGACACTCTGTGTCTTCTGATTGGAGATATTAGTCCATTTACATTCAACATTATTATTGATAATTAAAGACTCTTGGCATTTTGTTATTTGTTTTCTGGTTTTATGGTCTTCTCTTCCTTCTTTCCTTCCTGTTTTCCTCTACTGAAGGTGATTTTTCTCTGTTGATATGATGTGTTTTTTTGCTTTTTGTTTTTGGTGTATCCATTGTGTCTTTTGTTTTGAAGTTACCAGGAGGCTTACAGATAGTATCTTATAACACCCATTATTTCAAGCTAATAACAACTTAACACTATTTGCATAAACAAATAAGCAAACAAAAAGAAAAGTAATAAAAACTCTATGCCTTAACTTTGTTCCCCAACTTTTAACTTTTTGTTTCTATTTATGTATTATTCTACTGACCATGACTGAAAAAGTTGTTGTAGTTGTTATTTTTGATTAGCTTATGATTTAGTCTTTCTATAATACTTAGAATAAGAGTACTTTACATGGCACAGTTACAGTGTCATGATATTCTGGTTTTTGTGTGTGTGTGTGTACTTACTATTACCAGAAAGTTTTGTATCTTCAGGTGATTTTATATTGCTCATTAATATCCTCCTAGCATTGATGAAATCCAGCAGCTTTTATTTGTCTTGGAAAGTCTTTATTTCTCAATCACGTTTGAAGGATATCATCACCAGATATACTATTCGAGGGCAAAAGTTATTTTCCTGCAGCACTTTAAATATGTCATACCATTTTTTCCTGACCTATAAGGTTTCAACTGAAAAGTCTGCTGCCAGATGTGTTATAGCTCCACTGTATGTAATTTGTTTATTTTCTCTTGCTGCTTTTAGGATCCTTCCTTTGTCAATGACCTTTGGGAGTCTGATTGTTAAACGTCTTGTAGTCTTCTCTGGGTTAAATCTGCTTGGTGTTCTATAACCTTTTTATACTTGCATATGGATATCTTTCTCTAGCTTTGGGAAGTTCTGTGTTATGATCCCTTTCGATAAACTTTCTACCTCGATCTCTTTCTCTACCTCTTCTTTAAGGCCAATAACTCAGACTGGCCCTATCAGGACTATTTTCTAGACTCTGTATATTTGCTTCATTGTTTTTTACTTTTTTTTGGTCTCCTCTGAATGTGTATTTTCAAATAACCTGTATTCAGGCTCACAAATTCTTTCTTTTGCTTGATCTGTTCTACCATTAAAGGACTCTGATACAATCTTCAGTATGCCAATTGCATTTTTCAGCTTCATAATTTCTGCTTGATTTCTCTTAATATTTTAATCTCTTTGCTAAATTGATCTAATATAGTTCTGAATTCTTTCTTTGTATTTTGAATTTATTAGAGTTTCTTCCACACAGCTATTTTGAATTTTCTGTCTGAAAGGTCAAATATCTGTTTTTTCAGGATTGGTCCCTGTTGCCTTATTTAGTTCATCTGGTGACATAATGTTTTATTGGATGGTGTTAATGCTAGTAGATGTTCTTTGGTGTTTGGACATTGAAGAGTCAGGTATTATATTCTTCACCATCTGGCTTATTTGTAACCATCCTTGGGAAGGCTTTCCAGATATTTGAAAAGAGTTGGGTGTTGTGATATAAACTATATCTGCTTTAGGGGGCACCCCAAACCCAGTAACTCTGTGGTTCTTATAGACTCATAGAGTGAGCACCTTGATGGTCTTTGACCAGATCCAGGAGAATTCTCTGGATTACCAGATAGAGACTTTGTTCTCTTCCCTCGCTTTCTCCCAAACATACAGAGTCTCTCTCTCTCTGTTCTGAGTCACCTAAAGCTGGGGGTGGATTGACACACGCACCCCTATGGTCACCACTACTATGACTGCACTGAGTCAGACCTGAAGGAAGCTCCGCACTAGGTCTCACCCAAGTCCTGCTGTAACCACTCGCTGGCTACTGCCTATGTTCTCTCAAGTCCCTGGAGCTCTACAATCAGCAGCTGGCAAAGCCAGCCAGGCCTGTTTCCTTCCCTTCATGTTGGTGAAGTCCCCAAGTGGGGTCCAGAGATTCTGTTCAGGAATCAGGGACTAGTGTCAAATACCTTAGAAGTCTACCTGGTGTTCTATTGTATCACAGCTGAGCGGGTACTCAAACCATGAGATGCAGTCCTTCCCACTCTTCCTTCCTCTTTTAAAAGACAGAAGAATCTCATACCATAGCCACTGCCACCCAGGCTACTAGGAATACTGCCAGACTTTCAGTTGATGCTCCTTAAGGTCCAAGGTCTCTTAAGTCAATTTGTGAATGCTGCCTGACCCGAGGCTCACTCTTCAGAGCAGTAGACTCCCCTCTGGCCCAGGGAAAAGTCCAGTCATGCTGTCCAAGAGTCAAGTCTTGGAATCAGGAACACCAAAAGCCTGCTTGGTACTCTAACTCCTTATGGCTGTGCTGATAACTAAGGTGCAAGACAAAGTCCCCTTTACTTTTCCCACTGCTTTTCTCAAGCAAAAGGAGTTTTCTTCCATAGCCACCATAGCCATTAATGTGCTGAGTCTCACCTGAATCCAGCAAGTCTCAGGGACTCACCTAAGGCCCTCAGTGTAGTACATGGGTATCTCTGCTGGTTATTCAGGAACCAAGGGCTCTTCAGTGAGCAGATGAATGCTGCCAGCACTGGGTCCTTTCTTTCAAAGTACCAGGTTCCCTTCTGGCCCAGGCTGTGGATAGAAATATTATCTTGGAGCCAGGGCCTGAAATGGGGGTCCCACTACTCCGATCGGGTGCTCTGTCTTCTGTGGCTGAGCTGGTATCCAAGATGCAAGACAAAGTCTTCACCATTCCTCCCTGTCCTCTCCTCAAGTGAAAGAATATCTTTTAGATCCTGGAGGTGCACAGCTTGGGGTTAGGGGAGGGATGATGCCAGCACTCCCTGGTCTCCTCCAGCTGTTGTTACAGTATGTCACATGTTCCCCCACGTGTCCACTGTCTCTGGGTCTAGTTTAGAACTAGGACTCACCTAAAATTTACAGTACCTGTGGCTTAGATTGTCTTTTAAGTTACTTGGAGACACAGAGTGCTTTAGCCCTCTCTGGCAAGGTTTTCAGACACTCAAGTTCAAACTGCTGGGATAGGCAATCCCCTTCTGGGTAGGGCTGGTTTAATACTCCTTCTGTAGGCAGGCATCAGTTGAGATTTTCCTTTCTGCTCTAACAGGGTAGCACTGAGTTCAATGCCTTACAATTGCTGTGTTCTGCTTCCCGGAGTACCCAAAGATGCTTTCAGCCCATGCCGTTGCTGCTGGGAGTGGCATTAAAACCATCCAAGAAAACATGACCTGAAGGTGTCATAGGTGATTCAGAACTGTTCTCTTCAGTGCCTCTTTCAGCAATATAAAGTTGAAGCCAGGTACTGTGAGTGCTCAGTGATTTTTTTATTCTTATGAAGTTTTTTTGTTTGTTTGTTTGTTTGTTTTTTTCCTTGTAGATAGTCGTTAACTTGGTGTTCTTGCAGGAGGCTCGGAAGGATGATCAGTGGAGATTTTTATTCTGCCATCTTGTTCTTATATCTTCTTATAAATTTTTCATATACATTTAATACCAGACTTTGAACAAAGCACTGATTTCCCTGACTTGGGTATAGACTTGGTATTTGTTGCCAGGAGGTGAAGATCATAGAACTGACTAAGAAGGAATTCTGGGCCAGAAATCCTGAAAGAGACATCAAGTTAAATCTCTTTGGGGTAACAGTGATGGTTTATTCATAAGGCATCAAGAAATATAAAAATACATCTCTGAAGAATAAATGAGAGTGCAAGAATAGACAGCAAATCTGGAAATAAAAAGTATTCAATGAAATTATTTGTTTTCAGCAACAGTAATCAACTCTGAGTAATACAAAACAGAAATGAATGAATGGAAGGATTTAGGAGGAGAACTCACAAAGTCTAGAAAACCCACTTCTGTAAAAATCAATAATCATAGCCACCACAGGTCTAGGTTAAACAAAATGAAGCAAAACAAATAGACAATTTCATCATAGCGTAATTTCTTAAGTAGGTGAGTTCCAAATATTTTCTGATTTAGCTTTCTCTGCTCACAATCTAGATTCCAGGGAGAAAGGACAATCAGTCTGCCTAGACTGGGTCCCTTGTAGCTTCTTGCATAAGCACCACACCTTGATTAATATTCCAACCTGATTATAGTTAAAGGCTACTTGGTGATTCCACAAAAGGAAATTGGGGTTTATTGTCAAAAACAAAATAGATGCACAAGGAGCCAAAAAAAGTTTTTTATATTAATTTAGATTTTTTGCCCTCGTGGTTTCAAGAGTTTGTAATTAGGTGGAGAGTGAGAGAATATTCTGAAACCTAAGGAAGAGTTTCATGACTGAGGCAAGCCATACTATAGGTAGCTTGTTTCTCAACTGTGAAGTTGTTTTGTTATTCCTTAAGGAAGAAGTAGAGTGAGAAGCATGAACCTTGACTTAGGTTCAAAGTGAATAAAGGTTTCACAGTTATCATTGCATCCAAGAATTTAGACTTAGGTCTAGAATGTGGCAGGTACTTAAATCTTGTATGAAGGAATTAATTAGTATATGAATAACTTTTGTATTTTTTTCCTATTTTATATCAAGTCTTTAGAGTAGATTTCTGGAAATGAGAGTTTGTAACACTTTGGAATTCTGGACAAAATAAACTATTTCAAAATGTAAAGTATATTTCAAATCACCTCTAGACACAGCTTAAATGTATTTGTGAATTTTAAAATGTCCATTGACTATGTTATCAGCAATGTGGGCTAACTCTAACCTCAAAGCAAACACAAATAAATTATCAGCTTCTCTAAGAAAACAAAAACACTAGCAAAATATAACCCAACATAAGTTAGACTTTCTCCTTATAGTGAAAAAATGTGTATGTATGTGTTTTTGTTGTTTTGTTTTAAACAGAACAAGATTATATTTCAATATACAACTTCTGTGTAACTAAAAAGTAAACCACCACAGTAAAATGAATGAGAAAAAATATATTTGCAATTCTAGACAAAATGTTAATATCTTTAATCATAAATGAACTCTTCAGAAATCAGTACAAAGAGATTAACATTACAAGGGAAGTGAAAATAAAAGGAACAGAGGAAAATGGAATAGTACAAATGAGTTATAAGGCTGTATGAAGATGATACAGTTAACATTAATAGCTGAGAAAACAATTTCATTATAAATTACATTATTGATCCTTACTTGATATCTGGTGTTTGCACAGCTTTAGGAAATGAAGAACTCTCAAATACTGGAGAAATTTACTCTATTCATGGGGAGTTTACTCAAAAATGTAGATTTTTGCATCAACTTGGGCCATGCAGCTCCAAACCATAGGAATCACTCCAACAAAGTAGTTAGATACACACCCACACATATACACATACATGTTTACTACATAAAAAATGTGTAAATAATATATTTTCCCCCAAGAAACTACTTATGTATCAACTGGTTTATAAATTAAACCAAAATAGGAACCACTCTTTCTGAGCCCATACTTGTATAAAAACACCAGTAACTTCTCTTTAGCAGTTGTGGAGGACAATGTAAACATGCTTTCACTATGAGGATGTGGTGAGTTCTCAGAAGATTTAGCCAACAAACCTATACAGAATCTTTGGATGAAGTTTTTCTTTTTTAAATATATAATAATCTTTTATCAAAGATCTTTGGGAGAAAAAACTTTCTAATATATTTATTGGAACTGCATTTTATTTAGCACCTTTAAATGCCAACTACAGTACTTACATATAAAGACAAAAACCATTATTGCATTTATTTCCATGCTTAATGAAACTCTTTGAAATAGGCATTGTCATCTTTCTTGTACAGATTTTAAAAACAGCGTTAGGCAAGCTAAACATGTTTGCAAGCACAGGTATTTTGTAGGGGTAGAACTGAGATTTCACTGTACACCCTGTGGCCTTTTTCATATAGCAATGTAAAATGCAACATTAATCTACATACTTTCTAAAAGACTCATTATACTGATCTCATAACAGGAATTATCTTTATTCTAGTTCTACCACCCCATATAAATAGTAAAGAGGTGAAAATAAAAATCATCATGAGATCGGTAGACCATCTAATTTTAATTGTTCATCTTTAGAGATCTTAGTTCAGGGCACCTGGAGAAAATAAGTCTCCAGATAATTGCCTGATTCTGTTCAGAGGACAGAAGTGATGTGTTGAGAGCAGTGGCAAAACTGGAAAATTTTATTAGCCAGTGCTAACATATTGATAATAATATGTGAATCTATTCAATTTAAATCATTAACTAAGAGTCAAAAGGTATGGATTAAATTATTATTCAAAACATACTCCAGAAAAACAAAATGATGCCCTCATCAATGAAAACACAACCCAAATCAATGAATACTAAAGGCATTGAATCCCTCAGGCATTTTTTCTACCAAAAACTCCCTCTATACAATTGTAATAATTAAATCAATCTAAAATTGTTGCTTATTCATTTCTTATTAACATAAGACAGCACTATGAAAAAGTATTCTAACAAAAATACAAAAAAATTAAACCATCTCAGGAGCATGCTAGGGAAGAGGCACCACTGGTCTGGGGGAATAAACATTGAACCAAGGCTTAGCCAACTTGGCTTTGAATTCTACCCTTCCACCTAGCTGATTTCCATGGAAAAATTATTTGGCCTTTCTGAACTTTATTTTCTTCTACGAAAAATGGAGATATTAATGTATCCCTTAAATAAAAATTTTTAACCTGAATTTTGCAACCCAGTAGGATACTTATACATGTGAGTAGATTTTTAGGGGTTGTATATTCCCTAAAATTCTACACATCTTCTAACACAGGGGTCCCAACCTCCAAGCCACAGACCAGACAGGTACATGTCCATTAGGAACTGGGCCACATAACAGCAGGTGAGCAGTAGGCCAGGGAGTGAAGCTTCATCTGTATTTGCAGCTGCTCCCAATCACTCACCCTACCTCCTGAGCTCCCCGTTCTGTCAGATCAGTGACTCCATTAGATTCTCATAGGACCGTGGACCCTATTGTGAACTACGCATGCTAGGGATCTAGGTTGCTGCATTTTTTTATGAGAATCTAATGCCTGATGATCTGTTACTGTCTCCCATCACCCCCAGATGAGACTATCTAGTTGCAGGAAAACAGGCTCACGGCTCCCACTGATTCTATTTTATGGCGAGTTGTATAATTATTTGATTATATATTATAATATAATAATAATAAAGTGTGCAATAAACGTAATGCATTTGAATCATCCCACAACCATCCCCTCTCACTCTGGGTCCATGGAAAAATTGTCTTCCACGAAACTGGTCCCTGTTGCCAAAAAGGTTGGGGATTACTGCTCTGAGAGTTTTAGAATTACCAAATTAGAGTGTTTCCAAATAATTAAGAAATAGACTTTAATAAAATGACTGAATTATAGTTTAATAAATAATTGATTTTTAAGTCAGAATATGAATTCAGCACACAAGGATAAGATACTGCACTTCAAGGATAGTGCATATTCAAATGATCAAGTATGCTGAAACCTATATAGCACTCATGCATTTCTCTATCTCATTTTCTCATTTTTGTTTCAAATGTGCTATCATGTTACATAACTGAAGGTAAAGAGATATTATTTATTTGCATCGCCTAACACAGAGTTGGTTGTTGATAAATGTTTGGAAGAATAAACAGAAAAGAGCCAATTGCTACATACTTTAGAATACAACTAAGGTAGCATTTCCCAAAATGATATTTTGCACAACAAGGTGGCTCTGAATGAATTTTTTTTATAAACAAGAATAGTTGATTAAACATAAGACTATGTTTCAAGTATAGGACCACTGAATGCTTCAGTAAGTTAAAATGTTCTGTGACTGTTAAAATAATAAAAACCTTTTTCTCAACATTTCTATTTTCAACAGGACTTTTATTGTTGACATGGGGATTTTGTGTTTGTGGTTGTTTTGGGAGAATAATTTGTTATTATTTATCACAAATAGAATACATGCAACATAATGCACATAATATCTAAAGAAGTTAATAGGCTAGTCCTTAGAATCCAAATCATAAGGAAATCCCCATAACTAGTACATTCTCTACAAGTAGGTTTGTAGAGGAAAGTGTAAATGTTTTTAAAATTTATTTTTCAAATAAATATATTTTGCTGCCCAGAATGTGGCAGATATACTTCTAGGTATTAGGAATATGCATATATCAATAAATCACACTTGTACTATTAATGTTTGCCAACTAAAATGGACTACATATAGAGAAAAAAAAAAAAAAAACAACTAGGCAGTGATAAGTGGAAGAGTAGAAATAGGATCAAACACTACCCAAGGGAGTAAGGAACTGTGTCAGAGGAGCGAGTCTCGCGGAGGACTTCTGCAGTCAATGGAATCCTACTTGGCCAAACAGTGAACCCTACTATGCCATGAAAATTGCAAGGGCTTAACTTTGTTTTGTGGTTGACATTGTTATTGATTATTAAGCATTTTGGTTTCTTGAATCTCTGTGATAATGATCGGAAAGAGTTGCCTAAATTGCTTTGATTCACAAGTAATTAAATGACTCTCTACTCACTTTGTGCTATGAAAGAAGATTACACAATTTATCTTGTCTAATAAGGCAAGAAAACAGTAGTAATGTGCTATTTCAGTGTTTCATTTTTTATCACACGGATTAGTGCTAGAAATGGGCTTGCAAGAAAAATATTTAAAGGCGTAATATCCACTTTTAAAGCAATTTTGTTGGATGTCAATTCATCATGCATTCTCCCACATTGCTCTGTAGGTACCAATTATGTGACTGGATACATATTGTTTACAATGAGTGAAATGGTTAGTTTGAGATACTATTTTTTCCTTAGGAAATAAAGTAGCTAGAGGCTTTAGTCATTTCAACAATCGCTAAATTCTCTACCTTAGTAATATTATTCTTTCAACACTGAGAAAGTTAAATTTTGACAGCCTTTTTATCAAACTAATTGAAAGGCCCATTGCTTTAATAAAGTTAAGTACTTCACTCGTGTCCTTTAAAAAAGTGTGCTTTATAAAACTGCCCTTCATATTTCAGTGGAAAATACATTTTCAAATGGATGCAGGTTATGTTGCCCAAATTCTAATACTTAAAGAGTATATATCCTAAGTCTAAGAGGATTTAAAAAATATTTATTTCATAGTTAACAAGCTAAGTTTATAATGGAAGCATAAACTTACTAATGGAAGAACCTTTCCACAGTTGTATTACTGATTTTCAATCTAAGATGGTGTCGTGCTGCAAGACAAGTGTTAACAAAGTTTTGACATAGGGTTAGTGTGTAGGAAAGTGAGCATGGGTGTTCACCTCTGAATAGAGGTGGGGAAGTGAAATTTTACCAGTCTGAAGAGGGCAACTCTTATATTAACATATACTACTTAGAGCTAGGTATGCTAGTTAGAGATTCAATAGCCATCTAAGACTATGGTATGAGCTTGGCAATGGACATTTCCTGTGGAGAACAAGATAGAAGGAGCCTGATTCCTGACACTAGGAAGCATGCAATGTGGCTTGTAAACTAACTTTTTCTCCTCAGAAGAACATTTTAATTTTGATAGTTTTTATTTTGTTTTGCTTTTGTTTTTGTTTTTGTTTTTGCTATTGCTACACTCAGCCAAACCTAAATTTCAGTAATTTAACTTGCTATCAGGAAATGCTCACAATGAATAATATATGGGAAAACAAAGCTAGAAACAGTTTGATGCTAGTTATGAGGAAAATATATAATAAGAAAGGGGATGAGGAGAAGAAAGAGAAGGAGGAGCACTGGAAGAAAGCTGGAAATAAAAATATTAAATATGTTCATCTTAGTGTATATCTTAGAGATTATAAGTAACTGAATTATTTGTTTTATATATTTTACATTTTCCCTGTGAAGTAAAGTTTTAATAACTTTATAGCAAAAAATAAATGTATACTAAAAGTTAATAAAAAATTGACAGTGCTCAGAAAAAGTGAAGGAAATTAGTTTGTACTTCACCAGCCAGATCCTGTAAGAGTCCCACCCACTGGCTTCCTTTTTTTTGCCGAACTCTCTTGATGATGAAACACATACCTATTCTCCAGTGATTATAAAAAAGGGCAGTTCAAAAGGTGAATGAAGGGTCATTATAAACACTGAGTGAACAGTGGGGGAATATATACTTTCATCACATAGAGCTACCACCATCTATTTTAAAGTTCCGTAGGGGAAGCAATTATTTGAGTAATTTAAAAAGTTATGCACACTTTTGCAGAGAAAATTGAACTGTATAAAGCAAAATACACTACCAAGTGTAAAACATGTCTATAGTAGCAGAGAAATCTGTAATGTCATAGCATGAATGTTGATCACAAAGGTACACAAAAGGTTTGCAGAGGTGCAAATCTGGATAACTGAAAGAACATTTCAGCAAAGAAGGTACTGATGCCCATGTTCTGTTGTTAAGGGTTGAATTGTGTCCTGTCGAAATTCACACATTGAGATTCTAACACCAAGTACCTCAAAATGTGACCTTATTTGGGAAAAGGGATGTTGCAGATGTTATCGCTTAAGATGATGGCTACTGGAGCAGGGTGGGCTTCTAATTCACTATGACTAGTGTCAATATAAAAGGAGGACATATGTAAAGAGACACACAGGAAGAAAATACGAAAATGTTATGTAAAAATGAAGGCAGAGATTGGGATATTACTTCTATATAGTAAGGAATGCCAAAGATTGCAAGTAAACCACTAGAAACAAAGGGAGAGCTGTGGAACAGATTCTTCCTCATAGCCCTCAGAAGAAGCACACCTTCCTGGTACTTGAATCTCAAGCTTTTCACCAACATAACTGTGAGACAATACATTTCATTTGTTTAAGCCTCTCAGTTTGGGGTATAGTAGCCCTAAGAGACTGATACATCTTCCAACTTGAATTCATATGTCTCCTCCACACACACACATTCTCATTAATTCTCTTTTTTTCTCTTTGCCTCATACACACAAATTCTGACAAATGCACAGCTCCCACTCCCTTACACCATCATACCATCAAGTATTGAGCCCCGTCAATTGTAATAACTAGACACTATTACTTTATTTCAGGCCAGCTATAAATTCCCATTCAACAACCGATCTCTAATTTCTAGTAGTGCATGATTTTTCTGAAAAAGAAAATTACATTAATCTGTACAACTATGGTTAGGTTGTCATCACAGACTATCACAGACTGGGAAGCTTAAACAACAGAAATCAATTTTCTCACATTTCTAGAAACTAGAAGTGCAAGATCAAGGTGCTGGAAAGGTTAGTTTCTCCTGAGGCCTGTCTTTCTGGGTTTGCAGACAGCCACCACCTTCTTGCTGTGTCTTCATACAGCCATTTGTCTATATATACATGGAGAGGGAGAGTTCTCTGGTATCTCTTCCTCTTTTTATAAGAACACCAATACTATCAGATTAGTGCCCCACTCTTATGACCCTATTTAACTGTAATTACCTTCTTAAAGGCCCTGTCTCCAAATACAGTCACATTGGAAGTTAAGACTTCAACATATGAATTGTGGGGAACTAAAAATGTTATATATTAATGCATGATTGCTCAACAGAGTGAAGCCAAACCCACTGTGGCAATTGGGCATTGTTTGTTGGGCCAAGTTAGCTCACTAAAAAAAGTCATTATTTATGACAGAGAGTTAGAAAAGGCTTTTGATATTACACAGAGGCACAAAGTTTTTCTAAGTGAAATTCTATCATATATTTCAAAATGCAAATTATATATGACACACGAAAACCTAGAGTAAATGAAGGAATGTTTCTTAAATGATTTGGCATTAGTGTAATTTGAGCTTACTTTGCATGATGATGAAGACAAACTAATAAGCTCATAAAAACATTTTGGAAAACAAAAAAACACTTTGTAAATCTTATGAACATAATGCTCTACTATATGATGTTATAATAATTAATAACATTGTGAAACTTTTAGAAGTTTCAATGAATCTGATATCTGAAATGATAAACAGTAAATCCGGGGGCACTCTCAGTGCCGCAATAAAAAACAAACAAACAAAAAAATAAAAATTTGCTTCAAATAAGGTTTGGGGAAAAAACATCTGATATGATTCAGTAAATATCTACTGACATCATTTTTTATTACTAGCCATTGGCTCACCTAACCTTTCTGAACCTCAGTTTCTTTTTATGCAAAATGAGCTGAAAACATAGACTGCAGCCAGTTAATACATTACTACAGAAAATCGATGCAACAATGATTGTTGCATGGTGAATGAAACCATACACAAATATAAGAATGCCTAGTAGTGCTATTGGGTGAGGAAACAGCTTGTAGATTGGTTCTCTAGGATAGATAAAATGCTATGGAAGCAGGGAATGGGGATTTGACTAACTATGTAGAGTGAGAATTTATGTTTTCCTTTTTATGGAAAAGAATCATAGAAATATTAATCATGCTTTAAATATAAAGAATAAGAATGTAAAAACAACTTAATTTTTATAGTTTAAAAAATAATCCCATTAAAAAGTGAGCAAAGGATGTGAACAGACACTTCTCAAAAGAAGGTATACCTGTGGCCAAAAAGAACATGAAGAAAGCTTGGTATCACTGACCATTAGAGAAATGCAGATCAAAACCACAATGAGGTACCATCTTGCCAGTCAGAATGGCTATTAATAAAAAGTTAAAAAAGTAACAGATGCTGGCAAGGCTGCAGAGAGATAGGAACACTTTTACACTGTTGGTGGGAGTGTAAATTAGTTTGACCATTGTGGAAGACAGTGTGACCATTCCTCAATGATCTAGAACCAGAAATACCATTTGACCCAGAAATCCCATTACTAGGTATATACCCAAAGGAATATAAATCATTCTGCCATAAACACACATGCACACAATGTTCATTGCAGCACTATTCACAATGGCAAACCAAAGATTTGCTATTGACAGAGAGTCAATCAAAGATTTGCTATTGTGAATAGTGCTGAAATGAACATATGTGTGCATGTGTTTTTATTATTTATTTTCCCTAAAATTTAGGGAATCACTCTAAATGCCCATCAATGACAGACTGGATAAACAAAATGTGCTACATATACATCATAGAATACTATGCAGCCTTAAAAAAGGAATGAGATCATGTATTTTGTGGGAACATGGATGGAGCTGGAGGCTATTATCCTTAGCAAACTAATGCAGAAACTGAAAACCAAACATGGCATGTTCTCACTTATAAGTGGAAACTAAATGATAAGAAAGTATGAACAAAAAGAAGAAAACAACAGGCACTAGAGTCTACATGAGCAGGGAAGGTGGTAGGTGGGAGAGGGGCTTACATAGGTAACAAACCTACACACATACCCCCAAACCTAAAATAAAATTAAAAAAAATTAAAAACAATATAAGTCACATACGTTTATTTTATCATAATTGGTGTTAGTGTTTTCATGAACATTAAAGTTATATGTATTCTACTTAAATCCATTATTTTTTGGAACACATCATAATTTCATCAATAGGTGAGGCATATATTTTAATACACTTTATAAATGACTAAAGTAGAGCTGAAAGATTTTGAGACACAGTTTTGAGACTCATAAAGAAGAGACACATGGATGAGATTAAGATCTTGACCCTTTTTTTCTGTGTTATATGTCCTTTTTTGTACAGCCCATTGCCTCTTCTATGAAAAGACAGTAATTACTACATATTGAGATCAGATTACTCAATGGAGCACCACTAATAGTATGGCTGAGGATTACAAGTCTTGTGATTTGTATCAGGTGGCACCTCTTTGCTTTTGGGTGCAAGACATTCTGGAAGTTAACAGAACATTTGTAAAAATTTGTTACACATGTTATAACATATATTTTACCTATGTTATTACTTATTACATATGTTAATATATGTTTAAAAAACTGGTTTTGGTGAAACAAGTTGTCTCTATCTTGCTGTCTTTACAATTTCTTGAGTAAAATTCAAGCAAAAATTCTAGAAAACATGTAGTTTTTAGTGTGTCAGACATTTAATGCAACCAACTTTATAAAGAAATAGGGTAGAGATTGGGGAAAGCACCTTATAATTTAAGGCCTCAAAGCATAATCTCTGAGATTCTTTACTTTAAAAAGTATCCTAAGTCAATATTAATATTTTGTAGATACTTCTCTTAAAATCGAAAAACATTCTGACCCTTTATTTTAACTGTTGCTACCTTTAGTTTTAATGATGAATCAGCCAGAGCAATCAAAGTTCCTAATTTGGAGGAGAAATGGCACAGACATCATCTTAGAAGCCTCTAGTAGTGTCTTCTTATACATTCTGCCCACCACCTGCCTGGTTACCCTAGACATTTTGAATCAGATTTTCCGGAATAGAAATTGAACAACTACATTTAAAGCTCTCCTAAGTATTCCTGATACACACCATTCCTTGCGAAACACTGGCCAAGAGGCAATAGTGCTTTATGAAAGAGAAAACCATTTTACTCTTTCCCAAATGAGTTTCATTCATTAGGATTATTTCAATAAGACTTTAGGGCCTCTTTCGATTCCCACAGCACTATACTGATCAATGGCTCTCTGTCTAAGATCCTCTTTATTTTTGGTTCCAATATCAATCTGCATTTCTGGTGAGATGAAACGTTCCTGGTAAATACAAGCCTGTCTTTTGCTCTTCACAGTGCTACTTGACAATGTGTTAAAAAATATCATCTCTTGAATGAATTTCATAAACACAATCTAATGTAGGACTACATCTATCAAAAATCATTCTGTTTTCCAAATAAAAAACTTTGTGAATAACATATTTTTCTCCTAAAAAATGAGATTAGAACAGGAAAGTTGCATATTCACCCATGATCAAGTATGTCTGCAAAATGAGGTACTCTTGTTTAAATAATAATTTATGTCTATATACTTGTATATTTTATTCATATTAGATACAATTATCTTGCATTATTACATATTACAACAGAGGCATTTACCTTAAATTAAAACTTATAAATCTTGATCATGTTAGATTGTTATTTTATTTATCCTATCTAGCCTAAAAATACTGAATTTCCATGGACCCGCTTCAAGAAAGAAAGCCCTTTACTTTTATTTGAAATCTTTAAGGCTTTGAAATGTTTGTTCTCATTTGACCCATCCCCAAAAAAGCAAAAAGCAAAAGATTCATGAAGGTTATCAATTATAGAGTACAGTGCTTTCTGTGAATATCAATCATGGTATTCACTCTCAGAACTAAGCAGTAAAAGAGAAGAATATGAAAAGCCTCCACTCGGTCATATCTGGTGTCATTCTTAGATGACATGTTTCTAGGGAAAGCCTTTTTTTTTTTTTTTTTGCTCTTGCCAAACTGGATCATTTATATTATAGAATTCCCTTCTACCCAAAGAATCTGTAAGCAATACACCAAAGACTTCAGAGGGACATGAATAGAGAATTTACAAGATTATATACAGAGGTACACTTCAAAAATTTTACCTTAGGCCTTCCTTCCAAAATTTTACTTTTGTGCTTCAAAACCATAAGCTTTCCTAGCCCCCATGCTGTGATAATAGCTAAAGCCTTCCTAGTTTTTACATTCTCACTTTTTAGTTATATTCTGGACTCCCATTCTCCCACCTATTCATAATGCAGGGCACCATACTCCTCTCCAATATGATCTCCTCGTTTGAATATCATCACCTGTTCATTATTTAATAAAGTCTTTTAATTTGAATGTTATATTCGTGCTTAACAAAGCAGTCTTTAAAATGCTGTTTGGAGAAAAACTTGTGATGAACGGACACTTCAAATTAGCATTATTTTGCAAAATTCTTCCTTACTAAAGATATGCAGGAGGAATTTTCAACATGTGAACACCAGAGTTAGCGTAAGAGGCTTCAAATTCTATATGCATACCAAAACATTTGCACCATGTACGTGGAATGGTTTTCCAAATGTTTGTTAATAAAATGCATGCCATTAAAAACAATATTAACAGCTTTTTGTAGTCTACTTATGTGAACAAATAACAAAATTATCACATGGGTATTATCTGCAATAAATTCCAGTTACAATTTTTGAGAAACACCTAAAGAAGGCACACTTGAAATTCCAAACATTTACTTCATTTTCAAATGGAGATAACATTGGCCTACCTCCCGTCATCCCTATCTCAGCTCAGTGTAGTTCATTTGGTATTGAAATTGGGATCCAGTCGCTTCTTCAAAAAGCATGAGGTCAATAATATGAATAATATGAAAGGACTTCAGTGATTGCCCTACCCACTCATCTATGATTTTCTTTTTACACACTATGACATTATCAACCAAGCCAAGATTAAATATTTTCATATTCTCTTTTCTAGCAACAATAGTTGAACTACATGGGTTTTTTATTATTGATTTCAGCTTTGACCCAAAACCCATAAAGTTTATGAGGATATAAGAAGTGTATCCTATCAGGAGAAGACCTCAATTATTTTTGGGATAACAAGGCAGACACCAATTTTGTCTATTTGTATGGATTCTTAAATATAACAATTGTCACTGAGAATTGATGATAACTGTTTTAATAGTTTAGACAAAAACTTCTTATTAAGGTTTTTCTTCCCAAATCCTGCACTGTACAAAGGAATAGTTATGTTAACTAGTAAGACAAAAGACTTCCAATTCCCATGCCTGCTTCATTCACGCTTCTGAAGCTTAAAATGTTCTCTTTTGAGAACTGAAGAGGAAAACATGAGCAATCTGTACCTTAGCATCAGTGATATTCTTGAATGTATTAGTCACCACTGATAATTTTGGGTCTACACTATGGGAGTCATAAACATTTCCCAAATTTTTGTATCGCAACCCCACCAATGATAATAGAATTAATGCCATTTGAAAAATCACACCACCCTTACAAGACAGAATTTATAGAGAAATAGAAACATAGAGACATAGATGTTTTCTGTTGTTTTGGTAACTTCTGTTTCTCTCTCATATATTTTAATATTGAGAACAATAATGTTACAAATATAGTAGCAGAGCTTCATCCATTGATAGCCTTGTAGGAGATTTTGTTATAGAAATATTTCTTTAATTCAGGCAGTACAGAAAACTAATTTTTCACTCATAGATACTAGTAACTGGATTGTTCTTGCCAAACTGTTATTTGCTATCATGAACAAAGCAACTTTACGTATTGCAAATGGAATAATTAGAGACTCTGGTATTCATAATATGTAGCAATTGAAACACTTTCTGAGATTTGGTTACTCTTATACCTGAAATTGTGCTGTCTTTATAAGCTAAAAGTGAAGTGTCATGTTTTTGTCATAGCGGAAATGTGATGAACATTGTTAAGTGTTTATAATTATTATTTTTTTAATTCATTATAGCTCAGGAGCTAACCACAGACAATATCAGCTAAGATAAAAGTACCTTTCCTTTTCCTGTTGCTATATCCTCACATGATTTCTGTGGCTGAGATCCAATTTCTCACTTGGAAAACAAAGAAAGAAAGTTAAGATGATTAGGGCTATGTCAGCAAACAATTAAATGAATTTGGTTAATTTTTCCAACAATTAATTGATTCAGTGAAAACAATCAACAAGCTAATTGCTTTACTAAATTAATAAATCACCTGAAGCAATCAATCCTGTAGCCCTAAATCTAACTCTAATATCAGGAAGAAAACACTAAGCCAGGTATCACACAGTTAAGTCTTAATCAGTATTATTCAGTTGGAATTGTAAAACGGTGTTGTACAAATAGAGTCTAATTTTTCTAAAACACCTTACATATTATTATACACAATTTAAAATAATTCCAACGTACTTTAAGTTATTTGCCAAACATTAAATATTAATAGTGGAAAAAGGATAAATCGCGTAACTATTGATCTTAAATAGTTGTAATTTTTGGATATGTTACATCAATATACCAGTTCCGCTTCAAGAGAATTTTTTTTCTAAAAATATATTAACTTATTTAATGGCTATGTTGCATTCCACCAACTGAATTTCTTCATTTTTCTTTTTCTTTTTTTTTTGAGGCGGAGTCCTGCTCTGTCGCCCAGGCTGGAGTGCAGTGGCGCGATCTCGGCTCACTGCAGGCCCTGCCTCCCGAGTTCACGCCATTCTCCTGCCTCAGCCTCCCGAGTAGCTGGGACTACAGGCGCCCGCCACCACGCCTGACTAATTTTTTGTATTTTCAGTTGAGACGGGGTTTCACTGTGTTAGCCAGGGTCATCTCGATCTCCTGACCTCGTGATCTGCCCACCTCGGCCTCCCAAAGTGCTGGGATTACAGGCGTGAGCCACCGCGCCTGGCCTCATTTTTCTTTTACTATGTTGCCTACACAGAAGGCCTCTAGAAGGGTTTCTTTTTTCAATATTATGCATGCCTATGACCAGCTTTTTATATTTTAGGATGTTTTATTGGTATATATTTTCAAATAATTGACCAGAGAGCATTTCTATACCTTTTTTTCAAAGTATTTCATCATCTTTATTATATATTGTGTGTTTAATCTCCAGAATAACCAAACAAACTCACAACCCATTAACAAATCTAAACACATGCATACTTCTACATAGTCTGGCAAAACAGAGTTAATGAATTGTGTTAGATTAGCGGGTGTAAAGTCAGTCATTAAAATTGTCTCAACTTGCATTATTATGCATAACTTTAACAAAATAGTTACTTTAACTATGTTGTCTTACTTTTTTTGTACTTTAAGTTCTGGAATACATTTGCAGAAGATGCAGGTTTGTTACATAGGTATACACATGCCATGGTGGTTTGCTGCACCTGTCACCCCATCATCTACATTAGGTATTTCTCCTAATGCTATCTCTCCCCACCCTCCGACAGGCCCCGGTGTGTCATAGTCCCCTCCCCGTTTCCGTGTGTTCTCATTGTTCAGCTCCCACTTATGAGTGAGAACATGCGGCGTTTGGTTTTCTGTTCTTGTGTTAGTTTGCTGAGAATGACGGTTTCCAGCTTCATCCATGTCCCTGCCAAGGACATGAACTCATTCTTTTTTATGGCTGCATAGTATTCCATATGTTGTCTTAACAATTTACATTATTTTTGTCCCTTGAAATAATTTTTCCATAATTTCTCTTTAGCTATATGTATATAATTCTTTCCAATTTGCAGGGTAATTTTGCTATGTTTTCCCATTATTGCTCTTGCTGTATTTGTTTGATTACATTTAATAAAGCCAAAATTTTATAGATGTATACATATGTTTTATATATGTAAAATACATATTCTGACTGGATGTGGAGGCTTACACCAATAATCCAAGCACTTTGCGAGGCCAAGGAAGGTGGATCACTTGATGTCAAGAGTTTGAGATCAGCCTGGCCAACACAGTGAAACCCTGTCTCTACAAAAAATAAAAATAAAAATAAATAGCTGGGTGCGGGGGCGTGCACCTGTAGTCCCAGCTACTGAGGAGGCTGAGGCACAAGAATCACTTGATCCTGCGGGATGGAGGTTGCAGTGAGCGGAGATCGCACCACTGCACTCAAGCCTAGGCAAAGAGTCTCTGTCTCAAAAAAAAAAAGAAGTATACATATATATATAAAATATATCTTAATAATACAGAATATAAGTATTATATATATATATATTCCTGTTGTTAGTTGTTTCTCTATTTTTTAATATTCCTTAATTTTGTTCCTGTCCTCATTGTTGTGTTGCTTCTGACTTGTCATTATTATAATAACATTGATCTAAATTGAATCCTATAATACTTTCCAAATTAAGATGTTTTTAATTTAAAAGATGTATTATTTAGTGCCTGTTCCATGTAACTCTGTATTTCAAATGGTGAAATGTCTTTTTCCTTGGAATCCCCATAGCAAGTATTGTGGATTATACCTTTAGGATTCCCTTGATTCACTATTTTAGTATATTTCCATAAATTACATGATCTAAAACTTGGTGTCATAATTCCTTTACAAGTATCCACTATGCAGTAAGTGATTTTATTCATTAACTCTTCACAAGAGTGTGAAGTGTTCTTCAAAGCCCAAGTTTCATCTCTGTCAGAGCCACCTGAAGTGTTTCGACAAGGACGGCTGAGTCAAAAAGTAAAAATAAAATAAAATCTCTGAGGGCTAGACCAGGAATAACTACACTTTTTTCCCCATTTATTACATTACTTTTTAGTGGATTTTTTTTTTCTGCCCACCAAGGTCTGAGGACCACTATTCTACAACTGAATTGTCATCTCTCCCCTTCTAAATATGAGGAAATAAAGGCTAGGAGAAGTTAAATGTGTTGCCTGAAGCTGCCTAATATGGAGGCAAGGAGTGAAGATTATAGATCTGGTAGCTTTTCTTCAAGGCTGACTTTATGCCTACCTGATAACACCAATTCACACCCTCTGAGGAAATAATTCAAAGAGCCTGCAGCTTTTTATTCCATCTGATCTAAAATTAACAAATTTATATTGATTCAAATGCATATTGGAAAACTAAAATGTGGATTTGCAAGTTTGGATGACACTGAAGCTAAAAAGAAGATAATTCTAGTTGCAATACTTATTTATAACATACACATCTTTAGAATTATAAATATGTCATCATATAATCTGTAAAATAAGTTATATAATCTATGCCACAATTGCCATATTATGCCTGTTTCTATATGCTTTGGTTTATGCGGTATCTCATAGCAAGATAATATGAAAGCACACACATCCACACAGATATATAGACATCCATCTCTAGCTTAAGAATTACTACTTAGCTTGGCCCAGTGGCTCAAGCCTGTAATCCCAGCACTTAGGGGACTGAGGCAGGAGGATTGCTTGAACTCAGGAGTTTGAGACCAGCCTGGGCAATATGGTGATACCCCATCTCTTCTAAAAATACACAAGAAAAAAAAAAAAGAGCAGGGCATGGAGGTGCCTGTTTGTGGTCCTAGCTACTCAGGAGGCTGAGGTGAGAGGATTGCTTGAGCCCAGGAGATGGATGTTGCTTTGAGACAAGATGGCGCCACTGCACTGCAGCCTGGGTAACAGAGTAAGACCCTGACTCAAACAATACAACAACAACAACAAAAATTACTACTTTAATTCTTTTTTAAATATATTTTTCACATACTAGATGTGCTCATGATAAGGTGTGCCTCTGACAATTCAGAATTACACCATGTTTAGAGAGAGAATGGTTGCAGAATGTTACCAAATTATAAGTTGTAACAAAATAGTTCCTTGACTTCAAACTATACTACAAGGCTACAGTAACCAAAACAGCATGGTACTGGTACCAAAACAAAGATATAGACCAATGGAACAGAACAGAGCCCTCAGAAATAATACCACACATCTACAACCATCTGATCTTTGACAAACCTGACAAAAACAATAAATAGGGAAATGATTCCCTATTTAATAAATGGTGCTGAGAAAACTGGATAACCATATGTAGAAAGCTGAAACTGGATCCCTTCCTTACACCTTACACAAAAATTAATTCAAGATGGATTAAAGACCTAAATGTTAGACCTAAAACCGTAAGAACCCTAGAAGAAAACCTAGGCAATACCATTCAGGACATGGGCATGGGCAAGGACTTCATGACTAAAACACCAAAAGCAATGGCAACAAAAGCCAAAATAGACAAATGGGATCTGATTAAACTAAAGAGCTTCTGCACAGCAAAAGAAACTACCATCAGAGTGAGCAGGCAACCTACAAAATGGGAGAAAATTCTTACAATTTACCCATCTGACAAAGGGCTAATACCCAGAATCTACAAAGAACTTAAAACAAATTTACAAGAAAAAATCAAACAACCCCATCGACAAGTGGGCAAAGGATATGAACAGACACTTCTCAAAAGAAGACATTTATGCAGCCAAAAAACACATGAAAAAATGCTCATCATCACTGGCCATCAGAGAAATGCAAATCAAAACCACAATGAGATAGCATCTCACACCAGTTAGAATGGCAATCATTAAAAAGTCAGGAAACAACAGGTGCTGGAAAGGATGTGGAGAAAAAGGAAAACTTTTACACTGTTGGTGCCACTGTAAACTAGTTCAACCATTGTGGAAGACACTGTGGTGATTCCTCAAGGATCTAAAACTAGAAATACCATTTGACCCAGCAATCCCATTACTCGGTATATACCCAAAGGATTATAAATCATGCTGCTGTAAAGACACATGCACACGTATGTTTATTGCGGCACTATTCACAATAACAAAGACTTGGAACCAACCCAAATGTCCATCAATGATAGACTAGATTAAGAAAATGTGGCACATATACACCATGGAATACTATGCAGCCATCAAAAATGATGAGTTCATGTCTTCTGTAGGGACATGGATGAAGCTGGAAAACACCATTCTGAGCAAACTATCACAAAGACAGAAAACCAAACACCACACGTTCTCACTTGTAGGTGGGAATTGAACCATGAGAACACCTGGACTCAGGGTGGGGAACATCACACACCAGGGCCTGTCATGGGGTGCGGGAAGGCGGGAGGGATAGCATTAGGAAATATACCTAATGTAAATGACGAGTTAATGGGTGCAGCACACCAACATGGCACATGTATACATATGTGATAGTTCCCTTGAAAGAAATTTTGATTCTCATAAATAATAAGTGCAGGTGTTATATATTATATAATAGTTTATGACTCATGGCCTATGTCCAACACAAATGAAGTGTCATATTTACATAAATAAATCTATTAACCAATTAAGGGGGTTATTTATTATTTTGAGACGAAAGCAACACAAAACTTCAGGGTTGCCTCATTTTGAATACAAAATAGGAATATATACCAGATTTGAGCAACAATTCAGATTCACACAATTTTAAATTAAGACTAGGATGGCCAGGCACAGTGGCTAACGCCTATAATCCCAGCAGTTTGGGAGGCTGAGGCGGGTGGATCAGGAGTTCGAGACCAGCCTGGGAAACATGGTGAAGCCCCATCTCTACAAAATATACAAAAATTAACCAGGTGTGGTGGTGGGCACCTGTAATCCCACCAACTCAGGAGGCTGAGACACAAGAATCGCTTGAACCCAGAAGGTAAAGGTTGCAGTGCGCCGAGCTCATGCCACTGCACTCCAGTCCAGACAACAGAGCAAGACCCTGTCTCAAAACAAACAAAAGAATAGGGAACACAACTTTAAATTTAAAAAAACTTAGAATATTTTAATAATATATCATAATCAAAGGAAATGAGAGAGGAAGAAAATAAGAAAATGGTAGAGGAACAAGTAACAGAGACAGAAAGTAAAAATTAAAAGAAAAGCAAGGGAGGAAAATATGTAAGTTACCATTACATCTTGTTTGTATTGGACACAATGAAGTGATAACAAGAGTACCAGTGGTACTGTGTGTGAGGCAGAGGGAGGCTATAAAGTGAAGCCTCGTTGAGTTCACAGGGGACAGACTGGTCACAGAGATGGTCAGTAGCACAAGGAGACCTGTAAGATGTCCCTAGCATGTGGACAGGAGCCCACTGAGGTACTAGCAGTGGTAAATTAGGTAGTATGTGGGAAGCAGAGCGAAAGGGACAGGGAGGTTCAATTTAATTTTAGTGGCCAGAAAAATGGCTTGAATAGAGCTATTTTAAAGATTTGTGTCTCACACCTGACCCAGAGGAATAGAGAACAGAAAGAAAAAAAGAAAGAAACATACATACACACACACACCTGATGAGAGATAGAAATACAAAAGAGGGAAAGTTAGAGAGAAGCACGCAGATAGAACAATAGGTCCTCAGGTGCATATGAAGTAACCTGCCCCTGTGATACAGAGGTGATAGGCCTCTGAGGGTTATCACTTGTTATCTTTAAAAAAATTGTAGCTGATTCTGTTCACAGCCATTTATTCTTTTTCCTCAAATTATAAAAGTTTTCCTCTGACATAGAACTGAGAAGGCAATGGAGCCAAGAGATAAGTTATTCTATAGGTGGTTGTGGTGACCTTGACTAGAGCTTTATTATCTCCAAAATCATGTGAAATGAATCAGATATTACAAACCTATCAAATTATGCCTTTCTCGTAGTAGGCATAAATAAATAAATAAATGGTGGAATAAAATCAATTATATGATGAGAGGATCATTACATAAAACATCTATGATTTTAAACCAATAATTTAATATTTATAGCTTGATATCTATTACTTATTTTCTGTGATTAAGATGGAGACATAAAATATACAGACACAGAGCTCAGTTCTGTACATAGTCACACCTGGGTGAGATATTTTGCTCCTTACTTCTCTCTTGAGCAAGATGCTTAATTTCTTTGAACTTCTGTGTCCTCATCTGTAAAGTGAAGACATTTATAGTGCAAATCTCAAGAGGTTGTAGAGAAGATTTAATAAGAATATATTGTGCATATTAAGTGCTCACTAAATGTTAGCTATTATTATTAAGAGGGTCAAAAGAGCCTACAAAGCTTGAGCTTGTGCTTTATCAGATTCTCTCTCGAATGAAATCATCATCATAACATTTCTCTCTGAACACGATGACCTCTACATGTTATAAGCTCCACAGAAATTAGCCCATCTGTAGACAGCACAAAAAATTAATAAAACTGCCAAAAATATTTTTATTGAGGCCTAATGTTGGAAAAATAGTGAATAAAGCAATGAATTCGATATATTGTTACTTGCAAAAATCCCTGAAGCAACTAACCCTCCACGATACAGTTTTTGCTTTTTGACTAGAGGGCATTCCTGAAAACACTGGATACATGGCAGAATCCATCATTCCTACATTTCTGCATAACTTTACCTGAAGTTACACAATTATCTTCTCAAATAATTGAAGTGCTAAATGGAACCAAATAATTATTCTAAAAATCATTAGCAGGTCAATATCGCATAGCTATTAACACTAAAGACAACCAGGACCAATTTCTTAAATAGATCAATCAATTAAGTCTCTTTTTGACAGCTTTATTGAAGATTATTGACATACAACGACCTGAACTTATTTTAGTATACAATTTGATAAATCCTCATATATGGATACATCGTAAAACAATTACTACCTTCAATATAATTAACATTTCCAACATCTGCGAAGTGTTTCTTTGCAATACCTTTCTCTTACCCTCCATGTCCATCCCCATCTCAGGCAACCATTAATCACTTTCTGTCACTATAGAATAGTTTGTATTTTCTAGAATTTCATATAAATGGAACTACACAATAATATATTCCTGCTGTGTCCATTCAGTGCAATCCATGTTGTTTTGTGTATTAATATTTTGTTATTCTCTAATGCTGAATAGTATTTAATTATATGGCTATACCAAAATTTGTTTATACATTCAACCAATGATGGGCATTTGTGTTGTTTCCATTTTGGGTTACTAAAATTAAAAGTACTATGACCACTTGTGTATAAGTCTTTGTATGGAAAAAGCTTTCATTTCTCAGGTAAACATCCAAGATTGGAATGACTGGGTCAGGCGGTAGGTTTTTGTTTAACATTTTGGAAACTGTCAAACTGTTTTCCAAAGTGTTTTTAAAATTGGATGTTCCCAGCAACAGTATATGAGCTCTAATTCCTTTACATCTGCATCAACAGTTCATATGGTCAGACTTTTTATTTAGACAATCTGACATGTGTGTAGCAGCACCTTGTGTTTTTTGTAATAGATTTTATTTTTTAGATCAGTTTTAGATTCACATCAAATTTGAGTAGAAAATACAGCCAGTTCCCACGTACCCTCTCCCACAAACACATGCACAGCCTCCTTCACCATTGACATTCCACACGAGAGTAATACATTTATTACAATCAAGGAGCCTCCACTGACACATCATCACCCAAAATCACTAGCTTATATTAGGATTTAGATTTACTCCTGGTGATATACATTAGATGGGTTTGACAAATGTATAATGACAAATATCCACCATTGTAGTAGCAGACAGAAGAGTTTCACTGCTTTAAAAATCTTTGATGCCCCATCTATGCATCACCCCCCACCCGCCCCCCCCATCCTCCGGTAAGCACTGATATTCTTACTGTTGCCACAGTTTTGTCTTTTCCAGTATGTCATATGGTTGGAATTGAACAGTATGTAGCCTTTGCAGATTGGCCTCTTTCATTTAATAATACACATTTAAGTTTCTTTCACGTCTTTTCATGGCTTAATAGCTTATTTCTTTTTAGGATTGAATAATATTCCATTGTGGAGATGGACCATGGTTTATTTATCCATTCACCCACTGAAGGATATCTTGGTTGCTTTCAAGTTTGGGCAATGAAAAAAATGCTCCATGTGGTTTTAATTTGCTTTAGTCTAATGACTAATTATATTGAATACTAATTAGGTATTTGCCTTATGTATTTTTGAAGTGTTCTTTTAAAATCTTTTTCTGCCTTTGTTAACATCTTTATTAAGTCATAATATACTAACATAAAACTATAAGCTAACATAAAATTAATCTATTTAATCCTACTAACATAAAATTAATCTATTTTAACTGTACCGTTTAATAAAAAGGAGTTGTACAATGATCAAGAGAGATTTCTAGTACATTTCCATTGCTCCCAGAACTTCCCTCAAAATAAATTGTAGCCAATTGCTGCTCCCATCCTCAGTCCCAGGAAGTGCTCCAGTCCCACTGGTCTGCTTCATGTCTTTATAGTTTTGCCTCGTCTAGAAATTTCACATACGGGCAGGGCACGGTGGCTCACGCCTGTAATTCCATCACTTTGGGAGGCCAAAATGGGTGGATCACCTGAGATCAGGAGTTAGAGACCAGCCTTTAACATGGTGAAACCCCATCTCTACTAAAAGTACAAAAATTAGCTGGGTGTGGTGGCAGGTACCTGTAATCCCAGCTACTCGGGAGGCTGAGGCAAGAGAATTGCTTGAACCCGGGAGGTGGAGGTTGCAATGAGCCAAGATCACGCCATTGCACTCCAGCCTGGGTGACAAGAGTGAAACTTCATCTCAAAAAAAAAAAAAAAAAAAGAAAAAAGAAAAAGAGAAAAAAGGAAAAAAGAAATTTCACATACATTGACTACCAAATTATGTAAGTTTTTATATCTGGCTTCTTTCACTTAGCATAATATTTTGAACCTAATGATTTTTTAGTATGTATTGTCTCTTTTATTGCAGAAATTAGTTCCACTATAAACCGTATTTATTTATCCATTCACTGGTTAATGTTCTTTTGAATTGGTTCCAATTTCAGCTATTTTGAATAAAACAGCTATGAAAATTCACAAATCTGTCTTTTTGTGAATATATAATTCCAGTTCTCTTGGGTATATAGGTAGGAGTGGATTCCCAATTTATATTATAGTAAGTCTTTACTTAATCTTAACAAGAACAACAAAATTGCCAAACAGCTTTCCAAAGTGACTGCACTAATTTATGTTCTCACCATCAATGTATAAGGGTGTCAAATTGTCTACCTCATTGACAACACCTAGCTTTAAGTGTCTCTATGACTATAGTCATTCTAAAGGAGAGTGTAGTGGCATCTCATTGTAACATTTCCTTATGATTAATGATGTCAAACATTTTTTCATGTTCTTTTTTTGCCATTTGTATATATTATTTTATAAAGTGTCTATTCATTGTTTGCCCATTATAAAAATCTACTTGGTCATGTTGTATAATTGATTATATTTGATTCTGGGTTCAGTTTGATTATATGTCATTAAGAAATTTTGTTTATTTGTTCATTTAATCTCTAGATTTATTTGACTAGCCTTTCTCTCAGTGTAATGTTGGATTCATAGATTGAGTATAGAAGTGTCCCCTCCTTCTCGAATATTTTGAAAAAGTTTATGTAGGCTTGCTACTACTTATTTAAATATTCGATAGAAATTACTAATGAAGCATCTGGGGCTGCATTTTTTGTGGGAAGATTTTATTTACCATTTTCTTTTTTTTAAAAAAATGTGGGTACATAGTAGGTGTATATACTTAAGGAATAAATTAGGTTTTTTTGTTTGTTTGTTTTGTTTTTATTTCAACTTTTATTTTAGATACAGGGAGTACATGAACAGGTTTGTTACATGGGTATATTGCACCCGAATAATGAGCATAGTACCCAATAGGTAGTTTTTTAAATCACATCCCTTTTCCTCCCTCTAGTAGACTGCAGTGTCTATTCTCAGGTTTATGTCCATGTGTGCACAATGTTTAGCTCCCACTTATAAGTGAGAACATGAGATATTTGGTTGTCTATTCCTGTGTTAATTCATTTATGATTATGGCCTCTGGCTCCAACCATGTTGCTGCAAAGACATGATTTCATTCTTTTTTATGGCGGCATTTTATTCCATGGGGTATATATGCCACAATTTCTGTATCCAATCCACCATCAGTGCGCACCTAGGTTGATTTCATGTCTTTGCTATTGTAAACAGCACTGCGATGAACATTCAAGTGCATGTGTCATTTTGGTATTATGATCTATATTCCTTTGGGTATATACCCAGTAATGGGCTTACTGGGTTTAATGTAAATGGTAGCTCTGTTTTAACTTAAAGCAGAGTCTTATTATTATTTCTTTTAATTCTTTGAGTTCTGGGATACATGTGCAGAATGTGCAGGTTTGTTACATAGGTATACACGTGCCATGATGGATTGCTGCACCCATCAACCCGTCATCTACATTAGGTATTTCTCCTAATGCTATCCCTCCCCTAGCTTCCAACCCACCCTACAGGCCCCAGTGTGTGATGTTCCCCTCCCTGTGTCTATGTGTTCTCATTGTTCAACTCCCACTTATGAGTGAGAACATGCAGTGTTTGGTTTTCTGTTCCTGTGTTAGTTTGCTGAGAATAATGGTTTTCAGTTTAATCCATGTCCCTGCAAAGGACATGAACTTATCCTTTTTTGTGGCTGCATAGTATTCCATGATACATATGTGCCATATTTTCTTTATCCAGTCTATCATTGATGGACATTTGGGTTGATTCCAAGTCTTTGCTATTGTGAACAGTGCTGCAGTAAACATACGTGTGCATATGTCTTTATAGTAGAATGATTTATAATCCTTTGAGTATATACCCAGTAATGGGATTGCTCGGTCAAATAGTATTTCTGGTTCAAGATCCTTGAGGAATTGCCACACTGTCTCCCACAATGGGTGAACTAATTTACACTCCCACCGACAGTGTAAAAGCGTTCCTATTTCTCCACATCCTCTCCAGCATCTGTTGTTTTCTGACTTTTCAATGATCACCATTAAGGAAGCACTAAATATGGAAAGGAAAAACCGATACCAGTCTCATTATTACATGTTGTGTTTTGGCCTTTTAAGAATAGAATTCTGTCTGGTGTGAGATGGTATCACATTGTGGTTTTAATTTGCATTTCTACATGAGATATGTTAATACAGGCATACAAAGTGTAATAATCACATCAAGGTAAATGGGGTATCCAGCACCTCAAACACTTATCCTTTGTGTTACAATCTAAGTATATGATTTTAGTTGTTTTAAAGTGTATAATAAATTATTGTTTACTATGGACATTCTGTTTTGCTATCAAATACTAGATCTTATTCATTTTAAATATATTTTTACAAGCAATAACCATCTCCACTCTCCACCAACTATCCTTCTCAGCCCCTGGTAACTATCATTTTACTCTCTATCACCATGACTTCAATTGTTTTAATTTTTTTTAGCTCCCCCAAAAGGCCTAAGTTCTCTACAATAAGTAGGTGGCAATTTCATTCAAACTTGTGTCATTCCTTTCAGGAAAGTGAGTTCTCCCTGGCCCCGGGTGGGTCCAGGGATGCTTTCCAAGAGCCAGAGCCTGGAGTTGGAAATCTTAGGCGTCTACCTTGTGCTCTATTCTTTTGCAACTGAGCGGGCGCCCAAGTCACAAGGCAAAGTCCTTCCCACTTTTCCCTTCCCTTTCTTCAAACAAAGAGTCTCTTCCTATGGCCATCACTGCCTCAGGCCCATGGAGAGTATTGCCAAGCTATCATTGCTGATTATTTACAGCCCAAGGACTCTTGAATCAGTAGGTGATAAATTCCGCCAGGATTGGCTCCTTCTCTTAAATGTAGCGGGCTCCTTTCTGGGTCAGGATATATTTAGTAATGTTGTCTGGGAGTTACATCCCGGAATGGAAGCCTGAGGACTCTGCCTGGTGCCCTATTCTATTGTGGCTGAGCTGCTATTTAGGTTATAAGACAAAGTCTTCTTTACGTTCCCCTCTCTCCTCCTCATGCACAGGGAAGGATCCCTTCCAGAGCCAGGAGCTGTGCTGCCTGAGATTGGTAGAGGGGTGATGAAAGCACTCCCTTGGCCACTTCAGCTGGTATCTCAGTAGGTCAGGTGCACACCAAATCCACTGGCTCCGAGCCTGGCACAGCACAAGGACTTGCATAGGAAATGGAGCCCTTGTGGCCTAGACAGCCTTTCAAGTTTATTTAGAACCCCAGAGCCCTTTAGCTTGTGGTGGCAGGGCTTGAAGGAACTCAGATTTTGACAGCTGTTGGCACCAGCTGAATTCTACCCCATGTTGTCTTCTGCTGTGTCAGGACAGCACTGAATTCCAATGCAAAATCCCACAATAACTGCACTTTCCCTTCCCCAAGCACACAAATTTTCTCTTTGCACCTCACAGCTGCTGCTGGGGGTTGACGGGAAGGGGTGATATAGGCAGTTAAAGACTGCCTTTCCTATGGTCTTCAGTGACACTTTTGTTAATATGATGTTAATAGCAAGGGCTGTGATTACTAACCTGACTTTTGATTCTTAGAAAGGTGCTTTTTTGTGTGGATAGTTGTTCAATTTGGTGCTCCTGTGGGGCAGATGATTGTTAGAGGCTTCTATTAGGCCATCTTGCTCTGACTCTTCCTCAGTTTTTCTACTTGTTATTGTCTATCAATATTTTCCATTTTTTGAGTCAATTATAGTGATTTATGCCATTTTCTAATTCATTGGCATAAAATTGTTTATAATATTAATACTTGCTGATAATCTTTTTTTATTTTTCTGTAGTGACATCCTATACATTTTCATTGCTGATTTTCATGTTATATCTTTTTTCATGTACAATCTACCTAAATATTAATGAATTGTGTTGATTTCTTCAAAGAGTAAATTATTGGCTTTATTGATATTCTCTATTCATCTGTTTATTTTTTAATTCCTTAAAATGTATTTAGATTTATTTTATGTCTTGACACATGTTCTATCCCGAATAACAGTCTACCTGCTTTCAAAGAGAATGTATATTCTGTTGTTATTGAGTGAAGTATTTTGAAATTGTCTTGTCAAAATGGTAATAGTATTGTTGAAGATTTCCATATGTTTACTGATTTTCTTTCTAGTTGTTCTTGAAATTATCAAGAGGACTATATTGATATCTTCAGTAACTGTTAAACTGTCATTTCTTTGTTCACTTCTATCAGTTTTTGCTTTATATAGGTTGGGATGTGTTAGATTTAAATATTTTACACTTATATATTCCTGATGTATAGACTTTTCAGTCATTTTGAAATGTCCTTCTTTTTTCTCTTACTATATCTTGCTTAAAATCTGTATTTTATGATATTAATACAGCCATTCTGGGTTTTCTTTAAGGTTACTATTTGCATGGTATATCTTTCTATACTTTTTTTACTTTCTCCATTTTCTGCCATTGAATTTAAAATATGTCTCCTCTTGATAGCAAGCAGTTGTATTTCTTTTTATCCATCAATCTCTACCTTTTGATGGATTACAGTTTTAAGTCTATCCACATTTAACGTAATTATTTATCTGGTTGGGCTTACATCAACAATTTTGCTGTTTGTTTCCCATATTTCTTTCATGTTTATTCCTTTTTCTTCTTTACTTTCTTATTGCATGTTAAAAAATTTATTTTAATGTGTTAATTCCTCTATTAATTTTAATAAATTTATTGGACCAAAGCTAATATTTACTATTTGAAATACCATGTTTTTATATAATTTGTCCTTTCTTGAAAGTTGTTTCAGGAAACTCTCCTATTTATCTTGGCTGGAAATAGACATCTCTTCACTAGACTTTATTGTGTATTTATCATGAAAGTTATGAAAATTTCATGTTGAAAATAACTTTCCACAAAAGTTTTTAAAAAAATCTTTGTAGACTATAGAATCCTCAGGAACATATAGATTTCCTTTACACTGTACTGGTTATATATATGATATCCAAATACACTGTAAACCCTATAACACAATTGTATGTTTTCTAACATGTACCACACATATTTAACACATATATATTTGCGCTTTCTAATGCCCATACTTCCTCCCTTCATTCTTTCTTTTTCTTTCTTCCTTCTTTTCTCTTTTTTTCTTTCTTTCTTAATTTCTCTTTTTCCTTCTTTCTTTTCTTTTTCTTTCTTTCTTTCTTTCCTTCCTTTCTTTTTCTTTCTTCTTTCTTTCTCTTTCTTTTCTTTCCTCCCTCCCTTCCTTCCTTCTTCTTTTCTTCTCCTTCCTTCTTTCCTCCCTTCCTTCTTTCCTTCCTTCCTCTTCATTTTTTCCTCTAATGGTCTAAATTTATTTCCCCTAACGATCCCAATCCCGTGTCTGGGATTACAGACGTGAGTGAGTGGGCCCAGCCCAAGCCTTCACCTTCTAAGGGCACTGAGATGAACAGACTGATTGGCTTGAGAGTGGACAAAGAGTGTAGGCTAGGTTATAGGGAAGCGGTACCTAATTCCTAGCTACGTGCCTAAGTTCCACTGCAAGATTACTAATAGCAGGACCAGACCAGAAACTGCTGAAGAATATGGCCTGCTTGACATGTTCATGAGTCACCTGACCCACAGCATATATGCTTATTATGACTGAACCCTCCACACCTGATTCTCTAGAGTATACCACCTGTCAGCAAAATGAACAGTGGAATGTTTCGGGCCATTTTGAAATGTGAAATTTTGCCTCTTTAATAATATTAATTCAAAACTATATCATGTTTTCTAGTCCCCACCTCTAACCCTAGGAAAAAAGATAAAATACTATGCAAAGAAAGTTTAAATTTACATTTCCTTAAGGTTCAACTCTACAATGACTTTCAGTCAGAAATATGTTAAACTGGAAAATGTTTTTGTTCCTGTTGTAAACAGACAATCCTAGGAAAGGGTTTTTTTTTTTTAAGTTACTTTGTTTATTCTATTTCTAAATCTTAGTCTTCCATATTTCTAGAGACCATCTGACACAAGTCCTTTTACTCTGAAGTCTAGCATCTGAAGCCTGATCTGGAAGTGTGCTCCCTAGGGGATAACTTCATCTTTCTAATACAGTTTAATCATTTCTATCTTGTTCTCAGAAGAAAGGAAGGTGGCTGCAACCAGGCATAACATAGCCATTGTTTGCATATAGGGCCTCTTCACGTTAGTGCTTCGCATTCCATCAGCCTTCTCTAATTCCGTACTCAAGTCCGGCCTTAAAATTATGTTGACAACAGTGAAATATATATGTCTGTTTCACTGGTATATTTCACTTCCATGAGAATAATTTTCTTTCACATTACTTTCACAGCCATTCTGCTGGTGACAAATTCTCTTCACTTGCCATTTTTTTTCATCATTCAATTAGAGTTTTAGACTATTTGCATATAAGGCAATTATTTATATACAGTTCTGAGTCTCATAACAATATTTTGATTAAGGATGAATCTCATATATAATGATGGTTCCATAAGTTTCTAATGTAGCTGAAAAATTCCTATCTAATGATGTCATAACCATTGTAATGTCACAGTGCAACATTTATGCATTTTTGGTCACGCTGTTGTAAAGAAACCTATTGTATTGCCAATCATATAAAAACATAGCACATACAATTTTGTGTATACATAATACTTGACAGTGATCATAATGACCGTTTTACTGATTTATGTATTATGATACCATAGTTTATGTTGTTATTTTAGAGTGTACTCCTTCTACTTATAAAAATAAATTGTAAACTGGAAAACAGCCTTAGGCAGGTTCTTCAAGAAGTACTCCAAAAGAAGGCATTATTATCATAGGAGGTGACAGCTCCAAGTGTGTTATTACCTGTGAAGACCTTCCAGTGCGACAAGATGTAGAGGTGGAAGACAGGGATACTGATGATCCTGACTCTTTGTTGGCCTAAGCTAATGTGTGTCTTTGTGATTTCATTTTAACAAGAAATAGTTTAAAATGTAAAAAGCAAAAAATAAATAAATTAATTAATTAATTAAAATGGAAGAAGCAGAATAAGAATATTAAGAAAGAAAATTTTTTTTGTACAGCTGGACAATGTGTTTGTGTTGTAAGCTAAGTGTTATTACAAGTAAGAGTTGAAAGCTGAAAAAATAAAATTTTTAAAGTAAGAAATTACTATAGGCTAAGGTTAACTTATTATTGAAGCAAGAATTTTTTTAAGTAAATTTAGTGTAGCCCAAGTGTAGAGTGTTTATAAAGTCTACAGTAGTGCAGAGTAATGTCTTAGACTTTCACATTCACTCTCCACTCACTCACTGACGCACCCAGAGCAACTTCTAGTTCTACAAGCTCCATTCCTTACAAGTACCCTATACAGGTGTACCATTTTGTTATCTTTTATTCTGTGTATTTACTGTGCCTTTTTAATGTTTAGATATGTTTAGGTGCACAAATATTTACCATTGTGTTACAATTGCCTACGGTATTCAGTACCGTAGCAGGCAGTGCTGGTTTGTTGCCTAGAGGTAATAGGCTATCCCATATAGTGTAAGTGAGTAGTAGGCTACTCCAATTATGTTTGTGTAAGTAAACTCTATGATGTTTGCACAGCAACAAAATTGCCTAACAATGAATTTCTCAGAATGTATCCCCATCATGAAGCAACACATGACTATAATCGTATTTAGGTCTTTCACTTTATGATTTGTTTTCTGTCTGTTCCTTATATTTTGTCTTTCCCTTTTCTTATTCTTGCTATCTTTTGGAAGATATGAGTCTTTTTAGTCTCCTATTTCTATTTTTTAAGTATATTTAATATTTTTTACTATTCCATTTTCATTTCTTACAGTTTTTTTTCTTTTTAACTATATGTCTTTTTTTATTCTTTGTTTCCCTGTACATACATTCTAGAAATATTTTAAAAATGTCGATTCACTTCCTTCATGCCTGCATGGTTTCTGATGAAAAATCCACAATTATTTGAACCATTGTTTCTCTATAGATTTAATGCATCCTTTCTTTGTAATTTATTTTAAGATTTTTTTCTTGTATTTTGTTTTTTTAGTAGTCTGATTATTATCTGTCACCTGGGCAGAAATTTTTTGAATTTATTCTGTTTTAGTTCTCTTATTTTTTTGAATAAGCTTCTGTCTTTTACAAAAACTGATACATTTTTACTTACTGTTCCTTCACATACATATATTTCTTCAGCATCATGCATTTTCCCTCACTCCTGGGACCCTAATTACAGAAGTGTTGGACTTTGCTTGTATTGTCCCACAGTTTCTAGGGTTCTGTTATTTTTTTATTATTATTTTTCCCTGTCTGTTCAGTTTATATCAATTCTTTTATTTATTTTCAGCTTCATTGACTCTTTATTTTGACCACCATTCTGCTGTTTAACTCCAGTGAATTTTTCATTATTGTAAATGTGTTTTTGGTTCTAATATTACTATTTTTAAAACCTTTATATTATCTAATTCTTTTCTGAGTTTTTCCTCTTTCCATTTCTTTCAAGAGTATTTACCCTTACTTCTCAGAGTATGGCTGTGATAGCAGCATTCACAACCTTTATGACAGTTCCAACATTGTTGCCATCTTCAACTCTTTTTTTCCTTATGAGTTGGAATTATCCTTGTTTTTGTATGCCACAAATTTTGGATTGTATGTCAGACATTTTGGATATTATGTTATGAGATTCTGGGTCTTTGTTTAAATCTAAAAATGAATGTTCTTTTGTCAATTTGTTTTTAAAGGACAAAATCTGTCAGACTGGATTCAGCCAACAAGCTCTTATGTCCCTTCTTAGTGTGTGGTTCTGGTGTCAGTTCCATTTTCGTAATGCTATACTATTAAAAAAAAAACAGTACTATTCAAATCTACTTAGTGTGCCAACTAAGGGTACAACTCATTCCTCAGTGTGCCAGCTAAGATGTGCCAATATCTACCATGTAGCTCTCTTCTCAAGACCTATCATCTGCTGTTTAGGGTCAGATCTATGCATGTTGGGCTCTGAGGTGAACCCAGGAGTTTATACAAGACTTTATGAAATTTGCTGTCTTGAGCTGTCACCAATCTGCAAGCTTCCTGACATTTTCTGGTTCCCTAAAGGTTTCTATTCCCAATTTCCTGACCAAAAGGCTGGGGCTTTAGATTCTCCACTCTATAGCATTTTGGTGTTTTTGTTTTGTTTTGTTTTGTTTTTTTCCTTCCCCATACTTCTGCTGGATACAGAGAGGGATTTTTCTTTTGAATCTCGGTGCCCATCAGCAGATGCTGATTTCAACTCTCAACTACAGTAAGATTTCTTGGGGCTAGTTCAGGAGAGAATGGAAGGAAAAATGGGTGAAAAATCTCTACAGAATTTTCTCCACATGGTTTGACTCTTAGAGCATCCATTTCTGCTCCTTAGAATAGAAAGAGAGGGATTCTACTGAAACTTTTTTCTGTTCTCATTTAGTGTGCACTCTGAGATTTGGGGCTGCCTTAGAGTTTAGGTTGAGAGATACCAGAAGAAAACATTTAATACCAATTTGACAGTATTTCATATTCTGGCATAGATCTCAATCTACCTACAACCAAATTTACCTCTCAGGGTCCTCAGATAGCTGCTTCTTGCAATATATTTAATGAGAGGACAGGACGGAGTGAGCTTCCTCTATGTGGAATTGGATGAAACTTCTTTCAGCACCAGAACTGCAATGCTTAGCCCCTATCTAAGAAAGCCCTCCCCAATATCATCTCTGGAGTAAGGATATTTAGAATGTATCAAGAACTAGCTGAATTAAGTGCTTATCCTTCCCCCCATCATTGTGTCAATTAGTAGAGTAAATAGGATTCTGACTTTTTTAAAACAAAAAATGACAGCTAGTGGTGGTAGCAGGAATAAACCATATACTTTCTGGTTAGTAGAGAAATCAGAATACAATTTCCAAAACTGAAGAGAAAGGAGAACTTAGCTTAAGAATGACCTATAAATGATACAAACATCTCTACCTTGCAGGGGTTTGGTTACTCCCACTGCATACACAAATAAGAATGGTTGCATAGAAGGTAAAGTTGTAGAGAGAAACTTGATTGAAAAAAATATGGTCAGAATGGTAATAATAAATTCAAAAGTTAGGGAGCTGAGTTGCTGCACTTTCCCTTGATGATAGGCTTTTTCCATGATACTTATATTTTGGCAATTGTATTTTTTCAGTGCACATGAAATTCTAAATATGCTCATGATTAAATTATATGATTCACCATAGCATTTCCAAACATTTTCCCCTACATTAGCCTAATAAGTTGTGAGAGTTACAAAGTGAAAGTTTCTGTAATAATGTTTACGTTTTACCTTTTTAGAGATTCACAAAGCACATTACTGTTATAAGTGTTCAGAGAAATCATTAAGTAAATGATTAAACTTTGTTGAACCTAGTGTGCTCTAATTTTATTAGACCAGAAAAGTCTTCTTTTGTCATTTAATACTTAATAAATTAAAATAAACTAGTTTTTTTCTGGAATACACTTGAAGATTTATATTGCTGAAACACAGTTGAGAATATGTGTCCTACATTAATTGAGGGGATTTCATCTTTAATTTGATAATTTATATTAACATATGAACAACATAAAAATAATATCCCACCAGGCAGTTTGAACAGATTCTACCATATCCATAGTTTCACTAAAATGTCAGAATATGAGACTTTGGAAATTAATACAAACACTGTCATTGATACAATTGGCAAGAGCAATAATTAGAAAAAATGATACAAATAGCATAACTATTAATAATGTTTGTAGATTTGCTCTTTCAATCAGCCAATCAGTAAGAATAAATCTCATAGTTCTGCTTGTCTCACCTTGTCTAGACAACTGATCAATTTTCTTTGAATTTTTAATCTTTCATTTGTAACTATTTCTAGATTCACAAAATAGTTACTGTACTAGTCAGGGTTCACTAGAGAGAAGGAGCCAATAGGATAAACACACACACACACACACACACACACACAACACACACACACAAATTGTTTAAAAGTATTGGCACATGATTCACGGAGCCTAAGAAGTCCCACGGGCTGCTGTCTACAAGCTGCAGACCAGGAAGGCTGCTAGTGGCATAGTTCAAAGGCCTGAGAGCTAGTGAACCAAAGATGTAGATTTCCATCTGAGTCTAATGGCCTAAGAATCAGCAGTACCAAGGGCAGGAGAACATGGTTGTGTCATCCCAACAGTCAAGCAGAAAGCGAAATCAATCTTCCCTCATCGTTTTGTTTTATTCAAGCCTTCAAGGAATTTGAGGATGACTACCCACAAGGGGAAGGGCCATCAGCTCTACTCACTTCACCAATTTAAATGTTAATATATTCTGGAAACACCCTCACAGGTACACACCAAAAAAAAATGTTCAATCATGAATATTCCATGGCCCGGTTGAGTCGACACATAAAATTAACCATCATAATTACAAACATGGTGTAAAAAATGACCATACACTTGTCACTCAGTTTTCCCTACTATGAATATCTAGCATTAATATTGGCACAGTATTATTAACTACAGACTTTATTTGGATTTCTCAAGTTTTTCTACTAATATATGTTTTCAGGTTACTGAATAGTACTCAGGATACTACATTGCATTTAATTATCATGTCTCCTCAGCCTCTTTCAATTTGTGACAGCTCTGCAATCTTTGTTTTTCATGACTTTGATGCTTTTGAAGAGTACTAGTCAGATTGTATAATTTTATGTATCATTTTAGGGATTATAATCTAATGCTCTCATTATTTTGTTGCCCATATTAAGCCAGCTTTTGCCATTTGGAGATCTTTCCAGATGGCTATGAATGATACCCGTATCCTTTTCACATGCTCACGACCTCTGGGTTTTTTGTTTGTTTGTGTTGGCTGTTGTTGCTTTTGTCTATGTATTTTTTTAAAAATCACTTCCTTACCTGATGGACCCATAAACATTTGGCCTCATTTTGACCTGTCATAAAAAATTTATCTAAATCTAGCTAAAGGTCTTAGTTTTGCAAGCTAATGCCATATTTTTCTGCTAGTAAATAAACAAAAGCAATTTTATTGTTCAGCAACCTTGCAGCCAGCAACTTAAGCCTCTTTTGCTGAGCTTATATTACAGCAACACTATCATTTGCAATTATTGTTATGATAATCACAATATTTTGTATCTCATACAAAAACCATTTGTCAATTGTTTGTGCTTTTTGTGATTGTGGAAGCTGGTTAAGCAAATCCCAAATCAATAAGGACAGTAGTCAGAAAGGAATATTATGAATAGTACAGAACTCTACCAGCGTGGACTAAAGGTATCATCCACAGGTGAACTTTCTTTTTTTCTTAGAAAGCCACAGCTCTGCTTTCAAGGTATTTCAACTTATTAAATCAGGCACACCCATATTACCTAGGGCAATTTTCCTCCCTAAAAGTTAAGTAATTAGATCTTTTAATTACACCTGTAATATCTTTTTTCAGCAATACTCAAATAACATGTGATCAAGTAACTGGAGACTGCATGTTACATCAAGAGTCATCACAATGCATGAGTTGTTATAATCACCATTCTGGGCACTAGATTACAAAAGCTTATTGCAACTGAAACTTTGTACCTTTTGATCAACATCTCCCCTTATTCTCTTCCTAAACATCCCTTCTCTTAACCATCATTCTACTCTTTATTTTAGTAAGTTTAACTTTGTCAAATTATACATGTAAGTGAGACTGTACCTGTCATTTCTCTTAGCATAATATCGTCCAGGCTCATCTATTTTGTCATAAATAATAGAATTTCATTCTTTTTAAAGACTAACTGGTATTCCATTGTGTGTGTGTGTGTGTGTGTGTGTACATACCACATTTTCTTTATTCATGGATGGATACCTAGATTGCTTCCAAATCTTAGCTATTGTGAATAATACTGCAATGAGCACTGTATTGTATATTATAAAATTGCTAAATAGTACATTTTAAATGTTTTCACTGTAAAAATAAAAATGCAACATGATGGATTTGTTAATTAATGTGATTTAATCATTCCAAATTGTAAACATATATCAAAAAATCATTTTGTATACTGTAAGGATATATAATTAATTTTTTTAAAAAAAAGCCTCCACAACCTCTAACTTGAATATTATTTCTATTATTTCAACCTCTCCTTGTCTTACTTTTTCTAATTTTAGTATAGCTTTAGAAAAAGATCAATACTTTGAAAATATGAAATATTTTCTCCAGAAATCATTGAAATTGTTTTATTTTAAAATTACATGATCTCAGATTACTCTCTAAATGTCATTTAACATTGAAACTAGAGTTACAATTAGTGGATATACAGAAAGGTGGAATTTCTTTAAAGATATGTCGTTAGCTTTGAGCTTAAGGACTCATGTTTAGCACCAGCAGACAGTGTTAACACATGATTAAAAAAAGTTGTAAGGTGTAACACAGGGACAATTATGAATAGAGTCAGTGCTAAAAAGATTGTGATTAAACTCTAAAATTTTAAATAAAGAACTTGAAAATCTATATTCAATATAATTTGGAAGGTATTTCCTTATTAATGTAAACTTTAGTGTATTATACTTTGTTATACATTAATTTCCTTGGAATACTACAGATTTTGAAGAATCTTAGACAGAACCAGAAGCGCAAAATTTAGAAAGGATAAATTAAATATATGTCTATGATTTCCCACTAGGTCTAAATCCAAGCATGATTTATGGATCTTTAATCAGTTTTTTAAATTAAATTTACATGAGTCCTAAGGTGTGATTGAGAAGTGTTTTTAATAGATATTTTTCTTAAAATAGGAAATATCTTTACACTAGCTTGAAACAGAAAGTTTAGATCAAATCAGTGACAGAAGCACAGGGAAATACTTCGGTAATTTTCTCTTTAGCACTTTGAAAGCTACTTTCTAGGACAACTTCTAAATGGGGAGCTCTAGATTTTTTTTTTCCATTTTTCACGAAAGAACTTAGCTGACAGTTTCCTGCTTCTTTGGCCAAAGTAATCTGTTTCAACTGCCTGACAAAAGGTGAATCTGTGTAGGTAAGAAGGAAGAAAGACTCAAGTGGATGTGATATTTCTATCATTTCTTGAAGTTTCCTCTCAATATCATCTAACTGAATTATTTGTATCACAAATACCTGAAGTGCCTGTTAAAAACCCAAATTCCTAGGTTCCAGCTCAGACTACAAAATCATCCTAGTGGGACACTGGATAATCTCCTGTGCCCTTAATCTTAAGAACTGCTGCCTTTAGGTAAAATTATTCCATAACGTAAGGCTTCAAATGCTTAAACTTTTGCAAAATACAAACTACAAAATGCATTTTTGAGTATTCTTCAGGAAAATAATGAGACAAAAATCAATTAAAAGTACACATCAACTAGTTTAGGTCATTCGAATTAATCACTCTGGGAAGGCTTCCTACCTCTCCTGTCAATTGAACAACTTATTTAAGGAGCTCTGTCAGGTACAATCCGCTTTACTTCACTTTGTCCCCCGCTGATACCGTTTTACAGGGGATTGCCAACATGCTGAGTGCCTGAAGGATCTAAACTCAGATTACAAAAGCAAACCCTGAATGCATGCTCTCTGGAAGGTAGACTCCTACCTGTTACAATACCAAGTGCTTAGGAGTGAGTCCAATAAGAGTGACACCACCTTGCAACTATTTCTTTTTATGAGATGTTCTTAATGCTGAGCCTCAGGTAAAGATTCTCACGGGCAGATTACAAGTGTTCAAAAGCTTGCTAGAGATCATAGCACAAAGCCATGCTGCGTACACATTCTGCAGCCAAAATTTCAAGTCTGGGTATGACCTAGAGATGAGAGGATAATTCAAATAGTGTCTTGTCCCATCCCGACCCCTATCAAATAATTGTTTCACTTTACTCTTGCTAAGGATCTTTTGAGCAGCGTTTAGATGCTATTTCTATAACTACAGGGCAAGGTAAATCCCTCTCATGGAGATAACTGTCCCAGATACTTTGCTATTTATGTCTGGAGTTTAAAACTTGAATTAGAAACTTTCATTTGTTTTCTTGCTGTTCAAAGACTGAAGCCAACTAATACGCTGTCAAAATGACTTTATAATGCAGCAGGCTGAGGATCCTAGTCTGAAACCTATTATAGAATGGTATGTAACTGAATTTTAAAATTCACAGCCACTCACTGCCTGACTGTAAAGGAAACATGGTGAGTTCCGTTGGAAATGTCAGCAGCCAGGCCTTTCCTCACACTTCCTCTCCTGAATCTCATCCCTGGAAAATTTACATAGTCTTATCAAAGCCACTCATGCCATATTACCCGAAGTAGCTCAGGCAATACAATTTCTAATTAGGAAAGATGTATTACAAACAAGACAGAGCTAACAAAGTATTGCTTCTTGCCAGTTTATAATTAAGGGTCCTCCCACCACCAGCTCATATGCAAGGCTTTTTATTTTTCTCTGTACTGAGTAGATTTTGGAGAGCTCACTCGTGCATTCTACCTTACCTTTTATTCTTAAGCAATCCAATAGTTGATTAAATTCAATACTGTTAAATATACTATGACCAATTCAGCCAACACAAAAATAATAAAAATAAGTCCTCAAAGATCTTACTTCTAAAATTGTGTGAGGGAAAACTCAGTAATTATGAAGAGAATGTAACGCTATATATTGTGTCTCAAAGGAGGAAAAAGTATCATTGAAGTTCATATGCAGACTATGACTTTCATATCATCAGAACTGATCCCAGCTTCCTCAAGGTGACCAGAAAAATACAAACTACAAACTCAGAAAATAATAAAAATATAGGTGTTCATATTTAGAGTAATAAAAGGACTTACAATTTTAGCACAATAATATCAAATCATAGTACATCAAGTTTGAGAGTATCTGTAAGAAGAGATTTTAAGTTTGAACTCTGTGAAATAACTTAGCCTCTCAAGTTATGGAGACAACACAGTCTAGAGTTTAAGAAGATGTACAGTGACAAAAGTCATAGTACTATTCCAATTTACCTTAAGTCAATTACTCTGGGGATCTTTAGTCAATTACTTTATTTTGAAGCCTCAGTTTCTACTTTATTAAAAGGGTAAAATGATAGTAAAGACTGAATTAAATGACAGAGAAAAGACTAGTGGTAATCTCTAGAGTTTGTTTCAAATGCTTAACATACAAATACATGTGTGCATACACACAGTCTTTAAAAAGCTTAGTAGTGTCTGCCATCCTAAATATTTGGAAAGCATAACTACTCTGAATTTGTCCAAGGAAAACCTCTAATCTCAGAGCAAAGAAATACTGGGAAATTTCTCATAAAATAATAAAGAACAATAATGTATTTGCTCTAGATTGGGTCACAAGTACAAATATCTATTGTTCACTTTCAAGTAAAAGAAAGGAGTGAGGTGAACCACCACAAGAGAAATATGTTTATTCCCATCGTTCTTGAAAACTACAGTCTTATGGGTCTATCTTCTGTCTTTTCTCTTGTGACAGAGACATAGTACAGATAATGTTACTCTACCATAAAAAAGCAATAGAACAAGGAAAACAATAAATGGCAACTGATACTCCATTGTGATGCTGGGAAGATAAAAGACAATGATGGGAACCATGTTAATTCAGACACATTATGTCCCTTCCAAAATGAGCTGCTGTTACTCAGATCTTGACAACTCTTATCCTGTGGAAATACAGATCTGGTGTTAGCAGATTTTTCAAGATAAGTTGGAAATCTAAATTTTTCTATAAAAGCTACTGGTTTAAATATTGAGTTAAACAAAATATACCAGTTCACACACATTCTGCTGAGCAGATGCGTCTGTGAAATTTCCCATAAGACAACTGTGTTATTGTTCTATCTGTTGCAATAATAAATGTGTGTGTTCAAGTCTTGTCTATGTATGTTACTACTAAAGGCAAAAGGCAGCAGGAAACACCTAAGTTTTTTGCTGTTTAATTCCTGCTACTCACTGTTTGTCCCAACATCCAGATAAAAATCAGAGGAGTAATGTTATCACATTTGGCATGACCTGTGAAAATTTGCATGCTATCTATAATTTAGTCTAAGACTTTAAATCTCAGCTCACATTAAAACTAGCCAAGTTTTCTGTATTTTTTAGTTGAAAATAGGATATCATTGTTATTTTAAAACCTTCTCTGAAAAATTGTATTACAGAGTTGCCCATAACTTCTCTAGTTTGGACTTATCATTTTATATGTAAGAATATTGAAGAAAAGAAGAAATAATATAGATATAATGGACTTTTTTTTTATGATATGGAGTTTATCTGTTGTTGCCCAGCCTGGAGTGCAATGGTGCAATCTCGGCTGACTGCAACCTTCGCCTCCTGGGTTCAACTGATTCTCCTGCCTCAGCTTCCCGAGTAACTGGGATTACAGGTGCCCGCCACCATGCCCAGCTAATTTTTTGTATTTTTAGTAGAGACAAGGTTTCACTATGTTGGTCAGGCTGGTCTTGAATTCCTGACCTCAGGCGATCCACCTGCCTCGTCCTCCCAAAGTGCTGGGATTATAGGAGTGAGCCACTGCACCTGACAAACTTATATTTTTATACATAAGAATATTGAAGACAAGAGGAAATAATATAGATATAATGGACTTATCTTTTTACACATAAGAACATTGAAGACAAGAGGAATCATATAGATATAATAGCCATTATATACTAATTCCACACTGTCTCCAATACTATGTGCTAAGTGATAGGGTTGGTGTATGGCTGCTGAAGGAACCTCTATTAGTCTAGAGTTAAATTTCCAGACATTATGGGTTTGCCTACTACTGTGGGCCTTCTAACTTTGCATAAATTATACAATGAACCAAAACAAAACAACTGTTGGAGTTATGGGCTTTATCTTCTTACATTATCTCAATAGCAAAATGTCAACCCATAAATTATTTTGAAGGCTACAATCTATGGGCTTGCTGTGTCAGGTGAAACACTAACATGTAGCTGAAATCACTGCCAAATACATCATTCTATTTTGGCTGACAACTATAGTGGTCCTGTTGAATCAAGTCCCTTTGTATTTAGAGTGCTGCATCTCTTGTGTAATGTAATGGGGGTAGGAACTCTTAGTTTTCTTCTTAGTTTTCTTTTTAGCAAACTCATAAGAGGAAAAGAAAAAAAAACATGATCTGGTTAGAAGAAAATATATAAGACCAAGGTGTAATCCAGACTCTTCAAGAATCACAAACTGGCACAGACACTTAGAGTAGTACCTTACACAATACAGTACCTCAAACTAAAAAGAAAAAAAAAAGAAAAAAGTTGCAATTATATTATTATTTCTAGCATTAAGTTTTCTCATTCATAAAAAGTGTTTTAGAACAGCAAGTGGAAAGAGTAAATTTTTATTATTTAAAAACATTTTATATGAGTTTAGAGCAAACACAACTTTGTCTGTAAAGGCCAGAGAGTAAATATCTAAGGCTTTGCCAGCCAGATGGTTTCTGTTGCAACTATTCAACTCTGCCATTATACTGGGAAAGCAGCCATAGGTGAATTAATATATAAACAAATGGGCGTGGCTCTGCTCTGGTCCAGTAAAACCTTATAAAAGCAGGCTGCAGACTGAATTGGACCCATGGATTATAATTTTCCAACCACTGTTGTAGTTAATAAATGCTTCCCAGTTTCTGAATATTGATTTAATTATCCATAGATATGTATCCCTAACAATAACAGTGATTCTCATATTATTCAAAATAAAAATAAAATAGGCAATATGCATAATTAGTAAAGTAAAATGGTCAAATTAAATCTATTTATAGTATTTTGGTGAGCTCATAAGCTAATAATAGAGAAAATAACATCCCACAAGAATTTGCCAAAAATGTGTTTTTTCCTTGATAACTTACTCAGTTTGGAAAAAGAAAGCTCAACCTATTATTTTTATTCCAGTGACTAAAATTAGCCAAAACAATGAGAAATAAAAATAAAAGTCACAGACATATTATACTGTAATGGATGCTCATTAAAATCACCTCATTTTTCTTGATTCCCAGCCTAGTTATTAAGCTGATCAATTTTTAGTAAGATTTCATTGAGACTGGGATTCCCACTTCATCAATTTCTGAATTTTATAAGACATTAATCCTTACGCACATTTTACCACTTATACCAGTACTGAATAATACGTGCCACAGCATATACACCTGTCTACACAATCCTCTACTAAACAGATGCAACACCTGCTGGTGAATATTGTTTAGGAGGATCTCGCTAACTCAAATTGTGATCCATGAACCAACAACATTTATGTCACCTGGGATCTTGTTAGAAAGCATAATACTGAATCAGAATCATGTGCAAATTAAAATTTAAGAACCACTGCTTATGACACACTCATAAGATATGCTCTGAGCTATGCAATAGAAATCTAAGATGACTTTATCATCTTATGTTTGTTTTAATTAGGAATTTATCTCATTTGCTCTTACAATTAGGGACATACACCTTGACTAAGACTACAATATGAATCTAACCAAATGGGGAAAATATTCTCAGGCAAGAAAATAAAAGTATACAATTGAAAAGTTATATGTTTCAATTGACAGCTGTTATATAATATTGAGGGAATCATTGTGCTCATGTAGTTAGTCTTACTATACAGTGCACTGGCCCAAGTTTTATTGTTGTTGTTGATTTTTATGCTAACAACAAAAATGTGAATGTTCTACAAGTGGAAACTGCCCAAAGAGAGGAATATTGACTGTGGAATGAGAGGACTAGAATAGAGGATGAGGGCTACATTTACATTAGAAAATCTTCTGTATTCCCCTTAACAGTCAAGTCAACAAAATTTTCTTTCAAACAATGGATAGCCAACTCCCCCTTTAAGAGCCCAGATATCATTTTAGAATATTACCCAGAGTAGACTACTTTGATTCTGATGCAGATTCTCTCTGAGTTACACATTGATACTAGGAGACTTACATGCTTTTACTATAGACCAGTGACCCTCAAAGTAAGTGGATGTGCACCTCCCAATAGGTGTGCTGGGTGATCCATAGGAAGCAGGAAAATATTAAGATTATATTTCTAATTATTTCCTTGACTCATATTTATTTAACTTCTCTTTTTATATTACTGATTAATATAATATCATGCACTAATACCTAAATTGATATTAAATAAATATACATGTATCGGAGATTCAGATTCTTTTTCTTTTTCTACTTACAATATTATGTTCAAAATATGGAGTCCTTCAGAGCAGAAAAACAAGAAAGTCTCAAGACATCTATTAAAATTTACTTGTATATTTATGAATTTGTGTATATATATAACATGTATATGAGAACAAAGTTAAAAAGCGTTTATTCTTTAACAAAAATGATCAATATTTTGGTGTTTTATTGTTTCATTTAGAAATCTAGTTTTTTGGGTTTCTTTTGTTGTTGTTGTTGTTTTTAGATGGAGTCTTTCTTGCTCTGTTGCCCAGGCTGGAGTGCAGTGGCATGATCTCGGCTAACTGCAACCTCTGCCTCACAGGTTCAAGCAATTCTGCCTCAGCTTCTCAAGTAGCTGGGACTACAGGCGAGCGCCACAACACCTGGCTAATGTTTGTATTTTTAGTAGAGATGGGGTTTCACCATATTGGCCAGGCTGTTCTCAAACTCCAGACCTTGTGGCCAGGCTGCTCTCAAATTCGTGACTTTGTGATCCACCCGCCTCGGCCTCCCAAAGTGCTAGGATTACAGGTAAGAGCCACCGCGCCCGGCAGAAATCTAGGTTTTTAGGGGAGCATTATTTTCTTACATTATATAATGTAAGAGCCACTGACGTCATTTGGTACAAAAATCTGGATTTATAATTCTTATAATAAAAAACCCAAAAGGCCACTCTTTCTATAAGCAAGTGCTATTGGTTGCAATCAAGATGACATATAGGATCTTAAATGAGTAAAGTATAGTCATTTTCACACATACAACATATAGTTAAACTCACTTTGACTCCTATTATCCTCACTAGATGCTTATTCTTTTTTTTATATAATGAGTCAATATACTAGTCCTCAATTTATTTTTCCAATGTTTCTATACTAGCTATCAGTTTCAGATATAAATTGAAAATCTTTAAAATAAGTTTCATCCTCAGCTGTCCTAACTGCTATGCATGCCAAAATACTTGCTAAACTGAAGTCAGTAACTGCCTTAAATCTGTTCCTTCTGAATATGTAGCTGAATTTTATAAATTTAATGTTTAAATTTAATGGAAATAAATACAGATGCTTTTAAATAAAACAAAAAGTGCTATTTTGTGCTTTGAAGAATGTGACAGGAATGAAACATGATAAATTTGATCAATTTCAACTGCCCGCATCCTTGTTGTTCTGTGTTTATAAGCATTCAAGATAACTTTTCCACACTTACAATATTGAAATTTCTATTAAAAAAAGGGTTGATCAACAGTTTTGTTGATATATGTACATCAGCCCAAGACACATGCCTATAATTAACTCTACTTTCAGAACAGTAAAACTACAATAATGCCCCATAATTGGATTTGTAGAGATATTGGCAGTTTCAAAGTACCTTAGTAAGTTTTTTAGAAATTTTTAGCAAAACCTTTAGGAGGTAGTTTGACTAGAATTAAAACAAATACAAATGCCCTTTGATGGATTTCAATCAAAGGTAGAAAAGAATTCCACTGAAATCCCAAAGATCAGGATCATACTGGCTATTAGCATAATTTTGGAACTTTTCGTTATACTTCAACAAAATCATGATACACATACTGCTCTGAACTATTTTAGCTTTAATTTTCATGGTTTTTTAATATCCCCTATTGCATTTTAGGCTCTTAGTTTTGTACCTGTTTTTCCATTTACATAATATAGTCTCCTATAATTGAGGTTAATACTATATTTAGATACCTATATATGTGCATTCATAAATACAGTCTTATACAACAGGGGTCCCCAATCCCTGGGCCATGGATTGGTACCTGTGAGGAATGGTGCCTCATAGCAGGAGATGAGTGACAGGCAAGTGAACATTACTGTCTAAGCTTCGCCTACTTGTCAGATCAGCGGTGGCCTTAGATTTTAAAAGGAACACGGATCCTATTGTGAACTGCACATGTGAGGGATCTAGGTTGCGTGCTCCACATGAGAATTCAACTAATAATGCCTGAGGATCTGAGGTAGAACAGTTTCATCCCAAGATCACCACCCTGCCCCACCCCCAGGTCCATGGAAAAATTGTTTTTTAAGAAACCGGTCCCTGGTGCCAAAAAGATTGGGGACCGCTGTTATACAAATGAAGTGCTATAGACTTTAATGGCTTTTGTAAGATAATCTCTAATTAATTAAAGTTAAAATAACTATTTGGGAGCTGAAAAACTTAAGTTTGAATCCACCACACTAACTAACGGCCTAACTGGGTACAAATGTCAATTAACTTTCTGCACCTCAGTTCATTATGTATAAAAAGGAGACAAAACCAAATTTATGGACTTGCAGTAATACTCTGAATTACAAAATAGATCATTTTTAATCTAAAATCTCCAACAAGATGTGACTTGTTACCAGTAATGTCACAAAATAGAGCAGCATTCAAGAATTAAGCTTTATAAGTCTTCTTATTTGGCTCAACATCAACTTAATTTCAATGTGCATGTGTATGTGTGTATGTGTGTATGTATGTGTCTATATACCATAAAAATTTATTTTAAAATTTTGAAGTAGACTTCATCAATACTTTTCATTGTTTCCTCCCTAGGCCACAGATTCTAATTTGGTTTGTCAACGTACCACTATTCATTACATAACTTCTATGAAATAACAAAAGTATTATACAGCATGTAAGCATTCAAATTTTTTTAATTCTGTTAAAAGGATTTTCTTATTCATACTCATATTGTCCACTAATCAGTGCTTAATATAAACATTCTCTGCCTGAAAAAAATATTGGTGCACAAATATTTAGAGAAACATGAAAAGGATGGATTTATAACCATTAGTGGAAGGATTGCTTTTTCAAAAAGACAGTCATTTCAAATGTATATTTAGACAACTATAAATTATGATGCTCTTAATTTAGAAAGTAATGATAAAGTAGTTCTTAGTGAAGAGAAACACAAGTCCCAAAAGAATCTCCTTAAAATACTATTTGTAAATACATTACAAATTTGTCAGACCTTTATTTGCCATACTTCATAGAACATTTTAAATTTTAGTATAAGTAAAGGGTAAGATGAGAAAACAAAAGTAATAAGATTGAGATTGCATACATATTTCCTTCCAAATGTAATGAGCATACACGGAATATTCTAACTAAACTAAACTGAAAAAGGTTTGTCCCTTGCCACGTTATCTACCACTGATCCATATAGCAACAGTAGATCTTTTTCCAAATGCCATGAGATATATATGATGCTTCAAAAATGCCAACTGTGAAAGAAGACAAAAAAGCTAATGTGTGATAAACTCAATGGAATTCCAAAACACCTGGTTTTCTTGTGCAACTACTGGTTTAGTCATTATGATAGAGGAATAGAAAGTTTTTGGTTTTAAATAGTTTAAATGTGGCCTAGCAATATGCAATTGTTAATGATTGCTAGGAAATAACCAGGTGGGTTGATAGCAATTTGGAATGTCATAATTTTAAGAAAAATATGCAATTTAAAAATAATTTTAAATTCAAAAAGTGTAACCAGAAAATGTTCCAGCTAACACTATAAACCTATATGAACAATTTCACAATGTTTAACTCTTATCAAAATAATCAGTTAAATACATTCATTTAGATAACAATGTTAATATTCTTACCAAAAAAACACCCTTGCTTGACTGTTGACTTATATATTAGTTGATTCTCACGTAGCAATAAAGACATACCTGAGACTGGGTAATTTATAAAGAAAAGAAGTTTACTTGGCTCACAGTTCTGCAAGCTGTAGGGGAAGCATAGCAACTTCTCCTTCTGGGGAGGCCTCAGAAAGCTTCCAGTCATGGTGGAAGGCAAAGGGGGACTAGGCGTCTTACACGGGCAGAAACAGGAGAAAGGAAACTATCACACATTTTTAAACTAACAGATCTTATGAGAATTCACTCCCCATTGCGAGGACAGTTCCAAAAAAATTGCATTTAAACCATTCATGAGAAATCTACCCTCATGATCCAACCACTTTCCACTAGGCCCCATCTCCAGCACTGGGGATTATGTTTCAACATGAGATTTGGGCGGGAACAACATCCAAACTGCATCAGCTGAATTTATTGAAGTGTGTAGACACACACTTTAAAATAATAGATGCTAAACATATGTTATGTATGCAGGCCTTGTATGCAGAGAGATGAAAAATACTAGCAGTCAAATAAAGCAAAGCTGTACCTAGTATAGATTTATTCATTTATTTATAAATGTATTTATTTGTAAATGTATTTATTTATGTATTTATTTTTACTACATTTTAAGTAGTATTAGAGGCTTAGAGCATACTTCCTCTCATAATTTCCCATGTGTGGTGTGCTTCTATGTGTGTATGTACATATACAAGTTTTTAATTCTCAGATTCTGCTGAAATGCTGAAAAAACTTCATGATGATATTAAATTTGGCACTTTCCAATAACTCCCACTTTTTTGGCCTTGCAGACACTGGAAAGACATTAAATGGAATTAACTATGGAAAGTCCCTGGGATTCTTCAGTTGAGTACTCCTTTCCCCAGACTTGTGCATGGAAATCTCCTTAAAGATTTACATTGCTAAATTAAAGATTGAAAAATCTAAGAAAATAAGTAATAAACTAAAGCTTTAAAATATATTATAGATAGCTCCTAAAGTTTGTGGTCCCAACAGGCCTAACTCAATGCAGTGGATTAGCTTGCAGTTATATGAACAAAATTACCGGACCATGGCATGGTTTGTTTGGTGAGCTCAACCGTCTTATCTGATTTGAATTATCCCACAGTCACTCTAATCAATTCAGCTGAGATCAGTGGTTAAATATGGCTGAAAAAAAAAATCAACCATGAAGAGGTCAATTTAGAGACAGCCTAAAGATACAGACATACTGTGGGGAGAACAGATTCTAATGATATCAAAAATGAATAAAACAGCTGAAAATAAGGTACAATAAAATAGAATTATTTTAACACTTGAAATCCTCTCTCTCTCTCTCTCTCTCTCTGTGTGTGTGTGTGTGTGTGTGTGTGTGTGTGTGTATAACTTGCAAGAAGCAATTTCACAAGATAATATGGACTTTTCTCTAATTCAACAGCCACTTCTTTCTGTATGAATTTTTAGTAAAGACAGGAAAAATAAATCACAATTTATATAGAAATTTTCTCTAGAAATATCTTCTATTTACACCACCTATTCACTCTTCATTCAGAGAGTAATGGAAAGCATAATCCTCTGCTAAGTTTGCTGTGGAAAATCCCATTGCATCTCAAAGCAGTAATCTTTCTAGTCAAAAGATAACATTTTTAAAGGTTGAATTGGACCCCTGTGTTTTTCTTAACTAGACACCTGAGAATGAAAAAACGCAACTGTCAAGATATCCTGGCTGGCGTTACAGGAAACTTAATCCACTTACGCACTAGTGTGATGTTCTGCTAGCAGTAAGCCAGAACATACTAATTAAATGCTTCGATTCTTTATTTAAAAGTTTCATTCTTTCACCCCCGCCCTCACTCAGAAAATGATGTCCAGTGCAAATTGTTTTCGGGTATTTGAAAACAAAGTAAGAAAAAAGAAAGTGAGCAAATTCCTTAGAAACTAGGTAAGTAAAGAAACATATTACAAGCTACATAATTGTAACTATAAAACAAAACACAAAAAAATGAAAACATCCTGAAGACATAAGAAACATTTAAATTATTTTAATATAAAATATTTCAAACAGATCCCATGTAGTTAACTGAATTTGTTTAGAACTAAGGACACACCTACAAACCAAACAACAAGTAAGTGACAAAATTTCAAAGAGCTAACTTTGGAAGTAAAAAAAGTTTGACACGTCAGACGGAGACTGGTATTGTCATTACAGAATCTCCCTGCATTTAAAAAGTGTATCATACGTATGAACACTAGTTAAAAGATGGTCTTTCTTTCTATAGAGAACACAACCTATCCATATAAAGTAGATGAGACTGAAGTCTTAGCCAAACTTTCAAAATAAGACAGTTTTTCATTTTCTTTCCATCAAATCTAGCATCAATAACTTTAGAATGAAAATCTATTCCATATGTGTCTATGTACATACTTGTTTGAACAAACATATTGTTATACATAGTTTATATGTGTGTAAGTAATCTTTTGTACTTATGCAGCAACCTGCTGTCATTAGTTTTCTCAAGCACTATTCAGCAATTTGCTTTGTTTTCTCAAAAATCAATGAAGAAATGGGGAATGTTCCTTAAAGAGCAAAGGCTGACATTACAGTGTTCATTATTGAGCACCACCTGACATAACTAGATAAAAAAGAACTATGGACTGATCTTGCAGTAAGAACTATATCAAATGGAAAATATTTACTGTTCCTATTAAAAATGAATTAACCCAAACAGACAGCCTTTTAATTGAAATCTTTATCACATTTTCTTCCTATTTAAATGCAAATGTAAAATCCTTTTACAAACTAATAGAAATCAGAAACTGAAAACTGAACTACAACTTTCTAATGATATAGTCACCTAAAATAAGTAGGTTAAACATAACATATGAAATACTAAAAGCACTAACGTGACTTTTACAGAATTCAATATATTTTTTCTATTATTTTAAGAATTTCTAAAATAATTGCTTACTTCAAGCATTGAGCTTTATTTTTCATGCCAATTGATATTTCAAATATTTTTCAATTCCTTTTTAGAATCAGAGAAAATAATATTTGTCTTTATATGTTGCTATCTACATCACTCTAATCTGCATTATAACACTTCTTTCTATATGAAGTACTAATAAATGCTTATATTGTGAACATATTGTTTGTTTAAGCTTAAGCAGATCAATGCATAAGTTAGGTACTATGACCAGAAGTTGTGACTTAGCCACAGCCTGAAAGAGAAATAAAATTTGAAAATTTCTTTATGGTTCCACCTGCAAATATATATACATATATTTTTGTACATATATGTATACAAAAATTTTGTCTATATATGTATATATGTGTATATATATACAAATTTTATATTCAGGATTCAGTTGCATTGAATGGATAAATTGGAGGTTACACTGTGCAGTATCTCTGGAACTTTGCTGTATAAAATTTTCATCAAATTTCTTTAAACTTTATGAACTTAAATTTCTGATTAGTTATTATAACAGCTTTTTAAAAAGTCTAATATTTGGGGGAGTTATGCAAGCTGAAATTCAAAGGTACCTGTTTCTTACATAAAGTACTATAGTTCTGTAGGGGGCAAGCTGGAATCACACTTTAGATTTCTTGACTACAGGCCAGCCTGTAGAATTTGATGCAATGTATAGCTCTCAGATAGTTGATTTAGTGTTTAACTGTACAAACATGCTATATTATACATTTGCTTTGGCCTCTTGTTCACTAGTTAGCTTCCAGATGTGAAGCAAGTGATCTTACCAGTGAGGAAGAGAAGATTCACTGTGCTGAGTAAGGATGAGGATGTTACTAGAAAGTAGCATCTTGATTATTTTACTCCCTCTACTCCTGATGCACACTTAACACTACTTAATATAAAATATACACAGTGGCCCTCAGAATACAAGTTTTTCAAAACATTAATCCCTTTAATGCAAAAGTTTGCATTGACAGATCTAAATCATTCACAAGATCTTGAATTTTAAAATTAAAATGAAATACATACTTATACACATTAGTTGCAAAATGTTTATAGTACAAATCTGTATATTTCTGGTTGCTCAACATTTGAAGATCAAAAACAAAAACAAGACCCCCATGACCTGTATATTGTATTTTATTGATATCCCTTAAGTTTCTTTTGATATCCAATAAGTTTTCTGCTGTCTCTATCCCCCAGCATTGATCTGTTGAAGAAACTAATCATTTGTCTAGGAGAGTTTTGCCAAGTCCTCTGAATTTGTAGCATGTTTTTCATAATAATCTTTGTGGAAGTGTTTATCAAACATTTTTGCAGCCAGGGTATAGGTATGTGACCCATGCGTGGCCCATCGGTCACTCTCACCTTGACTTGTGAGCTAATATGAAAGAAGCAAGGTCTGTAGAGAACTCTCTTGGCTTCAGGGACCACATTGTGATATCTGGGATCTCAAGGCAGCAAATTTAGTGGGGATTCCTGGTAGGTATCATTACCAGCTATGCTGGAGGGGCACCTGCAAATGCTGGTGTCCAGTGGCCCTGGAAGCAAAGTACTTCCTGCTTAGAATCTGTGATGTGATTTGGACACCAGTTCTGGACAAAGAGTTTTCTATATCCCTGTCCATTTTCCTAAGTTTGGTACTCTGGGCTTGTGGCAATTCAGTGACTCCCCACGATTTCCTTCAATAAATGTACATTCTGCATAAATCAGAGATGATATCTGCTTCTTGCCAATAAGAGCTTTGAAAAATATAATGCCCAATAAAAATGCAAAGCACTGTTAAAAGTTCTTAAGTAAAAACTAAAATAAAGAGGGGGAAAAACCTGGCCTTAAATTGAGCAAACCACAATTTAGTTGAGAATTAGGGAAATAATTATCAGATGGAAATTACTAAAAGTCACTAGGAGACTTTGACAATTCATTTGTCTAACAGGGCTTACTCCAACGTTGATTGTTTGTTCCTTAATGTAGGGAGGCTGGGCAAGCCATAGCTGATTACCTGATTACTGTTCTCAAGAGGCTCACCCGGGAGCAGTGTAGAGGCTCCTTTTCTTAACCTTTTAAAGGAAGATCCTAACTCCGTGCTTCTTGAATATAAGAAACAGTGCAGTCTGTGCCTGGAAGAAACATCTCAGCTTTGTGATTTCCTAAGAATTTGCTTTACATAGACCACTAATGAGAGTTGCTGAGTCCATCCCATAATTCTGTCTTAATGTAATTAGGGCCATAAGAATCAAGTAAAATCTTCGGTCACATGATTGTGAGCCTAATGGAAAAATATGTTTGCGTGTGTTCGTGTGTGCATATGTGTGTGTGTGTCTGTGAGTTTGTGTGTGTCTTTTCTGTTGGTTTGTGTAGACACAGGTAATATAAAGCTATAATAATTCCAAGGGATATTCTTCATCTCCCTTCTCTGTGTTTTTCCTATGTCCTGTTTCTCACAGATTCTATTTTTTTGTTTGTTTGTTTTATTCCCTAATTTTGGAATACTATCTCCTGCAGTGGCTTTCAGAGAAAAGATATATGAAATTGAATTTTATCTGGACATTCAGAGCTTTAAAAAATCTTTTTGCTATTGATATTTTCAAACACATACAAAGGGAGAAAAGATAACGCACTCATCTTCCAATGCTCATCACGAAGCCTTACACCAATCAACTTCCTGCTATATTGTTTAATCTACTCATACCCCTTCATACTTTTTTTCGCAGGGAAGAAGGGAAAGGACTGATTTTTTTTTAAAAAAATGCCTGAAATCATATGATGTCAATTGTAAATATTTCAGAATGCATGTATCTCTTATAAAAGCTACTTTAAAAAAATGAGAACACAGTGGCAATAGTACAACCAAAAAATTAAATAGTTCTTTAATATTATTTAATAACCAAGTCATGCTCAGTTTTCCCTGTTTCTATTGTTTTAAGTTGGCTGATATGAATAAAGTTTAAAAAAAAAACACAAGGACCCTATGATCTGCATATTCCATTTTGTTCATATCTCTTAAGTTTCTTTTGATATCCACAAATTTTTCTGTTGACTCTATAACCCAGGATTAATTTATTGAAGAAAATCATCATTTGTCTAGCAGAGTTTTGCCAATTCTATCTTACTGACCTTAACATGTTCTATTGCTCCCTGATCTTCTAGCTTCTAGGGTTGCTCTGAGAAGTTCAAAGAACACCTCATATATTCTCTTTCATCTGCTTCCAATGACATTGTAGAATATTTATTTTGCTCCTTTAAAATGGCATATATTAAGCAAGACGTTGTCTCTAAAAAATAATTATAAAGTAAAATAAAATGGGATACATTAATTTGGCGTTATTTTCATCTACTTTGTCAGTCATTCTGTGGACTCTTTCCACTTGGAAACTATATATTTTCTTTAATATTGATGATTTCACTTCTGCTTTCTCAGTTCTTTTTTTGAATTTCATAAATTTTTATATTGGGACTTCCAGAGTGATTCTTCATATTTCTTGTGAATTCTATCTTTTTTTCATATCTTTGCCTTTTTGATGTACTTCAGAAAGGTAGCAACATTCGATCTTCCTAGTCTTCTAATAAGGTTTTGTTTTGGACTGATGTCTTTTTAATTTTCAGGAACTCTATTCTCTTCTTTTATAGCACCTTTTTCTTGTTTCATGAATATAACACCTACTCTTATCTTTCTGAGGATATCAGTAATTTTAATTTCATAATCACTTCCTAGTCTTTAGTACCTCCAAGTTGCTATTTGTTTGTTTGTTTGCCTATTTTGGTGTTTGTCTTTCATGTTAAAAGGTTTCTATGTATACTTATTTATCTCAGACTTTCTTCTCAGGCTTCAAAAGAAATTATTGTAAGCTCTTTGCTGGTATAAAGTTTACTACCTGTGGGCTTCTCTGTAAGGTTTTCTGGTTGGACCATTTTATCTTAATATGAATGTATTCTAATTCTCTTTTTAGGCTTTTCAGATACTTCAGAAAGCACTTTTCCTGAATACCCTATAGAAAATTGTAGGAAGTAGAAGGCTTGTATCTCCGCTTTGGTGTACAAATGTTCAATTATTTGACTTGTATTAAGTATGAAATATCTGCTCTTCACATTCCCTAGTGTTCCCCTTTGTAGAGACACCCTCTGCTTTATGGAATGCTAAGAATAAGTCAACAGTTTTCTTTAGAGATTAGGAAGAATTATTGTTGCAGAATCTAGATGGAGGTTCTGACACCAAGTTGATGTACAGGATATTTATTGAGGTGCTTCTTTGGGTTCAAGCCCTGTAGATGGGAGAGGAAGAAATTATGTTTGGGCAGAGGGAGAAATCCAGCTGTGATACTGGCCCAAAGATAGATTGGCTGACCCCACAGAGAGCTCTGGAACTAGAACAGTCCTTCAGAGTTGTTCCCCGTTGGACTTAGATAGTTAGACCTTACCCTACTGCATTTATTAGCCATTAGATGTAGGCCACAGAACGCTGAGATTGCTTTCTGTAGCTGAGACAATCCCTGAGGATGCTGACACCTGATGTCTGTCTGAGGCAGTACTCACAGCACTGGGTAAACAAGTCCTTCTTTGAAGAAAAACCCACCCTGGCATTACAGTGTCTGGTGGCACAGGGATTCATAGAGCTACATGCAGGGGTGGGAAGCATGTCTGTGGGGGGATGGATCCTAACTGCTTCTTCAGCCATCTTTCAAACAATCCTCTCTGCCTTTACCCTCAATTCAAGAAACATCCAATGTTGCCCATCTGTACATATTTAGGGTTCTATGGTGTAAACGTGGTTCTCAGCCTTCCTCAATGCCAGTTTAGAATTTAGCTCTATTAGGCTGTGTCAGTTCCATGCATCTGTCACTCTAGATTCCAAAAAGTTAGTTGCTGTTTTATCTTTTCCTGTTTTCTTTATCCTTGTGGGCTTATGAGTCTTTGAATCTTTAGCTCTTATTTTAGTGGAAAGCAAAAACATGAATGTGTCTAAACTTCATCTTTATACATACACCCTGGCTTCACCATCAATATGCAAAATTATGTGCTTCCCTCTGTTTCACTTTTTGTTTAATTTTTTCAAAAGTTTACTATGCATTTTAGGAATTTAGAAACTTACACAATTCTCTTTCCCTGTATATACAGGAATTAAGAGGAAATTATTTTTTAAATGTCATCTCTAAGTTTGGAATTTTTCTAAGCACAAATATTTAATAATCTCTAATAGCTTCAATAAGTATTTCTCTAAATATTAGAAAAGAAGCACTTTGGGAGGCCGAGGCGGGTGGATCACTTGAGGTCAGGAGTTCAAGACCAGCCTAGCCAACATGATGATACCCCATTTGTACTAAAAATACAAAAAAAAAATTAGCCAAGAGTGGTGGCACACACCTCTAATCCCAGCTACTCAGGAGGCTGAGGCAGGAGAATCACTTGAACCCAGGAGGCAGAGGTTACAGTGAGCTGAGATCATGCCATTGCATGCCAGCCTGGGCAACAGAGCGAGACTCTGTCTCAAAAAAGAAAGAAAAGAAAAGAATATGCTTTCACCTTGTCCATCCAGATGCATTCTATTTTAAGATGTTTTAAGGTAGCTGTGACAGAGGGATATACTTCTTTCCAATTTGGATCTCTCTAAATTATCATTTTCCAACTACTGGGATCTGAACAAAAACTATTCAGAGTAAGTAGTTAGGATTTATCTCTCAAAATGAATTCTATGTATTGTGTCCAACTTGGAGTTTTCCAGTCCATTTTAAAGGAGGAGGTAGTATTGACTTCCTCCATTCCCTGTCCCTAGGAAGAATCATAATTTATATTTAAAGGTCTTCGTGTAAAATAAATGGCATTTGTATTTTTGCTCAGAATTTAACCTTCTCGCATACTTGAAGCTTGAGGTAAATATTTTTAGATTGCTCTTGGTTTTGAAATTTATTTTCAAAACACTCTTTCAAAACACTCCTAAAGATTTTAATTAATAACCATCTGTAATAAGTGTCCATGTAGCAAGTGGATACATGACCTGTACTAAGTTTTGCCCTTTAAATCACTTTTCTATTGAATTTGCCATTTCCTGCCTACATCTCAGTTTTGAAATATATATATATACACACACATATAAATATATATACATATATATACATACAAAAAAGAACAAATATTTAGAAAAGGAATAGAGATTAGTAATTCAGTTACCATAACACTAATGCTGCTGCTGAGTCCAATGGAAGGGAACATTTATCATTTGTCACAAAATAACAATATTAAGATCTGTCTGAGTAATCCACAAGCCATAGAAATAACTTAGTGTGGTTCTTGAGTTCACTAGCTCAGGTCAATCTTGTGAATATGCAAACCCTGCAAGTGCCGATGTGAAAGGAGAGTACTGTGCCCGGCTATGGGAAAGAGATTCACTCATTATAATACTAAATACATGGAGTGAATCATACATCACACCGGGTGATATAAGCAGACATATAGAAGGATATACTTATATATAAGTAAGCTAAAGCTGACAACATTTTTTTTTCCTTCCTGGAAATCTAGTAAGTGCTGAATAAGCTTTTTATTTGATCTTCCTTTAATGCAAGCATCAGCTGTTCCGTATAGAGGGAGCTGACAGAGGGGAAAAAAATCCAACTCCATCTCCCAACACTTGTCTCTAAAAGGTTCCTTTCTAGTAAATGGCAGTCTATTAAGGTTCTTCCTAGACTTAATCAAAGTGCTGTACAGAAAGATCTGCCTCTGTGTGAACAGCTCTCTACTCTCTCAGTGAGAGCCCAGGTCTCTAATTTTGTTGCTGGCCTAGTCCTGCTAAGCCCACACTCTGCACAGTGTGTGGCTTCTCACTCCCCGCACTCCCCGTGGTTCTCAGTGGCAACAGGAACCTGGGGGAGAGGCTGCAGTGCCAGCCTGGCAGGCAGGCATGCTGTCAACATTGCCTTCCTCTCTTCTCTGCAAATAAGGGGCTAAATCCAATTGACACACACTGAAGTAAACAGGCAGTGACATATTTGTAGACAAATTGTCATACTGTAGATTATTCACAAAACAAATTGTTTTTGATTCACACTCATAGATTGAGGGGAAAAATATCTGCCAGCACTAAACAGCTGCTCCCTTTTCAAGGGAAACAAGCATTTAATGAAAAAGTTAATTTAAAAATAATGTCCTACTGTTGCTAAAATTCCTTAGGGAAAATGTTTAACACTGCTCAAAACTAGAGGAAAAGATATATTTTCATGTCCATGTAGAACTATCCTAGTTTCTCTAGGGAGTGCAATAGATCTGCAGTTGTATTCTTAGAATTATTCAAATTTTTTTTTAGCGTTCAGAGAATATTTGTAATCATAAAATAATATAATAATAATTATCCATGTTTTTTTTTCCTGTGACCTTCTTCTCATTCATCAAACACTTAATGGTTGCCTTAACATAAGATATGAGATTAAAAGAATTTATCTCATCTTCATGGGGAGTCTACTTTGTTAATGAATGCACAAGCATATATCCCTGGTGGCTCTTTTAGAATCACCTGGAAGGCATTAAGGAAGCTGCCTAGACTGAGAATTGACATGGATTCCATCACCATCTTAAGAGCAGGTTGGCTTTCACCAAGACCATGACTCATTATGCTTGCTGTAGGGGGTGACATCACCTTTTACGGCTGTCTCTTCTCTTTAAGAAAACAATCTTTACTGACATTTGTGTTAGTCACTCCTCTAATTCTACATGTCTTACACTGCTACAACAAAATATCATAGACTGAGAGGCTTAAACCCCAGACATTCTGGAGCATGGAAATTCTAAGATCTGGGTGTCTGTGGCTGGTTTCTGGTAAAGGCTGTCTTCCCGGCTATCAGAAGGCTGTTTTCTTACTGTATCCTCACACGGCAGAGAAACAGAGAGCTCTGCTGTCTCTTCCTCTTCTAAGGCCACTAGTCCAATCATGGAAGCTCTACTCTCACAACCTCATCTAAACCTAATTACCCCCAAAACGGCCGCATCTCCTAACCCCATCACATTGGGAGTGAGGGCCTTAATATATGAATTTGGAGTAGTAGGGGGTGGTGGGACAAGCATTTAGTTCATAATAACATCATTGATTATAAGCAAACTTCAGTTCCCCGCTGCCTAATTCCAGACCTGCATTCCACTGGACTTATACAGTTTCCTAATTCTATAATTTCTTTCTTAATTTTTTTCAAAGGAAATCTCATTTCCTTTATTTTATTTCTTTTGATTTAGCTGTAAGGGGTCAACTGACTAATCTGACCAATAAATTTGAAACTGTTATATATTCAGAGATGAGAGTTACAGGATAACTTCCAAGTAATGTTTGTGCAGGCTGATCATTTTAACCTATACAATTTTTTAAAAAAGAAAAAGTAAATACATTTTAGGTAGTCTAACCTATTAGTGCTACTCCAGTCATTCTCTGCAGGCTTCAATCTAGCTTAATCTAATCTACCACCTTGTAGAACGAATTTTGCTCCAGGGTGCCTCTCTTCCTTGCCTTCCCATATTAAGTTGTGAAAAATATATCTAATTTTAGCCATTAACATTCTTTGGGTCTGATCAGATAAACCAAATATGGCAAATCTAGTTAATATTTTGTAACTTATGTCCCATCTTTTAGCATTGCTATTTAAAACTCATCTTTTCTCAATCTCTCTTAATCTTATTTCCTCTTTAATGGCATTATGACTGAATACCTTATCTACACTCATTGCTTTCTATAATTTACACTATACAGCATTGTTGTCTTGAATTTTTTAATACTTTAAAATATTGAGAGTATATATCTCATATAATGTTTTCCCACTAAAGAAAATAATTTATATGTAATTTAAAAGCATTTCAAACATTAATTTTCTTCTACATTTCTGTTTATTATCTTCAATATTTGATCCCAAATACAGCATCTAATGATTTCTTCTTAGGGCAAATAATTAAGAACATAGTGTTTGTCAAAATGTGTCAAAACCAGGAAGAACCTTGTAACATTTTTGAAGTTGTTATTCTCTATTATAGACAGTGATTGCATTATTTTCAGAGAAGAAGGAAAACATTGTCTCACTGTACTTCTGGCCTCTCTTATTTACACTCCTGTTTATTTATCCATATAATAATATTTTCCCTCAAAATATTTTAATATCTTTAAGTCATTTTTCTCCTCCATTAGAAAATTCTTTCCAGAAAGGAGATAATTTACTACATGTAAAATGACTTATATTGACTTACTGATAAAAACAGCCCAGTAATAAGAATCTCTTCTTTCCTTTCATCTGTACTGTCTCCAGAGCACTGTCTCAACCTGCCCTAGAAGTACTACCACCAGAGAATTGATCTCCTCCACTGGGTGATCCTAACTGTCATTTCCGAAATAACTAGAAAGAAGAGAGGGAACATAGAAAGGAATTCCACACTTTCTCGCAAAACAGCATCTTTATCTTTGACTCTATAAAGGTGATGAAATATCAGTACAATGACTGACACTAATATTTATTAACATAAATGAGTAAAACAGAATATTTTGAGATGTACATAGTCTTAGGGGAGAATCAGACATGGAAATAAAATATTAATGAGATAAACATAATAATAAATGCATATACAAAGTTTTATAGTTGCAAAGAGCTAGAATGAAATAATATTTTGGTGGTGAGAGTGTAGGAAAGCTTCACCAAAGAGATGATATATAATTTCAGTAGTATTGGATGTGGAGACCTCCACGTGTTGCTTGAGTAAAGACATTAATATGAGAAATAGCATGGAGTATTCAAGAGGCAGGCATTGGTAGGATTTGGCTCAAGAAGAGCATTGCTCTATCTCAGGAAATGAGAAGAAATAAAGCTATGCTGTTTCCTGCACAGGCCACACATAAAAAATCTGGAAATCAAACTCCTCAAAGTTTGAATTTTATCATGATGTAAGGGATTGAGATGTGATTTATGATTATCCAGCTGAGAATCTAACCTGAGGGAAGGCAGTTTAGATTAATGTTTAAACATTTGGGCTTTGAAGTCATACAGAGCTGTATTTGAGGCCTGACTCTATCACTCATGAGTTGTTTAGGGTAATTCGTTTAAATTCTTTAGGCTTTAACTTCTTATTTGCAAAGTAAGAATAATAATACTTTTATTTTCTATCCTATGGAGACTTGTGAGGAGTCAATGAGATAATATATTAGAATTTAGCAATACTCTGAACATGGTAAGTGCTCAGAAAATAACTGTTATTCTTTATCTCCATAGAAAAAAGATAAAACAAGGTCGTTGCATCACAGAGTTCCATTGTTTTGTAGCTCAAGTATTAAAAATGTTTTGCTTATGTTGGTTTTGTCTGTTGGAATAGGAAGAATAGCAGGTTAGCCAGCGGTAAGGTCAGAATAGAAAGTCCATATACCTTCCTAGTCACTACGTGAATCAGCCTTCGTGGAACGGGTGTGGGTAAACAGGCTCAGTAGCAAAAAATCAAGAAGTATCATGAAATGTTAATATCTCGAGCTCAGCTTGACTCTGTTTCTGCCTCTCTAGTGCTTACACTATTGCTCTAAACATGTCTCCTCTAGTTAGATGGGTTCTAAACTAAACTCATTATCTAATCCCTACAACATTTCCACTTCAACACCCAAACAACTCTGCTCAAATTAGAGAATTAAAATTGCCAGTAAGTATTGATCATTAAATCCTGTGGATTTTGCTTTCAAACACATATTCCTCTCTTCACTTCCACCCCAGGTGTTGAGCCACCATTGCTCTTGTTGGGTTATTTCAACATACTAGTAACTATCTGTATTTCCTCCAATCTATCTTTATACAACTGGTCGAGTTGTGACTTTTGTGGTTTTTTTTCAGTTTTATTTCAGGTTCGGGGGTACATATGAAGTTTTGTTACATAGGCAAACTCATGTCATGGGAGTTTGTTGTATAGATTATTTCATCATTTAGGTATTAAGCCCAATAACCAATAGCTATCTTTCCTGCACCTCTCCCTCCTTCCAACCTTCACCCTCAAGTAGACCCCAGTATCTGTTGTTTCCTTCTTTGTGTTCATAAGTTCTCATCAAATGAGAATATTTGGAGTATTTGGTCTTCTGTTCCAGAATTAGTTTGCTGAAGGGTAATGGCCTCCGGTTGCATCCATGATCCCACAAAAAGACATGATCTTATTTTTTATGGCTGCATAGTATTTCATGGTATAGAGGTAGCACATTTTCTTTATCCATTCTGTCATTGATAGGTATTTAGTTTGCTTCTATGTCTTTGCTATTGTGAATCGTGCTGCAATGAACATTTGTGTGCATGAGTCTTTATGGTAGAATGATTTATATTTTTCTGGGTATATACCCAGTAATGGGATTGCTCAGTCGAATGGTAGTTCTGCTTTTAGCTCTTTAAAGAATCTCCATACTGCTTTCAAAAATGGTTGAATTAATTTACACTCCTACCAACAGCGTATAAGTGTTCCCTTTTCTCTGCAACCTCGCCAGCATCTGTTATTTTTTGACTTTTTGATAATAGCCATTCTGACTGCATAATATATTCTTTTCACTCCATAATCTAACACCTGTCTAATTCTTTAGACCCATCATTACCTCCTCTAATCTTGGCTCATTTCAGCTGAGGCTACAATATATTCTCTGTTTTAGGAAAATGTGTATTGACTTAGGAGGTAATATGGTTTGGCTGTATCTCCACCCAAATCACATCTGGAACTGTAGTTCCCATATTCCCTGTGTGTCCTGGGAGAGACCCAGTGGGAAGTAATTGAATCGTGGGGTTGGTTACCTCCATGTTGTTCTCGGAATAGTGAGTGAATTCTCATGAGATATGCTGGTTTTGTAAGGGGCTTTCCCCCTACTTCACTCTGCACTTCTCTTTCCTTCCACCATGTGAAGAAGAACAAGTTTGCTTCCCCTTCTTCCATAATTATAAGTTTCCCAAGACCTCCCCAGCAATGCTGAACTATGACTCAATTAAAACTCTTTCCTTTTTAAATTATCCAGTTTTGGGTATGTCTTTATTAGTAGTGTGAGAATGCACAAACACAGTAAATTGTTTTGCTCACAAAACTACCAGGTAGTGAGGCATTGCTGTAAAGATACCCAAAAATGCGGAAGTAACTTTGGAACTGAGTAAAAGGCAGAGTTTGGAACCATTTGGAAGGCTTAAAAGAAGATAGGAAAATGTGGAAAAGTTTGGAACTTCCTATGGACTTGGAGGGCTCAGAAGACAGGGAGATGTGTTAAAGTTTGAAACTTCCTAGAGACTTGTTGAATGACTTTGACCAATATTCTGATAATGATATAGAAAATAAGTCCAAACTGAGGTGGTCTCAGATGGAGATGAGAAACTTGTTGGGAACTGGAAAAAAGGTGACTCTTGTTATGCTTTAGCAAAGGGACTGGCGGAATTTTGTCCATGCCTAGAGATCAATGGAACTTTGAATTTGAGAGAGATGATTTAGGGTATCTGGCAGAAGAAATTTCTAAGCAGTAAAGTGTTCAAGAGGTGACAGAACACAAAAGTTTGGAAAATTTGGCAGGGTGCAGTGGCTCATGCCTGTAATCCCAACACTTTGGGAAGCCGAGATGGGCGGATCACGAGGTCAGGAGATCGAGATCATCCTGGCTGACACGGTGAAACCCCGTCTTTCCTAAAAAAAAAAAAAAAAAAAAAAAAAAAATCAGCCGGGCATGGTGGTGGGCACCTGTAGTCCCAGCTACTCAGGAGGCTGAGGCAGAAGAATGGTGAGAACCCGGGAGGCAGAGCTTGCAGTGAGCTGAGATCAGGCCACTGGACTCCAGCCTGAGCGACAGAGCAAGACTCCATCTCAAAAAAAAAAAAAAAAAAGTTTGGAAAATTTGCAGATTGAAGATGCAGTAGAAAAGAAAAAACCCATTTTCTGGGGAGAAATTTAAGCTAGCAGCAGAAATTTGCTTAAGTAATGTGGAACCAAATGATGTTAATCACCAAGACAATGGGGAAAGCATCTCCAGGGCATGTCAGAGACATTCATGGCAGCCCCTCACATCCCAGGCCCGGAGGCCTAAGAGAAAAAAAATGGTTTCATGGGCCGGGACCAAGGTGCCCTTGCTGTATGTAGCCTATGTACTTGTTGCCCTGTGTCCCAGCTGCTCCAGCCTTGGCTAAAAGAGGTCAAAATACAGCTAAGGCCATGACTTCAGTGGACCTCCACCTAGATTTTAGAGGATGTATGAAAACACATGGATATCCAAGAAGAAGTTTATTGCAGGGGCAGGGCCCTCATAGAGAACCTCTACTAGAGCAGTGCAAAAGGGAAATTTGGGGTTGGAGACCCCAAACAGAGTCCCCACTGGGGCACTGCCTAGTGGAGCTATGAGAAGAGGGCCACTGTCCTCCAGACCCCAGAATGGTAGATCTACCGACAGCTTGCATTGTGCACCTGGAAAAGCCACAGACACTCAATGCCAGCTCATGAAATCAGGCAGAAGGGGGGCTGAACCCTGCAAAGCCACAGGGGCAGAGCTACCCAAGGCTGTGGGAGCCAACCTCTTGCATCAGCATGACCTGGATGTGGATTATGGAGTCAAAGGAGATCATTTTGGAACTTTAAGGTTTAATGATGGCACTATTGGATTTTGGACTTGCATGGGGTAGATCTTTTATTTTGGCCAATTTCTCCCATTTGGAACGGGTTTATTTACCCAGATCCTATACTCCCATTATATCCAGGAAGTAACTAAATTGCTTTTGATTTTACAGGCTCATAAGTGAAACGTACTTGCCTTGTCTCAAATGAGACTTTGCACTTGGACTTTTGGGTTAATGCTGGAATGAGTTAAGAGTTTGGGGGACTGCTGGAAGGGCATGATTGTGTCTTGAATTGTTAGGACATGAGATTTGGGAGGGGCCAAGAGTAGAATGATATGGTTTAACTGTGTCCCCACCCAAATCTCATCTTGAACTGTAGTTCCCATTATTTCCACATGTTATGGGAGGGATCCAGTGGGAAGTAATTGAATCATGGGGGGCAGTTACCTCCATGCTGTTCTCATGATGATGAGCGAGTTCTCAGGAAACCTTCACTTCTCCTTGATGCAACCATGTGAAGAAGGACATGTTTGCTTCCCCTTCAGCCATGTTTGTAAGTTTTATGAGCGATGAAATGACACAGCACTAAAAAAGGCCCTTAGAGTTTACTTGGAAATATAATATGACTTTATAAGCTTATTTACATAGGAAAATATGATGCCCTGAATTTCAAACAAAAATGTGTAAGTGAATGTTTAAAAAAAGTCTTAAAGTTGTCTATTATATCTCACTTAGCATGATAAAATTATCTACTTTATGATTTTGTATTCTAGAAATAAGTTTCTGCACACTTGAAATATTCAGATGATAATTTAAATTGCTAAAGAGCACTGAAAATTTAAATTATTCATTCATGATAGTCAGTGTTTCATACCACTTAGAGCATCTGTGAGGTCAAACTGGCCATAGAAGCCTTCAGTTTTCTGTTCCTTTATGACACGATTCCAGATCAACTTTTGCCCTCTCACCTTCTCTCTCAGTTAGGGGCTATCACACCATAATAGAATATTGCTTATTTCTTTCTAATTATTACCATCAAAATAAAATATTTTAATATAAAGTTATGTGCAAGGGGCCAGCTGAGTGTTGAACCTATGCATGTTTGCCTACAAACCTGTCAGAGAGCTCTCAAAGGGAGTATGACCTTACTCCAAAGGGCACGAAGAATGAAGGGAATACCTATTTATGCTTTGGCTATTATCACCCACATTTACATAGGATTGGAGGAGCAAAGCAGAAGATGGAAAATGAGAGAATGAGAGTGGCCACACATAGAGTGGCTATCTCCTTTTTCTTACTGCTCAGAGCAGTACAGAGGTAACATGAAACCAAAAGAGAGAATCATAGTAGTGATCAGTTCTTTAAGTCGAGCTAAGAGTACATATCACGTTTACTGGAGGAAGGAGAACTAGGGAAACCAAAAAGTAGGAAGATTAACTTCTATTTTATTAACAAGACGTGACACTTGTCTCAGACTTTACTTCATTCAATCTTCCCAGCAAAGGGTAGGCATCTATACCCAAATTAACTGTTTTTTTCCTCAGATTCTGTATCCTGAGACTTTTCTGAAGTTGCTTATCAGCTTAAGGAGATTTTGGGCTGAGACAATGGGGTTTTCTAGATATACTATCATGTCATCTGCAAACAGGGACAATTTGACTTCCTCTTTTCCTAATTGAATACCCTTTATTCCCTTCTCTTGCCTAATTGCCCTGGCCAGAACTTCCAACACTATGTTGAATAGAAGTGGTGAGAGAGGGCATCCCTGTCTTGTGCCAGTTTTCAAAGGGAATGCTTCCAGTTTTTGCCCATTCAGTATGATATTGGCTGTGGGTTTGTCATAGATAGCTCTTATTATTTTGAGATACGTCCCATCAATACCTAATTTATTGAGAGTTTTTAGCATGAAGGGTTGTTGAGTTTTGTCAAAGGCCTTTTCTGCATCTATTGAGATAATGATGTGGTTTTTGTCTTTGGTTCTGTTTATACGCTGGATTACATTTATTGATTTGCATATATTGAACCAGCCTTGCATCCCAGGGATGAAGCCCACTTGATCATGGTGGATAAGCTTTTTGATGTGCTGCTGGATTCTGTTTGCCAGTATTTTATTGAGGATTTTTGCGTCAATGTTCATCAGGGATATTGGTCTAAAATTCTCTTTTTTTGTTGTGTCTCTGCCAGGCTTTGGTATCAGGATGATGCTGGCCTCATAAAATGAGTTAGGGAGGATTCCCTCTTTTTCTATTGATTGGAATAGTTTCAGAAGGAATGGTGCCAGTTCCTCCTTGTACCTCTGGTAGAATTCGGCTGTGAATCCATCTGGTCCCGGACTCTTTTTGGTTGGTAAGCTATTGATTATTGCCACAATTTCAGCTCCTGTTATTGGTCTATTCAGAGATTCAACTTCTTCCTGGTTTAGTCTTGGGAGGGTGTATGTGTTGAGGAATTTATCCATTTCTTCTACATTTTCTAGTTTATTTGCATAGAGGTGTTTGTAGTATTCTCTGATGGTAGTATGTATTTCTGTGGGATCGGTGGTGACATCCCTTTTATCATTTTTTATTGCATCTATTTGATTCTTCTCTCTTTTTTTCTTTATTAATCTTGCTAGTGGTCTATCAATTTTGTTGATCCTTTCAAAAAACCAGCTCCTGGATTCATTAATTTTTTGAAGGGTTTTTTGTGTCTCTATTTCCTTCAGTTCTGCTCTGATTTTAGTTATTTCTTGCCTTCTGCTAGCTTTTGAATGTGTTTGCTCTTGCTTTTCTAGTTCTTTTAATTGTGATGTTAGGGTGTCAATTTTAGATCTTTCCTGCTTTCTCTTGTGGGCATTTAGTGCTATAAATTTCCCTCTACACACTGCTTTGAATGCATCCCAGAGATTCTGGTATGTTGTGTCTTGGTTCTCGTTGGTTTCAAAGAACATCTTTATTTCTGCCTTCATTTCGTTATGTACGCAGTAGTCATTCAGGAGCAGGTTGTTCAGTTTCCATGTAGTTGGGCGGTTTTCAGTGAGATTCTTAATCCTGAGGTCTAGCTTGATTGCACTGTGATCTGAGAGATAGTTTGTTATAATTTCTGTTCTTTTACATTTATTGAGGAGAGCTTTATTTCCAAGTATGTGGTCAATTTTGGAATAGGTGCGGTGTGGTGCTGAAAAAAATGTATATTCTGTTGATTTGGAGTGGAGAGTTCTGTAGATGTCTATTAGGTCCACTTGGTGCAGAGGTGAGTTCAATTCCTGGGTATCCTTGTTGACTTTCTGTCTCGTTGATCTGTCTAATGTTGACAGTGGGGTGTTAAAGTCTCCTATTATTAATGTGTGGGAGTCTAAGTCTCTTTGTAGGTCACTCAGGACTTGCTTTATGAATCTGGGTGCTCCTGTATTGGGTGCATATATATTTAGGATAGTTAGCTCTTCTTGTTGAATTAATCCCTTTACCATTATGTAATGGCCTTCTTTGTCTCTTTTGATCTTTGTTGGTTTAAAGTCTGTTTTATCAGAGACTAGGATTGCAACCCCTGCCTTTTTTTGTTTTCCATTTGCTTGGTAGATCTTCCTCCATCCTTTTATTTTGAGCCTATGTGTGTCTCTGCATGTGAGATGGGTTTCCTGAATACAGCACACTGATGGGTCTTGAGTCTTTATCCAATTTGCCAGTCTGTGTCTTTTAATTGGAGCATTTAGTCCATTTACATTTAAAGTTAATATAGTTATGTGTGAATTTGATCCTGTCATTATGATGTTAGCTGGTTATTTTGCTCGTTAGTTGATGCAGTCTCTTCCTAGTCTCGATGGTCTTTACAATTTGGCATGATTTTGCCGTGGCTGGTACCGGTTGTGCCTTTCCATGTTTAGCGCTTCCTTCAGGAGCTCTTTTAGGGCAGGCCTGGTGGTGACAAAATCTCTCAGCATTTGCTTGTCTGTAAAGGATTTTATTTCTCCTTCACTTATGAAGCTTAGTTTGGCTGGATAGGATATTCTGGGTTGAAAATTCTTTTCTTTAAGAATGTTGAATATTGGCCCCCACTCTCTTCTGGCTTGTAGAGTTTCTGACGAGAGATCTGCTGTTAGTCTGATGGGCTTCCCTTTGAGGGTAACCCGACCTTTCTCTCTGGCTGCCCTTAACATTTTTTCCTTCATTTCAACTTTGGTGAATCTGACAATTATGTGTCTTGGAGTTGCTCTTCTCGAGGAGTATCTTTGTGGCGTTCTCTGTATTTCCTGAAACTGAATGTCGGCCTGCCTTGCTAGATTGGGGAAGTTCTCCTGGATAATATCCTGCAGAGTGTTTTCCAACTTGTTTCCATTCTCCCTGTCACTTTCAGGTACACCAATCAGACGTAGATTTGGTCTTTTCACATAGTCCCACATTTCTTGGAGGCTTTGCTTGTTTCTTTCTATTCTTTTTTCTCTAAACTTCCCTTCTCTCTTCATTTCATTCATTTCATCTTCCAGGGCTGATACCCTTTCTTCTATTTGATCGCATCGGCTCCTGAGGCTTCTGCATTCTTCACGTAGTTCTCGAGCCTTGGTTTTCAGCTCCATCAGCTCCTTTAAGCACTTCTCTGTATTGGTTATTCTAGTTATACATTCTTCTAAATTTTTTTCAAAGTTTTCAACTTCTTTGCCTTTGGTTTGAATATCCTCCCGTAGCTCGGAGTAATTTGATCGTCTGAAGCCTTCTTCTCTCAGCTCATCAAAGTCATTCTCCGTCCAGCTTTGTTCCGTTGCTGGTGAGGAACTGCGTTCCTTTGGAGGAGGAGAGGTACTCTACTTTTTAGAGCTTCCAGGTTTTCTGCTCTGTTTTTTCCCCATCTTTGTGGTTTTATCTACTTTTGGTCTTTGATGATGGTGATGTACAGAGGGTTTTTGGTGTGGTTGTCCTTTCTGTTAGTTTTCCTCAGGTTCAATAAAATATATTGAATAATGCAAATAAAGAGTCTGTTTTTATTGTTTTCCAAAATTAAAACTTATTTAACCATATTTTATTACATTATTGTTTTATATTATAGGATTTTTTTCATTCTATAAGTGAAGCCCTTAATGATTTAAAGTGCCAAACCTAGACTTAACCAAATTTTTCACTGAGTACCTGAAGAGAAGTGAGTAAATGGAGTAGTTTATGAGTTAATAATAGAGACCTCATTTTAGAATTAATGAAAGAACAAAAATTACTCACTGATCCATATAAAGTAGAATTGTCCTAAGATGAGCAATAAAACACTGATATAGACATAAAATAAAATGTAAATGAACAAAATAAGCTTTTTAATGTACGTTGCTTCATCTCTGTTGTGTAATTTTTTTCATTGTTCCTATATCTTGATCATTAGACTAATTTTTTTTAAACAATTAGTATGCATTGTTGGCATTTAAATTCTAAGCATGGCATCTTGGCACTTTAAGGAGACACATCATGAAAGTCACATCAGTTAGCTAAAGTAATTAATGTTTAGCAATTTTTCTTGATATCCTTCATTTCTCACTCCATCTCCTTGATGGTTGGTTATAGCATTAAAATGTTGATATTTCTCCATGCTTCATATCCAAAGGCGTTTATGAACTTAATTTGCCTTTTACATTCTCATTTACACAAATTTATGGTAGGATGAAGTTGTACACATGGTAACTTCTACCAGCCTGGAGCACCAGCTGGTGGTACTTGGTTGTTAAATAATCACCCAGTTTTGTTTTTGTCATCTGGAGGAAAGAGGATTAATAATACATTAAAAATAAGAATTTTATGAATAATGATACTGGGCATAATGTCCTTGATAATATCTACTGAGGAGTAATGTTAATCATCATTAAACATTTCTCATCTTCTCTATAGATTGATTAAACTGATTAATGAGAACAAATTTGCACATGAGTTTAGCAGGTGGACTGAAAAAGCATACTAGTAGGTGGGAATGAGGTCATGAAATGCTAAGTTAAGAATGACTATGGACTGTGTACTGTAACACACCCACTTGAATGATATGTCATAGGTATTTTTATAACCTTTGCTGTATTATTAACTAAAAGTAAACTCGCTTGGTTTCTTTCCATGCTGAATATTGTCTTTTATTCCTTTCAAGCAGTTTTCTTGTGTTTATATTAATTCAAATAATAATTCCAAAATTGTTTGAATAAAATTTTATGAAACTTTCCAAAATTATCCACACAAACTTATAAGAAGGTCATCAATATTCAATTTCACAAATAAGGCAGCCAAGGCATAAGGAGTATTTCAGTCAAAATTACAAAGCCAACAAACGGGAGAATTTGGACTAGAATTCAGTCTCTTGAAATAAACCCATCGTTCTACATACACTGACCCATAGGCAATAGAATTAGAGACACAGATCATTGGCATTAATTACAAATGATCTGTGATTTTTGTTGTCTCTCCTGAATGCCATAGCCCTTATTTACCCTTCTTGCATATCTATCATATTAATGATTTAGTTAGTTAACATATGTGTTTATCAGTTCACAATTAAAAGGCTGTGTTTTCATTGTTTTTTTTTTCCCTAGTTTCCATAGTAATCATTGGATATAGCCACCTAATGAGTAGAGTTGCATTCTACACTCACTACAAGACAGTGGAACCATAGAGTTGCATTCTACACTCACTACAAGACAGTGGAACCAAGACAACAGCCTCACTACAACAATTTGTTAAAATGAGCAATGTAATTTCCATTTAAAGTATTACCTGTAAAAGTATGTCCATCCTAATTCTTAGATTTAACCCTATGGAAAACAAATAAATAAAGCAATAAAAAGGGAATTCCATGACAAAAATAGTCATCTTCAATGAAGTGTGAAATAATCACAAATAATGATTGTAAAGTGAAATTATACTAATCAAACCAAATATTCACATATCAAAGTAGGAATGGGAACCTAGAAGTTACTGGCCAAAGTAGAAAAAGAAAAAGAGGAAGACAAAGAGAGAGAAAGAAAGAGAGTTCAAAGGAAAGAAGTGGGGAGATAGAAAGAGAGAGATAAAGAGAAATCAATCAATCAATCAATCAATCAATCAATCTCTGGAAGCAAACAACAATAAGACTAATGAAACATTTAATGATATGGGATTCATTTTTTAAAATGAATATTCTATTATTTGTTAAAAAAGAACACCCAAACCCATATACTCTATCATGTGTGTGTGTGTTTGTGTGTGTGTGTGTGTGTCTCTCTTTGTCTGTGTATATGTATATGACTAATTGGAAGTTAAAGCAAAAGAAAAAACCTAACTACTTGGAAAGTACAAATCAAAAGAAATCAATAATGCTATTATTAATGAGAAATGAGGTCAAATTTAATAAGAGCATAAAATGAAACAAAGATAGTTTTATAATAAGCAGTAAAAATCTACAATAATAATCATTATAAAATTTTATGTGTGAGACTAGAATTTATATAGCAAACTTTTCAAAAATAAAAAGGAATAAACAAAACTTAAGTACAAAGGATTAAACAAAACAGTTGTAGTAAACTGAAATTCTGTCTATTCCTGATTATGTAGACACAAATGAGTAAATATATTGGAGACATTAATAACATTTAGAATACTGTACACTAATAAAGATACAATTCTTTTTATCTCTCTCTCTCCCTCTTTTCACACCCTTCAACACACACATACATTTAAATGTATTTTATGCCCTGAACATCAATAATGCACTTTCTTTTCCTATGCCCATTATAATGGTTAATTTTACATGTCAACTTGATTGGGCTACAGGATGCCCAGATATTTGGTCAAACATTATTCTGGATGTAGCTTTGAGGTTAATTTAGGATTAGATTAACATTTGAATTGGTAAGCACTGTAAAGCAGATTGCTCTCCCTAATGCATGGATTTGATCAAATTAATTGCATTCCAAATAGAAGAAAAAGGCTGAGTAAGAGGAAACATCTCCTGCCTGATTGCTTGAGCTGGACCTCAGTGTTTTCCTGCCCTAAGACTGGCATTTACACAAACTCCCCTGGCTGCCAGGCCTTCAGATTCTAACTGAAACTACCCCATCAGCACTGTTGGGTCTCCAGCACACTAACTGCAGATCTTGGGACTTCTCAGCCTCCAGAATTCCAAGAGCCATTTCCATATAATGTCTCTTTCTCTATATCTATATCTATACCTCTACCTTATTTGTTCTGTTTCTTTGTAGAATACTGATTAATAATGTAAACCATGAAACGTGAAAAGAGACCATGACTATTCTTCATACTTTAAGGAAGTCTATAAGACTAGAAATAGTATAATATACACCATGTTTTCTGGCCATAATATAGTGAGGTTACCAGTTAATAAAAATATTAATAAACATTTCAATAACCTTAAATTTACCACAAAAAAACCCCAAAGACGTAGATTTCTCTTTTTAAAAATTCATGTTGGCAGAGTGAAAATCAATACCTAAATTTGCATATTAACTGGAAAAATATATAATGACAACACGGTGTTTTCATAATTGAGGAAGTTAAAAGAAAATTTATGCTCATAACACTTTCATTTATATATATTTTAAAAAATGACTTAGACATTCAACTAAGAATGATGGAGAAGGCCAAAATAAATGTAAGGAAAGACAAAAAATTAATAAAAATGAAAACAGAAATAAGTTAACAAAAAATATATAATACATACAAATAATAGAATATTAAATATATAACAAAATTAATAAAGAAAAAGATAAGTAATTATAAAAGCATACAATTAAAAATAAAAATGACTAAGTAATCAGAATAAAAGCATATTGAAATTTGTTAAATAATGTTCAAATAAATTTGAAAATCCCAAGTAGGGATCATTCTAGAAATGTAAGTATGATACAAAGTTATAAATTATCTATACATCTAGATTGATTTACCCACCTGTAAAAAATTATGGTAACATTTCCATACAGCTGGAAATCTTGTATTAATAAATAACAGAAAAATAAAAATGACAAAGTCAACAGAATAAAAGGACATTGGAATTTGTTAAATAATGCTCAAATAAATTTGAAAATCTTGGTTGAAAAAAACAATATTCTGAGAAAATATATATGTCTATAATTTTCTATAGAAGAGCCAGAAAACAAATTGGCCAGTGATCATGGAAAGAATAGAACATTATGTGAGGGTTCTTTTCTTCCTATTAGCATAAATGGCAAGCAGTTTGGCGAATAAATTTTACTAAATTGTCAAAACAGATAACCACATAATTAGGGTTAAAAATTCTAAAGCCTGAAGAGGGAGGAAATATCTTACATTCATTATTCTGAGTCTCCAAAATTTAAGGTCAAAAAATTCTAAGAATGGAGGTGAAACAAGACCAATTTTGCTTTTGAAAGACAATATAAAATGCTAAACACAAGTATTGCAGATGTAATATAGCTGCATAGCATTAATTCATTTAGAGCAAATAGGGATCATTCTAGAAATGTAAGTATGATATAATATTAGAAACTATTGGATTTATTTATCCATCTGTAAAAACTATAATAACACTTTCACAGCGCTGAAAAATCTTATAATAAACTATATTCATTCCAGATTTTTAAATTAATAACTCAAACAATAGGTGTGTACCTTTCTTTGAAAAAATGACTATATTTCAAATCCAACATGATCATCGTGTATAGCAAATTAATGCCAGAAAAATTCTTATTGAAGTTAAAGCAATATTAAATGTTTCAAGTCACGAAAATGATACTAGAGAAAAATGTAGAAATTTAGTAAGACGAAGTCAAAATTGTTCTCAAGAAATATATTTCATGTTTGAAAATCCAGAATAATGACTGAAAAACTGTTAGAAATAAAAAAGAAGACAATTACTTGTCTTTTTGTGAAATTAAGATATAAAAATCAATACTTTGGTTATATGAAAACAAAAATCTATTTCAACACATAATAAACAACTTTTAAAATATAACACTGAAGTTATAACACCTAGAGAAAATGTAAAGTATAAAAACATTTGTATAATAAATGGAATAAATAGAAATGTCTATAAAGAGTAGAATATATATATTATAGTCAGTTCATAAAATAAAATAAAGTAACTAAGAGTAGTAAAATAGAGGTCGGGCAGCCAAGATGGCCAAATAGGAACAGCTCTGTCTACAGCTCCCAGCGTGAGCGACCCAGAAGACGGGTGATTTCTGCATTTCCATCTGAGGTACCGGGTTCATCTCACTAGGGAGTGCCAGACAGTGGGCACAGGACAGTGGGTGCAGCGCAACATGCACGAGCCGAAGCAGGGTGAGGCATTGCCTTACTCGGAAGCGCAAGGGGTCAGGGAGTTCCCTTTCCTACTCAAAGAAAGGGGTGACAGAAGGCACCTGGAAAATCGGGTCACTCCCACCCTAATACTGTGCTTTCCCGATGGGCTTAAAAAACGGCACACCAGGAGATTATATCCTGCACCTGACTCGGAGGGTCCTATGCCCACGGAGTCTCGCTGATTGCTACCACAGCAGTCTGAGATCAAACTGCAAGGCGGCAGCGAGGCTTGGGGAGGGGCGCCCGCCATTGCCCGGGCTTGCTTAGGTAAACAAAGCAGCCAGGAAGCTCGAACTGGGTGGAGCCCACCACAGCTCAAGAGGGCCTGCCTGCCTCTGTAGGCTCCACCTCTGGGGGCAGGGCCCAGACAAACAAAAAGACAGCAGTAACCTCTGCAGACTTAAATGTCCCTGTCTGACAGCTTTGAAGAGAGCAGTAGTTCTCCCAGCACACAGCTGGAGATCTGAGAACGGGCAGACTGCCTCCTCAAGTGGGTCCCTGACCCCTGACCCCTGAGCAGCCTAACTGGGAGGCACCCCCCAGTAGGGGCAGACTGACACCTCACATGGCTGGGTACTCCTCTCAGACAAAACTTCCAGAGGAACGATCAGACAGCAGCATTCATGGTTCACGAAAATCTGCTGTTCTGCGGCCACGACTGCTGATACCCAGGGAAACAGGGTCTGGAGTGGACCTTAGCAAACTCCAACAGACTTGCAGGTGAGGGTCCTGTCTGTTAGAAGGAAAACTAACAAACAGAAAGGACATCCACACCAAAAACCCTTCTGTACATCACCATCATCAAAGACCAAAAGTAGATAAAACCACAAAGATGGGGAAAAAACAGAGCAGAAAAACTGGAAACTCTAAAAAGCAGAGCACCTCTCCTTCTCCAAAGGAATGCAGTTCCTCACCAGCAATGGAACAAAGCTGGATGGAGAATGACTTTGACGAGTTCAGAGAAGAAGGCTTCAGACGATCAAACTACTCCGAGCTACAGGAGGAAATTCAAACCAAAGGCAAAGAAGTTAAAAACTTTGAAAAAAAATTTAGAAGAATGTGTAACTAGAATAACCAATACAGAGAAGCGCTTAAAGGAGCTGATGGAGCTGAAAACCAAGGCTCGAGAACTACGTGAAGAATGCAGAAGCCTCAGGAGCCGATGCGACCAACTGGAAGAAAGGGTATCAGTGACGGAAGACGAAATGAATGAAATGAAGCGAGAAGGGAAGTTCAGAGAAAAAAGAATAAAAAGAAACGAACAAAGCCTCCAAGAAATATGGGACTATGTGAAAAGACAAAATCTGCGTCTGATTGGTGTATCTGAAAGTGACAGGGAGAATGGAACCAAGTTGGAAAACACTCTGCAGGATATTATCCAGGAGAACTTCCCCAATCTAGCAAGGCAGGCCAACATTCAGATTCAGGAAATACAGAGAACGCCACAAAGATACTCCTCGAGAAGAGCAACTCCAAGACACATAATTGTCAGATTCACCAAAGTTGAAATGGAGGAAAAAATGTTAAGGGCAGCCAGAGAGAAAGGTCGGGTTACCCACAAAGGGAAGCCCATCAGACTAACAGCAGATCTCTCGTCAGAAACTCTACAAGCCAGAAGAGAGTGGGGGCCAATATTCAACATTCTTAAAGAAAAGAATTTTCAACCCAGAATATCCTATCCAGCCAAACTAAGCTTCATAAGTGAAGGAGAAATAAAATCCTTTACGGACAAGCAAATGCTGAGAGATTTTGTCACCACCAGGCCTGCCCTAAAAGAGCTCCTGAAGGAAGCGCTAAACATGGAAAGGCACAACTGGTACCAGCCACGGCAAAATCATGCCAAATTGTAAAGACCATCGAGGCTAGGAAGAGACTGCATCAACTAACGAGCAAAATAACCAGCTAACATCATAATGACAGGATCAAATTCACACATAACTATATTAACTTTAAATGTAAATGGACTAAATGCTCCAATTAAAAGACACAGACTGGCAAATTGGATAAAGACTCAAGACCCATCAGTGTGCTGTATTCAGGAAACCCATCTCACATGCAGAGACACACATAGGCTCAAAATAAAAGGATGGAGGAAGATCTACCAAGCAAATGGAAAACAAAAAAAGGCAGGGGTTGCAATCCTAGTCTCTGATAAAACAGACTTTAAACCAACAAAGATCAAAAGAGACAAAGAAGGCCATTACATAATGGTAAAGGGATTAATTCAACAAGAAGAGCTAACTATCCTAAATATATATGCACCCAATACAGGAGCACCCAGATTCATAAAGCAAGTCCTGAGTGACCTACAAAGAGAGTTAGACTCCCACACAATAATAATGGGAGACTTTAACACCCCACTGTCAACATTAGACAGATCAATGAGACAGAAAGTTAACAAGGATACCCAGGAATTGAACTCAGCTCTGCACCAAGCAGACCTAATAGACATCTACAGAACTCTCCACTCCAAATCAACAGAATATACATTTTTTTCAGCACCACACCACACCTATTCCAAAATTGACCACATAGTTGGAAATAAAGCTCTCCTCAATAAATGTAAAAGAACAGAAATTATAACAAACTGTCTCTCAGACCACAGTGCAATCAAACTAGTACTCAGGATTAAGAAACTCACTCAAAACCACTCAACTACATGGAAACTGAACAACTTGCTCCTGAATGACTACTGGGTACATAAGGAAATGAAGGCAAAATAAAGATGTTCTTTGAAACCAATGAGAGAAAAGACACAACATACCAGAATCTCTGGGACACATTCAAAGCAGTGTGTAGAAGGAAATTTATAGCACTAAATGCCACAAGAGAAAGCAGGAAAGATCCAAAATTCACACCCTAACATCACAATTAAAAGAACTAGAAAAGCAAGAGCAAACACATGCAAAAGCTAGCAGAAGGCAAGAAACAACTAAAATCAGAGCAGAACTGAAGGAAATACAGACACAAAAAACCCTTCAAAAAATTAATGAATCCAGGAGCTGATTTTTTGAAAGAATCAACAAAATTGATAAACTGCTAGCAAGACTAATAAAGAAGAAAAGAGAGAAGAATCAAATAGATGCAATAAAAAATGATAAAGGGGATATCACCACCGATCCCACAGAAATACAAACTACTGTCATAGAATACTACAAACACCTCTACGCAAATAAACTAGAAAATCTAGAAGAAACGGATAAATTCCTCAACACATACACCCTCCCAAGACTAAACCAGGAAGAAGTTGAATCTCTGAATAGACCAATAACAGGCTCTGAAATTGTGGCAATAATCAATAGCTTACCAACCAAAAAGAGTCCAGGACCAAATGGATTCACAGCCGAATTCTACCAGAGGTACAAGGAGGAACTGGTACCATTCCTTCTGAAACTATTCCAATCAATAGAAAAAGAGGGAATCCTCCCTAACTCATTTTATGAGGCCAGCATCATCCTGATACCAAAGCCTGGCAGAGACACAACAAAAAAAGAGAACTTTAGACCAATATCCTTGATGAACATTGATGCAAAAATCCTCAGTAAAATACTGGCAAACAGAATCCAGCAGCACATCAAAAAGCTTATCCACCATGATCAAGGGGGCTTCATCCCTCGGATGCAAGGCTGGTTCAATATATGCAAATCAATAAATGTAATCCAGCATATAAACAGAACCAAAGACAAAAACAACATGATTATCTCAATAGATGCAGAAAAGGCCTTTGACAAAACTCAGCAACCCTTCATGCTAAAAACTCTCAACAAATTAGGTATTCATGGGACATATCTCAAAATAAGAAGCGCTATCTATGACAAAACCACAGCCAATATCATACTGAATGGGCAAAAACTGGAAGCATTCCCTTTGAAAACTGGCACAAGACAGGGAAGCCCTCTCTCACCACTCCTATTCAACATAGTGTTGGAAGTTCTGGCCAGGGCAATTAGGCAGGAGAAGGAAATAAAGGGTATTCAATTAGGAAAATAGGAAGTCAAATTGTCCCTGTTTGCAGATGACATGATTGTATATCTAGAAAACCCCATTGTCTCAGCCCAAAACCTCCTTAAGCTGATAAGCAACTTCAGCAAAGTCTCAGGATACAAAATCCATGTACAAAAATCACAAGCATTCTTATACACCAATAACAGACAAACAGAGAGCCAAATCATGAGTGAACTCCCATTCACAATTGCTTCAAAGAGAATAAAATACCTAGGAATCCAACTTACAAGGGATGTGAAGGACTTCTTCAAGGAGAACTACAAACCACTGCTCAATGAAATAAAAGAGGATACAAACAAATGGAAGAACATTCCATGCTCATGGGTACAAAGAATCAATATCATGAAAATGACCATACTGCCCAAGGTAATTTATAGATTCAATGCCATCCCCATCAAGCTACAAATGACTTTCTTCACAGAATTGGAAAAAACTACTTTCAAGTTCATATGGAACCAAGAAAGAGCCCTCATCGCCAAGTCAATCCTAAGCCAAAAGAACAAAGCTGGAGGCATCATGCTGCCTGACTTCAAACTATACTGCAAGGCTACAGTAACCAAAACAGCATGGTACTGGTACCAAAACAGATATAGATCAATGGAACAGAACAGAGCCCTCAGAAATAGCACCGCATATCTACAACTATCTGGTCTTTGACAAACCTGAGAAAGACAAGCAATGGGGAAAGGATTCCCTATTTAATAAATGGTGCTGGGAAAACTGGCTAGCCATATGTAGAAAGCTGAAACTGGATCCCTTCCTTACACCTTATACAGAAATTAATTCAAGATGGATTAAAGACTTAAACTTTAGACCTAAAACCATAAAAACCCTAGAAGAAAACCTAGGCATTACCATTCAGGACATAGGCATGGGCAAGGACTTCATGTCTAAAACACCAAAAGCAACGGCAACAAAAGCCAAAAAAGACACATGGGATCTAATTAAACTAAAGAGCTTCTGCACAGCAAAAGAAACTACCATCAGAGCGAACAGGCAACCTACAAAATGGGAGAAAATTTTTGCAACCTACTCTTCTGACAAAGGGCTAATATCCGGAATCTAAAATGAATTCAAACAAATTTACAAGAAAAAAACAAACAACCCCATCAAAAAGTGGGCGAAGGGCATGAACAGACACTTCTCAAAAGAAGACATTTATGTAGCCAAAAAACACATGAAAAAATGCTCACCATCACTGGCCATCAGAGGAATGCAAATCAAAACCACAATGAGATACCATCTCACACCAGTTAGAATGGCAATCATTAAAAAGTCAGGAAACAACAGGTGCTGGAGAGGATGTGCAGAAATAGGAACACTTTTACACTGTTGGTGGGAATGTAAACTAGTTCAACCATTGTGGAATTCAGTGTGACAATTCCTCAGGGATCTAGAACTAGAAATACCACTTGACCCAGCCATCCCATTACTGGGTATATACCCAAAGGACTATAAATCATGCTGCTATAAAGACACATGCACACGTATGTTTATTGCGGCACTATTCACAATAGCAAAGACTTGGAATCAACCCAAATGTCCAACAATGATAGACTGGATTAAGAAAATGTGGCACATATACACCATGGAATACTATGCAGCCATCAAAAATGATGAGTTCATGTCCTTTGTAGGGACATGGATGAAATTGGAAATCATCATTCTCAGCAAACTATCGCAAGAACAAAAAACCAAACACCGCATGTTCTCACTCATAGATGGGAATTGAACAATGAGAACACATGGACACAGGAAGGGGAACATCACACTCTGGGGACTGTTGTGGCGTGGGGGTAGGGAGGAGGGATAGCATTAGGAGATATACCTAATGCTAAATGACGAGTTAATGGGTGCAGCACACCAGCATGCACATGTATACATATGTAACTAACCTGCACATTGCGCACATGTACCCTAAAACTTAAAGTATAATAATAATAAAAAGAGTAGTAAAATAATCCTTCTATACATAGTAATTTTAAAAAAGAATGAATTATTACTTCTAGCAAATTCTTAGATCAATTGCATAGAAAATATGGAGCAAAAAAGCCAAACACTATGATTTATTTTATTTAAAATTTTTAAATTGACAAAATCTTTCTGTGGTGGTAGAAGTCAAAATGGTGATTACTTTTGGTGACACTAGTGAACAAAAGGTGAGAAAGTGTGGCTTGTGGGATGCTGGAAATGTTCTATATGATCGTCTGAGTTGCAGAGATACAGATGGTTTAACTCATAAAAATACTTCTAGCTCTCTAGCTAAGATTGTTATTATTTTTGTCATTTCATTCCGTTATTTATTTCAATGTTTTCCCCAAAACAAATTAAGAGTGCTTTCCAAACTTTTTAAAAAGGTGAACATCCCAAAAGAAGGAAATATATGACTCGATAATTTGCAAATAAAGATAAGCAAATGATTTCTTCTGAAGAAAAATTAATGTAATAGTGTAGAATTAATATTATAATAAGACAACATTTGTTGATTTTTGAAGACATAAAAGAATACCATATCAAGGTTTTATGCGACTGTGGTGGAATGACTTTCTGATAGATTACTGTCGACTTTGTAAAAGAGTACAGCATTTGTAAAGTGCCATTTGGCTATTTATTTAAATCAGACAAGTAAAGAAAACTTAAAATGACCATATTCTTAACCCAAATTCTGCTTTTTATCAACATGTAAGAAAAAAATCCAATGATAAACCATAACAATAAATTATGATATAACAATATGGGTGCGTGCTTATCAAACATTAAAAACATGTTGAAAATAACATTTTATAGCACTGGAAAAATCAAGAAAAATACATATTAATTGACCCAATAATTTATAAGACGGAATAGATGAGATAAATCTTATTTTGGGGTGAATAATGTTTATGCATATATGCAAATACCATACCAAAAATAACTTCACCATAATTATCGCTATCTCTGAGTAATTTTCCATATTAAGTATTAATTATGAGTGTATCACACCAAAAATATTTTTAACTAAAACGCATATTTGTACAACTAGGGCTAAGTGCAAAAACACACATGGTTCTGAATTCCTGAGTGCCTGACTACCTAGTGATTTTTGTGTGTGTAAGGGATGATGAGGATGTATTAGAGCATTCACTGATCTTACTTTTCATGCGATGGTTGTCTATTTCCAGAGCATAATTGGAGGCTTTAGCACATGAAATATGGGTTAATTTTCAGTCCCCACTCACCCCATACATGCAGTGTTCTTCTGCTGAGTAAAAGCTGCACAGCCATTTTCAGTAGGCTGATTATTTCTTAATGCCATGCAGGTCTGCTCCATGGTTTTCTCCTGATGTTCTGAAAAGCTGCCACTGACACAAACCCAGAACTGCTATCCATTAGAACTTATAACCTTGAAGTTACTTCTAAATATAGATTAAACGTGTTTCAACTCTCTGTGAAGGATATGTCAGAGTAAAACCTGTGAGACAAGCTTGGGTACATTCCTGTTGTTGGTGATAGTTTCTTACTCTCAGTCAAAGGAACATTCAGATTTTTTAGGAAGTCAGCCCTGTATAATGGATGACATTTATTGACTTTTCCAGTCCTTAAAATTATATGTGATTACTATGGCACACACTCTGACATCTATACGTATTCTTTGTCAAATTAAGAAGTAAGGAATAAAAATTAACATTTATTAATCACCAGGCTTCTGTCAAATACAGTGCTGGACACTTATTATGTAAAAATCTTTCATTCTCATGATAATGCTTGAGAGGTGGGAAAGATTTTTTTTTTTTACTACAGACCAAAAAAATAAAGTTCAGAAAGATTAGAGACCTTTAAAATTATGAAAACTAGTTAACAGCAGAACTGAACTGCTATTTGAGAATTTATGGCTAGTTCCAAAGATCATGATCTTCTAATATGCTATAATGGATAAATACACATGTGCTGAAAACATAGAACTTCCATTGGGAGGCAGTACAGCATAATAGTCAGGACCTTGTGCTCTAAAGAGCCTGACTGCCTTGGTCTGAATGCTAATTTCAAAATTTACCAGCTATATAGCTTGGGGAGATAAACTTATTTAATATCTCTAAGCACTACTGTCTGGGTATAAAAATAGTTTATACCTTGCCAGCATATTAAGTGGAGTAAATTAATGAAGGTAGTTACTAAAATTAACTAATGAGAAAAATTTAGTAGTGCATGGCAAATAGTGCTTACAAGTATTAGCTATAGCTCTGATTTTGTTTAGATCTTATTTTTAAATATTCACTTTCAGATATGTAACATACTGATTTATTTAATAAATCATGTTATGATTTCATCTACAGACAGGAGATTCAATGAACACATTTACTGAAGTAATTTTCTATCAGTAACTAAATTATTTCAGCAGTAGGTATAAAGTCCTACTGAAATCATTTCCTCAAAAAAATGATATAGTTTCTTGCTGTATTTATTCATGCTTTTTAGAGAGATAAAGTGGTGTGCAAGCTTATTAAATCTTTATAAATTTGGTCAATTCCTAATTTTATTGCTGCAAATTTAAAGGATGCCAGATGGTGAGAACATTCGTTTAATAAATTCTCTACTTCAGAATTATATAAAAAAGATAAATATATATTGCTAACAGAGATACTTCTGATCAGAAGAGTAAAAGAAAATGTTTGGACACAAATAAACTCAGTTAACACCCTACAAAGAGTATTGAAAATTTAAAAGAGTAATATTTAGTATAAAGTTACACATTAGTAGAAAACTTGTATTAATGAGTGACTTCGAGATTTGGCACTGAAACTTTCACCACTGCTTTTAAGAGTATAATCTTTTATTGCATCATGAATCAAATTTGATATTTTAATTTCCAAAATATTTTGTTTAATGTTACAAAATCTCTTACCTGCATTAAGTAAAGAGAATTGGACGAACATCATGTGTTGCTTTGTGAAACAGATTTATCAATAGTTAAAAGTTTTTAAAAATTTCAAAATTATTTCACCTCCCAAATCCATATGGCTGCTATAAGAAAAGACTGACATTGTTTCTCAACTATAGAATTTCTTTTTATCTTCTTCTTGGTTATAGTGTTTATCCATGTTTACTATTACTGAGGCACTTTTTGAAAAACCATTAGAAACTTTTTAAACATTTGAATGAATTCATTTGAGCGGAGAAGAAAAATAACAACAGAAAATGAGAATGAGTATAACTTCTAATAGAATTTCAAAATTATTAGAATAAAGTGTAAGGGCTGGCTCATTTTTTTTTTTTTTTTTTTGCTCTTGCCTTTGCCTCGAATGCACTTCGTGAAATATCACTTAGCATATCTGCACTGTCTGTAAAAAATAAGTAAAGATTTCCTATAATTACCTTTCTGAAGAAGTTGAATGAGCATTTATGGCATTATGCCTATTACATGGTTCAAAGTCTTTGAGAAACATATTATTAGAAACAAATATAAGAATTATTTATTTCCATATATAACAAAGATTTATTCAGAACCTACCATGAAACAAGACATTTCACAGCTCTGGGACAGCAATGAAAAATATTTTATCTGTTCTTGTGTGCTGGCTGAGGTGAGGGGATGTTCAATAAATAACAAATAAATAAATCAGCAAAGTAGTCTCAGATAGTGGTTAGTTTTATGGAGAAACTAACATTGAATGAGATTGAAGGAGGGAAATACTCAGATTGAGACCTTAGATCTGAGAAACTAAATGAACCTGCTACTTGGAGATCCAGATTAAACTATTCAGGACCTAAAGGAGAGTCTCTGCAGTAGAAAAAGCTCTGGGGAAGAAAAAGTAGACTATATTTGTAGTGTCAGAGTAACAAAAAGAAGATAATGTGGCCAAAACCTAGATACCCAGACAAAGTAGTTGGAGATCAGATCTTGCTCAGGTCTGGAAAGTTTCCCTTTAAAAAGATCATTCTAACTTCTTATTTGAGAATGGATTATACTGAAGAAAAAGAGAATTTCATCATTGTGATCACATAGGTAAGAAAGGATCTTGACTTATATCATGGAGGCCGAAATGCAGATGAAGAAAAGTGGACAAGTAATAAGAGATAATGTAGATATTATCCAAGGTGAACTGAATATCAAAATCTGAGGGATATAGAGGAAATAAACACGACTCCTATCTTTTGTTTCTGGACAACAGACTGGATGATACTGTCAGTTACTGAGGCAGGGAGGAACGGCTGAGGGGAATTAGTGTTCTCTCACTGTATATCACTGGTGTTCCTTTATCATCACATTCCTCATTTCACTTTTATTTTCTAGCCTATGTAGAGCGATGCTGATTTGACTACATTAATATATGTTCCTAGTTCCCAAGTACTGAGAATTATCTGGATAAAGGAAGTTCTATTAATACCATTTGACCCAGCCATCCCATTCCTGGGTACATACCCAAAGGACTATAAATCATGCTGCTATAAAGACACATGCACACGTATGTTTATTGAAGCATTATTCACAATAGCAAAGACTTGGAATCAACCCAAATGTCCAACAATGATAGACTGGATTAAGAAAATGTGGCACATATACACCATGGAATACTATGCAGCCATCAAAAATAATGAGTTCATGTCCTTTGTAGGGACATGGATGAAATTGGAAATCATCATTCTCAGTAAACTATCGCAAGAACAAAAAACCAAACACCGCATATTCTCACTCATAGGTGGGAATTGAACAGTGAGAACACATGGACACAGGAAGGGGAACATCACACTCTGGGGACTGTTGTGGGGTGGGGGGAGCGGGGAGGGATAGCTTTAGGAGATATACCTAATGCTAAATGACGAGTTAATGGGTGCAGCACACCAGCATGGCACATGTATACATACGTGACTAACCTGCACATTGTGCACATGTACCCTAAAACTTAAAGTATAATAATAATAATAATCATCATCATCATCATCATCATAAAAAAATCTTCTGTTGGGAAACTATTGGGGTGTTCCTCACACATGTGTTTCAGTTGGTACACAAACACTTGGATAAATAACTCTAAAGAGAACAAACACAAAGACAATAACAATAAAACTAAAACAAGTTAAAGAAAAACCTCTTTCCTGTTCTTCCTTGAATAATCTAAGCCATGGTCCTTGTTCTAACTGTCTATTGTTACATTACTAATAATCTCAAAATTCAGCATCTTAATGAAAACAATCATTAATTTTGCTCACAGATCTTCAATTTGTGCAGGGTTTGATAGGAATGGCTTTTTTATCTTTATGTAGCATCAGCTGAATGATGAAATATGAAAGCTTCACTTTCAAGATGGCTCACTCACATAGTCACTCACATAGCAGGTTGGTGTTGATTGTCATCTGGGAGCTCTGTTAGTGTGTCAGCTGGGTGCCTCAGTTCCTCTTCATGAGCCTTTGTGTGCTTCCTCACAAATTGGCAGTTTATTTCAATATGCAAGTGTTCTAAGAGGCCTGAAAGAAAGTACCAAGGCTTAGGACTTAGCCTAAGAAGTCCCAAAACATTCTTGGAATTTTCTATTACCCAAATAAGTTACTGAATCCAGCCCAGATTCAAAGAGAAGGGAATTAGACTCCACCTCTTGGGAGAAGTAGCAAATAAAGTGTGGTTATCTTTAATCTACTACAGCCCATCTTAATATGTGTACAATGGTACTAATAAATGAATACATCAAAAAATATATTTTACTGATCTCCCTTCTTGCACTAATTGTTATTAAGGACATTTCCAATGAACTCTGTATGGATACTAATGAGTATGCCTGTCATCTAATGATAATTATAGCAAGGAAATCCATATATGTAAATAAACCATAAGCTCAATTGCAGGTGATTATGACAAACAAAGTTTTTAAGTAGAATTTCCATTACAATGATTCAATGCTAGAAAACAATTTGAAGTGCCAAATAATGTTCAGTTTAGTTCTTGTCCTCAGATAACATTTTTTCTAATTGCAGTTCTTGCTTTTGAGAACACCAATTAGAAAATTACACATGCAAAGAAAAGAGGCCCAGAAAAGGCCTTGAGTTTCTGGCTCACCATTGTTAATGTAGTCATACAATCTGTCCTTACTTATTAGGTAGTTTAAGTAGAGAATAGCTGAAAAGGAAGGCCCATTTAAAATGAAATTACAGAAAGGCAGAAAAGACTTTGATAAATATATTTGAAATAGTAGTATTTTTTCACCTGTTCATGTGGTGAACATCTGTGGTTTTTTGGCAATTTGTGTTTCCATTCCTAAAAGAACCTCTTAGTTCAAAGACTCATCCTCCCTTGTATCTATTTCTTTGAAGTGTTCTCTTGGATCTCTTAAACTATGGGTAGCCAAATGATTTTGGCATCTGGGACATAGATTCATTACAAATCAAGTCTCAGTATTCAATATTTTATCTTCTGGTCTGTCGCTATCTGCTTATACTTTTAACCAAGATTTTGACACACTGCTTAGCCTTGCAATTGAGTGAGAGCACCACATTCACGGGCAAAGCAACAGTGTAATGTAAGAGCCTCCATACAAAAATTTTCACGTGAAAAAGTGGAATAAAGATGGTGAAATTTTTAAGTGATGGCGATACTATATAATAGGCAATAGGGAAGGCATTCATGCTGGCAGAGTAAGATTCTCTAATATGCTTCATGAAAGTGATTACGCCACCTAATTTTGAAGTTGATCAATAGTGAAATGTAGCTGGCTCTTGAAATTTAGTTCTAGGAGTAAGGTTAAACTTCCTCTTGGTTCAAGTTATGACTAGAACAAAATATTCTAACGTTCACCATTAAAGAACATCAAATAGTTCCATGTAAGGATTAGAGAGACTTATGATTGAAAGTCTTTATAATGATTCTAGGTTTAAAAAACTGAGGCATTACCACTGGCATAAGCATTTAACATACAGGTTTACTGGGTTGTATCAAACCTTAGGGTTACCACAATTCTCTTCAGATCCACTGCCTTGCATTTAGAAACAACCTTAGCTCTCTCATCGCTCTAATTAAATAAATATTGGTCTACACTGGAGATACTGATACCATTCTGATTTTTTTTTCTGAAATTAAGAAATTTCAAGGGGGCATATTATTATTATACTGTATGTATGTATTGAATTGTTCGTTTTTAACATAGTAAAATTCATAAATTTATTCCTCAGATTTTTTAAAAATAAATCTTTAAAATTGCTCTCATGGAAAGTCAACAAAGCATTGAGAGAACTAGAGCTTTAGAATAAAGGAAAGATGATTAAAACTCAGGCAATGCAGTAATACAACCAAGTATTGAACTGATCTTTCTCCTATGAATAAAGAGCATTATATTGCTTTCTCATTTATTGTCCAGAACATTTTAACTCAGAGACAGGAAGTGTGTTTGTTAAGGTAATTCTAGGATTGCATTCAGCATACTAATATATTTTGATTCGAGGCACAAGAATAGTGATAAACGACCCTCTGGATTTTTTTAGAGAAAAGATAAGACCTTGATATATTTCATTTTTGAGGCAGGAAAATATGCCTACTTATGTCAATTTACTGTTTAGTATATAATATTCTTACAGGCACTCCATTTTTACATATAGAAATGTTTACCTAAGTTACTTCATCTTAGTAATGACTTAAGGATAATTTGCACTACATTATGACCATATATTCTTTTGTTATTCTTCTAATTTTCCTATGGAAATATAGTTTTATTTCTAAATCTGAAATAAGGTGATTAAATTAATTTTAAATTACATTTTTAGTTGTGTTCCCCTTGAAATATCTTCATAATAATAATGAGTATAACAATGATTGTTAATATGTATTGATCAATCATGTGCCTGGTAATGTTCTAAAATTTTTACATTTATCAATTTATTTAAGACACACAAAAATCCCTAAAATATACATACTATTTCTATATCAAATTTAATTGGGAGAAGTAAAATACAGAAAGTTTAAAATACTTTCCCAAGGTCACAAAATTTACAAGTATCAGAGTCAGGATTTGAACATATGAAGTCTAATCCCAATGTCTGTAACTTAAATCTCCTGACTGTACTACTCAAGGCGTTCAGTTCCTGGTTAAAATCTTTTGTGTGATTTTTCGGGCCTACCCTATGCAATTACAAAAGATTTACCGGCAGGTCTCACTGGAGAAAGCTGCCGCTCATCCCTGACACATACACCAGTGTTTGTGTGCAGCCAATGTACTGCAGTTAAAGATTCAGAGTCTCCTGGCCAATCTTGCTCTTAAATGTGTTTGCATTTCTACCACAGTTATGTGTATTCCTAGTCTCTTTACATGAGGCCATGGATAGAAGTCTTTTTCAAGCCTCCTTATGATGATAAACAGGGGAGAAGGGGGGAAACTTTTCTACACTCTGACTCAGTATCTAGTACTTTGTCACTTCTAGACCTTCCTCCTCATCCTCCAACCACCTTCCCCACCCACCTGATTACAAAGTCCATTTGTTCAGGGCTCCCTCAACAACTAAGACTCCTCCCACATCTGTACTGACCCACCTAACTATTCCATTCCATAGTAGAAAATGGGACACCATTCCATAGTAGAAAATGAGACAGGCTAGTTTGGTGCTTTCTTCAGTTTAGACTCTTGTTTATACCTTGGTATAAGTGGTTAAAGGCTTAGCTTTCAATTTTGGCTTGTTATTTACTGGGCTCCTGTGAAACCTGGCAGCTCCTCTCTTTCTTACAACTCAGCTGAACTATGGATACTACTTTCTACAGTCACTCTTATCGTATAATCAGATGTAAGTTTCAGAGGGTGAGACTAGTAGTCTTTGCAAACATTTAGGTGAAAACCTGTTGCTGTCATAGACTAGGTTAGTGGAGTATAATGGAGAAAAGTAGACATATTAGAGATATATTTAATAGGTAGCACCAACAGGGTGTGATGATTGTAGATAGGAGAGTGAGGATGACAGATTAAAGGTATACTAGAGGCTGAATTTTGTTCCCCTGAAACTTACATACTGAAGCCTTTACACCCAGTACCTCAGAACAGGACTGTATTTGGAGACAGGCCTTTCATAAGGTAATTAAAGTAAAATGTGATCATTAATGGAGTCCCTAATCCCAAATGACTGGTACCCTTATATGAAGAGGAAATTTGGATACAGACAAGTATAAATAGAAGACAATATGAAGACACAGGAAGAAGACAGCCAGGTATGAGCCAAGGAAAGAGACCTCAGATGAAACTAACCAAGTGAATATTTTGATCTTTGACTTCTCATCTCCAGAACTGTGAGAAAATAAACTTCTGGTGTTTAAACTACCCAATCTGTGGCACTTTGTTATGGTAATCATAGCAAATTATTAGTAATACAAAGTGATGTCTATTTTCTTTTCTTTAATTAGAAAACTGCATGTTTGGTAGTTTTATTCCCTTATATGTGAAAGTTAGGAATAAAAATGATCTGGGAAATGGGAAACAGATTTTGGGTTCCATTGAGATTGAGATATCATTGTGCACCCAAATTGAGAAGCGATGTAGACAACACAACATATGGATCTGGGGCTCAGAAAAATGTTTATACCAGAGATAGCAATCTACAAGTTGTGAAGTAGTATGTAAAATATTTTTAAACCTTATATAAAAAGTGAAATCATTCGCAGTATCTATAGACCATGGATGCTGCTACGTAGACTTATGGTTCTAGAGATGTATTCCTGTGCAGTGCTGTTTGGAGCTTCCTACAAAGGAGTAAAGATAAAGCTAGTGTCAGTGCTTAAGAAACGTGCATCATGAATGCAGAAAATATACTTTGAGGTTAAGACAAAACGCTTAAAACCCAAGGCCAGAGTCAGTGAAGGTGACCTACAGGTGTAATGAGTTAATCCTCATTTAAGCATATCCAGATTTTCAATGAAAAACAGTAAACCCTAAAAACGAAGGGAAACATTTAGAGAAAAAACACTGATAATCATTTAGAGTCCACTTAATATCCATTTATAGTAGTTTTACAATTCCACTTTTGACAGAGCATCTGTGACTACCATTGCAGAAGGGATTCAGCCAGAGGAGCAGGATGTCAGCAGTGGAACACACATCTTCAAGAGCAAGTAAGTCTGGGTACTACATTGTGGCAGCAGCAGTGTGTAGGCTTACCAAGGAAGGGTAGAAGTCAGGAACAAAAATAAATAATAAACAGATTTGCTCTGGTGTCATAAGAAACAGTTCTACAGCACCTGACTGGCAGGGACAATGGACTAAAAGAGAGAACAGGAATTTTTTAACATTCATTCCCCTTGATTCTACACATTAACACATGTAAAAAGACAAATTCAGACACACAGAAAAATGTATGCTTTTGTGATTTTGAATCCTATAATTTCATAGTTGGTAAAGTGACTTTTGATTTTAATCTAGGTGCTTGCTTTTCCCCCTTTGGCTTGAGAAGATAAAAAGTTTTAATAACTCTGCGCTCAAATTCATGAATTATTTTCCGATATATTTGACCCCAATTCAGTGGTCTCCAATGATTTGAATTCCTTTTCCTTCGTATTCCTTCGTGGTGATGGCAGATTTTTGAGGTGCATATATATACTTTTGCAATGAACATAGTAAAAGATTTAATTTCAAGAATCAGAACATAGAAATCATCAAAATTTCACTAAGTTATTTCCTGAAACTATGGAAAACATCATGCATTTCTGTTTACTTTTTGAACATATAAAATAGGCTATTGTAAACTATGATGTGGAAAAACACACTCAGCAATGGCAAAGCCTTTTCAGAATTAGCCTCTCCAAAAGTTTACAACTTTTCAAGTAGTTGGAGTGCTGCTTAAAAATATCAAACTGCAAAGATGCACTTCTAGAAATTATAAGTAATTTGTGCATCAAACAATATGTACAATAGTACTATACAGTAAATTGGACCAGCTGCCTATGCCTGCCATTACAGCTGGTTGCAAAGTATATAATTTATGTTTTCTGCAGTTGAAAGTGGGAAGGTTTTTTAAAACTGTGTTCATGCTTTTATAAAAAGATTTTTCCTGTTTCATTTTTTTAACCATTGTAAGCTCAGAAGAGGTGGCATTTTGTCATTATATTTAATGTTAATCCATTTCTATTATAGATTGAAGGGTTTATCAGAATACTTTGCTTATGACCTCTTATTCCATCCTTATATGTAGATGATTTACACACATTTAACATCATGTTTTTCTTAAAGTATAAACCTGTTTTCTGTTTAAAAAAGGGATTGGGAATAACAAATGGAAGGATACTTGATAGCAAATAATTGGTTCTTAAACTTCAGGAAATGACATGTATTGCACTAAGAAGTTAAAGAAACAATGATTTCTATTGGTGAACTCTGAACAAGCTTCTGAATGGCACTTTTGTAATTTCTTTTGCTATTTCTTAGGACTTTTTTTAGTTGATAACAAATAATATGGAGGATATTTATACATTAATCATTGGCTTCCAGTGTGTTTAACAAAATGTTTCAAAATCTGAGGGAAAGATTAGATGTGGTACAAGTGTTTAGAAAAATAATCTCTGACAATTTTTCACATTCAAATAAGTTTTATATAATTACCATACACTGTAAATATGGTTTGAAAACAAAAGGACCATGGTATAGTCTGAACGTTTGTGCTCCTCCAAATTTATATGTCTAAACCGGCTGTGGTTCGAACGTGTCCCTTCCAAAACTTAGGTTTTGAAACTAAATGGTAAATGTGATGGTATTGAGAAATAGGGCCTTTAAAAGCTGATTAGGCCATAAGGACCCCTCCCTTTTGAATAGGATTAAGGCCCTTATAAAAGAGGCTTCACACGGTATTCTACTTGCTTGCCCTTCTACCTCCTGCCACATGAGGATCCAGCAGTTCTCTCCTTCAGAGGATGTAGCTTCAAAGCACCATTTGGAAGCAGAAAGCAGTCCTTTCCAGACAACCAAACCTGCTAACACTTTCATCTTTGACTTATTTGCCTCTAAAACTATGAGAAAATAAATTTCTGTTCTTTACAAATTACCCAGGCTTTGGTGTTTTGTTATAGCAGAACAAATGGACTGAGACAAAACCTAATCCCCAATATGATGACATTAGGATCCTACCTAGGATATTATCTTACCATACAATCTAGCAGTTTCACTCCTTGGTATTTACCAAAATGTATTGAAATTACACATTCACACAAAACCCTGTATACCAATGTTTAAAGCAGCTTTATGCATACTTGCCAAAACTTGAAATCAACCAAAATATCTTTCAGTAGGTGAATGAATAAATAAGCTGTGCTACATCTGGAAAATGGAATATTATTTAGTGTTAAAAATAAATATGCTATCAAGCTATAAAAAGACATGGAGGAAACTTAAATGCATGTTACTAAGTGAAAGAAGCCAATCTGAAAAAGCTACATACAGTATGATTCTAACTACATCACATTCTGGAAAAGGCAAAACTATGAAGATATTTAAAAGATCAGTTAATGTCTGGGGATAGAGGTGGGAGATAAATAGGTAGAAAACAGGATTTTTAAGGTAGTAAAACTATTCTCTATGATACTATAATGATGGATATATGTCATTTTAAACCCAGAGAATATATAACCTTAAGAGTGGACTCTAATGTGAGCTATGGACTTTGGGTGATTATGATGCTTCATTCTAGGTTTCATTAGTTGTAACAAACATCTCATTCAAGTAGGATATGTGAATACTAGGAGAGGCTGTGTATGTGTGGGGATGGGAGCAAATGGAATCTCTGAACCTATCTTTTCATATTGCTTGTGGACCTAAAACTTCTCTAAAAATAAATTATTTAAAAAAGAGAGAATGTAAAACAAACGTGCTGAAAGTTCTGATCTCCTTACCCTTATAGTATTCACTGTCTATATGTGAATGTATTTGGTCATACTATTTTCTTTTATTCTAGAATTTTTTAAAAAGCTTCATTTTGAAATGTAAAGTATCTGTCCCATTTTAAAAATGATTCTTTAAATAATTTGAAAACAATTAATATTTTGGCTTGGGTTGTAGGACATTTTTTAACTCAACAGTGTCACAGAAAGCCCAAAATGTAGATTAATATTTAGTGTGAATGTTGATGGTTTATGAAATTTTACTGATGATTTTATAATTTTAATGGTAAATTAACATAATCAAGTTTAATTAAATTTTAAGGTTTGGGGTATAAATAAAGATATTATCCAAGTGTTTTCAAACAATTATTGTACATTTGGAGTATAATCAAATAAGTTTTAAATAAATTATATCACCCCAATGATGAAGATTCAAGCGATATGACTTAATGAGTGATTTATATAACTGAAAAAAAAACATTAATTGTGACCGGCCTGACTTTATTAATTTACACTTCCTGAAAGTAAAATGTGTCTACATATGTAAATATCTTATAACATTCTATGAGAAATATTACCAACTATTTTGTTTGTTTGTTTTATTCATTCACTCATCTGGCTTTATTGCAGTTTTATTTTGACTAACCATTGGTAACAAGAAATATATTCTCAACAATTTGTCCAGGTATTCAGGGTGAAAGGAACCTAATGGGAGGATTCAATCCTCATGCACACAAGTCCATGTGGAAGGCTCTGATGTGTGTGTGTGTAGGGGGTGAGACCCAGGCCTACTGTGAAATAGAGGAAAAAATTTTCTACTTTATGGCAGTATAAAAGGAAAGAAGTTGCCTCTTCGAAAAAGCTATCTCCCACAAGAATTTACTCTAATCCTTGCCATGCTAGCAGTTAAGACTGTAGTAGGAGAGGACCAACTTGGGTTACCAGTAGCCTGCCTAATGTTAAGAAGATAAATAAAGGAGGGGGTGAGGAGAAACAGAAGAAAATATCCCTTAAGAGTTAATCCTTAGAAAATGTTGTTAGTCTATTTTTTGAACACTAGCTTTTGCAAACATAAAATTATGAAATTTATAATTTGTGTAATTTTATTCAACTAGCTTCTTTTCTTTTCTTCTTCTTATACTTTAAGCTTGGGGATATATGTGCAGAATGTGCAGGTTTGTTAAATAGGTATACACATGCCATGGTGGTTCCCTGCACCCATCAACCTGTCATCTACATTAGGTATTTCTGTTAATGCTATCCCTCCCCTAACTCCCACCCCCCAACAGGCCCTGGTGTGTGATGTTCCCCTCCCTGAGTCCATGTGTTCTCATTGTTCAACTCCCACTTATGAGTGAGAACATATGGTGTTTGGTTTTCTGTTCTTGTTTTAGTTTGCTGAGAATGATGGTTTCCGGCTTCATCCATGTCCCTGCAAAGGACATGAAATCATTCTTTTTTTGTGGCTGCATGGTATTCCATGGTGTATCTATGCCACATTTTCTTTATCCAGTCTATCACTGATGGGCACTTGGGTTGGTTCCAAGTCTTTGCTATTGTGAACCATGCTGCCATAAACATACATGTGCATGTGTCTTTATAGTAGAATGATTTATAATGCTTTGGGTATATACTCAGTAATGGGACGGCTGGGTCAAATGGTATTTCTAGTTCTAGATCCTTGAGGAATTGCCACACTGTCTTCCCCAACGGTTGAACTAATTTACACTCCCAAGAACAGTGTAAAAACATTCCTATTTCTCTAGCGTCTGTTGTTTTCTGACTTTTTAATGAACACCATCCTAACTGGTATGAGATGGTATCTCATTGTAGTTTTGATTTGTGTTTCTCTAATGACAAGTGATGATGAGCTTTTTTTCGTTTGTTGCCCTCATAAATGTCTTCTTTTGAGAAGTGTTTTTTCATATCCTTCGCCCACTTTCTGATGGAGTTGTTTGTTTTTCTCTTGTAAATTTGTTTAAGTTCCTTGTAGATTCTGGATATTAGCCCTTTGTCAGATGGATAGATTGCAAAAATTTTCTCCCATTCTGTAGGCTGCCTGTTCACTCTGATGACAGTTTCTTTTGCTGTGCAGAAACTCTTTAGTTTGATTAGATCCCATTTGTCAATTTTGGCTTTTGTTGCCATTGCTTTTGGTGTTTTAGTCATGGTCTTTGTCCACGCCTATGTCCTGAGTGGTATTGTCTAGGTTTTCTTCTAGGGTTTTTATGGTTGTAGGTCTTATGTTTAATTTTAACTCTTTAATCCATCTTGAGTTAATTTTTGTATAAGGTGTAAGGAAGGGGTCCAGTTTCAGTTTTCTGCATAGGGCTAGTCAATTTTCCCAATACCGTTTATTAAGTAGGGAACTCTTTACCCATTGCTTGTTTTTGTCAGGTTTGTCAAAGATCAGATCGTTGTAGATATGTGGCATTATTTCTGAGGCCTCTGTTCTGTTCCATTGGTCTATATATCTATTTTTGTACCAGTACCATACTGTTTTGGTTACTGTATGCTTGTAGTATAGTTTGAAGTCAGGTAGCGTGATGTCTCCAGCTTCGTTCCTTTGGCTTAGAATTGTCTTGGCTGTACAGGCTCTTTTGTGGTTTCATATGAAACTTAAAATAGTTTTTTTCTAATTCTGTGAAGAAAGTCAACGGTAGCTTATGGGGATAGCATTGAATCTATAAATCACATTGGGCAGTATGGCCATTTTCATGATATTGATTATTCCTGTGTATGAGCATGGAATGTTTTTCCATTTGTTTGTGTCCTCGCTCATTTCCTTGAGCAGTGGTTTGTAGTTTCTCTTGAAGACGTCATTCACATTACTTGTAAGTTGTCTTCCTAGGTATTTTATTCTCTTAGTAGCAATTCTGAATGGGAGTTCACTCATGATTTGACTCTCTGTTTGTCTATTATTGGTGTACAGGAATGCTTTTGATTTTTGAACATTGATTTTTTTATCCTGGAGATTTTGCTGAAGTTGCTTATCAGCTTAAGGAGATTTTGGGCTGACATGATGGGGTTTTCTAAATATACAATCATGTCATCTGCAAACAGAGACAATTTGATTTCCTCTCTTCCTATCTGAATACCATTTATTTCTTTCTCTTGCTTGATTGCCCTGGTCAGAACATTCAATACTATGCCGAATGAGAGTGTTGACAGAGGGCATCCTTGTCTTGTGCCGGTTTTCAAAGGGAACGTTTCCAGTTTTGCTCATTCAGTATGATATTGGCTTTGGGTTTATCATAAGTAGCTCTTATCATTTTGAGATACATTCTATCAATACCTAGTATATTGAAAGTTTTTAGCATGAAGGGATGTTGAATTTTATTGAAGGCTTTTTCTGCATCTATTGAGATAATCATGTGGCTTTTGTCATTGGTTCTGTTTATGTGATGGATTACGTTTATTGGTTTCTGTATGTTGAACCAGCCTTGCATTCTAGGGATGAAGCTGACTTGATTGTGATGGATACACTTTTTGATGTGCTGCTGGATTTGTTTTGCCAGAATTTTATTGAGGATTTTCACATCGATGTTCATCAGAGATATTTTCCTGAAATTTTCTTTTTTATTGGATCTCTGCCAGGTTTTGGTATCAGGATAATGGTGGCCTCATAAAATGAGTTAGGGAGGAGTCCCTCTTTTTCTATTTTTTAGAATCATTTCAGAAGGAATGTTACCAGCTTCTCTTCCTACCTCTGGTAGAATTCAGCTTTGAATCCGTCTGGTCTTGGGTTTTTTTTGTTGTTGTTGGTAGGCTATTAATTACTGCCTCCATTTTAGAACTTCTTTTTGGTCTATTTAGAGACTCGACTTCTCCCTGGTTTAGTCTTGGGAGTGTGTATGTGTCCAGGAATTTATCGATTTGTTTCTAGATTTTCCAGTTTATTTGCATAGAGGTGTTTATGATATTCTCTGATGGTAGTTTGTATGTCTGTGGGATCAGTGGTGATATTATCCCCTTTATTATTTTTTATTGTGTCTATTTTATTCTTCTCTGTTTTCTTCTTTATTAGTCTGGCTAGCAGTCTATTTTGTTAATCTTTTCAAAAAACCAGCTCCTGGATTCATTGATTATTTGAAGGGTTTTTCATGTCTCTATCTCCTTCAGTTCTGCTCTGATCTTAGTTACTTCTTGTCTTCTGCTAGCTTTTAAATTTGTGTGCTCTTTTTCTCTAGTTCTTTTAATTGTGATGTTAGGGTGTCAATTTTAAATCTTTCCCGCTTTCTACTGTGAGCATTTAGTGCTATAAATTTCCCTCTAAATACTGCTTTAGTGTATTTGAGTGTTAGCCTGTCTTGCTAGGTTGGTGAGGTTCTCATGAATAATATCCTGAAGAGTGTTTTCCAACTTGGTTCCATTCTCCCTGTCACTTTCAGGTACACCAATCCAACATAGGTTTGGTCTTTTCACATAGTCCTATATTTCTTGGAGGCTTTGTTCATTCCTTTTCATTCTTTTTTCTCTAATCTTGTCTTCACTGTTTATTTCATTAAGTTGATCTTCAGTCTCTGATATCCTTTCTTCTGCTTGATTGATAAGGCTATTGATACTTGCGTATGCTTCACGAAGATTTTGCGCTGTGTTATTCAGCTCCATGAGGTCATTTATGCTCTTCTCTAAATTGGTTATTCTAGTTAGCAATTCCTCTAACCTTTTTACAAGGTTCTTAGCTTCCTTGCTGCTTTAGCTTGGAAGAGTTTGTTATTACCTACTTTCTGAATCCTCTTCTGTCAATTTTTCAAACTCATTCTCTGTCTAGTTTTTTTTCTCCCTTGCTAACGAGGAGTTGTGATCTTTTGGAGAAGAAGAGGCATTCTTCTTTTTGGAATTTTCAGCCTTTTTGCAGTGGTTTTTCCTCATCTTTATGGATATATCTACCTTAGGTCTTTGATGTTGGTGACGTTTGGATGGTGTTTCTGTGTGGACATCCTTTTTTGTTGATGTTGATGCTATTACTTTCTGTTTGTTAGTTTTCCTTCTTACAGGCCCTTCTGCTGCAGGTATGCTGGAGTTTGCTGGGTGTCCACTTCAGACCCTGTTTGCCTGGATATCACCAGCTGAGGCTGCAGAACAGCAAAGATTGCTTCCTGTTCCTTCCTCTGGAAGCTTCGTCCCAGAGGGGCACCTGACAGATGCCATCCGGAGCTCTCCTGTATAAGATGTCTGTCGATCCCTGCTAGGGGGTGTCTCCCAGTCAGGAGGCATGGGGGTCAGGGACCCACTTGAGGAGGCAGTTTGTCCCTTAGCAGAGCTCAAGCACTCTGCTTGAAGATCCGCTGCTCTCTTCAGAGCCATCAGGCAGGAATGTTTAAGTCTGCTGAAGCTGGGCCCATAGGCACCCCTTCCCCCAGGTGCTTTGTCCCCGGGAGATGGGAGTTTTATCTATAAGCTCCTGACTGGGGCTGCTACCTTTTTTTCAGAGATGCCCTGCCCTGAGAGGAGGAATCTAGAGAGGCAGTCTGACTACAGTGGCTTTGCCCAGCTTCAGTGGGCTCTGCACCATTCAAACTTCCCCTCAGCTTTGTTTACACTGTGAGGGGAAAACCACCTACTCAAGCCTCAGTAATGGTGGATGCCCCTCCCTTCAGCAAGCTCCAGTATCCCAGGTTGACTTCAGACCGCTTTGCTGGCAGTGAGAATTTCAAGCCAGTGGATCTTAGCTTACTGGGTTCCCTGGGGGTGGGATCTGCTGAACTAGACCACTTGGCTCCCTGGCTTCAGCCCCCTTTCCAGGGGAGTGAATGGTTCTGTCTCACTGGCATTCCAGGTGCCACTGGGGCATAAAAAAACTCCTGCAGCTAACTCGGTGTCTGCCCAAATGACTGCCCAGTTTTGTGCTTGAAACCTAGGGCCCTGGTGGCGTAGGCACCTGAGGGAATCTCCTGCTCTGCAGGTTGCAAAGACCATGGGAAAAGCATAGTATCTTGACCAGAGTGCACCATTCCTCACAGCAGTCCCTCATGGCTTCCCTTGGCTAGGGAAGGGAGTTCCCCAACCCCTCGCACTCCCACAGTGAGGCGACACCCCGCCCTGTTTCGGCTCGTCCTCTGTGGGCTGCACCCACTGTCTAACCAGTCCCAGTGAGATGAGCTGGGTACCTCAGTTGGAAATGCAGAAATCACCCACCTTCTTCATTGATCTCACTGGGAGCTGCAGACCGGAGCTGTTCCTATTTGGCCACCTTGACAGCCCGACTAGTTTATTTTCATTGTAAAGAAGTTACTCCAGGTTTGAAGAAAATAAACATAATTAACATAATTGTTAAATGGGGTCTCAGAAATATAATATTGATCCACTTAAAAATCAACTCATGACCACACTAAAACTGCCATGTAAGTATATATAATGTTACTGACAGAAAATAAAATGTTGAATTTTTTTGCATGTTTTATCTCTTTAATTTCCTCTTCTTTGAGTCTGCCTTCATCTGCTTATCTAAAGATATGATATCATCAACCAGGATGTCCTTTTTAGGCCTTTTATGTCATCTATAATATAAGGATAATATTAGCTCTGCATCTTCGTGATTGAGAATATTGGAGATGATAGTGCTAATGAGCCTAGCACAGACCTGTTTATTATACTATGCATGCTACTGTTAAAATCTCTCTGATGTTTTTTTCACACTCTGCTGCTCTGAGTAAGTAAATGAAAGGATGATTGACTTTTTAAGAGTAAAGTAGAATATGATTCCTTTCCATTGGAAAGTATGTAAGTAAAATGTGTTATTTGTTGTCAGCTTGAATAAGGATAATTGATGCTGCAGAGCCAGAAGATTATTAATTTGGAATAACTAGATATGGTTCAAATCCCAGCAGTGCTATGCCAGCTATTAGTGGTCTGGGCTATAAGATTTATTTAACTTACCTAAGAGTCACCACACTCTTCTCTAAAGAACAGGAATTAAACCGCATATTTAGGCTTGTTATCACAGGGACTATCAAATTAAATACACTTATTACAAGTATAGTTGTCATTTTGGGGGAAAAGGGCCCTTTTTGTTTATTCTCATTATTATTTTTTCTCACTTCTAAACTTCTAGAAGAAAGGCTTTTACTTCTCACCAAACTGGTTTCTGTGGGCGACCTCTTTGAAAAATTGTTTATCTGTGCTAAATTATCATGACATACAACTCCTTTTTCTTGTTTACACATACAATATTTCTATACTGAACGTTTCCTCTCCCCATATGGCTCCACATTGTCTTTCTTGATGAGCTCATAGGTAGTTTCCTGAGAATAACAGAACAGATTCCAAAATAAAGGTCAAATTCTGCCTTGACTCTCAGTCCTGAATTTCAGATTTAGATAAAAGACTGTTGTGTTACAACTGAAGATGTCCTAGCAGGATTCCGCTTGAAGGAAGCACCTGTTGTCTTAGCTGGGGTGATGTGGTCAGCTGTAGATAGCCACCTCACCCATGTGTATCCCTTTCCTCACCCGTGTGTATCCCTTTCCTGAGGCAGCCTGTATCCAACGAAGAATTGAATCAATGTCATACAGGCCTGGCCATCCATTTCCACCCAACATGAAACAACTTTAATAAGCTTTTTTGTTGTTGTTGTTCCTGTCACAGTTGGTAATCCCAAGGTGACTAAAAAATAACTGTCCTGATCACTAATTCATTTTGGAATCCACTTGTAGAAGAATGCAACCTGCAAAAAATCTCTTGGAAAGCTAAAAATCAATATTTTTAAAACTTGCATATTTCCCTCAAACTGGTTTCTCTCCTGGATTTTCTTTTACATACACCCCTCCCCCAGCTCACCCCCGGAATTTAAAAAAAAAAAGTTTATTTATATTTTTAAATTAGTCTTTTATTTGAAAACAATTATAGGTTTATATGTAGTATGAAATATGCAGTGAAAAAATAGAGAAATACTATTAACTTATTACCTAGTATGCCCCCATGGTAATAACTTACAAAACTACAGCACCTTATCACAATTAGGATATTGACAGTAATACAGTCAATATACAAAACATTTCTATTATCAAAAGGATCATTTCTGTTGCCCTTTTATAGCCATACTTGCTTCCCTCCTGCTCCCAATCCCCCATTCATTTCTAGAAATCAATAATCTGTTATCCATTTCTCTAATTATGTCATTTAAAGAATGTTACAAAAAATGGAATCCTACAGTATTTCACCTTTTGGAATGGGATTTTTCACACCGTATATTTGTCTGGAGATTCATCCAGCTCGACAATGCACTTCCTTTTACCAATGAAAAATATCCTAGGGTATTGCTGAGTAGTGGTCCATGTTTTGTTTGACCATTCACTTGCTGAAGGACACGAGTTATTTGGTGCTATTATGATTAAAGATGGTATAAACATTTGTGTACAGAAATTCGCATGAACATAAGTCTTTGTTTCTTTGGGTACATTTCCAGGAGTCCAATTGCTAGGTTGTGTGATAGTTATATTTTAAACTGCCAAACTGTTTTCTATAGTGGCTGTAACATTTTCTATTCCCAATAGCATTGTATGAGTGATTGTTTCTTTCTATCCTGGCCAAGATTTAGGGTTGTCATTATTTGTTTTTCACTTTTTCCATTCTGATAAGTATATAATGGTATCCCATTGAAGTTTAATTTGCAATTTCCTGAGAAGTATTGAAGTTGAACAACTTTTCATGTTGTTATGTGCGACTTATCTTCTTTAGATAAATGTCCTTTTATGTGTTTTGCCTAAGAGAGTTCCTTATATATTCTAGATACTAGTTTTTTGATAGATAATTTGAAAATATTGTATCCCATTCTTTTGCTTGTCTTTTATCCCACTTGACAGGAGTTATCACAGAGTAAATATTTTTAATTTTGATGGAATCAAATTTACCTGATTTTTTCTTTTATAGATCATAATTTTGGTGTCAAGTCTAAGAACATTTTTGCCAAGCCCTAGATAATGAAGACATTCTCCTATGTGTTTTTCTAACAATTTTACTCTCTTAAATTGCATATTTATGTTTGTAATCCATTTTTAGTTAACTTTTGTATGAGGTGTGTAATTTAGGTCAGATTAATTATTGTTTATTGATGTCCTATTGTTTCCACATGATTTGTTGAAAAGTGTGTATTGCCATCATTGAACTGCTTTTGTACCTTTGTCAAAAATCAGTTGGGCATATTTATGTCAGCCTATTTCTAGATTTCCTATTCTGTTTCATTCATCTATGTGTATATTATTCCACCAATACAACACTGTCTTGATTACTGTAGGTACATATTTACTTGAAATCAAGTAGACTGATTTCTCACACTTTATTTTCTTTTTCAAAATTACTTCAGTTTCACTAGTTCTGTCTTTCCATGTAAACTTTAGGATAATATTGTCCATATCTACAAAAACTGTTGCTGGAATTTTATAGAAATTGCATTAAGCCTATAAATCAATTTTAACACAGTTAACATCTTTGCTATGTTAGTCTTTCAATCCTTGAACATGGTATGTCTCTCCATTTATTTGTTTATTTTTTTCTCATAATGTTGTGTCGTTTTCAGCATATAAATACTATATATGTTTTGTTTGATTTACACCTAAGTATTTCATTTTGTTGGAGAAATATTGTAAACTGTATTATAATTTCTGTGTCCACCTATTCATTGCAATTATAAAAGAGACAATTATTTTTTCATCTTTATCATGTATCCTGAAGCCTCGAGGGACTCATGTATTACTTCTAGATTTTTTAATAGATTCTTTAGGATTTTCTATGAAAACAATTATGTCACCTACAAATAGGAATTGTTTTATCTTTTCCCTTTGAATCTCTATGACTTTTAGTTTCTTTCTTGCACCTGCTAGAAATTCTAGCTCTATGTTTAATAAGAGTGTTCATGCAAAAACGTATGCATAAATATTTGTATCAGCTTTATTAGTAATCTCATTATCATTTTACCTATAATGTTTAGGGATTTTGGTTGTACTTAGCGGGAAGGACAGGGAAAACTGCATCTACTCCATCCATTTGCAGACGAAAATCAGCTCACCAAGGACTTTATTTTTAATTACATATTTTTTTTGCCTACCCACTCAATTAATTGGCATTACTTTAAAATTACATCTTACAAGAATTCTCATTTTATCTCTGTCTTCTTTACTTTGTGACTTCTGGTGTCATAGTGAAACAGGAGAGTTCCTTGATCCTCCTCCAAGGACGTGTGACAGGGTGTAGCTCATCTGTTCTCAGTGGAAACTGCAGTGCACACTTAAACCGCTTTTGGGAAGGGAAGCACACAGACTGGCAGGTGCAGGAGCACGGACAAGCATCCCTGAGCTTCGGCTCCATGGCAGTGTCCGGTGGTGGGTGTCTGCAACTCCCAAAGCCCAAGTGGATGTGTGTTACAGCATGCTTTTTTAGCCTTGCTGTCCTGGGTGGCTTTGGTGTTAACCAGCTCAGTGCCCTCCTGGTATCCAGGTCCTTGTCCAGAGTCCAGAAGGAATTGGGTCACATACGGACTTGAAGGATCAATGCAGGGTTTTTAGTGAGTGGTAGAGGTGGTTCTCAGCAGGATGGATGGGGAGCAGGAAGGGGGATGGAGTGAGAACATGATCTTCCCCTGGCATCTGACCATGAGAAGATGATATTCCCCTGGAGTTTGGCCATCCAGCAGCTGATCTCCTCTCCAACCGTTCCCAGCTGAACTCTTCCGGATGTTCAAATGCTCGATTCCTTCCCTCTGCTGCACTCTGCTGCTTTTCTTCTGCTCTTCTGTTCATCTCCTCGTCTGCTTGTGAAGCTGGGGGCTTGGAGTTTATATGGGTACAGGATGCAGGGGTTGGTGGGCCAAAAGGCAACTTTTGGGCATGAAAACAGGAATGCCTGTTCTCATTTAGGGCCACAAGTTTCCAGGCTTGAGGGTGGGGCCTTTGCCCAGGAACCACTCTTTTCTACCCAGTATTTCCCTGTCTCCTGTCTGTATCAATAGTTCAGACTATGCACATTTACCTCCTGGATAAAGCAAAAGTTCCTCACTGATGTTCCAAACTTAAGCCTTCCTCTAATATGATCTGTCCTCCATGAGGTTTCTAGGGTTATTTTTCTAAAATAAAGATACAATAATTTCACTCACGTAATTGTATTTTTAAACTACCCTATATTTTTATGTTTACATTAACTTTATTCCCAAATTATGTTTTCAACAGTTCCACTGAACACTCCTTACAAAGATGATTAAATCTGGGTTTTCAGAAGTTAAGTGCATTCTACATACTTGCTCTTTTGCGTACTCCTCACTTTTGTCTCATGGCACTTTCTCCTTCGTTCCTGCTTTGTGCCTTTTGACATCTTTCTAAACCATAAAGTTCAAAGGTCACTTCCAAATCATTTAAATTTCATTATCATCTATTGTTATGACTATAAGAACAGTGTTAATATCTGATTTGATTTTTTAAAGGGGATTTATGACTATTTTCCTCATCAAATTATAAACTACTTAAGGGAAAAAGTTTCTTCAATGTCCATCCATATGTTTCTGGGATCTAGCATGTTGGTGTGCAAGAGAAGCTATCAATAAGCCTTTATTTAATGAATTGTATTAATATTTTAAATTTATCAGGTTGCATCACATTCTCAAAGTTTGTTTTCCAATGCACAATTCATTATTCAAAATAGTGAAACTATTTAAAAATTTTATTTATTTTACTTTCTTCCATGATGACATTCTTCTATATATTAACTTTATAGTTTAGAAAATGCCTCCGTTTTTTCACTGTTAATTCTACAACAGCATTAAACTTATCTTAGTCTTTGTGTGTGTGTGTAGGCTTTGATAGGAATACCATGCTTGCCTATTAATTTGTATTTATGAATTTTTGTTAACAAGTCGGACATTTACATGAGACCTAGGAACAAAAGCCATTGCATTTTTTTTCTTTCTGTTCTATGTAAAGTCAAAGATTACAAGCCATTCTGAAGCATTTATTTTTCTCTTATCCCTAAGCAAGAAGTAAACTATGAATAAAGTTTGGCTTTTCAAGCTAAACCAAGCGGTATTTTCTTTAAATTGGATACTTTGTGGCTTTTTTTGGTTTGTTTGTTTTTGTTTTTTTTTTTTTTTGAGACAGAGTCTTGCTCTGTCACCAGGCTGGATTGCAGTGGCGCGGTCTCGGCTCACTGCAACATCCGTCTCCCGGGTTCAAGTGATTCTCCTGCCTCAGCCTCCCAAAAGCTGGGACTACAGGCATGTGCCACCACAGCCCAGATAATTTTTGTAGTTTTAATAGAGACAGAGTTTCACCATGTTGGCCAGGATGGTCTCGATCTCTTGACCACATGATCCGCCTGCCTCAGCCTCCCAAAGTGCTGAGATTACAGACGTGAGCCACGGCAACCTGCCACTTTGTACCTTTTTTAATTCAAAAGTACCTTTCAAAAGATATATTTGTCATTTTTTTTAATCAGCATGTAAAAATTAACTGATAGGCCTAACAGAAATTAAAATGCTGTGTTAAATTTTTATTGTAGATTACATATTGCCATATGCAACTTCTCTTACAAGTAATAGTATTCCAGTTCTCTATCTCTTTTCAAGCGTTATGCATTCTTTAGACTGTCTCTTATGTAAATTATTTTCTTCTCCAACATATCTGATGAACTCTCTTCAGTCTGTGGATGATATTAAATTTGTTGTATCATTTAATGGGGAATTAAGTCTACGATTCCTCTTGACAGTGCTTTTACTGCCATTTAACCATTACTTAAACATTAAATCACAATTTTTAAACTTATTTTTCTATACTTTGCTTTTTCATTCTCTTGTGCATTCCTGGAAATATACAGTATACAGTAGATTACAAATGCATGCTAATGAAATGACTTAAATGATATTTATACCCGAAGAGCTCAGTAAATGGTCAATAGAGACCAAAAGGTTGTCTTTAAAAGCCTCTAGCAATATCATTTTTTTCTATTTTTGCATTGAGAATATTGGCCAAACAACTGTTCAGAGTGTTTTTATTGTGATGAATATTCATATGGTCAGATCATATGATAGTTAAGAACTTAACTCTCTGGTCAGATGGTCTCCATTCAAATTTTTGCTAAACCATTCTTATTACTCCATGATTGTGAGTAAATTGTTTAACCTTTCTAATATGTATTTGCAATGAAGATGGTAACATTGTTTTATTATAAAACAATAAAATTATACTGTACCATGTTGTGTTGAAGAAAGTCATCAAATTTCTCTTTGATCAAATTTCAGTAAATAAATTGTACTTTTGAGAAATTTATCTTTCTGTGCTTCACTACTGTGAGGACGAAAAAAGGGAATGTATGAAGTAAGAAATAAACTTCCTATTTATAAGCACTTGGTATATGCTTATAAACTGGTAGACATATGATAAATATTACTTGTTAATGTTGTTTCTCTAAAGATGAGTATTTTATTCCATTTACAAGTTACTATGTACAAATGATTAAAATTATTTGGTAGAATATTAGCTGCTATTTCAGAGCATAATTATTGTTTCTACTGCTACTATTCTAGGACATGGTTATACCACCTGAAACTTTGAAGACAGATGACGAAAGCCCCAATTTTCAGGTTTTTTTCCCTAAAGATACATGTATTATTATAAAGAGTCTTTATTATATCTTCAATAATGGGTATTATTAATCAATATAATGTTGTTTCACCATGTATTATAACTGCTGAAATTGTTCATTTTCTTTTTAACAACAATCTACCTACATTTCTAGAACACATGTTCAAGTTTAGCAAATCCTCATTCTATGAAAGACTGTTAACAGTTATCACACCACTCTCCTCAACTAATTTGCATTACCAACGCTGTGTTAAAAAAATAGTACTATTTTCTTTGATCAAACTTTGGTAAACATTCTGTACTTCTGTGGAATGTATCTTACTGGCTTCCTTTATCTCATGGGCATGATTTTCGTTAGTGGGCAGGCTTTAGGGAAAGAACTTTGAAAGATCCTTTAAAGAATAAATTGTCTTTTTTCCTTGGCAACGGTCAGCTTGTCTTTGGTCTAATCCTAAAGAAATTGATACTCATATTTCTGAAGGTTGTGTGAAAATTTACATCATCGCTGCTCTAGCTTAATCTTATTTTTTGTCATCCCTCTAGGTTAGTATGTGTCCCAAGTGTTTGCAGAAAATTGAAATAGTGAAATAATACCAATTGAAAAAATGATTGCTGTTATAGAATATTAATCTGTGGAGTTCAAACTCATTAATCTAGATCACCTCCCTTTGAGAGATCAGGAAACACATAGTACAATACAACTGAGAGAAGGGTCAGGTTGCAAAAAAAAAAATTAAAGTCATATTAAAAATCTCCAAGGTTACATAATAAATCATAGTAGAGTTTAAAAGTTTTGCTAAATTTCTAGTTTGCTTAAGATGGATAGTGGTATTTCTTAAATCCAAATTCAATTGCTTTTGTTTATGGTGACTTACTGACTCAGGGATGAAAACTCCAGAAATTAAACACACTAATACTCATAAAAAGGGGAAAAAATCTGTTAATAAAATATTTTGAATTTCTCAATTCCATTGTAAACTCTTCAGTAAGAAAAATAGAGCTTATTCCAAGAATATAATATCTCTATGAGATTTTACTCCTTTTCTTTATTGTTCAGATGTTACTCTTTGGAGATTTAGAAAAATATATATTAAGGACAGATGACATTTGTCACTATAGCAGCTGTGACCATTTAGATGGTATAAAGGCATTTTTTAAATAACTTGTCACGTAAATCCTCAATGACAGTTATGAAACTTTGTAGCATATTGGGACAACGACAATAATATCATTGCCTACAATGTTTTATATAAACTTCCCATAACTCTGCAGGAATAAATATATGGAGATCCTTGTGGAATCTAAAAAAATAGATCTAATGTCAAATGTCATAGCCATAGCACTGAGAACATAAACAGAGTTATTGGGAATTAAATAATCTGATACAGCGGCCGGGCACGGTGGCTCATGCCTGTAATCCCAGCACTTTGGGAGGCTGAGGTGGGTGGATCACAAGGTCAGGAGTTCAAGACCAGCCTCACCAATATGGTGAAACCCTGTCTCTACTAAAAATACAAAAATTAGCCAGGCATAGTGGTGCATGCCTGTAGTCCCAGCTACTCAGGAGGCTAAGGCAGGAGAATCGCTTGAACCCAGGAAGTGGAGGTGGCAGTGAGCTGAGACTGCACCACTGCACTCCAGCCTGGGTGACAGAGCAAGGCGATGCTGTCTCAAAAAAAAAAAAAAAAAAATCTGATAAATCATATGTAACTACTTTGTCGGAAAAATTTTTGTCCAACATAAATGATAATATCCAGTGCCCAGATTTCCATGGAAGAGCAAACTATTCTGAATAAAAGAGGAATGAGAAATTTTAAGTGCCTTAGAGGTTGAGATAGATGCATTTAATAGGGAAAATTTCAGAGATAAAAGTCCCATGGTCGACAAGTTCAAGACAAGACTTGAAAAACTGTCAATGTCTAAGGTGAGGTTTGTTTTTAATTTGTTTGTTTGTTTTCAGGATCATTTGCTGTGTTACATGTTTGATGTAAAACTTCTTCAAGGACCATAAAAACATTTGCTTATATCCCCCTAATCATTGATGTTTTCTTTGAAAATTCGTAGAGGCTTTAAATGTTGTGTCCAGTAGGCACACTGTAATACAAAATCCAAACAATGAAGAGAGCTATCGGAGATATATTTTTATATTAGAAAGTTTCCAAAAACGTAAACACACATTAAATACTTTATGTTATACTAATATTACTAATATATTTTTCACCAGTAAAATTATGTTTTCTAATTTATTTTTTAAATTCAGACTGTTTGTATTTGAAATTACCAATTTTTTGTCTAAATAATAATTGCAAAATATTCAGAATTCTTTTTCAAATTTTTACTTACCAATTAAATATAATAATAGAGTTGAAAATAATTATAAGTAATACAATATTTTAACCTTATTCTCTTAAGTATAGTGATGCCTAGTTATAATTATAAAGGTTAAAAAAAGTCTTACATGGCAAGGCTGAAGTACATTAATATCTTCATGAGGTTAATTAAAGGAGAACAATACAAAATGAAAGTATTTGGTGAATGAATGTAGCTCTGTGTATGGGATGGAAGGCTGTCTAGAAAATGTATGTATTTATTGTGTATTTGCTTATTTATTTTGTATTTATTTAAACTAGCTCTCACATCTAAACTTACTACCTAACTACTCTATTTTAAGGGCAGGTTAGGGTGTTAAATATTTATTAATATGTTATTGATTAGTTGAAATTAAGGTTGTTTGTTCTCAAGTATTTATTTTCTTAAAATAGTATTTAGTGGTAAATACTGAAGTTAATTGTTGAACCGTGGGAAAACATATCATTAAAACTGAGTTTTTGTTTCTTTATTTTATCCAGACAAGTTTAGAGAAAGCAATTATTGGTGGAGAAGCTAAAAATACATAGTATCAATATTTTCTCAGTTCAGGGTTAATGAAGAAAGAGAAAAGGAGAACCCATTTAAGATCAGAAAAACAAACACTTTCGACAAGGTGCGTAGATTTCATGGAGTACACAGAGTATTCAGACTCTCTGTAGGTGGCTGCCAGAGAGCTGTGCTTTTCAGCCTCTTTATAGATTTACACAAAATTACCCAGTTGTCTAACAACTAGCTGGTAGGATACTGCTTTTCATCATTTTTATGAGGTGTTGTCCATTTCTAACAGCTCTTTACCGCTCTCTTAATCCTGGGTTTGTTTGCATACTTGTAGTTGAGAAAAGTTTTTCTAAAATTAAGCTCTCTCTAGAAATCAAAAGCTTCGTATCTTCAATTTCAGCTTGTCCTGACTTTGTGTCTCAGGATACTTTATTTTTTCTGTGAGAGAGAGAGAAACAACTGTTATAATTAGATAATTTAGCTAAGGTATGAGAGCCTGAAGAGTCATATTAAGTGGTTATATTTTTAGCAAATAAACAAATTTCAAGCCTTTTTTGATGTTAATGACAGCCTTCTAAATCAGTAGCTGGGAGACACATGCTGTCCCAAATGGGTAGAGCTTTGGCTTCTTCTTCCTGCTTTAACCAAAGATGCTCCAATTAGATCCATTTTTATAATAAGCTTCTTAATAAGCTTTAATGTAAGTAAATGTCCTATATTTTAAAAACAAAAGTTGAAAGTAAATGTACTAAAGCAAATGGGCTATTATGTCATACAGAATTTAGGGCTCAGGCTCAGGAACCAAATTCCTTAGGTTCAAATATTGGCTCAATCAAAACACTACACACATACACACACACACACACACACACACACACACCCCTCTACCTATCTATCCAGTCCATAAACAACTATGAACAAGTAATTTAACTTCTTTGTGCCTCATGTTTTATATATAGAATGAAGTTATAACAATACTACCTATCTCATAGAGCTGCTTTGAGAATTAATTGCATTAATGCCATATGCCGTGTAGAGCACTTAGAATGATGCCTGGTAAAAATAATAAAATAATAAATAATAAATCAATACAATTTAGATATTACTAATCTTTGCATTGGCATTACCATTATATTTTCATCATTATATTCCTAGGGTCTTATCATATCTCTTCTTGTATTGCCATTGGAGTAAATGTCTAATTCTCTTTATTAAATTGTAGGCATGAAGAGCCAATATTCTAATTGTCTTTCCAGGTAGCTAGTAGGGTTGAATCTTCTTGCTTTCGTTAGAAATTGCCGTGCGACTTTCTTTGTTCAGCAGAATGTTCAGGAATGAGAGAAAGTGTGCCTGTCACTTTCAGGCAAAAGCTTTAATATCAGTATATAATTTACTGAGTCCCCTTCGTGTGCCTTGTTGATGTGGAAGCAAGTGTTAAAATAGAGCTTCCATCAGCCTCAGAGGCTATGATGAGCAGATTCTATTATTGACCTGCATTAAACCTGCAGCAAAAGCAAGAAGTAACTTTTTGTTCCTTTAAGCTGCTAGAGTTTGGAGTTAGTCTGTCATTATAGCATAAATTAATCTATTCTGATTTATACAGGAACTGGGTATTGCTATTCCTTCCCTTCTTTCCTTAACTCATTTAACAGAATAGTATCATGTCAAATAAATGAAAGAAAATATCTTCAATAGAATAGTTGTTCATCATTGTATAATTCATGAAATATGTGAATTCCACAAACGACTATCTTCAATCAAAGGATTATTTTCACCTTGTGCTTGACATTTTAATATCAGTTAACTGTTGCCTAATCCTGCTTTTTTCATTTCATATCATCAGAAATCCACCCTATAGAGCTGCTTTCATTGGTAAATTTATAGGGAATAGCAGTGTATCACTATAATACCATACTTTGACATTTATTTCCTTGGAAATGACAATGAAAGAGCAATTGTTTACTTGATATAATGAAAATATTATGTTTTTCTTCTTTTTATATGTACTCTTAGCCACAGAAAGGTGGATATGTTCTGGTCCTCAAAAAAGGTATAGTTTCTTTTTTTTCTAAGTGCTAAATTAAGATTTTAGAAAATAACAGGGCTGGATAGATTCAATGTGGGGTGGAGGCAGGGTATGAATGTAATTGAAAAGCTCTGGCAAAGAAGGAAGAATTTGAGAATAGGGATTGGCTTCCAGAAAATTTATTGATGCAGCTTTCTAAAACCTTACAGATTTGTGTGTTCCTGTTTGTACACACTGAAGACCAGCAGATGCTACTTTCATGAAATTATGTTGGGGATAGTGTGAAGAGACAACATAACACATTTTGTGAGATAAAAAATATTCTACTGGAGATGCTGTGAAGGGCAAATAGTATATCCTCTGTGCTATTGGCTAATATTTTAATGGATTTTTATGTATTCAATTTTTTCATTAAATTGTGATTTCCCTGAATACAAGAGTCTGCATCTTGTTCACTGCCATTTCTTAATTTCATAGAACATCTTAATTTCATTAGTACATCTAGCATAGCTTTGAAACATAAAGTTAATTTTACTAGGTTAAATCAGTAATTAGAAAATTAAAGTTATTCATTTATACTTTAATTTTTAAATGTTTTTATTCCACAACATATAATTATTGTTGTTTTGCAGTGTAACTTTTGTATTTATCAACAGTTTTTCCTTTGGACCCTTATAATTATCTGTATGTCCATGCTTATATTTGGAGTAGTTTTCTCAGCTACCATAAATGATTATTTTTTTGATCCCATGAATAATTCGGAAGTATACTAATAAATTTTCAAATATTTGAGAATTTTCCAGAGCTCTTCCTTTCATTGGTTTCTAATTTAATTTCATTTTTAATATATTGAAGCTTGCTTCATTACAAATAATTTTGTTTATCTTGGTACATGTGTTATGTACACTTGAAAAGAATATGCATTCTGATGTTTTCATCTGGAGTGTTCAATAATGTCAGTCGTTTTTAATCACATGAAAGGATTGTCTGGTTCCATATACATTTTAAAATATTTTTTCTAGTTCTGTGAAGAATGCCATTGGTAGTTTGATAGGAATAGCATTAAATGCGTAAATTGCTTTGGGCAGTATGGCCATTTTAAAGATATTGATTCTTCCTTCCTCATGAGCATGGAATGTTTTCCCATTTGTTTATGTCATCTCTGATTTCTTTGAGCAGTGTTTTTAAATTCTCATTGTAAAGATCTTTCACCTCCCTGGTTAGCTGTATTCCTAGGTCTTTTATTCTTTTTGTGGCGATTGTGAATGGGATTGCATTCCTTATTTGGCTCTCAGCCTGGCTGTTATTAATGTATAGGAACGCTAATGATTTTGTACGTTGATTTTGTATCCTGAAACTTTGTTGAAGTTGTTTATCAGGTGAAGGAGCTTTGGGGTCCAGACTATGGAGGTTTTCAGACATAGAATCATGTCTGCAGGGATACTTTGACTTCCTCTCTTCCTATTGCAATGCCCTTCATTTCTTTCTCTTGCCTGATTGCTCTGGCCAAGACTTTCAATACTATGTTGAATAGGAGTTGTGAGAGAGGGCATCCTTGTCTTGTGCCAGTTTTTCAAGGAAAATGTTTCCAGCTTTTACCCATTTAGTAAAATGTTGGCTGTTTGTTTGTCATAGATGGCTCTTATTATTTTGAGGTATGCTATTTCAATACCTAGTTTATTAAGAGTTTTTAACATGAAGGGATGTTGAATTTTATCAAAAGCCTTTTCTGTATATACTGAGATAATCATCTGGGTTTTGTCTTTAGTCCTATTTATGTGATGAATCACATATATTTATTTATGTATGTTGAACTAACCTTGTATCCCAGGGTTAAAGCCTACTCGATCATTGTGGATTTCCTTTTTGATGTGCTGCTGAATTTGGTGTGCAGGTATTTTGTTAAGAATTTTTAGATCAATGTTCATCAAAGATATTGGCCTGAAGGTTTTTATTTATTTATTTATTTATTATTATTGTTGTGTTTCTGCCAGGTTTTGCTATCACAATGATGCTGGCCTCATAGAATGAGTTGGGGAGGAGTCCCTCCTCAATTTTTTTTTGGAATAGCCAAGGCAATTCTAAGCAAAAAGAACAATGCGGGAGGCATTATGTTACCCAACTTGAAACTACACTACAGGACTACAGTAAACAAAACAGCATGGCACTGCTACAAAAACACACACACAGACCAATGGAACAGAATAGAGAGCCTAGAAATAAGGACACACACCTACAACCATCTAATCTTTGACACAGCTGACAAAAACAAACAATGAGGAAATGATTTCTTATTCAATAAAATGGTGCTGGGATAACTGGCCAGCCACATGCAGAAAATTGAATCTGGACTCCTTCCTTACACCATAGGCAAAAATCAACTTAAGGTGGATTAAAACTGAAATGTAAAACCCAAAACAATAAAAACCCTGGAAGACAACCTAGGCAGTACCATTCTGGACATATGAATGGGCAAAAATTTCATGACAAAGATGCCAGAAGCAATCACAACAAAAACAAAAATTGACAAATGGTATCTAATTAAACTTAAGAGCTTCTGCACAGCAAAAGAAACTACCAACAGAGTCAATAGACAACCTACAGAATGGGAGAAAATATCTACAAACTATGCATATGATAAAGATCTAATATCCAGCATCTATAAGGAACTTAAACAAATTTACAAGAACAAAATAAACAACCCCATTAAAAAGTGGGCAAAGAACATGAACAGATACTTTTGAAAAAAAGACATATATGTGGCCAACAATCATATTAAAAAAATCTCAACATCACTGATCAATAGAAAAATGAAAATCAAAACCATAATGCGATACCATCTCATAACAGTCAGAATGCCTATTATTGAAAGTCAGAAAATAACAGAATGCTGTCTAAGTTGTAGAGAAAAGGAACACTTACACACTGTTGGTGGAAGTGGAAATAGTTCAGCTATTTTGGAAGGCTGGTAAGTGGTAATTAAGATGGTAATTCCTCAAAGAGCTAAAAACCGAGCTACCATTATACCCAGCCATACTGTTACTGGTATATACCCAGAAGAATATAAATCCTTCTACCATAAGGACACATGCACATGTATGTTCATTGCAGCAGTATTCACAATAGCAAAGACGTGAAGTCAACCAAAATGCCCATCAATGGCAGATTGAATAAAGAAAACGTGGTATCTATATAACATGGAACACTATGCAGCCATAAAAAGAAGGAGATCATGTCCTCAACTCAATTTTGAGAAAACATGGACACAAAAAGGGGAACAACAGTCACTGGGGCCTGCTTGAGGGTGAAGTGTTGGGGGAGGAAGAGGATCAGAAAAAGTAACTATTGGGTACTAGGCTTAGTACCTGGGTGATTAAATAATCTGTACGACAAACCCTTGTGACATGAGTTTACCAATGTAACAAACCTGCACATGTATCTTTGAACCTAAAATAAAAGTTTTAAAAAAGGAAAGATTAAAAAAAATGGTTTGTATTCTTCGTAAAATTATTTGGTCTAAAATATACTTTCTCTCAAAATAATACAGCTTATTCAGCTTTATTTTTTAAACTTGCATTACCATAGTATTTCTTAATTCACCTTTTTACCTGTAACTTATTTGTGTCTCTATTCTTAAAGTGTTTTTCTTGTAGGCAAGAAATAATTGGATCTTTCTCTTTTCTCAGTTTTACCTTTGACTTTGTACTGGGGTTGTTTAGAGCATTTCTTTTCCATTAAATTATTAAGATGGTGATATTTAAGTCTTTTATTATGTCATTGATTTTCTATTTGCCTCATACAGTTTTTGTTCTGTTTTCTATTTTTGTTGCTTCCATTTTAATTGGTTGTCTTCTAAAGTTTCCCCTTCTTGGCTTAATAGTTTTAACTTTTATTTTGTTATTTTAGAGGTTGGTTTGGGATTTATATTATCATAGCTTACTTTCAGTTGATATTATGACATTTCATATATAGAATAAGAGCTCCAGCCTATATGTTATCATTTCCATACATTGTGCATTTAATATTATGAACACCACACTGTATCTATATTATTATTTAAATAGACTGTTTTGTTTAAAAATATTATATAGTAAATTGAACAATGAGAACACATGGACACAGGAAGGGGAACATCACACTCTGGGGACTGTTGTGGGGTGGGGGGAGGGGGGAGGGATAGCATTGGGAGATATACCTAATGCTAGATGACGAGTTGGTGGGTGCAGCGCACCAGCATGGCACATGTATACATATGTAACTTACCTGCACATTGCGCACATGTACCATAAAACCTAAAGTATAATAATAATAATAATAATAATAAAAGAAAAAAATAAAAAAAAATATTATATAGTAAAAAAATTATACATACTTGTCTATGTAGTTAGCATTTCTAGTGCCTTTTGTTTCTTGTAGAAACACAGCTCTGTGCACTTTTTTTCTGCCTGAAGGATTTCCTTTAATATTTGTCATAGTGTGGATCTGCTAGATATAAATAATTGCAGATTTTATATGTCTAAAAAGGTATTTGTTTTGCCATCAATTATAAAATTATACTGTGTATAGAATTCTGTGTTGACATTTTTTCAATAATTTAAGAGTATTTCTCCACTGTCTGCTTTTGTTGCATTTTTTCAATGAAAAAGCTGCTGTCAATCCTATCTGTGTTTTCTATAAATATAATGTATTTTTCTCTAGTTTTTTAAGATTTTTCTTCTACATTTCTGGTTTTGAGCAATTTGATGATGATGTTCCTTGGCATAGTTTTGTTTTCATTTCCTGTGCTTGGGGTTTCTTGAAATTCTTAGAACTTAGGGTTGTAGTTTTATAGAATTCCAAAATGTTTCAAGCATTATTTCTTAAAATATTTTTTCAGCCCACATTCTTCTCCTTCAGGGAGGTCAACTACACTATATTAGGCCACTGGAAGTGTTCTACAGGTCAATGATGCTCTTTACACTTTTTTAAAGTTCTTTTCTATCTCTGTGTTTCATGTTAGATTGTCTGTTGCTATGACAAATTCAATTTAAATTCAGTAATATTTTCTTCTGTTGGTACTTAATGTATTCTTAAGATATGTTATAATTTAATAGCAATCTGTAAGAAAGGATTTAAAATTTGAAAGCAAATCATAAAGGATTTATTTCTGTTGATGTATTAAAATACTCATTGAATACTTACTATTAGCCAGAAAAATTATATTAAACATTTTAAAATTACAAAGGTAAGTTTACACGTAATTTCTTTTATATTCAAAAGAGAGTTGGAAATAGGTAAAGCTAGAATTTTATAGATTTGAAACTTGAGACTGAGTTATTTTACAGAGCTACAGAATTATTAATTATAAATAGAAACAAGAAAGGAAATAGTCAAACTGGAAAAAAGGACTAAAAAAATTACAACTGATTTAGTTAAAGTAAAATGTGATTCAGTTCAAAAATCATTAAATGCTTACTTTTGCAAATTACTCTACTAAACACTGGTAAGGGGAATGCAGATTAATTCACAGTCTCTACCAGTATTTATTATTAATATGAATAGAGTCATTTTTACCCTTACATTTCACATGAATGCATTTTACTTTTGTTCCTAAAAAATTCAATTATAGAGGGAGAGATCTCATATACCATTTTGAGTCTGTGAAGAATTTTAAAATGTTTATAAGGTTTTGTGTTGAGAAATAGTGATAAGAACTTAATCTCTCAATTATAACATCAACATCATCAATATCATATATTCAAATTCATTTGTATGAGTCTTTTATTAACACTTATCTGAGTAGTCTAATTGCCCATCACTCTTCTCATTCTTGAGAGTAGTTATTTGGACTACTTATTTTTCAACATGCTGTGTCTGTATATGCTTATTTCTCAGCATGATAAAATCTCTTCTACCTAATTGAATAGGAAAACTGGACCAAAAACTCCAATGTTTAATTAAAAAATTATTTCATCTCATAAGCATTCTATGGCAACCTTCTGTTGGCTTAGATTCTTACTTCCTTAACAATACCTTTTATTATAAAGGTCTCATTTTGTTTGTTCTGAGAGCTTTATTGGGAAGTTTCATTTGGAAAAACTCAAATAATTCAAACCCAAATCTGGAAAAGTATGGTGGGTAAATTTTTAACAATCAAATTGAAACAACCATTAGTCAAGAGACTAAGCCAAGTTCATTGTTCATCCTACCTATACATTTTAAAATTATGTATATTTGATCAACTTAATTTGTGATTGATGTACTCTACTTAAAATATTTTATATAAAGTAATAGTTTATTAATAATTTACATCATACTGTTCCACATTTGAATAATTCAAATTTACCTACAACATAAACACACTGTGCTGTAGTTATGGCACTTGTTTTATGTCACTGTATCTATCTAAAAATAGCCCTGTGTCATTCCCAAAGATGAGGCATTTTTCATGTAAATATCACCAAAACTGAAAACCAATGCTGAGACAGCATAAGTGCTCAGTAATTGCTGAATTACTTAAAAAGCAAGTATAAGCATACCATTAAGCAATATAATTGCTTGAAATTATCTTACATTCTTCATAAGAGAAAAAGAAGGAAGGTAGGAAGGAAGGAAGTCAGTCTTATAATCAAATAATGTATAGAAAAATATAAAGAAAATGTGTATGCTTGTATGAATATGTGTTTATATGTCTGCATGTGTTTATATGTCTGCATGTGTTTATATGTCTGCGTGTGAGTTTCTGCATTGGCAGATGCAAAATATTCATATTGGCTGATTATTAAACAAAATCAGTTGGTAAACTTTTAGATGTTCCATTCCTTTAAATATAATTTTTACATTTCTTATGAACAGCATAATTTCATTGGCCCCAAGCATTGTAAACTAACTCATTTGATTTTACACATTGAAAGTGTTTTTAAAAGAAGTCATGATACACATTTTTAACAGCTTGTCAATTTATTATTTATCAATTCTAGCTTTTAAAAAATTTAGGAAAGTGATTACAGCAAGTCAGTATACATACCAGAATTGTTTTCTAATCTCCATTATAATTGCTGAAACAATTAAGGATATAGAAATGGGATTAGCAAATATTGTAAAAATTATGTATTTTCTTTCAGTTTTATGTTTATATGCTAATCACAAAAAATAAGCTTTACTATTATAGACAGATTGTATAAATGTGATTACTTAGATACTAACTGTATAGAAAATTAATGTAAGTTTTCTTCTTTATTTGTTACCTATGTTTTCAGATCAAACTCATAAAAGATTTTTAACCTGCTGTACAAACTCATAATTAATTAGAAATATTATTTAAAATGCTAAAGCATTTTTGTTACCTAGAACCACATATTGAAGAATATCTCATAAAATAATAGGTAGGTAAAATTAAAATTTATTTGTATGTACTTTTCAAATATATCTACTGCCTCTTTTTATTAAAATTACTAAATATTTTAGTTGGCAGAATCATAAACCCTATCGGGCCACATTCTTACTCTTTAATTTTGTGGCAGATGCCAGACCTATACACTAAAAATGGCATTGTGGATTTCTTGGAAAGTATGGAGAACTGAGGGCAATAATAAATCTCCCCATACGTGATTCTCTTTGCCATCCAATCGTATAGACTTGGGGATGTTTTTTTCCTCTTGGGTGGAAATTTAAGTCCAATTTAGGATAGGAGGGAAGACCCATATGATAATTTTTTATATTTTTAAGTGGCAAAATACAAGTCTTCAAATTAAAATGAAGTGCATACCTCAATACTAAAAAGGTTTTGTAATTAACTCCATTCTTTGAGGATAAATTTATTTATATAAAGGTCCAGAAAAGTTTATGGAAGTAGAATTGGTCTTGGTTGGTAGTTGGCAAAAAAACACTTGACAGTAGAGTTTTGCCCAGAAATTTGCTATAGTATTTTCAGCTAATTAAATGAAAAAGGAAAAAAAAAAGAGAAGAAATATGATATTGGGACATTTATAATTCAACCATTATAAACTTCTTTCCTTTCTCCTTTCTATGCTCTCTTACCCATGGACAAATGCCATATGCCATTAAGAAAATTGGCTCTTTAAGTTGGACATTATCCAAAGCCCCAATGTATAAAGATGGAAAATAAATAAATACTGGAGCCAGGATGTTACACATCTTATCTTTGGAGAATTATTAACTCAGAGGTACCATATGTGATGGCTGTCTATGGTTTGCATGGTCAAGATCATTATTAAGCATATTGAACCTCCAACACTAATTCTAGTGTCATGAATTCCGTTTAAAAGCAACTCTTCTACAGTCAGGTTCTGGCAAAACTTCAAAGCTAACATTCAAAGTCGGAAAGCTTAAAACCGTGCAAGCTTATTTAGATTCCTTAAATGGTCTGGTTTAGGAGATTTCTGGGCATTTGAAGCTTTGTAAGCCATTGCAGAGTGAAAAAAGTTAATCTGTGCGGCTACATTTTCAATAATGTGACATTAGATTCATTTCAAAGGCTTTTCTTCTTGGGTATCAAACAGCAGTCAGGATTTCTCCAGGGTACAGAATACAGGCTCTTCCTTATTTATTTATTTATTTTTAATGAAAGGATTGCTCCTCATGCTGAGGATTATATAGTCAAAGACTGAAGATATCTGTGTTTTTTGTTATACCCAAAGAGCAAAAAATGGGCTGTTTTCTTAAAAAATAAATGCCTGTAACAATAGTAGTAAAACTGCATTTTAAGGCACAAAACTCCTAAAAATATAGGTGAACAATAGCATAAAACTGATGTGTGATTATAAGGGCTGTATCAATATGACATTTGAAATTAAAATGCTAAATATACATTCTTCCCCTCTCATTTAACATCTTCAGAAATAATCTAGTTTTCTAAGTTAGCAGAATGCACAAGGTAAACATTTTTTAATCATTGACTAAGCTGTTTTTCTATGTAATTATTTCAATATGCATTTTTAATATTAGGCAATTTAAGGAGTATGAACAAAAAAAAAGACCCTGAATAGCCGAGAAATGATACGTAACTATTTTAAAATTTTATTTATATTTTAAAAAAAGAAATTTGACTTACTTTATCAATTATTCCCCCCTCTGGGTACTTTTCTCCTTAAGATAGTGAGAATCGCCCATCAAAATGTTTAATTACTATGTAATCAAATCTATACAGTGGCCTGATATTGTGCTCAGCTATAATCGCTGCATTCAGATACATCTGTATATTTGAAAAAAATCAAAATAGCAACTTAAAAAATTGATATACTTAGGTACATATCCAGCCTTGAATTTGTGTGTGTGTGTGTGTGTGTGTGTGTGTGTGTGTGTACATGTGCTTTAAATAACAAATTATGTCATATCTTACCAACTTGATTATAAGTTTCTGGATGACAGCAACTTCATCATAAACACATTTTCTTCTCTTTGGGTAACTTTCACAATGTTTCCCACAAAATAGATTAATTTTAAGGCTGTTTTGGATAAATCAGCATACGAAATAATGTATGAATTATTGAATTTTGACAATTATTGTGAGATTCACATTGTTGACCTCAAACCCAAATTGAAAATTAAGTTCATTATGCATTTCTTTTTAAATTTTTGATTTTTAATTTCCAAAATCAAGCACTTTATATTACTTTTCTGAATGTTAAGAAATAGCCTTAGCAGGCATATAAATACATATATATATTTGCCATTTATATATAACACTTAAAGAATAAATACTCATTTCAATACTTAAAATTTGCAAAAATTAGAAATATTTCCAAAAATGGCATTAATTAAGAAAGCTTTATGAATTCATATGGATTATGACGTATGTTTTATGTGTGCGTGTATTTTTTTTTTTTTTTTGGTAGTGGTCAGTCAGATGTGTCCCCAAGACGGGACACGGGAGAGACTCAGGGAAACAATGTTTATTATGCTCACAGGTTCTAGAAAGAGTACTATATGCTGAGAGGGGCCCCAGAGGGGGAGCACCACAGGAGCAGGTTCAACCAAGCCAGTGAAAAGCGCCAAGAAACCTTCAGGCAAGGTTTTTCTTATACGTCAGAATAGAGTACATCAGAAAAGGCTTGAAGGGATTTCACTGGTCCTTTTGGATGTTTCTAGGTCACTGTCAGGGGAGGGCAAGAAGAGGAACTTGTGTCACAGACCACTCTATTCACTGGTGAACTTGATCACTTGGGCAGGGTACTCACAGCTTGTCTGTGGGGATGTTGAGGAGGCAAGAAAAAAAGAAAGAAAAAATATGAAGTTTTAAAAATTTACAGTACAATATAGTATGAAACTATTAAAAAGGCATTGACCATTTTTATGTCCTTTGTCAATTCAGCTTCATCTTTGCCCCTTCCACCATCTCTGGGAGGAAGTCAAAAGTTTAGATCTCATAATCTCTTTTCACTACAGTTCCAGGTTGGATTCTGAAGGCAAAAGAGGAGAGCCCTCATTTTCTAGAGGCAGATATACACAAGCATCCCGTAGCACTGAATGCTCCACCTGAGGATCACCCACTTACGTACTGAGGCAGCAAAGATCTTTGGCAGCTTGCAGGTGGCTCTAGGCATTCCCTTCAGATTCTCCATCCCTGATGCTGCCGTATGGCTGTAATCACTGATGGAAGCCTCTTTGCAATTGCTGCACTTCCAGATTGCCTGAAAGTGGCCTTCTAGTCTTCTCTCCCAGTGCTTTAAGCAGCCCTTAAGCTTATAAATCCCTATAATATATCCTTTTCTATTCCAATATCCTAGTGAGACTTCTATTTCCTTAATGGCATTCTGAATGTTTCATATAGTTACATCATACATTTATATCTGCAAACATGGTAAGATGTTCACAATATATTATTAAGTGGAAAAAAATGAGATAGAATAGTATGCATAAACTGATACTGCTTTCTTATTCTCTTTTTATAAATTTTTAATTATAAGCATTGAAACATCAAAGCGTATGTGCCACATTGACAATGTTGTTAACAGTAGTTACATTTTTCTTTTCCTTTTAGATTTTTTTTCATTTTTGAACACTTAACATGGAATAATTGTTCAATAAAAATGAAAGAAAAAAATTCATTAAAAGTTCTAAGATCTAGTTTACTATAAATATAAACAATATTGTTTTAATTTAGAGAAGTAAATTGAGGAATGTGCCAAAGTGGAATACTCAGCCTGGATTAGCCTGGTAGTAATAGATGCTCATTGAAGCAAATCCTTGCGTATTATCAATTTATTTCTGATTCGTGGACATAAACTCTTTCTGTGGCAAATTGATGATAAATAAAAGTAAATCATAATTCCAATAAAGTGATTTCACAAACATGTTTCTTTTCAATGCTGAACAAAACTGAGGTTAGAGATGACTATCTGTCCTGAACTACCAATTTTCTTACAAACTCTTGAAAATTTTGATTTTTCCTTGGTTGTTGTTTTACTTTACAAATTTGGAAACAATTATCTTATGACTAATTTGTTTTGAAATGCAAGCAAGAACATGGATAAAGACTTTTTCAGTTTCCTTCTTTTTCCTTGCTTATAAATTATTGAAAATCAACTTTGGTTTTTCTATTAATTTACTTAATAAATTAAATAATCTCATACTCCCTTGGTCCTTGCTTTTTTTAGTAAATCAGCCCTGAAACCAAAAATCTCTAAGGACTATAGGGTTTCAGTAGGTATCTAATAAAAAACAAAACAATCTCTGTCATAACAAAATAAAGTTAAGGTGTTATTTTGACTAACATTTAAAAGATGAATCTGAAAATATTTCTAAAGATAAATTTCTTTAAAAATCAAATTAAATTATGGCATAATTATAGTATAACCATTTTTGGTAAAACATCGTAACTGTTGACTAAATCACTTGAAATGAAAACATGCCTTCCTAATTTTTTCCCATTTTCCCCTTTTTTAGAATTTTATATATATTTTATACCCACTTTGCAGACTAATTTCAGAAGGGTTTTCTCTACATGCTAGGCAGAATGAAATGAAATGAATACTTCTTGTGCTCTAAAGCAAAATAGTGTCCACTGTATTCTGGAAGAGCAAAAAGGTCTATTGTAAGTGAGGTGCTATTTGCAAAACCTAGGAGATAAGAGAAGCTCTTTGTTGTGGCAGGAGGAACCTGACATTTCAGCAAGAAAGTATTTTAAATATCAAAAGTGCATGTAGGAGTTAGCTGGAAAGCAACATAACCATGTTTCAACTATGTTTCTGCTTTTAATGCCAGAAACGTAGTTGAAATACTTGAATATTCCTTCTTATTTAGGGGAAACAGAGCCCAAATGGAAACCTAAAATGGACCCATTAGTGGGAAGCAGAGCTAAACTAAGTCAGTTGTGTGTGCATGTGTGTGTGCATGTCTGACATTTTGCTGATAATGATGGATAAATTCTAAAATAACATAGAATTAAAATATAATAAGGATGAAAGCTAGTTAAATCTTTTAAAATAAATGGAACATATAACCTCAAGTACATGTGACTTGCTAAATGAAGATAAAAATAATCACTAGATGTCAAGGACTATCATTTTAATCAGATTTATTCTAATAACACCAAAAATGTACTAAAATGTAAATATTAAGACAGAATTTAGAGAAAATCATGACAACATATTTTAAGAAAGCTGCTATTATTGGTTTTAAGGAAATAAAATGTAGATGTATTTAAAATTATCATTGGAACTGACTACTAATGATTTAGCACAATGCCCTGACATACCACAGAATCCATGTGGGAACTCTCATCTTAATTCCTTCACGCACCAGAAAGTTCATCAGTGGAGGCAGAATCAAATGAATGCTCTCACCATTAGGTTAACATGACCAAAGTGAGGTGGTCTTATTTTACATAGTGAAAAGTAGAACAGTGCTCACACAACTGCTGACATGCAAACAGTTTACATAACTTACTAACTCGAAACGTCTATTCAGATAGCAAGGGCAGTATCTCCATGTTTCAACTGTTTGACACAATGATGGATTATTTATTTACTGAACAGCACTGGTGGCCAGAAAATCTGATTTCCATGCATGAAATCCATGAAACCTCAGCCACTGAACAGTTTCTTTTACATGTGGCAAAGGTCATCTATCAAGGGATTTTCTCACGTTTTGTGTGATTGGTCATGCCTCATTTCCTTCAAGAAAATATGATTTCCCTAAAGTCTGTGCATTTTAAAAAGACTCACAAAAGACCAAGAAAGTTATTTCCTCTCTGTTTGTGATAAGCACAGAATATAGAGGCTAACCTATAGGGAACGACAAGCAACTGTTTGTAGCTACAAACCATATTTAATCCTATCATTAGGAAGCCTTTGCACTCGCCAGGTATAAAAAGACTGCAAAATTAGACACTTAACCTTGTCATTTAACCTTGCAGAATTTAATCTGCATTCAAACTTTAATAAATATATCCCATAGACCTATTCTTACATAGTAGAAGGCATTTGTTTCAGTGTATTTCAAACTTACAATCATTTGGTGAATGGCTGTGTGAAGATTTGACAACCTTAAAAATACTGAAAACCACTATTTCCATTTTTGACCTCAAAAATCAATAAGAATGAACATTAAGAGATTATATTTTTAGTAAAATTTCTAAGAACAGTAAATATAAAGCATGGTGAAAATCAAGAGCAATTTAAAGAGTACTGAGAACAGACTAGGACATATACTTGGAGATTGAAAAAGCAAAACAAAACCCTACTGTTCTAACTTAATTATATTTATAAAATATTCTTTGGGTCACAGTTCAGAAGTATCTTATAGTAGTAAAAATGTGCCAAATCTCTTAATGAACCTAGGTTTTGTCTAAAGAGTTCCAAATATTGAGTGGCTACTCTGTATCACTATAAACACCTCCAGATTCCTTCATTGTGGAGGGATGGGTGCATGTGCTCAATTGAGGCACTGAAACAGGAAGATCAGGATTAATCTCTGATTATTAATATTATTGTGATACATCATGAAGGCAATAGCTATGGATAGTCAACATAAGGATATGGCAAATGATAATACTGTATCAGATACTGAGTATAGTATAAGATACCATCCAGGTAGCTTGGTTATGAATCTACTGAAGATCTGGCTTTACAGCCCCTGATTATACAGGCTCTTTTCAAGGCCTTGTATGTGGGTTTGAATTAGTAATTTTGAATTATTTTTCGTAAAGAAAATATCCCCTAATTGCATAAGCTTTACACCTTCAAAACATTAATCATCCAATTTCCACCATACCTGGATACCATAAATTTCTTTTTCTATGTTTAGCTCCCTATGTAGTAAAACATGCATTTGTTCAACCAAGTCTATTCAAAGTTAGATTTGGAGGATGACAAACAGGAGGTTGGGAAAATTATATTGTGCATAACATTTGTCAGCTTTCTCACAACAAATGCGTATTCATATGTGTATGTGTTTGTAAGTGTGTGCAATATTGAGTTAAGTTTAACTTGTGTGGAGATCTTTTCAGGAACAAAAGATACACTCTTGAAAGACACCATTACAATTAAAGTTGTGCTTCAAGAAAGTGGTGCAAAAGTTACATTTCTTGAGGGAGTTACAAGAGAAGGGTAGAGAGTTTTACATGCAGATGAAAGTATCTCCATGTGTTACTATCCTCTTTCTCTTGCTGTTTTCATCAAAAACAATATATTATGGTTTAGAGGAAGTGAAAATTTACTTCTAACTCTCTTAGGATCTCTGACTGGGCCTGTGAAGTAATTTGGCACAAGGTAGATTAACAGGAGAAAAACACGCAAGTAACTGTATTTAATACAGTTTTATATGACATGGAGCTCTGAAAAGGAAATGCCCCCCAAAAGTGGTAAAACCTAAATGCTTTTATATTAGTTTAAACAAAGAGAGGCAACTATGGAAAAGTAAGTACACTTACTAAAGTATAACCTATAGAGGAGGCTAAATGAGCATAGGAATTATTTTAACAGCCTGTTTTTATGGAATTATCTTGGCTAAGACTCCTCCTTGAAGAATATTTCTCTTTTCCTTGGTATAGGTAAGGCATCTTTCACGTGGGATTTTGTATCTCTTCTTTTCAAGAGAAAGGGGTAATTAGAATGCCATTCTTATACCTGCTGTTTTTCAAGTGCCTTTAGCTCAAAATAATCTTTATGCCAAAGTGGCATATTCTGCCACTCTTCAGTGAGATTTGAGGAAATCACCCCTAATTTCTTCATTTTATTTATGGGTCTTTCTTGGTCATGAGCTTCTTTGATGTGCCAAAATTAATTAAAAAGTGAAAGTGCAATATATTTATGTATACACAAAGACACACACACATGCCCATACACATATATGCTGTCTTTGGTTAAGTTAATAAATTTGTGCATGTATGTTCATGTGTGCATGTGTATTTGTGTGTATATTTGCACATCATTGAGACTAAATGTCAACTCAAGGGAATTTATATAAAAACATAATTCATATACTACTAATTTTGAATAATTGACCTATTTTGTAATGACAAGTAGTGATTTGATTGACTTCCATTAGACACATATATCCTGGCTCAGTTAATACTGAGATCAATGATAGGAGCATTGAGTTATTTTTATTAATATTTTTTGAATACTTTATTATGTAAAATGTTTCTGACATCTTTCCTAAATCATAGGGGTAATTTCTGAGCCTTTTCTTATGATACTTTTATTTTTAATGTTGAGCTCTTTTCAAATGTGTTAGTCTTGAAGAAGAGAGAATACTGGAACATGAGCTACAAATAATTAGAATTTTTCTTTTTTTTTCTTTTCTGTTTCTTTTTCTTTATTTTATTTTATTTATTTTATTTTATTTTTAAGACAGGATCTCACTCTGTCTCCCAGGCTGGAGTGCAGTTGTGTGATCATGGCTCACTGTAGCCTCAACCAGTCCAGACTCAAGCAGTCCTCTCACCTCAGCCTCCCAAGTAACTGGGACTACAGGCACAGTCCCAGTTAATTTTTTTTTTTTTTTTTTTGAGAGACTGAGAGACGAGGTTTTACCATGTTGCTCAGGTTGGTTTTAAACTTCTAGGCTGAAGCTATCCAGCCACCTCACTCTCCCAAAGTGCTGGGATTACAGGTGTGAGCTACTGCACCTGGCTGGAATGTTTCTTTAAACTATTCTAATATTCTGCTTATTTTAACTATATTCTCAATATTTTATAAATTGGATTTTTTTTATGGTAAATTATTTTTCTACTTAATGCTTTAGCACTTGTTGCCATGAATATTTTAAGTTATAAATAAGTTTTTACCATTGTTAGTATGAAAGCAAAATGCAGTTTTTGCATTATGGTGATATCCCTCACCTATAAAAATATATCTTTCCGGCCGGATACAGTGGCTGATGCCTCTAATCTCAGCACTTTGGGAAGCTGAGGTGAGTGGAACACCTGAGGTCAGGAGTCCGAGACCAGCCTGGCCAACACAGTGAAACACCATCTCTACTAAAAATACAAAAGCTAGCCGGGTGTGGTGGCGGGAACCTATAATTCCAGCTACTTGGGATGCTGAGGCAGGAGAATCACTTGAACCACAGAGGCAAAGGTTGCAGTGAGCCAAGATGGCGCCACTGCACTTCAGCCTGGGAGACAGAGTGAAACTTCACCTCAAAAAAAAAAAAAGGTAATTAATTAATTAATTTTAAAAATAAAAGTATATATTTCTGTAGAAATAATAGTATATGTACTTATGAATTTTCCACTTCTTAAATGGAAATATGTTTAAGATTATGTGTTTTTTAAATTATGAAACACATTATCACGTTAGTAAACAGATTTTTTTAAATAGAAAGTTTTACAATTAAATGGCATGAGTTTATTAGAAATACTGTAAAGAGTTACGAATGTGTTCATTCAGAGAACTATTTGATATTTATTTTCAAATATAATTCCTACTAAAAGTAGGTTGGCAGTCTTTTTAGTGCTTTATTATTTACTTCAGTTACATTATGAACAAATGAATATTTTCTGTGATTTTTTTATGAATTTTCAAAATAACAAATAATTATTGCTTATTCTAAATTTTTGACAGTGTATTTACTTTAAAAAATCAATTGCTCTAATATTAATATCTAGCTTACTGTTGAAAACAAGCCTGCTTCATTGCCACTCTCTACCAAAGAATTGATTTTTATTTTTTGAAATAGGCTGACTATATTTAAAAATTTTATTGATTTATTTTTATTTTGTAATCCATATAGTCAATGAATGTGTAATAACATGAAAATTCTAGTAGCAAAGTAATGTCAGTCACTAGACTTGACAATTTTACATGAATGAAAGCAGTGCTTAGTAAATTGCTGAGTATTTGGGAACAATACTAGTAATTTTTCCCATTATTGCTTAAGAAGGCCACAACTGGGGCTGCTCACGTGGACTCAAATGTGAAGATTTGACAGTGTATTTAATAGCTTCACAGTGCAGCTTCTGGTGCCCCATGCTCTGTATACTCTGAATGCCCGAGGTGACGGAGAGTTGCTGGATTACAGAGAAACTAAACTCTAAGAGAACGTTTGTTGCTTTGATGTTACAAATTTCAAATAAGAATGCAGTAAAAAAAGTAGGCTGATGCACTTCCTAGGACAAAATATTAAATGAAGAAAGAAGGATCCCAATATTGCCTGGTAATCAAAAATTTTCCTCTGATGCAAATAAAAAGTCCAGTTCACAAGAGAGTAGTGAAATTCAATTTTCATAGTAATTTCTGCCTTATTGAAAAAATGCAAAGGTCCCTTGATAAAAGAAATGCAAAATTTTCTATCAAGTAAATGTAAAATATGCTAATGTAGTGATTGGAAAGTCAAGTGCATATGACGGCTGACGCTGGAGATTGCTTTGGTTCCTCATGTTACAGTTTGTGACAAAGATTAAAATTATTTGATACAGTAATCAGTTACCCTTTCGCTTCAAGTTCAATAAAGTGATCTGTCCCATTACCCAACGCTCACTCCTACTTTTATTTTTCTTTCTTTTCCTCACGTTTTTGAAGAGGGTTTTCAATTCATTCAATGTCATTTTATTTAGAATGCCGTATGGTTAAAATAAATGTTTTAATTTTAGATTTCCTTCTCTTTCTTTAATTTAAATGATTATATGATGGTTCTTTTCTTTTTATTTATTTTGTCATAAAAGTAATAGATTAAAATATTGGGGTTGAGCGAATAAACCTAAAATCTCGTGCAAAGACTTGGTGCTATTGGTTCATTTCTATTAGATTATTGAATTTTTTTGTGTGTTAACCTGAATTGATGTAATGTCATATTTAAGCATAGTGAACTATACAATATGTAAAATTATTGAAATGGTGCTAACTCATAATTATTCAAACCTAGTATTAAATGCTAGAAACATTAAAAATTATTACATAAATGAATAAAGGAAAAATATAATTTTCATAAAGAGGTTTGGATAATAGTTGCATGTCCTTAATTTGAAGGACAAATTGTAGATGAATAAAATCACTGCTGGCTAGGCACAGTGGCTCACAACTGTAATCCCAGCACTTTGGGAGGCCGAAGCGGGTGGATCACCTGAGGTCAAGAGTTGGAGACTAACATGGTCAACACGGTGAAACCTTGTTTCTATTAAAAATACAAAAGTTAGCCAGGCTTGGTGGTGCATGCCTGTAATCTCAGCTACTCGGAAGGCTGAGGCAGCAGAATCGCTTGAACCCGGGAAGCGGAGGAGGTTGCAGTGAGCCGAGATCGCGCGACTACACTCCAGCCTAGGCAACAGAGTGAAACTCCATCTAAATATATATAGATATATATTTAGATAAATATATATAGATATATATTTAGATAAATATATATATTTAGATATATAATATACAATATATATAATATAATATATATAGCTATGTATATAGATATATGTTATATATATATATTTTTTGCTGTTTTCAAGATGTACTACACTGAGTTTCTATTTTAAGAAACAAAGAAACATGAGTCTGTATTCTGAGAACTGAATAGACTTAGTCAAAATATTTCCAGATTTGAAGATCCTGAGAGATGGTCACAAAACCTTGGCATCCTGTAAAGTCTTACAGGTGACAAGTTAATCACTTACCTAAATCTCTCTCAAGAACTAACATTCTGATAAACTCAGGATTTCACTCTTCTGGCTTTAGTGAATATTCAACCACTCCTCTACTATTTTCCTATCCATCACATCCTAATAGATTTCCTCCATTCCAACTAGGACAGGTCTATTATTTTCTCTCACCAGAAATACCTTTGATATTGCTCTACGTTAATATATATACAGTGCTTTTAAGTTTTGTTCAATCTTTCTTCCAACACAGAAGGTAAGCTCTAAGAGAACAGAGTAGGTGAATATTACAGGTACATCTCACTACTAAACTGCCATAACAAGAATAGTTCTTGGAACACTTCAATATTTAATTTATTTAATTTAATAAATAACATTCAACAAATGTTACTTAATTGATAACAATAAATAAACATTTATAATCAATAACAAAGCCATAGTGACAACCTTGATAATATGACAGTTTAGTAAGTGCATACTATGTGCCAGATATTCCAAAAGGGTTAGCTCATTTTTTTCTTCAATACAACTCTTTTTGGGGTAAAAGTAATTATTCCCAGTTCACGTGTGAAATGAAAGCTGTAAGATTAGGTTGACAGAGATGTTTGAAGGTATTACATAGGTCACCCAGAACCTTGTCTCTTTTAAGTATTTGATTAGAAAAATCCAATGGTAATATTCTGAGTATCTCTATTATCATCATATCATGCCATGGATTATCAGTGTTCCTTTTACTCTTGGTAATGCAACATTAATGCTTTTAAATCTAATTAGACTAGGGAACCAATTGCAGAAACCCCAGAGTCAATTTAGAAAATGGGTTTTTAAGATTTTGTTCTTTAAGAACCACTTTTGGTTGTCAGGATGAATGAGCAGCCTAAGAACCGCTTTTGGTACCAAAATCTGTATCAGTCAGGGTTCTCCAAAGAAACAGAACCAATAGGATGTATGTATGGAGAGACAGAGAGAGAGAGAGAGAGAGAGAGAGAGAGAGAGAGAGAGATTGAACTGAATTTGTTTTTAAGGAATGGGCTCACATAATTGTGGGGGCTGGCAAGTCCAAAATCTGCAGCATGTCCTGGTAGGCTAGCAGGCTGGAGCTTCAGGGAAGAGTTGATGTTGCAGCTCAACTTCCAAGGCAATCTGGAGGTATAATTCCACTTTCATCAGGAACCTCTGTCTTTTTTTCTCTGAAAACATTCAACTTATTGGATGGCACCCACCACATTCTGGAGTATAAATGGCTTTACTTCAAAGCTACGATCTAAATGTTAATTTCATTTAACAAATACCTTCACAGCAACTTTAAGCCAGTGTTTGTCCAAATATCTGAGTTCTGTGACCTAGCCAAGCTGACACGTAAAATTAAGCATCACAGAGAGCAAAGCTCAGTTGTGATGGGCCTCCAGAGAAATATCCTCAGAAGGCTTTCAGAATTACCTACCTGAAGGGATAGGAAGCTAGGGCATTCACTCATTAGCCACATCCTCACCCCATTGGTTGAAGTTTACCCTCAGGGGCACTAGACAACCTGTACTTCCCAGCTGTATTTTCACACTGGACTCAATGCCTTTCTATGGCATTGGAGAAGTTCCTGTATAAACTTTATAAAAATTCAGGTGTGTCTGAGCTTGCAGTGTGCTGTCCACAGCAGCTGCAGCTGAAATCATGGCAGGCAGAGAAGATGTGTCTGCCAGAGTTCCAAGTCTATATTTTTAGCCCTGCCAACATTTGCACCTGTAATTTTAATAGGCTAATAATTATCTCAGACATAACATACCCTGATTAACAACAAACTATTTATTTTTCCCACCTGCTGGTCTTCTAGCATTTTCCTTATCTTCAAATGATGCCAACACTCACCAAATTGCTCAGCCTTTAAAGGTGAGAGTGATCCCAATTCTACTCTTTCCTTTGTACTTGCATGTTCTCTTCACTTTAACAGCAATATGCATCCTAAAACCGGATATTTTCCCCATTTCAGCTGCTATCATCCTACTTCCAGTCACTGTCAATTCTTGTTGAACAAACCACAATAGGCTGCAAAATGAGAGTTTCAAGATATAAATCATATCTTGCCATTCCCATGCTCAAGAGATGCCAATGTCTTTCCATCGCAAGTATAGTAAATTCCAAACTGTGTACATGATCTGAGTCCTTTCTGACCCTTCATCGCCATCTCCTATTTCTTTCAGCTTCATTTGTTGAATTCCCATCATATTTCATTCCAATATCTGCTCAAAATTCACTTTCTCAGCAAACCTCCCCAAGAACTCCTTATCTGAAATTGGATACTTTTCTTTGCCTCGGATTATCATACTTCATGCTTCACCCTGTTTCACTTAGTTTCACATATTTATCAATACCTGAAATTAGATGCATTTATGTCTGTTCTTTTCCCCATTAAAATGTAAGTATACTCAGGGCAAAATTTTACCTTATTCTTGTCTTTATTATCTATGCCTAAAAATGAGACTTGCATACAATTGCAGTAAATTTCAATATATATGTGCAGTAATGATTAAAAGGAAAATTTAAATATTATAGCCTATTTACATATGACATAATTACAATAAAAATAGATTCATTCAAAAAACATACTGGATATATTTGCAAAAAAAGCCACATAATTGGAGTATGTAATTACCTTAATCACTTCTGACAACATATGTACAATATTAAAATTTACTAGTAAAGCTATTCTTAATTTATACAGAATTTTAACTTATAATGTCTTTTCACCTAAATTTTATCACTTGATGGTTTAAACACTTTCATAAGGATAAAGAGCCACAATACTATTCAGACATGTATTTTTGTTTATATTGGTTTTATAATTGAAAAAATATGGTTACAGAACTTTTTGGCACATATTTTTTTCTGTATTTTAAAGTAAAAAATGTATGTAATTACTCCTCGTTGTTTTAACAATTCTTTTTTTAGCAGAATTACTTTTCATTCTCAATATGAATTCTTTCTATGCAAGTATTTGGCATCTTAGACTACATGCAATTTGGCCTCAATTAATCTGTGTTTAATACATTTAGTGAAATGAAAATAGAGAACACTGAAATCTGTAGAAGATTCTGTGCCACAATTATTATATTAAAGTATCCCAAAAGTAACTCATACTGAGACTAAACAAACTCAAATCAAAAAGCATTTCTCTGACATTAACAACGCAAAATTATCCCTTGAATTTATAGCTTATAATTTGACATTCTCAATAGGAAAAACAATACTATTTTGAATGTTTAAATCTAAAGCTTAAGAAAAATAAAGCTGTTTGCTTTATATTAACCTTAATCTTTAGGGTATTAAAACAGGCATTATTACTATATTGATAACTGGTCCATGGTTTGTACACAATAGTTGTAGGATGCATGAATAAATGAGTTGGAAAGTAAAGATTTTTAGTCTTTTGCCTTGTGAGTGGTCCAATTGCCGACCCTTTCTTTCCTGCCAACTTGAATTTTGTTGAAGTAACTTGAGCAGTTAGACAGAGTTCTAAAAACTGTCTTAAATAGCAAATTTTAAACTTTCCCTTTAGAATTTCAGAGACTCTTCTAATGCAGTCTCCTTAGTGTCATGTTGACCTAATGGCCTATATATGTCTATTTTTTATGTAAAATCTTCTCATTAGCCTTAATAACATAATATTAGAGAGTTTCATATAAGTTCCTCTTACACTTACAGAACTTGTCAATAAATGTCTCCTCGTTTTTTAAAAAGATTTTTTAAATCCATTCTTCTTTCATGTTTAGTTATTTTTCTTTTGTTTTGTTTTTTCTCCCTCTCTGTCCCCTAACTCATCAACATTTTCCCACCACCACCACTTAGGTATGCAATCTGAGTAAGATATCAGTGAGATAAGATATTGCAAAGAATCACATTTTCAAATGCCACACCTCATTTCAGACACATACCAAGTATGATTTCTGTTATCAATCCAGGTCTTTTTTGCCTAACTTGGTTTCAGTTTCCATTTGACCATTAAGTGTTTCAATGTTATGCTATTTTCCTCTAGGCATCATCATTTTCTCAAGTTGCATTTCTTTCTACTTTTTTCTAACCAAGGAGTGAAACTGATAGTTTTGAACACCCCTAGATGCTATCTTCAGCTCCACGATGTAGCATCATCACCATCCTACATCTGCACAACACCATCCTGCACAAATCTGCCGCTCCATATGTCGCGTTGTGCAAGGAGATTACAATGGCTTGAATTTGGAACACACTCAGAGATTCCCTGGAGATATTCCACAGGAAAAAAATACTGCTCAATCCAACATTTAAATCCTTGCCTAGAGCTACCCTACTCCAAAGAGAAATATAATGAGGATGAAAACACAAGCCCCCAAATTCAATTGCCACATTTTTTTTTCCTCTTTTGAGGAGTGTCTCCTGTTCTCCTTGTTGTGGTTCCTTTTTGTTGATACTGGCAGTTACCAGATGGGCTTTATTTTTAAATTTAAATACTTTATTTTATGGCAGTGTTGTCCATTGCATCTTATTCAATGCCAGCTTTTATTCCTTTAAAACACAAATGTTTGGCACATCCTTACATTAAGGATTAGAGACAAGAAACTTACATGGGGGAAATAAGAAAAGTATACATTTCTATCACCCTAAAATTGAGAGAAACTTGAGCATAGAATGATTATTCAAGGGAACCTTTGAAACTAGCTAGCTTTTATTTCCATCACAACCAGTGGATAAACTGCTTACAACATGTGGGCAGCTTGTGAAATATAAAAGGTAAGCTATAAAAAAGAGGCTCAACAATGCAGAGAACAGAGATATCTCAAAAACAAGGCTGATGTCACAGCACCCATACTACTGCCTTATCAGCACATGAGCAATTGGCAGAAACTATGACAGGCATAAGGATATTGACATTTAGAAGGTCATTTACTCATAACAAAAATATTATTCAACTTGCAAATATAAAAAATAATCTATTTTGTAGAAATACTTTTTTTCTTATATGAGTATATTGAAAATCTAATGTTTATTGGTAATGATGTGTGGAGACCATAATAAAGTCTCCACACTAAAGATTGTGTAGTCTTTTGCAAATACTTTCACCTTTGTGCTCACCCACTCCTCCCCAAAATATTCTCTCTGCTTGGAGATTAATTTTTCTCCTTTTAGAACTCAACAAAAGTGCTTCTCTGACTCACAGAAGCAAACTGAGTTGCTCCCTCCTCTGCCTTGCCATTTCTCATCTATTATACCTTTTATCTTCAATATGTATTTCTTTTTAATTATACTAAAGTACAAGCATTAATGGTCAGAAAAAAAGTATTTATATTTGCCAAAATAATTATCTACTGCATAGAAAGAGCTCAACAATAATTAATTAAGTAGTTAGTGCATATAATGAATTAAAAAGTATCAGGTTCATACTTAGAGATTATTGACCTTTTCACAGTTCTATCATATTGGATTTTATAAACAGATAAGAGAAAAAATATGTGATGCTTTTAGACAAGAGCCAGAGTTTGGGGAATTATTAAGTAGAGATGCAATGGTAATATATTTTTTTAAATGACAGTAGTCATTGTGAGACAGGAATATTAAAGGCAAAAAGTGAATAAAAAATAAATTACAGGCTATTGCAATGGAATATGATCACTGAAGTTCAAAATTACGGTCCATAATCATCAAGCATATTAATGCAGTGAAGTGGGCAACAAAGAGGACAATAGACAGACATTTGACTACTTCATTCTGTCATTTTTATATATGACAAATTATGAAAAAAAAACATCATTTCTATGAACACTATGGTATTTGGAATTTTTGAGTGAGAAATACAACAATAAATTGTGGTGTTACAAAAGTAAAGCTGTCTTGGTAATATATGAATCACTTGGAATATATATATATATATATATATACAATGGCCAAAGACTATTTCTCTAGAAAGATAAGGTTTTTTCTTTGTTGTTTTTTTTTGTTTGTTTTTTAAGGCACAATAGTGCAAGAAATATTATTCTAGAATTGTTGTGCATTGAATACAGAAGAGTTACTGTTCATGTTTAAAATTTCAGCAAGACTTTGTTGTTCTATTCAGTTCACCTTTGTAGGCATCAGGTTATAGAGCACTTCAGACAATATAGGAAGATTGAGAAGGAGGCAGGAACCTGATAAAATAGGTTGAATCTTGAAGTAATCAGTAACGTAATTAACTGAAGAAGATAGTTAATTAAGCAAAAAAAAAAAAAGCAGGCTGCTCCTACCCAGAAATGCTCTCAGGATTGTTGGACAGTGTCACTAAGTGATTTTCTTTGTCCTCCTCTTGTTTATTCTCTGGTTTTTTCAAAACCAAGAGAAAAATGGCAGAGTTGAAGATGATGTTTGCAACACAATCTGGAGAGTTATTGACATACCAACCACTCCCTCTGTGTAGACTTGCTCCAAAAGAGATGCTCACTCATGATCTAGACACTGCCACTGAACCAGCAAGGTCTATGCCTGAAAGAGCAGAGCAGAATTTCTTCGGTTAAAAAAAAGTGTCATTAGAGTTTAATAATATTTTATAATTTAGTGTTATATTGATCCATAGTAGTTTCCTTAGTTCAAAGATCAGTCTTGCATTAACAAAATGAAAAGAAAAACTCCTTACACCATTTGCCCTCATGACCCCTGGTTGCCATTTTCCTCAATCTCTAATTATTTTATAGTTAATAAAAGAGTTCTCTCTCAAACTTTTGCTTGCGGCTCAGGATCTGAACTCATGCTGCTGATTGTACTACTTAATCTGAAAAGGAAAAAAGCTTAATTATACTCTGTAAGCACTTCTAAAATTATTTTATTAAATAGGTGGCTAACCAAAATCTATTTCTTTGAGAAAAAAAAGTGAAAGAAAATTGACTTGAATTTTGAATAGCAAGAGAAGTTTAGTGCATATAAAGTAAATATATTTTTAAATGGAAGGATGACTAAATATTGACTATTATAGATGTGAAACATAATTAGATATGCTCTCTTTTTCAATACAAATTTAAGTAAATATATTAGAATAATACATGATTCACTTTTGAAAATAACTTTTGCATGAAGGAATGCTTTTAGATTTGATCCTAAATTAACAAGTGGATGGCCATCTTTTTTGTGTGTGTTTTTTGTTTTTTGTTTGAGATGGAGTCTCGCTCTGTCGCCCAGGCTGGAGTGCAGTGGCGCTATCTTGGCTCACTGCAAGCTCCACATCCTAGGGTCTCACCATTCTCCTTCCTCAGCCTCCCGAGTAGCTAGGATTACAGGTGCCCACTACCACGTCTGGCTATTTTTTTGTATTTTTAGTAAAGACGGGGTTTCACCGTGTTAGCCAGGATGGTCTCAATCTCCTGACCTCGTGATCTGCCCGCCTCGGCCTCCCAAAGTGCTGGGATTACAGGCGTGAGCCAGCACGCCTGACAGAGGATGTACATCTTTATATACCAGCTTGAGTAATTATAAGAAGCACAATAAGGTAAGAGTAGCAGTAAATGAACACAAATTTGCAGAGAAACTTACCTATTGTAGCTACATCTTTAACAAAAATACCTACAACTATATTTTAACAAGCACAGTTTTACTAACAGTATGTATCTTCAATTTTGCACAGAAACATACTTCATTATATAACCATAGAAGAAAACCTCAGTGTTGTATAGCAAGCCTTTTGCTCCTCTGAGTAAATTAATGGAGAAAGAAATATGTCTTCATGGAGCTGATAGGATATAAGATAAGTTAACTTAAATATAGCTGACATTCAGTTTTCACTGACTTTCTCCCTTATCTCTACAAATAAACTAGGCCTGGTGCAGTAGTTCCCACCTGTAATCTCAGCACTTCAGGACGCCAAGACAAACTGCTTGAGTCAAGGAGTTTGAAACCAGTCTTGGCAACATGGTGAAACCCTGCCTTTACAAAAAATACAAAAACTTAGCTGGTTATGATGGTGTGCCAGGTACTCAGGAGGCTAACATGGGAGGATAGCTTGAGCCAAGGATGCAGAGGCTTCAGAGAGCCGAGACTGAGCCACTGCACTCTAGCCTCAGTGACAGAGTGAGACCCTGTCTCAAAAATAAAACATATATATATATAATATACATAAACTAACTGCTCTGCATTCTCAAAAATTCTTTTGTCAACAATGCACTTACTTCAAAGTTGTTTTTGTTTTTTTTTTTTAATCAAATACCTGAAAATACGTTACTCCTCAAGGGTCAACTAAAAATTTAACCTAGGCTATATCAAGGTATTTTTGTATATAGTAATTTTACTCCATTGACCTGAGAGTCAAAACAGAAAATTTAATGTAACATATTTAAATATTACATCAATATTTATGTTTTTATTTCATTTAGAAATGATTCTCCCTCTTACAGATAATGACAAGGTAAAGAAAGTGGTAATTCGTGCAATCCCTCTTTTTCCTTACCTCTCCTTGGCTCTCGGACCATCTCCTACTACACTTCTGCACTGTGTCAGCTACTCCATTCTTAAGTAAGAAAGCCCTCTCCATTACCTCTTGGTACCATGTGCCTTTTTTTTTTTTTTTTTTTTCCGGGAGGCAGAGTCTCGCTCTGTCACCCAGGCTGGAGTGCAGTGGCATGATCTCAGCTCACTGCAATCTCTGCCTCCCAGGCTCAAGCGATTCTCCTGCCTCAGCCTCCTGAGTAGCTGGGACTACAGGCATGTGCCACCACACTCAGCTAATTTTTGATTTTTAGTAGAGATGGGGTTTCACCATGTTGGCCAGAACGGTCTCAATCTCCTGACCTCGTGATCCGCCTGCCTTGGCCTCCAAAATTGCTAAGATTACAGGCATGAGCCACTGTGCCCAGCCAGTACCATGTGCCTTTAACAGCTTGTAATATAGTGTCTACATACCCTACACTTCAAGTAGCCTATGAGCACCATGATGACACATGCATTTTACTAACATTTGCATTCCCACTGCAAGTGGAGTTAAGAACACATCACAGGATTTCTATTCTTTCAATGAAGTATGAATATTTTGAATGAATCAAGCAATGTGATTAGTATTTTATCTTTCCTAGGTAACACAAACAATGTTTTTAAAATGTCTTTTACTTGGAGGGACTCTAATGAAATAAAGGGAAAAAGTTACATGTATCAAGGCAAAACATTTCAAAAGACTTTTTCCCACAATATTAGATCAAATTCCTGCAAATCAAATTGCCTAGATATCAATTTCTTGGTAACTATTTATAGTTCCTGCATTTTCCCTAGTAATCAATCTATAAGAGATAGCTAACTATTAACTAAAGCGTCAGGATAGAGGAGATAAAGAGAGGTAGACATTGTTCAATTTGATATTTTAAATATGTAAATTTTTTGTTTATCTAACAGCATGCAAATATTTCCAAGTTGATACTACAAGAGATATTTTTAAAAAGGTAATTTATGTAATATTTAAAAATTCTCTGCTAACATAGAATAAATTAAAAACCCCTAAAAGTAGTACAGAAATACTACATATTTCAACTTCTAATCTAAAATATATACAAGTAAAATTATTAAAGGTGCAACTATTCAAACTATAACAGATTAGATGAAATCCTATACTTACAGGTTGTATTAGTCAGGGTTCTCTAGAGGGACAGAACTAATGGAATAGATGCATTTATCTATCTATCTATCTATCTATCTATCTATCTATCTATCTATCTATATCTATCCATCTATAAAGCGGAATTTATTTAGTGTTATCTAACAAGATCACAAGGTCCCACAATAGACCATCTGCAGGTTGAGGAGCAAGGAGAGCCAGTCTGAGTTCCAAAAGTGAAGAACTTTGAGTCTGATGTTTGAGGGCAGGAAGCATCCAGTGCAGGAGAAAGATGTAGGCTGGGAGGCTAGGCCAGTCTCTCACATTTTTCTGCCTGCTTGTAGTTTAGCCTTGCTGACAGGTGATTAGATTGTGTCCGCTCAGATTAAGGGTGGGTCTGCCTTTCCCAGCCCATTGATTCAAATGTTAATCTCCTTTAGCAACACCCTCAGGGACACACCCAGGATCAATACTTTGTATCCTTCAATCCTATCAAGTTGACACTCAGTATTGGCCATCACATAAGTATATACTAGAAAAAGCCAGGGAGAGAGTAAATGCCTCAACTTCCACGTCTAACTTTGCATGGCCTGGGTAGGATGGTTGTAAAGCCTCCCTTACTCTTTGCAGTGTGCATTTTAGATGTGTGAACAGTGTCCTCCAGTGTGTATGATGAGCAGCTGCTGGAAGGCTGTAGCATGCTGAGACAGACCAATGGCATCCCAGGTGTAGTGACTCGGCCATCTGGCTTCCCACTATGTTTGCAGATTTGTGGTCGTCTTGAGGTAAGTGTAACATTTCTCCTTTTATAGCAAATACATTAAAAAATCAGTCTTTCAAGGTTATTCTGATCAGGTTTGTGTCAACCAAACATCAGAGTGCTTAGGGATTTGACAGTAGTGAAGGTTGTTACATAGTTTCTTATTTCTTACATAAGAAAAAGGATCATTACTAGCTCCCATATGAAATATAGCAGTAACATTAAACAGTTGCATTTCAACCCATCAATAATTTGCTCAATTTCTTTGTTTTGAAATGTGAAAATTATTTTCAAGAATGTAGCAAATTTCACAAAATCATCAACATGGATGATCCATTACCTCAAATTATCCAATAACAGACAGGACATTTATATGTGTCAGTGTGAAGAACAAAAATGTCAGACATTGATGAATCCTGTCTATATGCTCTTAGATAAATGCATAGGTCAAAGGAAATACCCTTCTCAATAACAGGATGGTTATTGTTAAAGAAGATTCAAAGATATTTTTGTCCATCTGTTCTTGTCCACCCACTCACACCTCTTCTTTCCTCTCTCATTTGTGCACTCTTCTGAATGCTATGATTCCATAGATCATTCTTTTATTATTATGGCAAATGATGCCTGCACATTATTTAATCCAATTTTGAAAAAAAATTGAATTCAAAATTAGAATATCTGAATGCAATCTCATAAGCACAGTTATTTTATTTTTGCTTAATAAAGGGAAGTTTCCTTGACTGTAGTAAAATGTAGGTGTTGAAATATATGTACATCAAGTAGCCTCAAGCTCCCAGACTTCTGAGTGCCACTCCCCTCTCTAATACTTGTCCAGCAGAGGTTCACCCACTAAGTCTCCTTCCTACCTGTATGCAGGGAGTCCATGCTTTTTTTCACCCATTTTTCCTCTCCTCTCCTCTTCCCTCCCCTCCTGTGCCTTGTCTTTTCCTCTCCTCCCCTCCCCTCTCCTCCCCCTCCCTTCTCCTCTCCTTCCATCTTCTTCACGATGTTGTTGCACAGGAACATCTATTGACTATTGCTGAAAATCCCAAGAGAATTCTTCTTCCTCACATGGATTATCACTTCTGTGGATTGCTGCTCCAAGCATCTCTTATAACCACCACATGGCAATTAGTCAACTAATTTATGTCCCACTCTTATCATCAAAACTACAGCAGTTATTTCCCTGCAGTATACCTCGGTCTCCCTGATACACATGCACTTTTTTTTTTTTTTAAGAGATAGGTTCCTACTCTGTCATCCAGTCTAGAGTGCAGTGGTGCCATTATAGCTTATTATAACCTCAAACTCCTGGGCTTAAGTGACTCTCCTACCTCAACCTCCCTAATAGTTGGGACTACAGGCATGCACCACTTGGACAATTTAAAAAAATTATTAGAAATAAGATCTTGCCATATTGCCCAGCCTTATTTCAAACTCCTGGCCTCAAGCAATCCTCCAGCTTTGATTTCCTAAAGTGCTGGTATTGCAGGCATGAGCTGCTGAGTCTGGCCCAGTGTTTTAAAGAGTATATTAACATGAAAAATGCATTTTCAAATGTATAGTCAGTATTTTAAAGTCAACTTTATTATAATTCTGTTGATAGTTACCTGCGTCATTTTAAATCGTGAATATACACACACCATACACACATTATATACTAACGTCTATGATTCATTTCACTTTTCTCATAATTTATAACTAAAATGATCAATGTATTTACACAAAAGGAAGATGTTCACATCATTTTCTTTGGTAAATGGGAATTTAGTTTGTTTGAATTAGTGCTTGAATATCTAACCATATTGTTTAGAGGACTCTGGGGATTTTACACTTACTTCTTCAAATAAAAATTGATCAAGGTTGAATATCAAAGGAAATATAGAAAACAATTTAAATATGTTTGGTCTAGAAGCTTCAAAAGTATACAGTAGTAGGTGAGACTTCTAGTTAGAATTTAGTGTGGATTTCTAGGTGTTTGGCACTGTGTAACTACATGAGCAATAATTGGCCCAAAATTTATAGAGTTCTATTAGGAATATCAACTGATAAATGTTTTAGTAAAATGAAATGTAACCATTTATTTATTGTATTCAATATATTAAATACTATATACTGAATATATAAAATATATAATATATTGAATATATTTATTAATTCTACAATTTAATATCTGCTTATGTTTTCCTGTCTGGTCAATGTTACTTTTGGTTTGCTTTCTTCTGTGTTTTTCTTTTTAATGTAAGCTCTAAGTATATATTTATCATAGAGTGATAATAGCTCATGTAAATTGTTATTTCCAGCTATAATACATAAATATTTAAGTATAATTGGTGCTTGAAAATTTTCAAAGTAAAATGGGATTTTGAATCAAATAACTTTATAATTCAATTTGTTTGTAATCCTTATCATAATTGAGCATAAATTTTTCTTCGTCCTCTGAGTCAGCCGATGGGATTTGACTCTTTCACACCGTGGGTTGAAAAGGATTCCTATCTTACAGTATCTAAAGATGAAACTATTAACATTATTTATTAAAATCAGATGGTATTTTATACATGTATGGGGTAATTATAATTAGTAATTATGCAATCATTCCCATAATCAAATAAGAACAAGGTTAGTAGGATTACATTTAAATGTAATTCATTATATATGAAAACTCAATAGGCAAGAACTGAATTTGTTAAATGTGCCATTATTGAAAGAGAACACATTGAACATTGAGCAGTAGACTCATCAGTTGATTATTTTTCTTTTTTTGTTTTTTGTTTTCTTTTGCTTTTTGTGTCATCTCCAATTATATATATTATTTGGGTGTACATCAATATTTTTGGTGATAAATATCTGTAGAAAATCTATGTAATAATAAATAAGCACTCCTCTTGTTACTTGTATACATTTAACTTGTTAACATTGTTAAGAGAATTCCATTTAGAAAACGCAAATAATATGTCTTTCACCTTGCTTTGCAAACAATCTCTCACCTGAATTGCTTTAAAGTATTTCAGTTTTTGGGTTAAAAAATGTTGAGACTGCCATTAATATTCTCTCTGGTAGAAATAGTCACAGGATTTTTTTCTATTTTCTTCAAATACAGTCAGCTGTGGCTTCCTTCAAGCCTGCTAACCAACCCTGCATAGAGGAGCTATGTCTGACCAAGTTGTAAGAGAAATGATACTGCAATCACCCCTGGTATTCCATGTGTAAAAACAGCCTTAGGCTCTTCTCCTAATACATGCTGTTAATATTTGTATACTGCTATTACATGAGATAATGGAATTTTTTTTAAGAAAAAAAAAGCTAGGGAGTTTTACCAATTAAAATCCTATTACGGAAATTACACAAGTTCTTTTGTACCCAGGGCTGGCCATAGGCAAAATCCTGAAGTTGGCACTTGTTCTGGATCCTGTGCAGCATTCTAGTCTTAATATCTGTGGAACCAATATGTAAGGTACAAAATAATAAGGGCTTAAGATGCTATCTCACCCAATAGTCCCAGTATTTTTATAAAAAACTAACAAGGCAAAATATTTGATGATTTTTTGTGTGTATTGGCAAATAGCATCACTTCCCACTCAATCGCCCAGTATATGTGACATAATGTGAATCTATGTCCCCACCAAATCTCATGTCCAACTGTAGTCCCCAAGGTTGTAGGTGGTGCCTGGTGGGAGGTGGTTGGATCATGGGGGTGGATTTCTCATGAATGGTTTAGCACCATTCCTTTGGTGCTGTCCTCATGGTAGTAAGTTCTCAGGAGATCTGGTTTTTGAAAGTGTGTAGCACCTCCCTCCTCACTTGTGCTCTTCCTCCTAGTCCCACCATGTGAGATGTCTTGCTCCCTCTTTGCCTTCTGCCATGATTGGAATCTTCCTGAGACCTCCTAAAAAGCAGATGCTGCCATGCTTCTGTGAAAGGAAAATAAATCTGGGGACTCCAAAATCACTCAGCTAAAGGGAATAGTCAGGCTGGGAACTGTTTAGGGCAAACCTGCCTCCCATTCCAATCAAACTCATCCCTCTGCTCACAGAGATAAATGCATATCTAATTGCCCCCTTTGGAGAGACTAATCAGAAACTCAAAAGAGCAACAATTTGTGTCTTATCTATCTATGACCTGGAAGCCCCCCTCCCAAATTTGAGTTGTTCTGCCTTTGCTTTGAGCTGTCCCTCCTCTCTGGACCAAATGAATGTTCAACTAACATATTTTGATTGATGTCTCATGTCTCCCTAAAATGTATAAAACCAGACTGTGTTTGGAGCACCTTGGATAGATGTCCTCAGGACCTCGTGAGGCTGTGTCATGGGTGTGCATCCTTAACTTTGGCAAAATAAACTTCCTAAATTGACTGAGACCTGTCTCAGGTATTCAGTATTTATACTCCCTGTACAGACAGCAGAGCCATGTGCCAATTAAACCTATTTTCTTATAAATTACCCAATATCAGGTATTTATTTATAGTAATGTGAGAATGGACTAATGCAGAATATTGGAACCAAGGAGTGGGGCATTGCTATAAGGAGACCTGAAAATATGGAAGTGCCTTTGGAACTGGGTACTGGGCAGTGGTTGGAAGAGTCTTGAGGGCTCAAAAGAAGAGAGAAAGATCAGGAAAATTTGGAACTTCCTAGAGACCAATTAAATAATTATGAACAAAATGCTGGTAGTGATATGAATAGTGAAGGCCAGGCTAATGAGGTCTCAGATGGAAATGAGGAACTTTTTGGGAACTTCAGTGAAGATCACATTTTTTTAATGCCTTAGCAAAGAACTGGGGTGCATTGTGCCCTGCCCTAGGGATCTGTGGAATATTAAACTAAAGAGTGATAATTTAGGGTATCTGGCAGAAGAAATATCTAAGCAGCAAAGCTTTCAAGATGTTGCTTGACTGCTTCTAACAACCTATCTCATATGCATGAGCAAAGAAATGACCTAAAGTTGTAACTGATGTTTAAAGTGGAGCCAGAGCACAAAAGTTTGGAAAATTTGCAGCCTGGCAATGTTGTGGAAAAGAAAAGCCCACTTTCAAAGGAGGAATTCAAAAAGCATGCAGAAATTTGCCTAAGTAAAAATAAGCCAAGTGCTGACAGCCAAGACAATGGGGGAAAAGGCCTAAGAGGCATTTCAAAGACCTTCATGGCAGCCCCTCCCATCACAGGCCCAGAGGTCTAGGAGAAAAAATGGTTTCATGAGCCAGGCCCAGAGCCCTGCAGCCCTGCACAGCCCCAGGATACTGCTCCTTTCATCCCAGTCACTCCAGCTCCAGCTCTGGGTCAAAGGGGCCCAGGTACAACTCACACCACTGCTTTATAAGGTGTGAGCTTTAAGCCTTGGCAGCTTCCATGTGGTGTTAAACCTGTTAGTGCACAGAGTACAAGAACTGAGGTTTGGAAGCCTCTGCCAAAATTTCAGAAGGCTGCTTCAGGTGTGTTGCCCTCATGGAGAGATTCTATTAGGGCAGTGCAGAGTGGACATGTGGGTTTGGTGCCCCCATATAGAGTACCCACTGGGGCACTGCCTAGTAGATCTATGAGAAGAGGGCCACCATCCTCCAGACCCCAGAATGGTAGATGCACTGACAGCTGGAAAAGCCACAGGCACTCAATGCCAGCCTGTGAGAGCAGCCATGGTGGCCCAACCCACCAAAGTCACAGGGTGGAGCTGCCCAAGCCCTAGGGAACCCACCTGCCATATCAGTGTGCCCTGGTTGATGTGGGGCATGGAGTTAAAGGAGATTATTTTGGAGCTTTAGGATTTAATGACTGTCCTGCTGCATTTTGGATTTACATCGGGCCTGTGGCTGCTTTCTTTTGGCCAGTTTATTTTCCCCTTTCAGAATAATAGTACTTACCCATTGCCAGTATCCCAACTGTATATTGGAAGTAACTAACTTGATTTTTTTTTTTAATTTACAGGCTTGTAGGTGGAAGGGACTTGCCTTGTCTCTAATGAGACTTTGAACTTCAGACTTTTGAGTTAATGCTACAATGAGTTAAGACTTTGGGAATAAGTGGGAAAGCATTATTTTATTTTGAAATGTAAGAAGGACATGAGATTTGGGGGAGCCAAGGGTAGAATAATATAATTTGGATCTGTGTTCACACCAAAGCTCATGTCAAACTGTAGTCCCCAATGTTGGAAGTGGGACCTGATGGGAGGTGGTTGGATCATGGGGGTAGATTTCTCATAAATGGTTTAGCATCATTCCTTTGGAGCTGTTCTCATGATGGTGAGTGAGTTCTTGTGACATATGGTGCTTGTGAAACCCCATCTCTACCAAAAATACAAAAAAATTAGCCAGGCGTGGTGGCCAGTGTCTGTAGTCCCAGCTACTCAGGATGCTGAGGCAGGAGAATGGCATGAACCTGGGAGGCGGAGCTTGCAGTGAGCCAAGATTGCGCCACTGCACTCCAGCCTGGGTGACAGAGTGAGACTCTGTCTCAAAAAAAAAAAAAAAATTGTGCAGCACTTTCCCCCTTGCTCTCTTTCTTGCCCCTGTTGCTGCCTTGTGAGACACCTTGGTTCCCCTTTGCCTTCTGCCATGATTGGAATCTTCTTGAGGCCTCCCCAGAAAAAGATGCTACCATGCTTCCTGTATAGCCTGCAGAATCATGAGCCAATTAACCTATTCTTTTAAATAACCCAGTCTCACCTATTTTTTATAGCACTTTGAGAATGAACTAATACAACATAATTGGACTTTTTTGACACTTCATCTTCACGATCATATGCAGCTGTTATCAAGTCCCATTGATTCTCCATCCTAATGATGTCTTATGTTTCCCCTTCTCTTTTTCACACACTAACAGTGCTTTATTTCATATGGTCATAATATCTCATGAAACTATTATAATACCCATCCACACAATCTCTACCTCTAGCCTTCTACTCCAATCTGTCTTCTACAGTTCCTCCATAGTTGCATCTCTAAAGTACAAATATGACCAAATTGCTTCTATTTAAATTTCATTCATTAGCTTCTTACATCTTCAAATTTTTTTTTTTAATCTGGCCTATTTTCCTCCTACATTGACAACTCAGCTCTATGGAAACACTAGAAGTGCACATACAACAGATTATTTTATCTCATCTTTTTTTCTAGTTGTTTATTTTTATTTAATTACTTGTTTGTTTTTTGTTATTTTCCGTGCTTGGAATTTCCTGTTCCTAACTCTCTTTGCCAGTGTGGATTGAAACAATTCAAATATATTATAATCTGCAGACTCTGCAGTGAGTGAATACTTACTATTCTTTGGATCACCAACACTTGTTTCTAACACATTGAATGAACAAATAGATGGATGAGATAAAACCAAAGGAAAGTATTTCAAACAGTGCCCAGGTGGTGAGGACCTTACATGGCCAGGTGTTGCCATACTGCAGTGAGTAGTGTTGTAATCAATAGCAGTATATTTTCAGAAGAAAAAAAAAATCTGTACAGGTCACATGTTAATATGTTTCTACATGACTAATCGGCTGAGAAATGTTCTTTACTTCTCTTTTTAGCACAGATATTTTGGTTTTGAATCTGTGTTTCATGGGATAGCTGAGTAGTTCAGTACATTTTAAGTTTACTTGTTTTCAAGTTGGATAGACGCTGAAGGCTCCAGCCCTCCTTCTACTTTCAGGACTAGGGCAACATAGGAAAAACTGACACAGATAAAGAAGGGAGAGATTTGTGAATGAGTTTCATAAAATTAGTTAGGGATGGATAGGGATTGAATGAGAGATAGGAGTGTCTGTTAAAGGTCCACTAACCCAAATTATAAGTACAAAACCCTGAGCGTTTATCAAATAATTTAACACAAGTTTTTTATTCATTTAATTCCATGACTAGGTTTCCTTGCTCTGATAAAATGAGAAATTCTTCGTGCCAATCTTATTTGACACGATTCAAGGATACATTTCATATGGTATTTTCTTTCCACTGTGTTTTGTTTTTTCATTAATAAGATGATGTGGTTTTTAAATCAAGAAAACTTAAAAGCATAAAAATTAATTTAATCTTCTGTACTGCTGTGAGACAGATTCAATTATTCTACCGCTCTGTACACTTTATTTTCACATGAATTTGGACAGTTATCTTGCAGTGTCAAATGTGATCAGTTAGATTTATGCCTCTCTTTGTCTTTTGTGGACTGTGTAAGAAATAAAATAATATCTCATCTATTTTACTACCCTAAACTCTACCCTAAACTTGCATGGGTAGAGAAAAATTCTAGCATGCACGACTTAGGGAGAAATTATGTCAAGGGAGAATTGGGGAAGATCAGACATTTAGAAAGATGCTAGTTTCAGAAGACCTCTAGTGGTTTTATCCTGGTCTTGCCCTACCACAGCTTCTGCTCATATCTTTCTCAAATATCCTTAACAACCAACATTATCTTAAAAATTGTTGAAAGGGCATAAATTTTGAAGAAAGTATTCTAGTTTATCAACTATATCATTTACTGTCTTTCTCCTGTCCTCATGTGCTTCTTTGGTAAGCACGTTTGGTAAGCATTTGTTTAGTAAGTGATGCTCTTATTTATGAATCATTCCATTAATTGGCTGAATCCTAGTGATCTTGAACACAATTATCCGCATCTGAACAAGAGCAGCTAAACTGTCTTTGACTAGAGTCTCCTGATTAGACAGTAAGAATATACCTGTACTTTTACATCATAAATCGTTTCCAGCAATGTTATTACATTTCCTGGTATAAATTCACTTTCTACTTCTCCAGACAACTCACAACTTCTTTACTCTCTCCAAATGTCACCGTATTAATTTTGTTTAAACTCCAACACCAAACTTGACATGGTCAGCTCATATGATTGAATCATATACCTTATTGAAAAAATTAGAAGTAATTGGTCCAATTTTCTTATTTTCCCAAGACTACCTCTATAAATCCTATACTGTTTACACCTATATTTTCTGTGTTTCTAACTATTTCAATAAAACAAATTTCTGGTCTTGCATCAGAGTTAAGCCCCTTGATTTGCACTCTAAATTTCATCCTGTATAATCTACTCTGGAATGTTTTCTTCTACATTGTCCAGTTCTCCCACTCCTTTAAAATTCTTCCACTATTGCTGATATAAAAACAACAAAAAATACTTAAATCCATTAAGGTCTTAAAACGAACACTGATATTCTCTGCTCTCCTCTTTTAAAAAGTGACTAAAGTCCGTATCTCCATTTTCTCATTTACTTATTTTTTCATTCTTATTTTCCATTTTTTACTCCAATAAAACTCTGTATATTTTCTGGCCACACTTGAATATAAGCTCTGTAAAGGCAGGACTTATATATATCTTGTTTACAATTCAAATTCAAGGTGTGGAGGGTGCCAAGCCCACGGTAAGTACTTGCAGTATTTGTCAATTGAATCCATGAGTTCATGCATGCACCAAGACTGTTTTTTTTTTCTTTTTTCTTTTTTTTTACCAAGACTGTTTTAAGCAAAATTAAACAATATTTATTTAATATTCTGTCAAAGAATGCTAATGCATGGTATAAAACTAACACATACTGAAAAATGAAATTTGGAAAATACTGAAAAGTATGAAGGGTAATTTTTTAAAAGCATATACATTCTATTACAATAGGGTGATTGCGGTCAACAATAATTTATTGTATGTTTAAAAATAATGGAATGTTTGTAACACAAACATATGATAAATGCTTGAGATGATGGATATCCCATTTACCCTGATGTAATTATTATGCATTGTTTGTTTGTGTCAAAATATCTCATACACTCTACAAATATATACACCTACTATGTACCAATAACTTTTTTTAAAAAGAAATTATCTTGGTTAATATTTTAGGTTTTCGTTTCATTATTTCTGTATTTACTGCATATATTTTAATATCTTATTATCACTTAATATTATAGACTAAACATTCATTCTTCCTAGCAATGCTTGATGAACATAATTTTAATGATTACATTATAATTCATTTATGGATGTATTATAATTCAATATTTCCTTATTGGTAGATATTTAATTACATTCAATGTTTTACTATTTATCATAATGGACATATCCTTCATGTTTTAGTTATGTTCTTAACACAGACAGCAAGATTTAGAATCACTGAGTAAAAAGACACAGAGGGGAAAATATCTTGAAACATATTATTGAACTGCTTTCACAATGTTTATAGCTGTTTCTATTCTCATAATCCCCTTATGAAAATGTCATGTATAAAACTCTCACCAGCTTTGTGAGAGTTTCTGTAAATACTACTCATTCTATAAATACTAATCTGATGGTTAAATTAGTATCTCATAATCTTTCAATCAGTGTTTCAGCAATTACTTCTAAAACTGCAATAGTTTCTATATTCACCAGTACTTTTGTTTTACTTTTCAGGCCAGCTGTTATTCTTTGTCCTTTTATGTGGCAATGCTTAACTTTGCAGTAAGTTTGAATGATGTCTTTAATTGTAAGGGTATCAAACTTTGTCATATTTGTTTTATTATTTTCCAGTGTGCTGTTTGCATTTAATTATGTGCACTGGCATACAGGTTATTTTACATTTGAAGTATACAATCAAATTTTACTTCTTTTTCTAAAATTACTATTAAGTTAAAAAGTACTCATATATTCAGAAATTTCATAAATTCATTTCTATTCTAGATTTTAAAAATTTGTTTAATTGCAATTATTTAAATTTTAAGTCAAGTATAATTTCAATTGAGCTATTTAGGCATTAGAAATTTAGAAATTTCATCAACCTAATGTGTGCAAATATGCAATGATCGTTCCTTGACCCCTACAGTTTTTAGGAGATCAATTCGATTATTCAAAAATGACTTTTTAATTCAAAATTTTCTCTGTTTGTAAAATACATGAGAGGTCTTCAATGTGAGAGATAATTTTCCATGTAATGAAAGGAAATACTATTTTGGGAGAAGGAGCTACCTGTAAACAGTCTAGCACAGCATAAGAGTCTTGCCCTGCACTCTGCTTTTATAGCTCTCCACAATTTTACAATTTGTCCTTTCTTTTTATTTTGGAATTCACAGATTTTCTCAAAGCCTTTTTCCAGTAGCAGCAAGACCATGTTTATTTGAATGGAAGAAAGGTGATCAGAAGACAAAGAAATAGTATAAGGAAAGTAGAAGCTGTTTGTGTGCCTATGTATTTGTAAATGTCCCATTAGGGTTACTACAGCCAAGCAGTTAACAGATGGTTCAGATTTATCTCTAGTTTATTTACTGATGAATTTTTAATGACAGTTTATATACTTATTTGATAAGGAATTGACTATTAAGTTGACAGAGAAAGAAAGCTTCAAAACAATTTGAAATTAGCATGCTATCTGTAGTTCAAAAATGAAATGAATTATTGTGAATTTTATTAAGTGAGCCAGAAAATGTGACTAATCCATCCTCTAATTATGACAAACCCAGTGAACAGAGGAATCAATGCTTCCTTTACTGCAATGAGAGAGCCTTACATTTCTTACTATTGCACGAAGTGAATTCCAATATTGCAGAAAGTGAATTCTAACAAAATTATCTTTCTCTTAATATACTCAACTAAGGGCTGATTTTTTTCATTGTCTTCATTGCATACACCTGCTATGGAAATCTAATATACTAAATAACATGTGTCTTTTTTCCTGTTGCTTTCAGTTGGACCTCATACTTTTGCATTTAACTCAGAAGACTCAAATATATGTGGTGTTTTACATTCAGCATAGTTTAATCATATCTAGAGATGATTAGCAGAAAATTTCAATCATCCATTTTTTTTAGTTTGACCTAATTTCTTATGAAGTCAGTGCTTTGCCTTGCATTTCATTTTCACTGGATATTCTGTATGCAGTTAACTTTTAATTTAAGAGGAAGGAACATTTTTAGACATATTTTATATGGTAGCAATGTGGATATAGTTATGAGAGCTTTACAGTCATTCTTTAGACTACATTATTAACGACCCCTTTCAACTCACAAAACACAACATTTTCCCCTGACATATGTTTATTTTTCTTTCTCATTTCCAAATTTCTCAATCATGAATTGAAAGTATTAATATCTCCCTAGAACAGATGCCCCTGAAGTCCCCTTGCAAACATAAAAATTTCCCTGAAAGTGAAGAGGGCAGATATAAGTAAGGCAGTGTGTTCAAACCTGTGGCATCCATTGTATCCTGTTTTTCTCTCCTCATATGAAAAAATTTATTCTCTAAAAAATTTCCTCCATAGTGATTATTTCTAAGTTTAGTCAAATTAAGCGGTTGTTTTAAACTCTGTATTTTTCAAAACTAGTACTTATTCAAGACAGTTTAATTTTTAATCCATCAGCAGCTTTGCCTATATGATGAAGAATATCCTTAAACAGTATTCAGTCATAGGTCTTTATGGTTGCCAAGTATTTAAGATGAGGTGGGGAGAAGAGGAAAAGAAAAAAAAAAGAAGAAAAAAACCCAAAACTCATCTCCCACTCTTTGTACATTGGCTCTGTGCTGAGGCTTCCCTTCAGCATTTAGTCAGGCCATTCACAACTCTGTCTTCACCCTCACTTTTTGCCTGGACCGCTCTTAGAGATCACTCAGAGGTGAAATTCTGGGTCTTCTCGGCTCTTCTCTGAGTAAGCTTCCTGTCCTGGGCATGAATGTGGCTTTCTAAACATTCCAATAAACCCTGGCACTTTTTAGTGCCCTAAGTTCCAAAAGAAACTCTCTCCTCTGCTTTTCCTTACAGACTTCCAGTCTTTTATATGCCCTGAGGACCTACTCAAGCTGCTGTGAGTTAGTCCGTCACCTTGTAATGTTTTTGAGGAATGCCTGCAGCTTTTTCTCCCCAAGTAGGTTCCTAGTTAGGGAAAACAATGACCGACCATGCATCAGCTTATGCCCCAGACAGATAAGAAGAGACAAACAATTCCATATCGATGAAGTGTTCTCTCTCCTCTCCAAAACCAGGGCCCAGGGGCCCAGGCTGGGAACCTCTACCAGATTCAGAATAGCTGCAGTGCTGGGGAGGGGGTGGCGTAAGAGCAAATAAAGCATCATAAAGCTTTCCTACTGTTTTTAAGTTGCCTTTTCCTTGATTCAGCATTTGCTTTCTTGTTGACAACCTTTGACTGTTTTCCAGACTTTTGACAAAGTTGGTTCTGACGGTTTTTGCTTGATTTTTTTTAAGCTTCTGTTGTCAACCAAACTAAAATGAAATCAGGCAAAAAGCAGCAAGATACTGGTGCTTATTCAGGATCTTGTCTATTCTTATAGTCAGACATGAATTACTCTGTCTTAACTAGAAGTAAAAACCAGAAATTTTTATGTTTAAAACGTTTATGCTTTTCTACTAAGTAACCTTCTAGGAAATTATTTGCAGAAAATAATGAGAAATTTTCATGATGCTATCTACTCAGTTTTATTTACCAGAGTTAGTATAATGTTGATATTTTCCACACTATTAATGATTTAATACTAATAAGTTTAAGTGACTGTATAGAAGTAGTTAATCAAAGGAATCATCATTTTGGCCTAATAACTTAGAAATAGAGATATAGATTTCTCTATAAGAATTCGATTGTTTTAAATTATTTTACAACATGAACAACATTATATTAACTTAAATATAAATTTAAAAGTGGTAATAAGTAGTATAATCCAATGTTGTTAAAATATTAGTGTGTATTTATATGCATAAAATTTGTTCATATATATGAACATAATCTTTATGTCATGACTCACATATGTAATTTTATAGTATAGTCCCGGGCACACAGGAGACATGGAAGGAAGAAACGGATAAGGAAAGACGAATTGCTGAGCTCATTTATGATAAAAGTATACACTTCAAAAAAATTCATGAAAAATAGAATGATAAAAATTATTTTCGTTTTGTGTAAAGTTAGAAAAATATAAAGAAAAAATAAGCAAGGCCTAATCTATTGCTTTTTTAAAAAACTTTAGAACACTATAGCCTTTCTACATATAATGTTAATCAAGATGGGAAAGGCAGGACTACGGCCCTTTGGAGAAAACGCCCATTTATGCAAACATTTTTACATATAACAATACCCTAATATGAATTTTTTATCTTATGTGGGTCGTTAGTTTATTTGCATTTTTGGGGTATTTAGCTACATTTCTGTTTAACTTTTATAATATTGTGTATAATATACAAACATGTTTAATGTCTTATAATACTGGCAATATTCAGTGTATGGTCATAATTTCTATGATATCAGTAAGGTTGATTATAAAATGTGTTTTTCCACATTTTCTCACTTATAAATGGGAGCTAAATAATGAGAACACAGCGATGCATAGAGGGGAACAACACACATTGGTGCATATTGGAGGGTGGAGGGTGGGAGGAGAAAGGGGATCAGGAAAAGTAACCAATGGGTACTAAGCTTGATACCTAAGTGATGAAATAATCTGTACAGCAAACTCCCATGAGGAAAACTTACCTATATAACAAACCTGCACCAGTACCCCTGAACTTAAAAGTTAAAAAATAAAAGTGTTTTTAATAATAGTGATATAACATTTTATCTTCAATGATGATGTTTTCATTCTTAAAAGATAACCATGTTCATCTGAACTATTTTCAGAAAAAAAATTACTATAAAAAGCAGGTTATGTTTAAACAATATTTTGGTTTTAAAACAAATCTATAAAATCTATCTATCTACCTACCATCTATTTATCATTTAATTACCTCAGCTGCAGTACTGAAAGATGGATGTTTATCAGTGGGACAGACAGGGCATTAAAAAAAGCTAAAATGATGCCCCTCACAGGTCTGCCACCGTGTGTCTATATATGTGCTCCTCAGTATATTTCTTAATAGCTGAAATGGCATCGTGCCTGCAACTCATCACTGACTTAATTATCTTTCTGCTCTTATCTAGCCAGGCCAGGAATAGAATAATGAAAGAAATGACAGACTTTGTTGTTGCTATGATTTAGGTAAATTTCCTAGATGACAACTGCTCCTGAAGGAAGACATCATATTGAAACAAGAGTATTATTTTATCCTTTCACATAAAGGCTCTGAGAAAACCTTCCCACCCCATGAGCCTCAGTTGTGTGATTGCAAATAATTGCATCCCTTTTTGGGTGATATGATGCTAGCTAATGCCCATATTTATTCCACATCTCTTTTAACATGGTGTCGATAAGTCGACATAATAAACATTTCTTTCAAAACTGCCACCTCTTTGCCAGTTAAAAAACCCCTCCCACCCAATATTATAAGGTGAGGAGATAGGAATCTAATGAATGGAGTTTAAAGGGTGAGAGCAGGCCAGCGCAGTTGCTCACACCTGTAATCCCAGCACTTTGAGAGGCCTAGGCGGACAGATCACTTGAGGTCAGGAGTTCGAGACCAGCCTGGCCAACATGGTGAAACCCCGTCTCTACGAAAAATACAAAAATTAGCCCGGCGTGGTGGTGCGTGCCTGTAGTCTCAGCTACTTGGGAGGCTGAGGCAGGAGAATCACTTAAACCGGGGAGGCTGAGGTTGCAGTGAGCCAAGAAAGCGCCACTGCACTCCAACCTGGGCGGCAGAGCAAGACTCCACCTCAAAAAATAAATTAAAAAAATAAATAAATAAAATTTAAAAAGGTGAGAGCAGCTCTTAACAGAAGGTGAGCTACTTGGAAAGTTCAATTTTCTTTTTTCAAACGTATCCTCATTGAATGCAGCAAGTAGAACTGCATATCCACTTATTAATAGGAAGAAAAGATTAAGACTTGATTAGGCTAGTTGCTATTTCCTTTTAATCAGTTAAGAGAAAAGAAAAAAAATCATTTTTATCCTTTTTACCCTCAGGAAAGATGGGAATTTTGTGGTACTTCTACCTCTAACAAATTTAAGGTGTGAAATTACAATAGTATTTTATGACCTAGGTCATAAATACAGGTCACTTGGTTGTGATTTTTGGATTTTTTTTTTTTTTTTAACAGAGTCTCGCTCTGCCCAGGCTGGATTGCAGTGGCATGATCTCCTCTCACTGCAACCTCCATCCCCTGGGTTCAAGCAATTCTCCTGCCTCAGCCTCCTGAGTACCTGGGACTACAGGCACATATCACCATGCCCAGCTAATTTTTGTATTTTTAGTAGAGCCAGGGTTTCAATATGTTGGCCAAGATGTTCTTGGTCTCCTGACCTCGCGATCCACCCTCCTCGGTCTCCCAAAGTGCTGGGATTACAGGTGTGAGCCACCACGCCCAACCCTGGATTTTAGTTTTTTACGCCTAAAGAAACAGAATGATGTGTTATGTGAAGAACAACATCCTGTCTCCTCCAATACATACAAATAAAAGTGTAAATAGCATATTTTTATTTATGTTTTTAAAATACAGAAATTGTAGGCAAGCACCAATTTGGTAAGAATTTTTTTTATGTTTTAAAATAATAGTGTTCTCTGCTTCTCATCAATATTTTTCCCATTCTCAAGAATTTATGTTCTAAGTGAATATATATGAAAGTATATATGTTTTTATAAATATGATTACACACACCTAATACAGGAAGCTTTCACTTTGTGTGGAAATACAGGATAGCAATAATGACCATATAAGGTGAAACTTCAAAGTAATCAAAACAATCAATAATAATAATTTTGCTGTGACCTCCAAACATTTTTGGCAATTTTTGTTATTAAAAATTATTTTCACTGTAAATTATAAATGTATAAAGCAATTCAAGAACTATAAAAATGAATATTTACATAGTGTACTGTAATTAAAACATTAGAGACATTGAGAATTAAAGTGCTCTATTTGTTGGTAAAAAGCATTATTATTTTATTTTTATGAAAATAATTTCAACATTTGTTATAGATTAAAGGGTACACGTGCAGGTTTGAAACATGGGTACATGTTATGCTGAGGTTTGGGGTCCCAACAATCCCATCACCTAGGCAGTAGGCATAGCTTCCAACAGGTGGTTCTACAGCCTGCACCCACTCCTCTCCTTCTAGTAGTCCTCAGTGTCCTATATTTATGTTCATGTGTGCTGTGTTTAGCTCTCATTTATGAGTGAGAATATGCAGTATTTGGTTTTCTGTTTTTATGTTACTTAGCTTAGAATAATGGCTTCCAGCTCCATTCACGTTGCTGTAAAAGTCATGATTTTATTCCTTTTTATGGCTGTGTGTCCAGAGTTGGTTCCTTTCGGTGGGTTCCTGGTCTTGCTGACTTCAAGAAGGGAGCCACGGACCTTTGTGGTGAGCTTTACAGCTCTTAAAGATGGCAGGGACCCAAAGAGTGAGCAGCAGCAAGATTTATTGTGAAGAGAGAAAGAACAAAGCTTTCACAGGGTGAGGGCAACTGAGCAGGTTACCGCTGTGGGCTGAGGGGGCCAGCTTTTATTCCCTTATTTATCCCCCCACCTATGTCCTGCTGATTGGTCCATTATACAGAGTGCTGATTAGTCCATTTTGCAGAACGCTGATTGGTCCATTTTACGAACCTCTAGCTAGCCACAGAGCACCGATTGGTGCGTCTTTACTGAGCACTGGCGCATTTTACAAACCTCTAGCTAGCCACAGAGCGCTGATTGGTGCATTTTACAATCCTAGCTACAGAGTGCTGATTGGTGCATTTTAGAATCCTTTTATAAGACAGAAAAGTTCTCCAAGTCCCCACACAACCCAGAAGTCCACCTGGGTTCACCTCTCAGCTGTAGTGATACATGGTATATTTATAACACAGCATTTTCTTTATCCAATTGACTGTTGGTGGGCATCTAGGTTGAATCTATGTCTTTGTTATTGTGAATAGTGCTGCAATGAACCTACGACTGCATGTGTTTTATTGATAGAATGAATTATTTCCTTTGGGCACATACCCAGTAATGGAATTACTGGATCGAATGGTAGTTGTGCTTTCAGTTCTTTAAGAAATCTCCAGCTGGGCACAGTGACTCATGCCTGTAATCTCAGCATTTTGGGAGGCTGAGGTGAGTGGATCTCCTGAGGTCAGGAGTTCAAGACCAGCCTGGCCAACATGGTGAAACCCTGTCTCTACTAAAAACTACAAAAATTAGTAAGACATGGTGGTGGGCACCTGTAATCCCAGCTACTCTGGAGGCTGAGTCAGGAAAACTGCTTGAACCCGGGAGGTGGAGGTTGCAGTGAGCAGAGATCGTGCCACTGCACTCCAGTCTGGACAACAGAGAGAGACTCAAAAAGAAATCGCCATACAGTTTTCCATAGTGGTTGTACTAATTTGCATTCACACTAGTAGTTTGAAAATGCTCCCTTTCACCGCATCCATACCAACATCTATTGTTTTTGATTTTTTAATTATGGTCGTTCTTGCAGCAGTAGACGATTTCCTCATTGTGGTTTTAATTTGCATTTCCCTCTCTAATGATTAGTGCTGTTGAGCACTTTTTCATATGTTTGTTGGCTGTTTGTATATCTTCTTTTGAGAAACATCTATTCAAATCCTTTGCCCATTTTTGATGGGATTATTTTTTTCTTGCTGATTTGTTTGAGTTAGTGTAGATTCTAGACACTAGTCTTTTGTCGAATGCATAGTTTGCAAATATCTTCTCCCACTCTGTGTGTTGTCTGTTTACTTGGCTGACTATTACTTTTGCTGTGCTGAGGCTTTTTAGTTTAATTAGGTCCTATTTATTTATTTATTTATTTTTTGCTTTTGGGGTCTTAATCATGAATTCTTTGCCTAAACCAATGTCCAGAAGAGTTTTTCCGATGTACTCTTCTAGAATTTTTATGGTTTCACATTTAAATTTAAGTCTTATCCATTTTGAGTTGATTTTTGTATGCGGTGAGAGATGGGAATCCAGTTTCATTCTTATACATGTGGTTTGCCAGTTTTCCTGGCACCATTTATTGAATAGTGTGCCCTTTCCCCAGTTTATGTTTTAGTATGCTTTGTTGAAGATCAGTTGGCTGTAAATACTTTCTAGGTTCTCTATTCTGTTCTGTTTGTCTATGCCCCTATTTTTATATGAGTATCATGCTGTTTTGGTACCTATAGCCTTATAGTATGGTTCAAAGTTGGGTAATGTGATGCCTTCAGATTTTTCCTTTTTCTTAGTATTGCTTTGACTATGTGGGCTCTTTTTTCATTCCATAATGAATTTTAGGATGGTTTTTCTAGTTCTGTGAAGAATGATGATAGTATTTTAATGAGAATTGCATTGAATCTATAGATTAATATGGGCCATATGGTCATTTTCTTCCCATCCATAAGCATGGAAAGTGATTCCATTTATTTATGTCATCTAAAATTTTTTTCAGCAGTGTTTTTTAGTTTTCCTGTAGAGATCTTTCACCTTTTTGTGCAGCTGTTGTAAAAGGGATTGAGTTCTTGAATTTATTCTCTACATGGTCGTTGTAAGTGTATTGAAGTGCTACTAATTTATGTACATTGATTTTGCATGCTGAGATCTGAATTTGTTTATTAGATCTAGAAGCTTTTTAGATGAATCTTTAGGGTTTCCAAGGTATACAATCACATCATGAACAAACAGCAACAGTTTGAGTTCTTTGTTTTCAATTTGGTTGCTCGTTATTTCTTTCTCTTGTCTGATCTGTCTTCAAGTATTATGTTGAATATAAGTAGTAAAAGTAGACATACTTGTCTTGTTCCAGTTCTCAAGGGGAATACTTTCAACTTCTCCCCATTCAGTCTGATATTAGCTGTGGGTTTGTCATACATGACTTTTATTACTTTGAAGTATGTTCCTTCTAGGCCTATTTTGTTGAGGGCTTTTATCATAAAGGGAAGCTGGATTTTATCCATTGTTTTTTCTGTGTCTATTGAGATGGTCATACGGTTTTTGTTTTTAATTCTGTTTATGTACTGTATCACAGTTATCGACTTGCATATGTTAAACCATCCCTGTATCCCCAAGATGAAATTCACATGATCGTGATGTATTATTATCTTTTTGATGTGCTGTTGGATTCAGTTGGCTAGTATTTTGTTCAGGATTTTTGCATCTATGTTAATCAGTGATATTCATCTGTAGTTATCTTTTTAAATGTCTTTTCCTGGTTTAGGTACTAGGGTAATACTTACTTCATAGAATAATTTAGGGAGGATTCCCTCTGATATGGTTAGGCTTTGTGTCCCCACCCAAATCTCGTCTTAAATTTTAATCCCTATAATCCCCACGTGTCAAGGGAGAGACCAGGTGGAGGTAATTGAATAATGGGGGTGGTTCCCCCAGGCTGTTCTCATGATACTGAGAAAGTTCTCATGAGATCTGATGGTTTTATAAGGGGCTCTTCCCCCTTTCCTCAGCACATTTCCTTCCTGCTTCCTTGTGAAGAAGGTGCCTTGCATCCCCTTTGCCTTCTGCCATAATTGTGTTTTCTCTTTCCCAGCCATGCTTAGCTGTGAGTCAATTAAATCTCTTTCCTTTATAAATTACCCAGTCTCAGGTAGTTCTTTATACCAGTATTAAAATGGACTAATACACTCTCTTTCTCTATCTTTCAGAATTTTTTCAGTAGGATTGGCACCAATACATCTTTGAATGTCTGGTAGAATTCAGCTGTGAATTCATCTAGTCTTGGATTTTTTTTTTTAAACTTTAAGTTCCATGATACATGTGCAGAACATGCAGGTTTGTTACATGGGTATACGTATATGTATGCCATGGTGGTTTGCTGCACCTATTGACCCGTCCTCTAAGTTCACTCCTATCACTGCCAACACTCAACAGGCCCCGGTGTGTATTACCCCCCTCCCTGTGTCCATGTGTTCTCATTGTTCAACTCCCACTTATGAGTAGGAACATGTGGTGAACTTTCGTCTTAGTGCTGCCTTTGCTGTATCACAGAGGTTTTGATAAGTTGTGTCAGTATTATCATTAATTTCAAATAATTTTCTTATTTCCATTCTGATTTCATAGTTGATGCAATGATCATTCAGGAGCAGGTTATTTAATTTCCATATATTTGAATGGTTTTTAGGGTTCCTTTTGGAGTGATTTTCAATTATACTTCACTGTGGTCTGAGAGAGTATTTGATATAATTTTGATTTTCTTAAATTTATTGAGACTTGTTTTGTGGCCTATCATATAGTCTATCTTTGATAATGTCCCATGTGCTGATGAGAAGAATGTGTATTCTATAGTTGTTGGGGAGAATGTTCTGTAAATATATGTTAAATCCATTTGTTCCAGGGTATAGTTTAAGCCCATTATTTCTTTGTTGGCTTTCTGTCTTGATGATCTGTCTAGTGCTATCAGTGGGGTATTGAAGTTCCCTGCTATTATTGGGTTGCTATCTATCTCATTTCTTAGGTCTAATAGTAATTGTCTTATAAATCTGGAAATCTGGGAGCTCTAGTGTTTGGTGCATATAATTTTAAGATTGTAACATCTTTTTGTTTTGTGTAGTTTTGAAAGATCTCTTGATATTGGTTTCTGTTTTTATTGCATTACTTTTTAAGAATATGCTTGATATAATTTTGATTATTTTAAATTTATTGAGACTTGCTTCGTGGTCAAGCATGTGGTTGATATTAGAATACATTCCATGTGTAGATGAGAAGAATGTATATTCTGTGGTTGCCAAGTGAAGTCTTCTGTAGATGTCTATCAAGTTCAGTTGGTCAAGGGTAGAATTTAAATACAGAATATTTTTGTTAGCTTTCTGCCTTGATGGTCTAACACTGTCAGTGGGGTGTTGAAGTCCCTCACTATTATTGTGTGACTCTCAAAATCTTTTTGTAGGTCAAGAAGAGCTTGTTTTGTAAATGTGGGTGCTCCAATATTGGATACCTATGTATTTAGGATTGTTAAGTCTTTTTGTTAATTAAACCCTTTATCATCATGTAATGCTTTATTTGTCCTTCCTGATTGTTGTTGGTTTAAAGTCTGTAATATCTGATACAAGAATAGCAACTTCTGCTCTTTTCTGGTTTCTGTTTGCCTGGTAAGTCTTTCTCTATACCTTTACTTTGAGCCTGGAGCATTATTATATGTGAGATATGTCTCTTGAAGACAACAGACAGTTGGATTTTGTCTTTTTTATCCAGCTTGCTTCTGTATGACTGTTAATCCTTTTTCGGTTTGCTCTGAGAATACTCACTAGTGGCACTTGTGGCTGCAGTGTTTACCTGAAAATGACTTTGCCACAAAATACTGCTTTTAATATTATTTTTGCATCACTCTAGTTTATCAACTTTGGAAACAAAAGACACTGTTCTATATATAGTATTCTGATTTTAGTAGTGATATTCTCATTTACAAACTACAGTGATTCTCAATTGCTAAAAATATCAAATCCTAGAAAATGTGGCACTACTATGCATAATGTTAACATCATTCTCTAATAGTTGTTGGCCAAAAATTCATTTGATGAATCTAATTTTTACAAAATAGATAATTCTGATGATTCTGATGTTAATTCTGTCCAGAAATAACTCAGAGAGTAGTTTTTATATTTTATTTTCACATTTAAAATCAGTCAAATTTTCAATTTCAAAGAGTGTGTTTAAATGAACGCTGCCAAAGAGCTGTACTTTTTTTTATCTAAATGGGAAAGGGGTTTATTGAGGCATGGAGACCATTTACATTCAGGGTTAGTATTGACATATGAGATTTTGATTCTGTCATCATGCTCTTGCTGCTTATTTTATAGACTTGAGTGTGTAATTGTGTAATATCGTATGTGGGCTATGTGCTTGAGTGTGTTTTTGTGGTAGCAGGTTTTGTTCTTTGGTTTCCATGTTTAACACTCCATTAAGGACATATTTTAAGGGTGGTTTGCTGGTAATGAGTACCCTTAGTGCTTGAGAATTTTATTTTTACTTCGCTTATGAAGTTTAGTTTGGCAAGATGTGATGTTCTTGGTTGGAATTTCTTTTCTTTAAGAATGCTGAAAATAGGCTCCCAATCTCTTATGGTTTGTAAGGTTTCTGTTGAGAGGTCTGCTGCTAGCCTGATGAGGTTCTTTTTTTAGGTGACCTGACCTTTTTTCTAGCTACCTTTAAGTTTTTTGTGTTTGTGTTTACACTGGTGAATCTGATGACTCTATGCCTTGAGTATGGCTATCTTGTGTAGTATCTTGCAGAGGTTCTCTGTGTTTCATGAATTTGTACATCCTCCTTTCTAGCAAGATTAGAAAATTTTCATAAACGGTGTCCTCAAATGTGTTTTCCAAGTTGCCTACTCTCTCTTCTTCTCTCTCAGAAATGCCAGTGAGTCATAGATTTGGTCTCTTTATTTAATCGCATATTTCTCAGAGGTTTTGTTTAGGTTTCTGAATCCTTTTTTCTTTATTTTTGTCTGACTGAGTTGATTTGTAAAACCAGCCTTCAAGCTCTGAAATTATTTCTTCAGCTTGATCTAGTCTAATGTCGATGCTTCTAACTGTATTGTGAAATTCTTGGCGTAAATTCTTCAGTTATAGAAGTTTAGTTTGGTTCTTTCTTAAAACGGCTATTTCATCTTTTAGCTCCTAGATCATTTTTTAAAAATTTATTGCATTCCTTGGATTTGGTTTCAACTTTCTCCTTAATCCTGATGAGCTTTCTTGCCACCCAGATCTGAATTTTATGTCCATCATTTCAGTCATCTCAGTCTGACCAAGCACCATTTCTAGGGTTCTAGTGGGTTCCTTTGCAGTTAAGGGAACGCACTGGCTTTTTGAGTTTTGAGTTCTTGGATTGACTCTTTCTTATGTGTGAGGGCTAATGTTCCTTTAACTGTGATGTGAGTTAAGTATAGTCAGTTGGCTTTATTTCTGGATATTTTCAGAGGGGCAGAACTCTGTACTAAATCTATATTTGTGGCTGGATTTTTGCCTTAGTTTTCACAGGTGCTGTATACTAGCAAAGTATTTTGGTGTTGCATTTTGGGCTGTAATCTAGTATGTGGCATTTACAAGTACTGGCTGGCAGATAGACTCTTAGCCATATGTCTCTTTGGTACTTTGGCACAGTTGGCAGCAGTGCTCTGTGTTTGAGGAGATGTGGGAGAGAAATGACTGCCTCACCTGGCCAGTTCCTGCATTTTGGAGGAGCCTCCTCCAATCACTGGTTCCATGATTGTGTTGCCTTTGTTAGGTGTTCTTGTCCATAGGGCTCCCTCAGGCAGGGATCATGGTTGGCAGACCACACTAGCTGCCTCTAGTCTGTCATCTTGAGTCCCTCCTCCTATAGGACGTGCTGGACAGGTCCTGCGGAGGGAGGCACACCCTGCTTACTCTTCCACTCACTCACAAAACCAGGCACCTAACACCTCTCCATGTTCTGAGAGTAAGCGCTCTCCCTTCTTTGGTCACTAACTCAGCCAGTGGGTCCCACTCAGCTAGAAGCAGCGGAGGTGCTTACCCAATCTACTATCTGGGTGCTTCTTGTGGGAACATGGGATTACACCCACCCACAGAGTTTAGGCAGAAGCATTTCCACTGTGCTGCAAGCCACAAGAGGTATGGACCACCTGGCTATGAGCAGTGGTGATGGATGGGTTGCCCATCCTGCCGTCAAAGTGCTTCCCAAGGAACCTGGAGCTGTTCCCCCTGGCAGAGTTGAGGCAGAAGCAAGGCCACTGCACTGGAAGCTGGCACCAAGCCTAGTCTTCTGAGGTGGAGTGGAGCAATCTTACTGTTCTTGGACACTCCAATTGTGTTCTCATTTGGGGCTATGACAGCTGGTGCTGTGTTTCTCTGAAGTCCAGTGCTTTTGGTGGTCGCCATAGACTTGAGTGCTGCCTCTGCAAAAGCTGCAGGTGGCTGTCTGTATCAGTCTAGCAGCCTGGGGGGTGAAGGGGATTTTCTCCTTCTAAGGCTTGTACAGCTCCCGGTGGATCCCCCAGTGGCTCTCACTCACTCATTCACCCTTTCCCCATTTTGGGGCGCTTCTCCTGCCTGTGTACTAATCCCAGATGGGATTCTGCTTAGCTTCACTCTTTTCTGTTCTCTGTGTTCCCTCACTGCCTTGCTGGATCTCCACATGGTTTATTAGATGATTGGCTTGCAGGGCTGCTAGGCGCTGTTTAGCAGCCACTTTGTTTTCTCTCTGTAGGAGTGTTGCACACTAGCTGCCTCTAGTCTGCCAGCTTGACTCTCTCCTCCTATAGTTTCTGAACAGAAACTATTCTCATATAGGTCATCTTCATCATCATCTTATAAATTATGACATGGAATTAGAATCTTTTCTACACCTTGGTAAATTAAATTTTTTTTCTAAATTTGCAGCAATTCCCAACATGTATCTTTTGCATCGTCAGTATCATAAGCTAGCTCTAAGAGTTTATTTAAAGTATTTTTTAACCAACGTCACTTTTTCTGTGAAAACATTAGTACAATCATTTTCTTATTTATGAGTGCCAAATTAAAAAATAAAATAGATCAAGTGGAAGGCAATATTGTTTTTATATCTAAAAAATAAACAGATATCATAAACAATTTATTGCAAAATAAGAAAAAAATTTAAAGATTCCTTGGTGTCCAATGTATAATAGAAAAATTGCATATGAGAAATTGAAACATAAGTTTGTATGGAAAGAAATAGAAAGAATACAAAAGTAAATGTGTGAAACAAGCAAAAATTTAAGTAAACTAAAAAAAGTATAAGTTAAAACGTGTTTTCAAGTTAATGAAGAACAGAATTAACAACAAAAATATTATTTTGATGAAAAATCCTGAAAGCAATATTTCAAGAATGAAAAGGAAATAGAGGAAAGAATAAAAATCAGCTGACATAATGATCAAAATGAGAACAAGAAAGACAAAAATGAAAGCTGAATAAGCCTTAAATATACAGATTAAATAAGTACCATAGCATGGGAAAAATCAACACAAGTAGTAAATGCAACAACACCAATTTATAAACAACAAGGAAATAAATATAAACAGTGAGAAAATTTTTCTCCGTTTATTAAAAAAAGAGGCAAAATAGCAAATGGTCTCCAGTGAAACTAAAATTTTCCTGCCCACAGGTTTCTCTGCCACAATTAATGTCAGAAGACAATAAATAACATTTATAAATCTATGAGAGAAAAGATTATGTCACAATTTTTAGATAACTGATTTTATTTTCACATTTGAGAACCCAAGAAAAATAACCTCATATATAAAACAACCAAGATCTTAAATAATTTATGTAATCTTTTTAAATTGCTGGAATACATAATCTAGCAGTTCAATGTATTAAACAAGACATACATTCAAAATTGCTAATCTATGGTATGGATATTGAGAAATTTGATTTCAAAAATTGACATCCATTGTGTCATAAAATGAGCGCTCATTTAGCTGGTTGAGCATCATTATATTCTGGCAGTAATAAAGCAGTATATTTAAATTACTGACAGGAGTGCCTGGGCTTTGTTACTCTTATATCTATAATGACTTAACATGGGCTATAAAACATCAAACAAAAATATAAAATAATGGTGACAATATGAGGTTTGATTGCATCATAAATAATGCAACTACATAAACAAAAGTGGGAAATATACTGAATGGTCTCCTTCTCAATTTCTCTACTGTTATATCTAATATCTGATGTCCCAAAGTGACTTACACGTAAGGATATCTTCAATACTGTGGACAGGGGCTGGTCCAATATGGATGCCTATCTTCTCCGTTCATGTCCATTATTCCAGTTCTTCAACGTTCCCTAAAAATGGCTCTAACATCTGTCCTTTCTACACAATATCTGCTGCCACCATCCTAATCTGAGGTCTGTTGCTTGTACCTCAGTAGCCAACCACCAAGTCCATCCATCTATTCTGTCATAAAGGACCTCAATCTGCATACCATTCAACTCCAATCTTCAAAATGATGCACAGCCTTTTTTTGAAATGAAAATGGATGGTAGTTATCTGCTCTACTTCCTTTTCCTTTTTTTTAGCAAACTGAATTCTCCACAAAACAGATGAAATACATATAATTAGTTTTCTATTACTGTGTAAGAAATTACCACAACTGTAGTGGGTTAATAAAACACAAATATATTATCTCAGAGTTTCCTTGGGTCAGGAGTTCAGTGCAGCATGGCTGGGTTCTTACAAGGTTGAAATCAAAGTATTAGCTGGACACATCTTCATCTGGCGACTCCATTAGGTTATTGACAACATTTATTTATTTGTGGCTGAGTGAATGAAGTCTCTGTTTTCTTGCTGATACTGGCAGGTCCCAGAGATGTGGTTCCTTCTACACTTGGTCCTCTCACATTTCCAATCACTCTTCCAATCCAATCACTCTTCCAATCACATTTCCAATCACTCAATCATTAATAAGCTCATAGGTTACTTATCTTCAGAAGCGGTCCAGACCTTTTTAAAGGCTACTCTAATTAGATCAGGCTTACCCAAGATAACTTCTGTTCTTAAAGCAAACTGCTATATAGCAGGGGTCCCCAACCCCTGGCCATAGACCCGGAATCGGCCATGCAGCAGGAGGTGAGCAGTGGTGGAGGGAACATTACCTACCTCCTGAGCTTCACTTCCTGTCAAATCAGCGGTGGCATTAGAGTCTCATAGGAGCACATGAACCCTATTGTGAACTGCGCAGATGAGGGATCTAGGTTGCATGCTCCTTATGATGATTTGAAGTGGAATGGTTCCATCCCTAAACCATCCCCCACCCCCAATCCATGGAAAAATTTTCTTCCGTGAAACCAGTCTCTGGTGCCAAAAAGGTTGGGGACCACTGCTCCATAGCATATCCTAATTATGGGAGTTATATTCATCATATACACAGGTCCCACCCATACTTAAGAAGAGGATGTTAAACATCAGGGAGCAGGGACCTTAGTAGGCATTTTAGAATTCTGCCTATCACATATATATTTTCTTCACCATTTTATTTCCAGTAATCAGGACAGTGCCTGGCCTACAATAAGTTCTTAATACAATATTCTATGATAGTTTCTTAATTCCATCTTATATCTGTTTTCTGGGCTACTGCTTGTATGACCATCTGCCAACTTTACTTCTCCATTTAGATTCCTAGTAGCCAACAAAAATTATAGTGACAAAAACAGAATGCAGAATTTATGCCTACCACTCCTCAAGTCTCACCAATTCCGGGAAATTGTATTGTATTGCAATTCAACTGCCTCTCAGGCCAAAATCTGGGCATCATCCCTGGTTCCTCTTTTCCATTTTCATCCCATAGTCAATCCCTCCACAAATCTTGTCAATCTTACTTTCAAAATACATGCTAAATCTGATAACTCTTTATTTTTCCCTTGCTTTCATCCAAGTCCAACACCCTTTGTCTCTGGCCTGTATAACTGCTACAACTGGTAAAGTGGTTTCCCTGTTTCCAGGATCTGCCCTGACACCTTCTTTCAATCTGTTATCTGGGAAAATTGTTTTTTATTTATTTATGTTATTTTTAATGGACATATGATGATTATATATGCTTCTGTGGTACATGTGATATTTTAACAGATACATAAAATATGTAGTGATCAAATCAGGGTAATTGAGATATTCACCACTTCAAACATTTATCATTTCTTTGTGTTGAGAATATTACAGATCTTTCTTCTAGCTACTTTGAAATATACAATAAATTATTATTAATTTAGTCACCCTACCATGTGATTGAACACTAGAAATTATTTCTTCAATCTGACTGTATTTTTGTACCCATTAACCAACCTATCTTTATTCCTCCTAATCTTCTGCCCCTCCTGGTCTCTAGTAATTACTAATCTCTCTCTACCTCCTTGAGATGAACATTTTTGGCTAACACATTCTCTGAGTGAGAATGTGTAATATTTGTCTTTCTGTGCCTGGTTTGTTTCACTTTACATAATTTCCTCTGGTTTCATTCATATTGCTGCAAGTGACAGAATCGCTTTCCTTTTCATTGTTGAATAATATGCCATTGTGTATATATACAACATTTTCTTTATGTACTCATCTATTGCTAGACGCTTAAATTGGTTCCATATCTCGGCTATTGGGAAAAATTCAATGATCACAGGAGTACAGATATCTCTTCAACATACTGATTTCAATCCTCTGGATATATGCCCAGCAGTGGGATTGTTGAATCATATAGTAGCTCTATTTCTAGGTTTATTTATTTATTTATTTATTTGAGAAAGTTTCATAGGATTTTCAATGGTGGCTATGCTAATTTACATTTCTATCAGCAGTATGAGTATTCTCCTTTCTGGCATACTTACCATCATTTTTTTTTTGGTCATTTTGATATCAGTTGTTTTAAGTGGGATAATATGATATTTCGTTTTGACTTTGATTTGCATTTCCCTAATGATTCATGATGTTGAGCATTTTAAAATATACCTGTTTACCATTTGTATGGCTACTTTTCAGAAATGTCTACTCAAATCCTTTACCCATTTTAAATCTGATTATTATTATTGTTTTGCTGTGAAGTTATTTGAGTTCCTTATATATTTTGGTTATTAATCTCTGATGAATAGTTTGCAAATTCTTATTGCTATTGTGTAGGTTGTCTCTCTACTCTGTTGATTGTATCTTTTGCTCTGCAAAACTTTTTTCCCTAGTATAATCCCATTTGTTTATTTTTGCTTTTGCGGCCTGCATTTTTGAGGTCTGACCCGCCAAAATCTTTCAGACCAATGTCTTGGTCTGACAGATTGCTTTAAGTGGTAATCCAATAATTTCTTTCTGATCTCATTTTCCATATGTCTTGCCTTATCTTAACATGATCTAGTCTCAATAGCTTTCACTTTTTTTCCTCAGACACCAGGGGTACATTCCTGTTTTTGTACCTTCATTCTCGATAACTTTTTGCATGCTTGGCTCCTTCTTTTCACCCATATTTCAGCTCAAGTGACACTTCTTTTCACAGAGTTTCCTCACCTGACTTCCTAAGGTAAAGTTCTTCTTACCTTTGTAATTCCCTATTAGATACTCCCTTTAATTATCTTTTTTTTTAAATCACCCATTGCTCTCTAAAATGTTCTTGGTCATTTATGTGTTTACATACTGATTTTCTGAATTTTAGCTATAAAACTGACTGATGGATGACAGATGTCTTAGTCCATTCGTAGTTTTGTCACAAAATACTGGGACTGGGTGATGTATAAAGAGGACAGATGCATTTCTCACAGTTCTAGGGGCTACATCTAAGATCAAGGCACCAACATTTATTCTGGTGAGGGCTTTATTGCTGCATCCTAACATAGTAGAAGGTGGAAAGGTAAGGGAGCCTAATGCTACATGAAACCTCTTTTATAAGAGCTTTATTCCTATTTATGAGGAAGAAGCCCCTATAGGCCTAGTCACCCCTTGAAGTCTCCATATCTTAATACTATCACATTGGTAACACCTGAATTTTGGACAGGACACATAAAACCATAGCATGAGGGCAATAGGTATGCAATGCAAATGTGTTGGGCAAAAAAAAAAAAATGAATGAATTCCACCATAATATGATTTGGGTAGGTTTTAAAGGAACTTCTGCATATAATTACTGATAGGCTTGAAATTTATAACATTAGAGTAACACATGGCCTCCTAACAGTAAAGGAAGAAGAATATTACATCCTGGAGACCAACCTGAAAATATACTTGCTTGTGTAGCATGCAGCCTTGCTGCACTATTTCATTAGAGTTGTAATTCATAAGTCAAACCACTGGATAACTGAAAAAACAGAGTGTATGAAGTTTTGTGATCAATTTTGGGACTTAGAATCTTTCCTAGAAAGTTCTTCAATATCTAGAATACTGGATAAAGAAATCTGTAACATAACATGCCTTTCTGATATAAGAGGGCTGATGTGCTTCATATGCATAGGTTTTGGGAGTGTGAGTAACAATTATTATAGCTACTAGTTTATTCACATTATTTTGTGTCTAAGGTACTATTATTTTTCCTCATTTGGCTGTAGAGAAAATTGAGTCAAATAAATGGTAGAGACTTGCCTAAGGTCATGCAACTAGTAATTAGTGGAGCTAGTATTTGACCTCAGGAAGTAGAACTCCGAAGCCCACTTTTAATCACCATACTATGTGGTGTATGGAAAGAGTAGGAAGTAAAAACGTTTTTTCCCTAGAATAACTCCTATTAGTATAATAATATGCTTAATAGGGAGCTGCAATTAAATCAGAATTTCCCAAAATATGTTCCATAAAACACTAATAACTCCAGACAGTCTATGAGGTGAAAATATGCTAAAGTAATATCAGTTTAAGAAAACCATATAATTATACTCACTTTCCTAGGAAACCTGTTTCATGTCAGCCTTATGAGAGTTCATCTGGCTCTCTAGCACTCCAAAGTACTGAAACAGAACACCGCCATGTTACTTTTACCACAGAACAATTTCTCTCTCTCTCTTTTTTTTTTTGTATTACATATATTGACATCCCATGAGACAAACACACACTTTGGGGAGCTCTGTTAAGATGAATTGTTAGTGTACTCAAGTAATTTGGCAAATCTGGCAGTGAAATACCAACAAAGGGAATAGAAGCAGTTAAGTTGCACCTCCATCTATTAATGACTATCACCTTTAGTCCCTACTTCACTTTATTGATAGGCTATTAATGTACAGAGAAACAGATTGACTTGTGGTATGCTGATGTGAAGTGAGTCAGTAACACTTAGGAGCACACATCTCTGTGTGGGTGCGCATATGGGCTGTGAGGAGGGAGAAGCGGGGCAGCTGAGAGGAAAAAAGCAGCTTAGTTACATACATATTTAAAAGTCAAGAGGATGTGGTGTTTAATTTCTTTTTTTCTTGGGTTCATTACTCCTCTAATCCTTGACTCTGTTACTTTTAATTTTGTTGATTAAAAGGTATTATGTGGGTGGGTTAGTCAGTGCTTGATGTTACTGAACAGCAGGTACACAGGAGCTACAGTTCTTTTTTTTTTTTTTTTTTTTTTTTGGTGCAGGACAATTAAAAATGTAATCAACTTTGAAAACTGGAGGGTAAAAAAGAAATACCATGAATAGACATGGATCTAAATAACTGCTTCGCTAGCAGACGGTCATTGCATATCTCCAGAATTCGGATAAATTTCTTTTACATTTTGGGGAAGAGTCAGATTAGAAAAAAGATAATTTTTTTCTGATTGATCGTTGCATACAAAAAGGCTTGACTTATGCATCTTGCAACAGAACACAATGTAAAAGCTCAAAAATAAGCCATAAAATACAATGCTGAAAATTTCCATATCACAGCTGCCCAGAGTGCATAACAAGAAGAATATTAGTAATGTCCAGATGCACATACGTCTACAGGGAAGCCACTTGCCAACAGCAAAATAAAAGAAATGACAATGTCAATCACATCCAATAGACTATGTTAATGTTTTTCAAACAGTTCTTTCACACTCAGAAATAGTGCTCATTAATAATGGATAGTACTGTATGAAGGAGACGGAGGGTTGCCTATAAAACTGATGGAATTCATTGTTCATTGCTCATCTTCTCTCAATAATGAACTGCATTCCTGCAGGATGATTTTTCTTTTGTCTTTAAAACTATGCCCAAATGGTTTCAAACCTTTTAAGCTAATTAATCCCTTTCTTTACTGAACTAACTTTGCACATGTGGTACTAATGCACTGCCCATCCTCACATCTCCTTCATCTCTACCTTGTCCTACTTCAACTTACTTCCTTTGTAATTACACAGTTTTTGACTAGTACTGCTGAAATGTGCAAGAAAGTTCTCAAGCTTTTAAAAATACCTTGAAATTATGATGCTAAATCAAGAATGAGTTTCATTGTTGCTGTAATTCTTCTTCTTCTTCCTTTTTTTTTTTTTTAGACAAAGTCTTGCTCTGTTGCTCAGGCTGAAGTGCAGTGGCAAAATCTCAGCTCACTGCAACCTCTGCCTCCTGGGTTCAAGCTATTTTCCTGCCTCACCCTGCTAAGTAGCTGGGATTACAGGCACCTGCCACCATGCCCGGCTAATTTTTGCATTTTTAGTAGAGACGCCTGTCTCTTTCACCATGTTGGCCGGGCTTGTTTCAAACTCCTGACCTCAGGTGATCTGCTTGCCTCAGCCTCCCAAAATGCTGGGATTACAGCAGTGAGGCAGCACGCCTGGCCTGTAATTCTTCTTTATTTTTCTCTTCCTTCACTTGGCTGTTCAAGCAGCTGTCAGTAGGGCCTACAGGTTTGGTGATACATTTTGAGGTTTCCATATTGCATAATCAAATATGAGTACCACAAAACCACTGAAATTCAGAAAGGCTGCTGATTCCATGGGGATTAATTTCCTAATATACCACTTTATTCAGGGAAGCAACTAATTATCTCTTTTTGACTAAGAAGTCATTTGGAGTCAATTTTGTATGATGACCTCCATTTTTAACATTTTTAAGCAAATGCTTTTTTGAAATGGCTTTGAACATAAGACCAACTGCCTGTTATTCTGTTCACAATAAAAGCTACCTTTTAGCAATATATTGGAAAACACATGTAAAGAAATACTCATAGGATACAACTAAGATCTATTGAAAAATTATATTTACAGTAAACTGTACCCTTAATGATAATGCCTTTCATGTGTAACAGTGAATTGCCAGATGAAAAGGACTATTTATGCAAGATGTATAGCAATGGAAAGAAAAGTATATGTTTGGACATAGATCCAATTGCCAGTTAGTTGACACATTCAAGTTTTTCCCTCTATAGTTTAATTACAGGAGTGATTTCCTGTCAATGGTAATACATTTGTCTCAGTGAAGTTCTATTATATCAAACTATGAAAGGAAGTGCAGAAATATATAGTTGTTCCAGATCCAAACAGGCGGAATGCTCAGATGTAGCATTCAGAATAAATACCACCACTACCTCCTAAGTTGTCAAAGTCCTAATCCATAAAACCAGCAACTATGTTATGTTTCATGACAAAGGGAAATTACCATTACAGATGTAATTAAGATTGCTAATTAGATGCTATTAAAATATGGAATCCTGGATTAGCTAGGTGGATCAATATAATTACCAGGAGCCTTAAACGTGGAAGAGGGAGACAGAAGAGAAAGAATGATGTCACATGAGAAAGATTGCATTCACCATTGTGGCTTTGAAGATAAAGAAAGAGGGACTGAGTCGAGGAATATGGCAACCTTTAGAGGCAGAAGACGAATTCTCTTCTACAGCCTCCTGAAGGGAATGCAGCTCTGTTGATACCTTAATTTTAGCTCAGTAAGAGCTGTGTAGTAATTATAATCTAGAGAACTACAAAATACTAAAGTCATATTGTTTTAAGTCACTGTGTATTAATCACAAGAGCCATCATAAGTAATACATGATGTATCTTGCTTTTGGGTGTGGTCTTATATTGTCTTTGCCCTTTAAAATGAAACAAACTACAAACATTAAAAAAGCTCCACTAGCTTTCCATTCAAAATTTCTCTCCCTCCTCCCAACTTCCACCCTCAAGTAGACCTCAATACCTGTGGTTTTCCTCTTGGTTTTCATGTTTTCACATCATTTAGCTCCTATTGTTAAAATTTCTGAGCTCATCAAGTTTGAACTAAGGAAATAAAAAGGATATTAAAAAGATAGGTATTGGTATGTCTAAATCTGTCCTCAGGTTCTCTGGATCTGGCAAATATTGAAATCTGACTCAAAAATATTTCCATGTGTTCTTCAGAGTCTCCACTACAAAGCACTTGAAATGAGTACGCCTGTGTCTGTTCAGGTCCACCCAGAGAAAAGGGACCTGTAGGAAATACATGGATTACTCTGATGAATTGGCTTATTCACTTGTGGGGACTGGCTAAGTGAGTTTGAAATTCACAAGGCAGACAGCCAGGAAGGAAAGAGAACAAGTGGATTGAAACCCAAGAGCAAGGGCCAAAGTTTGTAGCCCACTTTCTCAAGCAAGGCCTATGCCCTCTTTTAAAAGGACTAGCAACTGATTAAGTCAGGACAACCCAAGATAATCTAAATTAAAATCCACTGAATAGGAATTTTAGTTACATTGGCAAAGTCCCTTCACATCAGTACCTAGATTTCTGTTTGACTGAAAAACTGGGAAAAAGGTGTGTGTGCATGTGTGTGTGTATGTGCATAAATGTTTGTGCTATACAATGACTGCTGCTTTCTTTCCTTCTTCAGACTCTTATAAGAGAATATCTTTTGAATCCCCCTGACCCAATATTGATACATCCTAGAAAGGAAATTCTTGTTAGAGTAGTTTATCCTGGAGAAGCTGACACACCACCTAGTCATGAGAGATCCTCAGTTTGGGGTGGTGCCTCTTTTATCCTGCAGCTTTTAATTTCTTTTAAGGTCTATATCCAGGAGGATATTTCATAGTCTTTTAATACCACTTGTGTTTTGCAAATACACATCTTCACTTTGTCCCTTACTCTACCCCATTACTGACAATTTCCAGAGTAGCAGAGATATCAAGGTTGTCATGAATCTTGAGGAAAATGTGTGGTTGTAAATAGTGGGAAATATATTGCACGTTGTTCACAGTAACAAGATAGAAAACATTTAATATTTCATTTCCAGTGGAATCCAATATCCTACCTTTCTAAATTTATATCTACCACTCCATTTCCTTGTTGTCCTTCTGGTTGCCTTACTGGTCTGTTTTCCACATGGTGGAGAGAGCTTTGCCCATTCTTATCCCCTGGCCTGGGATGCTGCCTGCAAAATTTTACAGGAGTTTCTCTATTGCTTCAGTTGAGTCCAATCAATTATCATATCCATGTTGGTCACTCATCATGCCTTCATTCTACCTCATTTTTATTCCTGGAACTAATTACTACCTTAAGTTTGTTTACTTATTTTCTGCTTTCGCACTAGAATTAGAACTTTTTGAAAGAAGAAACTGTGACTCTTCTTAAACAGTATGTTTCTAGTAATCTTTCTTTCTCTCTTCAGCTTTTATTTTAGATACAGGGAGTACACGTGCAAATTTGTTACATAGGGATATTGTGTGATGCTGAGGTTTGGAGTACAGATCCTGTCACCCGAGTAGTGAGCATAGTACTATAGGTAGTTTTTGAACCCACCCCCGACTCACTAATAATCTACACGATCTATTATTCCCATGTTTATGTCCTTGTGTGCTCAGTGTTTAGCTTCCAGTTATAAGTGAGAATATGCAGTGTTTGTTTTTTTGTTCCTGTATTAATTTGCCTAGAATTATGGCCTCCAGCTTTTCTTTTCTTTTTATTTTTTTAACTTTTATTTTAGGTTCAGGGGTACCTGCGTAGGCTTGTTATATAGGTACACTCAATTCACAGGGTTGGCTGTACAGATTATTTCATCACCCAGGTACTAAGTCTAGTGCCCAATAGTTATTTTTTCTGAACCTCTCCCTTCTCCCAACTTCCACCCACAAGTGGACTTCAGTGTCTGTTGTTCTCCTCTTTGTTTCCATTTATAAAATGTAATGCTCTCATTTATAAAAGTGAGAAATGAGGTATTTGGTTTTCTCTTCCCTCATTAGTTTGCTAAGAATAATGGTTTCCACCTTCATCCGTGTTCCCACAAAGGACATGATCTTGTTCTTTTACATGGCTGCATAATATTTCATTGTGTATATGCACCACATTTTCTTCATCCAATTTGCCATTAATAGGTATTTAGGTTTATTCTATGTGTTTGTTATTGTGAATAGTGCTGCAATGAACATATGCATGCGTCTTTAAGACAGAATAATTTTCATTCCTTTGGATATATACTCAGGCTAGCAATCTTAACAGTCCTGTAACTATCAGTTTGCTGAACTCAGAATGTAGTTCATTCTGAGGTTTAGCTTGAGAAAGTGATTCAAAATTCTCAGGAATTAATGAAACGATTTCTAGGCACTTGGTTATATTAGTATGAAATAGATACTTAAAATTTCCAATGAATAGCTATTCAGTTATTCCTCATAAGATAACAAAAGCCAGTATTTTTATTAAAAAATAAAGTTCAGAGTTAATAATTATGTTTGGAAAAGTTTTTTGAGTAGAGAATAATTATTTACTTATGAGAAATTCTCAGTATGCTAAATGGTAACTAAGAGATGGGCAAATTCAGACCTTACTTCTATCATGGTTTCACCACTTCTCAGCTATTTGTGATTTTTGAATAAATTTCCTATCTACCAAGTGGGGCTGTTATTGGGCACATAGGCTTTAATAAGGATTTCACAAGATCTACACATACTAAATCCTCAACGAATACTAGATATTCATTTGTAGTACAAATAGATTTCGCTTGTTCAAGATCTCATATAGCTTCATGTAATCTCATTAAGTACTTAGTATGAGCCCTGGAGGTCTATAAAATGTGACTTTTTATTAATTGTATTGATTGCTTAATTTTAAAAGATATATTTAATTTCTTTTTATTAAAACATATTTTATGTGACACAACTGCAAGAATGGCTACATTTTTAAAAATGTCACTGATGAATCACAAGGACAGAAAGCAAACTAGATATTCACATGAAGGCCATATGTCACAGCTTGCCATGACACTGTGAAGTTACACCATGGTGTGAGAAACAGCATCCCCTTTCATTCTCAAAAGTATATTAGTTTGGCATATAAATTGTAGTATTTACTTAATTAAAGCAAACAATATGATGGATGGAAAGACGGACTTCGCTACAGATGTTTCAGAAATCAAAAAGATAATAAAGGATTATTGTGACTAATTGCATATTAAAATATTAGAGAACTCAGATGAAATATATACATTTATTTAAAAACAATGTATTAATGTTGATTTAACATGATATAGTAGAAGTCCTACAATCATTAGTGTAATTAAATGTATTAAATATTCTCCCATGAAGTAACACTGGACTACAATGGTAACATTCAAAGAATAATCCAATTTCAACACAATCCTTGCAGAGAGAAAAAGAAAGAAAACTCTTTTACTCTTCATAAGGCAAACATAACTTTAATAATATTAGACAAGGATAATACCAGAAAAAGGAGAAAATAAGGGGCAATCTTACTCAAGAACCTAAGTGCAAATCCAAATGAGGTGTTGGCAAAGCAAATATGTTTTTCCTCATATAGAATTCATAGTAGTGATCTAATGGACATATGTAAAACATACCTAGCAATAGGAAACTTCACATTCTATTCAAGAACAATTTTTTTCCGGTGTAAGCTTTTTTTTTTTTTTATAATGTCTACACATTAAACTCTATATCAGAGTTCCACTTAGATAATCTCATAAGCCCACCAATTGAAAATTTTTAAAATGAGATTTTTTTTCTTTTTAACAAATCTTTCTCACATCCTCTTTTTCTCACATCAGCCAGTTTACCAAGCATCACCTCTTGTAGTCATCATAAATTACTTCCATTGCTTACCCCAAGCCTTCCAATCAGTTAACTGAGTCCTGCCAGGCACATTGTCAATATCACGGTAACAGCAACCTTCTCCTTTCCATTTACATTAATAATACTCTAGATAGGCCCTTCTTCTTACCATTTGAACTAATGCAGCAGCCTTCAATATCGTCATCTTCTTACCATTTTTCCCATTCTTTGGAGTCTGCAAATTGATTTCTTTAATAGAAGTATCTGATCATTACTCTCTACTTAAAACGCTTTTATGGTTTTGCATCCCATTCAGTACATCATCTAAGCTCAACATAACATAGAGTGGGGTTCTGGTCTCCATCTTCTAGATTATTGCCATAGTAGCTGTACACTATGCTCTATCAATATTAAATTATTTGCAGCATCTGAAAAATCAACCTATTAACTTACATTTATTTGCTTTTCAAATGCTCTTACTTTTGCTTGTAATATTTTTTCTTCTTCTTAAATGGTTAACACATAATTTCATAAAAGAGGCAAATCACAATAACTATCCACCCAGATATTCTTCCCAATTTATTTATTAATATTTTTTACCTTCCTCATGACCAGCCCCACCTTCATTTCTTAATTTTTATTATACTTATCCCACTGTAGTTTAGTTTTCTTTTCATTCTTATTTCACTATCTAGAATACAAGATTATTGATAGAAGGGACCAATACTTGACCTTTGGATTCACAGTGGTTAGCATATGCACTCAATAACGTTTTTTTTGAATGAGTGAACAAGTGAGTATAAAGCAGAATATGAAAGCATATGTACTAAGTATACATAGGCATACTTTAAATTTTGAAAGTGAGTCTGTTTTTACTAAATTATGAGACATTTTTCCTTTTAGTGTCATTTTTAGTTTATGTTTCTAGAGATAATGCATGCATTATGCATTTTTTAGGTGGGCAAATCATTAATATGGAAATTTGCTGTTGAATGAGTTAAAGTGTATGTTTGGATATTTTTGGTTTTTTGGGAAGTTGCTAAAAGTCTTTAATATTAATTTTGAACCCTTTGAAAGAAACTAAAACACAGAGTAATCAGTAGAAACTACACCACTTTTTGGCATGTGCTATGCATTTTTGCTGAAGCAGAAGCCTGCCGTATGCCATATGTGATATGCTACCCAACTCTGCCATCATGTCTGTGAATGCATACTATCCTGCAGCAAGCCACATGGGCATGACATGCCTTCCGCTTCAGCATTTTTATGAACATTTTTTCACTTAATTCTGTCACACATGGTATTCATAATCTGTTAGGAGAAGCTCTGCCCATTTTGTCACCTTTAACATCTGAGAGCTCTTATAATGGCGCCAAAATGATTGTTCTTCTGATTTGAATCAGATGTGAGTCATTCTGGTTGAAATTTCTAAAAATGTTTCCAGTAGTCATTTTTTACATAAAAATTGAAGCAAGAATGGGTAATGGCACATACAAGATATGACTTGGAGTGTAGTTAATTGCAACTGTGATTTTTTTTCACTCACACATTCATTCACTGACCAAATATTTATTGAGCCTTCATGATGTGCCAGGTACTGTGCTATATGCTGAGGAAGAAAAAAGAAGGAAAAAGTACAAAACCAGGATCCTCCTACTCTAGGAGCCTGGAGGACAAAAACAAAACAAAAAAACGAAAAACAAAACAAAAACAAAAACAAAAGCAAAACAAAACAACAATAAAAAAAGGAAAGAAGTTTTTATTTCATTCAATTTTTTTCTAATATTAATTTCAAATGATTTTGTTTCATATTCCCATCCACTCAAATTTTCTTCCTCTTTTTTTTTTTATTTTTTTTTTTGAGGCAGATTCTCACTCTGTCATCCAGACTGGATTGCAGTGGCTCGATCTCGCTCACTGCAACCTCTGACTCCTGGGTTCAAGCAATTCTTCTGCCTCAGTCTCCTGAGTAGCTGAGATTACAGGCACCTGTCACCATGCCCAGCTAATTTTTGTATTTTTTGTGGAGACAGGGTTTTACCATGTTGGCCAGGGTGGTCTTGAACTCCCAACCTCAGGTGATCTGCCTGCCTCAGCCTCCCAAAGTGCTGGGATTATAGGTGTGAGCCACCGCACCAGGTATGAGCCACTACACCAGGCCCTGCCATTTTGAAAACAGAAAAATGCAGCCTATGAATAGAGCTATCATTTTAAGGCAGAATACTCTATTCGTGGGCTGCATTTTCCTTTTTTCAAAATGGTAAGAAGAAAATTTGAAGAATATGTGTGGAATATCAAAAGTAATCAATGTTTATGAATGAAAAGAACTAATTTTCACTGACCTTGACATTTTTATGCCAATCACAGTTGAATTTCTGAGCACAAGAACTTCGCTTACTGGTCCACATATATTCCTATAGACATTCCTTCAATTTAGACTATGTAGCATTTATTAAACTCTGTTAGTATGTTCCATCATGATGGTAAAATTGGACTGGATAAAATTAAAAGTAGAATTTCAATCTGAATGCCTATTTTTTCTATTAAATAAATATTTTTAAAAAGCACATCTTTTCTTCCAAACTATATTTCAGATGTATAGTGTACATAAAAATACCCGGCAATAGAAGACAATCTATGGCCCATAAATAGATTCCTGCACTACAGTTAACCCCACATTAAAGCCATAGCATGTAGATGAAGCATTAGATGTAATGAAACTTCCGGAAGTAATTTGAAAATTAAAAAGATGTTGAATTCAAAATAAGATAGGAAAATAAATGTTAGGATTTTACAGATATCATTAATTTTCTATTTAAATTAACCAAATTGACTTAATACCTTTTAGATAAAAGCAAAAACAAAATGTTCTCCAGAATCTAATGATTCTAGAAAATATATTGTTTAGGTAGAAACAATTTTATATTAAGAAACACCTTCATTACAAAAATGTATAATCTCTGTGTGTCCCTAGTACCTCCAGTTAATTTTATGCATGACATTGCTAGTGCACTAACTAAACAAATACTATTATAGCAACAATAATAAAATTAAGCAGATATAGACAGAACATTTTTGAATATATTTAAAAAGGTGAAAGGATTAAAATTTAGTATTACTGAATGATAAATAATATATCTTCAGTATTGAAGATGGCCATGGCTATGGGAGAGGAGTAGTGAAGCCTCTGTCAAAGATCCTCGCCAGTGACTACAACTCAGTTAATTCCTATTACTTTTATAGTGAACATGACAAACATTTGTGAATCCATTTTTGTTGATCACTGCCTTCCTTCATATTGCCAATTATATAGAGCCTTGTGCTCAATATACAATGTGCTGACTCCTTCCTTCTTTCCTTCCTTCCTTCCTTCCTTCTTCCCTGCCTCCCTCCCTCCCTTCCTTCCTTCCCCTCCAATCTCTATTGAGCACTGCAAGAAGTAGGAAATTTATTGTTGTCTGTTTTGAGGTGTGTGCATTTGTATGTATGTGTGTATAAGTATATGCGTCAAGGGACTGACCAAAGAAATTTGCATTCATCTCCCCAGTGATGATATTGTTCAAAATTTTAAGCCCCATATTAAATCCCTTTTGGAGTTTTCTGATCCATGAAAAATTTCCTCTAACCTACACAGTCTTGATTCTATAACTTTCTCTACTCATCCATAGTGCACCTAGACACATGAAATATTTTCTTCTATTCTGGCCTAAATTTTAAATCAGAAATTCCCCACTGGCTAAGTTTAGAGTGCCTTTGGCATCATAGAGGAAAGGAAATGTTCTAGTAATACTAGGGAACCTCAGTTATTGGCAGCGTAATTATGTTTTCTGGCTGTACCAGAAGTAACACTACCAAAGATTTTTAAGAGGTAGCTATTTTTGAAAAAGTGATCAATAATTTTAGGTTTCTGTGTGGAATATAAAATAAATGAAATCTCATAGGCTTTAGCTGAATTACCAGGATAAGTATTTCCTCATCTACATTTTCAATATTTTAGCCAAAAGGTTGCATTTCTTTCTTGAAACTGGAAATATATTTTCTGTAAGGATAGCACAGTTTGGGAAACAGAGCACAGAGAAATGTTATCTTTATGTTTTCTTCTTACCTGCTTCCTTCCATTTATCTCCAATTAATCTAGGCCCCTGTTGTATAAGGCAAGTATTTTGCACATTATCAAGAATCATCAATTTCCATATGATGATACTCAGCTGATTATAATCATAAAGCATCAAGAAGCCAAAAGTTTATCAGTGAGAGATAGCAAGTGGGTGTGGAATTAAAGAACTCTAAAAAGCGCCTAAAAATCATTGGTAGCCTCTATGCACACAGCCAAATTTAACTCAAATAAGGATCCACTTATGCTGCTATGCTGCCATGTTGCCTGTTGACTTTGATAAATTTATCTTATTTGGAGTTTAAAATATGTTTTCTATGAGTTTGATCATCACCCAGAATGATTTACACAGTGAATAATTGGTCAAAAATAGGTAGTATCCCAGTCTTTATACTTTTAAGTCAACTACCATCAAACAAACAAACAACAATTGGATAATATTACATAGGGTCTTTTAAATCCTTAATTTTGATCATTTCTTCAAAGTTCTTTAGACTCTAGGTCCCCATTGTTTATAAAGGAGTGTTAAGTTAGTAGTGGTTTGTTATTCTTCAAGTGAGTCTGAAAGACAAAGCATGAAAAAGAGATAGATCTAAAAAGAATATAAGAAAGCTTCAAACTTCATCAATTCCCATCCTCAATGGGTCTTTGATTTTGCCTTGTAGATTTATGTTGTCCACTACCAAAAAGGAATGTCTGCTTTAGCTTTTTTAAAAAAAATCCTCATGGATTATTTGCCATTTTGAAATTATTTGTTAGTGGATTCCTGGTTTTGTTTAACAACTAAAGATAACATTTCTAGAAAAAATAAATATAAACATATTTAATATATTTTATTACTATTTAGCTATATTATTTCCTATTTTGATTATATCCAGGCATTCAGAGTTTATCTTCTTACTTCTCTCATACTTAGCAATGAAAGATCTAAATTTAAATATAGCCAATAACCGTGCCTCTAACATTATTTAAGGAAAAACATCACAGATTTTTATATAGTTTACTAGATAATGCCACTAGATTAATCAATAGTATATTATTAGCTTCAAGATGTTTTATTAGTATATTTAGAGCTGCCTTTTGAAAAGAAATTGATGTCTGCATCCTCAAAAATCATAATTAAGTTTGTTCAGAAGGAAAACACGACAGGAAAGACTTTTTATTGGTATGTAATTAGATTGAATTGGAATTTAATAATTGTGGGATAAGCATCTTCTGCAAGGCTTATCATTTCTGTCCCACAAAAGAGAATTGATTGATCAATGAGTTTAACCATTGAAAATGTTATAGCTGTTTTTATAGTCCTTTAATTTATGGTTTTAGAAATCAAATTATGATTTCGCTTTACACAAATACAAATGTAAAAAATACAGTGAGACCAATTCAGATGTATTGCATTGTTCCGTAAGAAATCCAGAGTGGCATGAGTAAAAAGGTTGGACAAAGGACTCTTCGAAATTCTGTCCACTTGTTACCACTATGGTTATGCCAATTGATATGTTAATTAGGTCTACACTGCATACATATACTAACTCTGACCAAAGCCATAAGGTTTCATAATGACTCAATAGCCAATTATATATGCTAAAAGTTATGGTTTATTGCAAGACCTTCATATGCCACCAATCATGCCATTAATACTTAACACACATGTAGTAATAAAAAAGGGCAGTAGAAAACCATGGTGATGGCTCGGGAACACCAACATGCCAATAGCCAAGTTCAGTTGGTCTGGAAGTTCTTCCAATGTCAGTGGAGAGGAAGATGTGAAGGGATTTCTCTCCAGCAGAGCTGACAAATTCCAGAGAACATCTCCAAGTTCTCACAGACAGAGCCTGAGAAGGTGTCTTAAAGAAGGTCAAGTCCTAGCTGCTTTTACAATCTTCCCAGATGATTCTGTTCTCATCTCATTAAATCAGCTGCCTTTAACTTTCCATTTGCTCTTTTTAGATCTCTGGTGGTACAGGCAACAGTGGATGTTATACCCTCAGGTCATTACATATTTATCTCTTTGAGGAAAGGAAGAATAACTTCACTGTGGTCTCAAAGCTAGTTGACATGAATGACTCCATTTTGACACGTTAGGCCCACAAATCATTTTGATACATCATCATCATAAAAGCAATAAAAACAGTGGCAAAAATGTCAGAATTAATGTTTTAGAATTCTGGAAATTAACCAAAGACTTTAGCCAATCCCAAGAGTGTTTATTCAAGAGAAAAAAAGAGATCAATCACATTAAGAAAAAGAGTTTTAGATTAATGTCATTTTAACATGACCTGTTCCAATTCTCCCCTCCCTAACTTCTCATTAGCCTTGAAAATCAACAACCACAATTGCAGTGAAAATCACAACTTGGCAGAAATTGAAAGGGAAAGAATGAGATTAGAGCACCTTTCAAAGCCCTGAAAAATGTTATTATTTCACCTATTTGGTGGTTCCCAGTAAGACCCCATTCACAAAGATAGATAGATAGATAGATAGATAGATAGATAGATAGATACATACATACATACATACATACATACATAACGGAAATTGCGCCCAGTTCAAGCAATCATCCCCACTGGGACTTTGTCAAAAATAATCAGGGGCTATTTTAAAGTAACTAAAAGAGTATGATTGAATTGTTTGTAACACAAAACAAGGATAAATGCTTGAGATGATGGATATATTATTTACTCTGATGTAATTTTTACACATTGTATGCCTGTATCAAAATATCTCACACATTTCATAGATATACACACTTAGTGTGTACCAACAAAAATTAAAAATTAAAAAAAATCAGAGGCAATTGTTAAATTATTAAACAACTGTTGAATTGCTTGAGAAAGTACATAACAGTTGGGGAAAACAATAGGCTAACCAAAAAGCTTAAAAGGAAAAGCTGGAGAATGAGATGTTCATATAGGACTTTAAGAATTCCAAAACATCTCAAAAAATGTAGAAGGCTATTTTCATGTGTAGGGCTAAGCAGATGCCCAAAATGGTATATAGTATCAGAAAAGATAAAAAGCCTTTAAACTTTCGACCTTTATTAATGTTGAGGCTCTTCACAAGCAGGGTATAAAGGATAACGTGTAGTTGTCAATTGGCTGAGTGTTGGAGGCATGCCTCAACATGTATACAGAACCTCTTGGCAGACACTAGGAGATATATTAGTTTCAGATGTCTAAAGAAATCTGTCTGATCATCAGCAAAGACAAATAATACAAACAGACTTCATTCAGAAAGTCACTAAACAAGTAAATAACAACATACCAATGAAGGAGGTGAAAGAGGCTGCCAGAGTTGCCGTATTTAGTTGTTTAAATTGTCCAGTTTTTCACACACAAAGAAAGTATGAGACAGAAAGAAAAAAAAAAAAGTGTGGCTTAAACAGCAGAGACAATTTCACTTCTTTCTTTCCTATTTGGATGCTTTTCGTGTCTTTTTCTTGTGGCTAAAACTTCCAGTACAAAGTGGTGAGAGTAGATATCCTTGACTTGTTTCTGATCATAGAGAAAAGGCTTTCAACTTTTCATCAATGAGTATGATGTTACCCATGGGCTTTTCATATATGGCATTTGTGGAGGTACATTTCTTCTATGCCTAATTTTTTAAGAGTTTTTAATCATAAAATGATGTTGAATGTTATCAAATGTATCTATCAATAGGAATGTATGGCTTTGTTCTTCATTCTGTTAATATGGTGTATCATATTTACTGATTTGTATGTGTTGGATCAGCCTTTCATCCCAGGGATAAATCCCACTCAGTCATGGTGAATGATCATTTTAATGTGCTGTTTAATTCAGTTTGCTAGTATATTGTTGAGGATTTTGACATCTATGTTCATCAGAGACATTGGTCCGTAATTTTCTTGTCCTGCAGTGTCCTGTCTGGCTTTGGTATCAGGGTAATGTTGGCCTTGTCCACTGAGTTTGGAAATTTTGCCTAGTTAAAACAGTAATTGCCATTCACAGTGATAGGATCCAAAGCATCTTACCCCACAGATGCCTCTTTGGCACAGTGATTATTTTGAGGTAAAAGCACTGGAAAAACAGCAGATGAAAGCATGGGACTAATAGGTTCCTTTTTCTACTTAAAGCAGAAGAGGAAACTTCTATGTGAAAGCTGCTCTCTCTGTAGCAAGAGGAAAGACATTCTTATCCACAGAAGAGGTGTCAAGGATAAGAAAAATCTATACGAAAAACTATAGGCCTCGGATTAAGCAATGGTTTGTTAGATATGATATTTAGAGCATATCAACCAAAGAAAAAAATAGATACATTGGACTTCATCAAAATTATTATGATTTTGCTTCAGAGGACACTATAAAAACAGTGAAAAAACAACTCAAAGAATGAGAAGAAATATTCATAAATCACATAATTAGGAATGGTTTTATATCTAAAACACATAAATAACTACTTAAGCCTCAGCAATAAAAAGACAAACCAATTTTTAAAATAGACAAGAGAGTTGAATAAACATTTCTTCAAAAAAGATATGCAAACAGCCAATAACCATGTGAAAAAAATGTGCTCAACTTTTTTGTCTATAGAGAAATGTAAATCAAAACCACGCTCAGATGAAAACTTCATACACACTAGAGTGGTTATAATAATAAGGAAAAAACATGAACAGGTATTGAAGAGATCGTGGAGAAGTTGAACAACTCATGCATTGCTGGTGGATTGTAAAATAGAACAACTGCTTTAGAAAACAGTTTGTTTTCAATGGAAGGTAAAACAGAGTTGAAAGTAAAACATAGAGTTACAAAATGATCTAGCCATTCCACTCTTAAGTATATATTCAAGAGAATCAATCTTCGCTCACACACATATTTGTAACCAAATATTTAGAGCATCATTATTGCTAATAGCAAAAATGTGGAAAAAACCCAAACATTCATCAGTAGATGATAAACAAAGTGGTATATCCATAAAATGGAATATTATTCACCAATTCATGGAAGGACATGTATGAAACTTGGAAATATTATACTAAGAGAAAGAAGCCATACAAAAGGCCCTGTAGTATATGATTTTATTTATATAAAATGTCTAGAATAGGCAAATCCATAGAGACAGAAAGTAGTTAATGGTGGCCAGAAGCTCAGAAAAGAGGGGAATGAGGTGTTTCTAATGGGTATTGCTTTATTTTTGAGATGATAAAAATGTTCTAGAGTTAGACGGCAGTGCTGATTTTACAACTATGTGAATATACTAAAAACAAGTGAAGTACACACTTTAAGAATAAATTTTCTATAATGTGAATTATATCTGAATTAAAATAAAGTAAATTTTACCTACTGTAATCAGTTATTTGTCTAATGATGACATATTTGAAGAAAACTAGCAGAGATTTTTATAAGATATATAAATATTGCAATGATCAAATTTGTGGTACTTGTTCTATTTTAAGCAGACAGCTATACAACTACAATGGTGTTAATAAGTTGAAAATATTATAATTATATCTCCTGTATTCTTAGTCATATTTTCCATTCATTCTGATTTTGATAGCATTTAGAAATATTTTCTGTTCTCTGTTTAGACAAATAGGCCATTATAAGCCACTTAAGGTTTTTAAAGTGTTATGTATATAAATCCCAAGATGAGTTTTCATGAGTGAGAAAATAGTTAAATTTTCAGATCGAATAAACATTTTTTTAATGTTAAACCCAGTAAGAACCTTTAAGAATTTAAAAACACAAATTATTTTTATTTAATTTCCTTGTTTGCTTTCTCTTAATTAAAACTCAGATATATTGAATTAATTGCAATTATTTGTTCATGGCACATTGCCATCATTGGTCTATCTACTAACCATATGTGTTTATGTATTTTATATTATTTCATTTATATACCTAATATCACCATGAACATACCATCCAGCCTCAGATTCAAATCTAGTTTATACACTATTACTAATATCTATTTATACAAGTCTCTCCATCTCATCCCCAAACCTGTCCTTCAGAACTACTATTTTTAAATTATCATTTCCTCTTTTATTTTAAATCTATTTAGTTACTGTCTTGACAATCTGTAATTAATTTTTACTTGCTTTTAGTCTCCATAAAAATGTGAGTCTGTATTAAGGCTCATATTGTATTCCATTGATCAAATTAGTCTATCTCTTCACCGATAATACCACTGCACCTTAATAATAATGTTTTATAATAACTTATAAAGTACTCTGTTATTATTTTTTAAATAAGCTGCTCTTATTGGCACTTTGCTCCTTTGTACATAATTTAGATGATTGTTTCTTTTTAATTCTTTAAAATTATTTTTATTCTTTGAACAATTTTTTCACGTTTATTTTTCTCCAAAATTATTTTATTTGAATGTTGAACTTCTATTTAATCTCCATATATCTTAAATTGTATATTTTGTATTGTTTTATATTATCTTATTTTGTTCTAGAAGAGTTTTTTTAATATAGTCATCCAAACACAAACTTGATTATCAGCTAAATTTCAACTACTACTCCTTTTATCTTGTCTTTATTATATTTTTACAAAAAATATTTCCATCTGACCTTTTAAGAGTTTCTCATTCTTTTTTAATTTGCTAATATAACTCATTTTTCTTCTTTAGATTTTTGGCTGACTATTCAAATATTTCTGCTTCAGAGAGTATATATTTCCCAGCCTTTTTTTCTCTGAAGGTAATAGTTCTGTGGATTTTTTTTTTTTTTTTTTTTTTAGTTGATGATCTCTGATATTCCTGGGCTCGTCAGCTACTCTGTTTCATAATATGCATTAGAAGGATAGAAAGCTAGCACCTGGCGTGTGGCATTTCAAGTGAGTCCAAGGAGGCTGTAGAGGATAAGCCTTAGGGGAGAGAACCTCAGATCCCAGCAAACCATAGTTAATTACATGTATTTGCTATCATTTCCACAAAATCAGATTTAGAACTTCAACTTAAAAATCGTGCCTGTAATCCCAGCACTTTGGAAGGCTGAAGTGGGCGGATCACCACGAGGTCAGGAGATCGAGACCATCCTGGCTAACACGGTGAAATCCTATCTCTACTAAAAATACAAAAAATTAACCAGGCGTGGTGGTGGGCACCTGTAGTCCCAGCTACTTGGGAGGCTGAGGCAGGAGAATGGCATGAACCCGGGAGGCGGAGGTTGCAGTGAGCAGAGATCATGCCACTGCACTCAGCCTGGGCAACAGAGCAAGACTCCGTCTTAAAAAAAAAAAAAAAAAAAAAAAAAAAAAAGTCCTGAACAAGCACTGTTTTAGGAGAAGGCAATATTCTTAGAATATCCATCAGAAAAATCAATAGAAAAATATATAAAATATAGAAAAACAATGATTTATCGCCTATGTTTTTCTTGACCTCATGCAAGAGGTTTCTTGTGGTGTACTGATGTCAACTACTGACCTCAGTGGAAGAGAGCAGCTAATGACTCTTCTAATGTGGTAGCGGTGGTAGGAAGGGTATAATATGGGCAGAAATAACAAACTCCAAACAATGTTCCTTATTTGTCACTCTCTCCACTATGGCTAGCCTAATTAGGACTCCATCCAGGCTACACACATCCACAACACACGCATACTTTAAAAAAAAAATAAAACACCTTCTATCTCACTGATCTCATTCATTTTGATGTTGTTGATACACTGGATACCATTCTTCCATCTCTCCTTTCTCTAGGCTAAGTTTTGACAGAGTAGCTAGAAGAAAGAGTAATTGCCATCATGTCAGGAATCAAAGTTGTCCTCCTTTCCTTTTTGCTTAGGTGTATATTTGCAAGCTTTATTTTTCCCTTTCGGAAAATAAGACATGGGCTAGTGTAAGTATTCTTAAGTGCACTTTTTTTTTTTGGTCTTCTCTTTCCATTTGCATTAGACCAAAAAAAAATCTTTTAGAACAGAGTTTAACTATCTCATCACAAAACTGATCTCTTCTTGAAGAACTGTGGCACTTTTTGTGACTATAACAGTGATAGAAAATACACTGAAAATATATGCATGTTTTCTGTGAAATTTCTTTGTATGATAGAAAGTACTTGCATTTTTCAACAGCAATGATATCTTTTAAGTTATGACCAAGCAATAATGGCTTTTCTTTTTTTTTTTCCTGAAGTCGGCTAAAGCTAAAAGTTAACCATCCATACTTATACTTCTACACATTTCCCTCTGCTCCAATTATATTGCTAATGGAATCACAAAAAAACCTTTTAATCTGCAATGGCAGCTCAATCCTTCTACTTTGCCTACTCTAGGTTCAGAGAATTCTCTTGGGGTCTTTTTATCCCTGGTGAATTTCTTACCAAATTACATTCAATAATTGTTCAAGTCAGTACTGATTCATTTATTGCCTACTTAAAGAAACAAATATGTTATACATGTCAAGTTTAATAGTGCTGTGTACCAAAGGTCATTATAACACTACCCTTTTGCCCTTTTTTACACAAAACAATATTACCATCCCAATTTCCTCATTTCCTCTCTCCTCTTGGCCCACACATACATGTACATATACACACAAGTACACACACACACACACACCAAAATTTAGAATTACAAAATGCAGTTTTATTTGCATTCCGTGAAATAAGTTGTGATCAATTTGCTCCACAAATATATGATTTATTGGTAAAGTTTTGGGACAAAGGTATATAGATGAGAGATAGCACTTGGCAGCAAGTCTGTTCCCATGAATGAAATAAGATGATTGGACTACTCTGGGTAGAAATTGACTTTGGTTTCATTAGCACAGATGTCTATAGAAGTGGTGGGGAATTAGCCTGTCAATACCTGAATGCCAGAAGAGTGAAATTTTTTATCAGCAATAAAATATTGCTCTGTACATGATATTAAGTAGTGAAAACAAAAATACGTGTGTGTGTGCGCAAGTCTGAATCATGTATATGAAATAGTGAGAATAGTAGGGTTCATTACATAGGATAAAGCATGTGTATCTGAAAGTCATTAATCACCATTCAACACAACTAATCATAAATGCATTTACTGACAATTTAGAAAAAAGTCAATGGGTTTGAAGATACCTCATATTGACTTACCTAGCTCTCAAAAATATGTATACAAGCTGGGCACAGTGTCTCATGCCTGTACTTCTAGAACTTTGGGAAACCAAGAAGGGTGAATTGCTTGAGCCCAGGAGTTTGTGACCAGCCTGGCAAGGTAGCAAGACCCTGTCTCTACAAAAATTTTTTTTAAAATTTACCAGTTGTGGTGGTGTGTGCCTGTGGTCTCAGCTACTCAGGAGGCTGAAGGAGGAGGATTACTTGAGCCCATGAAGTCAGGAAGCCGAGCGCATTGAGCTGTGAACATGCCACTGCACTCTAGCCTGGGCTGCAGAAGGATACACTGTTTCAAAAAAAAGTTGCATTCAAAGGGACTTAGTTGTTAGATTATTAGATTTATTTCCCTTTTCCTGCCCCAGAAATCTGAGATAAACATATTAAAATCTACCAGACATAACCAGTGCATAAGATGTGAAAAATACTTTCTGACTATAAGTTAAAATGATTCAATCACATTTGTGAACAAGTATTTCTATCTTTAAAACTAGTTTGTTTTTTTTTTTCTAAATTATCTTAGTTTCTTTCTGTCGAGTGATATTCCTTAAACATTGGGTTCAGTTAATATATCAAAAGTATAATATAGTATTTTTATTTTAATGTTTAGAGATTTTTAAGAAAATGGTATGTGAATTAAAAAAAGTTTTAAGAAGAAAATGTAACATTTATTGAGCACCAATTATTTATCAGTTTATGTTTATAAATTTATATTTACTTATATTATTATAAATATAATTATTTTGATTTACTTGTAAATACAACTATTTTTACTTATATTTAGTAAAAACTATTGTTTTTCATCTCCTACCATCCACCTGTTGTCTCCTTCTTTCCCACTGTAGCTCTCCTCACTGTTGCTTTAAGATAGCAGCCCTGAGATTTTCTTTGTGAAGCTCCTCATCATCCATAGTTTATCTATACAGTTGAAGTAGCATTGGCCCCATACACATCTTTAGATATGGGCATACAACTCAGGATAAACCAAACTGAGCATTTCATTTTTGTGGATACTGTGACTCATTCAGAGATGGGTGTCGGACACATACAAAGCCAATAAGGACAGGGACTTACAATCCTACAACGTGTTTTAAACAGTTGGTCAAGGGAATATTTAACTGACAATAACAGGCTCACTGCTTTTTACCAACCCACTACCGGAACACAACCAACATAACTGAAGAGCATATCTACAATGTCTGTTTAAAGGGACTGGGGAGTTAACTATGTTCCAAAAAAAAAAAAAACCTCTGGAAGGTAAATCTGACATTTGCCATCACTTTCCTGTAAGGTATTTGTCAAGTAAAAGCAGAGAATGGGAAGCTGAGAATCTGAGCAAAAAGAGGCACTTGAGAGGCTTAGAGGTGTGGCTGTCCATCTCAGGGTTTGGGACTAAAAATGAGTGTCTGATAAATACTTCTGGTTCCATTTGAAAAAAGTAAAATCTAAAGCCTATGAGTAAGATCACACCAGAAAAAAAATAATTCTCATGAAAACTAAACAAGAATTATTTATTTATTTATTTATTTTTGAGACAGAGTTTCGTTCTTGTTGCCCGGACTGGAGTACAATGGCACGATCTCGGCTCACTGCAACCTCTACCTCCCAGGTTCGAGTGATTCTCCTGCCTCAGCCTCCCAAGTAGCTGGGATTACTGGCACCCACCACCACGCTCAGCCAATTTTCTTTTGTATTTTTAGTACAGACGGGGTTTCACCATGTTGGCCAGACTGGTCTCAAACTCCTGGCCTCAGGTGATCCACCCGCCTCGGCCTCCCAAAGTGCTGGGATTATAGGCCTGAGCCACTGCACTTGGCCTAAACAAGATTTAAACTAATTCAGTTACTGACATGTTAAAGCAGCTATTCTTAAGCACCACCAAAACACCTCATCCCGCTGCAGGGAACATATAGCTATGTAGAGATATTTTTGATTGTTACAATATGGGGGAATGCTGCAGGCATCTGATGGGTGGCAAAGAATTCTGCTAAGTATCCTACAATGGACAACTCTTCACAATCAATAATTATCAAGTCCAAAATATCAAGTAGTCTTGAGGTGTAGAAATTCTGGTTTAAGTTGATTTGTACTGACCTAACTTATAGCTGGAAGCAAAATCTGGAGAAATTTAAAATTATGTAATTCTTCAAATTGTCTCTACTTTTTTATACTAAATTGTCATACTTAATAAAAAATCCAATCAAAATAACTTGCAATGAAAACATCAAGAAATTACTAATAATCAAGAGAAAGAACAGGTGACAAAAATACATCAAAAAATTAGAAATTAGAATAGTCCTACTTTAATTTTAAAAAGACAGCAACTATTTGAATGACAAAATGACAAATGTTGACAGAAACCTGGAAGCTACATAAAATAATGAAAGTTATTTTAGAACTAAAAATTAATACAATTTTTTTTTCTATTCCTGTAACGGATTCATCACAACTCTAAAGTTTCAGATTGAGTTAAATATCAGGAAGGATATACCTTTGAAAAGCACAATTACCTAACTATAGGATTTACTTGACATGTACAAAATACTGTACAGAATAACTCCACAATACACATTTGTTTCAACTTCTACTTGTGCAACTATATCTGTTCTACAAAGCAAGTAAACCTCAACAAACTTTTAGGTTTTGATAATATCAGTCTTTGATCTGATCATAGTGAGATTAAGGTAAGAATCAACATCAAAAAAATAATTATAAAGTACTGTTCCATTTGAAAATTAAGAAGTACTTATAAACAATATTATAGTAAGAAAATACATATAAAAGTTTACCATAATAGCATATAGTTTTATACTTTTACAGTTATTACAGCACAGAACCCTGTGCTTTGTACTCCAGTTAATTAAATGACATGTTCTGTAGATTAACCTTAATGTTCCCTTCTTCTCTAAACTTTTAAATTCTGCTTTTTATTCTCATGAAGTTTTCTGCTTTGTGTAGCAAGTTGGTTGCCTGGAACATCACTTTTCATTCTAACCTCTCTGCAACCCAAGGTGATAGTGAATTTCTATTCCCTAACAATTTAATTTGCTTTTCAAATAAACTACTTTTTAAATTGAAATACAACTCAGCAAAGAAAAGTCCACAATGATAAATATACATCTTTATGTACAGCTCGGGGTAAAGTGAGAACAAATCATATAACCACCACTCTTGTAAGAAAACAGAACATGACCAGGATCCTGAAGCCCCTTTTAACCATAATCGCCAAATAAACAATCAAATTAAAGGTTATAAAGTGTTAAAAAATAGTGCAAGGACCACTAGTTTCTTAGTATGCATTAAATGCACAAATCAAAACTTGTGGACTGCAGCTTACGACATGATTAAGGAACAAACATTTTTGGATATAGCCTGGATACTTATTCAATGAGGTATCTGTCTTAGTCCATTTGTGCTGCTGTAATGGAACCACAAACTGAGTGAGTTATAAAGAACATAAGTGTATTCTCTCACCATTCTGGAGGTTGAGTAGTCCAAGACCAAGGTTTTGGCATCTGATGACAGCCTTTTGCTGTGTCCTCACATGTGACAGAGCAAAAGAGCAACTCTGTTTCTTCACATGGCAGAATAGCAAAGACAGTGAAGACACTCCTGCAGGCTCTTGTTATAGTGACATTTAATCTATTCATGAGGCTGAAGCCCTCATGGTCTACACACCTCCCAAAAGGCCCCACCTTACAATACTGTTGCATTGGTAATTAAGTTTCCAACAAATGAATTTGAAAGAAGACAAAACTATTCAAACCATAGCAACTATTATCCGAAATTTTGAGTAGGTTAGTTGCATGACATTTTAGGAAGATTAAACAGGTAATTGTAGAGCCACCTATAGAGTAAAGAGATGAAGTAAATGAACACAAATACAAGATTATTGCACTAATTCAGAACTGAGGCTTTTATATGTAGATAAGTGGAAATAGAAAAGAAAAAGATATACATATAACGTAAGGAATTCTTAACTATAATGTGTGAAGGTGAGGCTGAAGACAGGATAGGAAAGAGTCAAGGATAGCATTCTCTGTCGCTGAGTGGGGAGTGACATTTAAGAGAAATAGGGAAGCAGAAAAATATTTAGTTAGATGGAAATTGATTGCTTTGGTATCAACTTGTTGGTTATGGGGCTTTATTTTTGCCATTAAAATAAAAACAGCAACAAACCTATGAACCAAATGTGGCTAGTAATAGAATGACATCTTATGCCAAATTAAAAAAAATCTTTTTAAATGTTAATTGTTCTTTCTGCACAAAGACACAAATCTATAATAGACCCTGGATGACCCTATCTAATCTATCCCCAACCCAATAGAATGTTAAATGTATATTTCATATAAATATCAGAAATTTTAACCAAAATTGAACCTGGTTATGACAATTGATGGAGGTCACACTTAAACTGGAATTGCATCCATATTTACTGCATAGACTTCCATGTGTACTTGTAAAATGAAATGCAAACCTAAGAAACTGTGAGTAGCAATTTCCACAGAGGCTTTTAAAGATATATGGGCCACAAAATGGTTCAAGGAAGTCTTCTAAGATGATCTCTTTTTAGCCACTATTTGAAGCAAACAAGTGATGGTGATATTATTCAGATGTTAATATTCAGAGAATTCGGTCATTGCGTTGAAAAGGAATCTGGAGATTACATAGGTACATGACTTGAGTGAAGACAAAGTTACATCTGCTATGTACATGCTCTTTCTGAGCAGCATCAAGAAATAGGCTTTCTCACTTTTGAAAATAGGATCAATTGTCCCATGGATTGCATTTGCTTTGTTTTCTCAGTGCTTCGGATCACTTTCTTTACCAACCATGTGGCTTCTGTTTGGCATTAACATTGATTATTATTTGGATATGTCTCCTTTTTTTTTCTTAGCTGATTGTAAGACTTTTCTAATTCTAGTTTTTAAAAATTGGAATCTAATGCAGCACACATGAGTGTGCAAAAATCTTACAGGTATACAATATATAACTGGGATATATAGGAGGTGGTGGATAAAATTTGCAATCTCTGATACTTTTTCATGAAATGGAAAATTAGCTTTATGATAATTAATTTTAACTGGACTAGCAAAGAGTTTAAAGTATTGATAAGAATGATCTTAAATTAACAGTCGAATGAAATTATTCTATACTACTTTGGGTATCTAGCAATAGTTTTTTTTTAAAATCTCCATAAACTCATATAAAACAAATTCTCCAAAACCTGTTAATAATATTAATATAAAATAACATATAACACATATAAAACATTGTATTATCTTTATTTAGAGATAGTAGTAAGAGTTATCAATCCTGGTGTGAGCTATCACAAAGTTCAAATAATTCACATTGTAGTTCATGAGTTCTTACTACGTATAACTTTTTTTAAGGATAAGATTTGAATCTTCAGGAACTTTAGTTTAAGCAGATACCAGAGAGTGATTTTATACTGATGCCTTTCATAGTGTTAATTTCATATATACAACCATGTAGAAGACATTCTTAAGATCACTGAGGTTGTCACCTTAAAGGAGTATTGCTGCTACTGAATCAGTCAGAAGGCAAGAACTCCATGAACCAAGTCACTAGGGGATGTGTCCTAGTTTTTCCCAGCTGTAAATTTCTCTTTGTGTGTGTTACAAACATGTCCAACACTAACTATGACTGTTAGAGCTTAGCATTCATTTCCCCTGATATATTGACACTAGAGTGAAACATGGTGGCCTGGGACAAAGAGATTTGGTGTTCTCACGATGAATCACCCCACACCAGCTACTGATAAACACTGCCACAAATCATGGATAGCTGGCAAGGTCCCCTGCCCTAATTTGTTTTTTAAATTTTCATTCAGGCAGTGTAACTTCATTACATCCCTGCAAGCAAGACCCCAGGCATTGTGTGAAGGAGATTTATAGTCAAGTTAAGACAGTCGTTTCAGACTACAAAGAAATCCCTTCACTTGCCCTGTGTCAGTGCTTTATTTCTTAGTTTGAGCAAGTAGATTTCATATGAGATAACATCTTTTTTAGAATGACTGATTTTTTTCCCTCTGTATCACTGAAAGAAGGAATTTACTTCTGCATAAAAATAAGCAGCTAGCCTTCATTATTATCTCTAATCACAGTTTCATAGAAAATCAATGTGTAAAAACTCTCTTTATTATTCTTTACTGTTATTCCCTAAGCATAGTTTTCCTTTTGCTGTTAAAAGGGAAAAAGAACTCAGCAGATTGACTCCAGGTGAGGATATACATTCTGACATAAGGCTACAAGTATGATGAAGAAAGAATGTATCATGCCAAACACCTTCAGTCATATTGTCCGTAAACCAAACCTCGTCAAGTAGCAGGCAGCTTTTTTTTCCCCACCAAACTGCCTCTCTTGTTTGAGTCACAGCATTAAAACTTGGCAGATCAACTTTTACTACTGATGGAAGTGTTGCCTATGTACTATTGCTTGGAGAGTAAAGAGTCCAACAGAACTCTCAAGGAATTTTGACACCCATAAACAATTTTTAAAAACTTCCATTTGGCACAATGAAAACAACTTACCTGAAAAGATTATGAGCAAGATCATTTTGGAAAGAAACCCTCCCTCCTAGAAAAGAACATTATCTTTTTGAGCAGGGGAGCCATTTAAAGTAGCACATGATTTACTAGTTGGGGTAGGCAAAAAGTCCTACCCTTTCTTTCTGTTCAATTTGTATTAGCAGTAAAGAATGTCTACATTTCTTTTAAAAATATTTTTCTGTCTTACTCAAAGTAGTTGATTCACTACACATAGTAAACATTTCATTGAATATTATATTCAGCTCTGATTTCTAGAATAATTAGTGTCATATTTTAAAACACAATTTAGGTTTAATCCAAAAATGAAATAGAGTAGGTTTAAAGAGATAAGGTAAGGGCAAGCACTATTTAACAGAAAATAAAATAAATATAAAATGTATTTCTTTTAAATTAAAACTTTACTGCAAGTTTCTTAATACTCGTATGTATTTTCTGAAACTAGAATTGGATCTAGGATTATTTATGTATTTTAGTCTCATGTATTTCTCAAATGCTTGCTTTGAACCTGGACTTCAGTTATCACTTAGAAATGCAAATCGAGGCCCGGCACAGTGACTCACGCCTGTAATCCCAGCACTTTGGGAGGCTGAGGTGGGCAGATCATGAGGTCAAGAGATCAAGACCATCCTGGCCAACATGATGAAACCCTGTCTCTACTAAAAATATAAAAATTAGCTGGGCGTTGTGCACACATGTAGTCACAGCTACTCAGGAGACTAAGGCAAGAGAATCGCTTGAACCTAGGAAGTGCAGATTGCAGTGAGCCGAGATCATGCCACTGCACTTAGCCTGGGGACAGAGCAAGTCTCTGTCTCAAAAAAAAAAGAAATGTGAATTGAAATATAATGCAAAGAACTATTTATTACAAATTCCGCTAAATATACAACTCAAATACTTGTCAGTAATATAACTGATAAGTATTCGGTCTCAACCTCTAGCTCAGCAATTTCAAGTGACATCAGTAAAAATGCTGATTGCAGATGTGTGGGCAGCATCTGCTCTTCAGGCCCATGGCCTGTGATGTGCCCAGGAGTGGTGAACTTTGACTATCTTTAGTAATATTTTTCTGTATTGGTGCAATAAATCAGAAGTATGTCAGTTTAGAATGTTGTTGGCAGCATGTTTTTACATTCCCAGGAGTGAGGGGTGTTGTGTTATCTTTATATGGCATATATAGCACAAACAGAAATGTTAAAAAAAAAAAGTAGAATAGAAATTAATATCGTTTTTAACTCTGCTGGAGCTAAGCCAATTTTTTTTTCTTTTAAAAATGTAAGAATAATGAATATGCCATTGTAACTTTTGGGCTATTGCACATATTCCTTTTGAAAACCATGCCTTTGAAGTTTATTCATTATAATAGTGAATATCCTATTAAAATGTATTTAAACTTACTTATTTTGTTAAAAGTGATAATAAAACATGCTAATAAATAATATAAATAAATTTCTAGGGATAGATAAAAAGAGCTGGATCACATTTTGGAAAATGAAACAAATGGAAAATGATACGAATTGCGTTTTTTAATTTAGTACACTTAAAAGTAGCAGTAATTGAAAGGAATACTGCTCTTCCCTTCAGAAAGAAAATCCATTTATTTTCCTTATTTCTCAGTGTTGGGTATAACCAAGTGCTTCACAGAAAACATAACCCTTATAATTGTCTGAATTTTAACTGGCTACTGTGTTTAGATTTTCAATTTTCCTTCCTTTTTCTCTGCCAGTTTTGAAGAGAGTGTTCATATGCCCCACAATATGCTGAGCCCAAGATGATCAGCCAAGTCTTAGCTTCTTTGAGAGCTTAAACCCTTTAAACTCAGTGCTCTTTCCAGCTGGCAGGTCAGCAGCACTGAGCAGACACTGCAGGTTTCTGCTTAGTTAAGTTTCCACAAATGCAGCTCTGCTTATTCTTAGTGAGAAAGGGGAAGAGTATCTGCCCCGTGAACAATTCTATCCATCTTTCTTTTCTTAGCCCACTGTGTCTAATCTGTTTGGCATTGCAGGCTTTTCTTCTTCTTTTTTAATTCATAACTTTTTGATTGACAGATATTATTTAAAAAACAGTAAAGATGTTAATGTTTTTTATGCCTAGAGACATATTTACTTCTCATGAAACCTGCGAATAGTTCACTCATTTTTCCAATTTACATAAATAAACATGTTTTGCAAGATAATTCTCCATAGATTTACTTTTAAGATGTTAGCTTTTATATAGAGATTAAAGTAACAAGAAGCAATAGAGACTTTCTTTAAGCTCATTTCTTTCTTCACATCTAAGCTCTAATTCAGATATTTCCTCCTTAATGCTTGAACTCTTGTTCAAACACTGACAGCTTTTCTTAGGGTTACAAAGAGTACTCAAACCAGCCAAACAAGGTTTAAATGTCAGTTTATTCTGGACATTTGCTTTAAGTCATTACTAAAATCTCAACATAAAAATAGAATTGTAGGGTAGAACTTAAATCTCTAATATAGCTTGTACATGTAAAAATTCAATATTGGCTGAAGTCAGCTTAAATATATTAGAATCAGAATGTAATCATTACATTGGTACATGTCTTTGATTTTTCTACATTATCTGCAGCTGAAAATACTGGTTTGCTCTGGTTTGGGTTTAATCAGTTTGACATTTTTATGGTAGAGATCTCTGTAAATGATTGAACTAAAAGAACCACACCATAATGTCACTTATTATATGATTGGTAGGCTTAATTGTGGGCAAAATAATGATAACAATAATAATGATAATATTAATTGATTTTGTACAACAAGCCTATGTCAATATACTGTACTTTAAACTGATCATTCTGGATTTGAAAACTCTCCCTCAGCTCTCATTTATTTTTTATTTTGGCTGACACATATTTGGGTTTGTTTTCCTGAACTTCAAGAGAAAAGCAAATCCTTTTCCTGACTTGTTAGTTATATATTTTGTCTGTCTAACTTATATATTAATAGTTTGCCCTGAGTATTTTATTTTCTTTCTTAATTTGTGATTCCTGACCCAGGGTCTTTTACATGTCTTTGGATGAGAAAATGATCTACATTTGTAAGCAATAAAATTACTCTTAAATTCAAACTTTTGTTAGTGCCATTGCAAACTGTTAGGGGATTGGGGGATCAAATGCTGAAAACTTATCAATGAGATGGAAAACTAGGCTTAAAGAAACAGGAAGGGAGAGTGTCATAGTCTGTTAAACACTTCTATTTATTTATTTATTTATTTATTTTAATTATACTTTAAGTTCTGGGATACACGTGCAGAACATGCAGGTTTGTTACATAAGTACGTATGTGCCATAGTGGACTTTAAACTTCAATGTAAGTTACAGAAGAGGAGCGTTGGCTTTTTAAAATAGAAAATACTAATAACTTTAAAACCCTAATAATTTTAGGAGCCAAATGTTTACTACATTGCGAAAGAATAATGACATTGTTTTGATAACCTATAGAGGTGATCCAATCAAATGGTGGTTGGATATTAAATAGCAGCTATCTAGTTTCTGAGTATAGAACATAACTTGTGTGGATACATTTAAAAAAAGAATAGTAAGTTAATATAACATGGACATAAGGGAAACTAAGGGGAAACATCCTTCCCTTGGCAATATTCTAGTCAATTCAGTCTCAGTAATCACAGTGTTAGACACCTAGGCCTCTTTTAAAAACCGCCTCTGCCACCTTTTTATTTCTGTCAGTGATGCTGCCAAGTTTTAGACTTTTAGACCATTAATCAATGTACTATCTTCTTCTCCTTCCCTGTTGTTTTATCTGAGCTGTGTGCATATGTAGCATATGTATTATTCTTTAATTATGAATTAAACAGACATTCCTACAGAGAACACGAAGATCCACACACAAATGGAACCACACATGGATAAACTTACCTGCATATGTGGGCACACAGGTGCTTTGAAGAATAAAATGCATACTATAATGTTCATGGAATCTAAATTTAACTTCAAATAAAATGAAAGATTATGAGTGAATACTGCAGAAAAAAATCTATAGTGTTTGAAACCAATGTGACCAAAATTTAGAGAGTCGAAAGCAGCAGTCTTTAGTGAAGATAGGAAATAGAAATATAGTTAAGGATGAAAATGTAATTAGATTTTACTCTCCATGTTAAATCTTGAGAGAGAGATATTGCTCAAAGAATGGCTGGCTGTGCTTGCTGGTGATTAAAATAAGCTTCCTTGTGTTATCTCACCATGTAAATTGTTATTGCCGCTCACATTTTGCCAGGGGTATTCTGGTCAAGGATCTAAACCTCTGATGATATATAAGTCATCTCAAGAAAAAACAAGGAACCTAGTAATTCAACCTCAGATATATTGGTGTTAGGATTCTGCTTTTATTGGGATTAATTCAGACAAAGTTTCTCTGGGCTTTTCTGCTTGGGGAAGGGGCCAGGAAAGGAACAAGGCTTGCACTTAATCAAAAAGAAATGTGAATTATATTTAATTCATTTCCTTGCAATGCGATCCCATAAGTCATTATGTTTTTTTAAGTCCCTTCTTGGGTTTACAGAAACAAACAGGAAGCACAAGAGCCAGGGGTTTTTCTGAGTTGTGACTACATTCAAGCCTTTCAATTGTGCTTTCTGATCTTCTCTCCAAGCAGGTTACTAAAAGAGGATGGCAGACTCATATCTAAAAACATTCTTGGAAAATCAGCATATGTTTGTGCCCACTGATAACCTAGGAAAACTGTCTAAATAATGTTTCCAGCTAATTTTTATAATCACTTTGCTTTTTGCTGTAGGAATTTTTGCATTAATATAGATATTATATATTTAATATTTCTAGATTTAATATAGATTTTTAAGTCTCTTGGCTTCAGGGAATCCTCTAAACAATCTATAATGGGGATTGAAAAGGACTAAAGATTAGAAGTTTTATTTTAAAAAATTACCAGCTAATACTTTATAAAGCATTTTTTGAAGTATCAGAGGAACAATGAACTCAGTAATTGGAATACACTCATTTTCACTTTTTTCAAGTACAAAATATATTTTGTCAAAAATAGATTGCATTAGTTTATTGCAACTTCTTTCAAGATATGCCTTCAAAAGATTTTTCTGATTATTTACTTTTTTGTAAGATAAGTAAAGTCTGGCAACTGTCAGAAATATTTTAACAAAGCTATCAAAATGGTAGCAATGACAAAACAATAATAGTAACAAATGTTTTCAAGTGCCTACATTTGTCAAACACAGTGCTAGGTATTTTAATTAGAATTGTTCATTATTTTATAGCACCTCCTTTCAACAATAATTTGTATATGCAAGGAAATTAAAGAAATAATCAATTAAGTGTGCTGCCCCAGTTTTCCAGGACTGTAAGTGGTAGTCAATAGATCCTATGTGTCTAACTCAGAGCTCTGCTGTGGTGCTTCCTTAAACATAGCTCAATCAGGGCTTCTTCTTCTCTCTGTTCTTATTTATATATTTATGTATTTAAATTTTTACTTCTTTATTTTCATAGGATGGACCCCTATAGGTCTTTGAAAATAAGAGCTTATTTACAAACTCAGAACCTAAAATTACAGAGAAATTAATTTTGTCTCAGTCTCACACAACAACTAAAAATACTCTAGTGTTTGGAATCAGGTACTAATTGAAAGGGGAAAATGTACTTACTAAATAATCTTGCACAAGAGCTAAAAAGTGAGAGAAACCAAACTGGCAAGCTTAAGTCTTAGGAAAGTAAATTTATAAATAGACATTAGAGAGCTTCTGTAAATAAACCCAGGAAAGATACATTAACTTATTCTTCAGTATCAAAGGATAATGGACAAAATTTATTCCATAATTTAGAAGTTCAGTATTTCCTGTAAAACCAAAAGTAAGGATCACACTGTATATCTAGTAACTTGCATTTAATGTTTATTCCCTTTTACAGTGATGCTCTTTAAGAAAAGTAAATATATTGTATTCAAACCTAGATAAATATATTCACATTATTTGCATACTACAAATAATATAAAAATAAAGACATTTTAAAATTTATTCATGAAAGAATGATGGCCCTTATTCTGTTTTTTTTCCTTATTCTGCTTTTTTATTATCTATACCTGTATTTGATCTTTCTCAGAAAGCGCTGCATTTATATAGTGTTTTATTAAAACAGTTAAGAAACAAACAGTTTGGTAGATTTATTATATTGTGTGCTAGTTTGTAAGAAATGAGATATTTATTTATATATGTTTCAAAAGCAAAAAAAAATGTTTTGGAGATTTCATATATATCTTTACATTCTTTCTTTTGATTTTTCTGGAAACCAATTGCAATGTCACAAATACTTTAAATGTGCAAATTGGAAGGAGTTAACATAGTAGGTTCTGTTGTCCTAATGCTATCCATAACCATTATCATGAAAGAACAAAACAAATGTGCTCAGAAACTAAGGAGGAGTATCAACAAAAAGGATATCACAATTCCCATCTTGTTGGATGATAGCCCAGCATAAAACTGTGAAAACTTCCTTTTTATTTAGCTCTTATCTCTGTGTGGTTGCTATAGTATATATCTCTCTTTCTAAAGACAGTATTTAGCATCCATCAATTGTTTCCACTCCTGACTGATCTTCAAATTATTTCTAAAGAATAACTTAAAAACAGAACTTGGAAAAGTACTATGTTTGTAATGTTGGTGCATTAGTAGTTCAGGTAAATTAACTGATTGGGAACATATATTAATTATAGAAAATATACATTTGGTAATAAAATACTTTATTTTATAAAACATTTCTAAATGTATATGTTTCAAAATATGCAACTAACTTTGTATTTTATCTTGATCAATAATAAATTACCTATCTGTTAAAATTGTAGATGATATGATTCAGGTATAAGATAAGAAAATTGCTCTACATTAGTACATTCCATATTGCTTAATGGAAATGACATTATAGCATATGTCTGAGAAATATATCTTTTAAAATGTTTATTAAACCTTTATTCCACATTGCTTATATATGTCAGGAAACTTACATTCTAGTACTGGTTCTTCAATTAACTTTTAGTTATGATAAATGAGATGATTGCACGAGGTAAGCTATAAGATGTTTCTAAATGGATATTATGTTAATTTAATAGGGGCAGTTGTATATGACTATAATTTCATTTTAAATCTATTAGCTTCATCATTGCTTGTACCCAATTCGCAATTGAGCATTTGGTTTTTCAAAAAGTTATTATTGTAATAAGGGTTGACATATAAAATAGCATGATAGTTCACTATTGAGATTCAGGAAAATGTATGCTAATTTTAGGTCACATGATTTGTGTTTTCTTCCCCAAACAAGGACAACTGTAAATAGGTCTACAATATAATGTAGTTAAATATGATGCTTTATGTATTTTTTGTGTTTGCAAAGAAAATAGCAATGCCCACATAGAGGGCTACCATGGACACGAACCTTAAGTTTAGGTGTGTGTTTGAATTTTTCAAAGATAAAAGCCCTGTATAATAATCTTCAATATGTTCAGAAAGAATAATCTTCAATATGCTCAGAAAGACTAGATACACAAAGAAATGTCTAAACCTAATAGATTCTATCAATGACTTCATGTATGAATATTCTTATTCCTATATATGTTCAGCATTCTCGCTGGCTTATAATCCAGAAGCTACAGATCACAGCAGCAAAATAATTTTACTTAAAGTTTCTTAACTTTTACTAAATGTACTAATTAATAATTTCAATAACTTACTTCATGAATATGGTTATATAACTTTAGTCATGTTTTCTGATTCTAGTCAATCTCAACCAGAATGCAACAGAATACACTAGGTTTTTCAGAAGCATAACATTTTTCTCGTGTTTTTCTCTATCTCCTTCCTTAAGCTAGATGCTGTAATTTCAAATTTCCTATTTCTGTCACTCACTTCATTTGACCATCCTCCTCTTTTCAAGTGGTAACCACAATGTTTGTTGGTTTTTCAAATAAGGCCTTTACAATATTGTAGTGGATGCTGTGATTTTCAGTTCAGAGCTCCCATCAAGACTGAAAAATGTATTTCCCCTGCTGTGGGAAATGCTGCCAGTTGTTAGCCATCTTTGGAAATTGCTCTTAGCTGAAGGAAATCATGTCGCTCATCTTGCCCTTTCAAATATATCTGATGACTGGTGGATGCAAGAGTATAAGGCCCAGACCCATCACCACAGAGTAAATGCTTCTAAGGAGTTGTCCCAGACTCAGTGGTTCATGTGGGATCAGATGCTTTTGTTGAGACTGAAATGCAACCCAACTTTTCCCATTGCCAATTTATTCTTTCTTTTCTCTCTTCCTTTCGCTTCCTTTCGCTTCCTTAGGTTTTGACCCTGCTCATGCGAGTCTCCACTACAGATGCTGCTTCCTGAGGACCCAAACTCTAAAGATATCTAAGTTATTTATCATCCTTGGTTATTTCTATATTTTATACAATGGTCTTAGTTATGCATAATCCTGTAAACAAGAAAAATAATAAATTTATTTGCTAGACATCACTGGAAATAAAATACAGTATGCTCTATCTGTAATAGATTTGGTGCTGAAACCCAACAAAAGTATAATTAATACTCATTATTTAGCATTCTTTTTTTTACGATCATTACTTACATATACTTTTCACTAGTAAAGACAGTGGGTTAATTATTTATCTGGATTTTTTAAGCTACAATTTGAAGAATTAAGTTAATAAACATCAGACTCTTGAGTTAAAGTGTTTTCATTTATTCACTTACAACTATTTTTACAGAATTTGATCTCACATTTACAAAGGTATTTTCTGTCTTTTGTTCCCTGTATTGTAATCAACGGTACCTATGTCTTCAACTTTTATTGTCAAATTATCCTGACTATTGTCATATCTTGTGACATGTGAAAAACAAATTTAAAGAGAGAAAAATATAATAAAGTATAAGCTTGTTTTAGCAAAACCAGGTATTTGGTTTAAATTTTCTCCAAGTAAGTTTAGTTTCTTGAATAAGAAAAAGATTTTAATAAGTTTTGCATACTATATATAACATCTGTTGAAATTTGGAATTATAAGAGAGACAAGAAAATGGGAACTGATAGGAAATACCAAATTGTCTAATAAATCTGGTTCCTGATTCTGAGTAGATGTGCCATTGTATATATTAGGTCTTGCACATGAAGTTCAACAATTTCTTGCATAACTGATTATATTGAAGGTCTCATGATTAATTACAAGCTGCATGTTTACTTTCATTTGTTTCTCATACTCAAAAATGTAAAAAATAAGTACTTTTCTTCTACAGTGTTGTGGGATAAGATAAAATGCATATCTGGCCTAATTTATTTAGAGATTAGTACATGAAATGTCTTAATATAGTCACATATGAAATATCCAATAAACAGATGTACAAATTCAGCTCAGTTCAATAGAAGAGAAAACCATAAATCTTCAAAGAGAAAATTAGTCAGGAGAAACTTAAATGGATTATTTTAAAACTGTCATTTATCATTAATGATTTCATTGATAAATTCCAACAGGGCATTCTCCAAACACTAAGTGTGCTGTTTTGCAGCAGCATCTGCACTTGCTGCCAGACTAAGGCAGTGAGTGCTGGGACTGGAACTGGATAGGAAGGACAGTGCCTCAGGTGGCTACTTACCTGATAAAATAGGTGAGCATACTCACACAGAAGACATGCAATAGTGCCTTCTTCTCAACAGCAAATCCATCTCTCTACCATAATCAAAACATCAGGTGACTGCGAAGATAATTATAGGGTTGCCAAATGTAGCAAATAAAAATGCACAGCACCCAGTTCAATTTCAATTTCAAATAAACAATGGTTATTTTTCTTGTATAAGAATATACCAGTTATTGCATCCTATATTTTACCTGGCAATTCTACATATTCTACAAATTCTACAAATCAGCCTCCAAAGACAGATATAAGAATACCAGTCAAGGTCCATTAAGGAAACAACAAACTACTTTACGTATTTTTAAACAAAAGCACTTTAATACAGACAACTGGTTACATGGGTATTGGAAAACCCAATGGAACAAAAAGGAAACGGTGAGGAAACAGACATTACTAACTGCAGGAAAGAGCTATGGACTGTAGGGCTGGGAAACAAAAAGAGGCTTATTTCTCTGGAACTGACAATGAAGAAGAGAGGCTGTTGTGGCTGTGCTGATACCTTCACCAAGGGACCTATCATTGGTACTACTGTGTGGAGGATGAATGTCAGAGTAGGAACCCAAAAAACTGCCAAGTGGGGATAACCAGACTACCAGGAATCACCACAAGCTGCTTCTCAGACTGCTGACTACCAGTAAAAAGTCTTTTCCCAGATTAGCGGTCAGCTGTTGCTGGATTAATGCTCATAGGTAATATTACAATTATTTTGACTAATAAGCAGAAGATAAAGTGACCAATGAATGATGGAGATCAAATTAACCAAAATAGAGAAGGACCCAGAGAATTGACTGTGATGTGAATATATAAAGAAATAGAAAGAATTGGAGAAACTGGTAAGACTTGGGAAATAGATAAAGAAATTCTAAAATTAATCAAAAGACAGCAGAAACAAACTTAGATACATAATATAAAAATTACTTCTTAAAATTGAAGGAGGCTTCCTACTAAAAGGCTACACCTAGGGCTGAGAAAGTGAATGGCAGATAGACATATACCCAGTATATCTTGGTGAAGTTTCAGAATACAAAAAATAAAGAAAATGAAAGTCTTGAAAACTTCCACACATGCAAATATAGTTATCTTACAAAAGAAAAAGCATCAGACATTTCATCAACTCTGGTTTCTAGGAGACAATAGAACCATATCATTAAAATCAACAGGAAACATTTTCCAAATTAATAACTAAATGCCCAAAAAAAGAAGAAAAAAGGAAACATTTTCCAAATTAATAACCAAATGCCCAATAAAATTAAGAAAAAAAGGAAACATTTTCCAAATTAATAACTAAGTGTCCAGCAAAATTAAGAAAAAAATAAAATTTTGGTTTCATTATTTCCAGTGAAACTTTAAAAGAATTACAAAAATATTTATTTAATAGAAAAGATGATTGGGTTCAGTTGCTCATGCCTGTAATTCCAGCACTTTGGGAGGCCAAGGTGGGGAGGGTCACTTGAGCCCAGGAATTCTAGAGCAGCTTGGGTAATATAGTGAGATCTCATCTCTAAAAAATAAAATAAAATAATTAAAAGTATAAAATAAAATGAAAAAACAACATAAAAATAAACAGAAAGATATTATTTAAAATGTTAAAAATGTGATGAACAAAGACAAAAGAAGTCAATAAAACTTAAAAAATTAAGCTCATAGCAACTCACGCTCACAGAAGCAACTTTTAAAGTATAAATTTACTGGAGAGGCGCAGGGGCTCATGCCTGTAATCCCAGAAATTTGTGAGGCTAAGTTGGGAGGATCACTTGAGATCAGGAGTTCGAGACCAGCCTGGCCAATGTGGTGAAACCCCATCTCTACCAAAAATACAAAAATTAGCCAGGCACAGGGGTGCAAACCTGTAATCTCAGCTATTCAGGAGGCTGAGGCTAGAGAATTGCTTGAACCTGGAAGCGGAGGTTCCAGTGAGCTGGGATTGGCCCACTGCACTCCAGCCTGGGCAAAAGAGTCAGACTCCATCTCCAAATAAATAAATACAAGTAAAAGTTTATTGGGCATGAAAAGTAATCCTAGAAACCATGTTTGATATTGTAAACAAACGAATTGGTAGAAAATGTAGGTAAATTTATGAGGCAGCTTCTGAATGGGGCAAAACCATGATTCTGTTTTTAAAAACCCTAACATAAAAGCAGCAAAGAAAACAACACAAACAACATCTTCAATAAAACTCGGTTACAACTTATCCCCTGAACGCCCAGAACACAAATCCATGGTGCCAACCACACAACAGCAGTATTCTTATAGAGCCTTCATGGGTTTAACAGCTGTACAAAGACAGCAGAGAGGAGAAACGAGAGTTCTAATAGTTTCAAAAGTCTTGCAATGCAGAAAATACCAGGAAATATCCCCCCATGCATTGAGGAAATTAAGAAAAGCAGTAAAAGGAGTCTACAGGCTATAATTTGTGGAAGTGAGCTTAAGCTCATTTACCAAGCCCCACTAACTGGCAGAAGGAAGGTCAAATGGTAGCAGAGTGGTTAATCCCAGCAGAGCTGTGCTGTCAAATATAGTAGCCAGTTAGCCACATATGGCTATTAAGTTAGTCTGGATTGAATGCATTCAATGTCCTGAAGGAATAAAATACACACCATGTTTTGAAGCCTCAGTAACCACCCCTCCCACCTCATAGATAATGGAATATATCTCAAGAGTTTTTAATTTGATTACAAACTAAAATGACATTACTTATGATATAGGGGATGACATAAAATATATTGTTAAAATTAATTTCACTTTTTTTAAGTTTCTGTAATATGGTTAGTAGAAAATTTAAGACTGTTAATATGACTCATATATTCCTATTGGACAATGCTGCTCTAAAAGCTTTAATTACCTCAAACATCTTCCTAGCAAATTGACAGAAAGCCTCCATTAAAAAAAAATCCTGGCAGTAGAATTAAAATTGAGTAGAAAATAAACACAAAATGAAAAAGTTTAGATACTAAAGTGAGAGGGTTCCACAAGAGACAGTCAAGTCAAGGGACTTTCTATAGGAAATATAACTTGATTCCTCTGACAAATCGAAATTATAAAAAGGAAGAGAAAGATAAAAAAGTAATGTGAGGATCAAATCCAATATATGGACTTTGTTTGCCCCTTCACTCAAAGAAAGCAATTGTAAAAAGTATCTTGAGATCACAGACTGTCATTAAGTATTGCAAATTTTTGTTAAGTATTAAAATGACAATATGGTTATGAAAAAATGAAAAGTCTTTCAGTAGAGTTGTATAATAGACTATTTATGGACAAAATTATATAATTTTTTGGATTTTTAAATAAACTTCTAGCAAAACGTACAAAAAGCAGATAAAAATTACTAGTGGTGCGGGCAGGAAGGATTAACAAACTGTTAGTAACTGAAGAAGTTTGATGATGGGTAGATGAGGATTAAATAAATTTTTCACTATACATTTGTATACATTTGAGAATTTTGTAGTGAGTTTAAAAATACTTTTATTTTTTCTGTAATAAATTCTATTAAAATGTTAAAAAATAAACTTTTAAATAATGTGTTAGAAAGTATTGTAGGCTAATAAAGAGTGAATCTACCATGAGTAAAAAGCTTTCTAAAGAGATGTGAGAAATAATTTCAACCGTGTAAGTAATGCCATTTGAACTAAATTATATAACTTGCTGGTTAAAAGGTGATGTCATATTGGACATCAAGCAAAATACTAAAAACATAGTTCAAAATCTAGCTATTGCCATTTAGGAGAGAAACTCCAATGCAAGGATATAGAAATGTTAAAAATGGAAAAAAGGGGATGTGCCAAGAAAGAATAGTCAAATGGATACGGCTGTAACTATAATGGTATTAAGCAAATAATTTTAAAGATATTAAGCAAATAATTGTAAAGATAAAAGCTGTAAAACAGATACATGCATTGGTAGAAATATTAAGTATGAAAGATCTAGCGTTGATTAATGAATAATATTGAGTCAGTTTTCCATGAGGAAAAAATAATCAGATTCATATAGAGAACAAAACCAAAAATTAATTACAAGAGATTTGGATAACTATGTATAATTTTTAAAAAATGTATATATGTTTACGACCAAAGTAGGGAAGTAGATCATAAGCAAGACTTGAAAAGTACAATTTATAAAGGAATTATTGATAAACAGGACATTAGCAGATAATAAAAAGAAAGTCAAAAGTATAGATGGCAGAATAGGAAAATAGAGTTTCTTCACATATAATCTATAAATAGCTTTGGTTTTATTGATAACTTCTTTTTTTACTTTAAGCTGAGTGGTGGGCAATTGTGTATTTGTTGTATTATTTATATCTTGAAGAAAATATAAAACACTTTTAATAAAAAATAAAGGAACATACATATGTTCAAAAAGTAAGCATGATTAAGCTAATGACAGAGATGATGAAAATAAATATTAGATCTTTTAAAGGTGACAGGACAAATCTATATTATTATAAAATTATTGTCTTCTGGGAGGCATACCAACCTGAAACTTCAACAAATAACAATAGAGCAATAAAACAAAAACCTTTAATATAATTTGTTCATAATTAAAACAGCATTTTTCTTGTATTTAAGTAGTATTTTCAAATGACGGAAGGTATAAATTTCAAGTGTACTGTTCAATATATTTCAAGAAACTGTAGCCTGTGTGATCTACACTTCTCTAAATATATAGAATATTTCCATTATTCCAAAATACAAAATATTTTCATTATCCCCTCCATCCCTTCTTCAGTCTCCCCAAAAGAGAGCCAGTTGGCTGATTTCTAAAACCACAAATCAGTTTTGACTCTCCTATATCTTCAAATAAATGGAAAAATTTAATGCCTGCTCCTTTGTTTCTGATTTCTCTTGCTTACCTTTTTTTTTTATATTTACCCATGTTGCTGAATTTATTAGTAGTTCATTGGTTTAGTGATTTCTTTAGGCGTTGCAGTAAGCATCCAGAACTCATCACAGTCAACCTGGAAGAAATACCATTTATTTTATGTGTATTTTACAAACTTTACAAAAGTATACGCTGCCTTACCCTGCTCCTGTCCATTTTACTGTTTGGTCATACATTCTACTTACATGTTCTATATACCCCAAAATAATATATTGTTTTCATTTTCTATGTAATCACTTAATGGTCTTTTTAAAAAACTAAGAAATAATAAATAGAATTTTATGTTGACCCACATGTTTATCATTTCAGTGCTCTCTGATTCATCATGTAGGCCCAAGTTTTATTTTAAGTATCTAATGATTAATACTCTCAGCTTTTGTTTATCTGAAAAATGCCTTTAACTTTAATTCTAAAGACATTTAAATATACAGTTTTAGTCTTTTGAAAAAATCAGAACTTGTTATCGCACTGTCTTCTGGCTTGTTCTGTTCTGATAGATGTCATACTGTTGTTTCTCTGTATGTAAGATATCTTATTGATCTGCCTGCTTTCAAGATTTCTCCTGTCTTTGGGTTTTGGAAAGTGGACAGTAACATGCCTAAGTATATCTTGATACGGGTTTAGACTTCTTGGGTTTTATTAACCCTTTTAGAACAAACACACACATAAACACATGTTAGATTACTAGATATTGTCACACAGGTCGATGGGGTTCCTTTCATTTTTTTTCGGTCTTCACTTTCATTTGGATAATTTCTAGTTAATATTAATGTCTTCAAGTTCACTGTTTCTGTACTGTGTGCTGTCAAATCTGCAGTAAAGCCCATCTAGTACATTTGTCATTGATATTATTTTTTCCAATTCTTTGATTTTGATCTCGTTCTTTGGTTTTTGCAGTTTCCTTCTCTGACTTGAGTTTTCATTCAACAACCCATCACGCTGGGACTTCGTTTATATTCTTGAATGTGTCTGTAATGGATGTTTCATGCTCCTTATCTGCTAATAATAGGATCTCTGTCATTTCTAAGTCTGTTGCTGTTTACTATTTTTTTCCTCTGGTTACAGGTTACATTTTATTTCTTTTAATGTCTAATTTTATTATTATTATAATGTAATGAACATTATGCTGCTACGTTAATGAGAGTCTTGTGTTACTTCCTCTGAAGAGTGTTGATTTTGTTTTGAAAGTAGTTTAATTTACTATTATTCAGCTGGACCTCATGCAGTTTTTGTTTAGCTTTTGTTAGGATACATTTAGTATCCTAGTATCTAGTCTAAGATTAGAATAATCTTGTCCTAAGGGATAGTCTTTCTGTTTTCTCAACTAAATTCCTGGTGTTTTTAAAAATGTATCTGCACTCTGGCTAATGAGAGCACCACGTGACCTATGAAATATCCACTCAGTTCTTAGTCCCCCAGTGGCTGTTCACTCAGACCTCACAGAGACTTAACCTGCAATTGTGTTTAGCATTTGGCCAAAATTCAAGAAAATTTCATGCAAATTTCTGATACTTCCCCTCTATATAGTTTCTTTATCTCCAGTTCCCTGAGCACAGATACAACTGCCTTCAGAATCCCTATAGCCTAAACTTTGTTACTTCTACTTTGCTAATCTGCAGACTTCTATGTTTATTCCATGTCCCAGTGTCATAATACACAGAATGCTCCAAAACAGAGGGCAAACATGGTCCTTACCTCTGGCATTTTTTTTTTTCTCGAGGGTAGCAATCATACACTATCTGCTTCCCAGTACCTCAAAAAAATGTTGCTTCGGATAGTGAATGCAGTTTGACAATTTTTCCTAGAAGTGGGGAAGAGGAAAATAATATGTTCATTATCCTATCATGGCAGAGACTAGAATTCTACAGGAGAAAGTTGATTAATCTAAAATCATAATGTGAGAACTTCTGTCAGAAAATTGCACATTAACCAGATATGTAAGTTTCACAGAATTTGACTATTTATTAGGCCACAACGAAAAAATAAAATCTCTGGGAATAAAAACATATGGGTCTTATTATTTAGACACATTGCAGTGAATTTGAAATTGGATATAAAAATTATGCCATTTTACGGACCATTAACGAATTTACAATAATTTAAAATAATTTAATTGTATAAAGTATATTATCTTACCACAATAAAATGAAATTAGAATTTAATAAAGGAAAGATATCTAGAAAATCACCAGATGTTTAGAAATTAAACAAGACATTTTTAAATAATACATGAGTCAGCGAAGGGATTAAAAGGTAATTTAGAAAGTATTCTTAATGGGATAAAAATGAAAATACAACATATTAGAATTTTTGAGATGCAGCTAAAATAGCATATGAATGGAGACTTTTGCATTAAACAGTTCTGTTAAAAAAAGTTCTTAGCTTACACCTTAATAAATAATTGAAAGAACAAATTCAACCCAAAATAGGCAGTAAAAGAAGGTAATAGAGATTACACCAGCAATTAATAAACTGCAAAACAAAAAAAAATAGATAATTTAACCAAACACTGGCTATTTTTAATAGTCAAAAAATTAATAAATTGAAACAAAACTTATCAACATAAAAAGAGAAAACAACCAATATCAATAGTGGAAGAGATTACACTACTGAAGCTTATTCAAAAATTAATATAACAATAATTTAATATTATAAAATAATATACAAATAAATTTGACAACTGAGATAAGGTGAACAAATGCTTAAAAATACAAACTACCAAAGTTTGGTCAAGAAGAAACAATTACTGCAAGTACGCCCATTTTTAACGTCATAAACCTATTTTTAATGTTGAGTACATTGTAGTTAAAGAACCTTCCCACAAATAAAACTCCAGGCACAGATTGCTTCTAAGGTGAATTCTGCCAAACATTTAAGAGAAAAAAGAATCCATTCTATACAAAGTTCTACAGAAAATCAAGATGAGTAAAACTTTTAACTAATTCTATGAGACTAGCTTTTTCTTGATACTAAAACCAGGCAAAAACATCACCAAAAAAATAAAAATAAATAAAACTATAGCTCAATATCACACATGAGCTTAGATGTAAAATTTTAAACCAATTTTAGCAAATCTAATACAATAATGTATGAAAAGAATGCCATTTATGACTCAGTGGGGTTTACCTCAGAGCTGAAAGTTTGGTTTAATGTTTGAAGAGTAATAAAAAGAATTCACCATAATAGAAGACTATTAAAAAAAAAAATCACATGATGATTTCAATAGAGACAGAAAAAACATTGGAAAAATCTAACATCCATTTTTTGATGAAACCTCTCAGGAAGCTGGGAACATAGGGACCTCCCTCAACCTGAGGCGAGTCATCTACTAAAAGCCAGTAGCTAACATTATACTTAGTGGAGAAAGACTACTATCTCTACTAACATAAGGGTATGTTATGTTAGGAGAGTAGGAGTTCTGCTTTCACCACCTCTTTTTAACATTTTACTGAAAGCTCTAATTAGTACAACAAGGTAAGCATAAGATATGAAACACATACAGATTGGAAAAAGAAGTGTAATTGTATTTCATTAGAGATAATATGATCACCTACATGGAAAATCCTATTAAATCTGTAAGATCAATATGCAAAAATCAATTATAATTATTAGCAATGCACACTTAGAAATTTTAAAAACACCACTTATAATAGCATCACACATGTAAAATATTAAGAATAGATATAATAAAAAATATATGATATCTGTCCACTAAAAACTTTAAAACTTTAAAATATTGCTTAAATATATTACAAAGAAAACCAAAATTACTGGAACAATGTACTGTGCTTATGTAGTGAAATCTCAATATTGTTAAGATATCATTTCTCTCAAAATTGATTTATACATTCAATGCAATCCTAAACAAAAATTTAGCTATTTTTTTAAAGAATGAGATGTGCTGATTCTAAAATTCATATGGAAATGAAAAGCACATAAAATGGCTAAGATGGGTTTAAAAAGAAACAAATTTAGAGTACTTATGCTACCTGATTTTAAGAATTATTGTAGAGCATCAGTAATAAAGACAAGATGGTTTTGGTGTAGAGATAGACAAATAGGTCAAAGGTTCAGAAGAGAGTCCAGAAATAGATCCACACACATGTAGACAGGTGAATTCTGATCAAGATGCTAAAGCAATGCAGTGAAGAAAGAATAATCTTTTCAACATATTGTTTGGGGAAAATGGATAGTCATATGTGAAACAGACGAAGAAAAAAAAAGCCTTCAACGATACTTCACATTATATACCAAAAATATCTTACAATGAATCATAAGCTTAAATGTAACACCTGAAAATATAAAACTTCTACAAGAAACTTAGAAGAGAATCTTTAGAGTCGTGAGTTAGGCAAAAATTTCTTACATACAACACCAAAATACAATCTATAATTTAAAAAATTATACTTATTGAATTTCATAAAAATGATGCTTTTTGAATTTCATAAAAATGATGCTTTTTGTTAAGATTATAAAAAAGACAAGAAACAGACTAGGAGAAAATAATTAACACATGACATATACAACGTTGTATCTAGAATATATTTAAAATCCTCAAAACTCAATGATAAAACAAAAGCTCAATGGAAACAAATGAGCAAAATATTTGAAGATACATTACCATGGAAGAGCTACAGATAGCAGATAAGCAGAACACCACTTTGTCATTAGGAAAGTGTTAATTAAAACCATAATAATATGCCACTACACACCTATTAGAATGGATAAATTTAAACAGATTGTCATACCAATTGTTGGCAAACATGTGGAGGAACTGGGACTCATAGAATGCCGGTAGGAATTCAAATTGTTAAATCACTTTGGAAAAATTTTGGCATTTCCTTAAACAAACACATAACCAGCACATGACCCAGTTATTCCATTCTTAATTATTTGCTGAAGTAAAATGAAAGTATATGTGGGTAACAAAGACCTGTACATAAATGTTTATAGTAGCTTAAGAAGTGTAGCCAAAATGCTCGAAACAAAACAAAAAAACTGAAAAAACCTAAATGTCCATTCTTAAAACAGAATGCACATATATATGTATATATTTTTCAACATCACAGATAAATCCCAGAATAATTATGCTAAGTGAAAGAAGCAACATAAAAATGAATATATGACTTTATTTGTATAAATGTCTAGAAAATGTAAACCAACCTATCTTGACAGAAAACATATTAATAGTTTCCTGGGAATGATTGGAGGCAATTAGAAAGTGCAGGTGGGAAGTATTACAAGTAAGCCTAAGGAAATATTTGAGGGTGATGGACATGTTCATTGTAGTGATTGTTTCATAGGTTTACATACATCGAAATGTATCAAATCATACACTTTTAATATATAGAGTACATTTCATGTCAGTAATACCTTAATTAAGCTGTTACTCACATGTAGCATCTGTAATACAGCTGCCAAGAGTTTGTTGATTGAGTTACGGGAGAGAAGTCGAACTCTTCTAGTTATGTAGCATGTATTGCCTCTTATTTTGTAAAACAAAAAAGGCCAACTGAGTTCATGATAGTGTGTAAGGGTAGCTCCCATTGTTTTATTCCCAGATTCATTAATCTTTTTCACTTCTCTTATCTTGTGAATAATTACTTTGTTAATATCATTTAATATGGAATATTTAGGTCCAATATATCAGTTTATGGCTGTACAATCATGAAATAGTATTTGGGCATGTTGTGATGCTAGGCAATTGTTTCTCAATATAAATAGAATAATTGGGGCATTCTACATGTATATAAAACTTTCATTTGATATATGTTATATATGTATATTTCATGATATATATTTAATAACATATGTTATATTACATATTTTACCTCCATTTGGGTACTTGAAAGCAAAAACATTGAGTAAAGTGTATTCCTTATTTAGGGTAAAGCATATGGGGATTTTCATCAACATTCTGGATGTAATCTGTCATTTAATTCAAAGAATATTCCTTATTTCTGTGAATAAATATCTACTGGTTCTCAAATAATTGTGGGAACTCAATACCATGAACACTGGAAGTGAATTAGAAGATGTTATGCTACATAGAATTCTATACATTGAAGGTGAAATTTTGTCAAGTTTCACAAGACCTCCCCTTGGGTACAAAATGTGATTGTTTAGAAAAATATCTTCACGTGTATATGATGAGTCCCTAAGATTCTTGAAGTAAAATGTAAGATATGGAAACATTGCTTTGTACAAAAATTTAAAGGTAATGTAAAAGTAAGGAGAATGGTACAGAATGTTAAAGAGAGGACCTTTAACATGTTAGGTTGATGAACTCTAAGAAGAAAATTGACTGGTCATCCACCCTTCGATTTTGAGTTCTCTATGCACGTGTCTTTAACAATTGCTTTTATATATCATCACCTGCATAGATGATTCAGAAAATAAACCTATTAGACATAAACAAAAACATGAATCCATGTATGGCTAGAAAAAATATTTGGTATTTTTTATAGCACCTCTCTCTGTTCTTTCCCTGAAACCCAAGAAGCTGCAAATACTTGTTGTGTGAATGTGGTCCCTACTGAATTAGATGGAGATTTAGAACCACCACATTTACACATCAAAGAAGGTAACACCATGTAATACTTAGGTTATAGAGGTATGTAGAGGATGTGGGGGTAAAACACTATTTAAAAATATATTGCATTATTATTTCACTCAGAAAAATATTTAAGGTATGAGAGGAATATCCTGGGAAATGAGGATATAGCAATAAACAAGGCAGAGCCCCTTATTTCAAATTGTTTGTAACTCCAGTGGGAAAAATGAGAAAAAATTATTTTAAACCTGAGTAAGGGTTGGTAATAGTAATTGTGGGATAATCAGGATGGTTTTAAGGGGAGGAGACAGGAAATTACAAGTCTCTGAATTGTAAATCCTGTTACGGTCATGGAAAAGTAGCATACATCACTAATACTGTTGAAAATAATGTTATTTTGTATTTTTGTTATATTCTATCTTGTAGTTCTGTATATTTTCTGTTTTCATTACTTTAGTTATTTAATTCTGAACCAGACACAGTTTATTATTAAGTTTTAAAATAAGTTACCCAAAAAGCAAGGAGAACAACGTACTCACTAAAGTCCTATTGCAGCTCTGCCATGAAACTCTAGCTAGTCCTCATGTTCTCAGGCATAGCTATCTTTCTCAGGCATAGCTATCTTTCTCAGGGTGAGTTTTATATTTAGAAACAAAGAAAGAAACTACAGGACACCAACTTTTTTAAAGAATTTTTTTTTAATTTCTAACTCTAATAAATGTGCATTCCTGTTTTTCAAAAAAATATTTTTGATAAAATGTAAGAGTGATATTCATGTAGAAAATATACACATTCATATATTAATACCAAACACATATAACCTTGTACTTTTCACAAATATCACTACAGAAACATAGCCAAAATTACATAATAAACTTTACAATATTGCCATTTATTTTTAAGTTCTTCTTTTACTATAGGATATCATTTTGCTTACTCTTTGCAAACTATTTGGCTTTTTTCATTTATCCAGGATGTTTACAAAAGAACATACATAATCTCTCTTCTCTACATTACAGCATGGGTAAGGTGATGACCCAGAATAATGGAAAATAATGGATTCCAAGGAAAATATGACATAGCACTTCCTTTAGGATAAATAAGCATTATGACATAAATAATTTAATAAGAATGAGTGAAACGTTATAATTACTAAATATCTATTTAATGACAACTGCTACAGTCATCTCTCTCACAGGTGTGTGTGTGTGTATATGTGTGTTCATGTGTATGGGTATATATATATGTATAGTCTGTGTTTGAGTACACATATGCACACATATCCAAATGTATATATGTGTATGTCTATATTATGTATAGATGCATACATATCAACATACGCATAGATGTATATAATAAGATTTATACACACAAATACACACACATAAACACACACACACATATGTGTATATATATATAAAATGGAGAAAAGACAAGTTTGTATTCTGATAACATGGTTTAACTGACACAAACATACATTTGTGTATACACATACACATGATTTAACAGGCGGAAGAATATATCTATTGCCTGTTAAACCACCTATGATTGGAATAAGAACTTGCCTTATTTCCTTAATGAGTTACTGATTTATCATGACACATAAATTACTAAAATGCTAAAATGCAAAGGGCACAGGGGTACTGTATTAGTTCATTCTGGCATTGCTGTAAAGAAATACCCAAATTTGTGTCATATAAAGAAATGAGTTTTAATTGGCTCATGGTTCTGCAGGCTGTATAGGAAGCATGATGGATTCTGGGGAGGCCTCAGGAAACTTTCAACCATGGCAGAAGGCAAAGGAAAAGCAGGCATGTCTTACGTGCTTGGAGCAGAAAGAAGAGATGGTGGGAGGGCTACAAACTTTTAATCAATCAGATCTCATGATAACTCAGTCACTATCACAAGAACAGCACCAAAGAGGAAATCCATCCCCCCAGGTCCAATCACCTCCCACCAAACCACACCTTCCACATTGAGGATTACAATTTGACATGAGATTTGGGAGGAGACAATGACCCAAAACATAGCAGGTACAAATAATGATATTTTATGGCTTCTTTATATTCTTTTTTAAAAAATTCTTTCATTAAAAAATCAGTTATTTCTTAATTGCTTGATTACTAATCCTAGTCTTCATCTGATCATTGCACACCTCACGGCTGTAAAACTTTTCCCTAGAATAATTTTCTGCTGGCTATGAGAATGCCCCTCACAATCATGAAAGGACATGGAGGGTATTTGATGAAGGCTCCAACTGTAGTAATAAGAAGTTCATTGAGCATTTCTGCACTGAAGCCATTCCTCCCACAGGCTTGCTCCCAGCAATGAACAGGCACAGTTAGGAAACTAAAGCAGCCCTATTGCTGGGGAAACTGAGCCTCCTCTAAGGATTGACTTTGCCCTGGGGGTCCCATGGCATCCTTGCCAAACTGTCCTTAGACTGCAGAAACCCATAACCCTTTAAGATGTTTTCACACAACTTTCTTTCCCTCATTCTTTCCTCAGGGCAGACTTGCTTTGAGGTCTGATGGCCTTCCCAGCCATCAGACATGGGTCCTGCCTGGGCTTCTGTGTGATAAACAAAAGAAGTATCAGGATTAGGTATAGATGTAGATATAGCATATTTGGATATGCCATATACATAATATATAATTATACAAATACTGTATGTATTTGTATAGTTATATATAATATATGCTGCAAAGATAAACAAGTTTTTGCATTGTTGAAATTGCAATTTGATATTGGAAGGCATTCTTAAATAAATGTGGTTATGTTATACGTAATTTTAATGCACATTTCATAGGGTTTTTTGCTAATGACTTATTACTTGGTGTTTATTTTATATTTATTTATTTATTTTAGACTATGGAAATAATGTTAGACAAAAGCAAATTTGAGCGATTTTCTTATTCGTGTTCAAAATGGGTCATAAAGCAGCGAAGTCAGCTGGTGATATCAATAATGCATTCGACCCAGGAACTGCCAACAAACATAGAGTGAAGTGGGGTTCAAGAAGTTTTGCAAAGGAGACAAGAGCCTTGAAGATGAGGAGCATAGTGACCAGCCATGGGAAGTTGACAACGACCAATTTAGAGCAATCATCGAAGCTGATCCTCTTACAACTACATGAGAAGTTGCCGAAGAACTCAACGTCGACCATTCTACAGTTGTTCAGCATTTGAAGCAAAATGGAAAGGTGAAAAATCTCTTGAGTGCCTCATGAGCTGACTGAAAATTTTAAAAAATCGTCGTTTTGAAGTTTCATCTTCTCTTATTCTATGCATCAACAATGAACCATTTCTCGATCAGATTGTGACCTGAGATAAAAAGCGGCTTTCATACGACAACCAGCGATGACTAGCTCAGTTGTTGGATGGAGAAGAAGCTCCAAAGCACTTCCCAAAGCCAAACTTGCAACAGAAAAGGGTCCTGGTCACTGTTTGGTGGTCTGATCCACTGCAGCTTTCTGAATTCAGGTGAAACCATTACGTATGAGCAGTCTGCTAAGCAAATTGATGAGATGCAACGAAAACTGCAACACCTGCAGCCATCATTGGTCAATGGGAAGGGCCCAGTTCTTCAAGACAAGGCCCGACTGCACCTCGCACAACCAATACTTCAAAAGTTGAACAAATTGGGCTATGAAGTGTTGTCTCGCCTGCTGTATTCACCTGACCTCTCGCCAACCAACTATCACTCCTTCAAGCATCTTAAAGACTTTTTGCAGGAAAAACACTTCCACAATCAGCAGGATGCAGAAACTAAGGCAGAAAAATCTTTCCAAGAGTACATCGAATCCGTAAGCATGGATTTTTACACTACGGGAATAAACATATTTCTCATTGGCAAAAATGTGTTGATTGTAATGGTTCCTATTTTTATTAATAAAGATGTGTTTGATCCTAGTTATAATGATTTAAAATTCACGGTCGAAAACCGCAATTGCTTTTGCATCAACCTATGTACTACTTCTGTTAAGTACTGCTTGTAGTGGTGCAGTGGTGTGTAGTGGCTTGTAGTGGTGTCAGGCCCTTGTGGAGTAAACCTGGGTTCATGGAAACATGGAACAGGAAATACATTCAGGCTGTCTCTGAAGATGTTGACTGTTTAGCTTACTCTGGACGTTTTGAGCCTGTAAAAAGGACCACTTTCTATAATAAGAGCTAGCTGTGGTGAAAGAAGTTGCGGAAGCCACTCTTACAAAGGCAACAGATGTCAGCCTTGGGAACTGCCTCCACAGGCTCTCCTGGCTGCCAGGCTAAACACTAATGAAAAATTTTAGTACAACTTCTGTGAGAACTTGCTTGGCCTGATAAAGAAGACAAAAGACTGTATTTCTGAAGAATTGCAAGAACTAGCTGGCATACACTGCCATGACTGAGAGTTGTGAGCGTGGATTGGATTTTAATGATGCTTGATCAAGGGAGCCAGAATTTCTGACAGGAAAGGCAAGAATTCATTGACATGTGGGCACTTTCTCAATATATGGCATTTAAACTCCCAGCAAGGATTTCAGGTGGCTCTCAGAAGTTTTAAAATGCCCTACAAATGGTAGAAGAGGGAATAAAGAAGCTCAGTAAAGAGAACATATGGGATGCATATATTATGAAAGGCTAGAATGATACCAGTGGATTCTATTTCATGAGATTATTATATTGCAAGTGTTCATCCTGTCAGCAATGGAGACCAACACTGTAGCTCCAATAAGGCACTATTTCTCCAGGTGACTAATCAGCCACTTTTTGGCAAGTTTTCCACACTGGTTGCCATCTGTCCCAGAAGTGCCAGGTGTCCATTCTGGTAGGATTAGATGCCTGTTCTGTGCATAAATTTGCTTTTCCAACCTGCAAAGCTTTGGCAAGCACTAATATCTAGGAGCTTATGGAATGCTTGGTCCATAGGTATAGAATCACAAAGAGCACAAAATCTGATTAGGGGATACATAAGAGATGTGGAAGTGGGTCCATAACTTTGGGATTCAGTGGTTGTATCATATACTGCAACATGCTCATAAAACACAACAAAGGTGTTCAAAACTGAGACTAAAACCACATCTGAAAGGATAAGGTGACATCCTTCAGAACAAAGTATATTTATTATACTGCAGAACTCTTTTTGCTCTATGTTTCCAATAGGAAGGATACATTGTCCAGGTAGAAGATGGAGTACTTCCTCCTATCACGAGCTCTGATGACCTAATTGGGGATTTTGCGACTTGTGTCCTCTCAACTTTGCACTTTGTAGGGTTGGATGTCCTCGTCTCCAAACAAGCACATGTTTACCAGCGAATACATTAAGGGTCCCACTGACCTAAAATTTAGAGCTATTTTCAGGGCGCTTTGGCATCCTGTTAATGGGGACAGGAAAGCAAGAACAGTCACCATTCTGGCAAAAGTAACTTGCCCTAACAGAAAGAGTAAGCATATTTTAGGGTGTTTTTTTACACAAAGAGGACAAGAAAACAAATTAAACACAGAAGATCTACTTGGTCACCTCCTGGTAATCCCTCACCCTATTATAACTGAATGGACATGTTCAGAACTGAGACTGGTACCATTATCAAGGGTATGAACACCTTAGTAACGAAGGTAACACCAGGTAAACCACCCTAACCTGCTCAGGTGATCACTAAGATTGAGGGGAATTTAAAATTAGCAGTAGGGGAGGAAGAAGATGAGTACCATGTATAGCTCAGAATTCAAGTGCAGAAATGAAAACTGTAATTTATCCCAATAAGTTTCCTCTTCCGAGGTTCCCCTCAGGAAGAAAGTTTCAGAAAAAACAGAGAAAACTAATTCCTGAACATTTGCGAAGAAGTAGAACTCTACAACTTAGAAGTTGTGGCAAAGCTTCTAAAACTATTTCCACATCTGCACTAAACCCACATTTCTCAAGGGCTACTTCAAGCACATGTCTGAGCTCGGTGGGATACTATACTATGTTATATCTGCTCCTGGAAGGCACAGGATTTATCTGTTGGCTGCATCTATCTTGCATTCTCCTGGAGTGCCTTGTTAACTTCTTTAGAATGTATGGCCATCTAGGACACCACTACCAAACTTCCTTCCCTCCCTCCTCTCTGAGTCAAGACTTGCATTGTTGTCCAGTGGCACTCCCAGACTTATTTTCTTTCAAAGCGTTTTGCTGAATAAAATCCTGGAGCACTGAATCCTTTTTTGTGTTTGTTTTCTGGAGGAACTAGATTAACATAAATTGTAAATTATAACTCCAAATGTGACCTTGGTCTCATTCATAAGAATCAGTTTTACCAATAATTTAATTTCTTCTTTATCACGTCATTAGCCTACATGAGTAAATATTTTCAGACTTCTTATTAAAGTAATTCATTTTTTAATTGAGGCTACTGAGATCCAGAGTTTTGTGATTTGACTAAGATCATACAGTTAAGAATTTACTTCTCTTCTGAATCTTATTGATTTTCTATGAATTGCTTCAAATTTTACAAAACTTAGTTTTTTAAACACCTGTCATTCTATTATCAAATACCAACAGGAAGTGGGGACAAAGAAAGCTTTTGAGGTCCCACTTATAAACAACCGGCACCCTGAATTTACTAAGAAATTTCTTAGAAACACTCTTTCTTTCCTGAATATAACTTCTTTAATAATGCCTACTGTCCAGGATTTTGCTGTCTGTCAAAACACAATAAAATATCTTAGCGATGTCAGGGATGTAGGTCTATGGATTTACCTGAAATTGCTCCAAGTCCTGATGCCACTGGCCTGGGCTCAGGTATTTAACATGGATGATACCACGTTCTATTAGCATTCTCAAAAAATGGATATGACATTTATTTGCCTCAAACTGCAGCAGAAGGAAGAATAAAGGAGTCTGTGCCATAGGAAATTTAACTTCACATTCTAGTTTGTCTGAGAGAGAGTCTTGTTTTATTTCTGTTGTTTCAATGTAATTATTAAGATCACCCGTCTCATCCTCAAAAGTGAGCTAGTTTTGATGATAAATTATATAATCATCAAAATACTAGAATAATATAATCTGCATACTAGGTGTCTCAGTCATATTGCTGCCAAAAAAATCCCAACCAATCAAACAGAAAAAAACTATAGCTGAAACTGACTTCAACTGAAATCAAGACTTAATTTTGAGTTCTAGCTCTCTACTGCTATTGTCCATGACCTTTAGAAACTTTGTGCATACCTCTCTTTGTCTTATATTATCCTTCTGTAAAATGGTCATTACAACAGAACCTGCCTTTGTGGTCTACTTGAGAAAATTAAATGCTATTACATATAATGCTTAGTTATAAAAAATGTTCACCATTCCTTTACAACAGCTTTGCTTTGGGATATCACACCAAAAAAAAAAAAAAAAAAACCCCATTGTGCAAAGATAGCCATTTGGTGGATCAGCTGGAGTATCTGATCCATGTGCAAGTCACAGGTCAGTTACCTTGAAAAAAACGCTCTGTTCATGAAGCATCTAACCAATGAACTAAGCCAATCAATTTGGATAAGGGATTATGAAAGGAATTGGGGAGAAAATAATGAGCCACAAAAAGAGCGTAGAAATATATTTTACAGGTTTTTTTTTTGAGATTGTAGCATAAGCTTAGAGCTGTATCTGATTCTGAATGACTTTCTGTTTCCAGTGTATGTGAATCTCTTCAGTAAAATTTCCCTTTACTTAGTATTATTTGAGTAAATTTGCATGTGCTGGACCCAAAAGTCCTTACAGCAGACCAAAGCAGAGTTTAATTTCCTCCTGCTTCCAGCCCTGTCTTCACATTATCCTTAAATATCTCATGTTCCTCAATTTCTTTTTCCTTAGGTGATTTATTTTCCAGGCAACCCGTCACTTTAAATGCAAATGAACACTTGCATGGGCCCAAGAGGACACCTCTACCTCCAAGTCTAGACACATCTTAGGTTTACACCAAGATCATTGTCATATTTAGCCTGAAGGATTGTATTGCTCATATCTGATTTTATTTTCTGATTAATTTTTCAGACTATTTAAGATAGTCTTTCCTATACTACACTGTAAGTTCTAAATTATGCAGACTACACATTTATTCCAGGCCCAACAAAGAAAAACAATAAAAACTATAATCTTGAAAAATTCCTCAGCCATTCAAAAAAAAGACTCCTACGTATAGCTAACATCAATATAGAAAAACAACATAGCATTTATTGAAATCAAGACTTAATTTTGAGTTCTAGCTCTCTACTGCTATTGTCTATGACCTTTAGAAACCTTGTGGATACCTCTCTTTGTCTTATGTTATTCTTCTGTAAAATGGTCATTACAATAGTACCTGCCTTTGTGGGCTACTTGAGAAAATTAAATGATATCACATATTATGCTTAGTTATAAAAAATGTTCACCATTCCTTTACTTTCTTCAAAATAAAGACAACATGATCATTTAAAACTAAGAACACAACATGCACTCACATTTGACAAACAACTTCTAAATCTTTTTCAGCAGGAACATTTAAGATTTTAGATTGCAAGCAGTCTGGACTATATTTTGCACTTACCTGAACCCTTAAACACAGAATACATATTATAACTTAAACTATTTTTGGTGGCTTATTTACCAATATAAGTAATTACTATATTATACTAGTTTGAATTCAGTGGTGACACAATGCCTGGTTTTCAGCTCTGTTAGCAGGACGTAAATTAATGATTGATTTCCCTGAGCCTGTCATTTTCTGCCTTCAAGCATTCATAATTTTTAGCAACAGCCACCCAAACTCCAACCCTTATAAATACTATTTCTCCACTGTCTCTAAGAAGCCAGAGACATTAGGCAAGCCAGAACACAGTCATCTACCTGTTTACCATCATTTTTCACCACAGGAGAAAATCTTAGCAATTACACTGCCAAAATCTATCAATACTTCATCTACCACAAATGATAGCATTTTTGTTTCTGCTGACGCATAACTGATCCAACTCCAGAATCCCATACTTAATGTTTGCTTCCTAGAACGATTCCTGGAAGCATCATTTTTAGGTAAGATTCCCTAGATGCAGAGCCTGAGACAGGAATTTGGTAAAGGTAGTGGGGGAGGCAGGATAGAAAAGGAGAATGAACTGAGGAAAGATACAGCCTCAGGTAAGTCTATCCTTGACCTAATTTACAGGGTGATCACAAATCTCTACTACAGTTGTGATTTCTACAGGTAAGTGATCAGCCTTCTGTATTCACCTATTTGTCATTGGCTTCTTGGGTGCATCCAGGAAGAGGGTAAGGATATGGGGTGGTTAGCCTCCTGGAAAAGGGGGCTGCCATCAACAGAGATGTTCTCTAAGGAAAAGGGGGAACTGTGTCTGCACTGGCCATGAAAGAGAAATCTGAGTGGGACACAAACAGCTTTTCTATCCTCAATATTCAGATGAGAAAGCTTGGAGATAGGGAATGGAGAGTTTCAGGAACCTGCTACATATCTCATTTCTTGAGTTTATGTTTGAAGTTAATTTTCTCTTTCCAACATACATAGTCAAAGCAAGCCTGTATACCACCTCACACAGGGGAACAAGGAGTCTAACATGGATTTGGGAAAAAAAGGAAGAGTGGCAAAAATGAGCAATAACCCAGGAAAACTCTATGACTACACTTTATGGTGAAAAGACAAATGATATTGAGAGAAATCAAGGAAGTAAAGAGACAGAATTATGCTTAAAATAATTTTACTTCAATCTTCCTCAAGTTATATCTCAAAAGACAGAGGCAAGAAAAGTTTTAGAACAAGGATGAAAAACCTGAAGAAAACATGATGAAAAGACAGAGATGCAAAAAAAGGAGGCCTTTGAAATACGCCTACAAGAAAATACATCTTGATTCCAACTATGGAAGAAAACAAGTCTATATATATATACACATTTTTAAAACAGAGGCTCAATGTAGCTATTTTAAAAGGGGGTAAGGGAGGGGCATGGACCTACAAATATAGGAGAAGAATTATATAATTTCTGGTTCTCTACATCAATAGAAACTAACTTCAAATTAAGAAATGTCCTTTAACTCTTTGAGAGATGTTTTAAAAATTAATACAAGGCACTGCAATATGCCTATGCTTATTTGTAAAATTATTTAAATGGTGCCTAAATCGTTATTGGGAAATAATTTTAGTATTTTCATTTTCTTTCTAAAGGGAATGTGCTGAAAAATATTTAATATTAATTTCCAAACATAGATGCTTCAAAAAAGAGTTTGAAGACATTGCTTTTTGTCCCCAGATACTTGGTCATCAGCATTCTTTTTATAATCCGCTAGCACTCCTAATCAAACCTTCAGAAGCTTAAATTATTATTGAGCAATTTATTTAGGATTATGGCTTAATTCATGACTCTACAATGAACATACTATCAACTTTTAGGAGTAAAATCATGAGTAACAGCATAATCTTCAAGACCAAATGGGGTTTGAGCAATTTAAAATACCCAGGATTTGAAGGAATTAATAGATAAGAGGATAGATTCATTATGTGGTCAAGAGGTCATTTCATAAAAATATTTTAAATTAAAAAATTAAACACCTTTTGGTTTTAAGACTTGGGATAAAATGGATTGGCAAGAATTAAAGAAAATGTTGAGAAAGGCTGCAAATTACTCACCTGATTGAAGGACTAATTAAACTTATCTCGAAGGCACTGGAAGTTTTTATCTCTGAATTTTACTGTCTGTGGATGAAATGTTCTTTTATTGTTTTCCAAAGGAAAATACGCATAAAAACCAAATTCTCTCCCTCTCCCTCTGAGAAAAATTTCAGATAAAATGTGTAAAGGACAGTTTTGTGCCCCACTCATGTCTTTCTTATGCTATCCCTGAGTGATGAATCTAAGCCAAACTGCTATGAGAGCTGGAACCTAACAGCTCATGACAGCACCATTCGGGGAATTGTCTTGGGTATACTAGAGCTATCTTATGCAGAAATACCTGAAGGGTACACCTTCACTCTGGGAGCGGTATAGTAATTTAGGAATAACAAGAGTCCTATTCCTTTGCCTCAAATTTTGATTCATTGATGCAGCAGAAAATCAGATTGTGGCTAGACTTGAGCCGAACTCACATGTTTGCCATGCTGCTGTTCCTCACTTCTCCACAGGTTTCACTTCAGAACATTCTGTCAATAAACAATTCCCATATCAATCAGTGTGTCTAGGGAACTTGTTCTCAAAGTTTTGTCTGCACCAGAATGAATCACCAGGAGAGCTTCTTTTTTTCTTGAGATGGAGTCTCAGGCTGGAGTGCAGTGGGCCCTATCTCAGCTCACTGCAGCTTCTGCCTCCAGATTTAAGCAACTTTCCTGCCTCGGCCTACTGGGTAGCTGGGATTACAGGCACAGAGCATCACTCCCCGCTAACTTTTATATTTTTAGTAGAGACCAGGTTTTGCCATATTGGCCAAGCTGGTCTTGAACTCCTGACCTCAGGTGATCTGCCCACCCTGCCTTGGCCTCCCAAAGTGCTGGGATTACAGATGTGAGCCACCACACCAGGCCAGAAGGGCTTCTTAAAACACAGATTGCTGATTCAGTAGGTCTGCAGGGGACCCTAAGAATCTGTATTTCTAACAAGTTTCCAGGTACTGCTGTAGGTACCATTTTGAGAATTATTACTCTGTGATAATCAAGCTAGTACAGTAAGCAAACATTTATAAACTGTAGGCCTCTGTGATTTCTAGAATAAACTGAAACAATAATAAATTATTAATAGAATTTAACATTTAAAATGTATAAAAGAATGTTATAGACCAAAATGTTAAAACTACTCATGGAAGTCAGAAAATAAAAGGAAAATAAGACGAAATTTGAGCTAAATTAATTAAATGATTACATTCAATCAATATTTTATGAACTTATTGTCAATTTTAGTTATAGCCCAATAGTACAGAAGTTTGAGAAGAGAGACTCTCCACCCCCACCCCCCACCTCAAGAGGGTATATAATCGTGTATCTGGCCATTTCTCCTTTGAAGCAAAGTGGATAACCAGATGCACTGCTTGAAGTTCTGCCCACTGGGAGAATTTCCCTTTGCCACTGTCCTTCAGGGATGTCACAGAGAAGGGCTGTAGTGTTGCAGCTGTCCGTTTTTGAGTGATGTCTGTATGCCTTGCAGAACCATCTGGCCTTACTTCTTTTCCTCTGTCAACTGATCATAGGGAACTCCTCTTGAGGCCATAGATGCACACTAGGAGAGAAAAGGCTGTGTATCAGAAGTGGGAATCATGGGTATTTGGGCCTTCTTCATGTAACCTACTCGTGCCTTTAGGACTTGCTCAGGACAGATCATGTATATACCACTTTCCCTTGATGATAGAGCAGTGCTATTATGCATGCTCAACTTTTTGGCTTGGGAAGTCAAAACATTGTGGTAGGCAGCTAAGGTCACCTAGTAACTTAGTGGCCCTGGTTAAGTGTTCACCCTCTACTAAGGCTTAGTAGTAGACAAGAGCTGTTTCTCAAAAGGAGGGTAGTTATTCATAGAGGATGGCAGGGCTTTGCTCCAAAATTCAAAGGTCCTGTGATACAAATATATGGGCCTGCTAAAGGCTAAAAACAGCATCTCTATTTTCCACTGACATTTCAAGCACCATTGAATCTATTGGATAATATGACGCAAGAAGCAGAGGAGTTCACACAGAAGCCTGGACCCATCACAGAGCCTTCTCTTGGTCTGGTCCCCACTCAAAACAACCAGCTTTTCAAGTCAGTTGGTAAATGGGCCTGAGTAACACACCAAAATGAGAATATATTGTCTCCAAAATCTAGAAAGGACCATTAGATGCTGTGCCTCTTTGTTGGTTGTGTCTTGACATACCAAGTTATACCCCAAAAGAAAGACCCAAAAATGTTTTGGAACAAGGATGAAAAATCTAAAGACAACCTGACGAAAAGAAGATGCAAAAAAGGAGGCATTTTAAATAAGCCTACAAGAAAATATATCTTGATTCTGATGTATCACCACTGGATCCCTAGAAATTTTACTGACATAGAAATCCCCTAAATTTTTGTTGAATTTATCAGGCAAAATATTTTCTCACTCTCTGACATGCAAATGTCTCACCAATAAGTCTAGAGATGTTATTTCTTCTTGCTCACCAGGTCCAAACCAGTGGAATGCGTTATAAGGAATCAGTGTGGTATCTTGTGGAAGGGAAAAGTAATCAAGATCTCTGTGAACTAAATTATGACATAAGACTAGAAAGTTGCTATATCTTTGAAGTAGGACTGGGCAGGCGTATTGTTGGCCTTGCAGCTGAAAGGAAATTGCTTCTGGTGGTATTTACTAACAGGTATAAAGAAAAATCTTTGCCTGATCAATAGCACCATACCATGTACTTAGGGGTGTGTTAATTTGCTTAAACGATAAAATCATATGTGGTACAGTGGCTGCAATTGAAGTCACTGCCTGGTTAAGCTTACTATATTCTACTGTCGTTCTCTAAGATCCACCTACTTTACAGGCCAAATACAAATAAGTGAGTTCAATGGATATGATGGGAATTGTCACCCCTGCATTTTCAAGTTTTTGATGGTGGCACTAATCTCTGCAGTTTCTCCAAGAATGCAATATTTCTGTTGGTTTCCCGTTTGTTTGGTTTTGTGTTTTGTTTTTTTTGTTTTGTTTTTTTTTTTTAAGTGTGGCACTTGTTCTTTCCCACCATGAAGCCCTCACTTCATAAGTCAAGGGATTGTACCAGTTACTGAGGATATCTATTTCAATTATCCATTATGGAACCAGGGGAAAAAACACAGGATGAGTTTGGGAACCCACTGAGTCAAATATAAGATGAACTTGAGCTAAAATTCCATTGATCACTTGACCTCTATAAGCCTTCATTCTGATTGGTGGATCACAGTGACATTTTGGGCCTCCTAGAATTAGTACCAGTTCAGAATATTAAGTAGGCTGAAAAGGGTCTGAATTATTTCCTTTTCCCAATGCACAGTTATTCTGGTTAAAGGCCACAGACTCTTTTAGGGGAATTTGGAGAGAAAATTAACATTATACATTTTTTAGAGCATACCAGAGTTCTTTTTTAAGGGGACCCAGGCTCTAAAACTGTTCCAAGTCTGGAAATTGAATGTGGGACTGAGACTCTCTGTTTTTATTATTTGGTGTAGACTTTGTTCACTAGACATAAAACTTATACAGATCAAGTGAGAATTTACTAAGGTTTACCCTTTTCTTTTCTATCACATCTTAATCAACTAGCCAATGCCGTATGCCTGCAGAAGTCAGGCTATTCTGACTGTGCTTTGACTCTGCTGTCCATTGCACTAACCACACCCACCTTGCCTTTGGTGGGTAAGTTCCACGACTTACTCCCTACACCACAGGATTCAATTACTCACATTGCATTTAGATTTTCCAGTTCAGTGACTGCAATCACGGTAAGACCTGAACTAAAGAGAAGAACAATAATAGAGCTCTTTAAGGATGTCTAGTCTTCCCTCACAAATGTATTTCTTCCAGTCATGGTGAACAGTATGGACCTTAGGTATGGATCCACCCTAGTGTGGGTGAGTAAGTCTTAAATGAAACATCTGCTCTAACATTCTAATCTTCTTGAATTCTTTTCTCTACACTAAACCAATGCAGTCCAGCATTGCCAGTTCATTTGCTGCAGACCATCTTTTGGTCTATACTTCAGCCAATCAAACAAATTGTTAGAAACCTTTTTAAATTCCTGAGCTTCCACATTAAACGCAAAATATCTGCTTAGTGAGACCATATCAATAAGTTCATTCCAGTCAAATTTGATTTTCCTTCCACCAATAGCCCAAGCCCATAACATTCATTCACATACATGTTCCCCAGATTTCTGCTCTATAAATAAGAAAATTCAAGTAATTTGGCGTGTAGTGCACCTCTTCATGGTTCACACATTTTACCTCAGTTTCAGGACCCTGATGCGTCTACCTATAAGTCTAGAAGCAATAAAGGTTAGTGTGGGTGGATTCTGAAGAAAATCAGCATTGTCTTGCATGGCAGCTTCCTCAGGGAAGGCTATTATAGTTCCCTCAGGCAATGCAGCGGTTAATCCTCTTAGGATGGGGTGGAGAGGAAGCTTCTATCACTGAGAGTGGGTAGGTAGAGAGGCATCTTCCACTGAGGGGAAAAGGAGTCATTAAAATTTAGGGGCTCAGTGTCTACTGCTTTATCAAGATCTTCCCACACATCTCCATTTCTACTTACAAGATCCTGTTCTTTCCCATTGAATGCCCTCACTTCAATAGTAGACACTCTGCAATGCTTGAACTTCAACTTGAAATTCAGCCAGTTACAGAATGAGATTGTGTGCCTGCAGGAGAGAGGGGTCTCCTTCAGAGCACACATAGAAGGTTTTAGGTTATTCATGCAGCACTTGAGCTGGAAATTCAAATTCCTGAGCTCATCTTTTTATTTTACCACTTTGTCCAGCACCATTAAAAGAAGCCAGCCAAGCTCATTATATTTGTCAATTTCCTAAAAATGTTTGAAAGTATTATATATATCCAGTGACCCAGCTCGTTTCTTCTTCCAAGTGGTTGATTAGGAGTATACAATAGAGATACTTGGTATATCTTTATTGCCATATTATACTACAGACTGTCAATACTCTACTAGAAAATGAGGAATCAGTTTTTTTTTTTTTTTTTTTTTTGAGACGGAGTGTCGCTCTGTCGCCCAGGCTGGAGTGCAATGGCGCGATCTCGGCTCACTGAAAGCTCCGCCTCCTGGGTGCACACCCTTCTCCTGCCTCAGCCTCCCAAGTAGCTGGGACTACAGGCACCTGCCACCACGCCCAGCTAATTTTTTGTATTTTTAGTAGAGACGGGGTTTCACCGTGTTAGCCAGGATGGTCTCGATCCCCTGACCTCGTGATCCACCTGCCTCGGCCTCCCAAAGTGCTGGGATTACAGGCGTGAGCCACCGTGAGTCAGTATTTTTAAATCTAGTTAAATAGCCAGTTCAAAAACCCCAGAATCAATTAAGAAAATTGAGATTTAACATTCTGTTTCTCTAGAACCACTTTTTTAGTACCAAAATCTTTAGAAAAATAGAAATAGAAGCAATAGAATCTATCTTTATCTGTCTGTCTAATCTCTCTCTTTCTTAATAGTTTAACAGAAATTGTTATTTTAAAAAAAACTGACTTACAATTATGTAGGATGCCCAGACTTCAATTCACAAGCTAGAGACCCAGAACGGCCATTGTAAGTTCCAGCTCAAGTCTGAGTTTGAAGGTAGGAGAAGACAAATGTCCCAGCAAAAAAATTGTCAGATATAGAGGGATAATTCTTACTCAGCTTTTTGATGCTATTCGGCCCTTCAATGGATTGAAAGAGGCCCATCCACAATGGGGAAGATGATCTGATTTATTTTATCTACCTATTCCAATATTAATGCCATCCAGAATCACTCTCATAGATACACCCAGAAATAATGTTAATCAAATATCTGTGCATCCTGTAGCCCAGCTGAGATTACAGATAAAATTAACCATCTCAGATACTATATTTGAAACAAATAAAATTAACCATCTCAGATATTATAACTGGAAAAAAATAAAAAGAACTCATATGATACTGCATCTGTTTAAAGATAGAATGTAAAGATGCAGTTGAAAATAACACAAAAATATGGAAGAAAAAAGAGAGATGTGATAATTTTCTTCAGGAATTTGGTGGAGCAAGGATTCAGAGACAAGAGTGAAGCAAGTGGTATGCTCCTGCTTGCCACTGGAGATTGAAAGGCACAGTCAAACCAATCTTGTTTATCTGTTAGTGAATTTTGTAGGAATTGGTAACTTTTTTTCCCTGCTAGTACTAGTATCAATTTAGGTAGGTTTAGACCAAAAAGACCTTGTATGAGAACTACTTACTAAGGAAAGACAAATGGTATTTACAGCTTGACTATCCTTGCTTTTCATTTTCTCTATCATAATTGAAACTTCTGCAATACATTCTAAGAGATGTTTTGCCCCAAAGAACTAATCATCCTTCCATATCCCAATCTTCCACTCTTTTCCTGAATTTGTTTATTTTTAATAAGAGTAATGGAAAGATATTTTCCATACTTTTTTAACAATGAAAGTGTATATATATATATATATTTTTTTTTTCCTTATCCAACGTCAGCTGGTGAATTTGTGGGTAAGAGGGAAAGTACTATCTACGCATAGAGAAAGATGCACTTTTTAAAATAAGCCACATTTACTTCCAAGATTACCTTAGAATAAAAAATGCTAACATAACTTTGTTCTTTTTATCTCCTTCCTAGGAAAGATGTTATATTTTGTGAGATTTTACAGATCTTTGTGTGATGTTTTCCTGGCCTGGTAATTTGCATTAATGGATATTCAAGAAACCAATTTATACAGCTCACTGATGTAAGTTATTACAAAGTCTGGAGACATATGAGGACACATTTTCAGTAGGCTTTTGAAAATGTGCTGACACATTTTAGGAATGCATCTGTTTTTGCTTGCAAAAACTCACATTTATGTGTGCAACATGAGAAACTGAATGCACAAACAGGTGGTTTTAAATGGTTTTAAATACTCAAGCAGAATTTAAACGGAGGCACTCACAACCTTACTGGAGCCTTTGAAAATTATCCTGAATCTCACAGTTAGATCAGTGGCAAATGTTTTGATATTTCTAGTATTTGTGACCTTATTATTTAATTTGAAATAGCACTAGATATAAAGCCTTATAGACATCTAACTTTAATAATGATTTACTGTTAAATTCAATAAGTTGTAAGTTTGCTTTACACTTTGATGTTCATATATTAACTGAAAATAACACCTCAATCTCAGAGAGTAAATATATATAAAAATATTCTTATTCAATACCAAATCTCTTTTAAAGATACGTACAAAGCTATAAACAATGTATAAAATGATGCATTGTAAAGATATTAGATCTTTAGTCACATCAATGTGAATATTAAACACACACGTACAAACGTATGCACAAGTAGACATAACAAACACTTGTTTACGGCTCTATAAGCATCAGAAATTCTGTTAATTAATGGAAATCCCAGAAGCTAATAATGACTTACATCAAGGCACATTGAGTTTATTAAAAAGAGATATTCAATACATATTTGAAGAATTTCAGATAAAATGGTAGAAACATAAAGAATATACTGAGATTCACAGATAATAATATGACTTTAGGGAAAAGAGGGCAGTGTATGATGTATATGGGACAGTCAAGAGGGAAGTCTTAGGAGATTGAGTTTGACTTGAATACTGAAAGTGGTGTGTCTGTAAAAGTAAAGTGAGAATAAATGACATTTACAAAAAATGAAAATTGTAAAAAAAAAAGTAGCAGTAGGAATGTAAAGGAATACATATGAAATTTGTTAAGATGATAGAATTCACAAGATCTGATGAGAGATAAGAAAGAGCCAATTACACCTCCAAGTTTCTGATTTGAGTTATTGTATGGATAATGACAGAGTTAGGAAATATAGAAGATTCAATAGCTTTGTATTTGAGGTGATGATGATTTCTGCTTTACATAAATATAACTTCGAACTATCTATGGGTCCTTAGAGTGAATATACCCAGCAGGCAATGAAACCTTTTGGTTTACAGCTTAAAGAATTAATCATATATATCAGGGCTTCTCCCACAAGAAAATATATTAAAATCACTTAGGCTTTTTTTTTCCCCAGAGAAAATAGCCCCAGTCAAAATTATTGACCTAGCAGGGAGATGGAAGATTGTATTTGGAAAAAATTTCCCTGTATTTTGATATGCATTTTAGATTTAGATCTGCTGGTGATGGTTGAAGTCACTTGAATGAAGGCTACTGCCAAGGGGAAGGGCAAAGATTACATCTGGGAGATACCAGATTAAGATATTGGCACAAAATGGATTAGTAAAGATAATAATATAGAAAGAATAAGAGGAAAGAAGATAATTAGAATGGAATAAATTTCTCACATACATTGATTTCAAGAAATGACCAACATATTCAGATGACACAGAGTCAAATTAAAGAATTAAAAGGCATATACTGAATTAGGTAATTAGAATACCATTCGATATTTTGCCAGATTTGATTCTATGAAGTATTCATTCAGTGAACAAGTGAGCTATTTCTTAGAGACCCTGATTTTGGGCAGAGAGGACAACATAAAAGGAGCATGTATGTGCATGTGTGTGTATGCATGTGCACAAGAGCTGGAGAGACCAAAATCAAGGTCTCCCTGGAAAGAAAATTCTGTAATATGGAATAATTTTTAGCATTTTTATATTTTTAGAAAAGCCATCAGTGAAGATGGATGAGTTGAAAGCAAAGAAAAAAGGGAGAAGCAACTGACTAAGTAATATTCAACAGAAGAAATTGTTAAAAACACTTCTACCATGAAATTAAGCCACTGCAAATATTTACTAAGACTACAGTTGACCTTTGAATAATGGTTAAGTGTTAGGGGCACAAACCCCACTCCCATACAGAAAAAAATAAAATGCATATAACTTTTGACTCCCCCAAAACTTAAGTACTAACAGCTTTCTGTTGATTAAAGTCTTATCAACACATAGTCAATTAACAGATATTTTATGTTACATGTACTATATGCTGTATTCTTACAATAAAGCAATACAGAGAAAAGATGTGCTATGAAGAAAACCATAAGAAAAATATATGTACTATTTATTAAGTGGAAGTAGATCATTATAAAGTTCTTCATTCTCATAATCTTCACTTTGAGTAAGCTGAGGAGGAGGAAGAGTAGGTCTTGCTATCTCATGGGGGGCAGAGACAGAAGAGGTTTAGGAGATGGAGGATGTGGAAGGCGAGGCAGGGGAGGCCGACACACTAGATGTAACTTTATGAAAGGCATTGTAATTCCTGTTGACTTTTTTCCTTTTTCGTTTATCTAAAAATGTTTACAGTACCAATCTCCATCATTTGCTTTAATTTCAGGGCCCATATCATAGGGCTTTTTTCCTTTTCCATTTATCTAAAAATGTTTACAGTACCAATTTGCTTTAGTTTTAGTGCCCATATCACAGAAGGATCCATGTTGTGAAAGAAGTCAAAAACAGTTCTGAATAATCAGAACCCTTCTGCCAGATTGTCTGATGTCATTTGTTTTCTGGCACTGCATCTATATCTTCTTCCTCATTGTCTGGAATTGGTTCAAAATCACTCATCTCCACAAGTTGTCTTCTGTTCATTTCTCTGGTGTCTATTAGCTTTTAAATTTCTCTAAGATTCATATCTTGAAATCCTCCCCCCCCCATATTTTGTTTGTTTGTTTGCTATATCCACAACCTTTTTCATGATTTCTTCAATTGGTTTTGTCATAAATCTTGTGAAATCTGCACAATAGCTGGACAGAGCTTTCTCCAGCAGGAATTTATTGCCTGGGGCTTGCTGGCTTTCACGACTTTTTCTGTAACAATAATGGCATCTTCATAATATGTTCTTTCTATCAGGGTTCTTTTCCATAGCACTGATGATGATCTTTTCCATAGAGTGTGGTGTGTAGTGAGCCTTAACGACCCTTATAACCCCTGATGGAAAGGCTGAATTATTATTAGAGGAATTGTGTTTGAGGGCAAGCAGATTACTTTGATGTCTTTGTTGTTTAACTCATAAGATTCTGGGCCCGAGGTATTGTTCAATATAAAAAAAAATTAAAAAATAGTTTCTTATTGACAAGGTACTTTCTGACCACAGGGACAAATCATTTGATGGAAACAATCTAGATAAAGGGTTTTCATTGTGTAGGCTTTCTTTTACAACCAAAAGACTGGATGTTGGTGTTTATTTTTTCCTGCAAGGCTTGGGGGTTAGCAGCATCAGGGATAAGAGCAGCCCTGGTCATAAACCCAATTGCATTTGTACAAAACAGTAGAGTTTGCCTCTTCTTTCCTGCCTTAAATCCGTTTCTCTTCCTTTCCAATAAATGTCATTTAAGGCATTTTTTTTTTGTTCCAGAATAGGGCACTTTCATCTGCATTAAAAACCTGTTCAGGTGGCTATTTCTTCTCTTCAATGATTTTCTTAATGGTGACTGAGAATTTGCCTGATGTCTCTTGGTCGGCAGAATCTCCTTCTATTATCTTGTTATTTTTTAAGCCAAATCTCTTTCTAAAATTATCAGAGATTCCTTTGCTGGCATTAAATTATCCAGCTTTAGACCTATCACCTTCCTTTTGCTTTAAATTGTCATAAAATAACTTCACTTTTTCTCAAAATGTGTTAACGTCTATAGGTGTGCGTTTCTTATAGCAATCCTTCACCCACATAAAAGCTGAATTTTCGGTATGAGATAAAAAGGAGTTTTACAAAAAGTGCAAGGTTTTCATGCCTGATGGCATAGCTGCAGTGATGGCTTTACAAATTTCTTTTCTTTTTTTATGATAGCCCTTACACTGCACTTATTTATCTTGAAATTGTGGGTAACCACAGATGCAGATCTTAATCCATGATACACATCAAGCAATTCAACTATTTCTTGTAATGTCATGAATTTTCTCTACATTTTGGGAGCACTTCCAGCATCACTAGTGGCACTTCATGTGGGTCCCATGATGTTATTCAAGGTCTATGGCGTTGCACTGAAAATGATTAAAAATACACAAGAATCACAAAATATCAATTTTTATAGCAATACGCATTTACTGGGGAGAAGGACTGGTCATGCAGATGTGATTAGCATCACAAGACCTTTTAAGCAGGCACTTGCAACACTTGAACTCACCACAATAGCAGCAGGAAGTGGCCATGAAATTATTACTGTAGTACAGCATGTCCTACAGTGAATTTTATACAGTTCTGATTTAATAGTGCATCTTTACATTTGTTTACACTGCTCTCAACTGTGAATTGTGCCATGTTTGATCTCTAAGTGTGTGTGTGTAAGTTTCTATATATCTTAACTTTTTATAATAAATTTGTGCATATTTTTGGTAGCAAATAATAAAATAAACTAGCATCTACATAGATGTCATGCAATCATGACATACCTAATTTTTTCTTGTTTTTTTTTTTATATTTCTAGGCTCACAGTTTATCTGTGAGTTTTTTTAAATTGTTGTAAATCTTCAAAAAATATGTAATGCATACCTTGATCCACATGTAAGTGGGAACACACAATTCACACCATTTGTATTTGACTCTGCAAAAGGTAGTATATCCATAACCATCCCTGCCTTCAATGCAAAGACAGTATAGAATAGGTAACACTTATTCTGAAAAAATAATAAAAGATACAACTAAAACGATGCCTAAGTTAAGTGGCAAAGTTATACCATGACTAATCTGTAATTGTGGTTTGTTGATAAATATTTCAGGTCTCTAGACCTGGAACAAACTGCAGTGACTATAAACTTATAGATTTATACCTCTTTTTGAAATATCTTCATTTTTTTTTCCAAATCCAATAATAGTGGATGTATGTAAATCTTGAGAAAGAGTTCTGTTTCTCATGGCACTGGCTATTTGGTAGGCTTGATTAACATCATTTGGATGCATTCTTATATTCATGGCACAGCAGATTGAACAGACAATGAGAAATATTTGAACTGCCTTTCACTGCACTCGTCCTATCAGTGTGAATGTCAGAGTGAATGAATCTTTACAAACCATATTAACAGTGAGACCAAGTTGAAGTGAATCAAGGGGCACATATCCTAGCCTGATATAAAAGCAGTAATATTTGTTTCTGAATCACTTGTTTATGCTAATTCATACTAAAAAGAGGGCAGGTGGCAATCACAAATCTTCAGTCTTATTCCCAAGAGGACTTAGTCACAGAAGAAAATACAAGAATGTATCTAATTTCGAAATTTTTGCAGTTATTTTACATTTCACCTGCATATGTATTGTCTCCCCAACTAACATATAAAATCTGTGATGGCAGGGAATATATTTTTGAAAGTAGGTGTCTGAGAGTTCTTTGAGGGCCCTTAGTCATCTTTGTATCTGTTTACTAATTACCGTGGCCTTACATAGTAAGAATGCCTTGCTGCATGGAGGGAGTGAATGAATACATGGCCTACTGAATTTAAAAGTACATGGACATCATTATTGTTATTTTAAACACTATTCTTTTTTTCCTGATTTACCCTCATTTTCGCTTTTGATGTTTCAGTACAACAAACCATTACAGCAAATGAAACGGTGCTGTGTATATGGAGACTTCTTTTCTAAAGTAAAAGAATGTAAAATAGATCAATACAAAGATTGTTGCAACATTTGGGCCTCCTCAGCCAAGCATAGTGACAACTTGGAACCACAAAGGTGTATGGACTTATTGTGGAAACTACTGACATTTTTGCTTTCAACTCTTAGTTTGAGTTTTCATAAAAGTTTTAGATTATACGGAAACCTGGGAATTGTCTTCGCTTTAGTAATGTGTCTGGGAAACATCACAGCTGTTCATTAACATATGAATCTAGTAGAGTTTTCAAAATTCCCCAATCATTGTTATCTCTGAGTATATTCTTTGTTGTGAAGGGAAGTGAGTTGTTATTTTATTTATCTGAAGATCGCACTGTGATAAGCAAAGTGTCAAGAATAATCACACCAAATGCTGTCTACCACAATAGCACCCAATTATGCTCTGCATGCCTTTCATCGAGGAAAGAAGTGAAGGAGTTTTTAAATTACTTATCATGACTTGATGAGCTGAACATTTTAATGAAAGAGTTGCTTAAATTCTGAGTAAGACTATTAAAGTTATTAATAAGATAGATTTCAGACCTGTCATATGTCAGAGCATATAGATTCCAAGAAAATTCCTGAAAGGTACCAAAATTTACTTTAGCTCTCAAAGTCTAAAGAGTTCACATTATCTGGGACAAATAAGAAGCAGAATGTAAATAATTATGAATATCAAACAGCCAGCATTTGTCTACAGGGATTTTCACGTCTTGGAGGTTAAGAAATGGGCTTCCTTATGGAAAACATAAACAACTCCCTGGAGAAGGATGTCTCTGTTGCTTATCTTTTCTTCTTTTCTATAGTTGCCTCTGATGTATGTGTGGGGGTGTGTGTGTGTGTATGTGTGTCTGTGTGTGTGTTTTCCCTTCCTATTCCTACCACCCAGAGATTCTATACAAGTTCAGGGATGGTTAGGTTCTGAAAAACCTAACAAAACTAACCAGAACTGTTATCTAAAAATGAGTTTATTGATAGATATAGAGTCAAATAAAATAACACTTTAATGTTTCTTTTTTTTTCTTAAATAGGAAAATTACATTATGCTAAGGTAAGTATAGTCTCTTTAAAAAGCGAGTTTAATGTACAGTTAGAGGAAAGTAAGGGGATGGAGTAAAATATCTACTTTAATACAAGATCGTATTTCAAAGAGATATCACTAGAGGGAAAAGGAAAATGATGAAAGGAATTTATTTCCCATTAAATACATTTATACATTCAGTGTGTACTTCCTCTGGCAATCTGAAATATATGGCTCTATTTTAGCTTTTTAGTTTATAATTCATTAACCTCATGCTAACATTATAAAGTCTGTGAATAGTCTGATCTGAACACATCACACCACTCAAAGCCTACTACAGGTCATTATTTCCTACAGAATAAAGAGCAATTCTTTTGTCTGAATTCATTAGGCTAAAGTTCAGTATTTCTCTACTTACATTTCTAGCCATACCACATGTTCACCTAAATGTGATTACTTTCCACAATGTGCGTGTTGTCCTGCTAGTAGCAGTTTTCAAGAGCTAGATGACAAATTTTCAAGAACTTCATGATCTAGCTAATAACATTCTTACCTTGACACGGGCCTTGGCGGGTATATTAATATCATGGAAATTGGTGTGCTACAAATGCTGTTTTTGTTTTCTTCCACGAGACATTTGATAGCATACTGTCGTTCAATTCTTCAAACACTCCCAGAATGATCCTGACTGTACTTCGTGGCATTCTTGTTTGTGTCTGGGTGCCTCCATTCTGTCTTTGCCTGTTGAATCTCATATATAATATCCATCTTTCTTAAGATTCCACTTAAACATTCTATTTCTGGCTCATAGTTTCATCTCTTGATACTCTGTTTCCTTCTTGTGTGCAGATCTGTAACTGTGGTACATGTAGCCCAAGTTTCCTGTAAGTCATCTATCTCTTTCCTAATATGTGGATTCTAACATTTAGGTCACATAGAGTTACCCATCTTCTGCAGTTGCTCAAAAATCAGCAATATTATATATTTACATTTATCAACTACATTTCCACTACTCTTCTGTTCTTATTTGCTAATGCTTAAAAGAGTAGGCTAGGCTGGGCGTCGTGGCTTACGCCTATAATCCCAGCACTTTGGGAGGCCAAGGTGGGCAGATCATGAGGTCAGGAGATCGAGACCATCCTGGCTAACACGGTGAAACCCCGTCTCTATGAAAAATACAAAAAATTAGCCCGGCATGGTGGCAGGCGCCTGTAGTCCCAGTTACTCGGGAGGCTGAGGCAGGAGAATGGCGTGAACCCGGGAGGCGGAACTTGCAGTGAGCCGACATCGTGCCACTGCACTCCAGCCTGGGCCACAGAGCAAGACTCCGTCTCAAAAAAAAAAACAAACAAAAAAAAAACAGTAGGCTAAAGTAAAATGTAGAGATTCTAACCCAGTGAGTGCAGATGTTTTCTACTTGTGGAACTACCACGCTTCCGAATTCATTGTATAAAATTCACTGTGTTGGTGTGGTGGGAGGAATTCACTCAGGTAAATAAAGTTTCAGAGCTACCAGAAAAGAGGCTTCTGCCCCTTAGCACTAGGTAGAGGTTTGGCTCTATCAAACCTCTTAGTGACAACTGGTAAGTGATTAGTTGAACAAGCTTAGATTGTTTTCTCTTAAAGTTTAAATGTTACATGTTCACCATTATGTGAATTTCATTAACAACCACATACAGATGTATTTCTTATATTCTGTGTATTTTGGGTGCTTAAGTTTTATCAAATATAAAGTTAATTTATTTATTTTTTCAATAAATAAATATTAATCATGTATTCTCTACCAGGAACTGGGGACATGAAGGAACATAACAAAGTCCTTATGTTTATGTGGCCTCCATTCTGGTGGGTGAATGACACAATGATCAAATGAGGAGTAAAAACATACACAGTATTAAGTGCTATTAATATATGGAACAGTAATGTAGTATAACAGGATTAAGGGCACTCAGTAATTAGAAATATTACAATTTTACACTAAAAGTCATCTTCTTAATAGCCTATTCTAAAATATCCTGTTGAATATGCAGTTTCAATCCGGTAACACCTCTATGCAAAAGTCTCCTATAAATATGTGTGTGTTGTGCTAGGCAACATAGCTGCCAGTAATTAATATTGCCAAAATTCTTTATATGTATTCTAACATTTATTCCTTCAGAATTCAATATTACCCTGGTTAACATGCTTGTGTTATTACCTTTGTTTTGCAGATGTGGAAAGTGAAGCACTTCTTTTCTTTCTTTTTTTAATTTTTTTTTAACATTTCGTAGGTTATCTATGATCAAAGCGAGTAAATACCAAATTACCATCCAAAATCATTTTATTTCTGTACACTATTATGTTCTGTATCTAGCTATTGTGTTTAACCAAATTTAAAAAGTAGGGGTCAGTTAAACTAATACAATTAAAAATGTGCATTATTTGGTGGAGTTATATTTTGATATATTTACTGAAGTGAATATCCCTCTATCCATATTTCTTTAACCCTATGTCATTCTCCTATTCCACAAGCTAAACTATAAGTCATTTATTTCTCAAGGAGATGTTATCACTCAATGAAGAATTAAATAAATTAAACTTTTGGTACTTGACTTTCAAAATCTGAGGTCTGGGTATAGTATTAAAATAGTTTTACTGTCTTCCTAATCAGTCAAATTCATCCCCATTACTAGAAATACTTCTCCTAGACCAAAGGGAAAAAGAGGACAGTCATGAAAGGAAAAAAAAAAAAGCATCTTCTCTCTGTAGTAGGGGCCCTGGCTTGGTAATCCCATAACATTTTACAGCTCTTCTTAATAGTAGAGGGGATCAGTGCCCCGTTTTTAGTTAGAACCTGGAAAGACAAGAGAAAGGCCTCTCATGCCATGGAATGGCTGTGGGCACAAGGTCCTCAGAGTTGTATCTACTCCGCTTAGGCATGCTAGAGCATTGTATTACAAGAATGGTAAAGAAACTTCAAGCAACCTGAAGGAATTTCAGGTAACCCTCTGTGTGGTTCAAAAGGGGTTAAAAGAGGGCTAGACCCAGAAAGTCGTTGCACTCAGAAACAAGGAACAATATCTCAGCAACCCTGAAGACTAATAGAGACAAGGATGTTTCTCGAATGCCGGCATAAAAAGGTGATTAAGTTCAAGGAAAACTCATTCCACCCCAAGTCTTCGGTTGACAAAGGCTATCTGGTTACAGACACAGCTCTATACATGCAGGTGAGAATGCCGGACCTGGAAGTATCCTGAATTAACGGACAATTTTTAGAAACCCAATGGAATAAAGACATGAAATAGCACAATAAGTTGAGGTTTTGAAAAATAACATTACATTTCTTGCCAATTTAGTTTCACAGGCAAAGTTTGTAGCACTATATAGGGAAAGTGACCTTTGAATTAAATTATTCTAAAGTATTTAAGAGGTAGAATCACCCCCTCTCTCTTTATATGAAGAGATAAGGGGACTTACAACAATAACTTTAGCATAAAATAAAACATTTTATTACTGGTAGATGTAATAGGCAAAGAGAAAAGAAAATCAGATTAATATCTTCAGCTTTTGGACTGTAAAAAATGAGAGAGGAAATCCTAAGACAGTGTCTTTCTACAAATTTGGAGAAAGAGAGAGTGGCGTTCAGTATTCCAAATCAAATGCTGAAATTGATTGAAGCATTTGATTTACTTTCTCAAGTAATTTTTAACTTCCTCTTCCTTTCAGGCTTTCATGTTAAGAGGAAATGAGACAACATTTTGAGGTACCAATTGCTGGAAAAAAATGAGAAAAGAAAACATCATTTATGTTTTAAAATATTTTAATCACTTCTGACAACATTTATGTACTTCCTGCTTTACTGATTAATTAAGAATTTTTGTCATCTTTTTAAAGGTAACATAAAGCAATGCTCTGTGCATTCATAATTATGGCATGCTTTCCTTTCTTTTTACCTGGTTATGTATATTTTTTTATTTAGTGGCATTTAACAGGATTATGTCCTAGAAAACAAAATGTATATTGAAATAAGATAAACTAGCCATTTTTTCCCTCAAGTTTAATGCTCTAGAAAACTATTACTATGGTAAGCATACGTTTTAAAAAATTATTTTGTGTGTTAAATAGCATAACATGATTTGAAACAATTTTGTCATGTGTGGCCCTTTTTACATGAAAAGAATGTCTCTTTTAGTCTTCAGTTTTTAGTGTCATTTTTTCCAGTGGCGATCCCTTGCAAAATGTAAGTCTCAAGCTACACTGCAGAATCTATTTTTATAGAAGGAAATATCCTTCTGTATGATCCTCAAATGAAAAGCTGTCATCCATCTTCTGAATAGGCTTTATCCCCCCTTCAATGGCTAGTTTTTGAAACTGCTGATGACTAGAAGCAATTCTTCATAACTCCCTAAATAAAGACATCAGTCTATCAGCAAAAAACAGTACATGAGCTGGAAGGGGCAGCTGTCTCTAAGAGGGGGTGGGAAAGAAGAACACTCACTTACCAGCTTAGTTAAAAGCTGCTAAAGGTTATTATTGAGTGTGTGCCAATGTGATGTGTCCTTACAATTTAAAATGCCGCTTCAAGCAAAAGACTTTTTTTTTTTTACTTTTTCTTTTTTTTTAATATATGCTATATCAACCTAAGTATATAAATTCTTCTGTGCAAAAGAGTCTTACCCTACCATCAAAGGTAATTAAAGTCAGACAGGAAACTTCAAAGCCCAAATGAGAACTGAATCCTAAAATGATCAGTTCATTTTAGGATGAAAGAAAAAGCATTATTCAGAGTGTCTTAGAGAAAAGTAAAGGTGAAGCAAAAAAATCTATAGTGCCTCATCCACATATCCATCCCTCATTTAACTTGACCTTGCTTCTTTATTTTACTCTTTATGTGATATAATATGTATTATAATTAGAATTCAATTAAAAGGTACAGTGTGATGAGCTAATCAAAAGCAAATAGATAGAGTGAGAAATTATCCTTCATATATCTTGTGTTTTTTATTTGTAGACTCCCGTCACTGTCCTTGTGAAGGCTTTGTCATCTTCTGTTTCTCCCCATGTTTTGAAAAAAACACCTTGGGGTAGATTTCTTAAATACCTGTTTTACTGGGTATATTCTTAGCTTCTTTAAAATGCAAAATCATTTCTTCTGTCCTGGAAAATGTTCTGAAATTATGTCATTGAAGGTTCCTTTCTCTTCATTTTTCTTCTCTCTTTTGAATCATTTGAATGAATCTTCTAATTTTGTTCTCTGTGTGTTTTTGGCATTTATTCTCTCATAGAGACATATATATGTGTCTATGTATACGTATACATAGTAGAGAAGGGTTCTCACTATGTTGCCCAGGCTTACCTGGAACTCCTGGCCACAAATGATCCTCCTGCCTCTCAGCCTTCCAAAGTGCTGGGATTACAGGCTAGAGCCACTGTGCCCAGACAAGTACTCCATTTTCACGACTAGTAATCTAGTACTATAAAGCTATTAGTGCTCTGTAATCAGAGTAGAGAAAGTGTTTGAGAGAAAGATGGTGGATCTTATCTTACCCCTAAATTTTCACTGTAGCTATTATTTATCTTCCTCACTCGCTCATTCTCTCTCTCTCTCTCTGTGATGTATGAAAAGTATTAACCAGAAAGATGTAGATTTAAAATATCTATACCTATACCAGTGTAGTCATTTTCTAAAGCAATGTTTTTCCTTATATAATGTGACTGGACCCTCTCATCAACTGGAGAGGAAGAATAACCATAGAAAAAATTGATGGTCACCTAGAAGTGTTTTCAATACATGACTATTTGTTAGAATCAACTGGAGAGTGTCCAGTTACTATATTTCACTATTCCCCAAACCATCCCCAAACCAGGCCCAGTAAGTCGGAATTTTGGGTTATGAGAAGCCCTGGGATTAGATTTATTATCATAATTTTTATTTCACCTGGTCATTCTGATTATAGCTACAGGCGTTACAAAATTGAAAATAATAAATTTTCCAAAAACAATCATATCACTTAAAAAAACAATAAATAAGGGAAATTTCTTTCTCCCAAATTCTAGTCCTTTAAACTGGAATTCATTCAGGAAATATTTATTTCTGCACAAAACCACCAGGTTACATAAAAACTTATCTGTTTCCTGATGAAATCTGAGAAGCATCCTAGTGAAGTGCTTGGAGGCTAGATTTATCAACTCAGTCATTGTCAATGTAGTCAGCATACTATAGATTATGAAAAAAGAAGGGATTTTCTACCTAGGATACTGACCCTATGACCAGGCAGGCCAAATGTATGTTTCATAGAATACCAAGAGGTCTAACCTACATATTTTAGGCTAAGTATTCAATGACTAAATAGGGTCAATAGACAAGTATTTTTCAAACTTGTCATATCCTAAATATCATCTAGTGCATTTATTAAAAACGAAGATTTATGAGCTTAGTAAGATATTACTAGACCTTGCAATTGAGACTGTAAAGAATATTCATAAAATCTGTATTTTAACAAATATTTCATAATTTTTATAAACAGGTAAGTTTAGCCAACATTCGAGCTAGATTTTTGACTTCATGTTGTCAGGGACATGAACTTTTTTCTTTACTTCTAAATTTATTTCCCACATTGTCTGGTACTGTTTGTGAGTGAATAATTTTTTTTAAGTGGTGTGAATCTCAGACTTTCAAAATTTTAGAACAGCCAAGTACAGTATCACAAAGCAATTTATGAAGGTCCAGATGATGAAGAAGAAACTTAAAAAATAGCAAATTTCATGCATGAAATTACTAAAGCTAGGATGTAGCAATGATAGTGGCACACCTCATGAGTTAACCTTGTAAAATTATTTTAGAGATTTGGAGGGGCCATTTCATACTGTGTAAAAAATTCATAGAGTAGTTTTATGTTTCTGTAATGACATATGTATCAAAATAAAAAAAAAGAAGGAAAAAGATAATTAAGAAAATAAGAAAGAGGAACAAAATGGGGCAATTAATTCAATCTCTTATGTAGCAAATTAATCTATTGGCTTAATTAATATGATTGTCCCACATTGCCTATGCAATGTGACTTTTTATCTATTTATCTATTTTTATAACTATCTTTCTCTCCCTATAGTCACAATAAAAAATACTAATATGAGATAAGCTTATCTATTAGCTAGGGGTCAAAGTTGAGCCAAAACATAGTTACATGGTAGATTATCTTCCTATGTCCTTTGATCTTTATATATTTTCACTTATATAACTAAACTGCATATTGAATTCAGTTAATTTGCATTGATAATAAAATATTTATGGCTATACTTTTTTCTCTGATCATAGTTTTAAAACTAAATCTCATATATTTTGATATTCTGTGATGCTTATGATTATTTTAATTATATTCTAATTATAATTTATATTAACTTTTTTGTTGTTGGGGAGTTTGGTGTTTTGATTTGCATTTTCAAGTTTGTTTTTTGATTTTGTTTTTTTAAGTTGCATTGGTTATATTGCATTGTAGTCATAGAATGTGATATGTAAGATTCCTAATGTTTTCTAGTTCATTACAATACAAATTTTTCTCAAAATATAATCAATTCTAATTGTCCATTGGGCAGGGTTTGAAAATGAACATATTCTCTGTTCAAGATACATACTTAAATACATTTGAAAATAAAATCTTCTATATTTGTTATATTTGTAAAGCCCTCTGTAGTTTTTTGGTGTCTTCAAGACCTATCCAAGTATAATTATATGTATAATTACCTTTTTCATTTTCAATGTAATATTACTAGTACAGCCACTTTTCTCTTTATCAAGTAATATTATTTTTGTGATACACAATCAAATATAAAGCATCTTGCCTTGCTTCGTGTTCTATTTGCTATTAATATTAAAACACTATTTTTGTTTTTGTTTATATTTTACTCATTGTTTTAATAGCTTGTTTTTATGCATTGCACAATGCATAAAACTATTGCATTTATTTGCTATTGCTTTTGCTTTCAGTTAATCTGAGATTGTTTGCCCTCTAATGCAGAGGTTTACATTTAAATATAAACCATTTACATTTATTATCAAACTAGAACATTTGGGATTAACTTTGTTATAATGTTTTATAGCAAAGTTGCTTTATGCTTTCAATTTGTCTTTATTATTACTTCAATTATTTATTCCCTAGGTTTTTGTTCTCTGGACTGAATCTAATTCTTAGGCAGATTTTTTTTTTTGCCTTATGAACTAGAAGTATCTAACTTTTATGGCATCACAATTTAATAAAATATTTAAAAGTTCTTTGCTGTACCACATAATTATATCTAAATTTCTTTTACTGTCAATGTTTAAACTGTATCTTGATTATCAATATCTTCTAAAGTAAAATTAGAAGTTGGTCATCTTTTAATTTCCTAAATTTCATGTTCTCCAAGTGCAATTGAAATAACCTGTTTTTTAATCAGAGGTTATTGTTTTTATAATATTTTCCTATGTGACAGAAATTTTTCTTATTTTACTTTTATGTCTATTGAGGATGTCCTTCACAAAGTGCTATTTCTTCTTATGATAGCTTTTTATTTTTTTCTTCCTAGCAAAGAGAGTAATAACATGCATTCTAGTCCTTTCCTCTTGATAGAAGTGAAATAATACTTTTCTGGAAGATGGATGCTTGTATCTAACTGATCTAGGGTGGAGTATATGCGTAATTTAGACAACATTTTATCCATTTTGATTCATTTAGAGAATAGAGAAAGACAGTTCATTCTCCCTTCTACCTGTTCTGGCCCCATATTCATTCTGTCATGTATTCCTCAAATGTGATTACTGAGGGTTTCTGTTGTTGTTTGTTATATGGTTTAATGAATTTAAGTGATTGCAAACATAATCTAGATTGGTAAAATAAGATAAGAAATTTGGAGATGGGATGGGGAATATTAGGCAAGAATGTATATATGGTTAGAATACAAAGGACTACAAGATTAATCAACAAAATTCAAGCATAGCTGATGCACTCTATTATTAAAAAATTATGTCAAAATCTAAAACTTTTAGCTGAATATGACTGGCTCCACATCACATATGTAATGAAATCTAAACTCACCTGGATGCCTTCTGACTCTGACTTGTGACTTCTGACTTTGACATTCTTTTATAGCCTTAAAACACACTGTTGTTATATCTGAACCCAGGCTCCAACCTAATTTGACTTCTCTCTTTGCTCCAAACTGACCTCATTTCTCACTGACTGCTTTTCCTGTTTTCTGACTAGAATGTCTTACTTCTTCCCCTCTAATAGTGCTCATTTGGAAAAGTCTAGCTAAAATACCAGGTTCTCATGGATGGTTTCTGTGAAAACGTTATTCAGAGGCAATCATATTCTCCTCTGATGATATATGTCCAAACTAATTATTAACAAACTTTAATTAAAACTTGTATAATTTGTACATCACATGCAATTGTAATAAATAATACAGAGAGTTTATACAAGGAACTGACATTGATACAATCCACTGATTTTATCGAGTTTCTGTTTGACTTGTGCTTGTTTGTGTATGTATGTGTATGCCATGAATTTAATTTTAGCCTTTCTTGCCTCTCATGATTTTACCACTTACATGTCATGTTTATCTCTCACGTACATTATGGAATCTGGGACCAAGAGTTACACTGTCCATTTTCTTTTCTTTATGCTTAACCAATTCTCTATTCAAGCACATTACTTATAAATAAGACGCATGCAATAAATAATATTAATTGATTGATAAGGTAATGGGCTGATTATTTCCCTTCATGGTTCTATGTGTTTAAGCATTTAAAAATAGAAATGACTAATACTTTTTTCCCAATAGTGATCTTCAGTTAGGCTGATCATAAATATCACCAAGAATACTTTCAGAACAACAAATGCCCATCTCCAAATGGAAATTCCTGATTTAATAGGTGTGGGGTGGTTGTGGGCAATTTTGGTTTCCTAGGTGTGTCTGATGAGAGTCTGGCTTTGGCAGTAAAGCTTTTAGCCATCTGGTTTTATACCAAACCCCTCCTTAGAGATACAGAAAACCAGAAGGCAAGCCCAACACACTCATTTCTAGGGTGTAGTGTAAGACAGGAAGGTGGCAAAAGAACTCAGTGACACATGATGTTATTAGAGTAATATGGACATTTTCTCAATAGTCTTTTGCTTATCCGTAGTATAACCACTAATCCTAAGAAGAGCACTCCATATCATCATTCAAAAGCTTGCATATTAATTTATGCTTGCCTTTTAATTTTCTGATTTACTCTATTCCCCTCTATTGCACAGGTGAAGAGAATATTATCTTTCTACAATCAAGGATTCTAAAATCCAACTTAAAAATTATGAAGTACAATTTATGTAAATGAACTCCCCGAATCTCAAGCCTAAACTCTGTATTGACTGTAAAGAATAAAGTACTGAAAAAAATTAATGGGCTGTTTATAGGAATAAAAATAAAAATATCATCAACATACAAAATTTGAGGGCTTTTTTGTCCTACAGTAGCTTTAATATCCATGACATGTTATACTTTACAAACATTGAATCATTTTGACATTATAAAAAAGAACTTATGCTGTTAAGTAAAAATGTAAAACAAAACAAATATTAAGAATTTGAAATATATTTTCTATATCATTAGTAGACATAGTGTATAACTAAATATACTGTTACATAAAACTACATATTTTATATATATAACTATTTAGATTATTCTATTACAATTGAGAAATATACACAATATCTGTTTTTGAGAAATAATTATCCTTATAGATAATAAATGACTTTGTAAGTTGAAAATATTCAAAATCCTAGGGAAAGACACTCCTAGATAAAAGTTGGTAAATCAGCTTTAGAAGATGACAGACTTAAGACATAGTCAATTATTAGCTGATGTTACCTAAATCAAATTTGACACATAATTATATGTATTTACATTATTCTAGCAATGCTAGAGCAAATAGCTGTAGAATATAAACACAAGAGTAATCTCTTTAAGTTATATTTTGTTATTCTATTTAATTTAAAAATTTAAAATCTTTTTTCAGTGTTAATTAGTCTCTAGGTTGGTATAAAAGAAAATGTTCTGGAGAGAAAAAGGGATACTTAATTTTAATAGCTTAGGAAGAGTAAAATCAAATCAGATGTTCGGTTCAATGAAATAATATTCTTTTGTGAATATGTAATATGATGTTATCTGCCTAAAAACAGTTAAAATACATTCATAATTATTGATATAGAATCAAAATGAATTAATAAAATCCACATAGCAATATCCAAAAAAATCTAGTCTAAGGAAAATATAATATTTACTATTTCATAAGAAATAACATTTGAAACTTTACAGAGATTGAAAAATATCAGAGAAAAGCACTGACATGATTATATTTCAGATGTGTATATGAAAGATAATTTATTAAACAGAAAATTAATAGTATGGGAATATATTTTCATAATTACTAAATTACTTTAATACATATACAACATTTATCTCATTATGTAAATGAGCAAAAACATACATAATAGAGATAGAATTGTAAATGGTAACTAACGGTTAACAATAAGATTACTATTGCCAGTAATTAAGGATATAAATATTAAACAGTTTTGAGATACTATCTTAAAACTACTAAATTTCCAAAACAACTAACAAAATATTAAAAGCCAGCAAACTACCCAGTTTGAGAAAATTGATTATTTATTGCTTGAATTGATATACCGAAAACCTTTTCAATGATCACATTCATTAACTAAGCATAACACTCTGTGGAGTTTATTCCAGAAAAACACATATTTTTTTTCAAGAGGCAAAAGATACTTACATGAATTTACTTCATTGATATAATGGAATGAAGAAAACACTGATGTTATAACTAAATAAATGTAGACAACCTAGCTATCCAAAAACAAATGAAAAACTAGATTATAGTGCTTTAATCTTGTGAAATAGTTGGCAACTATTAAAATTAAAATAACATCAATCATAAAACATAAAATATATATGAAATAATAAAAAGGCAGAAGACAAAATTGGACAATATGATTATAAAAATCTGTCTCATTTAACTACGTGTATATGTACAAAATACATTTTATGTTGATGGGCTTAAATTCTTACCTATTTTTCAAAATGTTCTTCTTCTTATTACATTTTTATAATCAAAGGGGAAAATTGCTAATTTCAGAAAACAAGCAAACAAAAAAACCCTTCTCAATAAAGTAGGTGTATAACCTAATTAAATTTGCTTACCATAAATAGAAAGCATACATTCTAATACAATTTAAAGGGAAAGATAACAAATGTTAACTTTATTTCTTGTCTGCATGACTTTATAGGTAATTTCTGTATACAATAAATTAATGTCATAAAAGACTGACTATTGTTGATTAAATACAATAAATGTCAAACAAAAGGGGAATAGTTAGCAAAAGAAATTATTATATATACAAAAATTATGCATGTATAATTTATACACACTCACTTAAATAGAAAATAAATCACTGAAGACCAAACTTTAATGTTCAGCATTTGCTCTGCAGTGGAAAAAGATTCAGAAAATATCTATTATGAAAGAAACTCCTTTTTAACAAATGTAGTTCTAGGTATTAGACTTTGAAATGATAGGAGAATCCTTTTTAATGAATGTGAAGTAATATTTCAAGGGAAAACTGTTCTCTAATAGAGAGTTACTATTCATAGAAACTAATTATAAAAGAGGATTTCACTAATTTTAAAGGTGTCTGACCAAGGTGAAAAATTAACAATGAATCATATTGCCATTGGCCTATCACCTGATGGTGTGTGAGTACTTTATCATGTGTACCTCAGGTAGAGTGCCCATGGAGTTCATCGACCCATCAACCACAGAACTGTTCAGCACAGGACTCCTAGATGTGTGCCTGAACAATGTAAAATCATTAGAAGATGTATTTTTAAATCCTAAATTTCAAAGAATGTCCTTTCACTAAGGTATTCATAATTCAGCATAGTGACAAGTAATTACTCTAAGTGATTAATTGACAGATAGACCTTAATTAGGTAATGCTGATTTTGTAATTTCATAATTTAAAGGAAATATAAAAGACCGGGTAATTAATATTTTATTGGATTTATTTCCTTGAGCTTAAAAATATAATGTGTTCTTTGCAAATATTTTCCTCATCTGTATAAAACACAAAGGTCTTTACCACATTAAGTTTTCCAGCATTTATCCAAATACTTCATGCAAAAATTGAATTGTCCTTGTATCTTCACAGTTTGGATGAAGCTTTCATGCATTCACTTGGTAATGCTTTGACAAAATATATTAGTGACTTAAATTGTGGATTGAAAAAATCAAGAAACGTATTTCAAAAACATCCTTCACTTTTGAACTGAGGAAATCTAATCTTCCATATTAGTATTTCAACTTGTTCAATCAAAGCATTGCATGTTTTTAAAAGGACTAAAAATAATCTAAAGGTTTTGTATATAAAAACAGAAAAAAACCTAAAATGGTATGTTTCAGTAATGCACAATAAGTTAGTGTATCATAAATGGGATTTCTTCAGGGAACATTCAACAGATACCACAAGACAATAATAGTGTTTTCTCCTTTGAAATTGAAAGTTGACAAGCCTTCTCACATGATATTTGATAAATGATATATATGCTTTAATATTGTTTTTTAGGCCACTGTATTTTTTCCTTAAATATAGTTCCTGTATGGCCAAAATTTTTGAGAAAAAAAAGATTCATCTTCTTTGAAGGAAGAATAATATCTAAAATCTCTGATATTTGCATGAGAAGACTGACGGATTTTTATTTGCCAGGGATTTCTCCGTGTGTGTATTCATGCGCATGTGCATATTTTCTAACAAAGAAGAAAAAAATTTCAATTACAATACTTGGAAGCATCTGTTATTTTTAGCATGTATATATGTATGCATTTCATTTTCTGCTGAAAGAAAATAGTAGACTAGGATAGCCAAAAGAAGATTCATTTATAGGATCTACCAAGACTACTTGCTACAGCAGTTTACTACCACAGGTTGACTAACTTGTTGTGCATATATTATACTTATTTAATTTACATTTAAGAGTGCTTTCCAAATTAGCTCTCAAGATAGAAGGTTCTTTTACTGATGTCTTTCTTCATAGCTCTTTGCAATCTCTAAAACTCATTCTGTCTTCTTATATTCTGTTGGAAAGATTATTTCCAATATACCTCCTGGGAAATATTCTCTTTGAAACTAGCAAAACTTAATGAAAAATATATACATATTCATTAAAAGGAAGATACTGAAAAAAATATTGCTAGTTTATAATCACTCTGATCAGAAGAATTATTTTGAACATGAAAGAAATCATCAACTGTAAATAATCCAGAGATTAAAGATCTGAGAGGGAGAAAAAGAAATGTGGGCTAGAGGGCGGACACTGCCTCCCTGTGTGGGCTGGATGCAGGGCTATCAGAAACACAGGCTGAGAAAGGAAAATGAAATCAGCAAGGTTGTGCCAGCCATGAGGCTTCCTTCAGAAGACCGGAAGCACAGAAGAAAAGTGGCATTAACCATTAGAAGTAGTGAGAAAAGTCATGATTTTTTGTTAGCTACTTTTTCCCTTCAATGACCATACTAATGTTTAGAAGCTTTTCTGTAATTCTGGGTGACTTTTTAATGAAAAAAAAATGAATACATTGTTTTGGAAATTTACTTTTCTTCAATCAAACTCATTCACTCTGATTAAATAATGAAGATCCCACTTGAATGAATTTCTGGTCAGGCAAATTATATATGCACTTTTCAGATTGTCAAAGAGATCATTTGGAACAATTGTGTCATTTTAGGGTTTACATTTAGCAACTATCTCTACTGTTAATTAATGGCATGCATTTAAAAAGTGATCATATTTTATAAAATTGAACATTACACACGTTTCTCTACATGGTATTCTTTTGGATACATATATATAGAGAGAGAGCGCAATAGAGAGAGAGAGAAATATATATATATATATTTTTCTGTAGCAGAGTTTTATCAAAAAGCACAGATGTAATTGTTTAAACATTTTTCTATTTTGAGAAGTACTGTCCTGTCAACTAGGGATATATTTATTTTATAGACATAAATGAAAATATTTGAGGTTGGAAATATTATAATAAACTTGTATGTCACTAAGTTTTTAGGAGCTTAGAAATACACACTTACAAAAATAAAGTGATTGACACATTTCAAGATAATAGAAATTAGAAATAACAAAAAGTTTTTTTCCACTTGTATGTTGACAATGTTTAACACAATGTCTATGATGAACAGGAAGGTAAGTTTCAGGACAGCAGTAGGAATACATTATTTTGAAAAAGTTCAACTACTTTTATCTGTTTTATTGCAAATTAAAATATTAAGAATCTATAAATTAAAAATATGAATTTTGGTAGCAAAGTTAAATAGATTTAGAAGAATCAAGTTAGTGTTAGAAATTTTATATTAAAATAGATAATAGATAGATACATAGACATATAGATATACATTTATACATAACTTCCAAAACAAAGTAGGTGTATTCATAAAGCATCACCATACAAATGGTTTGATATTGTGGGCAAATGTCCACCTCGTTTAGTGGCGACAGGCTTATATAGTTCTGAACCATTTCCAGCTATCCATTGACCTCTGTGCTGAAATGAAAATAACATCGTTTTTGAAGTAAGAAAAAACAATTTCAGTTCTAACTTTGCTATTTATTAGTAGCCTGACATTGGGAAACTTAGAGAAACAACCTGAGCCTGAGCCTCAGATTGCTCATACAGTCAAAAACTAAGGATAAGAATACATATTCGCAAAGTTATGTGAGCATTAAACAGAGCAGTACATTAAATCACAGTGATACTACACGTTCAACCAAGTAATGTTTTCTTTTTATTTCCAAGATTCAGAAAGAATTTTGAGTACTAAGGTATAGGGATGAACTAATCCGGGAACCATCCAGTTGAAATGCAGTAGGTTTCCCTAAGTTCACTGGATTTTGGTGCTTTTTTGGCCTAGAAAACAATGCATGCTACATATGCAAAAGTTACGCTTCAAATCACAACTTTGTCTATTTCCACAGGTTATAAATTGACCCAAGCACTGCACAGTGTAGGAATTAATAATACTCACACTCACTGATAATGAGTAATGACAGTGTGGAAAATGACTCATGACTTGGGGGTATTCTTTATTTTCTCCTGTATATAATTTCTTATTGTTTTATGATGCTTTGTCTTTGAACATTGACCACAAGCAAATGTTGCAGCCATGGCAAATAAATAAATAAATAAATCGATGTTTGAGATTTAGTTAGTACATTTAGTCTACTGTGATTGTCATTGAAGAAATTTTTAACCCTCAGGAAACATTAAAACTGTAATTAAGGGGGACCATTTTGCAATTTCATCCCTCCAATCTTGATAACTTTAAATCCTAACAAAAGAGGTATACTCAGTGGAATGGGCCAAATAATAACAGGTGCAAATTCTATTTGCATCTGAGTATCCAGCATCAAGATTGTGACTAAGGCTCTATGAAAATCAGTAAGAAAAGCTGGACTTTAAAACTTACATTTTGTGAAAGATAAATATATATAAACAATATGTCATAACACCTTTCAAATAGCTTGTTATTTTGTAATATATTTGGGAATTGATATAAAATTAATTGTTTGCTTTAAAAGATGGGAGATTGGAAAGCAACTTTGTTTTATAAAGAAAGCAGGTTTATAAGAAAGACACAAATGCCATGGCTGGCTTGTTTTGATTTTTCAAGCTGTGCTTATTTTCACTTTCATAACATCAGTGTAACATTTTACTTATATAGAGCACTTTAAAGTGAAATTTATTAATATATCAAATATAGTAATAAAGCTATACCTTACGAATAAATTTTGTCCCCATTCTCTTTGAATACTTTCTCTATATTTGTTGTTCAATTATTTATCTGAAACACAGACATTGTTTTATATTTTACTAGATCTAATATTACATTTTGGAAATTATCTGTCCTCTTTCAGCAAATATATTCCAGTCAGAAAATAAAATTATCAAAAATGTTATTGTCACAGTATATTTTGTAACCAGAATATTTAACTGTCTTTATTAATTACTTTGTTACTGTTATTTAAAATAGCATAGAATAGAAACTCACAATAAAATGACACTTTTCATTTGTAATTAAATTTATTATTGAAATAAAAAAACTTTTCTATAGTATTTTAATGAATTGTGCTATTTTATGGGAGATTTATTTATTTGATAAAAGGAAGTCATGTAGTGATATTTTATAGAGTAATTGAGTTGAGAAATTGTGGCATTTTCTCTCAAGAATAACTTTAGGGGGCACTGTGCTGCCAGTAGAGTTCTTTCTGGACAAGTCAGATTATCTTGGTGGTTTTTTTTTTTTTTTCCTTGCATGTGAAAATATCTAAGCAAATACGACAGAAGAATCATGTCAAAAGTATTAAACATTCTTTAATTTGTATTTTTCACTAGGACATTGCCTGAAAGAACAATTTTAAAAGTTGTTGAAAGAGCATGTTTCCAGAAAAACAGTTGTTTTTCAATAGTAACTTGGAGATGAAGGTTATTATCTACAGTTTGACTGGTAGTTAGGAAACAAATCATCCAGCAAACAACATATGTAGGAAAAAGCATCTTACCTGGGAGCAAAAGGGGTGTGGGGAGAACATTTACAATAATAATTCACTGCACTGCAACTGAAAAAAAATTCATGTTGGTTGTCTGTGATAAAAGAGCGGATAGCCAGAACCAAAAGTCACAATGTAAAGAATTCCTTATTAATTGTAGTGAACAGGAAGACAAGTAGGAAAAAGAAAAACAACAATGGTAACAACAACAAAAATAAAGCATACCAGCACACGTACCCATGTGGTGTTGCCAATGGCTTACCTCTGTAAACTGCCCCCCCCGCCGCCCCTGCCCAACTCTATCAATCATCTCTGTCATTCGTATTACATTCTAAAGAAGATCTTTTGTCATCTGGAGAAATCAAAGCAACAGCTTTCAAGAGACAAGGAAGCTATTGTTAGAAATCCTTCCTTTTTCTTGCATCTTTTTCAAATTGACTGATTATAAAAAATTAACTCGATTGCTTCTAATAGAGCTACCTGGAAGCTTTCTGTAGTTTATTTCCAAATTATACAGTTTCAGCTAAAAATTACATATAGATTTGGAAGTTATGAATTTATTTTAGGACCAATTACAATGTTTTCCTTCCTATTAGAAATATATAACTAATATTTCCCCTTCTTACCTTTTCAGCTGATATTTGAGGCTAAGGCTCATAACAAATGTATGGATTTCATAAAAAGGAGGCCAAATTGACTGACTCAGAAAAAAAGTTACGTGTCTTTTTTGTATATGACTTAATTCTCTAGAAAATATATGCTTATATATTATGTGAAAAGAAAAAAATAGTTTTGAAGAAATCACACATATTGAAAAGAGGCATGTTAGAGAAAAATGATATATTTTTTAAACATTGATTTTTGGGAAGCAGATAAACATGTTATAGGTAAAGAAGAGTTTTGTATGAGTAATTCTATTGACAAGACTTTGCATACTTTGAATTCTAGTATATTTCAATTGATAGCTTATTGGATTCTGGTCCTCTTTTAAAGCCTGTAACTTTTATGATGATGAAATAATACAAAGACTATAAGTAGGCAAATAATGCACATTTAATAAACACTTTGCTACTATATATATATATACACATGACACACACATGCATATTTTCATATGTATAAGGACAAATATCTAGCAGTATTTTTCAAAAAATAAAAATATATAAGTTGGGACTTTTTTGCTAGATAAAAGACATTTTGAACAAATTAAAGATTCAGGTCAATTTGCGCTAATTTCTTTCATTAAGTACTAAAAAGTATATATAAATGCCCAAAAAGTATATGTAATTGAACTTATTTTAAAAAGTATTTAATTTACTCTAACCCCACATTTGCAGAATCATTGATGTTTCAAGTGGATTACTTTCTCTTTTAAATTCTGTATTAGTATATTTATTAGGAATAGTTTGCTTCCATGTAGCAACTCGAGAGTATGTTATGACAACAAGTGGTATTGTTTTTTAATGTCAAAGGTGTTCAGGGTTACATGAACTGTAATGTAATTATTCTCTTGCTGTGTTTGTAGGCATTCCAATGCTTGTAGGGCTTAAATCAGTGGGAAGAATTAAGAAGAGTAGAAGAAAGAATATCAGATAATCCCAGATTTTATATCTTTATCAGTGTTCACTGAAAGAATTTTAAGAGATTAGCAACAGGCTAAGTGGATTTCTTACTTCCTCCTGTGAAATTTAATCATGTTCTTTATCTCCTATTTATGGCTTAAAAAAATTCAACAATATTTATAATGGAATTTTCTAAAATTCTATTGTCATTTATCTTCCATATCTGTTGGTAATTCATAGAAAATTCTTTAATATGTCCTTTTTTCTTAAAATTTCTTAAATGAATTTGGTTAGGCAAATGCCGTTTCTATTGCCATATGGATTTTGTGGTACTGAATTGAAATTATTAATATTAAAAAATTACAATCACAATTCTAATTCTGATTTACACATTATTCAGTTAATTTATTAATAATGCCAGACACTTTTACATCAAAATACTACCAAGGAGTTTCTACATCAGAAAGTACATGTATATACTCTTGGGTATAGTTTTGTTTTGCAGTAAAAGATACATGGTATCATCCATTTGAAATATATGTTTGAGACCCCAGATTTTAAATGTAATCTTTTTTTCCCTGTGTTAAGGTTTACATTTTTACAAATCTAGAGAACATGTTCTGTAAGATGTTAATATATTTTTTAAAAATTTAAACTGTAAAGCATATTTATATGTTTACATATAATTTTTTTAGGGATGTTGATTTCAGTTTGTCATTTATTTACTTACATCTGTTTATTAAAATCTCTTATTTTTCAAGGTCTAGATTTTCTTTTGGCAATCACATGTTAAGTTAATGAAAAAATTGATTTGTCAAGTGTTAATAATATACACATATACATGAATGCATATATTGGTAAATGGAGATACATGAATCACTTTGATTTAATATTTTGCATCCCTGACTAAGGAAAATATTCAAAATGAACAATTTTTTATGAAGAAACAAAAACTCTAAATCTTACTCAAAGAGATAACTGACAACATTTTTCTCTTCTATATTTATTAAGAGCACTCCTAAAAATATTCGTAGATTTGTTGCAATCCAGAAACATTTTAAGACTGAAATAGAATGGTTATTTGTGGACATAGAAGGATATTTTTAATATAGGAAAAACAGTCTTCCTTACTAAGAATATTTGTAGAAGAGTCCATTTGGACTAAATTTTGACAGGTTTTATGTATTTTTTCTTGAATTGTATACACAAGAGTAATAAAAAACAACCAAAATCTTCTCAGGGATAATACATTTATGTTTTATAAATACCCTAATTTTTAGTCCTCATTGATGTCATGTAAGGTCTTGCTATTCAGAGTATTTTCTGGTACCAGCATCATCAGAGCCACCTGGAATCTTGCTAGAAATACATAATGCTAGGTCTTACTGCAGACCCACTTAATCAGAATATTTGTTTTAATAAATTCCTAGGTGATCTCTATGATATCATTTTTTAGATGCACTGATAAGGTAAAAAAACCTTGAAGTAAAATTTAAAAGCAGTTACCAGAAAAGGCCAGGATAGAATTAAGGAATCTAGCAAAATATTGCCAACCTGTACAAGGGTTTTTTTCTCTTGGGTTATCTGGCTCTATTTATGCTCAATTCTATTAATGCAGTAAATATGCTCTTTTATTCTTGGTTTTTTTTTTCATTTATCTCCAGAATCACCAACCTCTGTTACAATGAATAAATATCAAATTCTCAGTAAGAAGTCATCAAATATTGAAGGGTGTTTAAGGAAGGGAAATATCAATGGCTGCTTGGTTGATGGCTTCTTTAAAGAGAACTAAATGGAGTCACTTTTTTCCAGCAATGCCTGTCTCTTGCTTGGCCACCTATAGCATGAAAGTTAATGAGTACATTATTTGAGTTTTTCCAGTTTCTTAATTGTTGTGTTTCATCAGAAGGAAAACTGTGATTTCTTTTTCGTGGCTTGTGCTCCTTCATGGGAAAATTAAAAAGTATTATAAAAACCTAAAAGCAAATCAAAACAAAACAAAACAAAGTTTGAGTTATTTCACTTTTATAAAAGGAACCTAATGATGGGAAATGGAAAACTTAAAAATATTTTTTTCTTCACCAAAATTTATATGAAGAAATATATGAATAAACACATAAATATAATTCTTAGAACTTATATTTTATATGTTATCTTTTTTTTTTCCTTGAGAGATATGAATAACTCACTCTGGCCTGTAATATGTAATATTGAGTGTATTAAATATAACATGATTATAACACTTATATTGATATGAGTTTAGGAATGCATTTTGAATTGTTTAATGATATTATTACTTTAGCTCTATTTGAAAATACTAAAATATTTTTTAAACATTCAAACTTTATGATTAATGGTCTTTATATTTTAACATAAGATATTTATTCTAAATCAGCTGCTGGTAGACATTATTTTTAAAAGGGCCCGATGGTAAATATGTAGGGTTTGGTAGCCATACAGTCTCAATCATTCAACGCTGCCTTTATAGCACAAAAGAAGCCACAGATAATATGTACATGAATATGTTCAAATAAAACTTTATTTGCCAAAACAGGAAGCTTACTGGATTGGGCTCATGGTCCTTAGTTTTTCAGCCCTTTTTCAGACTAATTTTTATTTACAGATAAATTTTAAAAATAAATTATTTTAAAATCTAAATTAGTTCCTTCCTGAGTAACACAAGCTTAAATACACATAAATATATATTTATCCAACTTCCAGGAAGAAAATGCTCATTTGGTCTGGTTTGTCCAGACTGGCACCTAAAACTAGGTCATTCCCAAGTCTCCTGTATCTTGGATTGTGCAATTCTGACTTAAGTATCCCATGAGTTAAAATAATACAATACAACAGCAAAATAATGCAATGTTTATAACCCTTATTTCCATGGGCAATTTCATTTTATTTGATTCAATGAGAAGAGGATTTGAATGTTGCTTAGCTTGACATGTACACTTATACCAATTACTTCCCCCCAAAATATTTAAAGAGGCTTCTTATATACCTCTGAATTACTGCTTCTAGCCTAATTTGTTTCTTTCCTCTGAGCAATTTATAAAATATAAACCATTTTTGCCTTTTTCAAACTAGTTTTTCTTGTACACATATTAGGTATTTGTTGATTGTAACCTGGATTATATAGTTTACAAAGTGTTTGCTGTTATCATTGGTATATTTAACAGATTACACATCCTCTGAGATACACCCAAATTTTTTAAATGAGCATTTTAGTGTATCTTATTTATTTCCAGAAAGATTCTTCAAGCTCTATTAGAGGAAAGGGCTTTGTTTCAATATAAATCATATTTGTGTGCTATAATAATAACATAATGGTAATAATAATGTTATTTGAATTTAAATCAAACAAGTCAATTGTAATTAAAGTTTATTTGTTTAACTGATTAGTTTGGCCTAATGTCTAATTTTAATTCTGCTATTTATAATTAATAGGTAGGAGTTTCAAAGAAAGACAGGGTTACTGATATGAATAAATGATTCTTATATTATTTTTCTATGCAGACTGATGTAAATTAATACTGAACCTAAAATTTTACAGAAATGTAAATCACTAGCTACCATTTATGTGGTGATTCCTATTAAAGTCCTATTCTGTACAGAATGAATGGTAAAATGGTAATGCACTGAAGTGTGCTCAGTCCCCAAATGTAACGCAGATACTGGGTTACAACCAAAAATTACTATTAAGACACAATGACTTCCACAAATAAAAACAGATAAGAGGGGAGGAAATGTTGCCAGAATTGGTTACATTGTATTAATCCACTTGAATCTCCTACATTTAAAAAGAATTTCTATGTCTTTAGGAAGCCTTTAACAACATTTCTGGCTTCGTTGGGACTCCCAAAGAGCTATGTGGTAGCAATAAAAAGCTCTTTACCACAGGGATTCCTACAATTAAGAAAAGCAGAGATTGTACACGTTTGCTAGTTTTGAAATATTAGCTTGCCTCCTACTTAAATCCAAACAAAAGCACACTATGGCTCTAGGTCAGCCCGATACAGACAAGACCCGAGCTCTGATTTGCCCCATACAAGGAACTATAATGGAGTGGAAACACCAGCTACTTAATATATGAGTTAAAATTACCCGTGACTGAAAAGAGCACATCAATCAAAAGTTTTGGCATGTAATGAGCCAAACAAACCAGTGTGGTGAGCTTGAAGGCAGGAAAAGCCTCTATTCTGTATTCAAAAGTTTTCAAATTACCATGACATCCCTTTGCATACACCACCCGACTTCCAGCAGGTGGATTTTCGAGGCATTGTGCTTGGAACACAAAGATGGATCAACTAAGAGCATTTGAGATAGTTTCCTGTTTTGTGTTCAGAAAACCAGGTCTGCATAAAGCCTCCCAGATTCTTAGCATTTTTTAGGTGTTGGGCAAGGGATAAATATACATGACTGAGAACAGAAAATTAAACAGTGATGGAACAGAAACAGCTATAGTTGCTGATTTATGTTTTATGTAAAAATTGCACATCCATTCTGACCATCTCAGCATAAATGTAACTTGTTAATTTAGGTAATTCCGCTTCAAAGTGCTACTATGTCTTGTTGTCTTTATCAATTTCAATTAATTTCTAAATATCTTGAAAAATTAAGGGAGCCTTTCTTAATAATTATATGTTTAAGCAGCAATTTTGTGCCAGCATGTCTAGAAAGACTGTACAGTACAAAGTAATTGTAGTATACATCTCATTTCTCACTCCTGATTTCAGTTATTATTCTGAACATATTATGCCCATAGCTCTGCATAATCACTTCCAACTACAGTTGCTTTGAGAAGCAACTACAGAAAACCCAGAAGTAGAATTTTATTCAATAAGTATGAATGTGCAGAAATATTACTAGATAATTCTATCAGTTTTCTAGTTTTATTTAACCACAGCATAGTGCAAAGAAGTGTGGCATTTTATTTTCTTCAAATATTGTATCCATTGTTAATTTTATTAACTAATCATTCAAAATAACTCAGTTTTAAATTATTATTAAGATATTTTAGAAAACATAACTTCCAAACTGTTATAATCACAGAGTAATAAAGAGAGTCATGTCTGTCTAACTACAAAGAAAACTAAGAATCTTCTAGGTGCAAAATACATGATAAAATGTTTTTGTTAGAGGGTCAGAGAGTAAATGAACTTTGTTAATTCAGTGGCGAATGGAAATTGTTAACTTAACTACAAAGCTGGCTGGTAAATGAAGAGTGTAGTTCAATAAGTCTACGGTTATACCACCCTGAATGTGCCTGATCTCATCTAAATGGACCTTTGACAGAAAAAAAGAAAAAAACACTATGTTTCTGGAATTACTACCCACTAATTTGACTAGTTGAGATGACTTCAGGAAAGCATATAAATGACTTCAGCTATCAATGTTTCAGACTTGGAATGATAACTTCCTCCTGTAGCATGCCTCTTTTTTTATTTTTTCTCTTGTTCTTAAATAATTGTGTGTTATAATTATTTAAAAATATATATGCCTAAGAGATCCAGGAGATGTATAACTTCTGTTAATAAGAGTGTCAGGAACAGTTTTTAATGAGACATTTAAAGTGCTTTAGTTATATTCACTATGTAACCACTCTACTATGCCATTTCATATTATACAGTGATAGAATAATCTTAAAACTATAAGCATTCAGAGAAGCATAATACAAAGTTTACAAAGTATTTTGTACAATAGTTTCTGTATTCCCAACAATATGTCGTTATGCTAACAATATGAAATTTATGATTTGACTTTAGCATTTGCATAAGACATAGTTATAATACAAAACACATTTTTTACTATGATATGAAAGTTAATTACCAGAAAGCAAAAAAAATAAATAACATACATGAGAATTGTTGAGAAGTGCAATTAAAGAAGCTGAAGTTTCAAAATCAAAAGTTCTCACCTGCTGAGTCGAGAGAGGAAATAGAGGTTAAAGGATATGGCTTCTAGTCTTTGTTCTGCCTTCAGTTTATTTTCAAATGACGATCGAAAAAGTAAAAACATTTAAACTTGGAGAAGATATTTTGAAATGCGGAGTGACAATGGATTAGTATAATGAATACATAAAGCATTTGTAAAATCTGTACAAAAAATTTAAGGCAATAAAATGGTCAAAAGACATGAATGAGTATACCATCAAAGAAAAACATACAAAACATAAATAAGTACATATGAAGAGAAATTTAATCTCACTAATAAGCAAAGCAACTTAAACCAAGACCACCATTTTATTCCATTTTATGGTCAATTGGTTGGAGAAAATAAGTTTGACGATTGCATGTGGTGCGGAGGGTATATATTCACAAGCTCTCATTTATTTGTGGTAATGCTAACTGGTACACTTTGGAAAATATTTTAAAATTATATTGCAAAACTAAATATTTGCATAACTTATGGCGTAGCAATAAAGCCCAGAAGAATACATCTAAGACAAACTTTGGCACATATGTACTACAAAATAATACCAAAAAAGTGTCTATAGCTCATCATTCATTATAGCAAAGCACGGAGAACAAAATTTTCACTAGCAAAATTCATGAATACATGTTGATGTATTGAGCAAAGAGAATATTATACAACAATGAAAATGAGCCACAATGAAACCAATAACATGGATGAAACTTAGGAAAATATTGAATGAAAAAAAGTGAGTTTAAGGAGTTAACATGTAGTAGAAAAAAACTAATATGTTATTTAGTAACAAAACTAAAAAGAAAACACAAAGGAAATAAGAAAATGCAAGAGAATTTTAAAAATAAATATCACCACTTTGGGAAACAATATAGGTAGGGAACATATGAGGAGAGGTAAGTTACTGGTAATAGTCTACTGTTCCAGTTAAATAAACACATAAAATAGAAGATGAGCTTGCAATGACAACTGATAACAATGAGTATGAACCAATAATTATGATCAATCAATTCTGCCAACTTTAGATCCTTAGTAAGAAAAATTAGCAATGGCTGCATATATTAGTCAGCTCAGTCTGTTATAAGAAAATACCACCAGCTGGGTAGCTTAAACAAGTGATATTTATTTTCTGGCAATTTTGGAGGCTAGAACTTGACAGTCAAGGTTCTGGTAAGTTCAGTTTTTGGTGAACTCTTTCTTTCAGCTTACAGATTACTGCTTTCTTGCCTTCTTCATGTATCCTCTTTATGTGCTCATGAAGAAAGAGAGCTCTCTGATGTCTCTTCCACTTTTTATAAGGACACGAATTCTACTGGAGTAGAGCCACATCCTTATGACCTTATTCAACTTTAATTGCCTCTTTAAAAACCTTATTTCCAAATATAGTCACATTGGCATTTATGGGCTTCAACATATGAATTATGGGGGGACAAAATTTAGTCCACAGGACTATATAATGGTGACAATATGATACTCAAATTTATTTGTATACATCTAACAATTTAAGAGATAAAACATTCTGTATAACCTTTTAAATTTATATTACATATTAATATAAATATTTTTACAATAAAAGTTAAATATTTTACATATTAATATAAATATTTTTACAATAAAAAGTAAAATATTTTACGTATTTTGTAATTATTTCTAAAATAAAATAAGTAGTTAAGTTTTTCTCATTTTCTAAGTATATTGCCCAATGTGCAGGACAGAAAGAATGAAGACGTGGCAATATCAGCAAGTGATTTGATATTTTTAAAACTAAAGATATTAAAAATTTATAATTCAATAAATGTTACTTCCATCTGAGTTACTGTATTTAAATAATGCATTTCTTCAAGAAAGGGTAAATAATTTTTATAATGGTAATTGTGTTTAAAAAATAGGGAAACGTTAACTAGAGCAAAGCCTTATAAATAAGAATATAACTATGCAGAAAATCTTCCTTTGAAGTAAAAATATACATATAAATATTAAACTAAAATTTTATTTTGACTTCATTATTAAATTTGTTTTCCTAGGCAACTAATTTCAGGGAAATGGTTGAAAGACAATGTCTTCATTTTGTTTAAAACAAGACTTCATGCTTTGTAGATACAACTCACATATGAAACTAGTCACTTTACCATAAAAATAGTCATTCTATAAAGTCCTTCATCTATGGCAAGGAATAAAATAAAGAACTAATGTTTCTACTTATATTTGAATTTATTTACTTTGTAGTATTGGAAATTTCTGAACAAAAGGTGAAATTGTATTTTCCTCCAATTTCACAGATTTTCAACCTCGATGCTTTTACAATCATACACACTTAATGGAATAAAATTATAACACTTAAATATTACAAAATTAAGCCACTATGTCTATTTTTTAAAGTTTATTTAGCATCAACATAAGCTGTTTAGAAAATCTGAATAGGATATTTTTGCCTTCATTCTTATTTTCTTCTTTAACTCCCTAGAGGTACCTTGGCTAGGATGCATAGTTACGTATTTCTACAAACAAGGAAGCACATATAATTATCTATAAAATTTACAGCTCATCAATCCAGCTATTTTTCTGTTGTTTTCCTTTTCACTGCACCTTTGAAAGCTTAACTGATCACATAAGAATACTTGGCTATTCTTACAACGTTTTGAATTTGGGTCATGGCTCCGGACTTCACTCTGAGTGTTTTTCTGCTATGCCTGTTATAACATTAGTTATGCAAATATGGACAGCAAAAACAAAGGTTTTCTATTTAGAGAGTTGTATCGTAGAATCCTTTCCCATATTTACTTGGTACACCCATTCTCACGGAAGTCTCAGTGAGGTCAATGAAAATTCTGAACATGTGAAGTTTATGCTGGGCTGCTCTAGATTGGCATCCACACAGTCTGCTCAAGGGCTGGTAGGAGCAGCAATAAAAACTCATTAGTGATGGAGTTCCAGTCCAGAGCACGACAAGACCTGGGCTGCATGTTGTACAGTACCAATATTTGCATCTATGAGACTTCCAAAATTGGGGGAGGTGAGTGCAAAGGGTGGCAATAACTGAATTAATAATCAAGACTGAAAGAATTCACATTCATACAATATGTTTGTAAAGTGGGAGTCTGATTGAGAATAGCTTTGAAATTTAATTAACAAAAGTAATCAGGAAACATTACCTACCATTTTCTTGGCTGTTTCACAAATTTTGGTACGATCAAGTTCTGTGAACAAGCTGATTGCCAATAATTTCATTCTAACACTCTAAGGTCGAACCTAAGGTTTTCAGAAGCATAGGAGTCTACGTAGTGGCTGTGTTATGTACATACTTCCATGATGAAATCCTTATGAGTTTTTTTCACTGTTCTGTGACTTAGTCATCTAATTCAACAGTAATGACACTTGCCAAGCGTGACTTCCTCTCACTTGAAGGCACCTGGAGACCCAGGTGTGCTTCTGCAACAGAACTGTGAGAACTGGTTACTTCTTAATTTGACCAGGTTCAACTTCAAATTAAAACGTAGGCAAAATTTGTTATTAGTGCTCTACCACTCTCCTTTTTTTCTGGTAGTTCACATCTCCTAGCATTTAATATGCATTTTTTTTCTGTCTCAGATAATTGTTAAATAAGTCACACTAAAGAAAACCCTTTCTAGATGTAATGAAGCTATGGGCTCAAGATTCAAAGAAAGAGATGTGTATTCCAAACATGTCAGAAAGTGAGTGAGGTAGCCACCCTTCAGATTACCCCACGTGGAGAGATGATTCTGCTTTGAAATAAGGTAGACTCCTTTGTAAGAATGATATGAGCCCTCTAAGCCGGCCTCTCACCAAACTAAGGAATCCTTTCAGTGACCATCTGGACAGTTGTCCTGCCACAAACTCATTGATTCATAAACCAAGTAGTTTTACTAATTGAGTGCTCTAACCAGAGCTTTCATTTTTATATTGAACTGAAATTTATTTATCATTGTTTTCTATTTTTCTATGTTGCCATGTTTGAGTCATAGAATATGCTTATTCCTGTTTTCCTTAGTAGAATGGATTTATTCATTTATTTGAAGAAATAAATCATAATAAAGCATGGTTTTCTGAGACTAAGCAAACATAAAGGAAATGTACCTGCACTTGCATTTTATTAATGTTAGGGGACAAAACTGTAAGAATGATATTTAAAAATTAATCATACTTAAACCTGAATATTAGCCTGACAAACATAAGACACTGTTCAGAAATTGTCAGAATTTTTTTAACCAAATGAAATAATGACAATAATTTCAAAAATAACTCCCAAATCAAATAATTATGCATCTTGTTCTAAATATATTACATCTATTAATCCATTTAGTCTTCACAAAATACCCTGTGAGTTAGGTGTTATTATTATCTCCTTTTTTTTTTTTTTTTTACAAATGAGGAAAATGAGGCCCAGAACTGTTAAAAAGCTTGCCCAAGGTGCAAAGTAGAGAATTAAGATTTATTAAATTATTTAAAGTTAAAATTGTATTTTAAAATACAACAAACAGCCTGAATATGAAAGGTCAATGACAGTAACAGTTAATCATTCCTTCATACTTTTTTTTTGTTATTTACAGATACTACCATGTACAGCAGGCATAAGTTAAATAAAAAGCCATTATGGTGAAAAAGGAAAGTATATTTTCATCAAAGAAAAAGGTTGAAAAGAGAGTAAAGAATTTAAGTAAAATGTTTTGTGTAGTTTTAGAAAATGCTTCTACTAATTGCTATCCAGAAGGCATCTATTAAAATTGAATAAAAGCAAAGATGCAACAAACAACTTGGGTGTCTAATTCTGATTAGACTAATGTTCAGGTTTAAGCATGGTTGATTTTTAAATATCATTCTTACCTATACAGTTTGGGCCCCTAATTATAACACTCAAGCAAATGATAAATCCATGTACACTTCCTTCATGTTTGCCTATTCCCATAAACATTTGAATAGATAGTAAAAGCAAAAGGTTAAAAAGACTTTGTAACCTAAATATATTAATCTTTCATATACTTCTGAGAACAATAAAGCAGGATTTTAAAAAGATGTATTATGTGTAAGGTTGAATTTTTTAATTATTCTTTGAAAATATTTATAATCAAGGTATTAATATAAGCATGCTATTTTCTACTTATGAGATTATTTTAGAAATTGACAATTTTTAACTTACCATCAATGAGTATTGACTTTTCACATAGTGAAGATAAGTTGCACTAATTTATTCCTAATCTTCTCTAGTATCAGCAATAAGGAAGAATAAACATGCCAGTGCAGGATAACAGCCAGAATAAATGGGTGAAAATAAACCTGGAAAAATTAATGTGTTGGCCTTGGCTTCAGCATTGTCACACTTTGATTTGTTAAAATATGGTTGTAAAATATAAATAGTTTATATGAATATATCACATATATTCACTGTTCACACTTTTATTTATTTATTATTTCAAAGAATAGTTACTGAGCCTTACCACATGCATAGCAGGTATCATTTACTGATAGTACAAACAAATTTTGCACATGATGCTGCTTTCTGGGTTGACAGCATTAACTGGAACCTGGCCTTTGCCCTTAGGAAGATTACAATTAACTAGAAAATAGAATAATATAAAAATATATGCAGAAAAGTCATAGTATATGGACTAGAGGCTAGACTATTGTATAGGCAGAATGCTATAATTCTGTGATAGTAGAGAAACACTTCACCAAGGAAATACCTTTTGAATTGATCTTAAAAAATAAATGAATATATTGAGTGGAGAAGTTAGAAAATGACATTCTATTGAGTGGAGGTATCCTGTGCATGGAAAGACAAAAGGGCATGAGAAGTACCTGGAAAGGTACATGCTGCAAATACACAGGTAGTATGGGAGGAGTTGTCTCAGTGAACAGTGAACTTGGCGAATAATCCTATTACTTATGACATCAAATCTATTGTTTTTAAAATGCACCATTATTTACTACTAAGAAAGAAAAAAAACTGTCAATTAAACTATAACACAATGTTCCTTATCATTTGGCACATTGGCCAATGTATCTACCTCCCTCTACGTATAGGTAAGTGGGTAGGTAGATAGATATATCTAGATAGCTAATTATACTTATTGAAATAACTCCTTTTTTTTTGAGGTAGGGTCTCTCTGTCATGCTGGGGTACAGTGCTGCAATCTCAGCTCACTGTAACCTGGACTTCCAGGGCTCAGGTGTTCCTATTACCTGAGCCTCACAAGTAGCTAGGACTATGGGTGCGCTCCACCACGCCTGGCTAATTTTTGTGTTTTTTTGGTATACATGGAATTTTGCCATGCTGCCAAGGCTCATCTCTATCTCCTGGCCTCAAGCGATTTGCCTGCCTCAGCTTCTCAAAGTACTGGGATTAGAGAAGTGAGCCACCATGGTTGACCTGAAGAAACTGTTTTAAATACCAAGTGTTGATTTTTATCATGTACAAATTTTGTACATACATAAAAATTCATGAGTAAAATAAATTGGTTAAGGTATTTTAAAATCACTTTTATGTTCAGAGTCCCTCTATCCAGCTGTTTTTTTTTTTAATACTTTAAACTCTAGGGTACATGTGCACAAAGTGCAGGTCTGTTACGTATGTATACATGTGCCTAAAACCATAAAAACCCTAGAAGAAAACCTAGGCTATCCAGCTCTTCTATCAGAACAGCTTTGACTCATAGTCATCAATATCAATGTTTTCTACTCTATGGTATCTACTTTTTTCATTGAGTATTTTCTAAAAGAGTGTTCCACTGTGGTCTGAAGGATTTTCTTCCAGGCCTTGACACTTAAGGCACCTATGAAGACAAAATAACCATGTCAAAACTGCTGCTGTCCACATCCTAATTCAGAATGCTACAATATGAAAAAGTAGATTTCTAACAGTGAAGAGTCTTAGAAAAACATATTATTATTTTCTGAATAGCATTTTATTGCATATATTACCATTATTTGACAACTTCAGGAAATAATTACATTTCAATTCATATTTAACACTATATATATATTTTCTCACTTGGAGCAGCTTTGCATGATTTTATGGTCACAAATACAAGTGATTGGATTTTGGTGTCTTTGATAATATTCGTGTTCCCATATTTTACTTATTCTACTCCATTGGTATAAGACAGGCATTTTGCATTTTTCATAACTAGATTTACCTTTTGTTTTGTGGCAATACTGTTATTGATAAAGTATAGAAGAATAATCTCTAAAACTTCCAATTATTTAGAAATCAAATTTTAAAAATGGAAGAATCTCCTGAAGGTCAGCAGTTTTGATGTCTCCTTGATACAGTTAATAAAAATGAGCTATCCCAGCAACTACAATCTATCAAAGCAAATTCTGTCTCACTTTTTGATGAGAAAAAACTTTAAGATGTCATTTTCTCTATGATTTTGTTGGATTGTGAAGCTCCACAATACAAAATGCATGTTATTTACTCTTATCCTGAGGTCATGTAGTCAGTAATATGATCAAGAGTGCTGGAAAACAAACTAAAGGTGTGAGAATAAGTTTCATAAGACTCCTTCAATTATTTAAATCCGTGTTTCTAAATCATACGCATGTTTAACTATATTACATCATTTCTACATTGAAGATAAGATTGTTGCGAAGACCAGACAGGTAGACACACAGACAGGCAGATAAAAGAAGACAAAATAACAAACAAATGAAGCCCTCCAGGGTTTTGTTTTGGCAAGCCAAACATTGTCACACAATATTGAAATTATTTCATAGAGACATTAAATGATGCCAAATGCGTAAGAGGGTATTATCCACTGCAAGCTGAAGGCTCTGTTTAAAATACAAAGGTAACACAACAATAGCAACAAGAACATTAGCATTATATAGACCCTAAAACACATAAGAATAATAAATTGCAAAATATATAGCAAACTATTAATTAAGTGTTTTGGGATAGTAAAACAGGATTATAAATATTCCTATTTAATACTTGATCTCAATATTATAATTTTGCCACATGCTATCTTTTCTTCACAAATTCAAATTTGAATATATGGGATTGAATACATATAAAATACATGTTCTAAAAATTCTCTCCATAGAAAACATTTTTAGTATTATTCATTTGAATGTTACTGAGCTTTAATTTATTCCAAAATATTTTAATTGGAATAATCTCCAACTTAAAGATACTTTATATAATTTATCTCCTTTTCTAAGTAGAAAATTTATGGACACATCAACAAAATGTTGTTATGAATTCTATTTAGGTGATAATTCAAAAAACAAGACAAATTAATGTTTTGAATAAATACTGTGTTTATCCTATTGTTTCTTCTTAGTTTCATTTTCGATACATCCCAATAATTTACTTATCTTGATTAGATTAGTAAAACTAATATCTTTGGGAAGTTTCTATATTTAAATCAAGTATTTTTGTTTTGTTATATAAGTGTCATAACTAAAAAGACATAATTATATTTCTCTAAAAATATATTACAAAACAATTCAGACACAGTAAAATGGCAACTTTTTTCTCAGAATAAAACAAACTTAAATATATAAATTATTATTAAAAATTTCACAGGAATTCATAGTAATTTTTACTTTTAAATTTCACATACCATATGCTAATTTTATATTGAGAGCAATGTGTCTGGCTAAGAATCAAGGTGATTCTGCTTAATAAAATTTTTCCAACTAAACTACTAAATTACCCAACTTTGGGCCTTGTTAAATTCAACAACATTTGTTATAATTAACCCATGTAATTAGTATGTTTATGAAAAAGGTACAATAAAGGAATGGAAATTAAAAACAGTAAAATTAAATATAAAACAGCAAAAAATCATAACTACTTAATTTTTGACAATAAATTTGCAAATATCTGACTAAACCATATTCCAGGTACAATTTCTAACAGCTTCATAAAAACTAAAGGGAGGTCACAAATTGAGAAAGATAATTGAGTTCAAAAAAAGCAAAATCAGGCTATAACAACAAAGTCATTTTCAGTAAAGTGTAAGTGCCTGATGTTTAGAAATCTGCAGTTAAAAATACTGAAATACAGCAAATAATTCAATCAGAAATCAGAGAATATGTGATGAGTGGGTGACTATGATGGGAAAGGTATTTGAGTATGCGGGGAGACAGTGTGATTCTAAAGTATGAAAGGAAATGAAAAATCAAATGAAACAGACTAAGCCTCCACTCTCCTTTCTTTCAGAAAGAAGCCTGGGATGATAGAGTTTATTTTACTTTTGGCCAAGGAAATTGTCCCTTTAAGCTATGGGAATGAATTGTCTCTTTTTAACTGCATTTTCTCCCTGCAGTACATAATCACTGTCTGTCACACTTTGATGTCATAATCATCCACTGAAGCTCCACCGTTAAAGAGTAAATCTGCTTAACTCACAAAAAAAGGAGGAAAATTGCACAGAGGCACTTGCTTCTCTTGTCTCAATGGCCGCCCATTTGAATTACAGAAGTGCAGTATCATGTCACTTTGGTATTACGGGTGCCATTTCAAAAGCCAAAAGCCTATTTTTTAAAATATATCTTAATCAATTCAAATAGAAACAGCAACTATTTGCCATTAAATGAGCATTGTGTGTGTGTGTGTGTGTGTGTCTATGCGCGTGCGTGCATGCATGAGCAGCATTAAGAAGGCATTAAACAGCGGAAGAATGTCAATATATCTTCAAGCTGCAACTTCCCAACCGCAAAGAGCTCTTAAACTTTGCATCTACTTCCCTCTCTGAAGAAATGTTTTGCATTAAGAGTTCAGTCCTAAAGGATTCTCTTAATTTGTCCTTCTTGTAACAGATAAAAGGATAATTAAGTTAATCTAGTGAAATAAAGTGGAAATATTTTACGAATGATTAATTTTATGTCAAATCAATGTGGTTTTTATTATTCAATGTTTTTAAAAAGTGAAAACCTGAATATTCATTCATTTATTCTTGATCTTGATTTACCTGGCTATGGAATAATTTATTTTTACAAATGATGCATGGCATATTTCTGATCAGAACAATTTTAATATCAGTAAAAGGAGCTTCCCCCTCCTTACATTGTTTTTTCATTTTTTGTTGTGTTCTACCATTATGCAGCTGGATGTCATGTCAAAAATTTCACAATTTCAAGAAAAACTTGACAGTCCACATAAGTGGCCCATATCATTTCCTCTGCAAGCATTTTCCAGTTGATTTCAAGTTTTCTTTGAATTAGCTCATATATCCAGTAAGAATTTTTAAAAGCATAAAGACAGATAAAAAATCCCACTTTATTAGTTTCATGTCAATACTACTTTGTTGTATCATAATGGGTATTATATATGTTGAAGAAACCCCACAGGAAATTGTGTCAGTCTATTTTGTGTATAAAAATACTTAAAGCTTGTCCTATTAAGAACAGGGTATCTGAACCTCTATTTAAGTGGTTCCCTGCTGCTGCTCTGGCACTTACCCTTTTAATAATAATAAAGAGCTCCTCAAAAAAAGTCCTTTCAAAGATTATTTTAAATCAGCTTTCACAGTAAAACATTCAAAAACCAATCTGTGTTATATTGTAAGTCATCATAAGGCAGTAAAGAAATTGCTGCACTGAATGTTCAATGTTTATTTTGTATGAAGTGGATAACCTTGGGTTAATTTTCAATCCTTTAGTAATGTGGTAAAGTCAGTTCAATGTAACGTTTTTGATATAATGGATTTCAGTAGGGTGGGTGTTTTTCTTACTGCTGTGTCTCTAGTTGTCATTTCTTTGCATCTGATGATGAAAGATATTTTGATCTTGTCTCCAAATTTAATCACTTACATGATTTAAAATGGGTTAGGTCACTTGCTATAATAAGGTAAAAAAAGATTACTTTGTTGTCATTATGTAAATATATATTATTCAGTAAATTAATACAAACAACTTTTTAAGCCTCCTAAAGTATGTAATATTCACTAACCATCTTTTGGTTTGTCTTAAAACAAACTCTTCTAATGCATTTCATCATAACCATTCCTTTGTTCGTAAAATCTATTATCTCAGAGTTTCTAATTACAACTTGTAAATTACAAATTTAGGTAATGCATCCAGAAATAAGAAAGGTATAGTAAGAAAATGAGATACTTCTTACAAAATGAGGATGAATTGTTTTCATAACTTGATCACTAGAAGCAGTACCTGCCTTCCTAGACATAATTTGTCAGAGATTACATTTTTCTTGCATGTGATACTATGATAAGCTTTAAAACTTTGTCGATGAGTAAATCCTTAAAAAGGAAGCCTTAAATCATATGTTTAAAGGGATCCAGTTCCCATTGTAAGACTGCCCACACTTTTTTCACACCAAAAGGGGATGCTATTCACTAACGGGAGAAAGGCTTGACACAGCAAACAGTGTGAATCACAGTTCACCCAGGGGTTGTGCAGCTGTGAGGGCAGAACACCTTCATAAATCAGGACCTTTGGAGATTTCTTCCTTCCCTCCATCTCCACTTTTTAGGTAATTACACATTCTGAGTTGCAAAACAGTGTGCACTGTATCTAAAAGTCATGAGTTCTGCATTCTATACCCCATCCCTCACCTCTCACTTCAACTTAGCTCATGGGAACAGGGCCCTTATAGATTTGTTAATATGAGCATTGTAAGCAAAATAAAATTGTAAATTAGATTAACAACAGTTAAATCTCCTCAAATAAATTTTCTGCAAATATGCAGCAGTTTAAAAGCCACAGTGCTCTCTCTCTCTCTTTTTTTGTTTTTTGTTTTTGTTTTTGTTTTTTTGTTTTTTAGTTTTGCCCTTGTTGCCCAGGCTGGAGTGCAATGGCGCGATCTCAGCTCACCGCCACCTGTGCTTCCTGGGTTCAAGCGATTCCCCTGCCTCAGCCTCCTGAGTATCGCTAATTTTGTATCTTTAGTAGAGAAGCGGTTTCTCCATGTTGGTCAGGCTCGTGTTGAACTCCCGAACTCAGGTGATCCGCCTGCCTTGGCCTCCCAAAGTGCTGGGATTACAGGCATGAGCCACCACACCCAGCCCATAATGCTCTTAATATGCAGTACCGATTTTCCAATGGTCTGAGGCCTAGGTTGGAAAAATCATGGTAAATAGAGGATACACAACTGCATTGATGTAATATTTGTTAGATAGATAGATAGATAGATAGATAGATAGATAGATGAGAGATGGATAGATGTGAAAGGCAATCAGAGAGGAACCATGAATGCTCTAATATTGTTAACTATTATTGACAGAGAATTGCAGTTAGCATGCAGGTAGGAGAAAAATAATGGTTTTAAATGTCATATTCAAGCATTTTTCCACTGAGCTTCATGATGAGAGACATGACATGACTGTGTCTGAACTTTAGAAAGACCCATCTGGAGGCAGTTTGCATAATCATTTGGTAGGATTGATAAGGAGAATGTAGGGAAGCTAGCAAGAAAGTAAAAGTGGAAATACAAATCTACAGTTATGAAGACCTAAGTTAGGAATTCTGCAGTAAAAATGGAGAGGAATCAACAAAATTGGTAGCATCCTATGGGATGCAATAAATAAATTTAGGGACTAGTTAGAAATTGGTTGCAGTAAGGGGGAGGGTTATTTTGTTTCATTATTTGTTTTGTTTTTCTTATATCCAAGGGTTTTGGAAAGGGAAAATAAGAATTATGCCATGAGTGATGATTTTAAGCTTTCTGGCTTGGAGGTCTGAGAGGAAAGTGATCATAATTGAGACACAGGACATATATACACAGAACAAAGAGTTACATGAGAGAAAACAAAGAAAGTTATTTTGAAAACATGATCAGTTATTGCACTCAATAATGTCATATTGATGTAATATTACCTTAGTGTAATATTACATAACAACGATGTAATATTAATGTAATGTAGTGTAGCAATAAGAAAAAGTGTATTATTTATTTTACTCAGATCATTTTATTCTTAACATTGTGTTTCTTCTTAGCGCTGACGCCTGCCTGCTCACTAGCCAGTGGTGACACTCTCCTGTCCTCTTTTTTTAAATCAACTAACTTCCAATAGACTCCAATCACATGAGGCACATTCATTCTCTATATGCTTATTTATGGACTTCCATGTATCTGTATTTTTCTGTCTAGTAAAACCCTGCCAATCCTTTGAGCCCTGATAAAAAGTGTTCTCTTATTTGTGGTTATTCCTTCCTGCTCCCTTCATCTCCATGTCTATAGCACTTGATTCACACTGCTGCTCTAGCATTATCTCCTTATGTTGGTAGGAGCCATTTTTTCAGTCCGTTTCTCCACTCTTGTCCAGCAGACAGATAGATTGTGAGGACTTCAGCAATAGAGGCTGTCTCTGATTCGCACTTGTATGTCTGACCATTATACAAATACCTATGAGAGGACCTCAATAATTTTCCATTGGATTGAATTGAAGAGACAAAATATGTGGCTCAACTGGCATGAGCATTGGAAATTCAGTTAATAACTAATTAAACAACCTCCGAATATATTCCTCACCCTCCCATGAAAGCCAGAACTCCTCAGGGGTTTTCCTACCCATTGAGATGCAGCTATTTGCTTTGAGGATGCTCCTTCCTTATATCATTCCCGCTGGAATTCCAGAGCATGCTGCAAGTATTCTCTATTTAACTGAAGGTCTTAGGATAACCTTATATTCTCATGTTCAACTCCGGAGATACACTATTTTCTTCATTGATTTAAATCAGTTGTTAGCTCATGTCACTACCCCCCACATGTTCCTTATGTTCTGAATTGCTTGGAACACAGGCATAAAACTTCAGCTGGGTTTCATAACAAGTCTAACCATTATCAAATGTGTGCATATGTGTGTAATGGGCTACATTAATGGATGTGAGGCTAAGTTGGGGTGCTAATTTTGCAGACGCAAATTACCTTAAATCTAGTGTTTGACTTTACTCGTAGTTTTTCTAAAAGCCTGAATCAACTAACAGGTATATTTTAGTAATCACTTCACAACACACTGTCGTAGCTTCACACCACCTTATTGGTTCCCTGATAGATTTCTCCTCCTTCTGCTTCACTGCTTCCCTTCAGCTCTTTCTGTCTTGGTTATTCAACATGATCAAGTTGTAACAGCTCTTTCTGTCCACATTTGCTGCTCAGATCCACTCAAGAAGTATGATTGTATACAGGAGGTGTTTTTTTTTTTTTCTCCATAACTTCCCTATATTCAAATTATATTTTCTTTAGTAAATAAGGTAAAATGTGATTGTTACAAAATTAGCCTAGAAATTTTTCATTAGATGGTAGGAGTAGAAGTAGTATAAGTTCTCTTATATTTCTCAATAATATCACATAGAGTTCATTTTTCTGCATTCTCTGAGAATTCTTCAATTTTATGCATTTTCTTTCTTAGTGTTGATTTGGCCTTTTTCTACAGACAAAGTACAGTTTTTCATCTTTACTTTCAAAATTATTAGGTATAAAAGTCAAATTATTCAGTTTTCTTTGTTAACCTCAACTTTGTAATTTAGCTTGTACTCCTCCCCTTTCCATAACCCATTCATTTACAAATATACTTCCAACTAAGTTAAAGTATCCTTTTGCCTTGATCTTAGCTTTAAACTGCTTTACAATTATCTTCACTATAGAATCAGGAAACTAGCACTATTATCTTCTTGGTTACTTGACATTATCTATCCTCGTTTTTATTCTGACTCCCAAGGTTTATTATTTGTTTTGATAATCATTTTTTTACTTTTATAATTAACACGTTGCTATTAAATTCTTTATATAAGATTAAATATTCTACATCTCATATTTCAAGCAGTTGTCAAGAAAACTTTTCCACAGAGAAACCATTATGGTACTCGAAAATCAGAAATTATAATTTCTTTGTGTTTTATCAGTCTTGTTTTTCTTATCATTATTAGATCAATATCATCTTTTTGTGTCTTAAACATGTGGTTCACAGCCATGCCACCTCTCATACCACATTCCATGTATTCCTAACCCTGTTTCTTCCTTCACATTTCTAAAACACCATCCAAAACAAACACTTCTTTCTTCTTCTTCTTCTTCTTTTAAAAACATGTTTTCTCTTTTCCCTGGGGGCAGATACTGTCTCTCACATGGTGGGTCTAAAATGTTTTGAGAACAGATACTATAAAAGAAATAATCTTCAAGACACAAAACTGTGGGGGGCACAGCATTTATTACTAGAATGCATCTCTGGACCTGACTGTTCCTCTACTCCTTTTATGCCTGACCTGAATGGCAGTTGGGCAATGTCTGTGTTTAAGGGAACTATGAGCCTTTATGTTCAGTACAATGCTTCACTGTCTTAAAGTGCTCACAGGTGCTTTTATTAGTTACTACGGATATTCTTTGTTGATAACTAAGATAGTGATGTTAACAATAAAGCAAAAATATTGAATGCAACGGTGGCCACCAATCAGAGGAATATCCAAGTTAGAGGATGCAGAAGCTTACTACTGTGTCATCAAAGTAAAATCTTTTGAGGTGAGTCAAGCTGGAAGTGGGGAAACTCTCACATCTCCACAAGAAGAAGCTCACATTTTTAAAATAGGAGGCTCTAAATGTGTGTATCTTGAGTGACAGTAAGGTCAGAGATATTGGAGAGGTTTAATATCTTTCTGAAAGTAAGAAAGAGAAGGCTGATGACATAAATTGTATAGGGAATCATTAGTTCTGCTCACTTAGAATTCTGCTTCTTCCCCCTTGCAGAAACATGATAGAATTACACTTTCTTACACTTTTGAGGTTAGTTGTGGGCAGATGGCTTGCTTTGGCCGGTGAAATTCAAGTGACTGTGTCACTTCCAGATGACATTTTCATAGCTCATGTGCAATTTCCTATATTCTTCTTTTCCTTCTGGTATGGTGATAAGAAACATTTGAGAGATCACCGCTCCCTCATCCCGGGCCTCTAGGGACTTCATTAAGCACTGAGCTCTGATGCCACAGAAGGGCATGCAGAGTAAGTGAGATATCACTTTAAGTGGCTGGGATTTGGTGGTTATTTGTCACTGCACCATATTGTAGCTCAGTCTTTGCACAGGACATTGAATGCAAAATTATTCCACTATTTACTTTACATAGATTATTAAGATAAAACAACAACAACAAAAACCTTTCCTCGAACTTGATATTTTTACATGTTGAAAACCTAAAAATGTATAAATTAAAATCTCTATTATAACCAAATCTACTTGTGGACAATATTATAATCAGTCTACATTTGGTGCAGAAAATTTCTTTGTAGCAACTTTCACTTTCCTTTGAAGATTCATACGTGGCTCAATCAGAACATTCAGGCAAAGCTCATGACAAATATTCATAAACAATGAGTTTGCACTGAAAAAATTAAGAGTTCTCAGTACTTGAAAAAAATTACCCATGAAGGTACTTCATCAGTAACTGTAAAATATAAATTAATTGGGGAGCTAAGTCAAAAAGTCTCCCAAATTAAAATTTTTAAACTGAATTCTGGAAAATAATATGCAATGACAATTTAGACATTAAATTCCTTCTAGATGTTAAGATATTAGACTTTAAATTTAGAAAATTCTAAAAATCTGTCTAAAAATGAAAATCATCTGGAAGAGCAAATAGTCATCTCCTACTTACTTTTTGTAAGTTTATTTCAAATATGTATTTATCTTTTAAATATAACATTCAACTATTAATGTACTTATTAAGCAGGTATTGAGCAACTTTAGTTCTAGAATGTTAAGTGTAATGAGATATATATTATATAACATAAGCTACAATTTTAAGATGCTTACTATGGAAAAAATATAAGTGTATAAAGAATTAAGGCATTGATATAAATAGTGGTGAAGGGGTATTCAGGGGAAAAAATTTTAAAAAATCGCTAGCACATATTGTCAGTAGGTATATAAACATGCTTAGGAAAAATATAGATCCTCTCATAGCCTAGATCTAACATATTTCAGGAAATCTTTAAAAAATTGATAGAATAATGAAATAAGAACATTAAAGTTAGTAAACAAGAAAAACACAAACATTCAGGTATTCATTCACATTTGTCTGAATATAATTTCTAAATGTATACGGACGTTCCTTTTCAATAAGTGGAATTATTTTTCATTGACTCTTCTAGGTAAATAGCCTGTAACAACTGTTTCTCTTTTTATAGATTCCTTAGACTACTCTGAGTAAATTCTGTAGGGTTAGTGGCTAAAGTTGTGCGTTCATAGCTGCCTGACTCTTTCAGCTAGAGTAACTTTGCAGAATTACAGTACTTAACGCCACAATATGCACAGTTAAATAATTTATACAATGTGGAAGAAAGCAAGTCTAAAACCGATTATCAGCTGGTAGGCAAGTTCACTTGAACGTTGGGATCAGTGTTGAATATTCAATTATATAGATAAAAAGAACAGTAATAGAATTCTAAACATATATAATAACTTGCAGTTAGTTATTATTGTATATTCTAAAGGACCTTCCAGACTGCCTAAAAATGCACATTTAAATCAAATAAATCAAAATTAAAAGAGAAACATTTTACAAGATTTATGCATTAAATACCAAGTCATTGTATGTATTTTACTTTCTTTCCTTTTGTCCTAGTAGTTGTTTTTGGTAACAATTTGCAAGATACTCTAACTTATTAAAATTAAGATATATCTTATTTCTTTTGTATCACTTTCTTCCATATATAAATTCAAGAAAACTATTCTCACAGGTGGAATATAAGATTACAAAATATCTGACTGCTATGGAAAGGTTGTTCTCAGTAAAATAGAAAGGAAATGTTATTCCTTGAATTTTCTCAAGTCTGTATCTCCAAAGAGCTCAAACATAATGTGACAGTGGAGAAAAATGCTCTTTGTTTGGCTTTACGGCTATGCTGAAGCTAGCCTGATGTTCTGTAAACAGAGGTGTGTTATTGATAAGGTATTGAAATATGTCTGCCAAACAGCCCAGAAAAACCCCTATGCTTTCTGAACAGAAGGTGGAAGGAAAGCTTGCTCTCAACCTAAACTTTCATTTGCTGGAGTTTGGACAGTTTCATAACAAACAACAAGTCATCACTTTCTATCCGTAGGAACATTGTTATAAAGAAATTTATTCAGTCTTATTTCAATAGTTTTTATTCTTGGTAATATGAACGATGAATTAAGTTGATCACAAAAGACTTTCACTACTCTGAATTACCTGTTTCACCTTGGAAAGCCACACAAAATGAACCTCTTAAGCCTTTTGAAAATGACCTTTTTCCTCAGCAATGATTTATCTTTCCCCTCAAAAATCCGTTTTACAAAAGGGAGTATGATTAAAGGAAGCCAAGCAGCACAAACACTTGCTGAAGATCCTGCTTATCTGGAACTCACTTGACAATGTGTGTTTTTGGGGTTGGGAATGCTGCAGGTTCAAGGGATAATTCTGCCTTTCAGGCACTTCAATTTATTTCATGCCTGAGCACTGTCATTGTACGCAGACAAGATGAAACGCATCGTTGTGTAAAGAAATTGAAATGGAATCCTACTTGACCCAGCAGGATGGGGCATTATGTTTGACTCAGTAGTGATTCCTGGGATAATATCTAATTCCAGGAGGAAAATTTCTTGATATGGCCACCTGCTGTGAACGGCTTTGTCCAGGGATCACAAGTTGTTCTGGGTGACTAGGCTCAGGACATGCCTAGAAGAATGCAGCTCGTCTCCTGCTGGCATTTAGATCTCTTCATTTTCTCGATGCTTTCTATTCAACAGGAACAACTGAATGGAACAGGGGGGTTGGGAGAATATGAAGCACTCCATACTCTAGCAGCAATGAGAGTCAAGGCCCGCTTGACCCGAGATTCTTATTTATTTAATTTTTTAGAGAGCCATCATTATTTCTTCACAGGGCACTTTTTAATTTTTACACTTCTCGGGCCAGCCCCCTTGCATGTCTTTCTCTGTTCAGTGTGTGTGAAGTATTTACTTTGAAAAGGCTGCACACCAATAGATTAAATAAAATAGGAACATTCTGTCTCACGAGAGAGAATCGTGCAGACAGCTTTATTACTTCTATCAGAGAACAAAGATATTTCCCAGCATGCAGAGGATTATTAGGCCAGAAGCAAATAAACGGGATGTGTGATGTCAAAGCTTCAAATGCGATCAAGAAAAATTGTCTAATTGATTTTGCTGCAAGTATGGTTTTTGGAAAGCATTTCCTCGTTTTTTGAACTTTTCTTATCTTTTAGAATTTTTAAAGATTTATCTCGATATATACATAGAGGGAATATGTAATCCATTATCCTAATATCTCCCTCACAAAACCTAGAGAATATAGTTTTAAACTAGCCTCACTCAAACTAAAACATTCTTAGGTTCACATGATAATTATGAACACATCCCTCCCTTCTCCATTCCCCTACCCTCAGTCTTTTTTTTTGTTTTTTAAGAATGCTGACACCATGACACATTCATTATCTAAACTTCAGCATTCCTTACCTTGGTCAGCTAAAAGTGAATTAAATGAATAATGGAAAACTTTCTTCTTAAATCTTGTTAGGCTTTCATCTTTCCTCTTATTTTCTTAATTTATCTCTGGATATTGGAGTTAGGAGAGGTTGCTCACGAAAATTTATTTCCTTTTTCTGTTTTGTTTTTGTGTGATAGCGCTGAGAACAAAAATAAACAATTACTATTTTTTTGTCTCCCAAGTGAAAGAAACAAGCTCTCAAGCCTCAATTCTTACTCTAATAAAAATGAATGCTTCTAAAAAATGCACATATGATATTAAATATGTGCATACGTACATTCCCAGTATATAAAAATACTTAAAACACATTCACACATGGCCAGCTACATACGACGCAATGCATGAACATATATATGTGTATATACACACACGCATATACATACATTATAAGACACACACATATACACACATTATATAATAAAATATACCTACCTCTATATATTGTAATCTCTTTGTGTACAAGTATATTTACATATTAATGCAAATGATTACATTGTTCTGAATTTTGTTTAATTGTGAATGATTTACAAAGATATGAAATCTATTTAGAAATATATTTTACATTTTAAGCCAGTAAAATTCCAAAGGTATTTGGCAAGTATGCGGGAGTAGTTTTTCTTTTTTTTTTTTCTTTTTTTTGAGATGGAGTCTAGCTCTGTCGCCCAGGCTGGAGTGCAGTGGCACGATCTCGGCTCACTGCAAGCTCCGCCTCCCTGGTTCGCGCCATTCTCCTGCCTCAGCCTCCCAAGTAGCTGGGACTACAGGCACCCGCCACCACACCCGGCTAATTTTGTATTTTTAGTAGAGACGGGGTTTCACCGTGTTAGCCAGGATGGTCTCGATCTCCTGACCTCATGATCCGTCCGCCTCGGCCTCCCAAAGTGCAGGGATTACAGGCGTGAGCCACCGTGCCCGGCCCGTGGGAGTAGTTTTTCTATTGTCTATTAGATATTCCTGAATTTGAGTCATTTGAATTACACAAGAATGTATTTCTATAAATTCAATTAGAAAATCTGAAGTAATTGACTGTTAGCCTTCATTCTTTAATAACTACTTCAAGCTAAGAAATGTCTGCTATGGATGAAATATAGCAATTAGCCAAAGATTTTATAAATAAAAAACAAACAACCAACAGAGGTGTACTATTTTAAAAGGCAAAGTGGCAAATGTATAAATTATTTCTTTTATTAGAAAAATTACATATGCACAGCTTTGGAATAATATATATTTCATTAAAAGTATTACATAAAATTTTCAAATGGTTTCTTGCTTTTTCCCTTCCCTTCTTTTCCTTGCTAATCAATTCATTCTAAAAGTCATCATGCAGGATTGTGCAAAGTAAGGCTCAGCACAGGAAATGTTCAACTACTGTGGTGGCCAAGTGCAAGGTATTCAACACAAGCAAGCATGTTGACCAAGGTATCTGCCAAGAAGGGTGATCTGGCTCAGAGTATTAGAACCCAAGTGGTATAAGGAAGGTTTGTCTGCTGAGGCAGCTGAGTATACTGTGTTGGAGCTCAGACAATGTAAGAAAGGGATTTATGTGGGGCTTGGCCAACTATAAAGTGTAAGTACCCAAGTAGGGTAAAAGGGCATCCCCAGAGGGAAGATGCAGTGTAGCATGGAGTATCAGGACACAAGAGAGAAGAGAACTCCTGAGTGAGAGAAATCAGATATGGGGTTTTAGAGTTAGTGCAGGTAAAAATAGTGTTTGTAGGAAGAGTAATTTAGCTCAAGATCTTGGAGTCTGAGTGGATGAGGAAAATATCCATGTGGTTTATGTGGGGGATGTGGTCTGGCAGGGGTGTGTAAGTTCAAGCAATGTAAAGGGATTGTTGGCATAGAAAGGTAAATGCAATGGCAATGGAAGATTGGTTATATAAAGGAATATTTGTTTAACTAAGTAAATATATTGACAATAAGTATAGTTACAGGTGAAAAGGCTTCCATTTAACGGCTCTGGTACAATCTGAGCATTAAAATAAATAATAATAGTAACAAATTATAAGCCATTGAATAAAATAGAAATACATAAATTAATGGAGAAATTGAAATTTTGATTAGGAACAGGATATATTCGTAGTACCAAAGAACTCATTCACAAATTATTATTAATTTAAAAAGAAACAAAAATATGTAGAAGTCTAAGAAACACTATATTAATCAAGAGATCACAATTAACACCACCACAAAGTGTGGAGTTAAGATCTCTGAAAATCTATTTCTCCATAAAAGCACTGAGAACATAGGAGGTATTGTTAAAATCAACTTTTTCAGAACTGTGGAAATTAACTAAAGACTTCTAACAATTCAATAAGTGGTTATTCAAGAAAAATTGCTGAATCTCAGTAAAAACAGTGAGCATTGTAGCAGATTACTTTATTCTATTTTCATCCTGTCTTCATAGCTCACTAGGAGTACAGAAAATAAGCAGCCTCATATCCATGGTCACAGTGAAAACTAGGAGGATAGCAGCCAATGGAGAGGGAAGAATGGGTTTGGAAATCCCCACAAAGCTCCATCTTCAGAGAACTGTCATTATTTGACCTGCCTGGAAGCTCCCTGGAAAAGCCCCATTCAAAGGGTTGTCTTTATCTGACCTGATTCAGAGCTCACTCAGTGTGAAGGCTCTATCCCCTGGTGTTTCTCTAAAAAATAAGTGGCAATTATTTAACACATAGTTACCTGAGTTGGCAATATCAGCTGGAGACACCAAGAGTCTGTCCAGCGAATTTAAAAAGGAAAGGAGAAGTCCATAAAGGGCTTTGAAAAGATCTGAAAAGTCTAAAGGAATCTAGAAGGCTAATGCACATGTGCAGGACAGTGCTCATGACCAGGAAAGGCCTGAGTGCATCTTAATCGCTCATGTTTGGCTGAAGTTAAGACTCGGCAAAGTCAGGAAGCGAAGACCAAGGTTGAATTGTAAATTTCCAGAGCATCGCAAAATTACTTCAACAGAGATAGTCGCTCAGCAAAAAACGGAAGTTATTTATTCTAGACATTTTTATAAGTCTCTGTTTAATCATTCACTGAACAGTGCAGAAACTTTCAGTGGCTACATAAGAAAAAAAAAACCACAGACTCCACAGAATTAGTTTGGAAAATCACTGAATGATCAGCAACAGCAACAACAATAACAAACAACAACAATAAACCATGGAAAAGGGTAAGGATCTGAATCCCAGAGTTATGACATTATATAATTTTAAGTGCCTAGTATTCAACAAAATATGATAAGATACACAAATACATAGGAAAGTATGGTCTATACATGCTTTACATATATTAAAATCTGTCCCTGTGAATAATATCCAGAATCTACACAAAAACTCAAACAAATCTGTAAGAAAAAAAACAAATAACCCCATCAAAAACTAGGTAAATTACATAAATAAACACTTCTCAAAAGAAGAGAGACAAACATATGAAAAAAATACTCAGCACTAATCATTGGGGAAAAGCAAATTAAAACCACAGTGAGATACCATTTGACCCCAGCCAGAATAGCTATTACTAAAAAGCCAAAAAACAGTAAGTGTTGTCATGAATACGATGAAAAGGGAATACTTATACACTGTTGGTGGGAATGTAAATTAGCACAGCCTCTATAGAAAATAGTATGGAGATTTCTCAAATAACCAAAAATAGATCTACAATTCAATCCATAAGCCCACTCCTGGGTATCCACCCAAAGGAAAATAAGTTATTATATTAAAAAAGGACATCTGAATGCATATATTTATCACAGCATAATTCACAATTACAAAGATATGGAACCAACCTAAATGCCCATCAAAGGATGTGTGGATAAAGAAAATGTGGTTTATATGTAATCTATGGAATATTTCTCAGACATAAATAGAACCAAAGAATGTCTTGTACAGCAATGTGGATGGAGCTGGGGGCCATTCTAAGTGAAGTAACTCAGGAATGGAAAAACCAAACACCCTATGTTCTCACTTATAAGCTAAGCTATGAGTAAGCAAAGGCATACAGAGTAGTATAATGGACACTGGAGACTCAGAAGTGGGGAGGCTGAGAGGGAGGTGAGGAATAAAAAACTACATAGTGGGTGGTGCAGTGTACACTATTTGGGAGATAGGCTGACTAAAATCTCAGACTTCAACACTATACAATTCATCTATGTAACCAAAAAACACTTGTGTTCCCAAAGCTATTGAAATTATATATATAATATGATATATATATGTGTGTGTGTATGTATATATAAGTGTATATATATGAAATTATATGTATGTATCTGTGTGTGTGTGTATTTATATATGTATATATGAAAACAAACCTGCCCCTATGGATGTCTAGATACTGGACATACTAGACAAAGACTTCAAATCAGCTGATATATATATGATATACACGTGTGTGTGTGTATATATACACACAACAAACTAAACTTATGTATAAATTCAAAGATATTGAAACAACCATGTCTAAAGAAGTAAAGTAGAAAACAGTGTTTCATCAAATAAAGATATCAAAATTATAAGAAAATTAAATAGAAATTATGGATTTTGTAAAGCATCACAGCCAAAATGAAAATTTACTAAAGGGTCTCACATGTGTGAGTGCAGAAAAAAGAATCAAAATGAAGAAGATAGGTCGATTGAGATGTTCTAATCTGAAAAAAAGAGGAAAACGTATGGAAAAAAAAATCAATAGAATTCCACAGACCTGTGAGACAGGAACAAGCACAACAATATAGCATACAGAGAAACTAGAAGTAGAGTAGAGAGTGAAAGGGACAGAAAGAACATATGAAGAAACTAGGGCCAGAAACTTTCCAAATTCAGTTTTTTAAAAATGTTAGTCTATATACACAGAAAGTACAATGAACTCAAAATAGACTAATCTCAAAGAGATTCCACCTAGACAAAACATAATCACATTTTTTGAAAGTAAAACAGGGAATCATGAAAGAAGAAGGAAAAAAATGACTTATGATATATAAGGAATCTTCAAACAGGTTGATAGCTAACTTTCCATCAGAAACTCTGAGGCTAGAAGGCAATAGGGTGACATATTTAAAATGCTAAATTGAAAAACTTTATACAAGAATTCTATATGAAGGAACACTATCCTTCAAATATAAAGGAGAAATTAAAACAGTTCATTTTTTTTTTTTAATGAGAGAATATGTTACTAGCACCAGCCTTCCACAAAATACAAAAGGCAATCTTTCAGGCCAAAATGAAAGGACATTAAACAAGAACTTTAACATGTACAAAGAAATACAACTAACTACACAATAAAAGCAACTACACAGGTAAATATAACCAACAGCATTAAAATATTTTATGGTAATTCTTTTCTCCTCCTATCTGATATAAAAGAGAAGAATATAAAGCAATAATTACAAAAGTTTGTTGATTGGATTATAAATAAGAATGAATTATTAGGATGACTATGATAACAGAAAGGAGGAAGTAAACAGTGCTCTATTAGAGCAGAATTTTTATATAGTATTAGAAATAAATTGGCATTTTTTCTGAATGAGATTATTTAAGTTACAATGTTAATTGTATTTCCTAGAACAATCACTAATAACATAACTCAAAATACAGTAAATGGAATAAAAAAAGTTTGGGCTCAGAAAAGGATACCCCAAAATATGACACTTAAGTAGGCTGAGTGTCTTGAATTAAATGAAATTGGAAGGTCTTTGAAGCTGCCTCGGAACCAGTAATTTTCTCACATTCTTTTGTTCCTTCTCCCTCCAAGTGCAAGGAATGACTCTCTCTAAAATTTTCTTATCTCATTAAAGAAATTTCTTTCCCAAAGAAATGCAAAATTCCCAAGATCCCCTCCCTAAGAATCTCATCAAATAACTAGGAAAGATTAACCACTGGAAAAGAGAAGAAACTAAATATCATCATCAAACTCAGATAGAGTTTTCCTCTATTCTTCCAAGAGCAATTCTGCACAATTATCAGGAAGATTTTATATACATAATAAAACAAACTTTGTTCACAGTGCAGTTCTGACCCTCACTTTCCCTTAACTTGACAATTCTATCTAGTTTCCTAAGAGAATCATTAGCAAGATATTGTCTGCCCCTTGGTTCTATCTATTTCTCCTAGAAATCATTTTCCACTCCTCTAAAACTGTCTACAGCACCCCCAATTCCCTCTTTATGAAGAAGGTATTTCAGTCTTAACCATCCGGCCCTTCACTGAATCTCATATGTGTGGGACTCCTGTGTTCTTGTGTCAATCTGTTTATTTTCAGTTCATTTCAGCAGTTAACCTTCAGATGAGAAAGGAAGGCTTCCCCTCCACCCCTATACAAGTAAAAGGAAGAAAGAAGATACAGTCCAATCAGTAACCAAAGAGAGCGGGAGTGGCTGTATTAATACAAGGATTAATAAGCTTCCTTTTAAATATCCCTGAAACTTTCTCCAGAATAGACTGTATGTTACAACATCAAAAAAGCTTCCATATGGTTAAGAGGATTGGCATCATAGAAAGAATGTTTTACAATAAAAATGAAATTAAATTTTATACAATAACACAAGAAAATCAGGGAATTCAAAACTATATGAAAAATAGATAGCACACTCCCAAATAACCAATGGTCCAAAGGAAAAATAAGATGCAAAAATAGAAAATATTTTAAGATGAATGAAAACGAAAATACAATATACCAAAATGTATGACATGCATCTAAATCAGTGTTTACAAGTAAATGAGTGGCTCTACAGCAGGGGTTCTCAATCCCCTGGCCATGGATCAGTACTGGTCTATGGTCTGTTAAGAACCAGGTCACACAGCAGGAGATGAGTAGTAGGCAAGTGAGCATTATCACCAGAGGCCCACCTCCTGCCAGATCAGTAGTCACATTAGATTCTCATAGAAACACAAACCCTCCAGGGAACTGCGTATGTGATGGTTGCACGTTCCTTACAAAAATCTAGTGTTTGATTATGTGAGGTAGAGCAGTTTCATCCCCAAATCATCCCCATCCCCATTCTCTTGCTGCTATGAAGAAATACCCGAGAATGTGTAATTGATAAAGAAAAGAGGTTTCATTGACTCACATGGATGGGGAGGCCTCAGGAAACTTACAATCATGGCAGAAGGCACCTCTTCACAGGACAATAGTAGAGAGAATGAGTGCCAAGCCAAGGGAGACACCCCTTATAAAACTGTCAGATATTGTAAGAACTCACTCACTGCCACAAGAACAGCAAGGGGGAACCTCCCCCATGATTCAATTGTCTCCATCTGGTCCCAATTCAAGGTGAGATTTGGGTGGAGACAAAGAGCCAAACCATATCATTCTATCATTCTACTACTGGCTCCTCCCAAATCTCATGCCCTCATATTTCAAAACAAAATCATGCCCTTTCAACAGTCCCCCAGAGTCGTAACTCAATCCAGCATTAACCCAAATGTCTAAGTCCAAAGTCTCATCTGAGACAAGGCAAGTCCCACCTGCCTATGAACCCGTAAAATTAGAAGCAAGTTGGTTACTTCCTAGATACAATGTGGGGTACAGGCATTGAGTAAACACATCAATTCTAAATGGGAGAAAATGGCCAGAACAAAAGGGTTACAGGGCCCTTGCAAGTCCAAATTTTAATAGGGCAATCATTAAACTTTAAAGTTCCAAAATGATCTCCTTTGATTCCTTGTCTCACATGAAGGTCATGCTGATGCAAGAGGTAGGCTCCCATGGCCTTGTGCAGCTCTGCCCCTCTGGCTTTGCAGGGCACAGCCCCCTCTCAGCTTCTTTCACAGGCTGGTGTTGAGGGTCTGTGGCTTTCCCAGGTGCACAGTGCAAGGTGTCAGTGGATCTACCAGTCTGAGGTCTGGAGGACGGTGGCCTTCTTCTCACAGCTCCACTAGGCAGTGCCCCAGTGGGAACTGTGTGGGGGCTCTAATCCCACATTTCCCTTCTGCACTGCCCTAGCAGAGTTTCTTCATGAGGTCTCTGCCCTTGCAGTGAACTTCTGCCTGGACATCCAGGCATTTCTATACATCCTCTGAGATCAAAGTTGTGGTTCCCAAACCTCAATCCTTGACTTCTATGAACATGCAATTTCAACACCATGTGGAAGCCACCAAGGTTTGGGGCTTGCATCCTCTGAAGCACTGGTTCAAGCTGTACTTTTGTGTCTTTTAGCTATGGCTGGAGCTGATGCAGCTCAGACACAGGGCACCATGTCCCAAGGCTGCATAGAGTAGGGGGATCCTAAGCCTGCCACACAAAACCATTTTTCCCTCCTAGTCCTCTGGACCTGTGATGGGAGTGGCAGCCATGAAGGTCTCTGACATGACCCAGAGACATTGTCCCCATTCTTATTGTCATTATCATTTGCGTACTTGTAACTTAAGCAAATTTCTGAAGTCATCTTGAATTTTTCTCCAGAAAATGAAATTTTGTTTTCTATCACATTGCCAGGCTGCGAATTTTTCAAAATTTTATGCTCTGCTTCCTCTTGAATGCTTCCTCTTGAATTTGCCACTTTGAAATTTCTTCTGCCGGATACTATATATCATGTCTCTCAATTTCAACTTTCCTCAGCTCTCTAGGGCAGGGGCAAAATGCTACCAGTCTCTTTGTTAAAGCATAGGAAAAATTACCTTTATTCCAATTCCCAGCAAATTCCTCATCTCCATCCGAGGCCACCTAACCCTGGACTTCGTTTTTCCTATTACTATCAGCATTTTGATCAAAGCCATTCAACAAGTCTCTAGGATGTTCCAAACTTTCCTCTATCTTTCTGTCTTCTGATTGCTCATAACTAGAATGCTCCCAACTTTCCCATGTTTTCTTGTCTTCTTAGCCTTCCAATCTATTCCAACGTCTGCCTGCTACCCAGTTCCAAAGTCACTTTCACATTTTTGAGTACCCTTATAGGAGCACCCCACTCCTTGTACAAATTTCCTGTATTCGTCCATTCTCACACTGCTATAAGGAAATACCCAAGACTGGGTAATAGATAAGAAAAAGAGGTTTAATTGACTCACAGTTCTGTATCACTGGGGAGTCCTCAGGAACTTATAATAATGGTGGAAGGCACGCCTTCATAGGGCAGCAGGACAGAGAATTAATATTGAGCAAAGGGGTAAGCCCCTTATAAAACCATTGGATCTCATGAGAACTCAATCACCATTACTAGAATAGCATGGGGAAAATTGCCTCCATGATTCAGTTATATCTACCTTGTCCTATCGTTGACACATGGGAATTATTACAATTCAATGTGAGATTTGGGTGGGGACACAGAGCCAAACATATCACCCATCTAGGGGAAAATTGTCTGTCAGGAAACCAGTATCTGGTGCCAAGAAGTTTGGGGACTGCTGCTCTACAGGACTACATCTTAAAAGAAAATCTCAAATCAACTAACTCATCACTTTAAGAAGGTAGAACAAGAGGAGTAAAAATCAAGCTGACAGAGAAAGCAAACAATAATCATCAGAGTGAAAATAAATGATGTAGACAATTTAAAAAATAGAAAAAAACAAAACCAATTTTTTTGTAATTATCAACAAAATTAACAAATCTTGAAGTAGACTAAAAAAAAAAGAGAGAAAACTCACATATCTAAATTGGGAAATAAATCAGAGATATCACAACTAGTCCTACAGAAATAAAATTATTAGAAAATCTCATTATCAACTGTATGCCAACACATTCTATAACTTTAGTTGAACAAACACTAGAAAGACAAAATGGAACAAACACTAGAAAGACAAAAATATGGAAACTGTCTGAAGAAGAAATGGAAAACCTGCATAAACCTATAACACCTAACGAGCTTGAATTAGTGAAAGCAAAACAAAACACAAAAACACCCCAAATTTTCTTCAGTAAAATTACCACTGAAGATTCCCAAATATTTAAGAGGAATTAACAGTATTCCTTTACAAAGATATCCACAAAATAGGTGAGGATGGGATACTTTCCAATTTATTTTATGAAGCCAGCATAACTCTGACATCAAAACAACACACATGTATCAAAAGAAAAAAAAGGAATTAATGAATAAAAGAAAAAAAACCACATCATTATTTCTATTTCTCAACAGCAATAAATTTGGAAGTGAAATTTAACAATGAATAGAAACAAATGAATATCAAGTAATTTTACCTTAGCGAGGATTTAAAAGTAAGTTAAAAAATTCCATGCTTTACTTTGTTTAGAATGAAGATGAACATCACCTAACTAGGGATCTAGTTGAGCAGGAGTCATCTTGACAATTTCATGAATGAGTAGATGGGCACACTCTCCACTCCTCAATATCCATGAATAAAAACCCTTTATGTATAAGACAATCTATATTTACAAATTCTAATCTAAGGTAGACCAATAACAATAACAAAACAAAAGTTCCTAGGTAGAGACAATTCTAAAAAAATATTACTAATTTTTCTTTTCATCCACAATTAGGTGCAGGGGCAATCATTTCACACACACTCAACTTACACAGCAATTGTTGGTTGTGAGTTGAGGGTAGAATGACCCCATGCTTTATTGCTTAAAGATGCAACTAACAATTACTGGCCTATTCTTTGGCCTTTCAGGGTTACTGCTGCTAATGAAACCTGCACCTACCAAATTTTGAACTTCTAAACTGTTGTACAATTCAATGTAATTATCCAAATTCTACGGTGCAGCAAATAAGGATTTCTTGTGGTAGTTGAACATTTAGTCATCAAATATAAAACAGATTTGTACTGATATATGTCTGTTTAGTTCAATGGAGAAAATGCCAAAATAATTCTCAGACATTTTAAAAATATAGCAAAAACTCAGAGAGCATCCAGAAAAACTAATGACAATTGGATTTGGAAGCAAACTTGCAAGATGTAGAGTTTGCATTTTCTGAAGAATAAAGTAATTGTCATTTCCTGCTAGCAACAGAATTTATTCTTATACACTTTCTTGGACTAAATTAACTGAAGTAAATATATCACATAAATATCACATTTTTATTCAGTAAGTGTTCTAGCAGGGCACACTGAAGAGCAAGTCATGTAATTAACAAATTATCTACTCTCTCCTTTGAATAAATTTTAAGACGAGAAAATTTTAAATGGCTATGTAGACAAGTAGGCCCTGGCTAAGTGTTGACCAGTCATCTGCTACGGCTTGAAGCATCTTTTTTCTCATGCAGAAAATGGTCTCGAAGTTATTTCAGCAGTGATGTTCAAGAACATAAATTATCACAACAGTCCCCTATGAAATTATCAGTATTTATTTCAGTCAATTACTAGCTTTTATCATTCCAAATTATTGTTTTAGTTTTTTATCCTCTCTACCCAAACGGAAGAAATTATATCTCATAAGAAGCTAAACTATTAGCAATTAATTAACTCACAAATTGAAGTATCGAAACTACCCCAGTATATTTAATTTCTAGGTTTTAAGACTGCATCCACCTCATACACGTAATATTTTTCATATTCTTTCAAAATAAAAAGGTTGTTTTCACATGCTCAGTGACATCAATGAAACTTTATAACACACACACACAGACACACACACACACACACCCCCACATAGGGAAACAAAGCTCAAAATAATTTAGCCCTATCTGTTGAAGATCACAGGGCAGTAGACTAGAAGTGTCTAAAAATGTCAAGCTCTGAATAAGAGTTAATTTATTATATAAGTTATTATATAAGTTAATCTTTAACTCTAACTCTATTTTTCCACGCTAAGATACAGATTAAAATATAAAGCCAAAGAAAAAAGAGAAGTACATGTAGACCTTTTCTACCAAATCAGTTGATTGAATGTACTAGGCCCTTCACTCTACAGAAGCTCACTGTTCCTTCATTCATGGTGGATAGCTAAGGCAACTTCTACTGATAATTCTCGGTCACCACTACTTAGCAGATTTAGTTAAAAATTGCTATTCTAATTCTTTCTATTTTATGACATGTCCCAATTCTGCTGCTTACTTCCTGGCACTGATGCAATAGGCTCCTTTACCTTGTTATGTAGCATCTTCAATAAGTTGTGTATGTGTGTGTGTGTATGTGTCAGTGAGTCAGTGTGATTGTGTGTCTTCTACAAGGCCCTGGCAATTCTTCCCAGGAGAGTTAAATTTCAGGCTAGCTCCTAAAATTCTCTTAGGGAATCAGAGTAATTATAAAGTGTAGCCTTCCTTACTGTCAATCAACCAAGCCTTGTGATTTAGTGGAAGCCTTTTTATTATCAGTTTGTCCTAATCTTGATTTCACATATTCCTGGAAATGCAGGGTACAGCCCACCATTCATCCTAAAATATAAATTCACATAGCCCTAAATCGTTGTAAACCCTTATATTTCCTTCATACTCTCACTGTCATTTCTATAATGCAATGATGCCAATTAAATAAACCTATCTCATGATGTACATTTCTCATTAGAAATATATCTTTAATTTTTTTAATTGTGTGGGTTCATAGCAGGTGTATCTACTTGTGGTGAACATGAGAAACTTTGGTACAGTCAAGCAATATAGAATAAAATTTCCATTGTCATGGAAAATAGGGTATTATTCTCCTCAAGTATTTGTTATTTGTGTTACAAACAATTATACACTTTTGGTTGTTTTAAACATACAACTAAATTGTTATTGAGTATAGTCACCCTGTTGTGTTATGAAACACTACCTTTTATTTATTCTTCATAAATAGTTTCTGGTACCCATTACTGATCCCTACTTCCCTCGTGATCCCCACTATCCTTCCCAGCCTCTAGTAACCACCCTTCTGCTCTCCATCTCCATAAGTTCAATTGTTTTCATGTTTAGCTCCCACATGCAAGTGAGAAATTGTGAAGTTTGTCTTTCTGATTCTGATTTATTTTACTTTACATAATGACCTCAAGTTCCATCCATGTTGTTGTCAATAATAGGATCACATTTTCTCATGGCTGAATAGTACTCCTTTGTGTATATGTACCAAATTTTCCTTATTTATTTATCTGTTGATGGATACTTAGGTTGCTTCCAAATCTTGGCTATTATGAAAAGGGCTTAAACAAACGGGAGTGCAGATATCTCTTCAATATACTGATTTTCTTTCTTTTGGGTACATACCCAGCAGTGGAAGTGCTGGGTTGTATGGCAGCTCTATTTTTAATTTGTTGAGGAACCTCCAAACTCTTCTCCATAGTTGTACTAATTTATCTTCTACCAACTGTACAAGGGTGCCCTTTTCTCCACATCCTCTCCAGCATTTGTTATTGCCTGTCTTTGGGATACAAGCCAATTTAACTGGAGTGAAATAATATCTCACTGTAGTTTTGATTTGCATTCCTCTGATAATCAACGAATTAGATCACCTTTTCATATGCCTGGTTTTCATTTGGATATTTTCTTTTGATAAATATCTATTCAAATCATTGCTCACCTTTTCATTGAATTATTAGATTTTTTTTTCCTATAGAGTTGCGTGAGCTCCTTATACAATCTGCCTATTATCTCTTTTCAGATGGATATTTTGCAAATATTGTCTCCCATTCTGTGGGTTGTCTCTTCACTTTTTTGATTGTTTCCCTTGATGTGCAGAAGCCCTTTAACTTGATGTAATCCCATTTGTCCATTTTCACGTTGGTTGTCTGCCCTTGTGAGTTATTGCTCAAGAAATTTTTGCCCGAACCAATGTCCTGGAGCATTTCCTCAAGGTTTCTTGTAGTAGTATTATAGTTTAAGGTATTAGATTACAGCATTTAATCCATTTTGATTTGATTTTTGTATATGCCAAGATACATAGTTTCATTTTGCAAATGCATATACAGTTTTCCCAGCACCATTTATTAAAGACACAGTTTTTTCCCTAGTGTGTGTTCTTGGCATTACTGTCGAAAATGACTTCACTGTAGGCATATGTTTCTGGGATCTCTATTCTGTTCCATTGGTTTATATTTCTGTTTATATGCCAGTTTTATGCTGTTTTGGTTACTATAGCTTTGCAGTATAATTTGAAGTCAGGTAATGTAATTCCTCCAGTTTTGTTCTTTTTGCTCAGGATTGCTTTGACTATTTTGCATCATTTGTGATTTCATATAAATTTTAGAAATTTTTTTTCTTTGAAGAATGTCATTGGTATTATGGTAGGAATTGCATTGAATCTATAGATTGCTTTGAGTAAGTAGTTTCGTCATTTTAACAATATTGATCTTTCCAATGCATAAACATGGAATATCTTTCCATTTTTTCTGTCTTCTTCAATTTTTTTATCAGTGTTTTATAGTTTTTACTATTACTACAGAGATGTTTCACTTATTTGGTTAAGTTAATTCCTAGATATTTGGCTTTATTTGTGGCTATTGTAAATGTGATTATTTTCATTTCTTTTTCAGATTGTTCACTATTGGCATATAAAATACTACTGATTTTGTATGTTGATCTTGTATCCTGCACCTTTATTAAATGTATTTATTAATTCTAATAGTGTTTTGATGGAGTCTTTAAGTTTTAGATTTTTTTCGAGTATTAGATCATATTATCTGCAAACAAGGATAACATGACTTATTTTTTTCCAATTTGGATGGCATTTATTTCCTTCTCTTGTCGATTGTTGTAGCTAGGACTTCCATTATTATGTGAAATAATAATGGTGAAAGTGCGCATCCTTGTCATGTTCCAGATCTTAGAGGAAAGGCTTTCATTTTTTTCCCCATTCAGTATGAAAGTAGCTGTGGGTCTGTTATATATGGCTTTTATTATGTTAAGGTAACTTCCTTCTGTGTCTGATTTTTCTGAGGGTTTTCAATCATGAAGGAATGTTGGACTTTATCAAATGCTTTTTCAACATTAATTGAAATGATCATATACATTTTTATCTTTCATTCTATTGATATGATGTATCATATTGATTGACTTGCGTATATTGACTCATCCTTGCATCTTTGGGGTAAATCACACATGGTCATGAAAAACACTTTTTAAATTTATTGTTGAATTCAGTTTGCTAGTATTTTTTAAGGATTATTGTGTCAATATTTACCAGATATATTGGCCTATAGTTTTCTTTTTCTGATGTGTCTTTGATTTAATTATCAGGGTAATCCTGGCCTTATAGAATAAGTTTGGAAGTATTCCCAATTCCTTTATTTTTCAGAATAGTTTCATAGAATGGTATTAGTTCTTCTTTGAATGTTTGGTAGAATTCAGCAGTGAAGCCATTGGGTTCCAGGCTTTTCTTTTTGGGAGACATTTTATTATGTCTGTGATCTCATTACTTGTTATTGGCCTATTCATGGTTCAATCTTGGTAGGTTGTATGCGTCTAGGTATTTATTCATTGCCTCTAAATGTTTTCGCACATATTTGCTGACTACAGCCACTAATGATCCTGCGTATTTCTGCAGCGTCAGTTGTAATGTCTCCTTTTTTTATCTCTTATTTTATTTATTTGGATCTTTCCCTTTTTTTCCATTAGTGAGGATAAAGGATTGTCACCTTTATTTATCTTTTACAAAAAATAACTTTTTGTTTTGTCCATCTTTTGTATTGTTTTCTTCATTTCAAATTCATTTATTGCTGCCCTGATCTGTATTATTTCTTTTATCCTATTAATTTTTGGTTTGATTTGCTATTGCTTTTCTAGTTCTTTAAGATTCATTATTAGGTTATTTACTTGAAGTTTTTATTTTTTTGATGAAGGCATTTATAGCAACAAATTTTGCTTTTAGAACTGCTTCCACTGTATCCCGTAAGTTTTGGTAAGTTGTGTTTCCATTATCATTTCTTTCAAGAAATTTTTCAAATTTCTTCTTGATTTTTTCAATTTTCTTCTTAATTTTTTCACTGACCCACTGGTCATTCTGCAGCACATTGTTTAATTTCCATGTGTTTGTATAGTTTCCAAAATTCATCCTGTTACTGATTTCTAGTTTTATTTCCTTGCAGTCAGGAAAGATGCTTGATGTTATTTCAATTGTTTTAAAATTTGTTTTGTGACTTAACGTGCTGTCTATCTTTGAGGACAATTCATGTGCAGAGAAGAATATGTATTCTGCAGCATTTGGATGAAATGTTCCATAAATATCTATTACATCCGTGTGGTCTATAGTGCAGATAAAGTCTGATTTTATTTTTGTTGTTTGTCTGTTTCAGAAATCTGTCCAATGCTGAAGGTGGGGTGTTGAAGCTTCCAGTATAATTATATTGAGGTCATCTCTTTCTTTAACTCTAATCATATTTGCTTTATATATCTGAGTGCTGTGGTGTTTGATATTTACATATTTATAAACATTATATCTCTTTGTTAATTGACCCCTTTATCATTATATAATGATATTGCCTCTTCCTACAGTTTTTGCCTTGAAATTGTTTTTGTCTAATATATGTATATCTACTCCCACTCTTTTTGGTTTCCAATGGCATGGAACTTTTTTTCCATTCCTTTATTTTCAATCTATGTGTACATTTATAGGTGAAGTGTGTTTCTTTTAGGCAACAGATCACTGGGTTTTGCTTTTTTTATTCATTCAGCATCTCCACGTCTTTTGATTAGAGAGTTTAGTCCACTTTCATTCTGCGTTATTGTTGATAAGTAAGAACTTACTCCTGCCATTTTGTTTATATTTTTTGATTGTTTTGTGGTTTTGTGTTCTTTCTTTTTTTCTTTCCTGGTTTCCTTTTACTGAAGGTGATTTTCTCCAGCCATATAATTTAATCTCTTGCTTTTTATTTTTTGTGTGTCTGTTGTATGTTTTTCAACTTCTCATTTCCTTGAGGCCTTGCAAATACTATCTTGTAACCAACTATGTTAAATTGATGACAACCTAACACTAAACAATCATGCAAAAAGAAAACTAATAAAATTTCTACACTGTGATTTCTTTCACCAGTTTAAAACTTTTTATTTCTCTTTATGTCTTATTGTACAGTCTATGTCTTTAAATGTGGTTGTATTTATTGTATTTGATTGGTTCATCATTTAATCTTTCTACATCATATAAAAGCAGTTTACACAACACAATGACATTGTTATAATATACATCATATAAAAGCAGTTTACACAACACAATGACATTGTTATAATATTCTGTTTTCTGTGTGCTATTACCAGTGAATTTTGTACCTTCAGCTACTTCTTGTTGCTCATTAACATAATTTTTCCTTCAGATTGCAGAGTACCCTTGACCATTTGTGTAAGATAGGTCTGGTATTGATGAAATCCTTCAGTTTCTGTTTGTATAGGAAGGTCTTTATTTCTCCCTCACTCTTGAAGGTTATTTTCACCAGACATACCATTCTAGGATAAAAGTTTTTATTTTTTTTTCCTTCAGCCCATTAAATATGTCATGCCACTCTCTCTTGGCCTGTAAGATTTCCACTGAAAAATCTGCTGCCAGATGTATTGGAACTCCATTGCTATTTGTTTCTTTTATTTTGCTGCTTTTAGTATTCTTTCTTCATCCTTGACATTTGGAGTTTGTTTATTAAATGCCTTGAGTACTCTTTGGGTCAAATCTGTCTGGTGTTCGGCAACCTTCTTGTACTTGAATATTAATATCTTTCTTTCGCTTGGGGAAGTTCTCAGGTATTATCTCTTTTTATAAACTTTCTACCCCTGTGTCTTTCTCTACCTCCTCTTTAAGGCCAATAGCTCAGATTTTTCCTTTTGGGGCTATGTTCTGAATCTTGTAGGCATGCTTTATTGTTTTATTCTTTTTTCTGTTGTCTCTTCTGAATGTGTATTTTCAAATAGCCTATCTTCAAGCTCACAAATTCTTTCTTTTGCTTGATAAATTCTACTATTAAGAGACGCTGATGCATTCTTTAGTATGTCAGTTGCATAGTTCACTTTAGAATTTCTGCTTTTTTTTTTTATTATTTCAATCTCTTTGTTAAATTTATCTGAGAGAATTCTTAATTCCTTCTTTGTGTTGCCTTGAATTTCTTTGAGTTTTCTCAATGCAGCTATTTTGAATTCTCTGTTTGAAAGGTCACATATCTCTTTCTTTAGGACTCATTGCTGGTGTCTTCTTTAGTTCGTTTGATGATTTCATGTTTTCTTGGATAGTCTTGATGCCTGTAGATGTTTGTCAGTGTCTGGACATAGACAAGTTTGATATTTAGTTTAGTTTTCAAACTCTGGGCTTGTTTGTGCCCATCCTTCTTGGGAAGACGTTCCAGGTATTAAAAAAACTCTTGGGCTCCAAGTCCAATAATGCTGTGGTTCTTGCAGATTCATAGGGGTACCATCTTGGTGGTCTTGGATAAGATCCAGAATTATGTGAATTACTAGATAGAGATTCTGTTCTTTTCCCTTAGTTTCTCCCCAACAAATAGAAGCTCTCTCTCTCTGTGCTGAGCTTTCTAGAACTTAGGGTTGAGAAAAACAAATATCCCTGTGGCCACCACCACTGGGATTTCACTGGGTCAGACCTGGAGCCAGCACAGAACTGGGTCTTGCCCAAGGCCCGCTATAACCACTACTTGGCTACCACCTATAATCACTCAAGGCCCAAGACTCTATGATCAGCAGATGGTGAAGCCAGCCAGATTTGCATCCCTCCTTTTAGGTCAATAAGCTTCCCCAGGCCCCAGGTGGGTCCAGAGATATTGTCCAGAAGCCAGGGATTAGATTCAAAGACCTTAGAAATTTACCTGATGTTCTATTCTCCGGTTGCTAAGCTGGCATTCAAACCACAAATAAAGTCCTTCCTGCTCTTTCCTCCCATTTCCATAGGCAGAAGAGTCTCTCCCTGTGGTCACCATCACCACTGGCCCATGAAGTTTTCTGCTAGGCCACTGACATTGTTCACTTAAAGCCCAAGGCTCTTCAATTAATTTGTGGTGAATACAATCAGGCCTGGGACTAACTCCTCATAGCATTGGTCTCCCTGCCAGCTTGGGTCTGGTCCAGAAATGCTAACCAGAAGCTGGGCCTGGACTTGGGGACCTCAAGAGCCTGCTTGGTGCTCTATACCACTGTGGGTGAGCTAGTACCTAAGGTACAAGACGAAGTCCCCTTTACTTTTCCCTCTGCTTTTCTCAAATAGAAGGAATCTTTCACTATAGCCACCACAGCTTAGAATGTGGTGGCTCACACCTGAAAGCAGCACATCTCAGAGCCTAAGGCTCATAGCGTACTACCTAGGTATCACTGTTGTTTATTCAAGGCCCATGGGTTCTTTAGTCAGTTCTTTAATCCCGACAAAACTGGGTCCTTCCCTTCAAAGAAATGGGTTATTTTCTGGGCCAGAGAGTATCTTGAAATGTCATCCATGAGCTAGGGCCTGGAATGGGGGCCTCGCAACTCTACCTGGTGCCCTATCCTACTGTTGTTTTGCTGATATCCAAGATGTAAGATAAAGTCCTCTTTGCTCATCATTCTCCTCTCTTCAAGCAATAGGAAGGAGTCACTTTCATTACACTGCCTGGGGTTGGGAGAAAGGTGGTGCAAGTACTCCCTTTGCTGCCCAGTCTGGTGTCTCCCTAGGTCATGTGCCCCTCAAGTCCACTGGCTCTAAGCCCAGCCCTGGACTAAGACTTGCCTAGAATTTGCAGTACTTATGTTCTAGGCTGCCTTTCAATTTTACCTATGACTCCAGAGTATTTGGCCTGCCATAGTGAAGCCTGCAGAGAAACTCAAATTCTTACCACTGGGATGGGCTCTTCCCCTTTGGCTAGGGGCAGTCCAAATGCTCCCTCTGTGTGAGGGTGCTGACTGATCCCAGCATGGCTTTGTTCTCTGCTGACAGGGCAGCATTGACTTTCAATGTAAAGTATTCTAGTCACTGAACTCTTTATCCCCCAAGTGCACAGATTCTCTCTTGGCACAGTACTGCCACTGCAGGACAATGTGTGAGGGGTGACATCCAAGGTTCAAAACTGTCTGTCTTAGCCTCTTTAGTGCATCTTTCAGTGATATGAAGTTAAAACCAGGTGCTGCGATTGCTCACCTGGTTTTTGGTTCTTGTGTTGGTGCTTTTTTTGTATGTAGTTATTTGTTAAAATTTGCTGTTTCTGTGTGCAAGATGAATGGTATAGTCCAGCCATCTTGCTCTACCCTTAGAACTATATCTTGATATTTTAGAAATATGTCTTGATTACGTAAGTGGGTAAAAGTGACAAGTTTGAAAGACAGTTGGATATTCAATCATGAACAAAATATTCAATCATCCATTCATTCATTTAAAAATACTCATTGAGGAATATCTGCTCCATTTCAGGCATCATGCTGGATAACTGTGAACAAGAAACAAGGCAGATCCCTATGGTCACTGACTGTAGCAAAGTTACATTCTGGTGAGAAACAGAAATAAATATTTTTTTCTATCCTTGAAAAGAAGATATTCAAAATTCCTTTGAAATGGAATAGTCTGGCTTTCATGACAAGAAGGAGATTTAGGAATAGGCAAAAATTGAAACAGAAAAATACAGAGATTTTTTCTTTTAAATTACGTCAGAATTGAAAAAAGCTCATGACTAAGCTCAGGTCTTTACTGCCTAAGGAAGTATGTGAATTCAGGTGCCTACATGAACAAATAATTATTTTAAGTTTTATTTCCAGTTTCCAATATGAATGGATTCGTCTTCCTTATAGGGTTTCCACAGCCCCTCAGAAAGAACACAGAGAAAACCTAGTCATTGGAGCAGGCACATGGGCAAACTGGAGCTATAGAAAATTCAGACAGTCAGGAAATGGAGGTAGTGTTTACAAACGGCCACAGAAGAATCTGATTAACAGCACTTGGCTTTCACTGAGTCCCGTGCTTCCCCAGAAGCCGTGGTCCATGCCCACGACATTTGTCTCCCCAGCACTGAGGCACAGCATCAGTTTCCCTTTATCATCTATTCTGCTGTGCTCACTTAAGTTATCTTGAGCCAGAAGCTATCTAAGAGACCTTTGCCTTAGTGGATATGGTAAGATTCTGAGTATAGACAGAATTTGGGATAGAAGTTATGAACCATAAACATAAAGTATTTGAGGATTCCACAACTTTACCAGGGGAAAAACTAAATTCCAAGGGATTTGAGGAGAATATGACAAAGGAGAAGTGATCAGTGTAGTCACTGGGTCAGTGGAAACAGGGGCCCCATGCCTTTCTTCTGAGCAAAGAACAGGGAGACTGCAAAAATCCCAACTAAGCATCTGATTCTGACAGCTAAAATTATTTATGCCACAGACAGATGGCAACACCTGAGAATAGAAACAGTTCTGTGATGTGGTTGGACGTACGATAACAGTACTTTCAGAGGAATTCCTCTGCTGAGCATGACCTAGGAGGGGAAAAATGATTTTTGTGTGCCTGTGCATGGCACAGGATTAAATATGAAGGCCATTGGACTTGAAGCTATTTTGCCAAGATAAATGAGAAGTGTCCCAGCAGATTCCTATATGGACAAACTGTGTGGACGACCAGACTATAGCACATCCACATTACACCTCATGTCCACCAATACCTTAGTGTTGAATGAAATCTTGGAAAATTGACACCTTTATCAAGTTAAATAAAGAAAAATAAAGTTACATATTATGTGGACCCAAATTTGTGGACTGAGATCTATATCCACCAAAATTCAGTGACAAAGGCAGCAATTTGAGAAGATTCATTAAGATAAAGTAATAATTGTATACCTGGACTTGCAGTCTCTTCCAGAGAAGATATGGCACCAATAACTTGGCAAGACATTAGAGAGGATCCTGGATAGGCCTGGGCAGCCACCTTATCCATACTGGCTAAAGGTGGTCATAATCTCTTTGCAAAAAGTTATTTAGAAACTTCACAATCTCACACAAAACCACACATTTGTTCCCTTTTAGAGTGTGGGTTTAGATTTCTTCAGAAGCGATTTTGTTGTCCTGGTAAAGTTTCTGTGAAGAATCCCTACAGACTCTGTTAAAGGTGTCTGATATTTATGCTTTAGGTCTTACCTAAGTCTAACATTGATTCCGGAAACACAGAGTGGAAAAACCCAACAGGCAACCTCCTTAGAGATGCTGCCCTAATGAGGTTTATTTCTTCCTGGGTATGTTGCCTGACACACTTGTATCTGGTACTTTTGGTGTTTTCTTATGAGCAGATCACATTTTTTCACTTCTACCTTTGAGAATTCACAGTAAGTGGATTCACATATAACGAAATAGATTCATCACTATGCCCTATACTTTTTCTGACTATTTCTTCAGTTGTCAAGTGTACTTTTCAAAAATGAAACAGATGATGAAACAGAAGGGACAATGTTCAGAATAAAAGTCCACATAATGAGCACATATCAACCTTATCTTGTCACAATTTACAGGTAGATGTGTTGAAACAGCAGGGCAAGTTTCTGAGGCTAATTCATTGGTGGATTCTAGAATATTATATAAATAAAATTGAAATCTCTATATACTCTTTATTGCTTTTATTCTTTTCTCCCACACTACCATCTCCTTTCCTGATTAATATTACTTTTCCTGGAAGCTGTTCTTTGTTTTTTTGTTTTGTTTTGTTTTGTTTTGTTTTTAATCCCCTGAGGACCATTTCTTGTGGCAGTCCATACCCTGCCCCCATTTCTCATTGTTTTCACTTCACTATATTATTTCTGGTGACACTGCAGGACTTCCAAGTGGCTCTCCCTCCATATTATTTATCAACTTTTCCTGCCCATTCAGTGTCATTTTGATGTCTTTCTGAGAAGCTGGCAGCAGCACAGCAGACGTAAAACAAGACAGAACTGGCAGAACCCGGGGTGAATAGTTACACTGGAAAACACTGTCCAACATGAATAATTCAGAACTAATTTAATGATAGCACTATGATGTACATGTTCGTGTGAGGCTAGGAAGAGCAGGAAAATAAAATATGCATACACATATACACATATCAAACACATTTAGTGAGCATTTAGTAGTAAATCATAGGATGTTTAAACTTTAAAATAACTTAAGATCAACAACCCAGTACGAGAAAACTGAATGTTAATCATCATGACGGGGTAGAGATGGACATGATCTTGTTCTCCTCACTCAGAAAAGTTTCCGTTACAATATGTAGTATATTGACAGGATAAATGCATGATTGTCATCAGCCACAAAAGTTTAACTATCTGCTCTTTTAAAGTTATCATTTTCCCCCTTTTGATTAAGATAGCCATAGTTTTAATGTTTGATATCAAGAACTGTTTTGATTTGGACCTGATAAGTGTTCATTGATATATTTCCAGTCTGGTAAAACCTGAGATGAAATTTAGTCTCCAAATAATCTATACAATAGTTTTCAATCTTTTCACATTATTACTTTATTTTCAGGAATACATAAGGTTTATCTTCTAATCTTTCTAGTAATTTTTTAAAATTTTGCTACTATGCTATATATTTTTAAGTGCTCAGCCTTGATCTCTAAAAAACATTTTTTTATTTATTCATTTATTTGTTTTATTTTTATTATTCTTTTGAGACAGGGTCCCTCACTCTATCACCCAGGCTGGAATGCAGTGGCACGATCTTGGCTCACTGCAACCTCTGCCTCCCAGGTTCAAGAGATTCTTGTTCCTCAGCCTCCTAAGTAGCAGGGACCACAGGCATGTGCCACCACGCCTGGTGAATTTATGTCGTTTTTTATTTTTTTGAGACGGACTCTGGCTCCGTCACCCAGGCTGGAGTGCAGTGTTGTGATCTCAGCTCACTGCAACCTCCACCTCCTGGGTTCAAGCTATTCTTCCACCTGAGCCTCCTGAATAGCTGGGACTACAGGCACGTGCCACCACACCTGGCTAATTTTTGTATTTTTAGTAGAGATGGGGTTTCACCATATCGGCCAGGCTGTTCTCAAAATCCTGACCTCATGATCCGCCCCCCTAAGCCTCCCAAAGTGCTGGAATTACAGGTGTGAGCCACCGCACCCGGCATTATTTTACTTTAGTAGAAACAGGGTTTCACCATGTTGGCCAGGCCGGTCTCGAACTCTTGGTCTCAAGTGATCCACCTGCCTCGGCCTCCCTAAGTGCTGGGATTACTGGCATGACCCACTGTGCCCAGCCTAAAAGTTTATTTTTTAAACTCCGGTTCTTATTTTATGGGTGAAATAACTTCACTTAGCACTCTGAGGATGAGAACTGTTTTTATTTTTATATTTTTTGTTTTTTTAATTCCTCCTACAAAATATATTCTCCTTCTAAGTTTTACCATAGTAGTAGTTGCGATTTATTTGTTCGTTCAATTCTTCAGGTAGTCTTTATCTTCCAGATTAGAGTTTTTATTTTGATTTTTATTTTCTCAGCTATCTGGCATTCCTTAGATGTTTGCTCACATTTAAAAATTGAGAACCGAAAACCTGTTCAGAAATTTGAGGTCAGGTGCAACACAACAAATGTGAACTTCATTTTTGACTAATCTGATTGGGTCATTTCACTGGGGATTTTTAATGTAAATATCTTCCCTTGCAATGGTCAGATTTTGAGAAAAGATATTTCCAAACCTATAACTTGAGTAATAAATCAGTTTTCTAACATTCTAGACATGACTGAGAGAGGAGTGCTGGAAATCTCAGAAGCTGTCATGTAAACATTCACTTAGTCACCCTCTTTTGAGTATAGGCTACCTTACACTGGACCTAGTATCTTTCAATCCAGATACTCTGTTAATCTCTCCAATCTTCTGCTATCACTGAGAAGAAAAGGTGAAGGCTAAAGATTACTTATATGGATTTGTAACCAAGTCTCCTGTTTTCAGCCTAGCATTCAAACCCCCTTCAATGATACCTTTTGTTACCATGTCATGTGACGGATTTTCAAAAAATTCATGAAAAATGTGTGTTATGAAAAAACTACATGTGGATTGTTTAAAGTTGTACCAAAATCAATCTATACTAAATTGTTATAACATATACAGGATATATTTTGAGGCATTAAGAAGCATATGACATCTGTTTGAAAAAGCTCTTATCAGAGTGACATGAATTATGCTAAATTTGAAGTAAGAATGAACATCAAAATAATGGTGAAGCTGGGGTGTAAGAATGTTGAAATCACTAATGCTTTACAAAAAGCTTATGGGGACAGTGCCTCCAAATAAATCATCAGTTTACAAGTAGATAACTTATCTTAAGAAGGGATTGGACAGTGTTGAAAATAGAGCTCACAGCAGTAGACCATTCACATACATTTGCAAGAAAAAATTAATCTTGTGTGTACGTTCATTGAAGAGGACCAACGATTCAGCAGAAATAACAGCCCATACCATAGTCATCTCTGTTGGCTCAGCTTACACAATTCTAAGAAATTAAAGTTGAACAAACATTCCATTCAATGGGTACCAAAACTGCTGTACTCAGGTTGACTGCAGACAAGAGCAGAACCTTTAATGGAAATTTTAAACAGTGGGATCAAGATCCTGAAGCATTTCTTCAAAGAATTGTAACAGATGATGAAACATGACTTTACAGGTATGATCCTGAAGATAAAGCACAATCAAAACAATGGTTACCAAGAGGTGAAAATGGTCCACTCAAAGCAAAAGTGGAACAGTCAAGAACAAAAATCATGGCAACAGTTTCCTGGGATGCTCAAGGCATTTTGCTTGTTGACTTTCTGGAAGGCCAAAGAATGATAACATCTGCTTATTATGAGAATATTTTGAGAAAGTTAGCCAAAGCTGTAGCAGAAAAATGTCCAGGAAAGCTTTATCAGAGTGTTCTCCACCAGGACAATGCTCCTGATCATTTCTCTCATCAGAAAAAGGGCAATTTTGGAAGAGTTTTGATGGAAAATCATTAGACATCAACCTATAGTCCTGACTTGGCTCCTTCCAACTTCTTTATTTTCTAATCTTAAAGAAATCTATATAGGACACTCATTTTTTCTTCAGTTAAGTAAGACTATATTGATATGGTTAAACTCCCAGGGCCATCATTTATTTAGAAGTGAAATAAATGGCTGGTATCATTGCTTACAAAACTGTCTTGAAATTGATGAAGCTTATGTTGACAAATACAGTTTATATTTTTATTTTTATATTGGAACTTAATTTGTTTATGAATTTTTTGATTTCTCTTATGTATTTTGGTGGCTGTGCCTTACATATTTTTTCCTTGCTGATAGCTTTCTCTCTTCTAATTTAGTCAGTTCATCTTTCATTTTTCAAAATTATATTCTAATTCTCTTGATTGTTTTTCTCTTCATCCTCATGAATTTGTTGTGACCTATTTCCCATTTACTGAGGTTCTCTGAGTAAGTATTCACTGCAGTTAGTCTTCAGTGTTTACATTAGTGTCGAACTTCTTTTTAGATGCTTAAATTGTTATTAATACTTGTAAAATCAATAGGGAAGGATTCTACTTTGGTTGTTCTGTCAGTTAAGATAAGTGCCTGGTGGATCAAGTATCTGAGAGTATTCTCTAAGAAATATACACCAAATAATCCCCGAAATTTAATCTTCTATTCTATTTTGCTAGACAGGAGACTTAACTCTTTTTTACTGCATTCATACATCCTTCATTAATAAAAGTATGACTTACCCAATATAATAACCCAAATTTACTTAGTTAAATCTAAATTATCAAATGTCCTTCCATATTACAAGACATTAATTATACAAGAATATGTTTAAAATCTATGACAAACTCACAGCCAACATAATACTGAATAGGGAGAACTGGAACAAGACAAGGATGTCCACTCTCACCACTCCTCTTCAACATAGTACAGGAAGTCCTAGCCAGAGCAATTGGACAAGAGAAACAAATAAAGAGCATTCAAATTGGTAAAGAGGAATTCGAATTGTCACTGTTTGCTGATGTTATGATCATTTACCTAGAAAACCCCAAATACTCCTCCAAAAAGCTCCTAGAACTGGTAAATTAATTTAGCAAAGTTTCCAGATACAAAATTAATGTACACAAATCAGTAGCTCTTCTATATATCAACAGCAACCAAACTGAGAATCAAATCAAGAACACAACCCCTTTTACAATAGCGGCAAAGAAAAATAAAATAAAATATGTAGGACTATACCTAACCAAGGAGGTGAAAAACCTCTACAAGAAAAACTACAAAACACTGCTGAAAGAAATCATAGGTGACACAAACAAATAGAAACACATCCCATGTTCACGGATGAGTAGACTCAACATTGTGAAAATTACCATACTGGCAAAAGCAATCTACAAATTCAATGCAATTCTTGTCAAAATACCACCATCATTCCTCACAGAATTAGGAAAAAACAATTCTAAAATTCACATGGAACCAGAAAAGAGCCCACATAGCCAAAGCAAGACTAAGCAAAAGGAACAAATCTGGAGGCATCACATTACCTAATTTGAAACTATACTATAAGGCTATAGTCACCAAAACATCATGGTACTCATATAAAAATGGGCACATAGACCAGTGGAACAGAACAAAGAACCCAGAAATAAAACCAAATATTTACAGCCAACTTATCTTTGACAAAGAAAACAAAAATATAAAGTGGGGAAAGGACATCCTTTTCAACAAATGGTCCTGGAATAATTGGTGAGCCACATGTGGAAGAATGAACGAAATCCTCATCTCTCACCTTATACAAAAATCAGCTCGAGATGGATTAATGATTTAAATCTAAGATTTGAAACTATAAAAATTCTAGAACATTGGAAAAACTCTCCTAGACATTGGCTTAGGCAAGGATTTTATGACCAAGATCCCAAAAGCAAATGCAATAAAAACAAAGATAAATTTCTGGGACTTAATTAAACTAAAGAGCTTTTGCACAGCAAAAGGAATAGTCAGCAGAGTGAACAGACAACTCATGGAGTGGGAAAAAAATCTTCACAATCTATACATCTGACAAAGGACTAATATCCACAATCTACGATGAACTCAAACAAATCAACAAGAAAAAAGAAATCCCATCAAAAAGTGGGCTAAGGACATCAATAGACAATTCTCAAATGAAGATATACAAATAGCCAGCAGACATATTAAAAAACTGCTCAACATCACTAATGATCAGGAAAATGCAAATCAAAACTACAGTGCAATATACCACCTTACTTCTGCAAGAATGGCCATAATCACAGGTGGATCACAAGGTCAGGAGATTGAGACCATCCTGCCTGATAAGGTGAAACCCCATCTCTACTAAAAATACAAAAAATTAGCTGGGCATTGTGGCAGGCACCTGTAGTCCCAGCTACTCGGGAGGCTGAGGCAGGAGAACGGTGTGAACCCGGGAGGCAGGGCTTGCAATGAGCTGAGATTTCACCACTGCACTCCAGCCTGGGCGACAGAGCAAGACTCCATCTCAAAAAAAAAAAAAAAAAAAAAAAAAAAAAACAGAATGGCCATAATCCACAAATCCAAAAATAGTAGATGTTGGCATGGATGTGTTGAACAGGGAATGCTTCTACTCTGCTGGTGGGAATGTAAACTAGCACAACCAGTATCAAAAACAGTGTGGAGATTGCTTAAAGAACTAAAACTAAAGCTACCATTTGATCTAGTGATCCCAGTACTGGGTATCTATCCAGGGGAAAAGAAGTCATTATACGAAAAAGATACTTGCACATGCATGTTTATAGCAGCACAATTTACAATTGCAAAAACGTGGAACCAACATAAATCCCCATCAATCAAAATGGATAAAGAAACTGTGATTTTATATATATATGAGGGAATACTACTCAGCCATAAAAAGGAATGAGTTAATGGCATTCACAGTGGTGACCTGGATGAGATTAGAGACTATTATTCTAAGTGAAGTAATTCAGGAATGGAAAACCAAACATTGTATGTTCTCACTCATAACTATGAGCTAAGCTATGAGGATATAAAGGCATAAGAAGAACAAAATGGACTTTGGGGACTTGGAGAAAGGGTGGGAAGGGGGTGAAGAATAAAAGACAACAAATATGGTGCAGTGTGTACTGCTTGTGTGATGGGTGCGCCAAAATCTCACAAATCACCACTAAAGAACTTACTCATGTAACCAAACACCACCTGTTCTCCAATAACCTATGGGATTGATAAAAATAAAAATAAATCTATTACCCTATTCACTGTCATGAATTAATAGCATTTCAGAGCCACCAAAGTAGAGATGGAAGGGATGTCATGTTAAACATCAAAGAGGAGACTTTCTGAACTAGATTCTCAATAGTACAGTGGAGAAATTTCATGAAGCTGTAGGAATCCAATATAAACTTGAAGGGCAGAAATTTGAGATACTTACTCAGGGTCCAAGAAAGAGACAAAATGCATTTCATTCAGATTATGCTGCTACCTCAAAAGGAAGTCATTATACAAAAAGATACTTATACAGGCATGTTTATAGCAGTACAATTTGCAATTGCAAAAACATGGAACCAGCCCATCAACTAGTGGATAAAGAAAATTATATATATATATGAAATATATATAATATATAATAATATATATATACCATTGAATAGTATTCAGCAATAAAAATCATATTCAGCAATAAAAAGGAATAAAATAATGGCATTTTCAGCAATCTGGATGGAATTGGAGACTTATTCTAAGTGAAGTAAATCAGGAATGGAGAACCAAACATCGTATGTTCTCACTCATATGTGGGAGCTAAGCTATGATGATACAAAGACATAAGAATGACACATTGTCATGCCACTGCACTCCAGCCTGGGCAACAGAGCGAGACTCTGTCTCAAAAAAAAAAAAAGAATGACACATTAGATTTTGGGGACTCAGTGGAAAGGGTTGGGAGTGATGAGGGATAAAAGACTACACATTGGGTGTGCTGTACACTGCTTGAGTGATGGGTGCACCAAAATCTCAGAAATCACCAATAAAGAATTTATTCATGTAACAAAACATTCACTATTTGTTCCCCAAAAACCTATTGAAATAAAAAACATTTAAAAAATTATATTGCTACCTCAGATGAACAATGATCATTAGCAAGTCTATTGGCCTGAGGATTTAAGTGGTCAAATTAATTCATAACTGGGAAAACACTTTCCACATGTGGAAGACCTCCACATGTGGAAGACCACACCTTCTAGTAGAGAGTAGTTGGAGAGAGTATGGGTTGAGTTGTGTTACCTCCAAATTCCTGTTTTTCCCGGAATCTCAGAATATGACTTTACTTGAAAATTGAATCAGTCATTGCAGATGTTAACTTAGATGAAGTCATACTGAAAAATATGTGACTGAAATCTTTTTTATGACTGATATATTTATAAAACAACAAGAAACAGAGATTCACTAGAGAATGTCATGCAGTGACAGAGGCAGAGATTGCAGTGATGCATCTACAAACCAGTGAAGGCCAAGTAATGCTGGCAACACTAGGAGCTAAAAGAAGGGAACTGAGCAGATTCTTCCTATGGCCTTCATAGAGAGCAAGCCCTTCCACTGTCTCAATTTTGGACTTACTAGTCTCTGTGGAATAAATATATGTTTTTTAAGCCTCCCTAAGTGTGGTAATTTGTTAAGCAGTTCTAGGATACTAATACAGACACCATTCCCCAAACTCAGAAGGTGGAAGCTTCTAGAAAAATGCAGAACATAACACAATATGTAGCTAAATCCAAGACCAGTCCAATTAAAAAGCTAGGTAGAAAAGGCTTGCTCACTTGCAAATAGTTTCAAAACCCATAAAAACAAATCCAAGCAGAGAAAATGTTGCTTCCAGAGGTCTCCCTGGTCTTCCTAAAATGCTAAAACTTTTGAACGTATGGACCTACTACAGGGTGACTTTTTATAGTACTGAATCAATATGGCAGTTGCCTAAAAATAATTTACTACAATTATATTTGTACCTGGAGACATATGTGGGGATAGGACTAGACTGGACACAGAGCCTGGGGACTTAGGAACATACACAAAAAGAAGGCACTGCACTTTGACTAAGTAGTATTTGATGATAGTCTTTACAACTCTCAGTTAGTATAGTCTCTATTCGTTCTCCTTAGATAAGTACAGCACCTACCCAAATATCTTGGTGCTTACAGGAGGACAAACATAACATGCAAGAGATAAAGAAGAAAGCTACCTGTAAAGGCAATCAATTCAAGTAAACCAAAGTATACATTTGGAGCAACTGAACTGCAATACATTTTTAAGAAAATTTTAATTGGCCTGGTCTTGGATTTAGCTACATATTGTGTTATGTTCTGCATTTTTCTAGAAGTTTCCACTTTCTGAGTTTGGGGAATGGTGTCTGTATTAGTTTCCTAGAACTACTTAACAAATTACCACACTTAGGGAGGCTTAAAAAACACATATTTATTCTACAGAAATGATAACAGTAGTAGCAGTACTAACAATAATGATAGAATAACTAATGTCGTAGTTTGTGGATATATAAGAGAATGTCATGGCAACTGTCTTATATGATTATGGAGCCTGGGAAGTTCCATCATGTGCTATCTGCAAGCTGGGGACTCAGGAGAGCTGGTGGGGCAATTCTGTCTGAATCCAAACACCTGAAAAACAGGGGAGCTGATGGTAAAACTCCTAGTCCTAGGCCAATAATCTGAGAACTCTGGGGATTGGAGTGGAGGATGGAAGGCACTGGTTTAAGTCTCAGATCCTAAAGGCTGAAAACAAAGAGATGCAATGTCTGAAGACAGGAAAAGATGGATGCCTCAGCTCAAGAAAAAGATGAATTTGACCTTCTGCCTTTTTGTTCTATCTGGTCCCTCAATGAATTAGATGATGCCTGTCCACATTGATGAGAACAAATTTTCTTTACTCAGCATACTGATTCAGATGTTAACCTCTGCACATGTATGCCTGAACTTAAAGGTTAAAATAAATAAACAAACAAACAAACTGTCTAACAAGTTTTAACCTCTTCTGGAAAGTCAGAAATAATCTTTTACCAGGTATCTGGGCATCCCTTAATCCAGGCTACTTAATACGTATAAATGGCAATTACAAAGATGAAATCCAAATCCAAAGACAGGCAGACTGATTCCATAGCCCTTAAGTACTCTGCCCACATTGTCCAATCAAACATTTCTCCAATAATAGAAATATTCTTCTGTACTGTTCAATACTGTTTCCACCAGCCACACATAACTGGTAAACACTTAAACCTGTCCAATGTGATGCAAATGAGAAACTGAATTTTTAATTTAATTTAATTTAAATTAACTTACATTTAATTAGTAATGTGGCTAGTAGCCATTGCATTAGGCAGCACACTCTATATAATTTCTATAGACATGTGGAACAAAAGGGCTCAGTATTTGGCAATCTTCATGAAAAGTAAGCAATATCTGGATGTATCCTGAAATGTTATTGAATCCTAAGACTGAGGATAGAATCTATCATGGACCAGTTTCCTTACCTTTTTTTGCATAAGTAAATGAGTTCTAACTAGAATCATAATATTAAATATCTCAATATTAAATATCAGACAAAAATGACTCTATAAATAAAGTCACTAATTATAAAATAAATACAGGAGCTCAAATATTTAATATATACCTATAAATTGCATTTATAAAATGTATTGATTTAATTAGTCACATTCATAATAATAAGCAAAAATGTAAAATACTAAGGAATGAAGTGAATGAAAGAAATATAGAATTTGTATCAAGAAAGGTCTAAACATCTCTTAATAGTTATAAAATTTGCTTGAGTGAATGGAAAGTTATACCACCTTCTTATATGTGAACACTCAATCACATAACTTTGCCTATTCTTTCTAAATTTACATATGAATTAAGTGCAATGCCAATAAAATTACCTTGGCTGAAACTACATAAACTAAATTAAAACTTAAAGAAGAAAACTAAAAAGTTATTAAACCATATACATGGCAGGAAAGGACTATCTACATTTTAAAAATTTATAAAAATATCTTACACCCACAAAGGAAAGAACATGTCAGTAGAAGTGGAATAGAGACAGAAAAGGGAAAATAAATGAAAGAATTTATAAGCATCTAATCAAGAGAAAGTACATTGTCATTTAAAAAGTTCTTTTCTTAAAGTTTTGAAAGACAGTGATTGTTGTAGTCCTAGATTTTGAAGAATTACATTAAGAATTATCAGCTGATAGTTAACGTGCTGGATTAATTATGTAATCAATAATGTCAGCTGGTAGTTCTTGGTTTTCTATGTAAACCAAAAATTTGCAAAAATGAGCTTTACTGCCTCTTGCAAGTGAACTGAAGGTGAATCTGTGTAATTTTGTGACACCTGCTGAACCTGGCCAAAGAATTCCATTCTACTTTCTTTCAAGGAAAGTTTAGAAAAGATAGACATAACCTTAAGTGGATAAGTTATCAAGTCCATGTTCTCTTATCAATAATTAGGGAAGGCTGATTTGTAACACAGGACAGAAGAGATTGTTTACTTTCTTTTAGAAACATTTATCACCGGAAGACTTGAGGATATTCCAAGTCTATTGCATGGCACTCTGGAAGAAGATTTGCATTCCCTATTTTTGACTAGTCATGGAGGGATTGTGGATTCTGTCATATAGGTTTTAAGAGCAGTACAATGATTTAAATAAAAACTATTATTGTCAGATGAACTATCGGGACAGCATTTTTAATATTCTGAACACTGGATTTAAGATCCACGTGGACAAACTTTGTCTGTTTTGTCACTGATGCTTCTCCATTCTAGTCTCTGTCATACATTTGATACTGAATAAATATTTAAGTGAATGGATTGATGTTCAATTAAATATTTTCTCATTCTGTTCAGTTTTGAAACAGAAAGTGTTCTTCTCTGCCCATCTACAGTCTACTTTTGAACTAGGGGCCAAAAATTATACAATTTAAACAAAAGCAATGTAGTTTATTGCTTACAGCTATAATCACTGATCAAACCCATATGTGGGTTTTAATTTTGGAAAATTAAGCCAAGGCCAGTAGCAAAGGAAAGGAGAAACAAATCACTATAGGAAAATTAGGTAGGAGAAAAATGGGGAGTGTTCACAAGTCGAATTGTTTATAATTCATCTTGAAATGAGAGAATGTGTTACATCTAAGTAGAAGAAAAACACATCCTGAAATTCTGTATCTCTTGCTTCCACTGACAAACTTAGATACTTAAATTCACATGGTTTAATCGATGGACTACTCATTCCCCGTTTTTGTTGGTTTGTTTGTTTTGTTTTGTTTTTTGAGTAACAAAATAATGAAGGTAGCAGGGGTCAAATATATTACGGACATTTAGCTAAACAATTTGTATACATCATACACCATTATTGTCTCCTTTTCTGTTATCGTAAATACTGTTTTTCAATCTCTTTCAGTTTTAACAATGAGGCAATTGAGGTGTTCTGAAAATGTATTTTCAGATTTGGTGAGAAAAACATGTTTCTCCTTGAGCGTCTTCTGATGCCTAGTTTACATCTGGTTGCTAAGAAAGCCTTCTCTGTGTGTATGTGTGTGTGTGTCTGTGTGTGTGTATGTGCGCGCAAGTGCACTTGCGCACATGTAGATGAATATATACTCTTGCATGTTCATTCTCTTGCTCTCAGAACTAATGCTTAAAAATTGATAACGGGTTTTAGATGATAGAGCATTAAAATAGACATATTGCAAAGATTTCAAAATAAACAATACCTGCCACCCTCATTGTCATTTATTATAAGAAAAAAAACTGCTGAAAGATGATTTCTATTTTAAGAGCAAATAAAAAAATACACAGATTCTATTACTAAGCACACGCTAAAATAATTTTGTTTTGCCTATGTTTGAATGCAATAAAGGCATCACAGCTGAAAAGCTAAATGTAAGGATCATTTAAATTAGTGTCTGTATATCTTCTAGAAGGTATATGGTAATTAATTTATCCCTGGTCCATCAGGGGCTATGATTTTTTTGTTCAACCTCCTTGGATGTATTCTCTCTTAATGATTATAGTATTATAGAAGGCAAAACAAAAAACCTAGTGAGATTGTAAGAATATTAGTTTCTCATTGCCTTGGTTACAAATTAACACAAACTTAGTGACTTAAACCAACACAAATTTATTATCTCGTAGTTATGCATCAGAAACCTAGCAATAACCTTAAGTGGATACATGATCAAAAGGTATGGTTCTCATGTCAATGATCAGGGATGACTGAGCTGTCAGAAAAGAAGAGGTTGTTTAACTCCTTTTATAAACATTTATCGGAGGGAGCTTGATGATCTGCTAAATCTACTGTGGCCTGACACTCTGGAAGAGGACTTGCATTCCCTATTTTTGATTAGTCAAGGAAAGATTGTTGATTCTGTCATGTAGATCTTAAGAGCAGTACAATAATTTAAATAAAAGCCGCTACTTTCACGTGAGCTATTATGTAATTGAGTGTTCATATATAAGAAGGTTATATAACTTTCCATGTACTTAAGAAAATCAGTTTCACTTGGCTAATATCAAGATATGGCAGGGCTGCATTCTTTCTGGAGTTTTGAGGGAGAATCTGTTACCTGGCTTTTTGCCGTTTTTGGAGGCTGCCCTCTTTCCTTGGATCCTGACCCTGAATTATTTTGATTTCTGCTTCCTTTATCATATCTCTTGCCTTCCTCTTAAAAGGGCTTTTGTGATTATAGTGAGCCAACCTGGAAATTTAAATAATATTACCATTTCAATATCTTTAATTTATATCTACAAAGTGCCTTGTGCTATGTTAGGTAACGTATCACAAATACTGTGGATTATGGCATGGGTATCTTTTGGGGTCATTATTTTGCTTAACACAATGAATTTCTTCAAAAAATATTAACTTGACTATGTGAATTAGAGAAAATATTTTGAAAACGTAAGCAAGTAAAATGATTTCTTCTTTTATATCTCTTGACTAATTGTTTTCCAAGCTGGCATTTGAAAAAACAGGTAATAAAACATCTGTGGTGTGCTCCTGGCTCAGTTTGGCACGGAGTAACTACACACTTTTAAAAATCATGCCCAAAGGCATGGCATCTGTCTCATGTAAAACATCAAACTAAGTTTATAAAATATGTTCTTGAATGCAAAGGATAGGGTAACTGATGGCTATCAAGGATCTAGGGAACTTAGATTGGGAGGAGACCACCTTCCTCCACTTCCCAAACCATTGTTCATTAAATCAGCAGTGTCTCTGACAGGTGCATGACAATTTTTCTCAGTGATAAGCAATATTTTGTTTCTATGGGACCTGAGTTTACTGAACATGAGACATTAAATTAACCTCAGAAATTTAAGTCTTGAATAAAGTATTTTTCTACCTTATTCCCTTTTGCTTTAATATGAGATTACATAAACTGAAATTCACTTCAGAGCCTCAAACACAGTGAAAACTGTCAGAGATTCCCATTAGAGAACCACATTTTATGTTTTGTTTGTTTGTTTGTTTGTTTGAAGGTTTAAGACGTTTAATCTGGGCTTGTGCATTTGTGCATGGATATTGCTTAGATATTAAGATATGCCAAAGATGATTTTTAACTCCGTGCAAAACACCGATATTTCTATAATTCCTCTAATGAGACAAAAAATGTATAGCTTAAAAGAAAAAGACCTGAAGTCAGCATTAGCTACAAATCTTAGAGGGTTAGAAGCAGACTCTTCTAAAAGGAACTCTTTATAACTCATAATATTTTGTATTTTATAAAAATGTTAATTCAGAGATTTAAATGATTTATTCAATGTAAAAAAAAAGAAAATTGATTAAGAAAAATTATATGAAATAAAATCTCATTAGATCAACCAATTAATGACCTAAAATATAACTAATTACGTAAAATTTTAAAACAGAAATTGCATTTAATCAACTAGACTTAGATATGCAGTTAGTTTTAGATGAGTTGAAAGATTCTACTGCCGGGCGAGGTGGCTCACGCCTGTAATCCCAGCACTTTTGGAGGCGGAGGCAGGTGGATCACCTGAGGTCAGAAGTTCGAGACCAGCCTGGCCAACATAGTGAAAACACATCTCTACTAAAAATAAAAATTAAAAAATCAATGAGCCCAGTGTGGTAGCAGGCTCCTGTAATCGCACCTACTCTGGAAGCTGAGGCAAGAGAATCGCTTGAACCTGGGGGGCAGAGGTTGCAGTGAGCAGAGGTCGCACCATTGTACTCCAGCCTGGGTAACAAGAGTGAAACTTCATCTCATAAAAAGAAAAAAAAGAAAAAAGAAAAGAATTTCAAACTAAATCCACATAAAGAAATAAAGACTATCTCTGTAATCTTTAAGACAATTTAAAGTCTAAATTGATATTACTTTTTTAAAAAAAATGTTTATATCCATGGCAGAAAAGAAGTTTGAATTTGGAAAGACAAAAGAGTTTTAGCAAGAATATTTAGAAGAATAAAACACATTTCAGGTTGAGTAATGAAATGAAATCAGTGATAATATTTAAAAATGTTTTGATTTCCATAAATTTATTTTACATTCTATACTAAAATTTGTGATGTGTCAAGAAGTTATTTATATCTAATTGAATCTATGAATTGTATTTCATTCTTTCTCTTTTCAAGATTGTTTCAATGATATAGTATTATAATTGGTATTTTTTAGAATTGTGAAAGTTTTTTGAGATCAAATAATTCAGTTAATTTTAAACTTTAAGGAGAGCTGAAAGAAAAGACAGAATAGAGATGAACTGATTTTCTACCATGTAAAATAAATTACATAGTATGATTTGTTTACAACAAGCATTTATTTAGTACCCACACATATTCGTTGGCTGAAGATCAGCTGCAGATCATCTTTAGGCTAGGCATACCTGGGATGTCCTTGCTCCATATAACTCTACTCTTCCTACTGGTACCCCTGAACTAGTCTGTGCATATTCATTGTGTGTTGATTGCAGCGGCAGAGGTAATTGAGTCAAACTTTTCCTTATCCTTTGTGTTACAAATAGTCCAACTATAATCTTTTAGTCATTTTAAATGTACAATTAAATTATTTTGACTATAGTGCTATCAAATACTAAGCATTTAGTGTTTGCTGTGCTATCAAATACTAAGCATTGTTGTTCTATCAAATACTAAACATTATTCATTGTTTTATCTATATTTTTGTACCCAAAACCATCCCCACCTCTCCCAACACATCTCTTTAATATGCACCAGTATATATTGATTTTCGTTCTTTTGGGTATATACCAAGTGGGACAGCTGGATCGTATGGAAGCTCTATTTTTAGATATTTGAGGAACCTCCAAACTGTTCATCACAGTGGTTGTATTAACTTATTTTCCCACTAACAGTGTATGAGGTTTTCTTTTCTTCACATCCTCTCCAGCACTTGTTATTGCCTGTTTTTTTGATAAGAGCCATTTTAACTGGAGTGAGAGGATATCTCACTGTCATTTTGATTTGCATTTTTTTGATGATCAATGATCTTGAGCTTTTTTTTTTTTTTAGACAGAGTCCTACTCTGTCACCTAGGCTGGAGTGCAATGGCACCGTGTCAGCTCACTGCAACCTCCATCTCTTGGGTTCAAGCAATTCTCCTGCCTCAGCCTCCTGAGTAGCTGGGATTACAAGTGTCCACCACCATGCCCAGCTAATTTTTATATTTTTAGTAGGGATGGGGTTTTACCATGTTGGGTAGGCTGGTCTCAAACTCCTGCCTTCAAGTGATCCACCTGTCTAGGTCTCCCAAAGTGCTGGGATTACAGATGTGAGCCACCACACCTGGCCTGAGCACTTTTTATATGCCTATTTGCCATTTGCGTGTCTTCTTTTGAGAAATGTCTATTCAAATTATTTGCCGATTTTTTATTAGATTATTAGTTTTTTTCCTATAAAGTTGTTTGAGCTGTTTATATATTCTGGTTATTAATCCAATGTCAGATGAATAGTTTTCAATTCTCCCATTCTGTGAGTTGTTTATTCACTTTGTGGGTTGTTTCCCTTGATGTGCAGAAGCTTTTTGATTTGATGTGATCTCATTTGTCCATTTTTGCTTTGGTTGCTTGAGCTTACAGGGTATTGCTCAAAAAATTTTTTCCCAGACCAATGTCCTGCAGAGTTTCCCCAAAGTTTTCTTGTTGTAGTGTCATAGTTTGAGGTCTAAGATTTAAGTATTTAATCCATTTTGATTTTATTTTTGTATATGTCAAGAGATATGGGTCTAGTTTTATTCTACTGCCTATGGTTATACAGTTTTCCCAGCACCATTTATTGACAAGACTGTCATTTCTTCAATGTATGTTCTTGACACCTTTGTCAAAAAATGAGTTCACTCTAGGTTTATGGATTTGTTTTGGGGTTCTGTATTTTGTTCCATTGATCTATGTGTCTGTTTTTATGCCAATACCATGCTGTTGTGGTTACTATAGCTTTGTAATATAATTTTATGTCTGGAAATATGATTGATTACTCCAATTTTGTTCTTTTCGCCCAGGACAGCTTTAACTTTTTTGGATCTTTTGAGTTCCATATAATTTTTTAGGATAATTTTTTGTATTTCTGTGAAGAATGTTATTGGCATTTTCATAGAGATTACATTGAATGTGTAGATTGCTTTTAGGTAGTATGGACATTTTAACAATGTTGATTCTTCCAATTCGTGAACATGGAATATCTTTCTAATTTTTTGTGTCCTCTTCAATTCCTTTCATCAGTGTTTTATAGTTTTTATTGTAGAGATCTTTTACTTTTTTGGTTAAGTTAATTCTTAGAAATTTATTTTTATTTGTGGCTATTTTAAATGGGATTACTTTTTAATTTATTTTTCAGATTGTTCACTGTTGGCATATAGAAATACTACTGATTTTTGTATGTTGGTCTTGAAGCCTGCCACTTCACAGAATTGGTTGATCAGTTCTGGTAGCTTTTTGGTGGAGTCTTTAGGTTTTTCTGTTTGCAGACCTAAGGACTCTGCTCAGTATCCTATCCTACTATGGGTGAGCTTGTATCTGAGATAAAGTCTTCTTTCTTCTTTTTTTCGCCTCCTTTTAAGAATAAGGAAGAAGACACTTCTGTTGCTGGCAGACCCATTGCCTGAGGTTGCAGTGGGGTGGGGTAAGCAATCTTTTAGCTGCCCTGGCTGATATCTCTGTAGGTCACGTGCCACTCTACTCCTCTGTTTCTGAGCCTAGCCTAGCACTAGGAGTTGCCTAGGAATTACAGCCTTTGTGTCCTACATTGCCTTTCAAGTTTACCTAGAGACCTAGAGCACTTTGGCCCATGATGGTGAGGCTTGCTGAGAAACTTGAGTTTTGACAGATGGGATAGGTGAGATTCCTCTCTAGCTAGGGCTGGTCCAAATGCTCCCTCTGTGCATGGGTGTTGGCTGAGCCCAGCGTGGCTCTATACTCCACCATGACAGGGTAGCACTTAGTCTAATATAATGTCCCCCAGCTGCTGTGTTCTACCTCACCCATGTGCAGATTCTCTGCCCAGCATGGCTGGCCACTGTTAGTGGATGGGAGAGGGAAGGCATTGGCAATTGAAGACTGTCTCTCCTGCACTCTTCTATGCCTCTTTCAACAGTATGAAGTTAAAACCAGCTACCAGGTAATATGATCACTCACCTGATTTTTGGTTCTTGTAATGGGGATTTTCTGTATGCAAATAGTTGTTAAAATTTGGTGTTCCTGGGGGGCAGGGAGTACAACCACTGTTGACTTCTATTCCACCATCTTGCTCTGTTCATTGGTCTTGGTATTTTCTTTGTGAAAAGTTATTTAGTATTCAATCTCTTTAGTTAATATACATCTATGCAAATATTCTGTTTTTTTCTTGAGTCAGTTTTGCCAATTTGTGTTTTTCTAGGAATTTGTCCATTTTATCTAATGTATTAGCATATAGTTGTTAATTGTAGTTCACTGTAATCAAGGCATCAGCAGATTCAGTTTTTAGTGAGGGTATGTCTTCTGGTTCACAGATGGCACCTTTTAGCTGTGTCCTCACATAGTGGGAGAGGCAAAGCAGGTCTCTGGAGCCTCCTTTTTAAGGGCACTAATCCTATTTATGAGGGCAGAGCCCCATGAATTACCTCCCAAAGGGTGCAGTTCTGAATGCATCGTGTTGGTAAGTAGGTTTCAAAATAAGAATTTGGGAGAAACACAAACATTTAAACTATAGCAGCATTTTTATTATTAAAAATGTTCTTCTTTGTCCATAGTAATATTTTTTGTATTAAAGACTTGTTTTTTGTTTTACTGATACTAGTTTAACCATATTTTCTGTCATAGTTTTCTGTTTGCATAATATATATTAATTCATTATTTTCCTTTTAATCTTTTGGTGTCTTTGAAAATAAACTGTTTCGTAGATAGCATATAGTTGAATCAACTTTATTAAAAAATCTATTATGCAAAGTCTTGTTTTTAATTGGAGTGTTTAATTCATTCACATAATTACTGATAAATTACAATTTATGTCTGAAATTTTGCTTTCTGTGTTCCAAAAATCTTTACTATTTTTGTTCCTCTATTATTCCATCATTGACTTATTTGAATGAAATATACATTTGCAAGAGTAAGATTTATATTTATTTGTCATTTATCTTACTATTTTTTGAGTTTAATTTTAACAGTTTCCCTGTGTTTATATTTAAGTTCTTAACTTATAAAATCTACTTAAAACTAATCCAGCTTAACTGTAATAGTATACAGAAACTTTCTGCTAATATAGCTCCATTATCTTTCCTACTTTGTGCTTACTACTATTTATACAGATGACATTTTATACATGGTATATCCATAGACAGAGATATATAATAATTTTTTAAAATGTAGTTATCTTTTAAACCTATAGAAGAAAGGATCTACAAATATATATTTGTCAGACCTCTGAGCCTAAGCCAAGCCATTGCATCCCCTGTGACTTGCCCGTATATGCCTAGATGGCCTGAAGTAACTGAAGAATCACAAAAGAAGTGAAAATGCCCTGCCTCGCCTTAACTGATGACATTCTACCACAAAAGAAGTGTAAATGGCCGGTCCTTGCCTTAACTGATGACATTCCACCACAAAAGAAGTGAAAATGTCTGGTCCTTGCCTTAAGTGATGACATTCCACCACCAAAGAAGTGAAAATGGCCAGTCCTTGCCTTAAGTGATGACATTACCTTGTGAAAGTCCTTTTCCTGGCTCATCCTGGCTCAAAAACCTCCCCCACTGAGCACCTTGTGACCCCCACTCCTGCCCGCCAGAGAACAAACCCCCTTTGACTGTAATTTTCCTTTACCTGCCCAAATCTTATAAAATGGCCCCACCCTTATCTCCCTTCCCTGACTCTCTTTTCAGACTCAGCCCGCCTGCACCCAGGTGATTAAAAGCTTTATTGCTCACACAAAGCCTGCTTAGTGGTCTCTTCACATGGATGCACATGAAATTTGGTGCCGTGACTCGGATCAGGGGACCTCCCTTGGGAGGTCAATCCCCTGTCCTCCTGCTCTTTGCTCCATGAGAAAGATCCATCTACAACCTCAGGTCCTCAGACTGACCAGCCCAAGGAACATCTCACCAATTTAAATCAGGTAAGCGGCCTCTTTTTACTCTCTTCTTCAACCTCCCTCACTATCGCTCAACCTCTTTCTCCTTTCAATCTTGGTGCCACACTTCAGTCTCTCCCTTCTCTTAATTTCAATTCCTTTCATTTTCTGGTAGAGACAAAGGAGACACGTTTTATCCATGGACCCAAAACTCTGGCGCCGGTTACGGACTAGGGAAGGCAGACTTCCCTTGGTGTATAATCATTGCAGGCACGCCTCTCTGATTATTCCTCCAGGTTTCAGAGGTGTCAGACCATGCAGGGATGCCTGCCTTGGTCCTTCGCCCTTAGCGGCAAGTCCTGCTTTTCTGGGGGAGGGGCAAGTACCCCAACCCCTTCTCTCTGTGTCTCTACCCCTTCTCTGCTTTTCTGGGGCAGGGGCAAGAACCCCTTAACCCCTTCTCCTTCACCCTTAGCTGCAAGTCCCACTTTTCTAGGGGGCAAGAACCCCCAATCCCTTATTTGAACACCCTGACCTCTTATCTCTGCACCCCAATCCCTTATTTCCGTGCCCCAACCTCTTATCTCTGCACCCCAATCCCTTATTTTCATGCCCCGACCTCTTATCTCTGCACCCTGATCCCTTATTTCTGTGCCCTGACCTCTTATCTCTGTGCCCCAACCCCTTATTTCTGTGCCCTGACCCCTTTCTCACTTTTCTGGAGGGTAAGAACCCCCAAGCCCCTTCCCTCCATGTCTCTACTCTCTTTTCTAGGGGCTTGCCTCCTTCACTATGGGCAACCTTCCACCCTCCATTCCTCCTTCTTCTCCCTTAGCCTGTGTTCTCAAAAACTTAAAACCTCTTCAACTCACACTTGACCTAAAACCTAAACACCTTATTTTCTTCTGCAATGCCGCTTGGCCCCAATACAAACTTGACAATGGCTCTAAATGGCCAGAAAACGGCACTTTTGATTTCTCCATCCTACAAGACCTAAATAATTTTTGTCAAAAAATAGGCAAATGGTCTGAGATGCCTTATGTCCAGGCATTTTTCACACTTTGTTCCCTCCTAGTCTCTGTTCCCAGTGTGATTTCTCCCAAATCCTCCTTCTTTCCCTCCCACCTGTCCCCTCAGTCCCAACCCCAAGCGTTGCTAAGTCTTTCCAGTCTTCCTTTTCTACAGACCCATCTGACCTTTCCCATCCTCCCCAGGCTGCTTGTCGCCAGGCCGAGCTAAGTCCCAATGCCTCCTCAGCCTCCGCTCCTCCACCCTATAATCCTTCTACACCCGGTCTGGCTTACAGTTTAGTTCCGTGACTAGCTCTTCCCCACCTGCCCAACAATTTCCTCTTAGAGAGGTGGCTGGAGCTAAGGCATAGTCAAGGTACATGTACCTTTTTCTCTATCAGACCTCTCTCAGATCAGTCAGTGTTTAGGCTCTTTCTCATCAGACCCCACTAAATATATACAGGAATTCCAATATCTAACTCTGTCCTACAATTTAACCTGGAGTGACTTAAATGTCATCCTGACTTCTACCCTCTCTCCAGACGAATGGGAAAGAGTTTTTTTCTCTAGCCCAATCTCACGCTGATAACTGCTGGCTTCATGAGCCAGACCTCCAGGAAGGCATTAGAGCAGTTCCCCAAGAGGATCCCCAATGGAACTACCAGGCAAATTCCCCAGGTATAGCTAGGCAAGATTACATGATTTCCTGCCTATTTGAAGGGCTTAAAAAGGCAGCTTACAAAGCTGTTAATTATGACAAGCTTAAAGAAACTACCCAAGGTAAAGATGAAAACCCAGCCCAGTTCATGGCCCGCTTAGCAGCAACCCTTAGATGCTATACCTCCCTAGACCCAGAAGGGCCAGAAGGCCACCTTATTCTTAATATGCATTTTATCACCCAATCCACTCCTGACATTAGGAAAAAACTTCAAAAATTAGAATCTGGCCCTCAAACCCCACAACAGGAATTAATCAACCTCGCCTTCAAGGTATACAATAATAGAGATGGAGCAGCCAGACAGCAACGCATTTCTGAGTTACAATTACTTGCATCTGCTGTGAGACAAAACCCAGCCACACCTCCAGCATACAAGAACTTCAAAATGCCTAAGCCACAGCAGACAAGCATTCCTACAAGACTTCCTCCATCAGGATCTTGCTTCAAGTGCCAGAAATCTAGCCACTGGGCCAAGGAATGCCTGCAGCCCAGGATTCCTTCCAAGCTATGTCCCATCTGTGCAGGGACCCACTGGAAGGCAGACTGCCCAGCTCACCCGGCAGCCACTCCTAGAGCCCCTAAAGCTCTAGCCCAAGGCTCTCTGACTGACTCCTTCCCAGATCTGCTTGGCTTAGTGACTGAAAATTGATGCTGCCTGATCACCTTGGAAGCCCCATGGACCCTCATGGATGCCGAGCTTCAGGTAACTCTCACAGTGGAAGGTAAGTCCATCCCCTGTTTAATCAATACAGGGGCTACCCACTCCACGTTGCCTTCTTTTCAAGGGCCTGTTTCCCTTGCCTGGATAACTGTTGTAGGTATTGACGGCCAAGCTTCAAAACCCCTGAAAACTCCCCCACTCTTGTGCCAATTTAGGAAACACTCTTTTATGCACTCTTTTTTAGTTATCCCCACCTGCCCAGTTCCCTTTTTAGGCCAAGATGTTTTAACCAAATTATCTCTGCCCTGACTATTCCTGAACTACTACCGCATCTCATTTCCGCCCTTCTCCCCAACCCAAAGCCTCCTTCACGTCTTCCTCTCGTATCCCCCCATCTTAACCCACAAGTATAGGACATCTCTACTCCTTCCCTGGCAACCGATCACATGCTCATTACCATCCCATTAAAACCTAATCACCCTTACCCTGCTCAACGCCAATATCCCATCCCACAGCACACTTTAAAAAGATTAAAATCTATTATCACTCACCTGCTACAGCATGGGCTTCTAAAACCTATAAACTCTCCTTACAATTCCCCCATTTTACCTGTCCAAAAACCGGACAAGTCTTACAGATGAGTTCAGGATCTGCACCTTATCAACCAAATTGTTTTGCCTATCCACCCTGTGGTGCCCAACCCATACACTCTTTTGTCCTCAATATCTTCCTCCACAACTCACTATTCCGTTCTTGATCTTAAAGATGCTTTTTTCACTATTCCCCTGCACCCCTCATCCCAGCCTCTCTTTGCTTTCACCTGGACTGACCCTGACACCCATCAGTCCCAGCAGCTTACCTGGGCTGTGTTGCCACAAGGTTTCAAGGACAGCCCTCATTACTTCAGCCAAGCTCTTTCTCATGATTTACTTTCTTTCCACCCCTCCGCTTCTCACCTTATTCAATATATTGATGACCTTCTTCTTTGTATCCCCTCCTTTGCATCTTCTCAACAAGACACACTTCTGCTCCTTCAGCATTTATTCTCCAAAGGATATCAGGTATCCCCCTCCAAAGCTCAAATTTCTTCTCCATCCGTTACCTACCTCTGCATAATTCTTCATAAAAACACACGTGCTCTCCCTGCCGATTGTGTCTGACTGATCTCTCAAACCCCAACCCCTTCTACAAAACAACAACTCCTTTCCTTCCTGGGCATGGTTAGATACTTTCTCCTTTAGATACCTGGTTTTGCCATCCTAACAAAACCATTATATAAACTCACAAAAGGAAACCTAGCTGACCCCATAGATCCTAAATCCTTTCCCCACTCCTCTTTCCATTCCTTGAAGATAGCTTTAAAGACTGCCCCCACTCTAGCTCTCCCTGACTCATCCCAAATCTTTTCATTACACACAGCTGAAGTGCAGGGCTGTGCAGTCAGAATTCTTACACAAGGACCAGGATCGCATCCTGTAGCCTTTTTGTCCAAACAACTTGACCTTACTGTTTTAGGCTGGCCATCATGTCTCCATGCAGCAGCTGCTGCCACCTTAATACTTTTAGAGGCCCTCAAAATCACAAATTATGCTCAACTCACTCTCTACAGCTCTCATAATTTCCAAAATCTATTTTCTTCGTCACACCTGACTCATATACTTTCTGCTCCCCGGCTCTTTCAGCTATACTCACTCTTTGTTGAGTCTCCCACAATTACCATTGTTCCTGGCCCGGACTTCAATCCGGCCTCCCACATTATTCCGGATACCACACCTGACCTTCATGACTGCATCTCTCTGATCCACCTGATGTTCACCCCATTTCCCCACATTTCGTTCTTCCCTGTTTCTCACCCTGATCACACTTAGTTTATTGATGGCAGTTCCACCAGGCCTAATAGCCACTCACCAGAAAAGGCAGGCTATGCTATAGTATCTTCCACATCTATCATTGAGGCTACCACTCTGCCCCCCTCCACTACCTCTCAGCCAGCCGAACTAGTTGCCTTAACTCAAGCCCTCACTCTTGCAAAAGGACTACGCATCAATATCTATACTGATTCTAAATATGCCTTTCATATTCTGCACCACCATGTGGTCATATAGGCTGAAAGAGGTTTCCTCACTTACACAAGGGTGCTCCATCATTAATGCCTCTTTAATAAAAACTCTACTCAAGGCCGCTTTACTTCCAAAGGAAGCTAGGGTCATTCACTGCAAAGGGGCATCAAAAGGCGTCAGATCCCTTTGCTCTAGGCAACACTTATGCTGATAAGGTGGCTAGACAAGCAGCTAGCTTTCCAACTTCTGTCTCTCACAGCAACGCTTATGCTGATAAGGTGGCTAGACAAGCAGCTAGCTCTCCAACTTCTGTCCCTCACAGCCAGTTTTTCTTCTTCACATCAGTCACTCCCACCTACTCCCCTGCTGAAACTTCCACCTATCAATCTCTTCCCACACAAGGCAAATAGTTCTTAGACCAAGGAAAATATCTCCTTCCAGCCTCACAGGCCCATTCTATTCCATCATCGTTTCATAACCTCTTCCATGTAGGTTACAAGCCACTAGCCTGTCTCTTAGAACCTCTCATTTCCTTTCCATCATGGGAATCTATCCTCAAGGAGATCACTTCTCAGTGTTCCATCTGCTATTCTACTACTCCTCAAGGATTGTTCAGGCCTCCTCCCTTTCCTACACATCAAGCTCAAGGATTTGCCCCTGCCCAGGACTGGCAAATTGACTTTACTCACATGCCTTGAGTCAGAAAACTAAAATATCTCCTAGTCTAGGTAGACACTTTCACTAGATAAGTAGAGGCCTTTCCCACAGGGTCTGAGAAGGCCACCGCGGTCATTTCTTCCTTTCTGTCAGACATAATTCCTCGGTTTGGCTTTCCCACCTCTATACAGTCTGATAATGGACCAGCCTTTACTAGTCAAATCACCCAAGCAATTTCTCAGGCTCTTAGTATTCAGTGGAACCTTCATATCCCTTACCATCCTCAATCTTCAGGAAAAGTAGAACGGACTAATGGTCTCTTAAAGACATGCCTCACCAAGCTCAGCCTCCAACTTAAAAAAGATTAGACAGTACTTTTACCTCTTGCCCTTCTCAGAATTAGAGCCTGTCCTCGAGATGCTACAAGGTACAGTCCATTTGAACTTTTATATGGATGCGCTTTCTTGCTTGGCCCCAACCTCATCCCAGACACCAGCCCTCTAGGTGACTATCTTCCAGTCCTCCAACAGGCTAGACCGGAAATTCACCAGCCTGCTAATCTTCTCTTGCCTACTCCAGATCCCTAGCCATATGAAGACACCCTAGCTGTACGATCAGTCTTGTTAAGAATCTGACCCCTCAAACTCTACAACCTTGATGGACCGGACCCTACTTCGTCATCTATAGTACCCCGACTGCCATCCGCCTGCAAGATCCTCCCCACTAGGTTCACCATTCCAGAATAAAGCTGTGTCCATTGGACAGCCAGCCTAATCCCTCCTCTTCCTCCTGGAAGTCGCAAGTACTCTCCCCTACTTCCCTTAAACTCACTCGTATTTCTGAAGAACAGTAATAACCCTTATGAGCCTAATACATCCCTTCATTCTATTAGGTCTGTTCGTCCTTACCCTACTTTTTGCAACAGGGCTTTACGAAGTCACCCCCACCACTTAGGCCGAGCCCCAAAAAACTTGTCATCCCTACTATTTTCTCTCTAGTCATACTCCTATTCTCCATTCTCAACTACTTATAAATGCCCTACTCTTGTTTACACTGATGGTTTACACTGTTTCTTCAAGCCATCACAGCTGATATCTCTCGGTGCTATCCCCAAACCACCACTCTTAATTCCCTCTTAGAGTGAGTAGATGATCTTTGCTGGCAAGGCACCCTCCAATACTTCCACCTTGATGAAGTTCTATTCTTTACTTTCATATTCACTCTTATCCTCATTCCCATTCTTATGCCACCCTTTACCTCTCCCCAGCTATCTCCACCACACTATCAACCTCACCCATTCTCTCCTAGCCACTTCTAATCCCTCCCTAGAGAACAACTGCTGGCTTTGTGTTTCCCTTTCTTCCAGTGCCTACACAGCTGTCCCTGCCTTACAGACAGACTAGGCAACATCTCCTGTCTCCTTATACCTCCAAACTTACTTTAACAGCCCTCACCTTTACCCTCCTGAATAACTCATTTACTTTCTAGACAGGTCCAGCAAGACTTCCCCAGACATTTCACATCAGCAAGCTGCCGCCCTCCTCTGCACTTATTTCAAAAACCTTTCTCCTTTTATTAACTCTACTCCCCCCATATTTAAACCTCTCACAACACAAACTACTATTCCTGTGGCCGCTCCTTTATGTATCTCTTGGCAAAGATCCACTGGAATTCCCCTAAGCAACTTTTCACCTTCTCAATGATCCTTTACTCTTCATCTCCGAAGCCCAACTACACACATCACTGAAACAATTGGAACCTTCCAGCTCCATATTACAGACAAGCCCTCTATCAATACTCCAACCCCCAAAATATTCACCACCCCAACACTTCAACACTATTTTGTTTTATTTTTCTTATTAATATAAGAAGGCAGGAATGTCAGGCCTCTGAGCCCAAGCCAAGCCATCACATCCCCTGTGACTTGGACATTTATATACACCTAGATGGCCTGAAGTAACTGAAGAATCACAAAAGAAGTGAAAATGCCCTGCCCCGCCTTAACTGATGACATTCCACCACCAAAGAAGTGAAAATGGCCGGTCCTTGCCTTAAGTGATGACATTACCTTGTGAAAATCCTTTTCCTGGCTCATCCTGGCTCAAAAACCTCCCCCACTGAGCACCTTGTGACCCCCAGTCCTGCCCACCAGAGAACAAACCCCCTTTGACTGTAATTTTCCTTTACCTGCCCAAATCTTATAAAATGGCCCCACCCCTATCTCCCTTCCCTGACTCTCTTTTCGGACTCAGCCTGCCTGCACCCAGGTGATTAAAAGCTTTATTGTTCACACAAAGCCTGTTTAGTGGTCTCTTCACATGGACGTGCATGAAAATATTGATAATTTTTTTTATACTTAGTGAACTGCCTCTATCACTGTACTTTATTTCTCTAAGTGGATTTTTAGTGTTAATTGCTCTTTCATTTCAGCATAGACTCTTTAGTATTTTTGTAGGATCATATAGTAATTCTATGTTTAATTATTTGAGTAGCCTCTATACTTTTTTCCATATTGGCTGCACTATTTTTCTTTCCCACCAACATTGTAGAAGGTTCCAATTTCTCCACATTCTCACATCACTTTTTGTGTTTGATTTTTTTTAAATAATAGATATCTTGATAGGTATGAGGTGATAACTCATGGTGCTTTTGAGTTGTATTCCCATGATGATTAGCAACTTGGAGCATCTTTAAATGTACCTATAGCCATTTGCATATCTTCTTTGGAAAAATATCTGTTGAAGTCCTTAGCCAATGTTTTAATCAGGTTGTTAGGTTGTTTCTTTGAGTTGTAAGTGCTCCTTATATTTTGGAGATTAACTCCTTTTCAGATATATGGTTTGCAAATATGTTCTCTCATTATGTAGGCTGCCTTTTCACTCTGCTAATTGTTTTCTTTGCTGTGCAGAAGAATTTTAAATTGATGTGGTCCCACTTGTTTATTTTTATTTTTGTTGCCTGTGCTTTATATCTATGAAACCATTGTCAAGACTAATGTCCAGCAGTCTATTTTCTGTATTTTCTTCTCAGAGTTTTACAGTTTTTGGTCTTGTGTTTAAGTCCTTAGTCCAGTTTGAGCTGATTTTTGTGTAGGTTGTAAGATTACATCTCAATTTTCTTATTTTTCATGTAGATGTCCAGTTTCCCACAGAATCATTTGCTGAAGAGACTGACATGGTTTGGCTGTGTCCCCAACCAAACCTCATCTTGAATTATAGCTCCCATAATTTCCATGAGTCATGGGAGGGACCCTGTGGAAGGTGATTACATCATGGGAGCAGGTCTTTCCCATGCTGTTCGCATGATAGTGAATAAGTCTTATGAGATCTGATAGGTTTATAAAGGGAGGTTCCCCTGCACAGGCTGTCTCTGGCCTCCCACTATGTAAGATGTGACTTCGCTCCTCCTCACCTTGTGCCATGATTGTGAGGCCTCCTCAGCATGTGGAACTGTGTGTTCATTAAACCTCTTTTTCTTTATAAATTACCCAGTCCCAGGTATGTCTTTACAAGCAGTGTGAGAACAGATTAATACAGAGACTATTCTTTTTTCATCATGGATTCTTCTCACCCTTGTTGAAGATCAGTTGACTAAAGGCAAGTGTTTTAAATCAAATTTTCTAACAGAAAGAAAATTCTGCCTATCAGAATATTATTCCACTCTATTTTCACCAAATGAGCTTGCTATTTTGTATTTAATTCATGGGCTTGACAACAAACATTTTCCAGTGTCAAATATAATCCCTCCTTTTCAAGAAACAGTGGAAGGAGCATTATATCTAAATAAACAGTCAAATTAGTGTTTCTAAGGACTGAGAATCCAACCACTAAATCAATGTGTTATTTTCTAGCAGGCAATGGCAATATATATAAAATTATTCTTCTAAACAACACAGTGCCTGTCTTATGTAGCAAGTTTTAAATGTTAATATTCTTCAGTAGGAAACTTGCCAAATTCAAAGGAGGGATTAAGCTTAAATAGAGTTGCTTCTCCCTCCAATGCAGATTGCGTATTGCTCCTATAAGTAGTTTAAATTTTATGTCCCTTTTTTTCAGGCATATAAAATTGCAAAGACCCTGTGAAGCTGCTGTCATCTCCAGTATGAGAAGTCAGCAGCAGGCATTGCCAGAGCAATCGGGAAACAAACTTTTCCTTCTCTACCTGATGCATCCCCTTCAATCAAATCTATCCCAGGAGAAGGAGGAAAGATGTTGTTTGTCAAGCCAAACAGCAGACTGAAAGGAATGTCACTTTTAACTTACAAATAGAGGAAGAGAAAATAATAGGTCCAGAAATGAAAACAAAAAAGTTTACTATATATTCAGAATCAAACTGTGTAAATAACATCCTACTATATTCCCAGGTGTGGAAATTGCATGTTATCTGGACTACGGAAAGTAATTGGATTATTACAGCATTGCATTGTACATATCCACTCTTACATTTTCTCACCTCTCATTGATCATTTAACTCCATTTTAAGAAATCCACTCTGTCATGAAAATCTTTAGAAATAATTCTTTAATTATTGCACTGTATTAATCAATCTTGAATTTTTCCATGAATGTAGAGAAAAGTTATCTTTTAATGGATAAGCTAAGTATTATTTTAACAGCTGCTTCTTTTTATGTTTACGGTTTACTAATTGCTTTCATTTTAAACCTGTGATAATAATATGTATTTCACTACACAGACTATCTTTTAACCCAATTATTTGTTTTCATGCTGAAAAATATGCACACAATGAGATAGTAAAATCATTAGAGGCAACTGAATTAGTATACAGGATTTTTCAAGTTGCGTAACAACATCTGTTGTAAAAGTATAAACATTTTAAAAAGTAAACAGAAATTTTTTTTTGTTTAACCTAGCAGAGTACTCTTTCTGTGGTTCTGTTAAAATGAACTAAGGTATATTGTTAAATTTACAATAGATCAGATTTATTTTTGAATAATTCTATTGATTATAATGAAACGCTATTTTCAAAGAATTTTTGAATTTCTGGCTTCAAGAGTTTTATTTTATTCTGTGTTTTAAAATTTCCCGAGCAATTTATTGTTTTCTCTCACTCTAATTTTGCCAAAAAGAATTGCTAGATACCAGGGAAAACTCTGTCTTAGTCTATTCAGGCTGCTATAGCAAAATATCATAAACTGGGTGACTTAAACAATAAACATTTATTTCTCACAGTCCTAGAAGCTAGGAAGTCCAGGTACAAGATTTCAGCAGATTTGATGCCTGGTGACAGCCTATTTTCTGTTTTATAGAAGCAGTCTTCTGCATGTCATCACATGAGGGAGAAAGGAAGCAAGATTTCTGGGGACTCTTATAAGGACACTAATCCCGTTCATGGGAACTTCATCCTCATGACCTCATCTAATTCTAGTTGCCACAGGAAGACCCCAACTCCTAATATCATCACATTAGTGAGTGGGGTTTCATCTATGCACTTTCGGGAAACACAAATATTCAATCATGCATTTTTTTATGTACAAAGAGTCCACTCAATCATTTGGAGGAAGTAATATTTATGCACAAATAATTATAAGAAAAGGATCAAGTTTATTGTGAAAAATAGCTCCTAATATTAAGGTGAAAAAAGACCAGATTGCAAAAGACAATTCCAGACTACTTCCATGGTAGCTTTAGCTTTTATTTAGCGAAGTAAGGTAATGAAGTGGCATTGTTTACACATGTAGTAGTTGCTTTGCCAATTTACACTAATGTTGCCCATATTAATCAAATGGGCTACCATAAAATACAATTAAATGGCAAATTTTGAAGTATGTACAGTGTGCTCATTACACATACTTAGTGTTATTTGTATAGGTACTCTGTCAACAGAGTTGTAAATTATGTAATGATCTTGTCATTTTGTAAACTTTTTGTCTTAATGCAATTGGTCTTGATTGTTGCAGAGAATTATTCTGGAAAAAATAAACATTCACATGAATTGCAAATACAAATGTAAAAGCATTACATAGTTGAACAATATTGCAGCATATCAACAACAAAGGTAAAACAATGTTTTCATCTACATAATTGACTATATAAGCTATGTATTCATGGAGTAATAAAAGAACTCAATTGCTGTTTAAAATCTTAAAATAACCTTGCTTAAAATATGCTTCAGCCTCCAGTACAAAAAAAGTAATAGTTTAGCTCTCTTAAGAATTTATGTTTAGCCAAGAGCAGTGGCTCATACCCATAATCTCAGCACTTTGGGAAGCTGAGGAGGGAGGATTGCTTGAAATCAGGAGCTTGAGACTAGTCTAGGCAACACAGCAAGACCCCCATGTCTACAAAACATAATATAAAATAAAATATTTTATATTTTTATATAAGATAAATTATTTCTAAGTGTGAGTTTTAATAATTTTCCCTTTGGAAAACTAAGTCACTACTCTATCTAGAAACATTATATTGACAATTAAAGGGAAAAATAATATTTTTTATTGTAAGGATAATTTTTAGATGGACACAAAGATATTAATTGGCATTTTTATCTTTGGGATTTTCTCTTGGTAGTTATTTTTTCTTCTTTAAGTGTTATTAGAGTTAAGATTTTGTAAGTGGGCCTAAAGAAGAGGTTAGACAGAAACACACGACTACCCTGATATTTAGATACAATATAGTCTGAATTAATGAGGCCTGAAAATGACCCAGATATAAACACTATCTGCTTTGACATCTTTAAGTGAGAGTCCTGAGCCCAGAAAGTGTAGTTATAATTGAGGCAAATTTTAAAGATAAAAAAAATTGGAAAATAGTGCCCTGATTACCCTCAAAAAGGAGTTTCTAAAACTAACTCAAGTTTAAAGTTTTGGCACTTTGAAAGCGTGCATTTTACATATGTAATTACCATCTGCTAAATCTTCTGCATTTTTGATACCTAATAGCTCTATCTAGATTTGAAGTTCATTTGGCTGGCTTTCATAGAACCAAACATGAATCACAGAATGTTTATTTTAATTTATTTCCTAGTAATTGATTAAGAAATAATTTTCACTTACATATTAGAAACTTATAGTGCCATATACTATGGACTTTTGTAGATTTTTCTTTCCTGAATGTACTGAGACATACCTGGAATGTTTTGGTGAAATACTACTAAACAAAAAAGTAATACAAAATAGTATGAATCAACTAAGTTAAAGTATCATCTACTTATGATAATATTTAATTGTTAAACTACAACAAAAATCATTCTACATTAGTTAAACTTGTAATGATGAGTTTTTTCCATAATAACATTTATTTATGAATTATCACTGGGGCCATACTGATCCTCTATCTGTGAGTATAAATATCATACCTGGTAATGCTAACTGCACTCTTTTCTTTTACTAATGTGCTTCAATTCAGAACCAAAAAGTTCTGTAATACAGTTCTCTTTCTGCAGAGGTCTCCGACAAACACAATGGTTGTCGCCAACGAAATTACTGCATGCAAAGCAAATGCTTCAGATTGTAATGCTCTCCATCTTTCCCTTGCCTAATAGATATTGTTTAAATGGCAAACATTTTGTTCTGGCCTAGGAATCTTTGGTTCAGCTATGATTTGTAAAATTTAAGGCCTTGTGCCTTATTGCTAATTTATTCTCAAGTTTCAACAAAAGTGTTTTTGCATCTGCACACCATCCATCTGCCTCACACTCACATTTTTCTTGTCTGGTTTTAAGCTCCATAGTATAATGTGTTTCAGCTTTGATTCTTTGATACAGGCAACTTCTGCTTGTTTTAATATCTAAAGCTGTAGCTGGATGCATTATTGATAAGTGCAGTGGAACTTCTGCTGAAGCTTGTGAAACAGTTATTTGGTGTCTGAGTCATGAAAAAAAGATTCTTATGGAAACTTCATTATGCCTTTTCTTACACATGGCATGTGTTTGATTACTTCTGCCACCTTCTTAATGTTGATTGTCACTTTAGTTTCTTTCTCCTTGAAATCGCTAGGTATCATTTAATGCAGAGAATATACCCATCTGTAGTGTAAATTATGCATGTTTTTATTTTAGCTCACTTGCTATCAAATCCAAATTCTTTTTCTGAACAGCAAAAAGTTAATTTTACATTTATGCATCTTTCCATGTGGTTTGTGCTTAGTTAGATAAAGTTTCAAAGCAGTAGTCACATTTTTACTTGTCTTTTTTAATTAAAAAAAAAAGAAAGCTGAAATATTTTCTGCATTTTTTTTCCAAAGGAAACCTAGGTTGCTATATTATGATCTTGGACCAAATGTACAATTGAACTGTTAATACAGTCAATATTAATATACCTCATATTAAAAAATGAAGCAATAGTTTAATGAATGCAACTTTTATCCAATTTCATTTACTTTTGTTGGAATGATGCACTTTAAGCTTACAAGGCTTTTTCCATCCATTTCTGTGAACTTTGACACAGTAGTAGAGCCCTCTGCTCTTCCTGATAGAGAAGGGGACTTTCAGTGGTTAGTTGGTTGCTTTCTTGAAGGGACTAATGCTTACTAGAGAAAAATATATTCTTCAACAGCAGAAGCACGGAGTCATTTCAACTGAATGTGTTTACCGAGCATGTGAGCTCTAAACCAACACTAGCTTTCCATTACATTATAGACTCTCTCAAAGAAGCTGGATGACACATTTTCTGCACCATTGAATATACTATGTTCCTATATGATTCATATTGTATGCAAATGACCTTAAGAGATATATACTTTTAGTACACTTGAAGTTTAGATTATTTTATTGTCCAACATGTACTAATTTTTATATTTATTTAAAATGTTCTGATATAAATCACACTGAATTTAGCATTTAAGAAAATAGTTGTGTGTTTTTGCTCTTGACTGACTCACTTATTATGATCAACCACAATCTCTACTTACACAAAGACTGCTCAGTAGCTTTCGTTATAATCTACCAAGAAAAGGAACAGACACTTAAAGTATATAGAGAAGAAGACATTTAGTAAGTACCTGTCTTGTTTTTCAGTGTATGGTTTCATTATTTATACTCACTGTCTAATTGGCATTCTAAGCTTTATTGTCAGGTTATTTTTCCTGATATAGTAATAGATGATGACTTCTTCTCATCCTCCAACTATAGGGAAGTATTCATACATTAATTCAATACATATTTATTAACTACCTACTACATCCCACTTTTCTAACTCTTGGGATTCATCAGTGATCAAAGCAAGGTAAAAGCTCTGTCCTTTAAAACATTTTATTCCTGCAAGGAAGCATGAAATAAGGATAATAAATAAGTAAATTATACGTGAAGGAGAAGGTCCCAACCGTTATAACGTAAAGTAGAGCAGGTTAGGAATTGTACCTCAATGAAAAGGTTATTTGAAGTGCATAAGAGACTCAGATATGTAGAAATACAAGGAAAAGAATCTTCAGAATACACTAATGTGGAAGCACGCTAAACAAGGTGATAGAAAGCAAGATCATTATAGTTGGAGAAATGTGAGACAATGGAGGAATAGCAAAAGATTGAGGTTGGAGAGATGTATGTGGAGTATGGGACACATTATGTAGGGATTTTGGCCATTGTAAGCCATTTTCCTTTTACTTAGGGTTTTGAATATGGGAACGGTCAGAACTATTAAAAGGAATCACTCTGGATGCTGTGCTGAGAGTATCCTGTAAGGATGAAGGATAGGAGTGTGGGAATCAACTCGGGAGTCATTTTAATAATTCTGGTCAAAGTTATTCATGGCTTGGACCAGAGTGGTAGCAAAAGGTTTTCAGATTCTTAATATTGATTTAGCAATATTGAAAACCTTAAAAAAAGAAGACCTTATCACATATTTAGTGAGCCAGAGTTATTGGTTATTCTAAGAATTACATTTTTGATTTATCATTTGTTTTCCTAAAACAACAGCATAATTTATTGAATTACCAGGCTAGATGAAAATTCCAAGAATTAGGATGTATTTTGACTACCATTTTTAAATACACGTAAAGGCTCTCCCATGCACAATGGGCATGATATTCTTCATTTATAAACTGTATTGTCAATTAACTTTGATTAGCTGCCATAAAGAAGTTGGCTTCTGATGGAAAAGCTGGATTTTACTAACCTCCAATTGTCCCTTAATAAGGTGCATGTTGTATTCATCAGCTCACATCTGAAGGATGCAATCTGTCACATAGGGAAAGTGTATGAACTGTTAATGTGGCCAACTGAGAATCTGTGTTAACTTCATGAAAACACACTGTTATTCTTTGGGAAAAAGAGGTAAAATGTGATTTACATGTTCAGTTGTGTGGAATCTAAAAATTCATGGGGCTATTAATCAGTTGATCAGTCAGAAATAAAAATTCAATGAGACAAACATATGTTCTACTGAACTCCGCAAAACTATTTTTAATTCCCACACTGATCCTACAATATTTATTCTGCATTTAAAGAAATCTCAGATGGCTTCTCTGTATGATATTCTAAGTTTCTTCATTTGTATATTATTACTAAATGCATATAATAGGAAAGAAATAGTCAAAAGATTTTTTATTTTATTACTTGTATTATGGCCTATGTATTGTCCAAAATGTTTTATGTGTCTCCTGAATAGTCAGTTTTTGCTTTGTTAATATTTGTGACTGTTAGAACATCCTTTTCTTTTGATTCATAATTTTTAATATGCTTGTGTATTTTAATAGTAGCTGGCAATGGTATACACATACGAACACATGCTCTTCCATATCCTAATGACATCTTCTTGAATAAACAATTTATAGGTTTAAACAAGATAAGAAACTCTTTTGAGAATTAGTATAATGTCTTTTCTTTTTTAACCCAAGAAAAGCCAACAAATAGCCTATCTGAATCTATATTAAGCTTACCTAAAGAATTGGTAGCAGTTAAAGTAAATCTTATATCATGCCACTTAGCGGTTTACTCACTTAACTCTCAGGGTCTTGTCTAGTGTTTCCTGTATTACAAAACTATTGTTCATATTATAGTTTTCGTATATTTGTTATCATAATGATACTTTGGAACTGTTGAGCATAAATTGTCCCTTTTAACAACTCAAAGCATTTTAAAGTATTATTCTTTGTTAAAAATGTTCCCATGAAGTATAAAAAAACAAATGTTACTCTGATTCTTTTTTGAAGAAAAAGTGAGTTGGTAGATGGTTTTATAAAACATAATAGGACTTATTTTAACAAGGAATAAGAATAACCCACTTTTAGTAAGTAGCTAGTGGCAAGAAATGGTTAGCATGTCATCCAGAAAGGGTTAATGTAACTATTTCACATCAAAGTCCAGGAAGTGAGCTGATGGTAAATAAAACTTGACTTTGTGTTCCATTGCCATTTAAATAAGAGCAATCATATTAAATATATACTTATAGCATAAGGTATATTTCTAGGTTACACACCTAAAGTCATTAAGCTGTGTGTGAGATTCACATAATTTCAATAGGCCTTTTGGAAGTAAATGAATTGTGTTCTAATCCCTTATTGAATAATGTATCAATTTCATTAGTCGTATATTTTTTCATATTAATGGAAGACTGCTAAACAACCCCAAAGTATAGTAAGACAATCTTACCAACATTCCATTAGCTAAAGGAATATGGATATTTTGAAACTCAATTGGTTTTAGAAAACATATAAATTTTGATTAAGGATAAGAATAAATTGGGCACTATGTTTAGTTTATGTTATATATATATATACTTTTATTTTTATTTATTTATTTTTTTAAGAGATGGTGTTGTGCTATGTTGCCCACTCTGGTCTCGAACTCATGGCCTCAAGCAATTCTTCCACTTCTGCCTCCCAAAGTGCTAGGATTATAGGCATGAGCCACCGTGCCTGGCCTAGTTTAAGTTAAATATTTTCAGTAATATATCTTAAAGTATTTGCTTTAAATATATTCCATAATTCTTTTTAAACAACTATAACTGTATATATGCGTATTGAACAATTTGTTGAATTCTAACTTTTGTTAATGCATATCTCATATATTTATAAAGTATGTAAAGGCTAAACTTACCATATACAAAAACCTCACGTTTTTAAAGAAAATAAATGTACAAAACCAAAAGTATGTTCTTTTCTTCATTCCTTAGTTCTTCAAGTGGATTCCTCATATTCCAAAATATATTCCTCATATTCCAAAACATACTGGCTCAAAATATATTGCTTTCTTCTCAGTCACTATTTTGTACATAATGATACCCAATTGTCCTATTTTATCTACCTTGAAATCTACTGTATTCTATAATTTTTATTTCTACCTCATGATAGCCATTTTTATTTGTTATCTATTATTTCATTATTTTCTAAATATTCATTTTTGCCTCTGCATGGCAATTCACCTTCAAAACAGCTGTCAGATTATCCTTCTAGAACAAGATTTGATTATTCTCTCCTACTACTAGATACTTTTTAAATGCCCATGAACAAAAAAGATCAGGTCTTCTCTATGTAATAAAGTCTTAAAATCTGACTTCACTTCTTTTTTTTATTTATCTCTTTTAATACACTTTACTTCTCACAATCTTTCATCCAGCCAAATTATAGTGCTCACCATTTCCTAAACACGGCTTGCATTTTCCTTTTATTTCTCCCACCTGAATTCAGTCCAGAAGGCATTTATTGGGAATTTGGACTGTGACAGTTTCTATGCCAGGAAACAAAACAGATTAGTATTCATCTTGTGTTTTGTGAAGCGTTTTCAAAGCCTAATGGTGGAAAGACACATGAAAGTCATTTTAACAAAAATATGAAAAAAGGGTCGTAAGTTCAAAATGACAAAGAGGTAATCTGCCCACCACCTACACCAACTTTTAGCTAAAGATTTCTTCTCCAAATGTCAAGCTTCTGTGAAGCATTGTACGGTTTACCGGCTCACTCACAAGTGTTCTCTCTTGCTCAGAATTACATAACTCACCGACTTCACCTTCACCTAGACTTCTCAGACACTTTCTTGCATTTCAGTGGTTTGTAAGCAGGTAGAATACCTCCTGCTATATTGTAAAAATCTTCAGGAGAAGACCTTGTCCACTAAAATGTAAACTCTAAATAGCAGCAGCACTTCACCACTAGTAATGGACATTCAATAAAAATTTCATCAGTGAATAAAATGATCCTGCAACATATCTGCAATTTTTGTGAAATCTAACAAATATATGGCATAAAATTAGGCTAAATCAATATTCGTTGAAGAAATAAGCAGAAAGTGGCATCTTAGTTACCTTTATATTCTTTGCAATAGCGTGCTGGTAAATGCTTAACAACTGTCATTTATCCCCTCACACAACCCCTCTCCACACACAGAAATTTATTTTCAGCACCTGCCAATTTATTTGGTGTAAATATTCCTAGTATGGCAGATATCAAGATGAATTGTGATGCTACTTATTGCAGTCTTGAGAAGAGAGGGGAAAAACTTTCAAGAGCTAGTGCAAGCCAAATCTTGCTAGCATAATTTCTATCATAATAAACCATCAGTGATTATGTAATGACTAAATTAATGCAGGTTTTAGGCATGTGGCTGAACTTTAAATAAAATTATTTACTACATAAATAAAATGTAAAATATTTTCAAAATTGAATTAAAAGTTCAGAGGTATTAGATAATAAATTATATGTGGACCTTATATAGCAATTAAACATAATTTTACTATATACTACAGTTATTTTAATAATTTTATACAACTTAAAAAATTTTAATAGGTTTAACTAGGTATTTTAATTCAAAATTAATTTAATTTTGTTTTTTCTTGGTGAATGACCTAACTGATCATTGATCTTTTCAAATTTTGAAATAACTCATTGTTTCAAAAATAACACCAAATGATGGTTTGTTAATTACATCAGGAAAATTCTCTCTTCTGATTTCAGATTTAAAAGAGCTTGGTAAACAGCAGATCAGGGAAAATTTATTGTAGTATAATATTGGCTTTGATCTTGACTTTGTGAGAAATTGGTGCTTTCTAGTGGACAATAGCCGTAGGGAACTTTATCATACATATTATGACCACCTACATCCCTAAGCACAAGTCTTCATGGATAATAAGGTTACTTTGTACCTTATTTCTCTTCCCAAATACTGGATTTGACTTGAAAAGAATGCCATAGTTGGGATTATGTTTGGCTTAGGATGAAAGAAACCCAATTATCCAGCTTAAATAAATTGCTTTCTCACATAACGAAGTCTGGAAGTAAGCCATGCAGGACAGTTCCATGATGCCAAAAAAGACGGAGATTCTTCCTTCTTCCTACTCACAAGCTGTTACCACACATCGGTCAGAGTCTAGAATAAAGAAAGAAAAGTAGAGGTCATCAGGCCTATGCAAGGATGCTTTGTCCCTTTATTATTATTATTATTACTTTTTAAAACATGGTGACTTATGATACTCTCACAAATCAATATCTAATGACATCTTATTGCCTCATGGCAACCATCATAGAGGCAAAGGAGCCAAGGAAACTGAACACATTTCTACTTGAAACCAAATTAGGATTATATTAATAAGGGCAGAGGGCAAAAACGATATTGGGCAAGAAACTGCACTGTTTGTTACATGAGTCATACTGATGTCTTTGCTGTAGTGTGAATAAAGAAATTGCAATCTCGTTGTACTTAATATACCAGTGATAAATTTACTCAATTCTATTACCTACTGCGTCATTTATTGAGAAAGACTGAATATCTCTGACATGTGGGCCATCCAACATTTTATTAAGTCAGTAATTAATTCGGTTCATACTGTATTCATGGCACTGGAATAGTTGCTATTGAGAGTGCTGAAAATTACAACACTACTCCTTGGCTTGGACTGACATCACTAAACAGGACAAATTTCACCCACTTTATAGAGTATATAGCTAAGAGTCAGAATCCTTAAGCTCTGACATGCTCTTTTCATTAAACATAACTGCCATGTGTCTATTTTAAAATCTTCTATCATTTTTCCATTGGTAAGATATAGTTAGGAGGGTCAAAATAATACATTTTATGACAGACATTTAGAATCTCCATTTGCAAGCAAAAACTTCCCTGGATCTGAGAGAAAACAGGTAAGCATAAAGAGTGTATTGAGCTCACTTCTGAACTAGGATTGAGAACAAATGGGTCAGAGACAAATCTGTTCATCTTGTTCGTATTAGTCTCTATGAAAATTTAATTACATAAGCACTTGATTTATATTATTATAGGTTACTTATTTGGTTTATTTCTGTATGCAGTGTTGAGAGAGGCAGCTACAGATGCAAGAAAAACAGAAATCTTTCCAAATTTCCTGGGGAGAAGGAAAGCAAGAAAGTGAAAGGGTGAAACCGAGAACAGGAGTTCCAAGTCAGAATAATATGTGGATCTAGTCTTGATCTTGCTGCCTGTCACTTTTGTGATCATAAGCAAGCCATTCAAATTCTCAGAGTCTGACATCCTTTTTAAATATATTACAGACTCAAATACCATAACAACAAAGTTGCATACTTGCTTTACAAATATTCCATAATACCACAAGAGATGTAACTAGGCAAGTCATTGTAAATTATCAAATGAAAGCAAGAGATTCAATTTTATTCCTAAAAAAGATTTGGAGTACACTGTAAGCTGGTGTGGTTAGAAAAATCTAAGGTGAACATTTAAATCTACATATAAATTTAGAGAGCTAGAAAAAATCAAACGTCAGATTTCAGGCTGTGATAATGGCACAGCCATCATGCTATGTAAATATTATTAATTAAACTGCCAATTTTAGAAATGTGGTTTTATTGTATATTTATTGTACATACTTGGGATAAATTTAAAAAACAACTTGAAAATCACATTAAATTGGACTTTACTTGAAGGTAATGAGAGAGCCTTAAATATTCCAGAGAAAGTTATTGACATAATGAAATATTATTTATTTTCCTCTGCCTAGGATGGGCTTTATTTCTTCTAGTAACCGTCCATCAAACTGGCCACCATATTAGCAGTGATCATTTTATTTAGAAAATTTATTCTAGAAGAACTGAATTAAACAAACAAGCAAATAGACAAACAAGCAAACAACCCCCTGCAATTTTTGACTTCTAAGCAGAAAAGGCTTATTTTAGGTATCAAAATGGAAAGGAATGACAAAATATGAGAATAGATTATCAATAATAATGAAATATTTTTATTTCTGAAAACAACATGACTAGAAGTAGGAGAAATGAAAGGAAGCAAGAGTATTAGATTCTGTTCCTGGGCTTTGTGCCATTCCCACTCCTTGGGTTCAGTGGAGGTAAGAGGAAGAAATAAATAAATCCTCTTTATTGAGCAGAAGGCAAAAGAGAATTGTGATTAATTTCTATAGAATTGCTGGTATAGATAAAGCAAGGTGTATAGTAGCACAGTTTAAATGGGTTCAGTGACAACCTTGATTGTGAAAACCTTGACAGTTTTGAGAAGATCTCATCGGTTTTGTTAGAATATTCCTCAATTTGTGCTTGACTGATGATTTCCTTCCTTGACTGAGGTAATGCATTTATTTTAGAGGCGAGATTATAAAAGTAAATGCCAATCTCATGACATCATATCAAGGGCATGTACTATCAAAATGACATATCATAGTATTAACTTTGATCACCTGGCTGAGGTAGTGTGTGTCACGTTTCTCCACTATAAAGCCACACATTCTCCCCTTTCCATACTTTTCTGAAGGAAGTCACCAGTGCAAACCACCCTTAAAAGGTTACATGAAATGCTTTGTTTATAAATGAAAAACATAATATATTTTGAGATTTGTCATAATGTACTTTAAAGTAGTGAGAGAACAAAAGTGATTACTTAAAAAATTAAGAATTGGCCGGGAGCGGTGGCTCACGCCTGTAATCCCAGCACTTTGAGAGGCCAAGGCGATTGGATAACGAGATCGAGACCATCCTGGCTAATATGGTGAAACCCCGTCTCTACTAAAAATGGAAAAAATTAGCCGGGCGTGGTGGCAGGCACCTGTAGTCCCAGCTACTCAGGAAGCTGAAGCAGCAGAATAGCTTGAACCCCAGGAGGTGGAGGTTGCAGTGAGCCGAGATCACACCACTGCACTCCAGCCTGCACAACAGAGCCAGACTCCATATCAAAAAAAAAAAAAAAAAAAAAAGAAAAGAAAGAAAATTGAGAATTGTACCAACTCTAAATGTATACCTACCACTTTTCAGGGAAAAAGTAATTTATACACCAACAAGGCATATATATACATATTTTTCAGTTTAAATTTTTATATATATAAACACACACACACAAACACATGTAGTTTATATATTGCAGAATTTTTAAGTTTGTTTCAGCCTTATTGTCTGGCTTATGTCATGAATTAAAGAAGGCTGGGGAAATAATTGTGAATTGAATATATATTAAAATCTACATTTATTTAAAATGGTGCTACTCTGAATATAGATCCCTGTCTTGGAATTGTCATGATTTTTTTTGTTATTTATAAAAAGATAAATGAAGAGAGCAAGGCATTGTGCATGAAAATAACTTCATCAAGGAAAGAATAGATATACTTGAATCTAATGCTTGGACTGACATGTCTGCCCAAACAAAACACCTGAAATGTAGGCCAATTTTAAAAAGTTAAAATGAATTATGAAATATCTAGGAAGTCTCTTCAGGCAATAAGGCTATGGAAACCAGATATATGAATTCAACAATTATATTTTCTGTTGCTCTTCTATAGGGAATTAGGTTCAATGTGGATTGGTGATCAACATCAAAAAGTTTGGATGAAATGGTAATTTGTTTATTCATTGGATACTTCTGTATTTTGGGTTCTTATTATAGAATACAGAGAAGACTGTCAATTTACACTTTTTTTTTTAAGTGAACTGTTCTATAACTACTTGTTTTAGGGAACCTGTCTTCTAGGAAAACTAATTATTGGATCAGTAGTTCATTTTATATTGCCATCAATTTCTCCTTTCACATGCTATCCCTGCACCTTTCTTAATGCATTTCTTTTCACCAAATCCACAACCCCCATTCACTACCCCTTACATTTAACTCTCTTTCTGCTAAGTAAATATCTAAATTCAGCTATTCAGCTGCTGTTTCTCTTGGTGGCATTCCAACAGACAGAAAAGGATAACATAGGGATTAAAAATGCCCAACAAGCCACATGAGAACAGTAAATGTTTCATTTCAGTTTTAGCTACTTTTTTCCTTTTATTACTACAAAATTTGGACAAAAAAGGTGACACCTTCCGGAAAGGAAGTTTCTTACATCAGTGCCTATTTTAAAAGAACCCATGTCCTGGAAACTAAATTAAGCACCATTTACCAATTAATTCTTACTGAGTTCATTGTGAGCTCTATTACTCTCTTATTTAGATCCTGACTTTCTTATGTGAACACAGAAACATACAAATGAAAAATGTTCATGTATGTGTAAACTGAGTTCCCGCTCTCCTTTTTTTCCACATTGCTAAGATTTTGCTTAGCCCTCAGGCAAATTTCTGCTTTTTATATGACCCAATTTAATTTCTTTAGATTTCATGGCCTACCTGACCTATTAAAACAGACCTTGAATTTTATGAGGCAAAGTGAATAATTAAGAGCTCAGCTGCTTTCAATAAATTAGGATCAAATTGAATTTTTATAATCTGCTATTATTTTATATTAGAGTTTTATTTTAATAATCATGGCATCTGTACAATGACTGTAGCACTTGTTATACATTTTATGCTACTTTATAACTATCACACAATATTAAAATATTATAACTAAAATATATTTAAATATAAATTCAAACTTTTAAAAGATTAATAATTATACTGTGGGAAATAAACAAAGAAATGTTTCTATCTAACTTTAAAATATAAAGCTAGAAATTAACAAGTGATGTCCTAAAATCTACAAACCCCCAAATAAAGTATATTTTTGTGTTAAATTTATTTATTCAGTTAATAAATTTTGTACCAAACTTTTAAACAATCAACTGTATTATTCATTGAAGCAATATTGACAGCAACATTTTTGGAGTAAATATTTTTTTCTTTTTAGAACTTACAGTAAAATCTGAAGAAATTCAGGTTATCAACTTAATAACTTAAAAAAAATACAGGCAATGTTTTTGCACAGTTATTTGAAGCTTTGGGGTAAAGGTGCTATAATTATTGCTTATCATTCAATACAATTACTTCTTTAATATTAAGAGAATCACAAAATTAGGGGATTGTTAAAAACAAAGGATCCAGATACATTTTTAAATTTATAATAAATTCATAATTGTACATATATATGGGGTAGTGAGTGAGATTTCAATACATGTATACAATGTGCAATGATCAAATCATGGTACTTAGCATATTTATCACCTCAAACACTTACCACTTCTTTATGTTGGGAACATACAAAATCCTCTCTTCTAGCTATTTAAAAATACACAATAAATTATTTTTAACTATAATCACCCTACACTGTTACAGAACATTAAAACGTATTTTCCCTATCTAACTGTAATTTTGTATCTGTGATCAATCTCTCCCTATCCTCCCCTCACCATCTTCCCGAGACTCTAATATCCACAATTCTACTCTCTACTTTTGTGAGCTCAACATTTGTAGCTCCCATATTTGAGTAAGAACAGGTGGTGTTTATCTTTCTGTGCCTTACTTATTCATCATAAAGTCCTCCAGGTTCATCCACACTGCCTAAAATGACAAAATTTTGTTATTTTCTATGGCTAAATAGTATTCCATTGTGTATATATACCACATTTTCTTTACCCACTTGTCTTTTGATGAAAACTTAGGTTGATTTTATAGCTTGGTTGTTGTGAATAGTGCTGTTATAAACATGTGGTTGCAGAGATATCTTTGCTAAACTAATTTCCTTTCCTTTAGATAAATACCCACGGGGGCAATGCTGGATCATTTGGTAGTTCTATCTTTAGTGTTTTGAACTAGCCCCATACTGTTTTTCCTAATAGCTGTACTGATTTATATTTCTACCAACAGTGTATAAAAGTTCCCTTTTCTCCAGCATTTGTATTTTTTTCTCTTTTTGGTAATAACCATTCTAACTGGAAGGAGATAATATCTCATTGTGGTTTTGATTTTAATTTCCTTGATGATTAGTGATGTTGAGCGATTTTTCTTATGGTTGTTGAACATTCGTATATTGTCTTTTGAGAAATGTCTCTTCAGATTATTTGCCCATTTTAATCAGATTGTGTGTGTGTGTGTGTGTGTGTGTGTGTGTGTGTGTGTGTGTTGCCATTGAGTTGTTTGAGTTCCTTTCCTTATATATTCTGGATATTAATGATTTGCTAGATGAATAGTTTGCAGATATTTTCTCCCATACTACAGGTCATCTCTTCACTCTATTGGTTGTTTTCTTTGATGTACAGAAACGTTTTACTTTGATATAATTTCACTTGTCTGTTTTCTATTTTATTGCCTGTGGTTTTGAAGTCCTACTCATAAAATATTTGTCCCAAACAAGGCCTTGAATCATTTCCCCTATGCTTTCTTCTAGTAGTTTTATAGTTTTAGGTGTTACATTTTAGTCTTTAATCCATTTTGAGTTGATTTTTGTATCTGGTGAGTGGAATGAGCCTAGTTTGATTCTTCTGAATATGGATATCTAGTTTCCCCAGAATCATTTATTGAAGAGGGTATCCTTTCCTCAGTACATGTTCTTCGTGCTTTCGTAGAAAAATCTATTGGCTATAGATATGAAAATTTATTTCTGGATTCTCTATTCTCTTCCATTGCTCTTTGTTTTTTTTTTTTTTTTTTTTTTTTTTTTTTTTTTTTGGCAGAATCTCACTCTGTCACCCAGGCTGGAGTGCAGTGGCATGATCTCTGCTCACTGCAACCTCCGCCTCCCAGGATGTGTCTGTTTTTATAATAGTACCAAGCTGGTTTGTTTACAATAGGTTTGTAGTGTACATTTGAAGACAGGTTGTGTGATACGTTCAGTTTTATTGATTTTGCTCAAGCCTGCTTTGGCTCTTTGGAGTTTATTTTGGTTCCGTATGAACTGGGATTGTTGTTTCTATTTCTGTGAAGAATTTCATTGGTATTTTGATAGAGATTGCATTGAATGTATAGGTCTCTTTGGGTAATATATTCACTTTAGCAATATTAATTACTCTAATTAATGGATATAAAATACCTTTCCAATATTTTGAGTCATCTTCAATTTTTCAATCTATGTTTTGCAGTTATTATTGTAGAGTTCTTTAACATTATTGGTTAAATTTATTCCTAGGTATTTTATTTTTGGTACCTGTTATAAATGGGATTGCGTTATTGATTTTTTTCTGCTAGCTTATTATAGGTATATAGAAACACAATTGATTATTGTATGTTGATTTTGTATGTGGTAACTTTACTGAGTTTGTTTATCAGTTCTAATAGTATATTTGGTGGAGTCTTTGGGTTTTTCCATATATATGATGATCTCATCTGCAAAGAAGGACAACTGGACTTCTCCTTCTCCAATTTGGGAATCCTTTATTTCTTTCCCTTGCCTAATCGGTCCAGCTAAGATAAAAGAATGGTAAAAGTGGGCACCTTGTCTTGTTCTAGTTCTCAGATAAATAGCTTTCAGCTTATCCCCATTTAGTATAATATGGTGTTAGCAGTGGGTTTATCATATATAGTGCGTTGAGGTAAACTCCTTCTAAACCTAATTTCTTGAGAGTTTTTATCATGTAGAGGTGTTGAAATTTATCCAGACTTTTTTCTGTAACTATTAAGGTAATCCTATGGTTTTGGGTTTTCCTTCTGTTGATGTAATATATAACATTTGTTGATTTGCGTATGATGAACCATTCTTGCATCTCTGGGATGAATCCCAATTGATCATGTTGTATAATATTTCTGTTGTGCTGTGGGAGTCTATTTGCCAGTGTTTTGTTGAGAATTTTTGCATCTATATTTATCAAGGATATCGGCTTGTAGTTTTTCTTTTTGTTGCGTCCTTGTCAGGAATTCCCATAATCCCAGCCTTATAGAAAAATGTAGGAAGAATTCCCGCCTCTCTACTTTTTTAAAATACATTTAGAAAAAAAATGGTGTTAGTTATTTTTTAAAAGTTTGGTAGAACTGAGTGATGAAGCCATCCAGTCTTGGGCTTTACTTTATTGGGAAACATTTTATCACTGACTCTATCATTTTACTAATTATTGGTCTGTTCATATTTTTTATGTATTGATGATTTAATCTTGGTGGGTTATATGTATCCAATCATTTATTCATTTCCTCTAGTTTTCCAATTTATTGGCATATACTTTTTCATAATAGTCTCTAATGATCCTATGTATTTTGATTGGTGTCAGTTGAAATATCCCTTTTTTGTTTCTGATTTTATTTATTCAGGTATTCTATTTTTTTCTTAACTAGGCTATATGATGCCTTGTTGATTTTGCTTATATTTTCAAAAAAATACCTTTTAGTTTTGTTGATTTTTGAATTTTTTAGCATCTATTTTGTATAGTTTTACTCTGATCTTTACTATTTATTCCACTATTCTGAATTTGTTTCATTCTTGCTTTACAATTTCCTTGAGATATTTATATCACTGGGTTATTTATTTGAAATCCTTTTATTTTATTGATGTAGGTTTTATTGCTATAAACTCTTTTCTTAATACTGCTTTTTATTTATCCTATAAGGTATAATAACTTATTTTTCTATTTTTATGTGTTTCAAATTTTTAATCTTTTTTTTTCAATTTCTTTGTTGACTAATTGGTCATTTAGTAGCATCTTGTTAAATTCCTATGTATTTGTACAGTTTTTAAAATTCCTCCCATTATCAATTTCTAATTTTATCCCATTGTAGTCTGATAGGATACTTGATTTGATTTTAATTTTGAAGTTTTTTTAGACTAGTTTTGTGTTCTAACATATTGTCTATCCTGAAGGATGTTCCATGTGCTGATGAGAAGAATGTTTATTCTGCAGTTGTTCAATGAAGGGTTCTATAAATATCTATTGAGTCAATTTTGTCTATAGTGCAGTATAAGTTTGATGTTTCTTTGTTGATTTTCTGTCTAGATGACCTGTCCAATGCTGGAGAGTAAAGTGTTGAAGTCACAACTATTATTATACTTGAGTTTCTCTCTCCTTTTAGCTCTAATAGTATTTGTTTTAAATATCTGAGTGGTTTGATGTTGGGTAAATATATTAACACATTTAGAATTGTGATATCCTCTTGCCAAATTGATGCCTTCATCATTGTAATAACCTTCTTTGTGTCTTCGTATGAGATCTTATGTAAAGTCTATTTTATCTTCTGTAAGTATAGGTAGTCTTATTTGCTTTTGGTTTCATGAAATATATTTTTTCTACACCTTCACTTTCAGTCTCTGTGTCTTTACAGGGTGAAGGGATATTTTTAGGCAGCATACAGTTGGGTCATTTTATTTTTTAAATCATTCATCTGTTCTATATTTTTTATTGGAAAATTTAAACCATTTAAATTCAATGTTGTTAGTGATAGGTGAAGACTTACTTCTGTCATTTTGTAGTTGTTTTTTGATTGTTTCATATATCATTTCCTTCTCTACTATTGTTTATTCTTTGTGATTTGGTAGTTTTCTGTAGTGGTAATGTTTGAATCCTTTTGATTTCTCATTTGTCTATCTACTCTACCAATGAGTTTTATACTTTTGTGTATTTTTATGATGGTAGATATTGTAGATTTTCCCGTAAGCATTTCTTGTAGGTGTGGTCTAGTAGCAATGAATGTCCTCGGTTTTTGCCTGTCTGGCAAGTACTATTTATCGTTCATTTCTGAAGGATTGCTTGGCTTGGTATAATATTCTAGGCTGGCACGTTACTTTTTGTTTCAGCAGTTTGACTGTATCATCCCATTCTTTTCTGGGCTATAAGGGGTGTGCTGAGAAATCTGCTGTTAGTCTGATGGAATTTTTCTTATTTGTAACTTGATGCTTTCCTCTTACTGTTGTTTGGATTCCCTGTCTTTGATATTTGTCAGTTTGACTACAATGTGCATCAAAGATAACTTTTTGGGTTGAATCTATTTGGGAATTTTTGAGCTTCATGCATCTGAATTTCAATGTCTCTCCCCAGACATGGACAGTTTTTAGTTATTATTTTATTAAACAGGTTTTCTATGTTTTTTCCCATCCTTTCTCCTTTGGTATTACCACAATGTGAATATTTGTTTGCTTAATCATTTTCCACATGTCCATAGGCATTTTGCTATTCTTATGTATTCATTATTTTTGTCTGACTGTATTACTGAAAGACTTGTCTTCAAGCTCAGAAATTCTTTCTTCTTCATGATCTAGTATACTGTTGAAGCTCCCAGTTGTATTTTTTTTTTATTCCAGTCTTTGAATTCTTCAGGTCCAAGATTTCTGTTTGATTCTTTTTTATATCTGTTTCTTAGTTACGTTTCTCATTCAGATCATGAATTGTTTTCTTTATTTTGAATTGTCTGTTTGTGTTCTGTTACATCTTGCTGAGTTTTCTTAAGATCATTATTTTGAATTCCTTTTCAGGCATTTCCCATATTTCCTTCTGTTTGGAGATCTACTATTGAAATATTTTGTGCTGCTTTAGAAGTGTCATGTTCTTTGCTTTTGCATGTTTCTTCTATCCCCCTGCATTCATATCTGCACATCTTGTGGAACTGTTGTTTCTTTCGATTTTATGAAGTAGCTTTCAAACTGAAGAAAGTTTATAGAACTTTCTTCTGTAGATTTGTCCTATACTGTCATTTGGGTATGGTGCCTTGGCTTCAGTTCTGGGTAGAAGAAGTAGGGTAGTTTCTATGTGATTTCATTGGCTCTAAGCCACATCAGCAGTGTCTGCAAGTACCTTAGTGCCCTAAGTTAGGGTTATTGTGGAGGCTGCGGTGTGGCTTCTCTTAAGGCTGGGATGCCTGGCAGACCAGTCCTTGGGCCCCAAGAGAGAATGAAAGCATGCAACTGGTGACTCTACTGCTGTAGGCAATAGGGTTGCAGTTAATGGAGGTACCTGGGTAGGCCATTACTTGGGCCCCTAGGGTGTATGTGCATAAGCTCCTTCTGTAATAAGGAGTTTCCTTGCTGTGAAAGATCTTCTGCTTCCCATGGTGTGGGCTCAGATTCCAGGGACACAGCTGCTCCACTGGGTCCAGCTGGTGTCACAACACTACAGGCCTCTGGGTGGATGTGGTAAGATGACTGTAGAGCCCTAGGGATGTGGAGATGCAGGGCAGAATGCACTTTTGTGGTGACTTCATTCTCAAAATGGCATTGTGTAACAGCAGTCACAGTGTGGGGACCCACTATGAATTTCATATCAGGAATAATGCAGTTGAGTGTACTTAAGCAGGTTCCTGTACTGGACTCAAGGGCTGTGAGTGCTGTAGGGCTCTCCTGTAACTAGGATTTTAAGGTCCATTGTGGAAATATGAATGGCTAGGTATCTTCCATTTACTTTTTTCTTGCAATGAAGAGTCTCTCTTGGTTCTGAGCTGATTCTGGCCAGGTAATTTACTTCCCTCTCTATCTTGTCATCCCAAGTTTTAATGCCCCAAAAAGTCTTCTTTACTTTCTTGCTGAATTTCAGCATTCTCTCTTAGATACTATATTCAATGTGTTGTTATTTGTTGTTTTCTTCCTTTTTTTTTTTTTGTGGAGAAGGCAAGTGCTGGCCACCTCAAATCAGCCATTTTGAACAGATAAATTTCTGTTAAGATTGAATAAATTTTGAAGCCAGGCAGATTTTCTAATCATCTTATACGGTAGGTTAGAAAAACGGAAGCTAGGCCAGGGAGCAGTGGCTCACACCTGTAATCCCAGCACTTTGGGAGGCCAAGGTGGATGGATCATCTGAGGTCAGGAGTTTGAGACCAGCCTGGCCAACATGTTGACACCCAATATCTACTAAAAATACAAAAAATTAGCCGGGCATGGTGGTGGGCACCTGTAATCCCAGCTACTCGGAAAGTGGAGGCAGGAGAATCACTTGAACCCCGGAGGCAGAAGTTGCAGTAAGCCGAGGTCTCACCATTGCACTCTAGCCTGGGCAACAAGAACGAGACTCCATCTAAAAAAATAAACAAATAAACAAATAAAAATTAAAAAAGAAAATGTAAGTCAAAGAGAGTACATTATTATTTTTAATGCAGAGATGTATAATGAAAGATTACATTAAACATTAAACATACTTTCTAAAGCCCACATAGACATATATACACAAAACAGACATACAAACAGTACTCAGAGACAAATGTGTTAAAAGACAATATAACTGTGGGTGCAAGTTCTTACAAGGGACTAAGAGAATAAGAACCAATCTGAATTGCAACTAGAATTTTACAAAGAATTTACAATAAGATTATCCTTTGAGAATTAAACAGGAACATCAAGACATAATCAACCTGGACAGGGATGGACTATCTGTCTTAGAAAGACAAAGATTCTCTTAGAAGAGAAAGCTTTTAATGAATCCTGATTGCATAAATTTACACATCCAATAAAATATCAATATCATTAGAAGGAAGGTAGCTTAAGCATGAGAAATAAAATAAGCAGTGTTCCAGTATCAAATATAATGACTGCCCATCCAAGGACAGTACAATGAAATGGTTGCTATGGGCCAAAGACTTTCTCTGCCCACTTGTAACAATATGGCTTAATCTAATTTTATCAATTATTCAAATATTATACACAATTCTCTGCTTTTGATGCCATATTCACTAACGTATCTTCTGAATCAAGTGTTTTCCCTTTGAAGCACCTGTAGAACAAAATATGCAGCCCAAGGACTTAAGTCCTCTATATATTAACCTTGCCTATTGTATTTCTAATCATAAATCAACAGCAATTGGTTGGAATTTGACAATCTGCGTAATTTATCCAAAGGGAAATGTGTTGGTCAGAAGACTCAAATATCTAATACCCCAACAATTAAAATGTATGCTATAAAATCACATAGATGTAACTGTTTAACAACAGAATTGTGGGCTTAATTAATATGAATTAATTGTATGCTGACCAATCTGGATTTGGAGCTTAAAGAAACAGGGCAGATTTTGGATCACCTCAGAAATTCATCACCTGAGGAATCTGAGGTGAGATTAAGATAGCTCCAGTTTCCCCAGTAACACCAAATTAATAGTAGGGTATATATCTGTACTACTTGAAATATCTGCACCTTACTTTACCTTAAATTATAAGATAAAGCAGTTATGATTCTTATTTTATATAGGAGAAAACTGAGGCTTAGTGAAGTTACATGACTTTTTTTCAAATTGACACAATTAATAAAAGGATCTAGAATCCAAATCACATTTTTCTAGGTAGAGATTGCAAACTCAAATAAGTACAAATGTAATAAGCAGGTAAAGAAGGCGTACTAAGGGCTCCTTAAACTCGTTATAGCAGTATAGGTTACCAGTTTCTTATGAAAAGCCAAATATCCTGATTCTATGCAAATTCTCTTTATTTTGAAGTGTTATTCAATTCAAAAATAAATTTTGGAAACTAGAGGTCAAGTAAAATTCTTATATTTGAGCCAATTTGGGCTGTGGTACATCAATTTGTGGTCTCTGGGTCAAAGTGAGTGCTTCCACCATCCATAGTCAAATAAGATTTTTCAAATTCATAGGAAAATAATTGTTATTCTGAAATAATACTTTCTGATATGAACTTAGAGTGTTAATATTTGATTGTACTTAGTGCTGATATATAAGATTTAAAAGCCAGAAAAATGTGTTATTGCTATTATTATACAAAATATGTAAAAGTATATCCTACCTCTTTTAAACAAGGATTCAGATGTACCTGAAGACAAAGCTATAATTTTCCTAATGAAATAGTTATCTATACAAGTGTTTGAAGATTTTTTTCTCTAAATTCTTTAGAATAAGGCAGGACTGGAACTTACACTTGAGAGCTTTTTAGCAGTCATTGCTAACAAGACAGAATCATAAATTAAAACGTATAATTTGTGGTATAGATGATTATATATAAGTAGACTGCTTTGAACAAAAAACCAAACACCACATATTCTCATTCATAGGTGGGAATTGAACAGTGAGAACACATGGACACAGGAAGGGGAACATCACACTTAGGGGACTGTTGTGGGTTGGGGGGAGGGGGGAGGGATAGCATTGGGAGATATACCTAATGCTAGATGACGAGTTGGTGGGTGCAGCGCACCAGCATGGCACATGTATACATATGTAACTTACCTGCACATTGGGCACATGTACCATAAAACCTAAAGTATAATAATAATAATGATAATAATAAAAGAAAAAAAAAAAGAAAATATAAATCATTCTCATTCAAGAGTGTGTGCTCACCAGTCTCAGTTCACCTTTGGTTTGCCTTTCCTAATTCGAAAGTCAAAGAACCTCTGGACTTGGAGAATCCATTTAAAAACTGTAGTTATACCAAAGGAACCTCTTGCTATGTATAATGATGTCTTAGCTACACTAAGTTTTGTCTAGATGTTTATTCATGCATATTCTTGCTCTCTCTGACACGTGAAGTAGGGAAATTTGTTTCCTTTAATAATGTTGCATTTTACTCCACAATATGTATTTAAAGAGACTCATCTCTTTATATTAAAAAATGAATATGCCCCTTATAAAATAGTTTCTTTGGAAACTAGAGTATAGTTTTATATACTGAAACATTTTATGTCATCTACATAATATAACTTAAAAGTTGTCAATGGTTGTTCTAGGTTTTGTTTAAAGGGAGAACATTTCCCAAATGACTACTTTGAAATAAAATGCTAAGGTTATGAGAAGAATATGTCAGTCTGTGAGTGTCATGTGCAAAAATATTCTGAAATTAATAAATACCAAATGTTTTCATGATGTTGAAGGTTAGAAAAACTAGACATGGATTAAATTCTCTTATTTTGAACACAGATTTTTGCTCATGACATGAAAATAATTGTTTAGTTTCAGTAAAACATAGACAGACAATTGTATCCTGCAGCAGTTTTTCCTGCTGCATTTAGAGCTGCAGAGTGACTAGGAAACCCATAAGGTAGGTCAGGGCAACTGAATAATTATCAGTTGACAAAACCAATTGTCTGTTGAGTATAGGCTGGGCAATTTTTCTTCAAGTTTCGCACTTCTTAAGGGACCATATCTAAGAGGTAGTGTGAGTCCTATTGTGAACACATTAGATATCCCTCTTCAGATTAACTCCACAGAGGCTTCAAGTAATATAAAAACTAAGCCAACAGTACCCTAGATATTACACTTCAAAAAACAAAGCTTGAGATGCAGTGCCTTTTGTTTGATTGTTTCAAAAACAGGGACTTCTTATGTTCAAAGAGAGGAACTAAAATCACACAGAATATTACTACGGAAATGTATAAAGTTGATGTCACAAACACAAATTAGGCAAATTTTGCATATAGGAAACCTTTCCATTAATAATTTTCCTAATTAAAATCCCAGTGGTGCTAGTATTTTCTGGTCCAAGGATAATAATAAATTAAACCATTGCTATCTTTCTTTTTATAACGTAGATGATGCCATGTTATGAAGTTAATAGCTATTTATTTAGTACCTACTGTGTGTCATTTACCTACAACTGTGCTAAGAACTTCCATTTTTAAAGGGAACTATATTTGATATACTCTACTGATAGAGTGATATTTCTGGGAACTATCAACAGGGGTCTCATCACTAGGCTTCACCTAAATCACTCTTGATTGATGGCTATCTCCACCGTCCTTAAAGATATAAAGTAGAAGTGCTACAAACCCATTAACAAATTATATCAGCAGGAAGTTGTCCCTAATAACCAATGTTATCATGGAGCTAAACTCTTTTGTGTCAAATTTTATCTATGTTAAAATTGTAAATAGCTAGACTATTAATATTTTATCTTAATTAAAATCATCTGAACTTAAATATATTTTAGTTTCTTTTTTTATCTTACTTCAAAAGAAGATGCCTCCATTATTATTATTATTATTATTATTATTATTATTATTATTATTATTATTTTGAGATGGAGTCTCTCTCTGTTTCCCAGGCTGGAGCCTCTCTTTTTATCTCTAATAGTAATCCATAATGTTCCAAGTATCACTTTCAGATTTTGAACTTTCCTATCTTTTCCCCTCTCTATCCTATATTTGTGTCCCTTTCTTTTCAACAAGTAAATATGTACAGGTTATTCCCATATTTAAGAAATCATTTTGATCTGACAGCACACTCTATTTGTTAACTTCTCTTCTTTTCATTCTAGCCAGGTTATTCTGCCTTCTCTTCTATTCTCATCTTAGCCCTTGGTGACCTGCCAACTTTTCTTACCCTAGACAGAAATTGTTCTTGCTAAGATCCCTAAAAGCCTAACTGCACAATCTAATTGTCACTTATTATTCTCAAATTATTTGAATTTGCAAGATACATAACACAATTGACTACTTCCAGCACTGTTTAAAATGCCTGCATTTAATGCATTTTAATATATTCTCCTTTACATTTTACATCTCTTAGATTTTATGAACACAGTCTTTCTTGGTTTAATTGTTCCACTTACTCCCTGCATTATCATTAGTGATTCCTCTTTTCTCCTTAGATATTGGCATTATTCAGAGTCCTGAACAGTTGTCTCTTCCCTTTATGTATATGTTTTGTGAACTATCTCATGCACATTCACAGATTATACTACTACATTGTTATTTAAAAAAAAAAAAAAACTCCAAATCTCTATCCCAACCCAGAACATTCTCCATTGTTCAAGGTTCAAATGCCTTCTGAATTCAACTTAAACCAGCTGAGTGTGTCAACTTTATTCTTGGTTATAATTGATAGGATGACCATTCTACTTGTTTATCTGCAAAGATATGAGCCACATTGTTTTCTCTCTTTCTCTCTACATTACACATCTAATTAGATACTAGTTCCTGCTCCATGATTGATACGTCATCTCCATTTCATGTTCCTGAATCTCCATTTTCAATAGCATTAGTTATTCAGAATCATATCATTCCCAAAGGTGAATGCTCTCATCTTCTTCTAGCTTCACCTTCCTTTGTCTTGTTCTTTTTCTCATTATCAAAGTGGTTTTCAGAGTAATTGTTCTCAAACACAAATACTATACCATATTACTTCTATTTATAAATTATTTGTTCCCCAATGATTATCCCCAGGAAATTTTAGCTTTCATACTTTGGCATCTTAAATCTCATTTTTGCTTGATTTTTCATTACTATTACCAGCCATTCACTACTAAGTCCTTGATCCACACTCACACTTATGCACACATTCTATGCCTCAGCTATATCAAATTTCTTTAAAGTCCCCTGTGTCAAATGTCTTCTGTGCATGTGTCACATCTCTGTCTACCTCTGATTTCATCTGCTGCTGTGATAGACAGCAGTCCCATCCAAGTTCTGTTCTCATTGCACTACCACAAGTGCATCAAAAGTCATGCCGCATCCTGTCCCATGTCCTTCTCCCCATGCCTCAAGAGCTCCACTGACCCTCGCAAGATCACAGCCAGAATGTGGGGATGTTATTCCCCAAGAGCTATCCTCAGCCAATAGTGGACAGAAATGATGAATTAATGTTCCACCTTTCTGACTTTTAGCTTTCAGGGACCACATCTAAGAGGTAGTGTGAGCCCTATTGTGACCAAATTAGATACCCATCTTCAGATTGGATAACTAATAATTAAATATCGGAGCCTTTGTTTCATTGAGGTACTGGCAGAAATGAATCTCTGTTGTCCGGAGCAGGAAACTCAGATGAAATCTTACATTCATTTTTAATTCTTTTTTATTCCCACTTAGGCCTTCTCCATTAGTCCTGTTTACTAGGTTCACTCCCACCCTGCCAAGTAAACCACATGTATTCAAGACATTAGCTCAGGTTTTACTTTTGAGGAACCCAAACTAAGCCTCTGCCAAACACATCAGCATTTGCACATACCATTATCCTGATCTAAAATGCCTTTTTCACGAATGATTCACAAGAAAAATTCCCATGTCCACCCATACTACAGTTTGTGAGCATTTACTGACCCATTTGGCAAATATTATTTTCAAACATTTTAAAATATCACCATTTTTTATTGTCATTAATAGCAATGGTTAGCTTATCAACATCCCTCCCATAATAGACCATGAGCTCCTTGAGAGTACAAATCAATCTTAGTTACCTGTGTCCCAATAAGTAGTATGGTAACTAACACAGAGTGACACTAAATTATTCTTATTAAATGAAAGACATTTGTAATTTAATATAATGGTGTTTGATTGAAGGAGACAAGGCATTTTTTTCTGATAGAAATCACTAATGTAATCAATAATTCTTTAAACTGAATTTTCAGAAAAAAGATAAAGCTTAGCTAAAAATAAAAATATATAAACATATTTAAAAATATATAGTTATATATATATTTTATACATAATATATAAAGTTAGCCTACTTTCTAAGCTATCATGTATGATATAAAAGGGGCAGCATTTATTAAGATCCTCAAAAGTTAGAGGATGGAGGCAGTAGTGCCATCTGGAGCCAGAAAAGGCAAAAGAAAATAGCCAAGATGAAGGCTCTAAAGACCAAAGATTCCAGGTGGATCCAATTACCCTTTACTTAGAACTGAGAAATATGTCTAGTAGCCATGGAATCCCGAATTGTCAGCGAGTACTCACAAATGAAATGAGAAACTATAAACATAAGAGGAAAAAAATGTGCAAAGCAAAAAATCAATTATACATTCACAGGAATGGAGACAAAGTTTATTGGGATTATTGAACCAGGGAAGACAGCCAGATTGTCAGGGATCAACATACAGAGGAAGAACAAAATTAAGACATGCCAAAATTTGAATAAAGTTGTTTTAAAAGATGACAGTTATCAGAGTCACATGAAAAAAGAGACAGAAGTTGGGTTATTTTTTATTTTGGTTTTTTTTTGAAGGCTGAAGGCTACTTTGAAGAGGTAGTCCAGCTCTACCAGCAATATCTCTCCAGTTTTTCAAAGAGCTATCCCCAGCTGGGCTGTGAGGAACATATGAAATCAGATTTCTCTAAATTAATTTCAAAATAATGGGTACTTATGGAGATTTGATTTTAATACAATCAAGTGATTATATTTTGTATTATAGGTTACCATATTTCAAGGATATACCTGCTTCCAAATGAACAGTGATAGTATTGAGAAAGAGTACAGTTAAAAAAAATTCTAGAATTACATAGAAATATGCAAGTAAGAGAATAGGTACAGTGGATATTAAAGATTAAAGCAGGGCCAACTAGAATTGATTTAACTGTGGGAGTATATTACATATTGTTCACCTAATGAAGGTTAATATTGATGTATTCAATATTGTATTTAATAACTTTCCTTGTTGTAATGTGACAGTCTCAGTTGGCTAGAAAAAGCACGCATAAGACAAATTTTAACAGACATAAAAGTAAAACACCATATTCATGTTTTTAAAAGTTAATTGCAAATCCTTACCAAAATATTAGTAAATTAAGTCCAGCTACATAAAAAAGTGTTAAACACCATGATCAAATGAGAATTACACAAAAAGTACAAGGTTAATTTAACATTTGTGTATAAAGTAACACAAAATATCAAATTACTAGTTTCCTATTGCTATGTAAGGTCACATTTTCATAGGAGCCAGGGATTAGGACATGGACATCTTTGAGGGTTATTATTCAACCTACCAAAATCCCTCCTTTTGTCCAAAAGGGAGTCATTCCACACACAAAATATATTCAGCACATCCCAAAGTTTCCATTATATCATCAATTCAAGCCCATAATCTCACCTAAGACTCACCAACTTAAAAGCCCTGAATTTCATCATCTAAATTAGCTATGGAGGAAGCTCAGGACATAATTCATCTTAAGGAAAAATTTCTCTTCATCTATGCTCTATAAAACTATAAAACAAATTATCTCCTCCCAAAATGCAATGGTGGTACAGATATAGGGAAATGATAATATTAATAGAAATTCCCATTGAAGAAGGGAGAAAATGAAAGGACAAAGGAAGTCACCTATCTTGAGAAAATTCTAAATCCATCTAGGTAATCTCCATTAAGTTTCAAGGGCTATGAACAATCTTCTGTGGCTTGCTGTAAACAGCACGAAGAAATCAGTACATGCCGTCAACACTTTGCTTTGAAATCTCCTCACATAAACATCCAAGTTCATTGCTTAATAAATTCTACCTTTCACATAATTTGTAAGATGCAATTCAGTTAAGGTTCTTGCCAATATACAATAAGGATTCTCTTTCTTCTAGTCTCCCATAACATGTTCCTCATTTTGCTTTGAATTCTAACCAAAAGCACCTTTAACATTTATATGTCTACCAAGCCTATTTATCACTATTTAGGTGTTCTCTATGACAGTAGTCTTTTTTTTCCTTCCTCACTTCATTCTATATTCTGACTAGCTGTTTCTTTAGTGCTGTTTGTTCTAGGCAATCTATAATTTTTCTACCATGTTTCTCGTAATTATGCTAGTCCTTGCCCATTGCCAAATTCCTAAGCCACTTCAACATTGTTAGGCATTTGTGAGAGCAGCACCCCGTTTATGGGTACTATTTATGTTTTAGTTTCCTATTTCTATTTAAGATAGCATAATCACAGTCTTTATCACATCATATTAATCAAAGAGAAAAAACACATGGTTTCTCAATAGACTAAAATGAAATGGGTGAACTCTAATACCCATTCATAATAAATATTCATAACATACTAGAAATAAAAAGGATATCCTAAACCTGATAAAACACATCTGTTAAAATTCCACAGCTAACATTATCCTTAATGGAGAAGGCTTGAATCCTTTTTTCTTAAACTGGAATTAGGTAAGAATACCTGCCCTAACCACTTCTATTCAACAACATGTTAGAGGCTCTAGCCAGTGCTAAAGCTATTAAAAATAATTTAACATCCTAGAAGATTAAAAGGAAAGAGTAAACCTGTATTTACAGATGACATGAGTCTATATCTAGAAAATTGCAAGGAATACACACATGCACATACACACACACTGCTAGAGTTAAAAAATGAGTTTAGTAAGGTTGCATAATAAAAGATGAATATAGAAAATTAAGTTGCATTTCAATATTCTAAGTATGTATAATCTAAATTGAAATTATGAAAGTAATTTCATTAACAATAGCATAAAAATAAATTACTTAGGAATACATTTAACTAAGAAATACACAATTTGTACAGAGAAAGATACAAAACATTGCTGAGACAAATAATAGGAGCTCTAAATAAACGGATAAACATTTATAATGGTAATTATCTTCTGTCCACTGCACAGAAAGTTTTCTCATTCCACATTAGCCTCAACACTTTCTCCAATGTGGACTGCTACTGCTTCCCTGTGACACTAACATAGACACTATCCTCCCATTGCTTGATCCAACAACTCATGCTGCTCTGCCATTCAATTTCAATGAGTAAACTTACCTTGATCAGCACAATGTAACTGACTGTAAACAGAATCACTTATATTCAGGAAAGATGTCAGAGAGGGAGAGATGGAGGAAGAGAAAGGAGAGAGAAGTGTTTCTTTTCTTTTAAAATTAGATAAATATTTTTCTTCAAAGTCATCACCCAATGTCCCTATAAGTAGGCTACAAGAGTACAATACTCCTATTTTCCATCTTGGTCATATCAAGATGGAATGTTGTATTTACTACCAAACATCACAGTTAAAGAGTATGAAGACGGAAGAGTGGTTAAAAGTATTGAACTTCTTTAGCCTATAATTGTATGAAGACATTATCTTCAAACATTTGAAAGAATGTCATGTTGAAAGTGTGATAGTATAATATTTTTTATACGTTGCAGAAAGGAAAAAGTAGTCTCAATGGAGAGGCCTTGACTGAAAAATGGTAATACCTAAGATTTTGTGTCCTGGAGTTCTTAGATAGAGACCAGATAGTCAACTTCCAGTTTGTTCAAAGACTCTTTGTTCTAGGATGGCAGGCTGTTGCAAGTTTCCTCTGACATTAATTCCATAGCCCATATGTTAAGACTATAACAATTAAAACATTCTCAACTAACCTTGAAATATTTGAAACGTCTAGAGGGAGTAACTTACTTAAAACTTGTCAAATGCTGGTTCTATAAATGTTGGATGCTCGACTGGTATTGACACATGGCTCCTGAAACAATTTTCTTCACAGTCAGCAAAGTCATGAGTTTGCTTCTACACAGTGATATTAAGCTGTACATCAATTTAGATGACATACATGTATGCCAGAGCCATGTCAGAATGGATAGTTCCCTTTAGTTGGTGATACAGACAGTTTCAAATCAATTCCTCGATGATAGCAATGGGGAACAAAGAGATAACCAACTGTTGCCACAGGTCTTACATTTTCTTGGCAAATGAAAACTCACACCTAGTCAGAAAAATCCTAAATGCTATAAAAATACCTTTATAATGTTGCAGCTTACAAATGTATTTAAAATATATGAAAATTTCAAGCACCTGCATTTTCATTCATTAACTTTCAGGATAAATCAATAATAAAAGCAAGTAACATGATGCAGAGTAAATGAACTCAATTTAGTAAGCCAGTCATAATTGAGAAGCCTACATGTGCCTTATTCATGAATATGTCCAGTCTTTATATTAAAATATACCTTATTCTTGGAGCTAAGCCTTACTTTTACTTTATAACATAGTTTGAATAAATATAAAATAGCAGCCAAGTACACTTATATAAATCAGACAGACCTTAAAGGTTTTCACCATATGCACTGAGAAAGAAACAGGTTTACCAATTTATTCTGGCAAAGGTTAGAGCTTGAACTCTTTGAGAGGAAGCAAGCAATATTAAAGGCTGTTTGACAACCCACACTAATATTTGAGTCATTAAATGATGGTTTTTTTAAGGTTCATAATTTAAATGAGTCTGCAATCTGATTAGGTAGCATTAAAAATGAGCTTTTAGCTGCTAATAAGCTTCCCCTTGGTTACACAGCCTGTTGTTTTTCTGAGGCAAAGAGAAGAGGGAGCTGCGTGAGCCACTGTTTGCAGTGTATGAATATGATGACAAATGGGAAGAGGGCGTGGATGTTGATGAAGAAGGTTTGATTAGCAATTGGCAGCATGAAAACTTCTGAATTATTTTGCAAATTTAAAGAAAGGTTACACATGCAGTTGGTGAGCAGAATTATAGACACAAAAATAGAACTATCTGAAGAAGCAGACATTTTGTTTCCATGCATGTGATTTGGGTATTTTTGCATCTCTTTATCTTTAATCAAAACTCCAGGCTAGGATCTTGATACAAAGCAAATGAAATTGACTTGCGTGGTGCTTGGCCATCAAGCAAATGTCGGTGGCATTTCCCCAGGCCACACCAGTCTCAGATAACAGTGGAATGACAATAAGTAACAGAATGTAAATGATAAGTGCAAAGCTTCAGCAGACTGTGAGAACACATGAGGTCACGTTTAAGTTAATACTCCAAATCTCTACACTGGAGCCTCCACCTGTTTGACTAGCATAGGGAACTCTCTAGGCTATTCCAGGTATTCTTTTCCCCTAAATATTTGCAATACCCCAAACGTTGCATATTGCTTTGGGATGTCTCAGCAATAAATCACAAATAAATTTACTAGAATTGTCTAAAACAAGAGGAAAAAAATGTTTTCTAATAATAAAAAGAGCAGAGGTATTGTTATTTTATCCCTTACTCACTAGCATCATCAAGCACACAAATTCTGTCCATTGCTCACCCTACCATTACCAGAGGACTGCCTTGGTGTATTAGTTTTCTGGGGCTTCCATGATAAAGTGCTACAAACTTGGTGTCTTTAAAAAATTAAAAATTATTCTCTGACTGTTTTAGGGGCTAAAAGACTGAAATCAAGTCACTGACAGGGCTATGTTCCCTCTAGGGAAGAATCCTTCCTTGCCTCTCCCTAGCTTCTGGTGGTTGCTGGTAATCCTTGATGTTCCTCAACTTGCAGCTGCATCATACTAATCTCTGCCTGATTGTCACATGCTTTCTCCCTGTGTCTCTGTGTATCTACACTTTCCTATTCTTATAAAGAATCAGCCGGGTGTGGTGGCTCACGCCTGTAATCCCAGCACTTTGGGAGGCCGAGGTGGGCAGACCATGAGGTCCAGAGATCGAGACCATCCCGGCTAACACGTTGAAACCCCATCTCTACTAAAAATACAAAAAATTATCCTGGCATGGTGGCATGAACCTGTAGTCCCACCTACTCGGGAGGCTGAGGTAGGAGAGTCACTTGAACCCGGGAGGTGGAGGTTGCAGTGAGCCGAGATTGCACCACTGCACTCCAGCCTGGATGACAGAGTGAGACTCCATCAAAATAAAAAAAAATAAAAAAAATAAAATATCAGTCATTGGATGAGGTCCTGCCTTCCTCAAATATGGTCTCATCTCAGTGTGACTACATCTGCAAAAGGTCTTCTTTTCCAATCAAGCCACATATAAAAGTTTCTAAGTGGACGTGAATTTAGGGAAGATGCCTTTCTACCCAGTACATTTGTTCTCTCACTCTCTTACTCATATTTGAAAAATGCAGCAGCTGTTGCAGATGTCAGGTTCTCAACCCAACTAGATTCAGGGTCACAAAAGAACAGTTTGTATTTTTTTTTCTTGTTTTCAGAAGGAATAATCCATTCCCAAAAGGTTCACCAATTCCAGTGGGTCTCATTGGTGAGAAATGGTTGCCCTTATTAAACCATTAATTAGCCTGGAGAAAAAACAATTTCCATGACTGGTGTAAACTAAGCATATTTTCATTCCTGGATTATGAAAGGATTCATTTTTACTGAAGCACACAAGTACTAAATTGTGAACAGAATTAGTGTTCTTTGACAAATAAGAACACTAATTTCTCCTTCCTTGTGTGACAAGGAAGGAGTTTGAAAATGGCTGTTAAGTTGGCAATAAAAGTCTGTCATATTCAAGTTTCTTTACATATGTTAAGAGAATCAGTCCTGGCAATTCTCGTGACCAAAAAAAAAAAAAAAAAAAGCAATGAATCAGTTACATATTTCAGGTTTAGACTCTATAATTCCAATTCTTTATTAATTCTAATACACTCCTAATTGATTTATAATCCTCACATTGGCTTGTCTCAGTTGTTTCAATCAGTGGAACCACCAGAGAACAGCCCGGGCTATGGATGCTCCTGCCTACACATTTGCCACTGATAAAAAACAAAACAAAACAAAACAAAAATACTACCAGTTTTTACCTTTATCTTTAAAGACTTAACAGTTTGAGCCTGAATAATCCCAGTTAATCACTCTTATAATCCTTTGTGTAACTCTATGTGTTCATGGAATGCATGGTATTAAAGAATAAATTGTGTCCCCCTTAGATTCATATGTTGAAGTTCTAATCCCCAGTACCTCAGAATGTGACTGGAAACAAGATCTTTAAACAGGTATTTAAGGTAAAATGAGTTCATATTGGTGGGCCCTAATCCGATATGACTGGTGGCTTTATAAGAAGAGATGCGTACACACACATGCACATGCGCAGAGGAAGGAACGTGTGAGAACACAAGAAGGCAGTCATCTACAATTCAAGGAGAGAGGCCGCAGAAGAAACCATAGATGCTGGCGCATTGCTCTTGGACTTTCATCTTCCAGAACCATGAGAAAATGAATTTCTGTTGTTCATGCTACCCAGTCTGTGGTATTTTGTTATAGCAGCCCTAGCAAACTAATACAGACAGTTTCAGTGGCAGAGGGGCTGAGGACTCATATCAGCCATATGAGGTTAAGGAATAACTCAAAGAAAGAAAGTCCTAGAGTTTTCAGATTTCTCGTGAATCTAATCTTTTACCACACATGCATGCACACACATAATCATTCTTGCCAAGATGTGCCCTGGTACCAGAAAGACTGATTCAGAACACACTTTTAATATCTGTCGTCTGCTACTCAGCTAAGTGGCAGTCCCCTTAAGAATCCTCTCTGTTAGTTTAATGAATCCTCATTGCCTGGATTATCTGTAACTTTTTCCCTCATCAGTACACTGCTTGGCCAGTGCTCACTGGCAGATGTGCTAGTGACAAGCTTCCTGATGGCAGGATATGTCGTTGTTAAGTGAGCAAACACTAGAGTCACATTTTCTGTGTTTGAATCTATTTTTCTAGGTATTGCTTTGGGCAGGTTACTTAAGACTTCTTTGTCTTTACCACATCATCTAAATAATGGGGATAACATAGCAGCTTACCTTACAGCCTTGTTAAGTTTAAATGACGTAATATGTATGAACATTTGAAGTTTCGAATGAATGGAAGCTAGAAATAATAGCAGCAACTCCCTCCCTCTGTTGAAGCAGCACTGCACTGTGGAGTGATAGCGATAAGTTGGAAGGAAGGGATGAGCTTCTCCCTGAACCTTCCTCACTTTGATGTCAAAGCAGCACAGTCCATGCTTGAGCTTTCATGATTACATCTCTCATTATTTTTTTTCTATACACATTTCTATTTTCTGTGCCTCTGTCTTTCACCTTGTCTCTTCTTCTACACCTCTATCCCCATTGCTGTCTCTTAGCTCAAACCGATTCTTAGCACCGAGGAATGAAAGGAATAGATTACAGCTTCTTGTTTATTTAAAGTTGCAGTTGCTTCAACAAAGAGTTGCTGATACACATAAGCAATGAGCAATGCATTGTGCTTGACTTGCAGTGAGAAAAGACACATTCCCTGCCATCATGGAGATAACTCTCCAGCAGACGCTGTAAGCAATTAGCTTCCAAGTAAAGTAGTACAAGTCCTGTGGATGCATAAGGTATGGAATGAACTACTTCCTGTCTGGAGAGTTGGCTGTCAATTAGCCAAGCTAGGACAGGGAGGGGAGAGGATCCAGGCAGAAATAAAGTATGAGTGAAGGTCCTGAAACAACGTAGGGGAAGACAATTTGAGAAAATGAATGCTGACTAGCATTCACGAATGTCTGAAGCAGGGAGAGCAAGTGTCAAAGCACAAAAGGGTTCCAAAAGTCAACAAGGTCCTGATTCAACAAGACCCTGTAGGTCAGGTTAAGTACTTTAATCTTTATTTAAAGAAAAATTTAAGGCATTGTGCAATAGGACAACATAATTATACATGAGTTTCTAAGAGATATTTCGGCTGCAATATAGGTAGATGCTGGATTGGGTAACCACAGAGAGGGAATGAAAAATGTTCACAGAAAGTCCAATTATGAAACCATAATAATATTTGAGGTGTCAGATGATTAGGTCATTTGCAGGTGGCAGATGGATGGATTTGAGATAAGTCAGCAAGTTTTTGTGACTGAACAAATTCTAGACTTAGAGCTCAAGTGCTGTTTGGATGGTTGTGCCATTTACCAAGGTAAACAGGATAAAGATAAGAATCGAGCAGGATTAAAGATGACGACCTCGGTTGAGCTTATGTACTTACTTATGCGTCTATTAATAATAGATATATAATTCTGGAGATCAGAGGAGCATTTTAAGCTAGAAGACAAAATTTGAAAATATTTTTTACAGGAGAGACAGCTATCACTTATGAAAATGTAGTCAAGGTAGAGAATTTAAGTACAATCTCAAATAGTTGCTGTGAAGATAGAATTTAATCACGAGATGCACTTGGCTTAGTGTTTGATGGACAATTAGATGCCTTTCAATAATTGGTGGTTATTATCTTTATTTTTATTTATTTTCACACTAATATATGAGGTTAGTACTAACATTAATCCCATTTTACAGATTAGAAAGCAGAGAGGTTAACATATTTGCCACTGTCACGCAATTAGTGAGACTTGGAGCCAGATTTTAGTCCCATATTCATGTTCGTTTAAATCCAGAGCCCATGTACAAACCTCTTTCTTTCTTCTTACAATGAATTCAAATCTATTTATTATCAGTGTAGTATTTCTTTGAGTATCAGGTTTTCTGAAAAGAGCCGGGCTAGTAAATAATCAGGTCATTCAAAAATGCCACTCCTGATATTGCCCATGAAAAACTGTATAAAATAATTAAGGAGTTGTTTTAAAAAAATATATGAATTCACATTAATAAAATTGCCAGTATGCAAAATCCATGTGTTTTTAGCAAAATATTACAACTTTTATTACCCTGAAAGTAGTTGTTCAGTCAGATATCATTGGTTTGTAAGGTAACCTTGATTTAAAATGGAAGAATCAGCTCTTGAAACAAAGAGAGAAATTTGTTACATCTTTAGAATACTCATTTTGAGGCTCATCAAGGGAGCTCCTGGAGGGTTTCTGTGTGTGATGTATTTTTATTCACAATAAAATGTGTGATGTATTTTTATTCACAATGCTAAGCCCTGCATTGTCATTTGCAAGGTACTTGTTTGAGTTGTCTGGTGCTGAATTATGAGAGCAACTCCAACGTTTAAGTGTTACTGCTCTTTTTCTTTGTGGCTACTCACTCCTCTTCCCAGACTTTGCTAAGGTACTTCAGTGGCTATAATGAAGTGAATCCAAATTACTAGTTTGAGACCAGCAAGAGACCTGACTTGCAGACAAAATATTCTTTTAACATTTCACTGAACTAATCATCCTAAAGGATTTACTCTGCGTTTCATGAGCTCTTCCTTGGCTTTGATTTTTTTTCTCTTCGTGTGTCTTGGTTTAGCTAAAGGAAGTTTCAAAATGTCGACCTGAATGTTTTAGTAAAGTTGTCACAAAATTTCCTTTTGTGAATGTATTTAGTTGATGATTTTAAACTTATAGAAAATAGAACAAGACCGATCAGACTAGCCTTAACATTTCCCTGTTTATATATAGACACACAAAATATACACAGTATATTTTCTGTGACAAATTATTGGACTCTGACCAATATGCATAGTAAAAAAAATGCATGAGGTTTCAATTTACTCTTCTATGGTAAGAAATATCACATTAGCTCACATGAAATTTTGTTAAGATATTAGAGCATAGAAACAATATTACATTATTAAAAAGATTTAAGGACTATAGAAGGACAAACAGGAGGAGAGTTAGCATTTTATAGGATCAAATATATGTCACTGTCAGCCTTAATTCCTCACCTATTTGAAACTTTTAAAATTGACATAGTAGTAACCCCAGTGGAGTTCAACCCATCACCTTTATATTGATGAAGACTTGATTATATGTCATGACTTGATGCAAGTGGACTTGCAAAAACTGTAATGCTAAAGGAGTAGTCCCATTCAGGTATGAACACAGGTTGAAATCCACTGGCTTTTCCTAAGAATACTGCATCTATAAAACTTACCACACTAAACCACAGAAAATGTGTGTTTCCACACAGGCATATTTCAAAGAGAAAAAACAAACAAAAAGAAGGGTGTGAACTAAGGAGGCTTAGTTCCTTCTTTCAAAGTGACCATTCCAACCAATCAATCTTCCTCCCTTAAAGGGAAGGAGAGAGGAAGCAAAATGAGGTCAGCAATATTACTGAAATGATGACTCCTTCACCTGAAAACTTGAGGAAGGGCAAATAAATGTGCCCTTTAAGTAGGAGGTCACAAAAGGATTTACAAAACAGAGTGTCATAGTGTTTTGTTTCTGTTAGTAAATAGGTATTTTCCCTCAGTTAAAATGAAGGGTATTTTAACTATAGACCTCATTTACATTTGAGTCTTGATTTAAAAAAAAAAAAAAATGACTCAACTACTAGGAAGACCTGAAGAATAGTTGTTAAATTTCACACTCCAATAAGAATTACAAGTTTCAAGTTCCCTAATGCTCAACATGCCATTCCTTATTTGTCAATAGATATCCATCCTGTCATTACCAATGGAATTAGGTGTCCATAGTTGCCTCCATCCAGACCAGGGAAGTCTTGTCACCCAAATTTGCTGCTTACACCACACTCATTTGGCTGCAGGTGTTTGCTTATCTGGGATCTATGAAGTAAGAGCCACATATACCATTACTAGTGAGGTCATATAACATGCTTCACACAAATTTCAGAAGCTGTAGACTAGAAGGCAAAGGCCATATCAATCACCTTCTAAATATATTCCACCCAGACTGACCATTGTAACAAAAATATTCAAACTCAAATAATTAAGTTAGCAATTATATTTCTTACGTTTAGAATATCCACATCGTGGTCACCTGGAATCTTTACATCTTCTAATACATAAGTGCCTTCTAGTCTCAGAGTATTCACTTCCTGGTGGAAAAATGAAATTAGGTAAAGTGGTAAATGTTTTATACATGCCATGGGCAACAGGGATTCAGTTGAATTTTGTGAGTTCTCTGGAGTTCTAACAATTATATACCTCAGTGGTAACCTATACTGGTTAATTTTATGTGTCAATTTGACTGAGCTAAGGGAGGCTCAGATAGCTAGAAAATTATTATTTCTGGGTGTATCAGTAGAATGAGTAAAAAAGATGGCTCTCACCAGTGAGGATGGGCATCACCCAGTCTGGTGAAGGTCCCATTTGAACAAAAGGCAGAGGAAAGGTGAACTTGTTCTGTCTTCTTGAGCTTGAACATTCTTCTTTTTTCCTTCAACATTAGCACTCCTGGATCTTGGGCCTAAGGACATGAACAAGAACTACTTTCCTAGGCCTCTGACTTGCAGAAAGAATATTGTGGGGCATCTCAGGGTCCATAAGAGTGTGAACTAACACTAATTATAGATATAGATATAATAGATATAGATATAGATATAGACAGACATAGACATAGATATATAGATATACATAGACCCTACTGGTTCAGTTTTTCAAGACAACCCTTATGAATACATAACTCCAAGGCAATTTTGTACAAAAAAGACCACCCTGTTTATTTTATCATTTTGATCTGCTGGTATTTGATATGCCTTCCAAAGAGGAGGAGAAACACACAAATTTGTTATGTATAGGTGTTTTAGCATAGGGTTACACCCTTTAACATTAATACTTTATGTATTAACTCTTAACCAAAGGATATATCTTTTCTACCTTTCTTTCATCTTTGCTTTATGTCCAGCGTCTCCTGCTTCTCTCCACCTCGCATTGTCCCAACACATACATACGTCACTAAAAATGAACACAAGGAAGTTTCCTATCTAAATTTGACTGAGCTCCAATAGGTGGCAACTGACTTTTTCCAAGTGTGGAAAAGGGGTAATAAATAAGATATATGGCTTAAAAATACACTCTAATTCATTTTCGTTTATTCTAAATTTTCAGTAAAAGCTAACACCACCCCGAAGTTTTGTGTTGTTGTATTGAAATGGAAAGAAATTTATGAGCCCATAAAAGAGACTGAGCCATACTCTGATAACACTACTATCTTTCCCTGAAGCCCTGTTTGTATGGCACAGTCTCACCAAGGTGGAATCGGCATGCATCTGTCCTTCACATACTTGAGTGGAATGAAGAGAAACATCCTTCATGGTGGGGGAGAAATATAATATTTGGAAGAGAGGTCTTCCAGTGAAAAATGCAAAAAACAATGTAAGACAACCTCCCTCTCCCATACAAATGAAAGAAAATAGTACTTTGAATAGAAGGGAAAGTATAATTATAATGCCAATGTATAATATACATAACGTATTTCACTAACAATAACTATTTAGAGTACTTAGCTCTAGAGATTCGGGAAAATTGTGTGAACCAAACAGACAAAGCTTATTAAAGCCTGTACAAAGAGAATAAAACAAAAGAATCTATTGATCGCTCTGCAAACTTTGTTTGAAACAGAAACAGAACCATGTTATCAGAAGTCAACAACTTCCTGGCCCTGTTGAAGTGAAATAAATAATCTTAAAAAGAGTGAAGTTGTTATTACTTTCACAATAGAGCCTGTGGGAAACTTGAAACAGAGGAAAAGTTTTACCATGAATGGTGTTACCAGAGATCCCTATTTATGGTACCTACTCAAGAGATCCATCCCTATGCATCCCTATGCAAGGGTCCTGGTTTTCACCTATTTTCCAGTATCGGTATCAACAGTGCCACTTCCATTCTCAGTAGTCTTGGTTTGAATAACAAATGACATGATCACTCTAAATACAACCCTATACCTCCGATGAGACTAAAATATATCTCAGTGTCCTAGACGAACATTGGGATCCAAGGCTCCATACTTGGTTATCTACTCCAGATAAAGATGAGACCTTCTTTGGTCCAAAAGACAATCCAATGTCAATAAAGTCAATAGTCTGTTTCTCCATCACCTGCATCTGCCTGAAGCCCAAGATAGCTTTTTGACTTCCCCCAATGGAGTAGAAAAGTCTTGCCCAAGTCACAGTTGGGCCTTAATAGGCATGAATCTAGGTTCTGAAGGCTGACAGCAGTAACTAAGTCACAGTAAAAATTTAGACTTGTTTTTATTTAAATTTAGATTTGTTTCTGAAAGTCAGGCTCTGGAAAAGTGGAACATTGTCATTTATCAACCATACCACCTGAGTTAGGTGAAAATAGTAAAATCATTCTTTCTTTTTTTTTACTCATTTGCTTTTTCATGGAAAAACATTTGTGAAACATTACCGCATACTATGCTGTGCTGTCCTTAGATATATATCCGTGCCAGCAAAAATAATTTATGATCTTACCATGATCCTGATTCTTCACTGGGAAACTGAAGTGTTTTCTTGATGGACAGTGGAGAACTGCAATTCTGAAAGTTACATTGGGAACTTTAAACAGGAAATATTTTGTTCTTATCCTTCAAATTTTTGAAGTCTGGGTTATACAAATTCTATATATACACAAAGAGAGAGACTAAGAAAAAAAGTTAGATGAAAATTACAGTCGTTATCATGAAACTACAAAGAAGGAAAGATATATTTTGTTACTATCTTGAGTACCACTGTCTTGAAGATTCAAACTATAAAGCAAGAGGCCACCAGATTTCCACTTCTATTTTGTATCATCATGTAAATATTACTTCAATTTTTTTACTGATCAAACAGAATCAACCTTCCTATTAGAGAACATTTTATTAGAAAATGCTTTGAATATGCACTTGGTGAATGGTTGTTATATACAGACAATAAACAAAACCTGGCACTCACAAAGGCATCTGGCATTCTAAAAACTCCTTTTCTGAGCCTATCTTCCTAATAGTTCCCATTATCTACTGCGTGTTTGACTTCGCACACATCAGCATATTCATTTTACAGCCCCCTTTGTAAACATTCAAACTCCACTCTGCGAACTCTCAACTCACATTTTTATTTGTGCATCAAACATATCAAAGAACAAAAGATCTGTGGGAAAATTATGCACCACCACATAACTCCTTTTGTCAGAGCATAGAGCCTAAATAAGTATCCCTAGAGTCTTTTATCCAAAGCTTTGCTCCTAAAATGAATTATACCTCTCACTTCCTCATCTTCTATTGTCATCTACTTTGCGGTTTATCTCCTTATTTGTTCTTTTCTAAATTCTGATAACATAAAGAAAAAGGAAAAAAGAAATAAGTATATATCTATTAGAAACTGTAGAAAGGCTATCATGACACAATATAAAAGATAAAGAAAATAATGAAAAAAATAATGATTACTGACTTATATAGCTCATTTCTCAACATAAATAAAATATCCTAAAGTGTAGTCAACCTATTCACACATGAAGTAAGGACCAAATCTGGCTAGGAAACAAAGTAATATGAAAACCGTAAGCTTAAAGCAATCAGAACTGATGGAAATGGCTAATGAGAAAATTGATCTATTTGCATGGTAGAGAAAGTGGAAATAATTTCTTTCACATTACACAAATCAAGTCTTCATAATTAGATTTGACACAAATACAGGTATAACCTCATTGCATGGGACATTAGGTTGTACTACAAAGTAATTTAAGTTAAAAATGTAAGTTCCATTAAGAAATAAATTCACCGACCTAATAAGACCAGGAACATATTCATGATAAAATAACAGAAAATCAATAACACTTTTCTAATTTAAATATTTAGTGTAGCCTGGGAGAACAAAATGAAGGAAAAAAATACTGAAATCTAACTGTATTGCTCAGATTGAGTAAAATATGAATAGTAAACAAGCAAAATACATATTAAAAAATAAGTGGCACTTTTTTCCATTTATCCCAAATTAGTTGTGTTATTATATATTCACTCAGTGCTAATTTACTATAGACAGAAAAACAAGGAAAGACTAATATTCTGACAATCCTAGAATTTAAATTACCTGTATATTCATTACTCTGCAGTTTTATTTACCATTAAAAAATATAAGAACAAGTCAAAGACCTATTATGGTTGGGAAAACGGTGAGAACTTTCAGAAAGGTATATACTAAGGTCTTTCTTATACCTGGAGCTAAGAGAAAATATAAATATACTTTATTTTTACTTATTTGAAAGGAATGGAATAACTATAGTAACATTTGGTTTGATTTATATTCTGGCAATTGAAAATACTCAAAAGAGAAGGAGATTGTTTGGTAGTCTCTTACATGCTTTCCTTAAGTGTGCCAGCCAGTTATCAATTCATGTTTTCTCACATCCAAATGTACCCTTAAATATCTGATTTGAGATCATGAAGTGCACTCTCTAAGCCTTTCTCGTTTACAATGGATATATATTTTGTCACTGGAAGGTGCTGGAAGGGCACTGCAAGATTGAGGGGGAGCTTATCTTCCTGGATCCAAACTGCTACTTTTGCTCTGCCTTGCTCCTGTTACATAGAATGTCATCAATGTGTGTGTCAGTGAGGAGGGTGGAAGGGAATTCCCCCAAACTGCAAATCCCTCAGTGACTTTGCTTCCTTGGCCCTGATCCTGACAACACCTTGTCATGGCCCTCCTTATGCAGACATTGCATGATCTAAGACATGTGCCTGCAGTGCCTGGACCCCATCTGTGTGCCTACACACCAGCTTCAGCTTGACTATGACTCACAGAGTTGCTTCACGTGGCCTTCCCAATGCAGACTAAGAGCTCCAAACCTCCTACAGGTGGTGGCTCACTGACTTCCCTGTTTGTCTGCACACAAATGTGTCTTGCCTTTGCTGTGGAAGGCTGTTTCCTGCTTGCACAGTGACTATGGACCAGATTTAGCCTGAGCAACAAAGCAAAATTTTTTGCCACTCATTGGGTTACAACTATATCTTCTTCAACAAGGCCTTGGAATGGGATCTCCCTTCTCAATTTTTCCTTTCTGAGTGACTTTCTCTCTACCTTAAAGCATCCTTCAGAGTTCTCTTTATATTTGTATAGTAGCCTTGTATGTCAGTGGTCCTTAGTTCCATCCCCATTTTCCATAATTGGCTAGGACTAACAAGTCTCAGCATGTATTCTTATTCATGGCTATAATTTATTACAGGGAAAGGGTACAAAGAAAAATCTGCCAAAGGAAAAGTTGTATTGAACGAGGTTCCAGGTAACAAGTCTTCTCCAAGTCAAGTCACAAAGAACTCAATTTTTTCAGCATCAAATACTGACAACTATACTTGAGGGATTATCTATTAATGGAGACCATTAGAGATGCAGTGGCCAGGGCTTTTACTGGAGGTTGGTCACATAGGCACCCTCTTACCTAGTATATCTCAAAATTCTAGACTCCTGAAAGAAAACAGGCGTTCCACATTAAACAGATAATTTTCATCAACAGGTTAGGGACTGTGAGCCATTTTTTATCAGGGAATGGTTGAAACCCTTCTAGAATCCAAATTTCCAGAAACCAGACAAGGTCCAACCTTGGAACCAATGCTTTCTAAGAATAGTCATTTCAAGCCTGTTAACTATTTTTCTGCACACCTAGCATAGTTTAATAATTCTTTATATTAAGCTTCTTCTGTTGAAATTGTGGTGAGGTTTCTATCTCTTAATTGAACTTAGACCAATATGTATACAAGTTACTTCTTGGGGCATATTAGATTTTTTCAATGTTACACTAACTTCTAATCTCTTCAGAAAATACTTAGAAAATTACTGCTGCAGAATACTAAATATTATCAGAAGTTAGCCTCATGACACCAAACAACAGCTCAATTTAGGCAATTTAGGGGAGGAAATTTGGACAGCTGGTAGCTAGGTTTATGTCTATGTCCAAAAGTCATTTTAGACTACAGCAATTAAAAAAAGGAACAAGTGTGAAGTCTGTGAAACATGTTCTTGTTTTTATGTTAAAAAAACTTTTCTTTCAACTATTTTGCTATATTTTGAAGATTCAAATTATTTTAAAATATTCATTAAGAAAAAGGATTGGCTACTTTAAAATTCTATGAGCTTAAACATAGGAAATGGGAAAATGTTAAAACTGGAGATAGCAGAAGCAAAATGTATTTTACACATGTCCTACGAAACAGGTGGGAAATTGAAAATGCGATGCAGTCATGTTGGGAACTCATTCTGGGTACTTTCTGATAAGGCAAAACTGCCATCAAGCCAGGGTAGTACCCAGGCTACTGTGTTAACCTTTGAGTTTTATTTATTTAGCTCCAGCAAAAGCTAAAAAGCAAAAGCTGAGTTGAAAAGGGCCATTTTTCTTCCTGTGGATTTCAGATTTATTGAATTCTTGGAAAGCAAAACAGAAGAATTCCTGACTAAAGGCTTTCTGGTAAGTACCTATGAAAAGCTATGATTCCTATGCATAACAAGATGAAGAGAGACTAGCATATGCCTCTCTGATGTTGCAAATAGTAGATAAAAAGTAGAGGCCATCTGTCATCAAAACTCCCCTGAGAAAGTAGGTTCTGTTTGGACTTTGGTGGTAAAGAATCAAATAATTTCAGAGGGTAAATATGCTATACTTAAAAGCCAGCCAGCCTAGCCCTATAAGTTTACAGATAGGGAGCTAAAGACAGGAGAGAGAATGTTATCTGCCAAAGAAGCACAACAAGTTATGAGTACTTGCTGATTACTAGTAAGATAGTAGAAACAGAATTAGTAACTATAATACAAATACAAGTCAATAATCTTTTCATAGACCATTTGATCCTGTTAGAGAGAACACACAACATTAGAAACGTATGACTCCTAACAGAAAAGCTGAATAAGAACGCAGTGTGGGAGGCATCAAGAGAGGTTATGTTAAAATCATCGTATACTTGAAACATCAGGGAGGGGACTCACTTTGGATTTTATAATTTACCTTTATTTACCTGCTATAAATTTTATACATATATTTTATACAAGTTTTTAGAGGCCATTTTAATTATTACTCTTCCTGATGATTTATCTAGTATATCTTCATGTAAACACCATAGTTGTTTTGAGATGTTTTTGGTTTTGCTTTTGACGATTTACACTGGTCACATGAGATCCAATGTATCAGATGCCTAGCACCAGTACTTCAGATTAACATTCAGCAAGAGTTAGCACCCTTATCTTGCCCTACTATATTTTACACTTTCTGACAGCCTGTAGCATTGCCATCCTTGTTATCTTATAACAGTAATTTAATTATGGCTTAAAGTTTTAATTCTGCTGCCAAATACAGACATGATTCATGTGGTCTTAAGGTGTTACAGTGTACAGGTTTTTTTCTGGGTCGTTCTGTACCCTAATTTAGCATTTAGTGATGCATTTCATCCGATAAAGATTATCTCCTTCAACATCCTTAATTACCTTGGACATCTTCATGAACGGGGAATTGAGATGTTATTTATATTTTTAGCCAATCCTGAGTGTAAGAAAGATAACTCTTATACTCAGGCATATGTATTTCCATATAACTCTCTCACATTTGGTCTAAATTTGGTTAATGGGTGGTAGATAAACAAATAAAAACAACCAAGGCAGTCTTTCAAGTGTGTACAGACAGATCTATGGCCATGGCAGGGCTTCTCTTCTCAGCACTAAACTTCATAATTTTATCAACTTTTCTTTTTATGATATTACTCTGCTCCTACCAAACTCTTTAGAGTAATCTTATATATTTTCAATGCTTTCCCAAAATAAGAACTCAAAAACTGAGCTCAATACATCTCATCAATGCAGACTACAATAGCATGTTTCTAGTGTACTACTATTAATGAATTAATAAATTACTTTAATATTTTAAAGTTTTCATAGTTACCAAATTTCCTGAGGTATAACTTTACACAAACAGCTATAGAAAAAGAGCCTCCTCTTACTTTTAAAAAGTTAATAAATAAATAAATTTAAAGAATACAAATTCAGCTTTGTTACATGGATATATTTCTTAGTGGTGAAGTCTGGACTTTTAGTGCAACCACATGAATAATGTACATTGTACTCATTAAGTAATTTCTCAGCCTTCACCCCTCTTCCACTCTCCCCTTTTCCAAGTCTCCAATATCTGTTATTTCACACTCAATTCCAAGTATGTACATTATTTTGCTTTCAGTTATAAGTGATAAAATGCAGTATTTGACTTTATGTTTCTTAACTATTCTTTAGTAGTGAATTTTATGAACATGAATGCATGTCTTAACTTTTATTTCTGTAGATTGCACTACTTAGATTTTGATACTTTTTAAACCTCAATTCTATCATTCATTAACTCTTCCAATCCAGTAATTTTTGTATTTGTAGATTTAATAAGAAAGCTATCTAAGTGCACTGCCCCCCCCAAAAAAAATACTAAATGAAGGTGAAAGCCCTATGATATCATGTATCAGAGGGTAACTCTCAACTTCCTGATTTCATATCCATTTATGTGTTATATAATGCAGTTTGGGAAAGAGTCTTTAAAGTACAACCTTTTATTATACAAAAAAACTATTCCACTAAATTACTTAATTGGCACTCCTTTAGCGTGTTTACTTAACAAACTAAAAACCTTTCACTGAACTCAGCGCACATTTCTTGAGATTTTACACAAAGATACTATGAAAAATTTTGAAAAAGCCATGATGGAGAAATTACATCTTAGATATTGTTTCTATAGTTGTTACTTTATATACACTCCTTGCAAAACGGATACGAGGCTAGTTTAAAATGATTTCTTTTATAGGCATCCCATAATGGTTTTTGTTCTGATCCTTTCAAAGGTGTATATCCAATACATTAAATGAATTGAAAGTGTATTTCATTGGAAATTCACACAAATACATGCTAAAGGAGTGATATGGGAAAAATGAATTTATTGGATTTTCACAATTGGACTGCAATACTAAAGATAGAAGTAATGGCTTCAAAAGTTAAAAATTATTTAATCAGAGATGAAATTTGGACATCATTCTAGGAAATACCAAGACCAGGCTATATTAGTTTGTTGTCCGAAATGCTGCAGGTTTATAAAAATAGCTTCTCCAGTGACAGAGAAACATGTTTGGTTTTGTATAACAGCAAAAATTCAATGGGAATATAGTTGATTAAGAAAGATAGATCAAGGTGGGGCAAATGACCCTATTGACCCTATTGAGACAGAAAGCCACAGTCCTCGTCCTGAAGCCAGGATTCAGACTCTTGACATTTGGGCCCCAAAGTCTCTGCTCCTATTCACTTCAGTATGCCACTTTTTGTTTGTAATTCGTGTCTCAGTGTGGAAGTCAAACGTTTGCCCTGTTTGGAAAGCAGCTATATGAGCAATTCGGGAGTTAGAGTTATAAAAAAGGCATTTAAAATAATCTATAACGTTAATACTTTAAGCATTCATTATCATTCCAATCATTTAATCATTATCATGTAATTGTTATTACCAAGACTGATAGAGATAGATATTATACTATATAAGTTTTACCTGTGTTTCACATATGTTGTTTGGCTTACATGTTATAGATATATGGTTTACATATTATAGATATAACAAGAAACGGACTCTCCCTCCAGGTTTCTCACTTTTAGTCTGCTATTCTTCTATCCTACAAAATAAGTTAAAAACCATGGGGAAAAAATCACATGGAACAGGTCTCTTAACACAAGTCAAGTGAGCATTTTATGCACTTTTGTTTCCAGCTTTACTGAGATGATTGACAAACAAAACGTAAAAATATTTAAGATGTACAACAAGATGTTTTTATATATATACATTGTAAAATGATTATCACAATCAAGCTAATTAACATAGATCTATCACCTCACAGAGTTACCACACTGTGTGTGTGGTAGAACACTCCTAATCTATTATCTTAGAATAGATCAGAGAAGATAAGCCCTATTCTCAAGTATACATTATTATTAATTAACTATAGTTACTATACTATTAGGTCTCCTGAATGTATTAATTCTTTAACTGAAAGTTGTACCTTTAACTAGCGTCTCTCATATCTCCTGCCTCCCAACCTCTAGTAACCACTCTACTATTCGCCACCATAAAATATTATTCAGCTGTTAAAAAAAAGAAGACGAAAGAAAGAATCATACTATTTGCAACAATGTGGATTAACCTGGAAGACACTATGCTAAGTGAAATATGCCAAGTACAGAAAGAAAAATGCTGCATAATTTTACTTATGGTGTGGAATCTGAAAAATCAGACTCATGTACTTTCTTAATAATTTACCCTTGTTTCCTCTCTCAAATTATTCTAAGATTTTACCATCATTGGTATTAGAGTTAATTTGTTTTAGGAAAAAATAGCTCTCCAACAGAACTTTGTGATGATGGAAATATTATGTTGTGTGGTGTTCAAAATGATACTATACTTGTGTAATTATTGTGCACTTGAATGGTGAAGCCGGCCAGGCCTTGAGGTGGAGATAGGGAGCTGATGATTAGCTAACAAAATACAGTTAACTAGAAGGAAGAAGACCTAGTGCTGGTAGCACAGTAGGGCAATTAGAGTTAACAATAATTTATTGTACATTTCAAAATAACTAAAAGAGGGAAATTAAAATGTTCCTAACACAATTATCCTGATTTGATCATTGCACATTTTATGCTTGTATCAAAATATCAGTGTACCCCATAAATATGTACAGCTATTATGTATTCATAATAATTAAAAATGAAAGCACTGTAAAATGAAAAAATGAGACAATGTGACTAAAAAACTGAATTCTAAATTTTATTTAATTGCAATTAATCTAAATTTAAGTAGATATATGTAGGTATTGGTTACCATACTAAACAGAGCAGTTATAGAACATAACATTACCGGTTTTTGGAATAGAGTCATTTGATCACCTTAACCTGGAACTTTAGATCTGATTTCTCTAGTGAAAAACCAATTTCTTAAAATAAAATATTATGCAGACCATAATATATAAATCAGAAATGGGTGAAGCCACCCTGGTCAATGTGTCAAGGAAGGGGAAAGCCTGGATTTTGCAGAAAGAGTAGAGGTTAGCAGCTGGCCTCTCAGCTCCCTACTTATACTCACATCAAGAACAGCTAAGGGACCAGTAAGACACTGAAGAACATGATTTGAAAGCAACTGATGAAAATGTTCCAATGCCTCTGGCATCTTTCATGATTTCTTAAATATTTATAAAATTCATTTTATGATTAACTCATTTTAAAAACATTTTTCAAGAGATTTCCACTGTGCTATCAGCAATGATGCTAAGATTAATAAAACACAACTATTGCCCTCACGTAACTTAAAATTTAAGATTTTGTAAAAATCCAACATTGCAATTTTAGTGTGTTAAATTCTATAGATGATATAGTTATGAAGAACAGGGTGGGTAAGTGCAAAGGAAGGAGAAATAATGCTTCACTGAAGACATAACATATAGGCTGAGTCTTGAAAAATTAGCGTGAATCAGGAGGACAAGGGGTGTAGGTTGGGGCAGGATATCCTCAGAACACAAATTCTTGAAGTATACTAAGTAGTAGTTATTTAAAGGTAATGAATCTTCTCTTTACCCAGAGCCAGGTGAAATTTTGTCTTTTATTATTTGTTGAGATTTAATCATTTATTATAATCATTTCTTCATTTTCTAATTAAAAGATAAATATCTTTGAAATAAATGAGAAACCAAATAGTATTTAAGTCCTTTTGCCTTCTCTATTATATGGATTCTTTAGGCCACATTTTTCCAATTTGAAAATAAAATCAACTATTTTGTCCTGCTTTCAACAGATCTAGTAAAGCAGTGAGGAGAGAGAGGTGCTCTACTGGGAATATTATGAAAAATGTATGTAGAGGTGTATACCCCAGAATATCATGTGATAAAACAGCCATACAAATGATAATGTATTTGTGTGGGAATTTATAGTTTGTAAACACTTTCATATTTTTATTTATTTGCTCTGAAGTTATAGTGGACAAATAATTATTTCTGGTCAAATAATTATTTCATGTTTTATGAAAGCATGTAACAAAAACAAGTAATCCCTGATTATTGCAGAAATGTCTGATGTTTTACAGATTTGTCTTACCTACTTCAAGAGGCAGGCAATCTTAACAAAGAATAGATGACTACAGGAAAAAAAAGAGATAGTTTTATCAAGTTAACCCCAGTTACATTAATTTGGAAACATTTGAGCTTGAAGAAAGAGTAATGAATCATAAAAAGAAATGTTGAAAAAAAGAAATTAATAACAAGTTAACAATAGAGAACAGAATATATTTCAATTATAATAAAATGTCAGGAGTCAAGAATAGCTAGTTGAAAAAGTATAAGGACTCAGGCTATCCCAGTTAAAAATCTTTTGGCAACGATGCTTGTGGTGAACATTCTATAGAGCATTATATGTAAATACAATAGGTAAGAATATTTATAAATAAAAAGTTGATAATTTCATACTCAGAGGACAGATAGATAGTATATAAACAGCTATAGACATTAAGTAGAAAAATGATCTTCTTTAAAAATGAACATCTATTGAATTTCTTATATGAAAACCATAGTTACCATTTTCTTTTCTCAAACATTGTTACATTAATGTTCACTTACTATCTATACATTTTCCTTCAAATTGACATAAATATATGGGTTACAGACTGTAGGCAACTCAGAGAGTATTACTTCTTGATGTTCATTGGTGTCTAGCTGATTTATTTTTGAACACTCTGCTATGTCTATCCTGATGGCATGTGCTATAATGATCAATGTGAATGAGATGCATTTCCTGACTGAGCCAATATAAAAAGCATGAAAGTGAAGCATTGCAGGAGGGTAAAGTCATTTTTATTTCTGCTTAGAAAAAAAAAAAAAAAAACATACTTTACTGCCTTTGACCTTTCAGTGTTTTTTTGTGTTAGCCATCATATCATCCATTCTTAAAAAAACAATCACTTCCAAAGTGGCATAAAATAAACAAAGATATTGGGTAGAGGATGAAAGTATTCAGTAACACCCAATGTATAACAGAAATGAAAAATTTGCAAATCATCAACTGCAATGTATTTTTGGTTAAGGTTTTTAATACATATCAAGATTTTAAATACATTTTCAAGATGTAAAATATATTTTCAATATGTTTTCTCATGATTCCTCTGAAATTCTATTATTTCTATGCATTCTTTTTGTATTTTCATCAAAGTCTAAATATTTAGATATATAAAAGTGATTAAATACAGTGTAGGGTCTACTTTAATTCAAACAATAATAAAATTGTGAAATTTAAAGAACACACGTATTTAAAAACTCCTACTTATTTTTTATGTATCTTAACTTACTATTGTAGTTAAGTTTCTCATGATTTCATTTTACAAAGGGAGAGGCTGAGGTGATTAAGATGCTTGCTCAAGGTCAAGCACTAAAAGATGGTTTGGTAAGGTCTTTCTGATTCCTGAACCATCCTGTTCTTTGCACATATGTGTGTGTGTGTTGGTGTGTGTTTGTGCATATATATATACACACACACATATACATATATATACACATATACATATATACACATATATATGCAAACATAGTCTAAACAGCTTAGACATTGCCTAGCTAAGTGCCCTTTAGACAGAATAACTCATTTAAGCTTCCAAAGAACTCCATCATGTAAGTATAATTACTCTGCAATTTCTCAATGAGGAAACAGAGAGAGAGTGTTTAGGTGACTGGCCCAAGGTCACAAAGCCAGAGAGTGAAGCCATATACATATATATATATATAGTGGGTATGGGGGGTGGTGTGCATGCATGCACATGTATGTATTTATGTGTGTGTGTCTATATATAGATATATATCCTCCTAAATACTATCAATGTTTCTCAATGTAAAAACATTATGGATCATCTAGACAATGTTCCTTGGTTTTTGGTTCGGGAAACTAAAGGACTAAGAAAATCTGTGAAGAGTCCAATTTTAATAAGTGAGTTGGTGTGAGAGCCAGAAACTAGAAAATGTCTCTTGAACTTCCTCTAGAGTACCTTTCATTACATCACGCTGTTTCTGTATTATTACCATAAATTTTTGCCTATTCAACTTAACATATTAATGCATGTTTTAACCAAGGTGTAAAAATACAGAGATTCTGTCAGTTGGCTGGCATTAATAATGACCCCAGATATTAATGGTTCAGCAGTTTTTACCCCTAGTTGTGCTCCAGAATCAATCAGTATATATAATTATTGTAAATATAAATGTGCAAGTGTAAACCTTGGAGTTTCTGACATAGTTGGTCTATCTTGAGGCCCTAGAATTTGTATTTTAATAAAGTTCTACCAATATCATCATACAAACAGTAACAACAACAATAATTTTAGCTAACATATAATCAGTTAAAAAAGCGGTCTCAGTGCCAGACAATGTCTAAGCCTTGTAGACAGGATAACTCATTTAAACCTCCAAAGAACCCCATTATGTAAATACTATTACTATGCAATTTCTAGATGAGGAATCTGAGACAGAGAGAGTGTAGGTGATTGACTCAAGGTCACAAAGGTAGAGTGTAAAGCTAGGATTTAACCACTACTATCATGGAGCTCTGTGATCTTAAGCAATACATTACTCAATTTCACTGAATCTTCTTTGGGGAGAAAAAAATTAGAAAGATGGAATCTTAATCAATATTATGCCTATTCATAGATTAAATAGAAAAAAACTAAATGTCTTTTTCTAGTTACAAAACTAGTGAGAGACTCCAGGCCCAGTGTTTTTTCTCCAGCAAATTTACCTTTCCATTATAGCAATTTTACTTTTCTCTAATTGTGATATTAAATGTATTATTCATAATTCTCCATTACAATAAATCTTTGGTTTTATAATACAAAAAGTTGATCAGAAATATATTCAGAAACTAATAGAATTGCTAAAAAGGTGGTTCAACACTCAAGTTTCAGGAACAGTGGCCCAAAACACTCCAGGAATTGGCTTGAGAAAAACATGATGGAGACTACTGCTACCTCTACTATGTTCAGCTGCCAGGAACTCAATGTGACTGCCACCAATACGCTGATGCATTGCCATCAGCTCTATAACCACAGTCAAAATTTTAGCCACTATTACTCCCAGAAATTCACTAATCAATGTTGCCATCTTGCCAATGAATTGACCCTACACAGAGTGTACTTACCCATGTGAATTACTGCCAGATAAAGCTTCACCCAGGCAAGTGCAATTGTTGAAATACTGAGTTATGGTCCTGTGCCACAGCTGCAAGAGTGAGAACATGCACTTCTTGGCCTGTGTCCATTTATAGATTGAAGAGAAAAAGCTAGGGGAGGTAGAATTCCTAAAGCAAGCAATTCTCAAAACACAGCTCATTTGTTCAAGAGATACTAGAAAGCCAAAAAACATTGGGATAACATATTTAGGGAAGGATGATGTTTATGTGAAGAGATATTTGAAATCCAAGCTCTTGGAGTGTTAGTTGGATGAAAGGATATACCATTAGGAGAATCCCTCAAAAATAAGTTTTAACTGTATTATTTTAAAAAGGCTGAGAAAGTTATTTTCCAATTCTGCATCTTGGATTTGGAGGCTTTTGACAGCTTAAGGTATATTAAAAATAATAGAATCTCAGAGAAAACTCTAGATTTCAGTACTACTAATATTTATTACTAGCAACGTAGTCCTGGATATGTATTTTTCTTTCCATTTCTGAAACCATACCCCTATCAGGGAAGTTGAAATAATATCCCTTTCTTCATAGAGTTGTGTGAGAATTAAATCAGACAGTACAAGTAAAATACCTTATACCAAACTATTAGTCTACTTTCTTCATCCCCTTTGGGGAATTTTTGCAATATATTGGAGATTTTTGAAACCAACATCATTAATTAAAATATATGCAAATTATTCTGCTTATGGGTTTTCCAATGTAACTTGACCACTCCATCTATTATGACCCACACTACAAAAGAAAAGACCTAACTACTCCTAAATACTATACCTACTACAGATGTTTATTTAAGTATCTATTCATCTATTTTACAAGACCTTATATATTTGAAGGCAGGAAGAAACTGTGAGATTAAGATGGCTTGACCGCCTACAATCATACAACATACATTTTTCTTTATCTATTCGTTAATAGAATTATGATTTTATTTATTGAGATAATGACTGCTGGAAACCTGTGGAGTGCAGACCATTTCAAAGCCATATGGCTATGTGATTGATTTGTAGAAAGTGCCATACGGAACTTCTGGAAATGTGTGTTGAAAGATGGGGTACCTTTGAAATTTTCCTTCTCTCTCTGATTTTCTGCTCCTTGGAGCAAGATTGTAATAACTGAAGCTACAGCATCTTGGTCATCGTGGTCCATGAGGTAAACCTGAAAATTAAAATCACATTGGGCAGAGAAAAGAAACAGAAGGAACAAGAGTACATGATCACTTTGTGTAGCTGCAGCATCACCCTTCCCCTGGACTTCTCATACATGAGAGAACAGATATTTGTGTGTTTTAAAACATTTATGTCTCAAACATATATTACTAATAGCCAAACTCAAAACATAACTGATCTATACTGGCTCTCATTTAAATATGTATTTCCAGTACTTATACTTAACAACAGTAAGTATTTAATAAAGGTTAGATTAATTAATTAATTAATATATGGCTTTAAGCCAAATATAAATGACTTGATTTATCTATTATTTTACATTTTTGGAAATACTGATTCATACAATCCAATTGCCTTCCATTAGAATCTTAATCCATGGTTGATTGTACTATAGAAAATTCCTAAGGTCAGAAATTTCATGTATAAAATTTTGAGTTCTCAGTTTGAATACATACAAGATGGACTAAATGGCTGGTATCATGACTTACAAAAATGTCATGATCTTTGCTGGGCACAGTGGCTCATGCCTATAATCCCAACACTTTGGGAGGCTGAGGCAGAAAGATAACCTGAAGCCAGGAGTTTAAGACCAGCCTGGGCAACATAGTAAGACTCTGTCCCTACAATTTTTTTTTTTTTTAATTAGACAGGCATGGTGGCATGTGACTGTAATACCACCTATTCTAGGGGCTAAGGTGAGAGGATTGCTTGAACCTAGGAGATTGAGGCTGCAGTGAGCCATGATCGTGGCACTGCACTCCAGCCTGGGCAACAGAGCAACACCATGTCTCAAAAAAAAAAAAAAAAAAAGTCATGATCTTGATGGAACTTATGCTGAGAAATAAAATTTATATTTTATATTTTTATCTTTTACTTCAAAAATAAGAAAGATTAAATAGAATAATTATCTAAAGATAAGAAAAATATGGGATATTTATTTACTTTTTCTAAAAATAATAGTATTCAACATGGAAAGCCAGTGAATTAAAGTTGACCTGTCTCTGTTTGCTTCTTTGCTAGAGACCTTCTCAAGAGCATGCAAAGTATTCTTTTTAGCTAACTTTTGGCAAATGTGCAATAGACCAGAAACAAATTTTACAGGAGGAGCTCAATCTTGTGTGTTCACTATTTTCAATGGGTAATTCAGTTCCAGCATGTATTGTTTCAGAAAATAAGCACTAATAGGAATATGAACAGTGGATATAAAAATTAATATGAAACATGAAATCTATTTACCTTTTCTATTCTATTTCTTGTTCTCTCTTTTTTTCTAAAAAAGTTCTCTCTTTTGTCTTTTAAAGACTTCCCTTGTATTATTGAGAAAGGTATAGGAATGAGATGGGATACAGAGTACAGTTGGAAAATTGGTTTAGATACAAGGGAGAGACACCTGAGACAAAAGAGGTAGAGCTTGACAGCAAAGGTGATGAACATGTAGCTGTATGGTAAGAAGACGGTAAGAGACTTCCGAGCTGATGTCTGTTTTCTATGGAGGAATATTGTCCATCAGATCAAGCGTGTGGTTTTGTGATATTAAAATCTTAAATTTCTTTCTTGAAATTTTTGTCTGCATGATCTATCCTGATAGAAGTTTGTGAAATTCTTAACTATTGATGATGGAATTGTAAATTTTCTTCATAATCTGTAAATATTTGTGTTATACACCTAAAAGCTATTTCCTAATACTACAGGCCTGCCTTCTTTTTTAGCACCATAAATTAGACAGTTTATCATATATTTTATACAATAAACCTATGTTTAGATATCCGATATTCTTTCCTACATCAGAGACTTTCATTATGAGATCATTTTCTTTAATGCTGAAGTTTCTTGTATGCTGGACCCAGTTTGTCTGCCGGCTCAGATTTGCTTGGTTCATTTCCTTTCTGTCCTTTGCCTTTTGTTAAATTGAAAGACCCTGCCATATATCTGCTGCTTTCACCTAATCACTTGAGAACTATGTCTGTGTGAACCTTTCTGGGGAGAGAAACCAGGAGCATACAGTCATTTAATCAACATTATTCTATGGGATACTCCAGAATCCAGTGCAGAGGTCTGATTTGACATGATTCATGCAGTCTACATCTACTTCCTCCACTCTGGGCTCACTTATTGTGCTTTCTTTCATATTTGGCTTCTGGATTCTGGAAACTTTCCTTACTTTATGATTATACACACACACACACACACACACACACACACACACTTCACTACTATATACTTAGATAATACATTTTCTTCAAGGACAGTTTTTCATAACAGCAAATGTGGATGATATGGCTCTAAAGACAAATTATCTAACTTACATTATTGAATTTTCAAATTTTGACAATGCGAATATATTACTTCGATAATTAGGAATACCAAAAATAATTTCCAAAAAGAGAAATAAAATTATAGCGTTATCAAATTATATCCAAAATAACATCTTATTCCTAATATACTTTGAATTTTAAATACTTATATTTGGCTCAGGAAAATATTGGTCTCTCTAACAGTATAAAATAGATGGTTTTCGTAGTGAAACTTGATTTGTGAATACTTTGCACTTGCTAGATTTGAATTTAAAAATAGCTAATATAGAAATAAAATGTTTTCAAAATATAATGAATAACTAAATATACTTTTTCTAATATTAAATAATGTCCTCTAATTTAATTGTTTCTTTATATATAAATAAATTGTAATTTATCTCTATCTCATCTTTTAAGAAACTACTTTGAGAATATTCTACCATAATTATTCAAATCAATAATAAATATAATTTAGCATAGGCAAATGAGGTTAGAGATTATGAAGAGAAATTAATAACATATGCAGATGATACTTCATAATATAGCTTATCTGGGGAATATTTTAGATTAGAAGTTTTCATTGCTCTAGAGGTCTGTAACAGCATTAAAATACATTTCTTGATTATAAAGTAATTACATTTTTTCAGCACCATGGAAACACTTTACTGAAAATGTAGAAATGAGAGGGAATTGAAATGCTTATAACATGTACCCAAGTACTTCTGAATTACCAAAAGGCAATCACTGACTCCAAATAATCAACTGAAAAAAAAACAGAAAATGTATGAATAATATTATAAGTAAATATAATTATTGGGATGGTGGCTTTTATAAAAATAATTGTGTGAGAATACATATTTTATAATAATAAAAAGGTAATATGTACTAATATATTTCAAAGCCATGTTTCACTGATAGATTGGAGATCTCTAGAGTAGAAACCAGGCATCTACATGCACCAAAGCAACTTGATGATTCCATGTGAACCAAAGTTGAAATTGACTGGTTGAGAATAATATTGTGTACATGGCTCCGTACCTTGAGTTTAGGATTTAGAGTTTATATTTCCATCAGTGGGTGACCACTGAAAGGTTTTAAACAGAGAATGAATGTCTGCTTCAAAATGACCTCTGTGTCTATAGTATGGAAGCAAGGAGCACAGAATGGATAGTGATGAGTGAATGTAAGAATGCCAATTAAAAACCTACTGCAGTAAGTGTTGGAGATTTCATGTATAACATGGTGACGATAGCTAATAATATTGTATCACATGTTTATACTTTGCTCAGGGAGTTGATCTTGAATGTTCTCACCACAGAAAAAGATAATTATGTGATGTGATAGATGTGTTAATTAGCTTGATTGTGGTAATCATTTTGCAGTGTATATTTATGTACATGAAATCATCACATTGTATAGCTCGAGTACTTACAATTTTTATTTGTTAATCATACTTTAATCAAAGTGGTGGGGGGGGGGGTTACTGCAAACTCTTTCATACAGAACTCCAAGTAATTTATATAGATACTCTTCCTTCAAGAAGGTGGGGCATAACTCCCCACCCTTCATGGGTGGGATGTGTATAGTGACTTCTGAGTAGAGTGTGGAAAAGAGGGGAAAAGATGAGTACATTAACAGTGGAGAAACCCAATGAACACCACGTGACCAAGATTAACACCAGTAGTGATGTCTTATTTTGATAGCATGTACTTTTGAAAGGTTGTGATGAGAATAGCATTTTCCTTCTACACTCTTCTCCCCAGAAACCCATGATTTCTGTTGAATCATCAGGAAAAATCAGATAAATCCCAATGTAAGTGATCTGACCAGTACTCCTGAAAACTCTCAAAGTTGTCAAAAACAAGGAAAGTTTGAGTAACTCTGATAGCCAAAGTGATTAAAAGGAATGACAGAGTTGTAGAAGAGTTGATAAAGGAGTAGAGTGAGGAATGCTAGGGGCAGTGAGGAAAAATCTGGGGTGCTAGATGAAATCCACAACTTTTAATTAACACCAATCTCAATTATTCCCTTGTCTTCTCTCACAACGCTCAGCCGCTCAGTGAGCTCGGAACTGTCACGAAAGAGGCAGTATATTCCGTTTACAATGAATTTGAAAATAAAAAACTCACCAAGCTATTCTCATGAGAAATGCATAAACTGAAAACATAAATGCTGAATAAACTTCAAGGTGAAAAGTGGGCATACAAAGAAGTCAATTAAGGGATTAAGCCAAATGATAAGCCAGAATTAAAAACATCTAATGAATCTGCCATGGAAAGACAGATTGGGAAAAGGGAAGAATCTCCAAAATTATTAAAACATTCAAAATAGCTTAGAAACTACTAAAACTGAAAAAAAAAAAAAAAGAAAGGCTTGAATGAAGGGACATTGTGTTCTAACAAAAAGGTAGTTCGGTAAATAATAGCAATAAATTGATTGTGGATTTCTCTTTTACTGAAAATACTTCCTATTCAGCAATATAACCAGAATGTAGTATGCCTCTGGGTGAATAGTTTCTCTGATTTAGAACTTGGGATCTGCCCATGCCTAGCTCTAAAACCTAATTTATTAAAACTCTGACTTCAAGGATGATTCATATTTGGCTTGTTCTCAGCCCCTCAAATCTGCCCTGAGGCCTCTGCTCTGAAGTCTCTTCTGGGTACAGAAAAGTATCCTTCTGGGAGTCTTTCTCTTATTTTTCTCCTAAAATTTTATCAACAAAGAGAATTGTGGTTGAGTCTAAGTGCCTTCAATGACATTTGTGAATAAATTGCTTGACCAATTACACAACTTCCCTTCCATCTTTGTTCTGTTCTCCTCAACCCCTTGTTATGTGGCCACTAAGGTCTCTGGTATCTCATATAGGTAGAACACTTCTTTTTTCCATAGGAACTTGTAGCTCTGTGTTTCATTCAAATTAAGCCAATTCTCAACATTGCCAGATGATCTTTCAAGTTTAGTCAGTGATTGTCAGTCCTAGTTGCACATTAATAAAGATCTGGAGGACTTAAAAACACTGATGAAGTTACCCGGGCAACATCCCCATAAATTCTGATTGAATTATGTTGGGGTAGGGGCAAGGCACTTTTTTTTTTATTTAAAGAGCAGACAAGGCGTTATAATATACAGTTAGAATTGAAAACAACTGAGTTATAGGTTCTAGTAGAATAGAGGCAGTAAGTCTTGGCTTTCTGTACTGTCATTTAATCTCTGCTGTTTCTCTACAAGGCTTTCCTTAACTCAACCTCCCCAGCCCTTATTGACTCCAGTAACATTTCATCAGAATTTGTATCTCAGACCCAAACATTTGTCTTCCGTTTTTGGTTCTACTCTCCTACAACTTTCTCTTCTAGGAGCAGATGCGCAAAATCTGGTGTCCATTGACGTGAAAGGAGTAGTATGATGAACAGGACAAGACTGTGAAGCCTAGCAAGTATCTTGAATGCATCAGTACATTTTCCACATCTCTCTCTAAATAGAGGAAAGATCTCATTGCCCTAAGAATTTATATTTATGTGCCAATTTCAGGATAGTGTTTCTTAAATTTTCCTAATCTATTGAACACATATATTGTAATATGCACTTAGCTTCCCATTATAAACATTCAGTTTAAAAGAATGCATCCTCTCAATTTCAATCTCAAGAGTAATTAACATAATTTACTTCTGACTTTAAAATTGTATACCAAGAACCATGAGGGCTCCCATTAGGTCATTCTCCAAATGCTTGTGTAACAACTCTAACATCTTAGTCATTATGGTATATTGTACTGTTGGCTTTCCTCAATGTTGATTTAATCAGAGGAGCAGTTGGATATTACACCTGAGATTCAGAATTTCTGATAATGGATCTCCAAGTATAGCCTGAGTATTACTGGGTTTCTCTGAGTCAGCTATGCTATCATTCAGTCCCTGCTTGGATGCCATCTCCTGCCATGCTGCCAGCAAGGGGGAAATACAAGTAAGACCAAGTTTCAAATGTGTGAAGAGTAATGTGAAGAAAATTACACTTTCTTGAGCAGATGGGAAGAACCAAGCTCAAGTTGTGTGTGGAAGGAAGAGCATTACATGATATGTCCTAGAGCAAAACGTTTTAAATTATTTTTAAATATCTCTAACAGTGGTGATATATCTACTAATGCTCATAGAAAAATGCCCAGATGGTTACTACCAGGGCCTCTTTGTTTAAAAGGTGTGCCTTTCCTTCATGGTATTTATATGTCATCAAGCTCCAACTTCCTACCTCCTTTTTAGAGCTATTTGAAAAGTGTGTTGTCCACAGGCAAAGACAGAGTTAGATGATGGAGAGAGATGGGACAAAAAGATAACGGGGTTTCAGGCCTCTCTGGACGACCAATGAGAAACTCTTACGGGTTGTGTTAGTCCTGTTTCTCCTTCTCTATTCTACACTAATTACACCAGTGATCAGCTCTGGGGAAAATATTTATAGATTTTCCTTAAGATCAACCTTTCTCAACAGGAGAGGAATGAAGAATTGTAAGTGTTTAAAACATAATATTTTTCCCTGTCACGATTAGTCATGCCATTCAAAACTTTTGAAGGTTCTTAAATTGGCAAATGGCATGATGAAAATAATGTTTGAGGAAGACAACATCTTCACAGCAAACACTTATGTCACTGACTGATTGCAACCGGAGGGAGGACAAGTAGTTAAAAAACTATAACTGCAGCTTAAGTACAAGATGATTAAGTAAAATTAATAGTTTAGGGTTTGAATACATATGAGAGAGAATTTGACTTTGAGAGATAGTACATAGAGGAAGAAAATCTTATAAAAACAAACAAATAAAAGGACTTCCAGATTTAAAATGATATCTACATGCAGAAAAAAGAGAAAGGAATCAAAATAACTTCAGTGTGTCTCGACTTACAAGTGATACCATGGTGGTGGATATAATTATCACAAAGCAGTCCTAACCTCTGTTTCTCTGAGTAGCTTTGACAGTTCTGTCTCACAGTTGGCACTCAGCTTCCATGACTACAACACCCATAAGCCTTCTCTCTCCATCTAAATATTCCATCTGGTACACTAAAACTGGATGACATACAAACGTATATACTTCAAATGAATGAAAGATATCTCACTAAGAGAAAGCTATGGGATTATTTTTCTCTCTTTTCTTACATTTAAGCTCAATTAAGAAGCAATTTTGCCCCTTCTGAGTCATGGTCTTTTATCTTCTCTTCTTCATAGGTATATTGTTGTATTTTTCTCCTTCATACTAAGATGATGGTACAGAATACTGATGAGATAATGCTTACTTTAAACTGCTCATTTCTTTGAGCACGAAAAACCTGATCTGCATTTTAACAAATGTTCCACTGGTCTGACTTCAGCCTTATGGCAGTTATAGGTAGTCCCACAGCAAAAGGAAGAAAATAAAGATTTCACACTCTAGGTTCTTCTGGATTGGCAAAGGAGGAGTTGGAAAACAAACTACTGTACATCAAAAGCAACTGCTGGAGGCTATAGGATTTGTATATTATTCCCAAATTGTTTTATCTATATAACAATAGGTCCAATTCTCAGGACAATTACTGTTCAACAAATACTTTTCTGAAGAGTGGAGAAGAAAGGAAAATACATTATATATGGGAACAGGATTGGTCTTTGTTTCATTTTTTTAGAAATGTGCAGATAACTAGTGGGACAACACCTGTATTAAAATAATAGTGGCATGCCCCAGTATGAGAAATTCTGCAGCTCTTTTGAAATTGGCATTTCAAGCACTGTAGAAATTTTTTCTTCAGTGGGCCTCTATTATTTTCAGAATTTGAATCAAATTGATGCAGAAGGCTAGTTTTATAACAGTCTCACATTAGAAACTTCCAAAATATATATAGATTATTTCACTGGTGTGATATGATTTGCAAACATCTATCACTTTTGTTGAATTTAAAATATGTTTACAATTGAAAAGAGAATGTATAATTTCCAAAGAAATTAGCATTTGCCTAACTGTTATGATTCAAACATTTTGATAGCAATGGCCATTTTACTGTCTGAAATCTTTCTGGTATCCCCAAGAACTGACAGAAGAAGCATAAATAGTAGGCTTGTGTTGGTTCTGCTGTGAGAAACCCACTAGAGGAAACAGAGTGAGACAGCCTGTCCTCATCTAATGAAGCAGTGATTAGACAACAAAGTGAGATCCAGTTATAGGCAAGAGCTGAGTAGACAAAAACAGATGTGGTGGTAATTAACATCAGCCACTAATATGTCTGTACATTTACTGTTTAGGAGACTACATTTACTCTCCTATTAAGATGTGAGATCCAGAAATAAGGGATAATGGATCACTATTTTTTTAAATTCCTTACAGCACGTAACATATTATATTCAGTTTGAAACACTCACATAAGTAATTAATTGAATAAAATTTACCAACTCACTCTTGATTAGACATAATTATATCCACCCATCATCCTCAGCATACTGCATGCGCCCAAACATGCACTTGCGCGCACACACACACACACACACACACACAGACACATTTGGGTGAAGTTAGCCTTGGATGGGTGAAGGAAGATATGATAAGGGACATAGGCATTAGTTATCTAGGAATGTAGCCAAGACATATAGGGCCCAGAGCACCTCGAAGATACTAATTACAGTTTGGCATGCTTCACATGCTTCACAACTATTCCCTGAGTCATTTATACTTTTGGTATCTTTAGATAGAATATTGTAATAATGTAATTTGTTTATATATTTCCAAGTGATAGCAATGAGAAGGATGGTGCATATCTATCTATCTGTCTATCTATAGAAAATATGTAAAATTTCAGTTCATTTATTTATCCAACAAGTACTATATGCATACTATTTATGAGGCACTGAAGAAAAAAAATGAATAAGATGTTGCCCCTTACACCAAAATACTTTAAGTAGAAGTAAATAGGAATTTGCAATATGGACTTAATCTAGTCTTGAAGAATTATTTTTCTTCAAATATGGCTACATATAGCCTTATAATTTTTTATAATGTGCCTCTAATCACTTTTAATTAAGCATTGAGCTTTCAGGTGTCAATTTAAATGATGAATGCTGCCATAGTAAAGTATATCTATCAAGGGGAAAATTACCCTGAAAAAATTTCTCCATGTTGCTATTGACATTCTGTGATAACTCTGAAGTCTCATATATCCCTGATAATATTTCATCACAGTATAGAACAATAGATTCTCATACCTAGAAGGAAATCAGAAAATAATTAGTTCAATTTACTAATTTCACAGAAGAAAAAACTTAGATTCAGAAGGTTATATTCGCTGGCCAAGAGCAAGAAGTTGTTAGTAGCATGGTTAAAAGTAATGACCCATTCTTCATACACAAAGTTACATATGATTTAAATCTCACAGTCATTTCTAAAAGAATGAATGACACAGAATTAAATTAAAGGCATAATATGATAGCTCATTAATACAAATGGATTCCACTTTTATTGAATGTCAAAACATCAATGCTTTTCTTTTCTGAGTTTGCAGCCTAAATCAAACCAGAAACAATTAAATTGACTTAAAATATTTCATGAAAGAGTAATTATAAACATGTTTATTTGATATTTTCTCTTACAAATTTTATATTTCTATTTCTGGCAATATAAGCTTGTGATAAAACAAAGACATAAAGGTCACTAATAGAAACTCAGTGACCCTAGGAAAAATTAAATCATAACATAGATAGTACATTAGATGAAGCCATTACATGAAAATTAATATGACCACATTTTATTTGTTTAGCACTATAGTATTAATCAAGTGCTAGAGATGACACTAAGCATGTTAAAAATATTATCACATTAGACCTACAACAAAAATTGAATTCCAATATAGATTTAAAAACAAGGTCTGTACATATAATTAATCTGTACCTTAACAACAATATTACTCTCACTGAAAATATAAGTTAGAAATAAAACAATAAATGAGGGGAGGGTAAAGCTATTACATTCCAGAGAAGAGTTGAGCCCTCCTTTTCCCACCCACAAAATGAATATTTCGGTCTTGATGAGCCCTATTAAATGCATATGCAGAGTATGGAACAGCAGGAGAGCTCCTGTCTGGTGGGTGGGTATGACTCTACGGTAGCAGGATACACACACACACACACACACACACATACACATATAATGCATTATTTATTAGGCTTTCCTATTTGTGCCCTTTATGCATTAAGATGATCAAATTCACTCCCCTAAGTTCTCATTCTGTACTTATTGTGCAAACAGCTACAAACAGGACAATCTGTTCAGGAAGTGCAAATATTTATAATTTGGATATGTAATCTTATACAAATAAACTAGCACTTTATGCATTATTATTTCATTTTTCATTATTTGATTCCTTAGAAAAATATTTTTTGGCTTTTGACTCTCTAGGAACTCTCAGATGTCAGTGACATAGAAATGAAGATATGTGGCCCCCTACACACAAAGCAGGCTTACCTAACAGGAGAGGCAGGCAAGGCTAACAAATAAACTAATAACAAAAGAAGTTGATTGTTGTAAGAAAATTATATATGGAATGCAGTTTGGCACACAGGAAGTAGTCCAAAGTCATGGAATCATTTGCACTAGAGCTACTATTTGAGCTGAGTCTGGAAGAATTTAACACAGTTTGTCAGGAGAACACTTAGGAAAGATATTTCAGTTAGAGAAAAGAGTTTGTGTGAATGAATGAATGCCTGAGTTAGCAGAAACTACAAATATTTGAATTTTCTCAGAGGATCTCTTGTGATTTGATAAGCATGTTAGGTCCTCTGTAACTTATTACATTTGGCAATAGCAACCAAATTATGTTTTTGGACCTTAGAGCAATAATTTAGCCCCTAAACCATCAGGGCCACCAGCAGAACTACATCCTGTGAGGCTTGGCTTGGACATCAGCTAGTGCCTAAAGATAAATCTAGTCTTGGTTTCTTCCTAACTGCTGCAAACACCGCTTTTAAGTTACTGATAGATAAATAAAGGCAGTCTCTTAAAAGAAGAATTATACCCTTCTATCAAAATTGTCTACTAAAAATATATTGACCAAAACAACCAAGACTGACTTTTATATCTTTTATATATTTTCGGCAAAAAAGACAATAATGATATATTAGGCTTTTATTCAAACTATTTAACCTCTCTGTCTCTCTCTCTCTCTCACACACACACACACATACAAACACACAAACACACTTCCCAGGTTACATTGATAACTTCCAGGGTTTATCGGGTGTTGCTTTGTTCATTTATTCATGAAAATAGAAATGACCATAGTCAATAGTATGTAGCAGTCATGAAGGGGAAAGCACAAAGAAGAAATTTTGGCCCAGCTTTCATGACACTTGGCTAGGATTAGTACATATGTGGCTTCATTTTATACTCCAGTGAATCCCAGATAGGGCCATAGAGTAGACTACATGAATCATGAATGTCAGCCTGTCCTTTTTTTTTTTTTTTTGGCATTACACCATGAAATATTGGCATAATAATTTTATAATATAAATTTAAAACTAATTTTACTAGTAGAAAATAAACACCACTTTAACATTTGGATGCAAAATAAATAATTATATGAGTAGAAATAACAGGGTTGTCAAACTTACCATGATCAGCCATTTCCAAGTAATTCTGTTGAAATCCATTTGCTACATGTTTATTCACTTCGTCACCTGCTCTTACTTTAAAGCAGCTGCCAAAGGTTTAAGAAAAGCTAAGCTAAGAAAATATTAAAATTGAGAAAACTTTATCCATTTTTTTTCTTAGAAACTATTGGGAAGACCCTTGTATGAATTAATTCACTTTGCTCAACCTAGCAGAATGCTAGTGTTATTAGTGTCCCAATATTAGAAATTTGTTATTTTCTATAGTATTATATTAAAATTACTTTTCAATATCATTAATTAAAACTTTTACTGATACTAATCACAATTCCTCATATATTTTTGTTTAAACAAAATTTTCAGTAAATATTTAGAAATATGCTTTCATTTCTGGAGTGGATCACAGAAATTATGCTTATGTTTCTTAAATAAATGGAATCACATTAAGCCTTATTCAAACATCATGCTATAAGCAATGCCATTTACATAACTAGGTTCTTTCAGGACAATAACAACAAAAAACTTTTAATCACCAATCAAACTCCATCCAACCTTGCTGATATGTATGTAAGCAACCACATTTAACATGGCCATGGAAAGTATATATGGCTCCACTCACATACACATTGAATAGAAGACATTTTGTGATACCTTCTCAATTTCTTCTTATTCCTTTCAGAGGAACCAATTTGGAATATAACATTATTTACAAATAAATATATCTAATATAGTCTTCTGAATTTACTCTATTATTTCCTTCCCTCCCAAATTATTACAGAGTCTCAGTGAGGTACAAGAAATGCAGAGTGGCTTCTTTCAAGAAACTTACAAACTGGGAGGGAAATGGATCTCAGACAATTAAAAATTTATTACTACACTTATGAAAACAAATGTATAAAGGAATTGCAACAAAGCAAAATAATATTGAGGGTTTCAGTCAAAGGAATCATAATGAAGCTTAATCAACTTAAATCAAAAATAGTTTCTGGACTTTGCCTTTATGCCTATTTCTTTATAGCTTAATTATCAGGTTTATTTACAGCAAACTCATGTTTCCTGGCAAATCTACTGGATACAATTTAATTTACAAATAAAGAGTTTAAAGCACACTTTTTTCAGATTTAATGTGCATATATGCTATATATACATATACACACACACACACACACACACACACACATTCACAATGGCAAGTCAAAATTATAGGTCTTGCTTTTCCCCCATATTTTTCCTAGATTTCCTGTCAAAACCTTTCACAAGTTTTGGCAGCATAAAAACTTGTCATGAAAAAAAATTATTTCATTTATTGTCAAGATAGGGTTAAACATCATATTCATTAAAGAAAATGAAGAAGCACTTCATTCGTATTTCTGACTAAAAGACACAGGATCAACTAGATCATTTTTTAACATTTATGCTATTTTTACCCAGTAACTCTTTAAGTTTTCAAGGAGGCTATGTGATTTAAAAATGGTTTAAATCAGTTTGTTATTTTAAATTGATTTTTTCATTAAAAACATTTTTAAATGGAATTTGACCAGATTCACCCTGAAAAGTCTATTGAAGGCTTAATATGTGTGAATAATAATAATAATTTAAAAATATGTGTGGTAATATCATTGATTTTTTTTGTCATCGTGCTAAGCATTTGTGTACATAATTGTTTTCCCTTTGCTATCCTGTTAGAACCATACTTTTATCTTTACTATTTTGGTGATAATGAAATTGTACTTCAGATCATCCAAATGAGTTGACTAAGCCATGCAGGTCATAGAAATCAGAATCAGGACCTCATGTCTATCATATGACCTAAAATCCACATCTTTTAACATTTTATTATATTATCCTACACAGTTATATTTTAAAACATTGGAGAAATGTATATGTACATATACATATTTTATTTCAATAATAGGAAAGCTACTAATTAAGGCCCAGATGTGCTGCTCGTAAATTACTAGAGACATTATTTATATCATATTATGTAAGATGTGTAATCAATAGCATTAAAAAAGCAAGGGCACATTAGGTTTTTTTTTTTTTTTTTGAGACGGAGTCTCACTCACTCTGTTGCCAAGGCTGGAGTGCGGTGGCGTGATCTCCGCTCACTGCAAACTCCGCTTCCCTAGTTCGCGCCATTCTCCTGCCTCAGCCTCCCGAGTAGCTGGGACTACAGGAGCCCGCCGCCACGCCCGGCTAATTTTTTTTTTTGTATTTTTAGTAGAGATGGGGTTTCACCATGTTAGCAAGGATGGTCTCTATCTCCTGACCTCGTGATCCGCCAGCCTCGGCCTCCCAAAGTGCTGGGATTACAGGCGTGAGCCACCGCGCCCAGCCACATTGGGGGTTAAATTGAGGGAATAAGAATGAGATGCTACTAATAGAAACAGTGAGAAAAGTGTTTTAAAGAAAAATTAATTTTCAAGGTTTAAAGTAAAAAAAAAAAAAAAATCCCAATAAGTAGATCAGAGGCACCAAGAGAGATTACTTGTGGGGAAAAGTAGATTTAAAAAAAATACATATGAAGTGTGTTTTTGGTAGTCAGGGTTTGAAAAACGAGACTCACAGAAATGTTGAATGAATGAAATTAGAATGATGAATCTCAGGAACAATGTGGGAAAATTAAACAAACAAACAAACAAAAGCTTCCAGGAATGAGTGTAGATACATAAACATATTTTAGAAATAGGAACATGAAGAAAAGAATAGGGCAAAAAACAAGCTAGCAAAATGCCCTTCATTTTGCAGTAGTGTGTGCTCATCTCTCCAGTTGTCCCCACAAGTACTTCAGAAAGTGACTATAATTCATGTTTCTTGAGCTGGAAGTTGAGCCAGCTTCCATTTGTATACTGTTGCATTTCATTAAAAGTACTTTGAAGGTATATTGCCTGATCTTTAATAGATTACAAACATGAGACAGATACTTGACCCTCTAAACCTGGGAGTTACACACTGCATTATCCATAATCTGAGATTTTTCTTTGCTTTGCTTCTCTATCTGAAGGGAAAAAATATCAAAATAGCCTAAGGTTGCCTAGGGCTGGGAGTAGAAAGATGGGAGGTTGGGGAGTGATTCCTATTTGGTAAAATGTTTCTGTTTGGGGTGATGAAAATCTAAGACTATGGTGATGATCACACAACTTGATAGACAAACTAAAAACCATTGAATTATAAACTTTGAGTAAATTTTATAGTATGCAAATTATATCTCAATGAAGCTGTAAAAATAAGAAAAGAAAAAGAAGCAACTCTAAATGTTTCAGGTCAAATGGTAATGAATTGAAAACTTAAAACATTCACTTGTTGGTGAGTGAATTTGCTTTTTTAAAAGCTGCCTAAGCTCATGACTCTAGGGAGAGCATAATTAATGTTAATGGAGAAACCTCCTAGAAAATACAGCTCTCATTTCTCAAAAAGCTCTTTAGTGTTTCTTTCTGCTATCAACTGGTCTTGAAATAATTGTCTCAAAATATAACTATAATCCACTTTCATGTAATTTTCTCTTAGCATAACATAAAAATGAAAAGCAAAGGACTTACAGGGAAATTTTCCAATATGATTATAGTTAACCTAATATTATGGATTTGGGTTTTCTGATTGACTTTTAACCTCAATTAATTGTTTTCATAAATGTTTCATAAAGAAGTTCTAAAATATTTCTCCTCATTCAATGTATATTAGACTGGCAGTCTTGTATATAAAGTAAGAAATCTATTCTCTTCCATTATGATGTTTATGAAATAGAAAAAGGTTTAAAAAAGGTAAATATTTGAGTAATTAAATGATTCAATATAGCATTTGTTATCTAAATATAGTCTTTAAACATATATAATTTTATCTCCCAGTTTCGCCTATTGATTTTAAATATGAATTTTTGGTACACACACATATATGTATGTAGAAACACACACATACAACTGGCAATATGTATTTTCATTGCAAACTATTTTATAAGTTCAAATCTTTGTATAGAGTAAAACTTGATAATTAATTAATCAGGTTGGGATTTGTAAAAACTATGTTACCAGACCCTCAGACCCCTTTAATAAATAACAATTGGTTTGATTTGCAAGTGGGCACATAATATATCAGATAGAAAAATAGATAAAAATAAATTTCTGAAAGTTAGTATTGAACTTGTCTGTGCTTAGGTATTATTGAACAATACTTAGACTTTGAAGAAGACAGCCTGGGCTTGAATCCAAGTTCTTTCTCATGTTAGCTGCATAACCTCAAATAAACTACTTAATTCCCCTTAGCCTCAGTTTCCTTATATGTAAAGTGGGAATAATAATTTTTCCTGAAAGTTGTGTTGTGATGATTAGATTAAATATTCTATAAAATATTTTAATCATATTATTATGCATAATATTTTCTAAATGTTTATTTATAGAAGCTGATTTTAAATTTAAATTTATCTAAAATATATTAGTGGTGTGGACAAAAATTTCTATCGATTAGCACAAACTGTTCCAAGAAATTTAGAATTAAATCCTGTCTTTTAGATATTCAATGAAATATAGTTTCCCTCCCAGAATTATAGCATTAAAATGGAGTCTTACATAGAATACACTGAATTTTAAGTAAGCATTTGCATTATTCCCCAAAGTATTTATATTACTTAAAGAATTATGTTTGCTTGATAAATTTTATACCTAGTGGATTAACAATGCCAAAAATGGACCTCTGAGAAGTGCAGTCTAATTATTTTTCCCATTGAATCTGAACTGGACCTGTATCTTCTGCAACGAAATATGACAGAAGTTATACTGTGCCAGTTCTGAGCCCATATGCTAAGGAGATTGTCAGCTTCCACTTCCCTCTTGTGCAACTTGGGTGCTATTCTGTGAAGAACCCCAAACAACCACATAGAGAGTCCTCTGGGATAGATAAGTCATGTTTCCAATTGACCATTCCACTTAAACTGCCAGCTGAAGAGAGAACCAACTTTTTATCCATGTGAGTGAGCCATCTTCAAATTGTCCCTCCAGGTCCTGTTGAGCCTTCCCAAAAGATGCATGCGGAACAAGCATGACTTATTACCTCCAGGCCTTGACTAAAATGCAAAATCATGAGCAAATAAATTATTATTGTTGTTTTAAGCCACTGTATTTTGAGGTACTTTATCACGCAACCATAGATAGCCAAAACTCCAACAAGAAAATAATCAGTATCTTCAGAGTTTAAAATATATGATGGAAAATTTTTTCTCCCTACTCCATTAAGAACCTGTGAATACTGCTAATACAGCATTTACCAAGTTTTATCATAATCACTTACCTATAACTACATTTTCACTAATTAACCTGAGTCCTTCTAAAGACATTATTTTTGTTCTCTTATACCTTAAATAGTGTCTGGTGCCTGGCAAATATGTAATGAATGCTTATTGAAAAAAAAAGAATAAATGAGTGAATGGTTTCATAAGAATTATAGCCTTCTTTATTATTTTAGGAACAAAAACTGTTAACACTGATTGTTACACCTGGAAAGTATATATCGATAAATCAAAATAAAAGCATTCAGTTAGAGAAAAGGATACTGACCATGTATCCTTATGGAAGCAAGATCTTAATTTATAATACAGGTATTAGAAGAAACTAAACTTAAAGGAACATAGATCATTTAGAAAAATAAAGCTAACTATAGTTCTCTTTTCCTAGTGTCATCTCACAAAACATTTATTTTAAGCAATGAACATCAAATTTTGGGGGATTTCCATGATCTTTAAAACAACAACAACTAGCACCTTATAATTAGCAGCAAAGAGCCTGTGTACTGAGTTATCATAATGTACAGTCATTCCGTCAGATGCATACAACCGTGTGGTGTGAGGTGGGAATAATTAGACACCAGATGGTGATATCAACTCCAATAGAGAATGCCTATGCATTATGCATGAGAAATGACTTTATTGTTGTTTTTATCCATTTGGTACCATTATGCTGCTCTTGGACCTCAATCCATGTCTCAAAGAAAAAAAATTCTTTGGATCTGGAATTTTTCTGTTCTGAACAAATTGTAACATCACTTTGTCAGATTCTGATCTCTCTACTCAACTTGCAGAATTTCTAAGAGCATATTATTTTCTGGCAGCACCATAGAACTGAGTTTTTCCATTATCCAAAGCATCTGAGCTTACTGGATATAATTTTATGTTTCTGCCAGCAGAATATAGTTTAAGATTAGTATCTTTGAAAATTGAATATGATTTTTAATGATTGTAGTGTTATATTTCTGGGCTGAGGTACTTTTAAAATGTCATTAGTAGATACGTGATTAATCACTTCATGTCTTTTGACCACTAAAAATATCTTTTATTTTCATTATAGACGTAATGAATTTGAAAGTAGAAAAAAGAATATACAGCGATTAGACCATAGATTTCGTTAATATTATTAGTTCTTCAGTGGAGAGCTCAACAAAATTGTTATCTTGATTCATTTTTGAAAATGGCAGCTTTTAAGGAGGTTTGAAGATGCTGTATCAGAATTCAAGGACAAGTTTCCTTCTAATACTCAGGCCCCTTTTGATTGGTTCTGTGACCCCTAGTCCTGGAAATAAGGCAGTTAGTGCTCAATAAATACTTAAAATAATGGTCCTAATAGATTACATAGTTGTATCAGGCAAGATTTTTATCAGAAAAACACAACCATTAGGGAAGATACAAATATTTGGAACTTATAATATAAATTTTACTTTATGACTTTTGGGAACTGGTTAAACATTTTATGTTCGTCTGCTGCTTCAGCACCTGGTGGTTAACCTGAGGTTAGCAGAGCAGGCAGTTGGGAAGGAAAGAAGAACGTGAAGCCAGGGAGAGCAAGGGCATACTGGAATCCATGAAAAGAAACTGGGACCTGGACCGGTTGGTCACTGCCTCCAAGCCTCTAGTTTCAATGATGCCATTGACTTGCAGAGAAGGCTGATGCACATCATCATGGAGCTAAACGCACACATGGATCAGGAATTAGAGAAGCTGGAGGAGGAAATTTGGAAGAATCTAGAGATGTTGCAGGGCATGCTTGTGGCCATACAAACAAGGTGAGCTAATAAGATTAGTACCAAAGTCTGTTGCCTGCAACAGTGCCTGGTGCTCTGCACCCAGATTCCCCTATTGTTGACATCTGACATTACTATAGTAAATTTGTCACAATTAATGAACCAATATTGTTATATTATTATTAACTAAAGTCGATATTTCAAATGTCCTTGATTTTTACCTAATGTATTTTTTTCAAGACATTATCCAGGACACTATATTGCATTTACTCATCATGTCTCCTTAGGCTGTTTGTGGCACAACAGTTAATCAGACTTCCCTTGTTTTTAACGACCTTGACAATATCAGAAAGTATTGGTCAGGCCTTTTGCAGAATGTCCCTTCACTGGTATTTGTTTGATGTTTTTGTCATAATTAGACTGGAATAAGAATCACATCTTAGAAATCACCCTAATCTCACCACTGCAACTTTGCTCCCATCAGCATTTTGCAGATTTCCTTCCTTTAATACCCATAATTTGGAAAAACGGCATAATGTGTTTTGCACTCTTTCTATGACATTGTATTTCAGGTCCTTCCATGCCGTTAGGAGGGTTTTGGTTGCTGCATAATATCCCTATATACAAATAGCATATATTTACAAAGTAGTTTTAGCTACTATAACAAAAAAAGCAAAGTTAACAGTGATTTAAATAAGATAGACTTTTATTTATCTCTCATATAAAAGTCTTAGTAGGTGGCCCATGACTTTTCTGCAGCACCAAAACTATCAGGGACCCAAAATCCATGTAATGTGTCCCTCTGTCATGCAGGTTTCTATCTCGTGGATCAGGATGGTTGTTCCAGCTCCTGCTACCAAGCCCATGTCACAGTAAGAACAGAGGGATAGTAGAGAGATATGCTTCTTCTTTAAGGCCACAGATATTGCATATATATTTTATGCTTATACTTAATTAGCTTGATCTAAGTCATGTAACTACTTTAGCTGGAAGAAAGGCTCATCAAAGTTATAGTCTTTACTCTAGGTGGACATATATCTAGTCAATATCTGGGGGTTGCTGTGATAAAGGAAATAAGAGAGAATAGATCATTAGGCAATATCAACTATCAACATAGATATTTCTTTTACTCTTGGCATTTAAAAAATAGCTGCTTAATTAATGATGGTATGTTAAACACTTTTAAACAAGATATTCTGTCTACATTCCTAATTTTCTGAAAATTATTAAAGCTATGATTATATTAGAGACCTTGATAAGTATTTCAACATTGCTTTTTAGAAATTTTGGGTCAAGATGACATCTTGTTAGTACTGTAAATCCATCAACATTATGTTAATTCTCTAATTACTTTGGTCAGTCTAGCAAATACCTGTATATAATTATCAACTTATTTTGCATCATTTTAATAATTCAAACATTTGCATATTATTTTTTCATTTTAAACCTTTTGATTTTCATAACATTTTTATGTTTTGCTCGTTTTTCTTTTAGAATTTTTATGTTGATTTGTAAAAGTTCTTATGTATGTAACTTGAGAAATATATAAATCATACACTTATACACTGGCATAACTTTAAAGAAGTCAACTTGGCAATATTTATCAAGAACAGTAGAATAGTCATAGGTATGATATATTATTATTTTCAATTCTAGTGATTTATTCCACAAAATACATCAGAGTATGAATGAAACTTTATGTGCAGTATTGGTAATAAAATGAACCTAGTGAAAACCCTTTGTTAACAGTAGAGAAATTGACAAATTATAGAACTTTGTATATTGGTTGATTCTATTTGCAAGATATTTACAAAGGTTAGTTCATACAATAGAAACATGCTTATGATGCAATATCAAATGAAAATGTGCATTAGGAATCTCCGGGAATTCGATATAATGTGCAGAACTTCATAAACTAAATTTAATACAAATTTCTTTTCTTATAGAATATTTTGAGGACCAGTATTATGCAAAACATACTTAGTGAAATAATAACCTGCCTTATCAACATCCTTTAATAAGGTCTATTACTGTAGCACAGGCAATTGAGGAAAGATATAAAAGAGTTTCAATGGCTGGTACACACAGTAAACTGTCAAAATCTTCTTAGCCTATATAGGTTATAACTAAAAACCTAGGTCGTATTTCACAGCCAATAATATATTACCATGCTTTCTGTTCACTTAGTCCTACTTAACAAATTGATATTTTGAATTCCTGTGATGGGGCATAGTAATGTCCTCTCCTACATATTTTAGAATCAGCTGTCTGTTTTCTGGTTTGAAGAGTAAAGCATAAGAAGATTAGGTTACTCTTCTGTAGTAAGCGGTAAGTTTTATAATCTATGACCCAGGTTAAAATGCTCTGCAAAATATAAATATAAGAATGTGTGTGTGTGTGAAGATATGTATGTATGAATCTAGATATATGGATATTGGAAAAAGATTTCTCTTGATCCTAATAGGCGACCAACTGCTCCTCTGTAAATATCAAATTTATTTACAGAATTTATAACTGATATCCAGAAGACCACATTAAGCCATTAAAGATAAATATAAAAAAGAAATAACTAGGCTTCACTAGAATTATCTGTTCATAATTTCAAAGTCTATCACCTCCTTACTGAAATATCTGAAATTGAAGATATTAGCAACAATTATAGTTAAACAACATTAAAAATGACAGTACTCCATTTTACACTTGGATCTATTCAAACTGTAAACTGCAACACAGTATGATTTTCATTTATGAAAAACCTGCCTTCTTAGTTGACACAAAATGTGGACTTTAGATTACAATAAATTAATCAAATGATTTCTTCAGAATATTCAATTTTTCAAATTAATGAGCTTTTACAGTAGTAATGTTCAGGGAGGAAAAAAGGTCCCCAGAGAATAAAACCACCAAAGGGTATTCATCTGTAGAGGACCATTTATTGTCCATTTATTTATGCACCTGTGAGTTTATATTTTTCATGCTGGAATAATTTTCAGCATAATTGTTAAATGTTCACTAAAGAAGGAGATAGTGGATATATAAAAACATGGGACATCAAATACCCTCAACAGTATTTTTTAGAATCATACTGCCCCTTGACTATTTTTCTGAATAGCTGTTTGATTTTTCTATCACTTATCACTACATGTATTTTTTTCTGTCTGATACTTTACCATTGTCAACTTTATCCTTCTACCTTATAGTTCATTGCCCTCTACACACATGTGCACATGCACACACAAATACACACACACACACACACTCCTCAGATTCTTTTGTGTGTTTCCTATGGCATTTCAATACTCACTTAGAGCTCTTTATAAATTTCAAATAAATACCTCCTGTATTTCTATAATTACTGAGATGTTTTAAAATTTTATTTTAGTCAAAAATTTCCATGTAATCTAAAATGAAATAATCAGCTAAGTTTCCTTATTTTTATAATATGTGAGGTTTTTATTATTATAGATCTGTGTGTTGCATCTGAATACCCACTTACATTGCCAGCTTAGTGTACCTGGAATGTGCTGTACTTGTCTTCCTTTTTAAAACAACCACCACAAATGGTTATGAGACCCAACACAATTGATGATAACACATATTCAAATGGCCTCTCTCCTCTTACAGGTTATTAAAAGGGCACACAAAACTAATATTGCCATTTTTTCTAAAATCCACTCCTAAAGCCTACACCCACCTACTTTTCCCAGACCCTTATCACTCTGCAAAATGATTTACAGTGAGAATGGTGGCAGTTAATCCATAGTAGTAAAGGAAATCTCAGTAGTGAGTCATGAAGTCCCTGTATTAGTCCATTTTGTATTGCTATAAAAGAAGACCCAAGGCTGGGGAATTTATAAATAAAGGAAGTTTAGACCAGGCTCGGTGACTAACACCCGAAATCCCAACACTGGGAAGCTGAGGCCGGTGGATCACTTGAGGTCAGGAGTTCAAGACCAGCCTGGCCAACATGGTGAAACCTGCCTCTACTAAAAATACAAAAAATTAGCTGGGTGTGGTTGTGCGTGCCTGTAATCCCAGCTACTCGGGAGACTGAGGCACGAGAATTGCTTGAACCCGGGAGGCCAATTTTGCAGTGAGCTGAGATCACGTCACTGTACTCCAGCCTGGACGACAAAGTGAGACTGTGTCAAAAAAGAAAAAAAAAAAAGAGAGTGAAGAGAAAAGATAAAATAAAATAAAAGACTAAGTTTATTTGATTCACACTTCTGCAGGTTGTAAAAGTGGCATGGCGCCAGCATCTGCTTTGTGTGGGGCTTCAGGAAGTTTTCAATCATAGCTTAAGGTGGAGGGAAGTAAACATATAACACGGCAAGAGAGGGAGAAAGAGACTGTGGTGAGGTGCTGTGCTTTTTTAAATAACTGGCTCTCCTGTGAACTAAGAGAGCAAGAACTGCTTCATTACCACAGGGATGGCACCAAGCCATTAATGAGAGATCATCTCCATGACGTGACAGGAACACCTCCCACGAGTCCCCACCTCCAACATTGTAGATCACATTTCAACGTAAGATTTGGAGAGGACAAATATCTAAACCATCTCAGACCCTTTGACTCGTTTGAAGAAATCCCGAGATTATTCCTGAAACTGAAATTTTGAAAGTGAGACCTATAAACACAGTAAAGCACTAAGGAAGAAACTATGATCTAGCCAATGTATTGGGATTTTAATATATGTTATAAATGTTGCATGGATTTGGTTGGAGATAAAGTATGGGGAGACGGTAGTAGTAACTTGAATTTGAGGGGTTACTTTTAATCTATTTCTCTTGATTGTCATAGAGTCCCTTTTTGCATTGTTTATAGTTCTTCCTAAGAACTTATCTCTATTTTGCTACACTTAACATTCCTGACGCCAGACAGCTGTAGGCAAGAAGCAGTCATCCCCGGAATTTTACAAAGTGCACCAAAATCACATGAGCTTCTGTCCATAGAGAGTTAAACTTTATTATTTTGTGTGAACATTTCTAACAAGAGAATATTTACTAACCACGACTCAGCCCCATCATTCTTTAAATTCCTATGATTTAAGTTATTAAAATTTAAATGATGTGTAAATAATTGGACTGATGATCAGACAAAACCAAGGCTTGCTGAACAAACTTATATGCTGGAGTATGGAAATAGAGGTGAATTAATACAGAAAGAGCACATGACAAATTGATTATATTCATCCTAGTCAGTTGATTTAAAGAGGATTTTTGGATAATGTATTTCAAGTCAAAGAATCGTATAAGGGAATCTAAACCAGAGCTACAGGGTGTAAGTGGATGGAGCCCTAAGCAAAAGTTTGTGTGTGTGTGTGTGTGTGTGTGTGTGCGCTAAAACACATGCAGTAAACCGCAGGTGTAAAGGACTATGTGGCTTTAGATATACGCATTTTCATCTCATGATAGAATATGACAAGTTTTGTTCTACCACAATTGTACATCTATTTGTATGGTAATTTTGTGTCTTTTTCTTGGATTTTTTTTTTTTTTTTTTTTTTTTTTTTTTTACAAAGCTAAGGATGCTTGGCTTTAGGATAAAACAAAAGAAGTATCTCTCACCCAACACTGTCATTTTTCAGATGATGATTGCAAATTTAAGCATTACTACTCTATGTAAATTGTAAAAAAAATCTAAACAAGATACTTATCCCATAAAATGACAATATTCCTGATATATCTGATTACAGATATATGAAGTTTGATTGTGTCACACTTACTTGGTGATGGAAAAGAAATGGTATTGAATAATAAGTAAACATAGGAATCTTTCTATATTTGGTTTACCGGAAGGTATAAATTCATATAAATATAAATAATTTCTGATATGATATTATCATTTTGAAGCAATGTTGGTTGGGGGGGCATAGTTTGTTTGCTTGCTTGTTTGTATCTGTTTTATCCATGTAGTACAGTAATTTCCAGAACACTGCAGAGTTCGAATACTTATCGCAACTGAGCTTAGTTTAAACACCTCCAACTTATGAAGCAGTTGCGGTGCCAAATAACAATGATGTTTATTATAGTTACATGAGTTACAACTTTTCGTATTTATTGAATAATTTTTCACAATATCTAAAGAAAAACATAGAGAATAGGCTTGCTTGATTTTGCTATTTTTCAGAAAGTTATGTAATATATTTAATTTACTTATAGTATGTTTACCACAAAAAAGTTTATACATTTGCAGTAGTTTATCCACCAATCTAAAGATATCCTAATTTAGGTAGTGAGTTTGCTGAACTGAGACAACATAGTATTGAGTTGATATCACAGTTATAATAGAATGTTCTCAGACACTCACCAGATCCAATTACTTCCATATGAGAAAAAGAGCAATGTGATATATTTTTAAATGGTAGAAACACCAGCAATTACACACAACTTAAAACTAGACTTCTTGTGTTTTGAGAATTGCAGCATATTAAAGCAGATTATTTTTTGTAAACCCAAATGACATTTCAAAAATAAAGTATTTGGTTGCTATGGATTGAAATGCATTATCCCACCCAAAATTCATATATTCAAGCACCAATGTGATTGTCTTTGGAGGAGAGGCTTTTAGAAGGGGAATTAAGGTTACGTGAGGTCCTAAGAGTGGGGTCTGCATCCCATAGGATTAGGGGCTTTGTAAGCAGAGAAAGAGATTCTTTCTCTCTCTGCACTCACATGCACCAAGGAATGCCCACATGCAACCCAATGCGAGAGCCATCGCTAGACACTGATCTTGCTGGCACCTTGATCTTAGCTGCCCAATTTCCAGGACTGTGAGAAAAATAAAAATTCTGTTATCTAAGACTCCCAATTCATAATATTTTGTTATGGCAGCCTCAGCTGACTAAGACATTGTCCTTTAGGGAAAAAAAAAAAAAAAGCATTTCAAAAATTTCCTGCCATCATGGGAAATCAAATAGAAATCAAAGAAGAAACTCACTTTCTACATATTTTTTCCATCTTTTCTTTTCCCTGTAACCTATTTAATTACATCCTGGTCAATGTAAAATTTATTGTTTTTATAACTATTCCTTAGTATCCAAAATTTTCAGAAGTTAATTTTGCTTTGTTGGGTTTTCTTTAAACCTTTAGCCTTGAAGTATTGACAGTTGATGCTATTGCTCTGTTTAAACTCCTTAAGAGTTGCCCTGCCTGTAGGATAAAATCCAGATTATTGGGTATGAGATTCAAATCTTCCCAAAGACCTTTCTAATAATCTCTCTAAATTTCTCTTCTACTGTGCCAACTAGACTTTCAGCAAGAATTAGGATTAGTTATAATTTTACAGGTAGAGGAGGGCATCTAGAGAATGGCTTATACAGTGAAACATTTAATTACTGAAAAAGTCTGAAGTAGTATTGCAGTATTTTGGAGGCCGCTTGAGCTCTTTATGCAAAACCTTGACTCATTTAAGTAAGAAAGAAATGGTTTAAAAAGTACCTTTTCTTTTTGGGCTAAAATAAAAAGTTTGGAAGAGATCACCAAAATCTAAATAATAATTAGTTGTCAGAACACCTATTTGCATTGAGTTAGTAAATTTTGATTGACCATTTTCTTTTTGAAGGTAATAATTTCTATGAAGTAATACTTTTCATAATTCATAATCTGAACCTCAGTAGAAACTCAGCTTACATAATCAGAGTTTACCTATAAAACAGTTGCCTATCTTTGAATCATGTTACTGTGACAGTCATTATTTTAGTTTATACCAACATGATCTTGAATTTTTGGTTGTTGTTGTTTGTTTTTTGTAATATCTAGAATTTCCATGAAAACTTTTCTCTCAATTCTGGAGTAGTTCACTCCCTTTTCACTCTAAATATTCTCTCTTTAGCTAAAACTACCAATGTATTCCACAGAGTGGTTAAGAATTTGCAATGTCTTGGAACTATAAACATCTACTTTGAAATTTTTTTAGAGAGAATTTATTGAACAACGTGATAGCCTTTTTTATTGAGAGCTGATTACTTTTTCTTACTTTATATATATAAATACCTATATAAAATTTTATTTTAATTTTTTTATTATACTTTAAGTTCTAGGGTACATGTGCACAACGTGCAGGTTTGTTACATATGTATACATGTGCCATGTTGGTGTGCTGCACCCATTAACTCATCATTTACATTAGGTATTTCTCCTAAAACTATCCCTCCCCATGCCCCTAACTTCATGGCAAAAAAAAAAAAATGATTTTGCAAAGCTTGAAAAATAAATGGATAAAATACAATTATAAGTTTATCATGTTAGAGTGGCAGATCATGTAGATAGATGTCATTTGGCATTAAGTGACAGTAAGCTGCAGTATGCTGTTCACAGAGACATGGATGGCTATTCTATTTGTTATACAGATGCTTAACTTAATGCTGTGCATTGTAATTTTGAAGACGCCCTCTGATTTGCCCAGATTAGTATGTCATACTGCTAGAGATATGACACAGGGGATAGAAAATCAAAATTGTTTTCATTTTCTTTTTGTTATTGTTGTTGCCTGACATCCTTGACTCTAAGATTTACTCATTATGCCTAACACCTTCCTATCAATTTGGACGTTAGAATTTAATTTGAGTAGAAAAATGCATAGTGTTTGTAGAGCTAATTTGGATAGCTTGTATCTTTTAGATATTTTGTAATTTTAAAAATTAGAAAATGGTATTGTCATTTATAGTTCAAGTTGTATTTGACTATACAACCAAAAGATAATGAGTATTCTTTGCATACGTTGTGGTAGACTTTGCATGCATCAATTGAATCCTCCTAATATATCTCCACATGGATCTTGGAAACACTGTTCAATGGTATAAATTCCCAAACAGAGTGAGAAAGAACATCTGCTGAGGGGGTTATGTAATTTTCCAGTCAATTTGTTCTGTCAAAAAGATAAAGCATTTCATTCCTTTAAAGAAACCGGTAGCACTGGATGGGGTGAAGGTGGAGCTTAAAATATTATACAAATTGATGAAAATATCTCTATATTTAAAACAATTTTTCTATCACACAGAGGGACATTAGTGCTACTAAATATCTCCTATTTCTAAATTAGTATTTCTGATACAAAAATATATTATTTTTCAAGATATTGTGTCATTTCATGACACTTAAAAACTGCTTTGTCATAAAAATGTTAAGTGGGTTTATGCAAGAATGTAAAAGTAGATAGTATCAATCTTGTTACTCCAACTGCCAATAATTTTCTCATTCTGAGTGAATTTATGAGTATTTGTGTTAACATAAAGGCTTTTCTTTTTTTTACTAAAACAATTATTATTTGAAAAATTATTATTATTTCTAGTCCTCTTACTGACATGAAGAATTTATGTAAAACATTAGAAGTAGAACAATTTCTACCTGTGGATAAATAGTACCATGTAAAAACTAACATTTTATTAAGAAATACCTAAAGAATTATGACACGTTATACTTTATTTTAGCCAACATAGACATAGAACTTATGAGATACAGTTTCCAATTATTTTGAAATTTATCTTTATTTTAAGATCATATGAGACAAAGTTTCTAATTATCTTGAAAGTTTAATGAGTGCCTATTAGACATTACTGTTACTTATTAAGAAATAAAATTTGAACTTGCAATGAATATTAGAACTATTAGAAAAGTCTAATATTATGGTAAAATTCGTGCTAGAAAGATAAACGTTTCTGATTTTCACACATGCTCACAAATATTTGTATTAGTTTCCTTAAGTCTTCACTATTTTCTTTCCTTATATAAAACTTAGAATTTTCAGTTATGCATAAAATAGTTTCCTGTTTCAAAAAATAATGGTTAGCTTTTTAGAGAATAATAAAACAAGTGCTTAATAACTGAAATTGATTCTTTGATTGGAAAGTACTTTAATTTTCCCTATGTGAGTCTAACTCTACAATGACAGATTTTATGTGTATTGAGAGCTGCCCTTTTTATGACAGTTAAAAATTCAGGTTAGAAAATGTATTCTTTATGGAAAAGGGATGTATTTATCAGCATGTGGAAAGTTCATTAGATGGGCAGCAGGAATGTGTGCCCTCTTAGTTGACTGATGCAAGCTGCGGTGGAACCCCTAGTGCCCTTGCCAGTCATCTGGAAAAGATCACCAATCAAGGACTGGCCTTTACTGTGACACATTCACAATATGACATGTTAAATGCAAGGAACAAAAGGTATTTTGGGTTTTTTAATTAGAAAGTGAAGTTATAGAGAGTAGAACAACACTATTTTACTCTGCTAAGAAAATATTCAAGACATAATGTTATTCATCCTTTCCCTGATCCTATTCCTATGTCTAATTTGTCAAATCAATTCTGTTAACGCAATGATTCCTAAACCTTTTCAAGTCGTATGTTAGTGTTATGTTTTATGCCACATCTAAACATTATATACAGCTAAACCAAATCATATTTTAACTTAAATAAATGATATATTTTTAAAATTTTTTATTTTAAGTTCCAGGGTACATGTATAGGATGTACAGGTTTGTTGCATAGGTAAACATGTGCTATGGTGGTTTGCTGCACTTGTCAACCCATCATTTAGGTATTAGCCCAGCATGCATTAACTATTTTTCCTAATGCTTTCCCTCCCCCATCCACCTCCCAACAGGCCCCAGTGTGAGCTGTTCCCCTCCCTATGTTCATGTGTTCTCATTGTTCAGCCCCCACTTATAAGTAAGAATGTGCAGTGTTTGGTTTTCTGTTCCTGCATTGGTTTGCTGAACATAATGGCTTCCGGCTCCATCCATGTCCCCACAAAGGACATGAGCTCATTCTTTTTTTATAGCGGCATAGTATCCATGGTGTATATGTACCATATATTCTTTATCCAATCTATCATTGATGGGCCTTTGGGTTGATTCCATGTCTTTGCTATTTTGAAGAGTGCGGTAATAAACATATGCATGCATGTATCTTTGCAATACATATATACACAGTAATGGGATTGATAAAAGTTGTATATCATTATAGATGAAATGTTGGTATCGCTTAGTGTTCAAGTGAAGCAAATAATTTATTTTTTCTAATATATTAAGAAATTATTATTTTTTCTCAAAAAAAAAAGTCATGCTCAACATGAGGAAGCTGAAGTATACACTCATATCACACTTTGAAAGCCATTACTAATAGGTAGACAAGTCACATAATAAGGCCAAAAAGGGTTTTGTTTTTTTCTGGGCATTATTAAGACAAGTTTTCTCAAATGTATTAATTGTATAATCTCAGTCTATTTACACTTACATGTACAAGTATCCCACATGATAATAATTTGAAAAGAGTGTGCCCAGTTTATTAAAACTGAGGCTTTGCTACACACACACACACACACACACACACGCGCATGCACATAAATGTGAATGGCACAAATGGCAAGAAGACACCTGCATCCCCTCACTGTCTAGAGCACTTGCTATGATCCATTTGTATTACCACATCTTGCTTTACTTTTGGACTTCTCCTGCTAAATTTTTCCAAGTACAGTGAGAACTGATGCTTTAAGTTAATGTCCCTAGCTAAATTTCAGGTTAAATCTTGGATTTTTATTCATTTTATTTCTTCATTTAGTATCATGAAAAATCCCTCACCAACATATTTTTAGTTTAGTGTAGTTTATGGAATACACAATTTCTGTAGAGTTCACCGTGTGATGTCCCACTATACTTTCATCAGAATCTGTGAGGAAGATCAGAACCCTGGAGAACAGGGAAGAGAAGGAGAAAGGGAACAAATTGGAAAAAAACATTTATATGTAGTGCAGACAAGAGTAATATCAATGCCTCTGCTTTAACAACATTTCTAATGACATCAATGTAAATAAGTTAATTTTATAAAGCATAAAGAATAGAATTATTACCATTACCATCATTGCTAATATTTATTGAATTTTGTTCTACCTATCGTTATTACCATTACCATCATTGCTAATATTTATTGAATTTTGTTCTACCTATCGTAACCAAATTTTACAAAATCCATTCATTCCCAAAAGGGTTCTATGAATTAGTTCCTATAATTATATATATTTTACAGATGAAGAAACCAAAGCACAAAAATTTAACATATTCAAAGTCACACAAATAGTAATTAACATAATCTAGGGAAAAAATCTGATATCAGAGTCTGAAACTTTTGTTTGTCTATAACACATAATCTGTTAATTAAAATTGAACACTATTAATATTTTGTCATATTTACTTTCAGTTCTTATTCAAAAATGGGTATTATACATTTGAATCCTATAAAATATAGATCATACTATGCTATTGCATGTTATACATGTTCTTATTGAATATTTTTAACTAAGTAGTTTTATCAAAGACACTTCATAAGAAATTAAATATTTATTTTATGGACCAAATAGTATTTTCTGAGGACTTAGAGCACAGATTTCCAAATTTTCCATTTATGAAACTCTTAGTGTCTCAGTAGTATTTCTTGACAGTACTCCTAGAAAAAACACAGTTCTGTTTATTAAGAAGTTAAGAGCATATAATTTAGTAAGTGTTTATATCTTTAAAAAGTAATGTCATTGAAAAAATAATACACATAAAAATAGGAAATTATTTTATTCTTAAATAACTACAATCAATTACAAATGGAATGTATAAACGTGCCCAGCACTACCTAATACGCAAACCTGGGAATCATATTCGACACCGCTACCCTCATTTTCTGTTCCAATATTGATTTTTGCACAGCACCTGATGTTCTTCCTGGAACAGCTGAAAACCCAGCTTGGTAAAGATATGTCACTGGGAATTGTAGCCCATTCTAATGCTGAAACAGTGAACTGCATGAAACTAGTAAACATACAGTATCTGTCAGGTGTCAAATACTGTTGTGTCTCTCTCTAAAACTTAAAATATCTCATGGAACTCTTAAAGGGTTTCTTATAGTACCCCATGGTGTCTCGATAAATAGTTTGGAAGCCACAGGCTAATATGGAGACAAGCATCACTAATTTTTTCACGGATTTGGTTTTGCAGTTTAGACAGGGCTCCGAAGGAATACCTCATCCTTGTTCTATGTGGTCTACAGTAGGGAGACTTAACTGAAATGGGAAGATCAATTTGAAGATGGCTCACCTTTATGGCTAAGAAGTTGGTTCTGGCTTTAGCTGAGAACTTAAGAAGGATACCAAAGAGGAGTCTTAAATTGTCTGCCTCATGGGTCTCTCCATATGGCTGCCTGGCAGCCTGGCAGCCGTATTCCAAACAGAATGGAAGCTGCTTAAAGACTAGGCCCCAAATCGGCACATTATTACTTCTGTCAGTCACAGAAGATAGAGGTGCAGTACAGATTGAATGGGATGAGCAATTAGACTGTACTTCTCAGGACAGAGGGGCAAATTTTAGGTGAAGTTTAATCTACTATAGTTAGCATAAAATTTGTTAAGCAAATATAATCCTGGAAATACTTTAGGGAGTAATAAAAGCTCACTTCATTTAAATTCCAGTGTACTGTGTGTAATATGCCATTTAAATAGTATGATCCTGAAGAGAAAATACTATACTGCATGGATTGTCTGAAAGGCAATGTTTGATTCCAGATTTCTTGAAAGAGTATGAGTATGGGATGATCAATGTACATTTAAACACATTACTTGTTTTTGAACAATTATCTTTATAGATTGATATAGAAAGAGAGGAATTTATTATAAGGAATTGGTTCACATGATTTGGGAGTCTAGAAGTTTCAAAATTTGTTGTCAGCATTCTAGAAACCCTGGCGAGCTGCCAGTATAGCTTCAGTCTGAGTCCAGAAACATGAAAACCAGGAGAATCAATCGTGTCAGTTCCAGTTCCAGTTCAAGTCTGAGTCCATAGGCAGAAAAAGACCAATGTTCTAGGTTGAAAACAGTCAAAGAGCAGATTCTCCCTTACTCAGCCCTTTTGTTCCATCCAGACCTCCAACTGATTGGGTGAAGCCCACTCCATTGGGGAGCGCAGTCAACTTTACTCAGTCTACCTATTCAAATGTTAATCTCATCCAAAAACACCCTTATAGACACACCCAAAATAATGTTTAGCCAAATATCTGGGCATCCCTTGGCCCATCCATGTTGACATACAAAATTAATCATCACATCAATTTTTTCATAATTAAAAATGACAATGAACATCCTAATATATAAATACTTGTTCCTGGCCTCACTATATTTTAGGATCAATTCCAGAAGTAAAAATGCTGTATCAAAGGATATGAAAACCTATTTTTTATATTGCCAAATTATCTCTAGCAGTGTGAGTGCCCATTTCTTCACATTCCCACCAGTAGCACCTATTTCCCTTGTACTTTTTAATCTTCATTCCCCTTGTCTAATGGTCTGCAAGCAATAATGCTTGTGATTAAAAAACTTGGAATATTTAAGGAAAAAATATGATTTCTGGAAATACTATAAACCACTACTCTATGATGAGATGTGTATACCTCTGTAGTTTGTTATAGCATGAACCATAAATACTATTATTTTCCGTTGCTAAATTGTCATCTTTGCAGTTGGTTTGGCTTGTTCCCCTTTACTATCTCTGCTACTGCTCTCCTTCCAGTATTTAACAAAGTTTCTTTATCCATAGTACCTTATTCTGCGATAGATAGCAGCTGTTTTGTCTCAGAGATGCTACAAATATATTCATACTGATTTTAAGAGTTAAAGTGAAACTTTTAATAGCTTAAAGTGCCTCTTCCTTTGTGCTTTGTGAAGAGCTTTCTGGGTTTTTTTGTTGTTGTTCTTTTCCTCCAACTGGAGACTCTTGGGGAATCTTTGTTCTGTGTTGTAATCCATACTATCTCTTATGTGACACTGACAGACATGAGTCTATTGTCTGATCCCTCTGTTGGGAAAAGCAATTTATCATCACACTTCCAAGTAAAGCTGATCCTCTAATGGGAAGTGACTTGGCACTTCCGGTATAACATCATTAAACATCTTCCTGGCAGCCAAAGTTCAGGAATAACTGTATCTACCCAGTTCAAATTCAATTTTATCCAGAATTCACTTATCCTGAATTGTATGACTAAACTTGATATATGCAAACTAACAAACATAATAGCCAAATCGATATAGGAACTTCATTTTATCTCAATTTTCAAGAACTGATATCTAACTTCATTCCCTTTGACTTAAAGTTTGTTCTGTGGTTTTTGATTTTTAAAAAGCAGTTTACCTGAATTAACATTGACCATGAATTTGTAAACAATGCCTCAGTCTTTTATTTTACTAAAATATTATGTAGTCAGTATCTGCATTTTGCATAGTACAAGAAAGCAACAAAACGTTCTCAGCAAATGCAAGTGCCTTCTGGTTCTATGCACAAAAAGACTAAATGATAAAACAGGAAAGATGATATGACTCACTGTTCTCAGCTCCACCCACATCTTGAGGTTCTTTTAATGATTGCCTAAAATGACTGTCACCAGATTTTTTTTTTTTTTTTATTTTTTGATCTTCTAAAGCTTATTAGGGCTACCATAACTAACTTCTACATATCTGGAGGAGAATTATTCCTTCCCTGGAGATACTTGATTTTCTTCTATTTTTAGTCAGTAATTTTCCTATCTAAAATCTTTTGAAATCCATTAGTCTAAAATATGCAAATAAACAAACAGCCTCATCAAATTAGATACACACCAAAGAGGATGGAATTTGTAGAAACCAAGGGAAAGTTTCTTCTCAGACCTCTGAAAGTTTGCTGAAAATGAACTGACAGTGAAACCACTTTTGCGAAGAGTGTAACAGTAAGAAAATTATGACAGTGAAAGAGATCTGACCTAACCAATTCCATCTTGCTTCTAACTTCCAAGCTTCCCTAGTTCATTCCTGGGCATAGGCTGAACTAACTTTGACAGGAATTTAGTTTATAGTTTAACTTTGAAACAAACTCTGTCCTTGCTTGAAAACCAGTTTGCCTTTGTCAAACCAATAAATTAGCTGAAAGATTAGAAATTACAGCTCAGGAATCATGAAGCCAGAGGCCGCAAGATTCTTAACATCCTCAGTTGCTGCTATGAATAACATCACTATTGTAAACCTAAGGTTGGTGTCTAAGGCGTTTTTTAGACCCTACATTCTGATGGATCAGTTGGCACCACCCGGACTGGTAAACTGACTTATCTGGTTTTATGGTCCACACCCAGGAACTGATTCTGTGCAAAAGGACAGCTTTGACTTCCTATAATTTCATCTTCAAACCAAACAATCAGCATTTTCCATTCCCCAGCCCCCTGCCCAACAAACTGTCATTACAAAATCCTAGCCTCTGGATTTTTGGGGAAGTTGATTTAAGTAACAATAAAACTCCAGTCTCCTGTTTAGCAGTCTTTACATGTATTAAATCTTTCTCTATTGCAATTCCCCCGTCTTGAAAAATCAGCTCTATCTGGGCAGCAGGCAAAATGAACCTGTGGTGTGGTGACAACAGTAGACAGAAAAATAGGAGATTTATTTAACATACCTAGCACTGGGCAATCACAGAAGAATGATTACTCAATAATCCAGTGAGGTACAGATGCTAATATACCCTTCTTCACAGGAGAGATGTGGAGAGAGGGAAAGTAGACAATTCTTTCAAGAGATAGTAAATTGATTATTAGGGAGAATTAATGGAACTGGGAGACAGAAATTAGCTTATAAATTATTCTCTTTGGAATTTGCAATAGGTAAACATTATCTTGTGAAAAACTCTGCCCAGGTGTGGTTGCATTCCTCAGTTTACTTTTTCTGGGCTAGATAATGAGATTTCAGGAAGGGGATTGGCAGCAATCAAGTTTTCTTTGGTGGGTCCAGTCTTCATGCAGATAAGGGAGTAACAGCGAAAAGCATCATCCTGCACTTTGGGAGAGACAGAAGGTTGAGAGATAGGAGAGGTGACAGAGACGGGTGGTCAGAGAGACCTCAAAGTTGCTTCTATAGTTGTCAAAGCCCCATAATTTGGGATAGTGTCTTCTGAGTTCCCATAGAAATCTAATAAAGAGGCATCATTTTAAACTATGAATCCCAAAGACTTTATCAACTAAATCTCCAATTATTCCAGATCAAATTAATGGAAGGAATACAGCTAATATTTGAATTCTGGCTTCTGTAAACAGAATCTCTCTGGTTCATCCTAATGTAAGTACATCATGTGCAAAGCAATTACTTCTTTTTGTATTTTTATTTATGTGAAAAATTAATTTAACAAACCCTTTATATAAATAAAAAGGGACATTTAATATATCACTTAGTTTTAAAGATTTTGGCTAATTATCACATGTAAGTAACTTCAGTTCTAGGAATGAATAAATGTCACTCTTAACAATGCCTGTGTGTTTAATCACTAGAAAAGGAGTCCTTTATACTCAATTCGCCCTCCTCTGTTTGGCTTATTAACCATATCAAATTAACTTTAACTGCTGTTTCCAAAGGTCACTTCTCACTTTGTAATTAAATATCCTATTCAATCACAACCAATGCAACATGAATCTATCTTTCACTGGAAATGTGCCTAGGTTCTATTTGTTTTTCCTGGCATTTAGCATGTACTATATTGTAAATCTTGCTTCAAGAAATAAATGAAACAAATGCCTAGAAAAATATGAGTGATTTAAAAAATGGCTAGCTATGAGAAGAAAAATACTGATCTATAAGAATTTATTACAACACATTATTTAAAATAAAAAGGTAACTTTTTCTGTTTTTCTGTAGCTGAAAACAGTAAGTAAACACAATGAAAAAATTAAGATAAAATTTAAATAAATAAATTATAATTTTAAAATTGTTAGAAAAAATAGTTAAATTATTACTCATTTATATTATGAATTTAAATTTTTCAATTTGTTTTCTATGCATGCTGATATTTATGAAAAAGTATAATAGTCAATTCACCAAAAAAAAGAAAAAAATTAAGTGCTTAAAGACAGTGTGGCATATATACACAAGGACATATGTATGAAAATCCTTAAAAGAGAGTCAGCATCACAGACTGGAAATTATATCAACTTTGGAGCAAAGAACCTGACTCAAATCCCTGTTCATTTGTAATCAGTTTTGTGATGATTGTCATTCATGTAACCTCACTAAAGCTGTTTATTCACTAGTAAAATGGATAAAAGTATAATTTTGAAGTTTTCGTAGGAGGATAAAAATATGGAATCCATATAAAGTGCTTAGCACCATGCTTGGCTCATATTTGGGGATAAATTAAGGACACTACTAATAATAATTACAATTACTAATACTAATGACAGAGAGTTACATGCCCTAGAGAAATATAGCTTGAAATGGCAGAGAGTTAACAGCATAGGATCTGCTCTTATTCAAATAGATATAAAGATATAAAAAAAGTGTAAGAGTCTCAATGAAAACAGGAATAAAGAGTTCCATGTTACTAGAACCAAAGATGAACTTTACTTTTGCAGCAAATACACAAATGTGAATTAATCAACTTGTGGCTGACATAAAGTTTATAAAACAATATGTCCAAAAAATGACAGTGGAAGATGAAGATCAGACTCCTGTCTACTTTCAGAGCCAGAATTGAGCTCTGTTAGAGACACAAACCAATGTGAGCATGTACACTGTCACCACAGTCTGCTGTCCAAGGTAATTAAGATTATATTCTTCCTTTCTTCTGCTCCCCGTAAGGATCCAGCTGTATTATTGTAAACAATATAAAATTGGTATATTTAATCCCTTCTATGAAAGAAGGGACACAAACTGGTGAACAGTCAAGCTCAGGAGCAAACTCTTTTAACCACTCTTGGTGCTGTTGTTTCTTATCCTTTTTCAAAGGAATAATATGGGAAATAAGCTCACAGAGCAGCAAGGGAATGATAGTTTCTGTGACTGACTTTGCTTGATCATGTGCTTGTTCTTTCCTAGCTATTTAGTAACATGGATGAAGTCTTACGATTTGGTAGTCCTGCTTGGGATTTCAAGAGTACCGTCAATTCCAACTAAATCTCACAGCAAAAATTATTTGTCGTAATTAGAGATTCTTATGCCAGATGAAGTGGCTAAAAGAGCTAGATATGACCTGAGATTTCACTGTATAGATTTAAGTATATCCCATTTATTTAGCAATGTAGAAGCCACTGATAACCTTAAAGTTATTTGATTTGAGACAAATGGGGTCCCAATGAAGAGTATAGAAATAAAGACAGATTGACGGAGAGCTAAAGAGACCGGGTAAATAGATTGGGGGGAGGTGGGGAATCATTCCCCTGCTGCTCTAGGTTATTATTTTTTTAATGAAAAGATTTAAGCCAATTTAAAAGTTTTTATAAAGGACCTATTTGAGAAGTGGTTAAAGGGCCCAAAGAAAGGGTTAATTCTCGGTAGAAGAAGAAAGATTTCCTCTATTTTAGCAAGAACAGAACGGGGACATATCTCATGGTAACAAATATGATTACTTATATTTTTGTTGTAAAGTATAAGGCAATGTGAGGGTAAACTCAGTGAGGACTCAGATGGACATGAATTGAAATGGTTATGATTGATGGAAAATATATGAATTATGCAAAGGTTCATACTAAGATTGCAAGGGGGGAGGTGACGTTGGTAATTGATGTTTCTTTTTAGGTTATAATTGATACTTCTTTGGGTATACTTTTCTTTTGTGTGACTTATTCCAGTACTGTTTGACTCCCCTTGATATAGGCAAAAATAAAATCTAACACTAATTGCATTCATTCAGGGTTACACTTTTGACTACTGAGGCAACAAAAGTAGAGGGTAAATGAAGTTTATGTGTTGTAAGAAAGTTACAATAATTGATCTAGGATTTTAAGCTGTGGAGGAAGATTGTGACAAGAAAGAAGCTAATGAGAGGACTCATAAAAAGTGGTAGACTGGAGATCCTCATATAGAATGATGACAGTTGTACTAGAAATATCTGAAAAGCCAATTGGAATGAGGTAAGATTAGAATCAAAAAATGCATTTCAAAATTTAGAGGGAACAGTTCCATGTTATGAAATCTCTAAATAGAAAGGATATGGGGAGAATTGAAAGTGTACTCTAGTCTTCACCCTATATTGCCAGTCTATAGGTTCTGTTTCTTTTGTGAAATTGAATATTAAAGGGAAATGAAGTATGGCTGTAGAGAGCACAAAAATAGCCAGCAGTTTTGCAGGAAGGGATTTGCATATTTTTAATGGAGGGAAAAAGGGTAGAGAGATCCTAGTTTAATTTGGCATAAGACCAGACATTTAAAAATCAAATCAGTAAGCATAAAATCAAATTAAAAATAAAATTAGATGCACCAATTATTTCAGTTAAGACTATCTTTGTTGTAATAATAGAAGACAAATTGAATAAAATAAATTGGAAAAGAAAAATTGAAATGTCCACAAAGCATATTCAAAAATAGTTTAGTTTGTACAGATATTCAAATTACATCAATGAAATATTATTTTATGATCCATAAATTGTTAAAAGAATAAAATATAATAGTGTTGGAAAGTGAAGGCTTAAATTAGTTCTTTTATAAATGTCAAGTGGTAGTAATCTGATACATTACAAGAAAACAATTTTATAATAAGTATAAGAATTTCATATAATATGACCTTCACCCAAATACTGTATATCTAAAAATATATGGTTAGAATATGTATAAGACTTTTTAAATCTAGACATTAATAAAATTTTACTTATAAAATCCAAACTGGGAAAATATTAATAATAAATTACCAAATTGCATTTTTGAAACCAGGTAATAACAAACATTTATTATCACTGCCTACCAGATAATGGGTACTTTATTTTCTCTTTCACATTTCAGTATTCTTTAATACATTTTCTATTTGGACATAATATTTTCGTAATGAGAATGAATGTTTCTAGCCTGAAATCCACATTCCTCAGAAAACAAAGTGTAAAACAAGTTCTCAACTTGAGAAAGAATTTATTTGGGGTTGTGAGCTCAGTTAACAACTGTGAAGATCGAAGAGACTAAAACAGAGAAAGAAGGAGTGATAATGGCCAAGTGTGGTATTGAGTTGTCTTCTCTACTGTGGAAAACTATGAATCAGTCCTGCTAGGACCTTCTAAAGAGCTATATAGGAATGTACCTTAAAATTGTTCACCTGAAGGATGAAAGAGAAAAACATTTACCCATAGAGTCACACCTCATGCTAATTTAGCATTGCCTTCAGAGATGTACCTCTGCAATTCCAAAACACATATGAATATATTGCAGGTCCCACAAATTGTCCTGAGACAAAGAGAGAGAGATGCAGCATTCTCCAGGTAAGTTACTGTACAAAACAAGTCCAAGACCACATGGAACCATACAATAGGTAAAGCTTAAAACACTGCTAAGTCCCAGAAGATATGAGTCATAGTAAAGAGAGATCTGATTAAATAATTCAATAGATTGAACTTAGAATTGTATATGTAAAACATACAGGCTGTGTTTTATTGACATTGTTGGGGGCTCAGAAACAGACACTCCAAAATATGGCACTTTGAACTGAAGAAGCCTCAAGGTCTCTCAAACCTTCTCTACACACCTAACATCCTCCATCCCTCTGAAAGAGCAGGATGAAGTTGAATTTTTTTATCTGCCTAAGATCCAGAACCACCAAAGAGAACATTGTTTTTTCTCCTCTCTGTGGGACCAAGAATGCAAACACACCTTAACAAACCATTTCACAAGATAACCTCTGTGTCTCCCACTCATTCAAATTCCAAAGAAAACTATTTAGAAGTTAATCTCTGTTTTCTGAGCCATTCATTCTCCCTAGTAATCACTAATTGTTCCTCAGCAGAATTCATCTTCTCTTCCCTGACATAACCTGTTTTCCCAGGATGGAATATTAGCTTCTGAACCCCCTTAGGAAGCATGTCATCACTCTGCGGTTCTTCCCCTGTACATGTTAATAAAATTTGTATGCCTTTTCTTCAATTAACCTACCTTTTCCAAGTTGATTTTTCAGCAAACACATAGAAGACAAAGGAGAATCTTCCCTTGGCCACTACAACATACTACATGGTTTAAATATTTGAACTCTTATTTTATTTATTTCTAATGTATTTACTAGTTATATGAACAGGTTTATAATAAAAAGCAAATTGATAGTGCCTAAAAGTAAGACAAAATATTAGAAATATGTGATTTCTTCTTCAAGCCTAACTACTGTCACTCATAATCACAAACATACATGCAAATATACACAAATATGGTCAATCCTATACAAGATGGCTTTTAAAAGTTCAGGGAATGTGTGTATTGTGAAAAAACTATGCATGGATTTCAATTTTTTGCACCAAAATAAAATCATACAAACTTGTTATAACATGTCTGTAAAGGATCCAGCTTGAGGCACTAAGAATAAGACAATTTGAGAAGAGCCCCCATAAGAGCAACATGAATTCTGCTAAGATAAAGAACAAATTATTAAACTTCTTGTGAAAATTGAGTAGAAGAATGGTGAAATCATTGATGTTTCATGACAATGCCCCAAATAAGTCAACAATTTACAAATAGATGATTTATTTTAACAAGAGACAAGATGGTGTTAAAGATGAAGCCCACAGCAGCAGACCATCCACATCAATTCACTAGGAAAAATTTAATCTTTTTGGTGACCTAATGGAAAATGACTGACAACAGAATAAACAATAGCCAACACCATAGACATCTCAAATGGTTCAGCTTACAAAATTTTTACTGAAAAATTATGGATGAGCAAACTTTCCACTCAATGGGTACCAAAACTGTTGTGCCCAGATCAGCTCCAGACAAGAGTAGAGCTTTCAATGGAAATTTTCAAGTGAGATCAAGGTCCTGAAACATTTATTTTATTTTCTTTAATTTTATTTTAATTTCCAGGATACATGTGCAGAATGTGCAGATTTGTAACATAAGTAAAAGTGTGCCATGGTGGTTTGCTGCACCTAACAACCCATCACTCAGGTTTTAAACCCCGCATACATTTTTATCCTGATGCTCTCCCTCCCCCTACTCCCCTGAAAGGCCTTGGTGGGTGTTGCTTCTATCCCTGTGTCCATGTGCTCTCATTGTTCGGCTCCCACTTATGAATGAGAACATGGGGTGTTTGGTTTTCTGTACCTGTGTTAGTTCGCTGAGGATAATGGCTTCCAGCTCCATCCATGTCCTCACAAAGGACATGGTCTCATTTCTTTTAATGGCTGCATAGTATTGCATGGTGTATATGCACCACATTTTCTTTATGCAGTCTATTGTTGATGGACCTTTGTGTTGATTCCATGTCTTTACTATTGTGAATAGTTCTGGAATAAACATACTCATGAATGTGTCATTATAACAGAATGGGCAAATATTTTATGATGAATCACCAAAAGCGATTGCAACAAAAGTGAAAATTGACAATTGGGATCTAATTAAACTAAAGAGCTTCTACACAACAAAAGAAAGTATCCTCAGTGCAAACAGGCAACCTACAGAATAGGAGAAAATTTTTGCATCTGACAAAGGTCTAATATCCAGAATTTACGATGAAGTTAAAGAAATTTACAAGAATAAAACAAGCAACCCCATCAAAAAGTAGGCAAAGGACATAAAGAGATACTTCTCAAAAGAAGAGATTTATGTGGCCAATAAACATATGAAAAAAACCTCGACATCACTGATCATTAGAGAAATGCAAATCAAAATCACAATGAGATAGTATCTCATACCAGTTAGAATGGTGATTTAAAAAGTCAAGAGAAAATAGATGCTGGCAAGGTTGTGGAGAAATAGGATCACTTTTTTTGTTTGTTTGTTTGTTTTGTTTTTTGAGACAGAGTCTTGCTCTGTCACCCAGGCTGGACTGCAGTGGTGTGATCTTGGCTCACTGCAAGCTCCACCTCCCGGGTTCACGCCATTCTCCTACCTCAGCCTCCGGAGTAGCTGGGACTACAGGCGCCTGCCACCGTGCCCGGCTAATTTTTTGTATTTTTAGTAGGGACGGGGTTTCACCGTGTTAGCCAAAATGGTCTCGATCTCCTGACCTCATGATCCACCCGCCTCGGCCTCCCAAAGTGCTGGGATTATAAGCGTGAGCCACTGTGCCTGGCCGAAATAGGATCACTTTTACACAGTTGGTGGGAATATAAATTAGTTCAACCATTGTGGAGACAGTGTAGGAATTCCTCAAGGATCTAGAACCAGAAATATCATGTGATCCAGCAATTCCATTACTGGGTATGTACCCAAAGGAATGTAAATTATTCCATTATAAAGCATTTCTTTAAAGAATTGTTATAGTAGGTTGAACGTGACTTTACCAATATGATCCTGAAGACAAAGCACAATCAAAGCAATGGCTACCAAGAAGCAAAAGTGGTCCAGTCAAAGCAAATGTGAACCGGTTAAGATCAAAGGCCATGGCAGTAGTTTTGGGGGGATGCTCAAGGTATTTCTTTTGTTGACTTTGTGGAGGGCCAAAGAACAATAACATCTCTTTATTACGAGAGTGTTTTCAGAAAGTTAGTCAAAGTTTTAGCAGAAAAATGCCTAGGAAATCTTCACCAGTCTTTCCTCACCAAGAGAATGCTCCTGCTTGCTCACTTCTCTCATCAAACAAGGGCAATTTGTGAGAATTTTGATATGAAATCATTAGGCATCCACCTTACAGTCTTGATTATCTTATTTGGATTTATTTTCACTTTCTAATTTTATTAGTCCGTTTTCACACTGCTGATAAAGACATACCAATATAAAGATAATTCACAAAGAAAAAGAGATTTAATGGACTCACAGTTCCACATGGCTGGGGAAGCCTCACAATTATAGCAGAAGGTGAGGGAAGAACAAAGGCACATCTTACTTGGCAGCAGGCAAAGAGAGAATGAGGTCCAAGTGAAAGGGGGGACTCCTTATAAATCCATCAGAACTTGTGAGACTTATTCACTACCATGAGAACAGTTTGGAAAAACCACCCCCAAGATTTAATTGTCTCCCACTGAGTCCCGCCCACAACACATGGGAATTATGAGAGGTACAATTCAAGATGAGGTGTGGGTGGGGACACAGCCAAACCATATCACTATTCTTAAAAAAAAACTATAAAGGGCACCCATTTTCTTTAATTAATAATGTAAAAAGACTGCATTCACATGGCCAATTCCCGGGACCTTCATTTCTTTAGAAACGGACTAAATGGCTCATGTCATTGCTTTCAAAAGTGTCTTGAACTTGATGGAGCTCAGTATGAGAAATAAAGTTTACAGTTTTTATTTTTATCATTTAATTCCATTTTTCTATGAACTTTTTGAAACCCTCTTGTACATTTCTCCAGTTGCCACTATACAAGCAGTAAACTTGTTGTTATTTTATCCTTTCATCTTGTTTTGTATTTTCCTCTTGCCTAAGAGATTATCTCATACTACGGACCCTAAAACTTACTTGGACATTGTGTGATCCCCCTATGCTGCTGTCCTAAAATACCAACTAACATGTCTTTTAAAGGACTAATTCTTTCAATTCTTTGAAGTGACAACTAAGCTAGTAAAATACACACACCCTACATTCGAAGTTCCAACATCTCCGAGACTTCTTAGTACAGCTTGTTACTAATTTTTAAAATGCAGGTGGTTATGGGGATAGAAAGGAGAATAGATCTAGAAGGCTGTGACACACTTAGTAGAAACACTTCCACTTCAACTGTCTTAGGGGTCTTGATGGCTGAGTCAAATAGGTCTCCATCAGTACATTGAGAAGAAGAACTATACTTGCCAAAACCCTTCATGTAATCTTTAGAGAACATTGTCATTACCACTCATTGTACTGCCCTCAAGAGACAGTGTTCTGCTGTGATGACCTGCTCCACTGCAATATATCAAGAAACCCTTGCCTTCTCTGATCTATATCCCCATTATACCCAAGTGATCCATATTGAAATGTGAGAGCCTCTTGATATGGTTTGGCTGTATCCCCACCCAAATCTCATCTTGAACTGTAGTTCCCATAATCCCCACATTTCATAGAAGGGACCCAGTGGAGAGTAATTGAATCATGGGGACAGTTACCCCCATGCTGTTCCCATGATAGTGAGTTCATTCTCAGGAGATCTGTTGGTTTTATTATGAGCTTTTACCCCTTTTGCTTGGCATTTCTCCTTCCTTCCATCATGTGAAGAATGACATGTTTGCTTCCCATTCTACCATGAATGGAAGTTTCCTGAGGCCTCCCCATCCATGAAGAACTGTGAGTCATTAAACCTTTTTCCTTTATAAATTATCCAGTATCAGGCAGTTCCTTATAGCAGCATGAGAATGGACTAATACAGTAAATTGGTACTGCAGAGAGTGAGGTGCTGCTATAAACGTACCCACAAATGTGGAAGTGACTTTGGAACTGGGTAAGAGGCAGAGGTTGGAACTGTTTGGAGGGTGAAAAAAAAAAAAAGGAAGATGTGGGAAAGTTCAGAACTTTCTAGAGACTTGGTTGAATGGCTTTGATCAAAATGCTGCCAGTGATACGGACAATGAAGTCTAGGCTGAGATGGTCTCAGATGGAGACGAGGAACTTATTGGGAACTGGAATAAAGGTGATTCTTGCTGCGCTTTAGCAAAGAGACTGGAGGCATGTTGCCCCTGCTCTAAGATCTGTGGAACTTCAAACATGAGAGAGATTATTTAAGGTATCTGGCAGAAGAAACTTCTAAGTAACAAAGCATTCAAGAACTGATTTGGGTGTCATTAAAAACATTTACTGTTATGTATTCACAAATATATACTTTGGAATTGAAACTTAAGTTTAAAACGAAATGAGAGCATACAATTTCAGAAAATTTGCAGCCTGATGATGTGATAGAAAAGAAAAACTCATTTTCTGAGGAGAAATTCAAGCTGGCTGCAAAAATTTGCATAAGTAAGGAGGAGCCAAATGTTAATTGCCAAGACAATGTGGAAAATGTCTCCAGGTCACGTCAGAGGCCTTCACAGAAGCCCCTCCCATCACAGGCCTGGAGGTCTCGGAGGGAGAAATGGTTTTGTGGGCTTGGCCTAAGGGTCTTGCTTCTTTGTGCAGTCTCAGGACTTGGTGCCCTATGTCCCAGCCATGGCTAAAAGTGACCAAGATATAGCCCAAGCCATGGGTTTACAGGGTGCAAGCCCCAAACCTTGGCAGTTTCCACATGGTGTTGAGCCTGCAGGTGCATTGATGTAAAGAATTGAGGTTTGGGAACCTCTGCCTAGATTTCAGAGGATATATGGAAATGCCTGGATGTCCAGGCAGAAGTTTGCTGCAGGGGCAGAACTCTCATGTATAGCCTCTGCTAGGGTTGTGTGGAGGGGAAATTTGGGGAGCCCCCATATTGAGCTCCCACTGGGTCACTGCCAAGTGGAGCTGTGAGAAGAGGGCCACTAGACCCACTAGACCCCAGAATGGTAGATCCAATGAAAGCTTGCACCATGCATCTGGAAAAGCCACAGACACTAAATGTCAGCCTGTGAAAACAGCCAGGAGGTGTGGTACCCTGCAAAGCCACTATTGCGAAGGCATGATTGTGTTTTGAAATGTAAGTACATGAGATTTTGGAGAGGGAAGGGGTGAAATGTTATGGCTTTGTGGTGTCCCCATACAAATCTCATCTTGAATTGTAGTTCCCATTATCCCCTTATGTCATGAGAGGAACCTGGTGGGAGGTAATTGAATCAGGGGGCCAATTACCCTCATGCTGTTCTTGTGATAGTGACTGAGTTCTCCGGAGATATGGTGGTTTTATAAGGAGATTTTCCCCCTTTTGCTCAGCACTTCTCCTTCCTGCCATCATGTAAAGAAATACACGATTCCTTCCCCTTCTTCCATGATTGTCAGTTTCCTGAGGCTTCCCCATCCAAATGGAGCTGTGAGTCAATTAAATCTCTTGGCTTTATAAATTACCCAGTCTCAGGAAATTCTTTATAGCAATATGAGAATGGACTAATATACCTCTAAAACATTATCTCTGTTTGAGAGAGGAATAAGTTCCTTCTTAAATTCAAATCATATTCCAACCTCCCAGTGGCTCAGAAATCCCAGTGGTATAATGTGAATGAATCTTGAAAGAGCTCATGTTGGCTCTCAAAAGTATAAAAATATTGTTTTTAGACAATTTAAGGAAACTCAGTAGATTAAATAGCTTTTTTAACATAATAATATTTTTAGCAATATAAAGTGGTAAATAGAACAGTTATCTCACAGTACAGAGCAAAAATACAAAAGAAAGAAAAGAAAAATGCCAGGAACAAAAAAATCATGGAGATGGAGAACAGATCCAGAGTACCTGATTTTTTGAATAATGATAGTTACAAATTGAAAAAGAATGATGGAGGAAAAGTAATACAGTCAAATAGAATGTTTTGACTAGTCATATCAAGATTTTTCACTAAGAGTTAAGACACATATTGAGATATATCCCAGGAAATCTTCTTAATATCCAGGTGTATTAGTTTGCTCAGGCTGTTCTAACAAAATACCACAGATTGAGTGGTATAAACGATACAGATCTTTTTCTCTCAGTTTTTGAGGTTACTATATCCAAGATCAAGATATTAGCAAGGAAGTTTTCATTCTGAGACCTCTTATTTTAGCTTGTAGGTGGTTGCCATCTTGCAGTTTGCTCACGTGGCTTCTTTGTGCATGTATGTGTGGCAGGACATGGTGGAGAGAGCTCTCTGATGTCTGTTCTTATAAGGACACTTATCCTATCAGATCAGGGATCCACTATATAAACTCATTTAACCTTAATTTTTCTTTATAGGTCCCGTGTCCAAATACTGCCACACGGGGTATGGGGATTAGGTGTTCAACATATGAAGTTTAGAGGAACACAAACATTCAGTCCATGACACCAGGGTAAAGAGAATCTTAATGTTTCCAGATATGTAGACACATTATGTATAAAAGGGAAAGAGAGGTGGCATTCAATTTCTAGTTGGCAACACTGGAAGACATAAAATTCTGGAATACTTCATAATATTAATGACAAACTGGCATGTTGCATGTTTTGCCACCTAATCTTATAAGTATTTAAAAATATTGCTTTATGAAAATCCCACATTTAGCAGAAGTTACTAAGCAGTTACATCAGTTAGGAAGAGAAACTACTACACTACAACCAAATGAAAATTTAATAGAAAATGTATCTTAAGATAGGAAACAAACAGCACAAAAGATTGTAAGTGACAAATCTAATAAATTACGTAGTTAACTAAATGGTGATGGTAATAATATCACTAGAAACTGAAACATAATTGTTCATTCATTCATAAAATCGAAGAGTCTGTAAGAAAAAACCTAATGGTCTGAAACTAAATTTCAGTTCTGAGTTAATAAATTAGGAGTTAGCTAGGAGAGAAAAGGAAAGTAAGAAAGTGAAAGGGCCCTATAATCATGAGGTAGGGCTTAGTAAATATGTAATTTTAATCTATAGGTAAAATAATATTTGCTTTAAAAAGTCTATTAAAATATAAACAAGGCAGGGCACAGTGGCTCATGCCTGTAATCCCAGCACTTTGAGAAGCCGAGGTGGTTGGATCACCTGAGATTCAGGAGTTAGAGAGCAGCTTGGCCAACATGAGGAAACACCGTCTCTACTAAAAAGACAAACATTAGCCGGAGGTGGTGGCATGCACCTGTAGTCCCAGCTACTCAGGAGCCTGAGGCAGAAGAATCTCTTGAACCTGGGAGGTGGAGGTTGCAGTGAGCCGAGATCGTGCCATGGCACTCCAGCCTGGACAGCAGAATGAGACTCCATCTCAAAATAATAATAATAATAATAAAATAAAATATAAAGGATTATTCAAATGCTTCTAACACAAAAATTTCTGCTACAACCTATTTAAAAGAGACATAAACACAAATAATAAGAAAAGGCTGAAAAGAAACAAAAATAATGGAGACGTGTATCAGGCAAAATAAATTTAAAATAAATCAAGAGCAGCAATGATATAACTTCACTAAATGGACTTCAAGCCAAACCTATTATATGAGTTAATAAGGAATATTTTACAATAACAAATGGTATAACTGGCAAAAGTCAATGTTATTGACAATTACTTTGTACTCAACAATATGGCAGAAAACTAAAAAAAACAGTCTCCTAGAGATATATAATGATGATATTTAAATATCTTGCACATAACATGAAAGATGAAGTAGAGAAAACTTCAGTGAATAAGAAATACTATTTTGACCCATGGAGTCAATTAATTATGTATATAAATTATATACAATGCATTCATTATTATTTAAAATTATGTAACAATAATAATACCAATCACTATAAGCACATACCATGCACCAGTAGTTCTAAATAAAGCACATACATTAAGTCATTTAATTCTCACATTTACCCTAGAGTATGTACTAACATATTCTCCATATTATAGATGAATAAACTTATGCGTGAGAAGTTATTTGCTCAAGATCCCGCAGCTTTAATTGGAAGAGGGAGGATTTAAATACAGGCCAATTGGTTCAAGTGTCCATGAACTCAGCCATTTTGACAGCAAAAGCATAAACTAACACTAATCTACTTAGAAATTTAAAGAGGCAAAAAGAAATAGTCATCAATGTAACTCTTGGATCAAGAGAATAAAAAGTTGTCTTAAAAATTTATCTTATTTCAAAATGTTGGAAATTTTGCTAAGAAGTCATTAGAAGAGAAAATATATCACCTTAAATAGTTTTTTTAACAAATTAAAGAGATATATGCCAATTCGCTTGATTTAAAGCGATCAAAACATCAAACATCAAAGTGATCAAAACATCACATTTTACTCCTTAAATATATACAATTATCATTTTTCAATTAAAAATAAAATTACATTTTAAAAGTTGAAGAAATAATCCATAAAGCTTTTATAACTATAACAGAATGGGACTGACATAAAAGTGAACAAATGAACCTGTTGAAAAGTACAGCATTAAGATACATCCAAATATAGCTGGGGACTTAATATATAAGAATTGTGGCATTTGAATTTTGCAGTTAAAAAGCAGATCATTAATAAAAGTGATTAGAAAATGTACTATGTATTAATTTAAAAATAAATAGAGTTTTGAAACTACATATGAAATAGAAAAATCAAGATTGACTACTAAAACGTAGGCACCAAAATTTAAAATATGCATATGTATATAAATACACACACACAAACAAACATACACATATTTAAAAGTCAGGACAAAATGTTCACAGTAGGCAGAATTTAGTAATTTAAGTCATGAAACCCCAAATAATAAAAGAATGTCTTGTCTTATATAAATATACAAAAATGTATAAGTTCTATAAGATACAAAACAAAACTAAAATGCAAATAAGAAATTAAGATAATAATATTCAGAATATATTAAAAAGACCAATATACTAAACATATAAAAAGCACCTACAATTTGCTTACAAAAAGAGAATGATTTTTACAATAGGCAAAGATAATATAAGACCAGCCTGTGAAAATTGCTCATCTTCACTATTAAGGACATACAAATTAAGTAATAATACTCTTCTTTGTTTATCACATTGACAAAAATTTCAAATAATTTCAGTATCCATACAGCATCCAGCTTATATATATCAGGATATACAAAAGAGTTGATCAACAGCATATATAGCTTCTTCTTTGCTACTTGGTCTCACATTAGTCTTCCAAATTATTGTACCAGTTTATACTCCACAATCAGTACATGAGAGCCCTTTATCATAAACATATGATTGTATCAAGATTCCATTTTTTGTCAATCATATGAGTATGAAAGATGAAGTAGAGTATGAATAATATTTTGTAAGTTTTTATTTTGTATAACTCATTATCAGTGAGTTTTAGCATATTTCATATGGTTATAAATTACGCTGGTTTTCTGTTTGGTGAATCGTTCATTTATATCCTTTACTCACTGTGTGATTGTGTTGTTTGTAGTTCCTTTATTGATTTGAAGTTGTGTTCCTTTCCAAACAGAACTCATTTGATCTCCTCATTTGGAGCACATTCCTACAAAGGCTCCTGATTAACTGAATGTAAAAGTCCTATCCCTAACCATGGCCTACAAGGATCTACATAGCTTGAACTCTGTCCCATCTTACCCTCTTTGACATCCTCAACTATTAATCATCTCCTCCTTTCTCCTTCCACTCCAGCCATACTGGCTTCTATATTTCAAATGCACCAACAAGTTCTAACAGTAGAGCTTCTGCACCAGTTCTTCTGTCCACCTGAAAAGTTAGTACATGGAAAGCCAATACCATACTTCCATAAGTCTTTGCCTGGATGTAATATTCTCAATGAGGTCTACTCTGACCACTCGGCCCCAAACTGCGATTTATCACCCAGCTTCATACTCCCAATTCTCATTACCCTGCTCTGGTTGCCCTTCCACCCACCATCTGCCCCCTGCAACATAGCACATCACTTATCTAATATCTTTAGTCTCTCTTAGTTAGAGTGTAAACTCCCAAAAGATTGAGATCTTCTTTTCCTTTGTTTGCCCGTTTATCCTAAGAGCCTATGAAAATGCCTGATATAAAACAGGTATTTAATAAATAAATTTTAAAGAATAAGTGATTTTAATGATGTATGCATGTGCACAGATTTATTGTTTGTTTCTTTTACTTTAAACATGTATTGTAAACTCTTCTACGCACTCTTTGGCAATTTTTTTTAGCTTTATTCATGGTTCCTTTTGCCATACAGAAGTTTTAAAAGATGTATTTTAATGTAGCTAAATCAATGAAACCTATTTCTAATTGTGTATGTTTTCATATCTCGTTTTTAATATTTTAAACTTTTGCTTTCAACATTTAATTTTTTTCTGTACATATAATCCATTTTAATGCGTGGTAATGAATTTTTTTCATATAAAAGACCAATTCTCCTAGCACAGTTGTTGAAGGGTTCATTCTTTCTCCACTGAGTTTCTACCACCTCTGTTAGATGTTAGTTCTCATATATGCAAGGATCTATTTTTCAGCTATTTATTTTGTTCAATTTCTCTATTTTTCTATTCCTTTTTATCATGTTATCTGCAAATAAAGAAAGATTTATTTCTTTCCTTCTTATACTTATGGACTGGCTCCTATTTAATCTTGAGTATTTTTATATATTATTTTATAGATGCAGAATATATATAGACACACTTAACTGCATATACATATATAATATTTTACTTATAATACTAATATTATCAATTATCAAAACAGTATTTTTAGAATGAGCATTTTACTTCATATGTAGAAGTCATGCTCTAATAATCTGAGAGGCCTTGACTCTGAAGGTATTTTACATATATGTATTCTTTTAGATATGAAATAACAGAAGGCACAGCATGATATAATGAATGATACTTTTGCAAGGACATATCCTGTATTTTCTATCTGAAAATTATTTTAAAAGATTTTAGCAATTCAAATGTGCAATACTGCTCAATGATTAGAGACATAATTATTTCTACTATAAAGGAATTTTTAAGTGAAGGAATACAAAATCCCTTAGTAGAGAAGATATGATCAAATGGGAATGTTACATTTGTGATTATAATTCTCCTGAAATCAATATTTGAGAAATGTTTTCACACCAGTTACTAAATGGATTATTGATTATAAAACGCCTTAAATCGTTTGCAGTGTTGATCAATTGGTAATATATCCACATAATATTCAGACAAAGACCACTGTTTCCAGGCTTATGCTTTTCTAATTTAGAGAGAAATCAGAATCCAAATTTTTGCTCAATATTTATTTATAAATATAGAATGCATCAGCTTCTATCCTATTGACAACATAGCCCATCATTTATCAAACAAATTAGAGCACTTACTGGGCACCAGGAAGTGAGTTAGACCCTGAGCGTACAATGGTGAAGAACAGAGGCAGATGCTCTACCTTTATGGAATTTGTACTCTAGAGAAAAATGTACAGAGAGAACAAACCTTGAGAGGAAAGCTGGAGACACAGAGAGACATAGGTGAAAAGTCCATGTGACTTTGGAGGCAAATATTAGCTAGATTTACCTACAAGCCAAGGAACACGAAGAGTTGCTGGAACCCAGAAGCATGGAACAGATTCTCACTCAGAACACTGAGATGAAGCATAGTCCTATTGACAGCTTGATTTTAGACTTTCAGCCTCCCGAACTATGAAAGAATGCATCTTTGTCGTTTTAAGTTGTCTAGTATGTGGTACTGTGTTCCAGCAACATTTGGAAACTAATATAGTTAGTCGCTATTATTATTCCATTTAAAGACAAAGGAATCAAGGTCATGTAATTAAGTCATTTATTCAGTTAGAGAATTAGAAAGTGGTGAAATTGGACTTTTAGTCTCAGACAGTTGGACTCAAGAGCATACCTTTTAACCACTTTGTATTCTACCTGTATGAATACATAAACCTAATACCTATTTTGTAGCCAATATTTATTGCAATGCTATTATGTGTCCAGAGCCATTCTAAACATTATCAGTGCAACAGTAAACAAAACAAAAAACATTTACAGTTTGTTACAGTAAGAGAAGCGAAAAGAGTTAAGAAAAAACTATATGTTATTTTATATATTAATATTAAAAAAATAGACAGATAATGGGGATAGAAAGTTGTGATAGCAGATGGGACTTCTAAATTGTGTGTTCAGAGAAGATCGCATAATTCATATCACATTTGAGTGAGTTTTGAAAAAGGAGAAGAAAAATGTATATTCATATCTGGGATAACAGGGTACCAGACTGAGAGAAAAACAAGTACAAATGTCCTAAGATATAAGTACAAAACAATTACAAATATCCTAAGGTACACCTGGGTATTTGACGAATTAGAAAAACGCCATTTTAGGTGGAATGGGGTATAATGATTAGTAGGAGGTATGGTGAGGGAAAAGTTAAAGGAAAACATTTAAACTGAAGATGCGTATTATTGCATAAATCCATAAGATTGTATACTCATGCAATGGAAGATTGATAGAAAAACGGAGAGACCCATAGGGTAAGTTATGAACACCTCCAATTTTAAAAGACCAGGGAGATGAGCAGGACCTGACCTAGCAAAAAGAGAACAAAAAGTGGATGTCATTTAGTAATTAGAATATCCAAGATATGTTGATCTGGAAGACAAGTTTATTCCTCTACAAGGAAGTCTTATATATCAAGGAAATAGCAACTCAAAATATGTATGAATAATCCTTATATAAAAATTTCTAGCTATACTTCCTATTCATAATCTATGCACCTACAATTTTATTCAGAAGTATTGCAAGAAGAAAAAAAGGCCACTTACCATAGTTTTCAAAACCACTTAGTTCATAAAATTTTGTTACATTTTCTTAAAGGAATACAGACAACAATTCAACAAAGCAGTACAGATCAGTTTCTATGTATGATGGGAATCGTAAGGCTGATAAAATGAATATTATTGCATCATTTCTTTCTTTTAACTCTTCATTCTTCCTTAGGATGGAGTGGCCATTATTCCCCTACATTACTTGCTTTGGTTGTCTACATTTGGTTGCCTTTATATTTAGTCAGTGCCTTGATACTGGTAGGTATATTGGTATATTGGCTTCTTACAACAGGATATATTTTTAAAATAACAGTGTAATATTTGATTTTCTTTGACATTTGATTTAATTTTCAAACATTATACTCGTGAGCAAAGGTCAGAAGTATGGTCTGTGATTATGAAGCATAGGAAAGTCAATGGGTTGATGTAAGATTAGAGTTATAACCTTGACATTCTTCACCTAATTAACATTGTACTGTTAATAGCTACTATTCACAAGTAATAAGGAGTATTTTGTAGTTCTAGATTAAGTACCGTTTTATATATTTTATCAGTGACCTAGATAAATAAATGTGTGGGTTGGCTAGCCCTTTAGAGGAGAAGATTATAATTCAAATCGACCTTCACAAGTTGGAAGAGTAGTCATAAATAATGAAAATCTTGAGGTCAGGTATAAAGCAAGAACTACTCTAAGGAAAAAACATGATACATATAAGACGGAGAATGACTAATTAGGCATGAATGTGGCAGAAAAGAACATAGAGATCACAGCAGACACAATTTGAACATAATTCAGCTCAGCAGCATTATTTTAGCAGTTTGAACACATAATGCTGAAATCTACTATTTCAGCAGGCCATTCTGATTAAAAATTATAAGATAAAACTTCAACTACATTTTACATTGATCAGTTTAATGTTAAAACAGGGTATCAAACTTTGGACAAGTGAAATCTGGAGAATTCATAGAGGACCCAAAAGACAGAAGTAAGATTAAGTGATTAGAAACTGGAACTTCAAAGGGGCAATAATGTTATTTCAGTTGTTGGATTGTAAAGGAGTAGTATGAGGAGTGATTTAATAACTGTCTTCCAGGTCACAAGTTGCAAGATCAATATGCAAAACTTAATTGTATTTCTATAAACTTATAGCAAATAACCAGAAAGTAAATTAAAAAAAAAATTTCATTTACAAAAATGAAACAGAGTAAGATACTTAACTGTAAATTTAACAAAAGAAACCCAGGATTTGTATACTGAAAACTACAAAATGTTGCTGAAAGTAATTTAAAAATACATCCATAAATGGAAAGACATTCCATGTTTATGGATTATAAAATTCAAGGATCTATTATAAAAATTGACAAGATAATTTTAATATTTAAATGGCAATGCAAAAGACCTAAAATAAAGCAATTTTGAAGAAAAAAAAAAAAAAAAAAACTGTCTTCCAAATCAAAAGTGGTGCTTTTATGAATTGTTGACCAGCTGCTTTCAACCTTCATTGTGTTCAGAATTCTTGTTACAATTTCAGCAAGGATAATATAAATTGATGGTGAAACAAATCATAGCTTAAGAAAAAAATATAACCTGACATTGACTTACATGTCTTATTGTTAATTTTTATTTTATGAGAATCAAGGTGTGGGTTCAGGTGTACAGACAATAAGGTCTGAGCAGCAACTTCTCCCAACTCCCTTTCTTTCCTCAACTCAAACTTGGTCATATGTAGTTTAGCATCCCTCTATACCAGTACACATTTTGTTGGGGACCAAGTCATTAATTATTATGTTAGTTTTTTCGCTACTAATTGATATGAGCAAAAAACATATTAAGAATATTGATATTAACTTACAAAAAAATCAATCACAGAGAGGCAAGTTGAAATTTATCTCCCAAATGTAGTCTTTACTTTCATATATGAATCATAGTTAAAACTTTTCATATTCAGTTTTCCACTCTCAATTTTGACCTTGTAGAAAGGCCTAGTGTCATGTGGAAACAGAATAAATTATGTCAGTGATGTGATTTAAGTGATTTCAAAAACGTGCTTAAAAATATGTCCTTCGTATTATTCTACTGGTTTGCCCTTATGTTGAAACTCTTCACCACTGATATCATACCTTCAGGCACTTATTGAGAAGATTTTATATTTTAAGTGGTCTAAAGGATTGTTATTTAGGAGGTGCCATGTATTTAGCTAGCTGTGAATTTGACATGCAGTAGTTCCCCCTTATCTGTTTGGAAAGTGTCCTGAGAACCCCAGTAGATGCTTGTAACCACAGATAGTGCCAAAACTTATATATACTATTTTTTTCTATACACATATACTTATGATAAACAATCACGTTTTCATTTAAAATGAGCACCTTACGGATTGCCTTTGGCAATTTAAATTGCCAGCATCACTATTCTTGTGCTTTGGGATCTAAAATGATACCATGGCAGTTGATCTGATAACCAAGACAGCTACTAAAATGACTAATGTGTGGGGAGCCTACATGGCATGTCTATACTGGACAAAGGGATGATTCGCATCCCAGCTGAAATGGTGCTAGATTTCATCAGGCTACTCGAAATGGCACACATGCAATTTAAAAATTAGAAGTGGTTTATTTCCGAAATTTTCCATTGAATATTTTTGGGCCAGAGTTGACCATGAGTAAGAAACCACAGAAACTGAAACCACAGATAAGATTGGACTACAGTACATCATTCTTTTCCTGATTAAATTTGGTACCTTTAGTTGTTTCCCCTGGCACCAGCAATTTTAGGGTTTTAAGATCATTATTAGTTGGAGAGATAATTTCTAGTAGGTAGGGAAGAAAAGAATTAGGTCTACCTGGAAATCTTGGGTCCTGCCCACATTAAAGGCAGAGAGCCTTGGAGGCATAGGAACACAGGCCATAACAGAGATAGAAGAGATCTGAAAAATGAATCAGAAGATTTTTAAGCTATCACTCATTTCAATATTTTGCTAAAGGTCAGCCATTCTTACAGATGTGCCATAGACATGGCAGGGGTTACCAATGCAATACTTTATTTTCTTAAAAGATGTTAGTAGGATATTATGTAATATTAAAATTTTCAGTGTTTGGGGGAGGTCACATTTTTGACTTCCCCTGTGAGTTCTCAGGAAAGAAGTAAGTGGAAAGCAAGGTGAAAATGATATTCTTGAATATGCTACTTTTCCCTGAAACCACATAAGAAGCATGTAAATTGTTTTTTAATAAGTTACAGCCATATCGGTGTTGAGAACTGAAAGCATTCTGGCCTTCTATTTTACTCCAAAGTAATCATATTCCTTTGCCTTAAAACATTTTTAAAAGAAATCAAATAAAAAAGAATTATACAAAGCATTTTATAATAATTTTAGAGTCTTTTAAACAATTCTTAAGAATATTAGCATTTTGATAACTGAACAAGTCAAACACCATATGCTCAATTTCTCCTCACTGATTTTGAATCTTCCCAATGCTGGATTTATTGACTACCTAACCAGTCATTCTTCAATAATTTCAAAAATCATGCGTATAAATGGGAAATATATTAATTTTAACATTCAGACCAGTGAAATTCAATCACATGTGTCAATGTATTCATTTCTAATGTGTAGCCCATACTTTCCTGCCTTCACAGAGCTTAATGTCTGTAGGGAAAATAGACTATGAAGCAAAAAATTATTCTACAGAGTGGTGGATGTTTGTAGCAGATAAGAGCAATGGCATGAAACCAGACCAAGTAATTGCAGAAAACCTTACAGAAGAAATACTTTACACGTGAAACAACAAAGCTGCACACACTGTGCCATTTATGCCTTTCATACTTTTGTCCCTGCTGTCCCTTTTGCCTGGAATGTTGTCCTTTTTTCCACTGTCATCCCAGTAACTGCCTTATTTCCATGAAGTCTGAGTTCAGGTGGCTTTCCTATAATACCTCAGGGCCCAAAATGTCCACATTTCTTTCTCTGCATCGCTGCATCAGGTTTTAATTATCTGTATATATTTCTGCCTCTCAGGCTAGACCTCTTCACAAGGTTAAGATCTGTTTTGTTCATTTTTTATATCTACATAGAAAATAATAAATAGCCCTCAACTAAGACAGAAATGAACGTGAGAATATTTGCAATGATGAGAGTTGAAGAAAACTCAACTCAAACAATTAGCTTGAGACAAAACAAAAATTTAATAGTTCTTGAAACTCAAAAACACAGAGTTTCAGTTCTTGCTTGATCCAGGAAAAAAAAATTATCATTTATATTCAGTTTTTCTGTATTTTTTATCTCTCCCTCTCTGCATGTTGACTTCATTCTCAGGCAAATTTAAATTGCTATGGAATAAAGGATACTTTCTCCCTCCTTCTCTCTCTTTCTCTTAAAAATTCTTATAAACATCTTATTGTGTTTCAGTGGTTCTAGATGGTTATTATAATTTCCTCCAGTGGCAAGGCAAAAGAAAATAATAATAATGTGCCTTCACAACATATCCACACTTAGAACTAGGAAGTCTGTCAACTCTAAGTATGGAAAACTGTGAAACTGTTTTTTGTTTCCTTGTTTGTTTCCCCCAGAGGAAAATATTGAGTCTGTGACCAGAATTAAAGTATTCTGTCAGAAAGCAATTGTTAAATACATTACATTTTATTTTCCTCTTCATTATTCATTTAGCTTACTACATCACAAAACCAGTAATTATAGCCATTAAGACCAATCAATAAGGTCCAAGACAATAAAAGGGGGGGTGGGAATAAGGATTAAATTTGATGTATAATTGGGCATTATCTTAAAAAGAAAACTGTTAATAATTTAAATAATTTTTTTGGTTGAAAAGTACCTAACACCTCCTGTTCCTCTTTTGTTAAATTGTGAAAACATTTCCTTCTAATATTTTTAGTCACTTTCTGTGTGCTACAGTGAGTGATTAGAGAGACCAAAAGTTTAAAACAAAGGACCTCATCTTATATGACGAAAATAATAAGTTTGTTTATGAAGACATTAAATATAAGATAAATGTTTAGTAGGAAAAGAGTTATTTGGTGCCTATTATGGGCCAACTATTGCGTGTGAATTAGTGAGCCAAAGTCCCCAGTCTCATGGAATTTATATTCTAATGACATTAAGAGACATTCAAGTTTATATTCATATGGCAATTGGATATGTAACTGTACCTCAATGGAGATGTTTATGCTTGAGATGTGTACTTGAGAGTCATTCAGTCTCTCCCCCAATGAGAATTTATGAGGTGACACAAGTCTATTCCCACCTCTTACTACCTCCAGTCTCATTTCCCTGAGTTGACTTTACGAGTTCTATTCTTGTTGTTCTTCTGGTGGTTACCTCTATAATTCTAAATATTATGGTTATTCCTCTTTTCTTAATTTATCTGCTCAAGACAATATCTCTTGAATCTCTAATAAGAAAGATGACATTTGAACTTGTATTATTCCCTGTAATATGTGATCACCTATTTCTAAATTAAAAACACTTTCAAATCCAGAAGCATTTAATTGTTCCTCATTGCTTACTGAATTATGTAGCAAACCGTGATTTTGAAATTCAATGTCCATCAGCACTCAGGTCAATCATTTACTAGAATTCACCACTACTCTACATAGAAAGTTTCTTCTGCCAATGGTTATTTTGTTGCTTAATCAATGTTTCCACCACTTTGATTTTTCTCATAATATTACCTTTTTTCATTAATCTCCACCTGTTGAGTTCCCACACATTCTTTCATGTCTAGCTCAGATATTATTACCTTTGACAAACCTAGTATCTCCTAACCATAAATCAACTCCCTGACTTCTTCATCCTCATAGACTTTCTTCCACCTTATTTATTTTATTTATTTACTTATTAATTTAGGTTAATTAGTTAATTTATTTATTTTGAGACAGGGTCTTGCTGTGTCACCCAGAGTGGAGTGCAGTGGTATGAACACAGCTCACCACAGCCTTGACCTTCTTGGCTCAAGCGATCCTCCTACCTCAGCTCCCTGAGTAGCTGAGACTACAGGCGTGCGCCACCTCACTTGGTTACATTGAAAAATTTTTGTAGAGACTAGGTCTTGCCATATTGTTCAGTCTGGTCTCAAACTCCTGGGCTCAGACAATCCTCCCTATTTAGCCTCCAAAAGTGCCAGGATTCCACATGTGAGCTACCAGGTTCAGCCTTTCCACATTACCTATAACATGCATTATATGCTTTGCTCGTAATTATTTCACGATTTAATTTTTCTTAATTAAATTGCAAGCTTCTTAGAATCAGGGTCCAGGTCATCTATATAATTTTATTGCCTAGAGTGGCCTGGTGCAATATACTCTACGTATTGGTTGATTAATGACTATTATTTTACTATTGAACGAATTTATGCATAAATATTAGGATCTTCCTGATATTAAAAGATGTTCTCAAGTCTTATTTAACTATATAATATGTAATAATGTAGCTAACCTAAAAATATACATATTGTCAGAAAAATATATTAATGGAGCAGAAAGAGAAATGGTAGTATTTGATAGACAGCGACCAGCTCAAATCACTGTTTACATTTGGAATTTTAAAATATCAAGGAAATTAATTAAAATTTGAATGCTTGGGCTTTGATTGTCAAAACAATTATACTTTCCACAGAACCTTAAGGGAAAGAAAAAATTTCAGAACAGTTTAATTTATGTTTTCAATGTTTAAGTTCCTGGGAGAGGTCACTGTAGGTGATTATTGGTGGAAGAAAAAATTTCACATTTTGATCAGAAATCATATCATTCAATTAGATTTCTCTCACGGGAAGTAAAATAAAAGCACGTTTATCTATATATGTTTGTTATTTTTGATAATAAAACCCAGAAAGCCACCCTACGTACTACTTCTTTCTCTTACTTTTTAGCAAACTATTCTGTAAGGAACATTTTAAGAAAGGTAAATTTTGGAAACGTTTGTAAATGGATAGAAATGAAAAGAAACAGAATAATAAAAGAGATAAAGGCTAAAGGAACGAAACACCAAATGAGACCAGAGAAAGGCAACATGAGCATAGATTGCTGTAGTCTATGTTGTAGGACCGGTGTTTCTCCCCATCAAGTCTTCCAGCATTTTCAAACCACCTGGAAATCAGTCATTGCAAGATGCCTACTGGAGGCTTTCAAAGCCATAGGGAGTGTTGCAGGAAGGTAGAAGGAAGATAGTGATATTTTGCAAAGGGTCATGATGTTTATATTTCATTTTTCATCTGGGAAATGTTTCATCAAACTTTATGAAAGGGAAAATTAGTTATAAAAACAACAACAACAACAAAAAACCACCAGACATGTTGGCTAGGCATCAGAGAAGGCCATCTTCTCATAAACGCAGCACTGAAATAAACGACTTTTTCAATCCATGCAGGGAGTACGCTATCATACCAAGCTTTCTTTTTACTAGGTCTCCCCTTTGTAAGTCAAAACATGGGGAAGCCAATGAGCTTAGAAAGCTGAGCAGTGATGGTTCTAGCTCCTCACCTCACCACACATTGCTCTGCATTGAGTGATTTGGGCCCAGTGTAACATTATCCTATATAGAAAACCAAAAAGGTTGTATCACAGGTGGTAATGTCAAAATTCCAACAATTTGCTTTTTCAAGTAAAGGTCATATGTCACTGTAATTAAAAGCAGTTTCAGGGAACTGGGTTTTAGAAAAACTAAAATAACACTTTGTAACATATTATTTTTAATTGGCTTAAGTTAAAACACGATTTGTTAATTTTATTCACAGGTTTTGATTTAAAATCCAGCTATATCCAGTTTCTAAATAAAAGTGTTAGAGCATATTTTAAAATAATTTTAAAACTAATAAATTGCTATAAAATCTGACTTTGTTATGCATGATTTGTGCCAATCAACAACCGCAAGCCACAGGATTGGCATTCTAAGAACTCTAAGAATATGTAAAAGAAAAGATGATGTTAAAGCACAAACAAACAAACGCATCACTATTTGGCTCAATTTGAATGCATAAATAAATCAACAAACACTTTTTATTTTGCATTCTTCATCATTTTTTTCCCATTCAAAGGATAGTCACCTTGAGCCTGAAACTTGGGAGTCTTTCTGGATTCGTCCCTTTCCTATGGCTTCTATATTAAATAGGCCTGTCAAATTTTATTGCTGTGTCCTAATATCCCTGGAATTCATGTTTCTCCATTTCTACTTCTAGTGCTTATTCCAATTCCTCTTTGTTAAATCAAAATTATTACAATAGTACTTTTCCGGTCTTGCTCTTTCTAATGTTTGTCCAGACCCACTCAAGACCAGCAAATGAATTGTAGTGTCCATCTGTGTGAAAACAGAATGAAAAAAAAAACAGTTTCAAAACACTGAAATGATGTACATTTAAATGCTGTGTGAATAATATGATTTATTTAATTTATGCCATCATCCTTATATTTCTTATATATTGCATGTTTTCTAATATAATTGCAAATGGTTTTACTTACGAAAAATATTACTATTGCAAATGAATTATCTATCACTTGAAACTGATCAGTCACTTACTTGTAATTATCCAGGGGCACACAATTATTGACACAAACAGCAAAGACCCCCAATGGGAAAATAAGACATTTAGATCTGACTTCTTCCAATATTTTTGCTTTATTTTGTGTAGGTTAAACATATAACTTACGGTCCAAAACCAAGACAGATTAATCGTGGAAAGGGTTCCTCTGAAGAAGTACAACTGAACCGCTGGCCTAAACTGAGACTGGCCAAATAAATAAAAGATATTTCTCACTGGGTTTTTTTCTTCTTTGTTTATCTGTGTGAAAGGGGGGGGCAAAGAATTATTTTTGCTTTTAGTTTTTCTTCATATTTTACCTTATGTGCATTATTTATAACTGGAAATAATCTTCTTATTCATTGGGATATCTTTCTCCTTAATTTGTATTCTCCAAAGTCCAAATATATGATATGATACAGATACAAACTTATTTAAAATTATTGGGTGTAATTCTGAATTATTCCAGTAGAATATAAGTTCGATGTGGGTAAAAATGTTTGCCCAGCTTTCGTTTTATTGAGGGAGTAAACGCTGTGCACAAGTGTAACAAATGTCCACCAAAGTTGAAGTTCAGATTTTGAGATGTCTTAAATGTTGTCTATAGATGAACCAAGGCTTCTGTATCATATTAAGATTTTTCTAAACCTCAGGTGATGAGCTTTGTCTGGCTACTGACATGTCTTAAATGTTGTCTATAGATGAACCAAGGCTTCTGTATCATATTAAGATTTTTCTAAACCTCAGGTGATGAGCTTTGTCTGGCTACTGACCTTGTGTAGAGCTCTGGTTTCCCTAGTCTCAAATTGAATTGGAGAGCACCTATTTCATTAATAGTGTTAACCATGATGACTTGAAAGTACCTGACATATAATAAACATTCAATAAATATTTGTTGAATGAGATAGGTTGATTAAAGGTAAAATGATCGAAAGAGCTTCCATGAGGTTATTATTGTTATTCTTTTTTGAGACAGGGTCTCCCTGTTACCCAGGCTGAAGTACGATGGCGCAAGGCAATCACGACCATGAGGTTGTTTTTAATACTCTCATTTTTGAAAAACAAAACTTTATTTACTGTACTTATTTAAATAGTGTTTTGCTAAATGTCTATTGTGCAGATTTGTCACAAGTAAAATAATTAGAAGATTTAGAACTAGAGAACAGATTGGAGTTCACATCATTCAACCTTACAAATTTTATAGACAGGGAACTATAGGCCAGGACGTGAGTATGGGCACAAAGCATGTTAGTAGCTGAATGCTAATTAAAGCTCAGGTCATAATTGTACAGCTTTCTCCACTCCTTATATGGCCTTTACTTTCTCTTCACTAGAAACAACGTTTGCATATGAATAAAGTATGGACTTTAATTAATAACATTGTATCAATTGGTTATTTAATTGTGGCAAATGCACAGTTCTAATGTAAGATATAAAGTGTAGGAGAAACTCATTGTGAGTGTATGGGAACTCTGTATCATCTTTGCACATTTTTGTAAATCTAAAACTTTTCTGAAAAATAAAGTTTATTTTTTTAAATGTCATTTGTATTCAGCATAAAGATGGGCAAATAGATTCCTAACATAGTCTATAAATACTGCCCTTGTTAAAGAGATGAAACTGAAGATTAACAGAATCAGTTGTAATCCAAATACACTATTTCCAGTCCAGGAACTGAAATTTCTAAACAACTCTTGTGTGCTTTCCAACTGTAACATATTTTATATGTCCTTGTATATTCATAGATATAACTGTGGTATTGGCTTACCCTGCCAGAATTAGTTAATTAATATAGTCACATAAAGAAGATGCTTGTTTTAATATTATGAACCAAAAAGCCATGTAATAACCATCAACTAATACCTGCTGCCTCTGTAGTTTTTGTTGACACTAAAGTCCACTTACCTCACGAGTAAATTTTGAGAAGTAAGAATACTGTTGACATCATATTTAGATGATATGGAGCTGTTCTTCACACCAAATGTGACCCGAAACAAAAAACTAGCAGAGTCTTTCTACTGTTACCCATCTTAGGCCACCAAAGAAGGCAAAGAAAATGTGTTTAAATATATATATATATATTATTCATTTTATGTTACTGATTGGAGTTTCCACTGGTATTTGTGGATACACCATTTTAAAACTTATAATAAAGAAATTGAATCAAGACAACTTCTCACCAAGGTAATCAGCTTTCCCTTTGTAACTCTTTTAATAGGATTTTACTGGGTAAAGTTTTGGAATATTTCTCCATATTTCGTATCCGGGCTCAACCTAATGTTTTTATAACTTTGTGTACATGTCAAAGGTCCTCTGCGGGAATTCTGTGGGAAATATGCAGACTGACCTGCACATAAGGAACAAGGAAAACATCACAGCATGGGATGGGATGGAAGTTAAAATGAAATATTTGCAGTTCTGTGCATGATTCTTTTAAAATCTTCCATAGGAGGTCTGCGTTGTGCTGACAGAGGAGTCACATTTTTGGGGTTAGAATGCTGTTTAGAATTAGACACTGTCTGAGCATGTTTCTGCCCAGATTTAGAATCCATTAAATATTGGGTAAAATAACAGTGGTATCTGAGACTTCGTCACTTAAATCAATTTTCTTTTGCTGTAACACACCAAAGTTAGGGTAGAAGAGATAGATTGTCCCTTCCAATCTCTGTTAACTGAAGATGTCTTAGTAATAAATGGAAGCTAAAATGTGCTGTCAGAGGTAGATGTGAAATCGTCACTGCTATGTGATTAGCTGCCAACATTATCGCTGATTGTTGCCTTTAACAACAAAAAGAATGTTGATGTGAAGTTATGGGAAGCTCTATTTGCTTAAGTTCTCTGAGATCTATTAAACAGGTCCACTCCTTAAAAAAAGTTCCACTATAGTTTTTTTAAGTATTTAATTTTTTAATAATCTAACCATTATATGTTGTGAAGGTTAAGAAGAAAAGTGATTTCAATGAGAATCATTGAAGAGACCATGAGAGATCAACGCAAGTGATATGTTGTTTGTTGTCTCACATGATTTCTATTAATTTTGTTTTTGAGTTGTCAGCTACACTCAGCTCTTAATATATTTCAAAAGGAAAGCAGGAGAAATAAATGAAGCAAAGTAAGGAGGAAAAAAGGAAGCCCATTACTGCCATTCTAGAGTTAATGAGAATTGTTAAGAACACAAAACGACTTTAAAAGAGATAGGATTAATAGGAACTGTTGCTTTATTTTTACCTGCTGACAATAAGTGTTTATCATTAAAATTAAGCTGCAAAACAGATCACAGTTTGAAAATTTATGCTGGAGTTTCAGTAAATGGTGTTCACTATTATTTCTACCTCTATTTATACGTATCTAAATGTGGCTCCTCTGTCAAACAATACAGAATCTTGCAAATCCATGTTCTAAGATTTATCAGTCTACTGAAGTGACAGAGAAATGATTCATCCACTCGTAGCTCTTTCCACTTATTGACTAAGTACATCCTTTAAGTTTTGCTCTATTCTTCCTTGAAATAGCTATTATTATAATTTCCCTTATTCCAAGGGTCTAACTAATAGACTAAAAAATGTAAAATCAGTAAATTTAAAGATGTTTTTAAAACTAGGGTAAATATTTACTGATGGCTAATTGTTTATATGACAAGCACTTTCTGGCTCTTAGAAATATTTGACAAAAAGTATTTGATACAGGATAGTAAAGTTTACTAACACATTAATAATAATAACACTAAATTGATAATCCACTAACTTTCTGATTATAGATGAGTATCAGAATCAGGAGAGATGCACTAATAAAACAAAACAGGCTGGGCATGGTGGCTCACACCTGTAATCCCAGCACTCTGGTAGGCCGAAGCGGGCAGATCACCTGAGGTCAGGAGTTTGATACCAGCCTGGCCAACATAGTGAAACCCCATCTCTACTAAAATACAAAAATTAGCTGGTCACGGTGGTGTGCACCTATAATCCCAGCTACTTGGGAGGCTGAGGCAGGAGAATTACTTGAACCTGGGAGGCAGAGGTTACAGTGAGCCAAATTTGTGTCACTGCTCTCTAGCCTGGGTGACAGAGTGGGACTCTGTCTCCAGAAAAAAAAAAAAAAAAAAAACCTGGAAAAATACTAACCTTCATAAAGAAAGTTTATATTCCTTGTCCTTAATCCTCTGTGATACTGTAATGCTGTGATACTCTTTTATTCATATTCCGTCTCTGTTTTTATTTCCCAAACTTATTTTCTTTCAACTTTCAGCACTTACTCCTACTAAGAAATTAAGTTATATTGTGTCTTTTCTCAAAATTAATGTTTGAGAATAATTTTCTTAACCCTATGAAGATCCAAGTTGACTATCTCTGAAAATACTTTAAGTATTCAAACAATTGTTGATTAAATAATTATAGGATATATAGTTTTTAGCAGCAACAATAGAAATGTAATTATTCTATAGATGAACTGTTTCAATAGGTTAATGGCACTTGGGAAACTCTAGATAATATACTAGGAAACTTTAATTATTTTTTCACACAAAAATTAATACAAAGCTTTACTATGTCAAAATGTGGAGGTAAGGATTTAAGATAGAGTTAGGGACAGCTTCCTTAAGCAAATTTATTTAAATCCACATAGCAAGGAAGTACCTTGAATTGGACTCAGTACAGGGCACAAACAAGTAAAGACAATTTAGCTTTAATAAATATTGATCACAAGTCAACATTAAGATGAACGAGTAAAAATTTTAAATAACATGCTTAGCAACTTTTGAAAAGGAAACTATAGTAAAATATAAGCCATTAAAATTATTAAAAATAATAATTAATTTTGAAATGAAAACTGAGTGGATTATCTTAAAACACAATCTTTGTCATGTTATTTGTACCAAAAGGCCAAATGTTGAAAAAAGAAGGCACTTTTTACAACTCAAATTGCCAACTGCAAAGATAGATTGTCATTAAATTAAAAAATCATATTTTTAAAACGAGGGAGGGTGAATAAAATAAGACAGCAACTGTCATAAGCTAGATGCTGCACGAAATTGGAGAGATATTTTCACAAAGAAAAAATGGCTTAAATATAGCCATTCAAGTTCTAAAGCAAGCTTTTTATAAAAAAAAATTTAAGTGTGAACACGTATTTGGTAAGCACTGTGTAAAAAGGGTGATATGAAGTAGGAGTAAAACCCACTGAACAGTTTTCACCAAATCTTCAGTGAAGAATTTTTTTGTGAATTCTTTTTAGTAATTATTTTTGAAAAAGTAATAAATAAGGACATAAACATAATAAATTCATACAAATGTTTGGGATATTCTATTAGTCTTAATTAGGAAACTAGAAAACGACATGATACATAAGTAAAAAAAATCCAGGTTATCTTAAGAAATATCAGCATAAGGTTTCAAACAGTTTCATAGAATCTGGAATTTTTATAAATTGCTATTATGCTTGAAGAATGACAGCTTGCCAACATGTTCCTACAAGATATTCTCCAGAAAATTTTCTAGGCAGATAACTCTCTAGAGCTACACTGTTCATATTGGTACTCAGTGGTCACACATGGTTATTTAAATTTCAACTTACTAAATTAAATTAAATTTCAGTTCCTCTATTGCACTAGCCACATTTCAAATGCTCAATAGCCATATGTCACCAATGGCTATTGAATTGGACAGCTCATATATAGAACATGGCCATAATAGCAGAATGCTCTATTGAACAATCCTGTGCTAGACAACTAGTGATACTCATTTCAAGCGTATAGAATATATAAAAATTTCCAGCATCGTAGACTACTTATCTTCTATAATGATCTGTGGGAGAAAAGCAATTCTATTATTCATTAAGAAGGGAATTATGACTGACTGAGCTAAGAGATTTCTGAGAAGCTGTGTAAAAATGTGGGTAGGAGAGCAAATACACATCATTTATTGAAACTGGAAAGTGAGCACGCATGCACTGTTCACCTAAACTATTTTTTAAAAAGTGATTATACTAAAATGAATGATTCTATCAAATAAGAAATAAAATACTGATCTTAGAAACCAAAGGAATGTAGAAGTGAATACAGAGGTGCCAACAAAGTGGAAATTCATTGATAAGCTCTAAAATTGTCTTAAATAAATAAACAAAACACAAACATTCAAAGCACATTTGAATAATGTGACATATTTAGGGTAATTTATTCTAATCAATCTGAAATGATAATGTGTTCTAAAATATTAAATAGTTATTTGAGTCATTTTCTCTCCTGAGGAGAAAAGTTTTCCACATAAAGTCCAGAAAGATGACCAGTCCTATACTCTTTTAGTGAAAGATACACTAAAAGAATCAAAATCTAAAATACACTTTAAATTCATGTAACACATATAGAGTGTTTCTGTAACCTATAGAAAGCCTGCAACGTTAGATAAACTATAGCTCCTCTTGCAGTTCTCTTTTGCTTGGAACCAGGAGTGAATGACTTCTTTGATTCGCTAATATACTTTTACCAAGGATACTCAGATAAGTAAAAAATGTAATTATAATTCCATATGAACTTTAAAGTAGTTTTTTCCAATTCTGTGAAGAAAGTCTTTGGTAGCTTGATGGGGATGGCATTGAATCTATAAATTACCTTGGGCAGTATGGCCATTTTCACGATGTTGATTCTTCCTATCCATGAGCATGGAATGTTCTTCCATTTGTTTGTGTCCTCTTTTATTTCATTGAACAGTAGTTTGTAGCTCTCCTTGAAGAGATCCTTCACATCTCTTGTAAGTTGGATTCCTAGGTATCTTATTCTCTTTGAAGCAATCATGAATGGGAGTTCACTCATGATTTGGCTCTCTGTTTGTCTGTCATTGGTGTATAAGAATGCTTGTGATTTTTGCACATTGATTTTGTATCCTGAGACTTTGCTGAAGTTGCATTGCCAAGTCAATCCTAAGCCAAAAGAACAAAGCTGGAGGCATCATGCTACCTGACTTCAAACTATACTACAAGGCTACAGTAACCAAAACAGCATGGTACTGGTAGCAAAACAGAGATATAGACCAATGGAACAGAACAGAGCCCTCAGAAATAATACCACACATCTACAACCATCTGATCTTTGACAAACCTGACAAAAACAAGAAATGGGGAAAGGATTCCCTATTTAATAAATGGTGCTGGGAAAACTGGCTAGCCATATGTAGAAAGCTGAAACTGGATCCCTTCCTTACACCTTATACAAAAATTCACTCAAGATGGATTAAAGACTTAAATGTTAGACCTAAAACCATAAAAACCCTAGAAGAAAACCTAGGCAATACCATTCAGGACAAAGGCATGGGCAAGGACTTCATGTCTAAAACACCAAAAGCAATGGCAACAAAAGCCAGAATTGACAAATGGGATCTAATTAAACTAAAGAGCTTCTGCACAGCAAAAGAAACTACCATCAGAGTGAACAGGCAACCTACAGAATGGGAGAAAATTTTTGCAAACTACTCATCTGACAAAGGGCTAATATCCAAAATCTACAAAGAACTTAAACAAATTTACAAGAAAAAATCAAATAACCCCATCAACAAGTGGGCAAAGGATATGAACAGATGCTTCTCAAAAGAAGACATTTATGCAGCCAGCAGACACACGAAAAAAACCTTCATCATCACTGGCCATCAGTGAAATGCAAATCAAAACCACAATGAGATACCATCTCACACCAGTTAGGATGGCGATCATTAAAAAGTCAGGAAACAGCAGGTACTGGAGAGGATGTGGAGAAATAGGAATACCTTTACACTGTTGGTGGGACTGTAAACTAGTTCAACCATTGTGGAAGTCAGTGTGGTGATTCCTCAAGGATCTAGAACTAGAAATACCATTTGACCCAGCCATCCCATTACTGGTTATATACCCAAAGGATTATAAATCATGCTGCTATAAAGACACATGCACACGTATATTTATTGTAGCACTATTCACAATAGCAAAGACTTGGAACCAACCCAAATGTCCATCAATGATAGACTGGATTAAGAAAATGTGGCACATATACACCCTGGAATACTATGCAGCCATAAAAAAGGATGAGTTCATGTCGTTTGCAGGGACATGGATGAAGCTGGAAATCATCATTCTCAACAAACTATTGCAAGGACAAAAAACCAAACACCACATGTTCTCACTCATAGGTGGGAATTGAACAATGAGAACACTGGGACACAGGAAGGGGAACATCACACTCTGGGGACTGTTGTGGGGTGGCGAGAGGGGAAAGGGATAGCATTAGGAGATATACCTAATGTAAATGACAAGTTAATGGGTGCAGCACATCAACATGGCACATGTATACATATGTAACAAACCTGCACGTTGTGCACATGTACCCTAAAACTTAAAGTATAATAAAAAAAAAAAATTGTAATTCAAATATATATTCATCTATTGGTTGGAAAACTCATGTGTAATGGAAAAATATTTGTGTGAAAGCATGTATTAACATAATTCAGCATATAAATATCTCTTTAATAATAGCTAATTTGTACTGAGCACTAACCGTAACTATACATGTGTTAATACATTTTGTTGTAACATTAAAAAAAATGTAATTATAGACTTGATACTTCCACCATCCTCAGATGCAAATAGAAAATTTTTCAGAAAATTCCAGGGTTCCAAAGACAACCTAAAGCTATTCTTGGGAGTCTCTCACATTTCACAGTATAGAAGATAAGCCCCATTTCAAAAGATAATACAGGAAATGATAAAATTGATGTCTTGGAGAGAATAGTTATATTCTTAGCATCAACTTTGATAAAGGGTAGATGTTCCTTATGAACTAGTATAGCTTTCATTTGGTTTGCTCTTTTGCCGGGTACAGAGGTATTTATATTTTGTTTACAGTGGTACTGTGTATTGAAGTGCTTAAATAAAATGTTAAATATAAATTATATCCATGAATTATATAAAATAGATGTTTTTATTGGTATATGTTTATTTAAATTCCAAGTTTATGCTGTGTATTTATTACAAAGTTTATCCATGAGAATATTTTCATGAGCCCAAAATTTTATAATTGAATATTTGGGATACCAATGTTTTAAATTGTAATTTTTAATAAAGAGTAATCTACCTTAAATCTGAGGATACACTTTAATTAGTTTCTGAGTTATTTTCTTTCTATCTGTCATTTGGTTAGCCTGCCTTTTGTAGAACAGATAGAAAATTTTAATTTTCACAGATAAATAATTGCCAGAATAGTTTCTATTTTAAACAACCTACCGTGCAATCTGAGGATACTGTTTAATTTCACTAGTCCAGAAGTTTGAACATATAACAATAGAGTTTTCTTTAAATGGAATTACCAATGCTATATAAAAGCTACTCTCATTTTTTTAAGTCAATACATTTTTTATCCAAAGAATTTCACATGTTGTGATTCCTTTCTTTGCCCATCAAGGTCAGCTAAGTTCCTCTAATTGAGCCAAGATTTATTTTTAAGTCAGCCCTTTTTAAAAGAATTGATGCTTAATCCGTAGTTGTCCTGTCATCTCACAATTTTTTTTTTTTTGTCTGGGCTTCTCTTACCTTCACTTGAATATGGACATATTGAGGACAACTTTAAAAATTCCCCCACCAAGGATCTTTTCAATCTAATTTATTCAAGCAATTTACTTTAGGATCATTTTTAGAGTAGATGGGTATGCCTGCTTCTCAATTTCTGACACCCTTCCTAAATATGAATGGGTTCAAACAATATTCTTTTTTTAAGCTATTATACCCAAGAACAGCATAGATGCATTGGATATGCCAATACCAAAGGCAAAAACAAATGTATTACTTGGTCTTTCATACTTTTAGAAACTCTTGTCTTGTATTATAGTTCTTCCCCACAGCTCTAATAGTCCTATGAGTAAAGCAAAATCACAGAGTTACACTAGATGTTTCCAGATGGTGTGGCTATGGAAAAAGCCCTATCGTGTTAGACCTCAACTAACTCTCATTCTTTAGTACAATAACATGAATAAAGCATTGAACATTTCCAGTAAGAACTAAAACAGTCAATAATGAATTATTTTCATAAGATATCTTGCCCCATATTCAACTATTATTGTCCAACTGACTATTATGAAGAATACATTTTATATCAGGCATATGTAACTTAGCTCTCTTGACTACATGTGCAATAGTATATACCCATTTTTACGTTTACTCAGGTTCAATTGATATGACAAAATAAAGAATAGTCAGTGGAAAGCTATAAACTACTCCTAAACATAAAAGCATGTGTACCAGTTACCATAAAGAAATATATGTATATGTAAATGTATATGTGCATATAATCTCATATTAAGAACTTTGTATTCATTAAAAGCCATTCCTGAAAAAGTAAAAACACAAGCCACATAGTAGAAGGAGATGTGTAACAGAGAAAGAGCTCTTAGAAAATAATAATAATAAGTAAAAACTACAAAGAATTCAGTAGAGTATGAACAAAATACTTGAACAAGCATTTCACAATCTAGGGTGTCTACATGTTCGACAAAGATATGAAAATTGCTCAATATAATTAACTATCAGAGAAATGCCAATTAAAATACAAATGAGATGTTCTTATACATCCACCACAATAATTAAAATTAAAAAGTAACTACCTTTTAAGAATTGAAGAAAATGCAGAGTAATGGAAAATCTCATACATTGCTGGTGGGAGTATAAGTTGATATAATCTTTTGGAAAGCATTTTTGGCATTGTCTACTAAAGTTAAACATACTCTTACTGTATGATCCAGCAAGTGCACACCTAGAAATATATCCAAAAGAATTGTATGATTACACACACAACAGTATATAAATATGAATACACAGAACAGAAAATTTTATAATAGTCAATACTAGCAAGTGACTTAAATGTCTAACAAACTAGAATGAGCGCTTAAATTGTGAAATATTTACAGAATGGATAATGAGGAGTCAATAAACTCTATGCAACATGAATAAATGCCACATCAAGTATTTAGTGTAAAAAGCAAAATAGTCTAACATGTTGTAGATTTCTTTTAAAATGAAGTCTGAAAATGGAAATTTAATTCTCATGTTTAAGAATATGTAACTTTAGAATGAAACAATAAAGAATATCAAAAAAGTGATTCTCATGAAAGACAAGATATTGGTTATATTCGGTGGAGTAGACGGAGAAGTAATTAGAGAGGATAGAATGAGAACTTTGAGGCTGCTAGCAATATTCTATGTCATCATCTGAGTCAAGACACGTTCACTTTCTGATAATTCATAAACTTACTTTTTTTGTTTTGTATACCTATGTGTGCATGTGTTAAATAAGTGTTAAAATACAACATAATTTAGATCACTCACTGAGGAGACCCACTTCATATCTATTTGGGTCATTTACTGTGGGGTGTCAACCCAGAGATTTGGCAGTAGTTACCAGAAAGATCTGACTTTTAATCATACTGTAGCTTTTGTTTGTTTATAAGACTAAATTAATAAATGAAAGTTATATCCCAGAGTGTGTAACAAAGATCAAAGCTAAGGATGCCAAATTCAATCACTGAGATAAACACAACCTTAGAGAAGCTGACTTTGGAAAGAAGCAGAATGTGTCAGTAAATGCTGGAAGTAACTCAATGTGCATTTTTACTAACCACTGATCAACCATGCTGTTTGAGATTTGGCCAACCTCAGGGTAAAAAAATAACAAATTATAAATCAATGTTGTATCACATGGACCCTATTAAATATTTGACCATGAGTTTTCATAAGTCATGTAAAAAGATAATCTTGTCTATTTCTGTCAGTTCTTTGAAGGTCCCCAAAAGAAATGTGTACAACAAGCTCAATACCAAACCTACACAATCTTATTTTTATAACACTTTGCCACCAAAGCCTAAAATGAACCATTTTTTGAGCTAGGTTGATGTGGCACTTTTTTGTCTAGATTAAGGGCAGAATTAAAAACACTATCTATCTCCACTTTTTTGGAGCCCACATCTATTCTAAGACAGATGGTAAGAAACAGTCAGCTCAAATAAAAACATATCCATATGTGTAAGAAAAGGCAGGAGCACTTTCCCTAATGCTTAGTGAGTCATTGGTCTTTCATATGCTATCTCATTTATGTATTACAGAAATTGAATAAGGAAAGTGTTATAGTTTTACAAATAGGGAAAGTAACAATCAAAGAGGCTAAATTTCATGGGGTTGTGTAAGGTAATGAAAGAAGCTAGGATTTTAATCAGGAACTTACTGACTCCTGAACAAATATTTTTCCAGCTAAACCACACTGACTTAGAGTCCTCCCATGTATCAGCCTCCACATAAAAAAACTTGAAGAGTGTTTTAGATTACCATTTATTTAAAAAAAAAAAAAGATAAATAAGAGTAAAAAAACAAAAACAGAAAAAGGAAAGGCATTTATAAGAATAAGAAAATTTTTCAAGAGGACATAATATATTCTGCTGTGAGACAAGATTATAAAAGATTTTTTCCTTGCAAATATAAATATTAGATGAAAAAAGGGTTAAACTAATAAGATAGCATAAGCTCTAGATATGATTATCTATATAGAATTCTGTGATTTACATAGACTTATACATAAAATCCAAGAATGCTCTAATAAGTATTTGTTACTAACTATAAAAGAGCCCATTTAAAATAAGTAAGATGGAGCATCCCTCAGTCAGTAGGCAGGAAGCTTACAGATTTCTACATCATCACATATTATGCATAATAAAGGGTAAAGTTAAATATCTGTTTGATAGACAAAAGCAGGTCTTAATGACATTGGTATCATCCTAAATTTGCCATTGTGTAATATATTTTGACCAAAATTCCAAAAAACAAAACAAAAAAAAGAATCATAGTAAGTGTAGATAACTGTCCTAGACAGTATGGCAAATATTCCATACTGAGGTCTTCATTTTATAGTTGTCACTGCCTGAATTATTTGGATTTTTTCTTTTCAATTTTTTTACTTCACTCATTATAAGAGAAATGTATAAATTTCTACTACAAAGGTAGAGACTAACCATTTAGATCTGCATTCCAAATTACTATGATGAATAAAAGTGTTTAATAATTGTAATAACTTTGTAACCCCTTGACAATCTTACAGATAATTATTATTTTAGACTATAAATACTACCTCCAAAAAGGCAAACTGTCATCTACTTTGAATCATGTAATTGTCAGTCTTCTGTTCAAAATTCTAAACCATAGCAACAGAAATTTACTTACCATTTTAAGGAATGCAGGTAGGAAACTAGAGAATAATTAGCTAGAGACCAACAGGCAAAAATTTAAGGATCTTTAAACATTTCATATGAATTTTGTTTTTAGCTTACTTGTATTTGTTTAGAAGACTATATATTTAATATACATAAACATTATTTATATGTGTATTATATACATAAATATATAGTCCATATATACATATGCATGTGGTATTCTATATATAGTCATATATATTTCATATATGTATAAGTTGAATATATGTATTACACACACATATACAAACACACATGTATATCATATATACACATATATGAAGATAATGTGGCAATCTATGGTCATTGCTTTTACAATTGTTAGGGATGAAACAGTTCCTGTAAATATCTTGTTTTAGAGAGCTAAATCACATTATGTGAAAGACAAATCAATAAACCTGTTTCCAGGGGAAATAATGGAAGATTTGATTTATTTTAGATCTATGTTTAGAAGTTCAGCAGCACCTCAGTATTACTTTGATCCATAAGACTTTTCAGAATAACCTTTACATGATGAAAACTGCCAATAGATACATTTCCTTATATTATTAGCATTTTGGTAATATTATTTATAAAAGGGACCCTAAAGACAAATCCAAGTGAAGTACAAAAATTATATTCCAGGGAAAGTATTCTGAACTATTCTAAATTTGAACTAAATGATATCGTAATAATATAAAGAATCCAAGTTTTACAGTTGTAATTTTAATTTTAGATTCAGGGAGTACATGTGTAGGTTTGTTATAAGGGCATATTCTGTGATTCTGAGGTTTGGGCCTCTATTGATCCCATCACACAGACAATGAACACAGCATCCATTAAGAAGTTTTTTTTAGCCTTTGTCCCCTCCCTGCTTCCTTTGTTTTGAAGTCCTTGGTGTGTATTGTTTACATCTTTATTTCATGTGTACTCAATATTTAGTGCCCTCTTTGTATTAGGCCATTCTCATAGCCTTACACAAAATATCTTAAATTAGGTAATTAATAAGGAAAGAGGTTTATTTGGCTCATGGTTCTGCAAGCTATACAGGAAGCATGACAGTATCTGCTTCTGGGGAGGCCTCAAGGAACCTTTACTGACTGTGGAAAGCAAAGAGAGAGCAGGCAGTTCACATAATAAAAACAACAACAAGTTGGGGGGAAGTGCAACATGCTTTAAACAACCAGATCTGTGAGAACTCACTCACTATCACAAGAACAGTACCAAGGGGATGGTGCTAAACCATGTATGAAGGATCCACCCCCATGATCAAATCGCCTCCCACCAGGCCCCACCTCCAACATTAGGGATTACAATTCAACATTAGATTTGGATGGGGACACAAGTCCAAATCCCATCACATTTATAAGTGAGAACATGCAGTATTTACTTTTCTGTTTCTGCATTAATTAACTTAGGATAATGGCCTCCAGCTGTCTCCATGTTGCTGCAAAGGACATGAAGAAATCTAATTTTTTCAAGACATTTTGTAGTATATATTTCTTGCTCAAAAGCAAGACTTTTGGGAAAGACTGAATACTAGAGTCTGTTCATAAATCAACATATATATATATGATAATATACTTCAGGGGACAATTATGAAAGTATCAGGGAAAACATACTGGTAATTTAGATAGCATGTAGAACCAACCCTGTTAATATAATCTATTATGCTAAAACACCAACAAGAATAAAACACATCACACTAGTTATCATCTTAACACGTTAAATACTGATGATTTGATTGATTCTTAGAATTATGGTTTTTTTGACAATTAAACACTCAGAGTATGTAACTTTGTGTTAAAGCCAACGCTTTGCTGAGACCCGAGATAACAGTTAAAAGCTACTTGGAGAGGTGAAGGTGAACATTTCCAGACTGTGTTCTGAGAACCATTTGTCTAATTCTCAAATTCTTCACTTGAATCCTGGCTGCAAAATCTAAAAGTAAGCAATGATCTTAGCAAATATACCGACAACAACACACAGAAGTTATTGCTGCAATTGCACATGAGTGAGATATGCATAAAAGAAGGTTATCATGTAGATTCTGTTCAAGAAAGTTGCTTGGTAGTGGTGAGAAAAACTGGAAGTGGACAGCTGGATTCCTGGGAAGGCATGCAAGTCATAAAGCCAGATGTGAGCATTTTAAATCCAGTAAAAATATTTTAGTCATCAAAAAAGACTAGTGATTATGAATACAGCAGGGTGGCTGCCACTTGAATTTAGATCTTTGAAATGAAAATGGCTATAAGGAAAAAAAAAAAAAAACACCGAAAGAACATTTCTGTAAAATCTTGGATCACAAGCAAAACTGTTTTGGGACCCTCTAGTGGGATGTGACATTAAGGAGATTAAAGCTTTCTTCTTTTCCTTGCTATACTCCCTTTGATATAGTTGTCACACTATGTTGGCACCACAAGTGCTTTGGTGGCAGCTACAAGGGATAGGTAGAAGCAGTTCCATAGGACAGAGATGGATATTCCTGGAAGAGCAGTGAAAGTTTCCCTGCACTTGGTGTTAAAGTTACAGCTATTTGGTGAAAAAATTGAACTGTCTGACAAACCATCAGGGGTATCCAAGTAGACATGAATGCCCTGAATAGAAGAAATCATCAGGCCTAATCAGGACAACTTTGAGGACTCGTAAAAGAGTAGGAGAAGCTGCAATGTTCAATAGAAAAGGAGTGGACCTAGAAAGAAAAACAACAATCTAAAGCAATGGTAAAACTATAATGACCCCAATGGAGATGGTTAGGCTTGGTCAAGCAAGTGCATACACTGTGGAACAGCATACACGGGTATCAACTCATGAAACAGAAAATGGCTCCAGCAGAGAAACAGCAGCCCCAACAGAAGTAAGTATAAATCACGAGCATATGTAGAAATCAGATCACTCCCCAAAGTTCTGAAAGCTTGGTAGGCAATGGGGTGGGTGGTAGGGTGGGCAATGGAAACAGTTCTTATACTTCGCAGGTTGCAGTACAATCTAAGATATTTTGAGTTATGCTAATATAAATAATTTACATCCACAAGCAGGCAGAAATTAGGGAAAAATTAATATATCAACATTTAAACAATTGAAAATATAATTTCTTCCATTTTTCTCTGAATTTTATTTCAATAAGAAAAACCCTAGACCGAGGTAGACCAAGGTTACTTTTCATTAAACTAGATCCTTTCAAGTTATAGTAAGAAATTACATGAAAATTTAGATGATAATGCTATCCTTCAAAATGTATGATTTTGAGAACTGGAGGATATTGATGGATGTTTAACAGTTTACATGAGCTCCTAATTATTGGATATTAAACTCATTTTCAAACTTTTACTGTTTTGAATAATTCTACAATAAACATATTTCTGTCTAAGACTTTATCTGCCCCCCCAACAAAGGAAAATCTCCTTATATTAGAAACCAGGAAGTAAAATTGCTTAAGGTACTTAAATATGGCTAAATTATTTTAAAAATTGGTTATTCAAACTGCACTTCTACCAGCAAAGTAAGAAAATACATATTTTACCTCTTTTATACCAATATAAAGTGTTCTTCAATTTTTCCTAAATTGTAAAGAAAAAAATGCATGCTTCATTCATTGATGGCTTGACACTTCTTTACATACATACAAACATATATACATTAGTTATAAAAATATTATATTTCAAGTTAGTTATTTGTAGTTAGGGTGACTTTAGTGATATCTTCACTATTTGTATTTTAGAACTTTGATGTTACAAATTTGTATGATTTGTTGTTAATTATCCACTTATATTTGCAACAAATAATTTCCAAATATATTAAATTTATTGTATATTAAAAACATGGACATTTTCTATTGCATTGTACTTAAATATATTTTTATTTGTGTTTCCCCTCATTATATCTGAATTTATAATATTTGTTTTTTACCACTCCCACACAGATTTAATAAAGATTCATTTTTGTTTTCTTCTGTTTTCATAAATAAGCAAACATTCAGCATACTTAAATGTGTTTGATATAAGGTATAAAGTAAAAGGCTTATTGATTTTTCTTGACAAATTGCAAAGCAGTCATTTCAATGTGATTTATTGGATGATATATTCCTTCCCTTCTGATCTGTTAGGTCTCCATACATATATTTTTAACAGTTATTATTGATCAAACCAGATGAGAATTTTACCAAACATATTTGTTAATTATACACTGCATGTGAGATACTATAACAGTATAGGATATACATTACCAATTTGATCACTGAGCAGACATAGCCTTTATTTGTCACATAGTATTCTTATATTAGTGTGTATATGTCTTTATTTAAAGCCCATTTATGTGGAGTAACATGACAGTAATGTTAGTTTCATATTTACTGGTATGCAAACCATTATTATGCATTATTTTCATAATATTTTCTAATTCTGGCAAAACTTTACATAACATACAAAAAGTATTCTCAATTTACCTTATAAGTTCAGCAATTTAATTTATCATTTTGTGGACACAATGTATATACCGTAGGTGACTTGTATATGACTAAGTGAGTGAAATTAAAATTTGGAATCAGGCAGATTTGCATTCAAATTCCGGCCTGGGAATTTATTGGTCTTTAAAATATTATTTAACTTATCCAATCCTGAATTTTGTTTTATATCTGTGCATAAAAATGCTACAATTTTAAGTGACAAAAAGAGAATGCCTAGCATTGACCATGACATATAGTAGGCTGAAAGTTACATGTTTAATGGTTTGTGGAATAAAATTACTTTCTAATATTTTTACACCATACTTTAATCACCTAGCAACTACATGTAATTAAAGACGCAGAATAGCGTTTTCTTCAGAGGAGAGGGTTAAAGGGGTATCAACTATGCTAAACTATTCTGATCCTGGCTGAGGAAAGCTAAGGAATGAAAATGATGTTATATCTTATAATAACAGTACAGCTAGGAATAGAGATAATACAGCTCCAATAAGAGGAACACATAAAAATAGTGAAGAAAATAACAGTTTGGTTGAACCCAAACTTCAAAGGAAAGCTTGAGCAGGAAGCTCAACTAAGTTCAGAGTAGCTTTGCATTTATTATTATAAATAATAATTTGTTAAATCTCCAAGTTCAAATGGAAGCATCCATTAGTCTCTGCTAAATTTTTATTTTATGGGACAGCACAGACATGCAGAAGCAGCTGAAAACTCATGACAACATTGAAAACCATGTTATATCAGAGTCTGGGAGAGTGGAGAAGTAAGGTGGCAAACGTCCACTAAAATAAAGGATCTTACATTTAGGGAGAGAATTTCAGCATGTAACTGAGTAATTAAAAAAAAGGCTTTGAACAAATGCCAAACTCCCCACAATGTAAACACGGTTCTAATAAAAGTTATCAGTGAGTGAGACTCTAGCATAGATAGTAATTCAAGAACCGGTAGCGTCACAGACTAGAAAAGAAATGGAGTTAATTTCTTAAAATAATTTAATACAAGTCTATTGATTTTCTATAAAATTCAAAATCAAAATCAGATGGAAATAGAAATATTTATAAAATATCTCAATGAGTGAGGACATTCAAGCTTAAAATCAAAGGCATATACTGAAATTAAAATGTTTTATTTATTGGACTATGTAATAGTAAGTAAAAAATGGGAAAAGTTTTATAATAAACATATTTTAAAATATTGTAATTAGTGCTCTAGTTCATTTATTTACACTTCTAACAATCACTGGGTGCACAGATGGGTCAGATGCTGGTCTAGATTTATCATGTATGTAGAGTTGAAAAATACACACACATCCATGTATTCACAGATGTTATACTCTTCCAGGGATAGGAGAGTAAATGTTACACAAGGAGATATCCAAGTTAAAATTTGATAGGTACTTCTTAGCAGAAGTACTGGAAACATTTTAAGAAAACTTGACAGGAAAGATTTGAGTGAACAAGTGACATGTCTAAGGTGAGCCCTTAAGGATATTTATAAGTGAAAGGGGCAACAGGAAACATTCCAAAAAGAAAGAGCAAACTGAAATATCCCTAGTCTGAGGAAATTTCAGGTATTTGAATTACTGAAAGAAGTTTCCAACACAGCCCTTGCATGCTGTCTCTTAGAATACTACTATGAAAGCCCTGAACTAAAAATAACTCACTTCTAGGAATATTGAGTCTACCTGCTAGAGAGACCATGGGAGGAGACTCTGAGTCTCTGTAGAGAGGGACCAGGCCCAGCTGAGGCCAATCTTCCAATTGTTCTTGCCAAAGTACTGCATATGTGATTAAATCTTGGACCCTCCAGACCAGGCTAGCCAACATCTAAATGCAACCAAGCGACTGCAGTAATTATCAGGTAAAGTAGGAGAATCACTAGGGTTATCCCTACCCAAATTCCTGACCCACAAAATTATGAGGTTAAAAAATTGCCTGTTGTTTGAAACTAATAAGTCATTTGAGGCATTCTTGTAGTTAGGGAAATACATTACCCACTTCCAAGGATAAGGGTCTAATAATTATTTACAGGTGTGTTTCCAGGTTTTAGTAAAATATCTCTTCACCTGTGGCATATAGAACTGGGAGAGAAGTTCAATTTACATTTAAAGTCCTGAAACTACAAGAGTGAAGGACAGTGATAGTGCATTTTGCTTTCTGAAAGTTAAAGTTTAGGAAAATAGTTCATAGGAAGACCAGGAGGCTCTCAATCCCTTGGTAAGAAAGTTCCCCAAGATCTCTAAGTGGAAAGCCTCCGGAGGGAATGGAAAGTCTGAACTGTGTCCAAGTTTAAATCAAAGGTCCTAAGGATTGATAAGGGTGGGCTGATTGTAGTACCATGCATAAGGGAGGCTGGAAGCCTGATAGAAACAATTCTTTAGGCCACAATGCCATACTTCGGGGAACCATGGTCTAAGAAGTGAAGGATCATCTAAAATAGGTAGGAGCCTGGAAGCTAAAACAAGGCATCATTACATCACTAGCAAGATGCTGCACCGGCAAGGGTATTACCACATCAATGGGCTTGCATAGTAGTTCAACAATGATATCACATGGCATTCGTTCCTCCATTTTGCAAATACATATTGAGTGCCTATTATGTGCCAGTCTCATAAGCACATGAAATAAAATCGTAAGCAGCAATCCCTGTTCTTAGAATAAACAGTTTAAGGAGGAAATCAAAGTGACTGCTCTGGCTGATTCATGGAGTATTCTAGTGTGAAGTATTCAGGTATTCCAGGATTGGCCCTGGAAGACTTGAATAATATGGGATTTGAGATAATTTTAGAGATTTCAAAAGATAATTACAAATACAGTCATAAATATAAATGCATCAAGAAACTTAAAAATTTAATATTTTTGACAAAAAGTAGGAATTAATTATGAATTTATCATGGGGAATATATAATTTTCTAAGTATAGGGAAAGTTATGTAATGAGAAATTTATCCTGATACAATTTAAAGTAGTTGTAGAAACACACAAAAATTGAAACCACTCTGACTTCCACTATAGTGAAATGGTTAAGTAATCTCTATTTTAGGATTGCAAATTAAATGCTATTTACTAAAAGTCATAAGTGAGAAAAGAGTAAGTATATGTTAAGGGAAGAAACAAAATTCAAATGGTAATTACATACCATCATTTTAACTTAGAAAAAAATGCACAGATAAAAATCACACTAATTATGAAATCACACCAAAACTTTTAAAATTTAAAACTTTTTTTAAAAAAACATGTATTTTTAATTCTGAAATCATTTATATCTAGTGTTTTAAAATTACTTTATACATATCATGCATTTTATCTCATTTGAAAACATGCTGGAGTCTTCTTTATGTATAAGTTCATAAGACAAATATGCTAATGCTGATTCTGTTGTGCAGAATAGGACACACTTGAATAACTGTCATGAACCAAATTTCACAGAGATTAGTAGTTTATTTTTAAGTCATTATTCAACATCTTTTTAGCGTTTACCTGCATTAATCACACCAGAAGCAACTGAACATGTATGTCATGATATTTGAAATAATAAACTACAGTGTTAAATAAATTGCAGTCTATTTTAAGAGTGAAGCCTCATAAAATCATTCACTGCCTTTCTCAGTGGACTTGATAACATTTTTGAATGCTTCATAACCAATTCTATTTGAACAATCTTTGAAATAATTTTCTAACATTCCATTTTTATTATGGGGCTAGACTTGTTGTTTTTCATTTTTAACCAAAAAATATCTCATCATAAACCAATTGTTTGTGGCTTTTTTCCCCTAAGAGAAATTATGTAACAACTCAACTGGGTGTGCAGTTTTTAAGTTATGGGCCTGTCACACTGATGATAAAAATAATAACATTGAAACTTATCCAGTGAAGTATATTAATAGCATATTCAACTTGACATTATGACCAATACGGCCCTCAGGATTTGGCCTATAAATGTCATGAACTGTCAAAGAGTTAAAGAGTTTGTTTCTCACAGGCTATAGTAGCCACATCTTATTCTTTATTATCTTACTGGTGATGTTTCAAATTATTCCCAGAATGCACATTTATTTTATACATATAATTTGAAATACAATGTGCTGGATATTGTGCTAGATCCTGCCTTCAGGGATCTTATACCCCACTTGTAAAAATAAAAGTATTTAGAAACTTGACTGTAATATGTGATTCAGTATGTTGTACAAGCAAGAAAATAACATGGGAAGTTTAAAAAGGCAATTATTGGCAAATTATTATACAACTTCCTATAATTAAAAATGAAACAATGCAGTTTTTCAACATATTTTAAAAAAGAAAAAAATGCAACAGCATAAAAGTCCAGAAATCCAAAAAAAAAAAAAAAAATCAGAGTTTGCCTGAACAAAATTTGTGAAGGCAGTTTTTGTAAGAGAATTATGCCCAGCAATCTGTATCTGCCCAGGGACAGAGTTTAACGTCTTTGTTTGCTCACTGTTGTATTTCCACTGTGGCTCTCCTGGGTGCATGTCAAGGACAGTGAGAGAGTCTCAGCACTGATTGTCACAGTTCCTGGGCCTAAGTTAACTCATGTAAGTCATCAGGAGATGAAGCATCTACATTTTCTCAGTCCTCGGTCTCTGTAACTTCCTTCCTGATATCATGTTAAGAAGCAAAACACACGAGACTTCTTGAATATTTAACTGCATCGACTTGACCAAATTCAGTGGGAGAAACTCAAATTTTATAGTACCCAAAAGCACTCTCAAATTTGCAAACTAAATTTAATCCTCTTATGCAGTACACAAGTTCTCTCCTTTTTAATTTACACTTTAACTGTCTTACGATGTCAGATTCTTTTTCACTCCTTCCTTCAGAGTAGAGCTAACTGGACCAGCTATGGCTTAGCATCTGGTTTCTGGTTACCTAATTTGCATGTGATGTTTCTCATTATAATATGATCATTATAAAGTGGGGAGACCATTGTCCAGGACTTTGCCTGGACAATTCTATATGACTAATCTCTTATTGTATTCTCATATCCTCCTAAATTATTTGGTTATAATATTGTAAATATGATATCCTTTATTTTGAGCATATTACCTAAATTTATTTAATTCTAAAATGATATCCTCCTCTTATCCCATAAAATGAATTTCCACATTTAACTCCCTCATTGTTAATATAGCCCAATTAACATTCACCCATTTTTACATGTTTACCCAAATGTTTATCTCCCCCAAAAATAGTCCTATATTTTTCCCTTTCTGTCTTCCTTTTTATAATTCTTTTCTTACATGTTTGCCTTCACAACACAATTCTAGAAGATAATATTATATACGTTATTACAAATTACAAAAGTAACATTATTATTTTTTCTCTTCATGAGAATAGCATTCTCTTAACCAGGACAGTTGTAAATTTAGAAGCATTATTTTGACCATTTAGGTAGTTTTAACTCATCTTTGCTCCATTATGTGAGAGTGGCAATATTCTTCCACTATTTCTTCACTTTGTGGTTTATTGACTTCTGTATTTACAATTATACACTTCTAATTATAAATTATGCAAACAAACAAACTAGCTAGTTACGGATTTGCTATATTTTCTGTATTCCTTCCACCAAGGCCCACTTTAATTTCCCTAATTGGTGCTGAAGTTAGAAATCTGTCCATCTCAAGGGAGCCTTTCTATGCACTCCACTTGAATATTTAACTGCATCGACTTGACCAAATTCAGTGGGAGCTGAACCAAGAGCATCGTATTGTATGTTGACTGTCTATACATCTAAATTCTATTTATCAGAATCTCTATTCCAACTGTCCCAAGCACCCCAGCTATAATCTGATAGCTCTCATAACTGCATTTTAAGCCAGGATGATCTTACCCTTATCCACTATAGGCTTATATATCTGTTTAATATTGACCTGTACCTGCCAACTGATATGTGAGTTATATTATTTGTATGTATTCTCTACAACATTTCCCAAAATTTGCTTGTTAGGTAGTTGACAAATAAGTTATGAAAGTCATCGAACATATAAAGCTACTAGTACTACGGTAGTGCAGTTACAGAAATCATGAGAAAAGCCAAACACACCACTTAACATATTTTTCTTCTGTTACTCCTATCAAGCTAACAAGTGCTAAAAGCTTTATGAACTGAATACATGTTCTTTGCTTGCATGTTCATTACCATTATAAAAATTGGCAATGTTTATTTACCAAGTGATCCAATAGGATGATGATGAGATTTCACCAAACCCACATTGTTGATACTGAGAGACCATAACTGTTGTGGGAGAAAGGGCTATTTAATCACCCATTCTTAAGATAGCAAGACTGAGTACAGAATTATAATTGATTCCACAGGAGAGCTTACTGCAGGAATGTATTGGGTTTATCTGAAAACCAAGTGAATTATAGAGTGAGAAACAGAAAAAAAGTTGATTACAGGTCAACTCTAATAAAAAAAAATACAAAGTACCATCTGAATTCTGTAAAACATAAAGCTGATGATGTGAAAAAAAGAAAAAAAAAGATGACTTTGGAAACATAAGCTTTTAAATGTGTAATGGAATTTGAAGTCTCTGATAAAATGTGTATACACACACAGACATTTATATGTGTGTATATGTATATATGTATATTAATTATATAAATATAGAATATCTTATATCACCAATCAGATTCCCTGGAAAGAAAACTCCAGGAAAATGTTAGCATAAAAATATTTATTAGAGAGTGGTCTTGGGATCAATACCCAAGACGTGTTGAAGAGAAGAAAAGGAAGATTGAGCAGAGAGAGTTGGATGCTAAAAATATAAAGCACCATTCCTTTCTGAGAATTAGCCTTAGCCTAAGGGAGCACTCTCACCCCTCAGCCAAACCCACCAGTAGCTCTGGAGCTGGGATGGCCTTTCAGAGTTGATCTGAGATGGGCCAAAAAGCTAAATCTTTTAATTTCACCTTAATTTGTCATGGGATGCACACTGCCCACAGAATGTGGCATGGCCTTGGGTGAGGCAGTTTTCTTTATATAAAAAGGGGGCTGAAAACTATGACTCCACTCCCAGCAGCTTGAAAAATAGTTCCTTCAATCCTGTAAAGGGAGCTAGATACTGCATTGCAGCATTACCCACAAATGTTTAAATAGGGTATTAGGTTATTCTTAAGTAATTGCAAACATCATTATTCCCAGGGGACCCTATTCACAAGTTCTTAGTAAGTATCATAAGTTAGCCCAAGTGTCTTTTTATATAAAAGTGTTTTTTAATAAGAAATTTGGAAATTGACACTTAGAGATTTATTAGGGTGTTCTCTGGGGAACCGCATGTGTAAAGAAATAAAGGAAGAGTAATTGAGTATATGGACAGTTCCAACACTGGGGACTCTGGAGCTAAAATAGCCCTTCAGAGATGTCCTCAGTTAAAGTAGGGGAGCAAGCCTTTGTACTCATCATCAACCAGTCATATTATAAGACCTGTTCCTTGAGAAAGGGTGAGACCCCAGGTGAGGCAGTTCATTTTGGCCAAGGGCAATTCCCAGCAAAAGATTTTGTGTACGCTGTCAGTATGCACATTCTAGAAAGCTGTAGGAATGAGTTCCTTGATTCTCTAAGGGGATCCTGTGCATCATCCACAATAATATTTATTGAAAGTATTATTCAAAAATATCATCAGAAACACAAACCAAGCTTTTTTTCCAAGAGGGCAGATTGGAGGCATTGTTAGCATGTCTCTCCTACTTGGAAAGATGAAATCTTGTGTAGAGATTCACATTGTGAATGTTTTTCCAAGAAATTATACAGGAATGTAACAGGAAAATAGGAAAGAAACCACAGACCCTTTAAAAGAAGCAGTTGACAGCAGCCTACAGAGGGAACCAGAGGAAAAATTCCCCAGAGAAGACAATGAACCTGCTAACATACCCAGCACATCACTACTACAACCAGCATCTAAGAAAGACATTGTACAAAAATTCTCTATAACCAAGGAACTCATATAGAGTCATTGCTACTGAAAGAAACTAGAGGCGAAACTAGGTGATAATAAACTATAAACATTAAAGTCACAACCTCATGGGAAAAGATAAAAACCCAATTGAATAAAAAATATGATGGGTGCACCAAAATCTCAGAAATCACCACTAAAGAACTAAAGGAGTAATGAATGAATGAATGAATGAATAAATAATTGTAAGAGAGCGTGTATTCGTTTCTTCTCACACTGCTAATAAAGACATACCCAAGACTGGATAATTTATAAAAGAAAAAGGTTTAATAGACTCACAGTTTAGCACGGCTGGGGAGGCCTCAGGAAACTTACAATCACGGTGGAAGGGGAAGCAAACACATCCTTCTTCACTTAATGACAGGAAGGAGAAGTGTCAAACAAAAAGGGAGAAATCCCCTTATAAAATTATCAGATATCCTGAGAACTCATTCACTAACACGAGAAAAGCTGTGGGGGAGGAGCCAAGATGGCCGAGTAGGAACAGCTCCGGTCTACAGCTCCCAGCGCCAGCGACGCAGAAGACGGGTGATTTCTGCATTTCCATCTGAGGTACCCTGTTCATCTCACTAGGGAGTGCCAGACAGTGGGCGCAGGTCAGTGGGTGACTGCACCGTGCACCAGCCGAAGCAGGGGCTAGGCAATGCCTCACTCGGGAAGCGCAAGGGGTCAGGGAGTTCCCTTTCCAGGGGTGACAGACGGCACCTGGAAAATCGGGCCACTCCCACCCGAATACTGTGCTTTTCCGACGGGCTTAGGAAACGGTGCCCCAGGAGAGTATAGCCCGCACCTGGCTCAGAGGGTCCTATGCCCACGGAGTCTCGCTGATTGCTAGCACAGCAGTCTGAGATCAAACAGCAAGTCGGCAGCGAGGCTGGGGGAGAGGCGCCCGCCATTGCCCAGGCTCGCTTAGGTAAACAAAGCAGCCAGGAAGCTTGAACTGGGTGGAGCCCACCACAGCTCAAGGAGGCCTGCCTGCCTCTGTAGGCTCCACCTCTGGGGGCAGGGCACAGACAAACAAAAAGACAGCAGTAACCTCTGCAGACTTAAATGTCCCTGTCTGACAGCTTTGAGGAGAGCAGTGGTTCTCCCAGCACGCAACTGGAGATCTGAGAAAGGGCTGACTGCCTCCTCAAGTGGGTCCCTGACCCCTGACCCCCGAGCAGCCTAACTGGGAGGCACCCCCCAGCAGGGGCAGACTGACACCTCACACGGCCTGCCAGGTACTCCAACAGACCTGCAGCTGAGGGTCCTGTCTGTTAGAAGGAAAACTAACAGAAAGGACATCCACACCAAAACCCATCTGTACATCACCATCATCAAAGACCAAAAGTAGATAAAACCACAAAGATGGGGAAAAAACAGAGCAGAAAAACTGGAAACTCTAAAAAGCAGAGTACCTCTCCTCCTCCAAAGGAACACAGTTCCTCACCAGCAACGGAACAAAGCTGGACGGAGAATGACTTTGACGAGCTGAGAGAAGAAGGCTTCAGACGATCAAATTACTCCGAGCTACGGGAGGATATTCAAACCAAAGGCAAAGAAGTTGAAAACTTTGAAAAAAATTTAGAAGAATGTATAACTAGAATAACCAATACAGAGAAGTGCTTAAAGGAGCTGATGGAGCTGAAAACCAAGGCTCGAGAACTACGTGAAGAATGCAGAAGCCTCAGGAGCCGATGCGATCAAATGGAAGAAAGGGTATCAGCCCTGGAAGATGAAATGAATGAAATGAAGCGAGAAGGGAAGTTTAGAGAAAAAAGAATAAAAAGAAACGAGCAAAACCTCCAAGAAATGTGGGACTATGTGAAAAGACCAAATCTACGTCTGATTGGTGTACCTGAAAGTGATGGGGAGAATGGAAACAAGTTGGAAAACACTCTGCAGGATATTATCCAGGAGAACTTCCCCAATCTAGCAAGGCAGGCCAACATTCAGATTCAGGAAATACAGAGAACGCCACAAAGATACTCCTCGAGAAGAGCAACTCCAAGACACATAATTGTCAGATTCACCAAAGTTGAAATGAAGGAAAAAATGTTAAGGGCAGCCAGAGAGAAAGGTCGGGTTACCATCAAAGGGAAGCCCATCAGACTAACAGCGGATCTCTCGGCAGAAACCCTACAAGCCAGAAGAGAGTGGGGGCCAATATTCAACATTCTTAAAGAAAAGAATTTTCAACCCAGAATTTCATATCCTGCCAAACTAAGCTTCATAAGTGAAGGAGAAATAAAATGCTTTACAGACAAGAAATGCTGAGAGATTTTGTCACCACCAGGCCTGCCCTAAAAGAGCTCCTGAAGGAAGCGCTAAACATGGAAAGGCACAACCGGTACGAGAAAAGCTGTATGGGGGTAACCACCCCCATGATTCAATTACCTCCCACCAGGTCTCTCTCACAACATGTTGGGATTATGGAAACTACAATTTGTGATGCAATTTGGGTGGGGATACAGCCAAACCATAGCAAATAGTCCACTCAGATGAGAAAGAACCAGAAAAATAATTCTGGCAATACAAAAAAACAGAGATCTATAACACCCCCAAAATATTACAATAACTCTCCAGCAGTGGATCACATCCAAGATGAAATCTTTAAATATCAAAGAATTCAAAAGGTTGGTTTCACAACCAATCTTTCTCTTGTATGTCCTAGTTATGTCAAAGACATACAAGAGAAAGGTGAAAACCAACATAAATAATATATCTTAAAAACTCAGGATATGAATTAAAAACCTTCTAAAGAGATAGACAATTTAATGAGAAACCAAACCAAACTTGTGGATATGAGAGATGCATTTATTAAACTACAAAATGCAGTAGAAGATTTTAACAATAAGCTAGACCAAGTAGAAGAAAGATTTTAGAGCTTGAAGAAAAGGCTTTCAAACTAACCCAATAAGACAAAAAGAAGAAAGGCTTAAAAGAAATGAATGAAGTCTCCAAGAAATATGGAATATGTAAAATGATTAACCTAAGAATTATAGATTTTCTTCAAGGAAAAGAAAACATGCCAAAAAAAAAAAGCAAAAAGTTTGGAAAACCCATTTGAGAGAATAATTGAGGGAAATTTCTCTGGCCTTGCTAGAGATTAACACATCCAAATATGAGAAGTTAAAGAACTCTTTGGAGATGCATAGACAAAGGATATCATCAAGGCATATATAGTTATCAGGCTATCTAAGGTCAACATGAAGGAGAGAATTTAAAGAGCAGTGATAAAAAGACATCGGGTAACCTATAAAGAAAACCTATCAGACTAACGGCAAACTCCTCAGCAGAATCCTTACAGACCAAAGGAATTGAAGTCCTATCCTCAGTCTCCTTAAACAGAATAACTGTCAGTCAAGAATTTTCTATACAACAAAACTAAGTTTCATAAGCGAAAGAGAAATAAAGTATTTCTCAGACTTGCAAATGCTGAGGAAATTTGTCAGTACTAGACCAGCCTTATAATAAATGTTAAAAGGAACTCTAAATCTTGAAACTAAATACACACCAGAATAGAAATGCCTGAAAGCACAAAAATTCACAGTGCTTATAAAACAATAACACAATGCAGAAAACAAACTCACTAGTAACAAGACAACGACTGGAAGAGTACCTCAAATCTCAATATTAGCATTGCATATAAATGGTCTATATGATCCACTTAAAAGATACAGATGGATAAATGGATAAAAATATCACAAACTAGATATCTGCTTTCTTCAGGAGATACACCTAATATAAGTATTCTTATAGACTCAAGATTAAGGGGTAGAAAAAGATATTTCATGCAAATAGAAAGCAGTAACTATTCTTATATTAGATAAAACAGACTTTCAAGAAACAACAGTTTTTTAAAAAGACAAAGTCATATAATGATAAAAGGATGAAGTGAACAGGAAAATATAACAATCCTATACGTATATCCACCCAACTCTGGAGCTCCCAGATTCATAAAGCAATTACTACTAAACCTAAGAATACAGATAGACAGCAAAACAGTAATAGTGAGATAATTTAACACTCCACTGACAAACTAGACGGATCATTGAGGCAGAAAGTCAACAAAGAAATACTGAATTTAAATTGCACTCTAGAAGGAATAGACCTAATATTTACAGAACATTCTACCTAAGAACTGTAGAAGGTACATTCTTCTCACCAGCAGGTAAAACAGTATCCAAGATAGACCATATGAGAGCCCACAAATTGTCTCAATATATTTCTAAAAATTGAAATTATATCACATATCTTCTCAAACAGCAGAATAAAACTAGAAACCAATTCCAAAAGGAACCCTCGAAACTATACAAATCCATGGAAATGAAACAATCAACTTCTGAATGACTTTTGTGTTAACGATGAAATCAATATGGAAATCAAAACATTTTTCAAAATGAATGATAACAGTGACACAAGTTACCAAAATCTCTGGGATAAAGACAAAGCAATGCGGAGAGGGTAGTGTATAGTGTTAAATGCCTACATCAAAAAGTCTGAAAAAGTCTGAAAGTGGCCGGGCGCAGTGGCTCACGTCTGTAATCCCAGCCCTTTGGGAGGCCAAGACGGGCGGACCACGAGGTCAGGAAATTGAGACCATCCTGGCTAACATGGTGAAACCCCTCTCTACTAAAAATACAAAAAATTAGCCGGGGGTGGTGGCGGGCGCCTGCAGTCCCAGCTAAGGGGGAGGTGGGGGCAGGGGGGAGGCAGGAGAATGGCGTGAACCCGGGAGGTGGAGCTTGCAGTGAGCCGAAATAGCGCCACTGCAGTCCAGCCTGGGCAGCTGAGGGAGACTCCATCTCCAAAAAAAAAAAAAAAAAAAAGTGAAAGATCACAAATTGACAACCTAATATCACACCTCAAGAAACTAGAGAAACCAGAACAAACAAAACCCAAATCTTGAAGAATAAAAGACATGGCAACAATTAGAAGAGAACTAAATAAAATTGAAACCAAAACAAAAACTGAAAGATCAATGAAACAAAGAGTTGGTTCTTTCAAAAGACAAAGTTGATAGATCACTGGCTAAATTAACCAAGAAAAGAAAATTTACATAAACTCAGTTAGAAATAAAAATGGAGATGTTACAACTTACAGCACAGAAATAAAAAATACCATTAAAGATTACTATGAACATATCTATGCACACAAATTAGAAATTCTAGAGGAAATGCATAAATTTTTGAAAATATACAACCCCGCTAGCTTGAATAAGGAAGAAATAGAAATCCTGAAAAGACCAGTAACAAGTAGAAAGATTGAATCAGTAATTTTTTAAAAACTGCCAACAACAACAACAAAGCCCAGAGCCAGATGGATTCACAGCCAAATTCTACTGAACATTCAAAGAATTGGTACTAATTCTATTGAAACTATTCTGAAAGGTTGAGAAAGAGGGAATCCTTCCTAAGTCATCCTACAAAGCCAGTATCACCCTGACATCAAATCCAATAAAGGATGTAACAATAAAAAACTACAGACCATTATCCCTAATAAATATAGATGTGAAAATACTCAACAAAATACTAGCAAATCAAATATAACAACAGATAAAAAAAAATTCACCATGATCAAGTGGGTTTCTTGCCAGGAATACAGAGATGATTCAACGTATGCAAGACAATAAATGTGATTCATCACATTAACACAACTAAAAATAAAAAACCTTAAGATCATCTCAATAATGCAGAAAAAACATTTAATAAAATCCAGCCTTATTTATGACTAAAAACCCTCAACAAGCTAGAAATAGAAAGAACTTACCTCAAAGTAATAAAAACCGTGTATGACAAATCCACAGCCAACATCATGCTGAACAGGAAAAAGTTGAAAGTGTTCCCCCTAAGAACTGTAGCAAGTCAAGGATGCCCACTTTCACCACTTCTCTAAAATGATTCTGAAAGTCCTAGCCAGAGCAATAAGTCAAAAGAAAGGGCATCCAGATTGGACTAGAGGAAGTCAAACTATCCATTTGCCTATTATATAATCTGATACAGAGAAAATTCTAAAGACTCCTCCAAAAGACTCCATGATCTGATAATTGAACTCAGGAAAGTCTCAAGGTACAAAATCAATGTACACAAATCAGTAGCACTACTATACACTAACAATGACCAAACTGAGAACCAAATTAAGAACTTAATAAATTTTATAGTAGCTCCCCAAAATAAATTAAAATATCTAGGAGTGTACTTAATCAAGGAGATGAAGGATCTCTACAAGGAGAACTACAAAACACACTGAAATAAATCATAGATGACACAAACAAATGGAAATACATCCCATACTCATGGAATGGAAGGATCAATATCATAAGAATATCCAGACTGCTCAAAGCAATCTATAGATACAGTGCAATTTCAATCAAAATACAAACATCATTTTTCACAGAATTAGCAAAACAATCCTAAAATTCATATGGAACCGAGAAAGGGTAATAGCCACTGAATAGCCAAAGAAATCCTAAGCACAAAGAACAAGTATGGAGGCATCACATTACCCAACTTCAAATTATACAACAAGGCTATAGTAACCAAAACAACATGGTAGTGGTATAAAAGTAGATACATAGACTAATGGAGCAGAACAGATAACCCAAAAATAAAGCCAAATATTTATGACCAACTGATCTTTAACAAAGCACATAGACACATAAACTGGGAAAAGGACACCCTATGCAATAAATGGTGCTGTGAAAATTGGATAGCCACATGTGGAAGAATGAAACTGAATCCCTCTCACTGTGTAAAAAACTTAATGCAATATTAATTAAAGACTTAAATCTAAGACATGAAACCATAAAAATCCTACAAGAAAACCTAGGAAAATCTTTTCTGGACGTTGGCCTAGGCAAAAAAAAAAAAAAAAATGTAAACGCAAAATAAGCAAAACTGAATACATGGGATCTAATTAAGGTAAAAAGCTTCTGCACAGCAAAAGAATGGTCATCAGAATAAATGGACAACATACAGAGTGAGAGAAAATATTTGGAAATTATCCATCCAACAAAGGACTAATATCCAGAATCTACAAGAAACTCAAACAAATCAGCAAGAAAAAAAAATCAAAGTACATAAATAGACAGTTCTCAAAAGAAGACATACAAATGACCAACAAACATATTTTAAAACGTTCAACATCACTAATCATCAGGGAAATACAATCTAAAACTTCAATGAAATAACACTTTACCCCAGCCAGAATGGCCATTATTAAAAAGTCAGAAAACAATAGATGGTAGTGTGGATGTGATGAAAAAAGAATGCTTATACATTGTTGGTAGGAAATGTGAATTAGTACAACCTCTATGGAAAAAGTGTGAAGACTTCTCAAAGATCTAAAAGTAGATCTACCATTCTTCCAGCAATCCCACTATCGGGGTTGTACCCAAAGGAAAAGAGGTCACTATATCAAAAAGATACTTGCATATATGTTTATCACGACACAATTCACAATTGCAAATATATGGAATTAACCTAAGTGCCCATCAACCAATGAGTGGTGATATATATACATATATCAGATTTTCTTTATCCACTCATTTGATATACACACCACAGAATACTACTCAGCCATAAAAAAGAATGAAATAATATCTTTTGCAGGAAATTAGAGGTAACTGGAAGACATTATTCTAAGTAACTCAGGAATCGGATACCATATGTTCTCTTATAAGTGGGAGCTAAGCTATGAGCATGCAAAGCATACAGAGTAATATAATGGACATTGGAGACTCAGTGGCGACAGGGGTGGGGAAGCGGTAGTGAAAAAATAAAAAAGTACCTATTGGATACAATACATACTACTTGGCTGATGAGTGCACTAAATTGCCAGACTTCTCCATGATACAATTCATCCATGTAACCCAAAACCACTTGTACCTCAAAAGCTATTGAAAAAAAAATTTTTTTTTAAGAGAAAGAACCCATACCAGGTTTTCTTTATGGAAATGAATGGTAAGATTCTATCTTAAAAATATCACTGTTAATAACTTTCACTTTTTAAACTACTACTTATTTCTTTTTATCTATTATGATCTTTATGTATATTTTAGAATGAATATGGAAAATAAACTATTAGCATTGATTTTGAAAAATATATATTCACTGTGTCCTCTTCAATAAAAAGTGTTATATAACTGAGAATACTTAATATAAAATATATGCCATTTCCATTTTTTAGATATGTGAAAGGAGAGAAAGAGAGAATGGTGTAAAAATATCTTTTTACATTCCTAGACTCTGGTATTGATAATCTTATGAAAATCTCTTGTTACAAAGTGACGTAGGAATCCATGTTGTACATTTCTGTTCTATGCTCAATAATAAAACTAGCACTCTTAAGTACACAGTATTTAGGACTTTATGGTTTCCATGACATAAAATTATTCAGACATAAGTGAATAATTTAAATACCCTGCTTCTTTAATAGTCAGCTTCGGCTGCCATAATAAAGTATTGTTGATCATTGATTGAGTAACTTAAACAACAGAAATGTATTCTCTGAGAGTCTGAAGGAGGCTGGAAGTCTGAGGTCAGTGTGTCAGCACTGTGAGGTTCTGGTTATGGCTCTCTTCCTGGCTCGTGGCCACTTTCTCCCTCTGTGCTCACATGGCCTCTCCTAGGTACATAAGTGTAAAGAGAGAGAGCGATCCTTCCTCTTCTTATAAGGCCACCAATCCTACAAGGATTAGAACCCCAACCTTATGACCTTATTTAAGCTTAATTACCTCATAAAAGTTCTATCTCCAAATACAGTCTCTTTGTGGGTTGGAGCTTTAACATATGATTTTTAGGGGAACACAATTCAGTTCATAGCAGCTTCTTTTGAGACTGTCTCTCTCTTTTGTTGATGTTTACCTGCAGGCATTTAATTACTTCCATTGCCATAAAGTGTATCACGTATAACTCTCCCCGCAAAAATCTATGAGGCACACTTTTAGATTAATATCTATTAAGTAACTATTAGAAAAGAATGTAGAAATTTTAAATGTGATATAAATTACAATAATTTTTGCCTTACGTCTATAACAATTCATTCAAAATTCTAGGCCAGAAAATGAAAATGTGTGACTTATTTATAGTTTATAATTTCTGACATAACATTTTGAGTATTGTTTTAGATACATTTTTGTAGTGTATATTTTTAAAATTTGACTTTTATTTAACTCTGTTTTGTATCTGATTTTGTTGCTACATTTTTGTAGCTATAATAATGTTCTGTGGTCAGCTACCTGAACCACTGTGTGTTGCTGTACTACAAACATATAATTTTGTACATTAAAGTATTTCAAACATGCCTTGTCTCATGGCCCCTCCGCAATACAGACATAATATCAGTCTTACTTTTAGAGATATTGAAGTTGCCAACAAACTAAGCAAAAGTCATGATGTGAAAACATAATGTGAATTTTCTATCATTTAAAAATGTTGAATATATTACTACTATTTCAAGTACTAAGTATATAAAAATATTTCTATGCATTTGAAAAGTATAAGAATTAGTACAAATTAATCTTTTATTTCAAATATCCTAAAATTTTGTCATAAAGGTGGTTATGAATTATGATTCTGAAGTGGAAGAAATCACTCGTGTATGTTAAGGTAATTACCACCTGTAACTCTGGGCATTGTTTCCCAAATGCACTGCATGTCTTTTACTGCTTCCGAGTATAACTACGTCATTTTTAACATAAAATTTAATAAATCACATCACCGAGAGTGTACTAAACACTTTGTAATGTGGAAACAATTACACGTGATTAATGGATGAAGTAAATTTCAACTAGAAAGAGGGTTGCACTGCTTGTAAAAACATGCAGGTAAGAGGAAGTTCTGCAGGTTTTCTTGTAGCTAGACATTAGGAAAGGTTTTGAAAATGGTATATCCTTCTTCTGATAAGCTTTGTAAAAGAGCTGTGGAGTTTCCAGGTCATTCACTAAGATATAAATCAAATGCAATAATTCTGAGAGCAATTTTTTTAAGCTAGAGATAGGGTAAGGTTTAAAGTTATAATTAGTGAATTCCATTGTCAGATTTCTCCATGACATCGTAGCCATGGTTACAACTGACCATGGTTTCACACCACATAAATCAGGACATTGCCTGCTTTCACAGAGAATTTTGAATATCACCTAACAATAAAGAAAACTGTATATAATATGGCACCAGTAACTATATACGGCATCCTTTCTACACAATCTTTTTAAGATTCACATAGTTCCAATTTAGCTGTCGGCAAAATTTCTCATCATTCTTGTGATGGAGCAGCTTCAGTCTTATGCTAATTACTTAGCCATAGTCACAGCATCTCAAATGTACACAAACATTTTCTTCACACCTCTGTTTCTTTTGTTGGATGGCAGACTGCAGCAATGACCTACTGTCTCCTCACATAGTTTAGCTGAGGAGGGAGTCGCAATGCTGTCTGGAGTTTGCGGCTACACAAAGAACGGATGCATTGGACTAACAAATACATTGCTGCTCATAGCTCCACTAAGAGCTAAATGAGGTCTTTATCTTTTTTCAAGACAAAAAGAAGCTCAGGCCCTGCAGCTGCTCCATAAAATACAGTAAAAAAAAAAAAAAAATCACTGGAATTTGAATAAGAAGGATATGAAACAGACTGATTCATTCATGTTCTCATTTTGAGATGTGCTATGTGGTTTAGTTAAGTGTAACTGAGAGCAATGAATGTACATTCCTCAAATTATCAAAAAGTATATTATTTATGAAAAGTTTAGAAACAGTTTTTGCTCATACCAAATATACCTGGGTGTCTATGATCATTGTATTGCATATAATGCTACCACAGTGGGTGTTCATTATACAGCTTTGTTAAGGCTGCATGTAAATACCTTGCACGCACAGAGGTTTAAAAAACTGTCTGTGGTGCATGCATTAATCAGCACTTATTTTTAAGAAAACAGTGATTTATAGAGGAAGAATACATGAAAGGTTTTGTAAATGAAGAATAAAATTGTCAATAGTCTAAGTCTTTAGCTTAGATTCCTATCTGGAATTTATCTTCTTACACGTATAGTCAGTATACAGTAATGTAATTTTAGTCTCTGAAATTCTTAATTTTTGAAGCATTTCCACTATGCTCATGAATCCTTCTGTAATATTAGATTCAAACAATTGCAGTTACACAAAATTTGTAAAATTTTAGCACCAAAATATACTACAGACACTATTTTACATAGGTTAAAGATTACAATATATAAGCTTAAACAAATTAAGTACTTACGCACAAATAAAATGAATCTGCTAATGATGGTAGAAAACTAATTGTCTCACAAATATTATAGTATTATTTCTGAAATATAAGAGCTAGGTAGAGAGACAACTAGCCCAGGTCCCAGCATTCTTATGTTCCTTAGGCAAAATTGCCTAAATGACTAAGTGGACATCGCAATACAAATGACAAATATTGTTCCCTTAATTTCTGTCAGCATTTTGAAACTACATTAATCAAGACAAAGAGTAGTTCTTTGTTAGTGAGTGTTTCTATAGCACATTCCTGAGTTCCTAGAGTCAAAGAGCAATAACAAATAGAACATACCTATAATGGCTAATATAGAGTGTCAACTTGATTGCATTGAAGGATACAAAGTATTGATCCTGGGTGTGTCTTTGAGGGTGTTGTCAAAAGAGATTAACATTTGTGTCAGTGGGCTGGGGAAGGTAGATCCATCCTTAATTTGGTGGGCACAATCTAATCAGCTGCCAGTGAATATAAGCAGGCAGGAAAACGTGAAAAGGCGAGACTGGCCTAGCCTCCTAGCCTACATCTTTTTCCCTTGCTGGATGCTTCCTGCCCTCAAACATGGGACTTCAAGTTCTTCAGTTTGAGGACTCGGACTGGCTCTCCTTGCTCCTCAGCTTGCAGGCAGCCTATTGTGGGACCTTGTGATAGTGTAAGTTAATACTTAATAAGTTCCCATAAATATATATACATACATACACATATATATATATCCTATTAGTTCTGTTCCTCTAGAGAACTCTGACTAATACAATATGATAATGCAATAATAAGGCAATATCAAATTAAAAACTCATTTCTTCAATAAATTCTGTCTTTAAAATTAACCCCATATGGTTTTTATACAAATTTCCATATGGTACTATTAATTAAAATATGTGGAAACTCTTCTGATAAAAATGTTTACATAGCCATTGGATATGCCAGAGAAAAAATATTTTTATTATATGGAAACTCAATAAAAATGATTCTATGAAATTTGATAATTACCCTTATTCATAGGACAATTGCTCTAAAAATGCTGGCACTTTCTAAAATTGTATCCGCTATCAATTCTATTTATAATAGAATGATTTATAATAGAATGATTAATAGAATGATAATGTAGTTATCATTCTATTCATTCAAAGCTTTACCGTATACTGAAATACATGCCCATTCATCTCCAAATCTTGCAAATCATTTCCTAAATTACTTAGAATCTGTCTTCTGCTTCTTAACTATTTGAGTTTTGACTCGAGTTTTATATTCTTTTCCCTGAATCACCATTGTAGTTTCCTATACAGATAAACTTCCTTCAGTAGATGATCTACTTCTTGAGATGGCTTAAAAAAAATGATTTTTGTTTGTTGGTTTTTCACCGCACCAATACCAAACTGTTCACAATTTTCTGGACGCAAAACTTAATTTCACATTTTTCTACCTCATGAACTCTTATTTAACATTCAAAGACCTAATGAAGACATTTTCCACTCTTATGAAACTTTGACAGTTTCCATAAACACTGCCTCTCTTTTTATGTATATTTATGATTTACATTCCTTCAGCAATCATTTATTGAATTCTTACTTGGGGTCAGTCGCAGTGCTGGTTTCTGGGTAATCCCTGCTCTGTATAAATGTCAATCAGATGGAAATCAAAGACGCATGTCAGTTATGGCTCAATGTCAAAAATTCTGTACTGAAATACTAGAGGATGCTGTGCTATGGTGCTTATTTGTGACTTCTGTTTCTCCTACTGGACTATAAGCATTTTGAAGAGGGAAATTATGCTTACTCACTTTTCATTGCCAGCACCAAGAATAAAATACCTTGCATATAGTATATGTTGAGTATTCAATGTGAGTTGAAGATCTTTGTTTTATATGCTTTGAACGTGATTTCAAAGGAAGGACTGCAAATAGGTTTTGAGGAATGATAGCATCAGTGGAACTGGGGCAAAGGCTCCCAAAGCCACTACAGGCATTTCTATTTTCTAACTCTTTGAGTTTTAATAATTTATACAGACAATAATTATAAAGCTAACATTTGTTGGAAGCACACAATATTCCAGGCACCATTATAAATATTTTACATATATTAACCTATTGACTTTTTTAATGCTCACAAGTTCCATATGAGCTGAGTATTCTTATTACGTAATATGTTTCCACATTTATGACTTTATAAATGTGGAAACAGAGTTCAATAACTTACCCAAATTTTTGTAAGCAGTTAGCAGCAAAGCCAAGATTTAACCTTGGCAGTCTAGCCATTCCCTGATGTACCTTTCCCATGCCTTTGATGGTTTCTGCCTTAGGGCCAATGACACTGGTGCTAGGTTTTTCTGATGAGTGCTATCAACAAGCACTTTTTCAATACATAGGTCAAAACTGATGATTAGCCCACTTAAGATTATGTGAGCTCTCCCTCAAAATATTCTATCACAATTGTATCTTTAAGTTTCTATTAATAAATTTCGAGGGTTAACAAAATTTTTATATGTTTTCTTTAATTCTTCATCTTGAAGAAAGATTTATGAAACAACCTTTGCTATATTAATTGAATTAATATCAGTTTAGACAGGTGGCCGATACATTAAAGATTATATATCTTTAAAATTTAACTTTTAGTAAATCGAATTTGGTTTATAAAAGTGAGTATATTTGATTTGTTACCTTAGAGAAATTTTCCACATTTTAACCCAATATTGTATTTTCACATGTTGTTTTATATTGAATCCCTTTTCATCTAGGTGTCATGACTTATTAAACTCAAAATACATTTTGGGCCCTGTGAGTGAAGGGATATAAGCTTGGGAGCTGTGTTGATCTTACTCTGGTAAGCAGTGGGTTGCAAAAGTTGTCTTTTTAGTTCTTTTATCACCATATAAAAACCACAGTGGGATTATTGAGCAGTTGAAAATTGGAGGCTATAAAAAATTAAGCATGAAAATAGAGTTGCAGTAAAATAAAAACCTTCATTTTAAATATGTAATAATATTTAAATGAACAATTTTTAGGTTAGTCATAATACATAGCGAATAACTGAGCCCAATTTAGGGGAAAAAAAGCGGGAAGAGCAATTTGTGTACTAAAGGACCATGGTTTTTTATAAGCTCACAATCTGATGCCATAACATAATTCATTAGACCATGGAAGCAAAATTACAATGATATGGGTCGTATGCTAAGATTTCCTGCCCAAAATGCTCTAAGTATTATAGAAATTAGGAGCAATATTTGGATGGTGGCTTCTGTCTTGTTCCCTATTTTTTTCTGTTATTTTTCTTCTCTCATTTATGGAATTAAAACCTCCCTCCTAACCCTTAAAGGAGATAAATATGTATGTAATTTATTAAGGATAAAATAATAATTGTGGTACTTAAGGGAAACAAAGCAGCAAATAAGCATTGAAAGTAATTCAAGGTAGCTCTCAGCAAAATTGAGAAACTGGTGGTATTGCCAGTAATAATTCTCACTGGGCTCCGTGTTCCCCTAGGCACCTGACACCTGTGCCCTGGCTCCTGAGATTCAAGGAAATCCCTTTACCCCGTAGTCAATACACACATATGTATAAAGAGACAACCAATTACGTATTCTATTTTTACACAGCATGCCATGTGTAAGCATTTCCTGGCACCTTTTCTTCCAGATGTTTATTTGTCCCTTAGAGTCTTTCTCCTTATCAAGAGCTATTTGGAAAGTCTAATTCCTGTTCTATATTACTTGATGTTGTATTTTTGGTATTATTTTACAATAATGTAATGTGGAATTTAATTGAATGCTTTAACAAATAAAATATTAATGAAATAGTGAATTTAAAAGGAGACCCTACCCTTTAAGGTTCCTGCAAGGAACATCTTTCTGCTATTTTCCTTTTCTTTGTGAAACTTTCTTTAAATTCATCACTAACAAATATTTAATTTAGTCTACTCTTTAGAAGTTATTTTACTAAAATTCGTGAAAAATGAAGATGCTGACCATACTGGGAATTTAAAATACAGGAAAACTGGATAGATATATACTTACGATGTTGAAAAAGTAATTTATACAATAAAATAAAAATAAATTCATCTGATAAATCTAAATATTTCCCCTCAACACATCACTACAGATTTTGCCCCATGCACGTAACAATGATAGATCAAACAGGAAAACAAAATGAAACAAAAACACTTTTAAGGGAGTTAAGGAAGTACAACTGGGCAGAAGGACAATATAGACTGTGATGCATTTGCAAAAAAGGACTTAGGCAAATGCTGCAAAGGATGCTGTAGAGCTGAGATGACATTTTAGAGTTGTTCCAAGTTAAGGGGCTCACATATTTTATTCCCTCATGAAACAATCACTAGGAGCAGGCTTTGCCCGGGATAAGGCCATAAAGTTAGTTGAGGCAGGTCACTTTGGTTAAGGAAATTCATGGGCAGGGACTCAACTGTGAGCTGTCAGCAGTCAGCTCTTCAAGCAGCTGGGGGATGAATTTCCCAGTCCAGAAGAAGGAATTAGCATTCATTATAGCCCACCACATATGAGAATAGCCTTTTCAGGAAGATGGTTATTGTCATTTCCTGGGAAAACTAAGAGGAGTGGTAGAGAGGCGACCTACAGCCCTTGCTGTCGGTGCTGATTTCACTGACAATCATCATATCCTTCCTCTACCAATCCTCCAAAATCTTCATCTTCAGAGGCCACCTCTGTTTATCTAAGTGGCTTACTTGATGGCATGTTCAGACCAAGACCTTGAAGGTTCTGAGTCTGAGTCACCAGGCCTTTTATTATGCTGTTGCTTTTACATCTGTCAATTTACCAAAATTGATCAAAGAAACACTGAGAGATGTTCAAGTGAATGAATCACTTAGGTATCATATGTATTTTTTTCTGACTCCATTGTGAATCAGAAACAATATCTCCTTAGAATACTAGAATCAATTACCTCTGTAAGAATTGTGAATTCTTTTCTCCTCCTGGTCTCTTGGCATAAGGAGATCAAAGATACTATGCAGTTAGTAACTGGTTAACATGAAACTAGATACTTTCTGTAATTTTCCCTGGTGGAAGCATATATCTCTAGGAACAGAGTCACATAAACCTGCAGAGCCTAGAGTTTTGGGGAGGAAAAGAACAAATTATCCAAGTAGATCACTGGAAGTCATTATGAGTAGGATTGTTCCTACTTATGTCTGTCAGTTCTTGAACCTATGTGTTCAAATTCCTAGGGATACAGCATTATGTAACAGTTTTTAATTTAGGATATATCCGGCATCCTAGAGGATGGCTCTTTATCCTAACAGTGCATCATCTCTAAGCTGGTGCTTCAGCTATGCCTCTGTTATTCTATTAATCCAACATAATTGCAGTACATAATAGAGTCAATAGTGGCCCTATGCTCACTGGTACATCTTTTTTCTGATAAAAATGTTACTTTGGTTCTCTGTAAGACTGTGGATCCAGCGTTGTAAAGCTCTTAAAGAGTGATGTTGCCTTAGATCCTTAGGTCCTTCAGGTTGAAATTTATAAACTTGAAACATATGTTCATTCCAGTCAAGATGAGTCATTGTTCCTTCCAGGGTAAAAGGGGTACCGTGTAATAAACTGGACACCAAAAAGCTGGTTGGTCCCCAAGAGATAATGGCATACTGAGTCTTTCTGATGTGAAACTTTTATGTTTCCATTTTACTGTACCATCAGAGTGCTCAGACATTTTGACAAATATTATTTTCAGTGTGTCTGTGAGGGTGTTTCTGAATGAGATTAACTTTTGTTTTTCTTTGAGACAGAGTCTCACTCTGTCGCCCAGGCTGGAGGGCAGTGGTGCCATCTCAGCTCACTGCAATCTGCACCTCCCGGGTTCAAGTGATTCTCCTGCTTCAGCCTCCCAAGTAGCTGGGATTACAGATGCCCACCACCACACCTGGCTAATTTTTGTATCTTTAGTAGAGACGGGGTATTGCCATGTTGTCCAGGCTGGTCTAGAACTCCTGACTTCAAGTGATCCTCCTGCCTCAGCCTCCCAAATTCCTAGGATTACAGGCGTGAGTCATGGCACCCTGCCAAGATTAACTTTTGAATCTCTAAACTGAATAAAGTAGGTTGTCTTCCTTGGTATGAGTGGGCCTTATCTAATCAATTGAAGCCTTGAATAGAAGAAAAAGGCTGATTAAGAGGGAACTTCTGCTGCCTGACTGTTAAACTGAGAAATGGGTGATTTCCAGCCTTCAGATTGTAAGCAAATCATTGGCTCTTCTTGAGTCTTGAGCCTGTCGACATTCAGATTGGAATTTATATCGCTGGCCCTCCTGATTCTCCAGCTGGCCAACTGGAGATCTTGGGATTTCTCAGCCTCCACAACAGAATAAGCCAATTTTTTATATAGTAAATCTTTATATACATATATACGCACACTACACACACATACACATGCACATATACACATACATACATTCCATTTATTGTTTCTGTTTCTCTGGATAACCCTGACTAATACAGTTTCTGAGCACTGGCCACTGAAAGATATGCTATTTGTCATTGGCTGTAACTGAATCAGCTTTAGGAAAAGGGAGTGCATCCTCTTGGGTCCAGTTATTACATCCTTTAATGTCATCATTGCTACTTGATTTATGTGTCCGTTGTGCCAAACTTGAAGTCTGGCTGATGGCAACTTGTCAAAACATACTTTCTACTTGGGTTTTTAGTGATATATATATATATATATACACACATATGTATATATAGATATATATATACACATATATAGATATATATACACATATATAGATATATATATACACATATATAGATATATATACACACATATATAGATATATATACATATATAGATATATATATACACATATATAGATATATATACACATATATAGATATATATACACATATATATAGATATATACACACATATATAGATATATATATACACATATATAGATATATATACACATATATATAGGTACATATATACACATATATAGATATATATATACACATATATAGATATATATATACACATATATAGATATATACACACATATATAGATATATATATACACATATATAGATATATATACACATATATATAGATACATATATACACATATATAGATATATATATACACATATATAGATATATATATACACATATATATAGATATATATATATATACACATATATATATTCTCTAGTGGGCATTAACAAAAGAAACAATAATCTTCAGGCATTACGCCCACAGGACCCTCTATGACTCATCCCCAGTCCTCTTAATCCATTATTTTTTGAGAGGGTGTTTTATTTTATATTTTACAAGGTTTTAAAATTCCTCTATTTTGCAAATTTGTGCTGTCAATGGAGAATTTGAAGAATTCCCAAGGATTGAAGAGAACAATGAGTCAAAACTGAGCATCATGCTCAGTTATGGAAACAACTAAAATAGGTTTATTACTAGACATTGTTAAGGCGATTGCTATCTATAACCTCTGCTTTCCTTCATCCAAGGTTGGTAACTTCCACTCAATGACAACGGCGCGACATTTTAGTTTAATTCTTCCAATCTTTTTCTTTTTAATTGCGGTTAATAAAAACCCCACATAACATAAAATTTACCATCCTAATCATTTTTAAGTGTACATCAGTAATGTTAGGTATACTCACACTGGTGTACAACAGATCTCCAAAACTTTTTCATCTTGCAAGACTAAAATTCTATACCCATTAAACAACTAAAATTTCTCCCTCTGTCCAGCACCGAATAAACAATATCCTACTTTCTGCTTCTATGAATTTGACTACTTTATATACCTCATATAAATGTAGGAATACATATTTGTCTCTCTGTCACTAGCTGATTTCACTTAGCATAATGTCCTCAAAGTTTATCTATGTCAAAGCACGTGACAAGATTTCTTTCTAAGGACAAATAATATGCCACTCTATGTGTGTACCACATTTTGTTTATTTATACAGCTATCAAAGGACATTGATTTTGCTTCCCCTTCTTAGCTATTGAGATTAATGCTGCTATGAACATGAGTGTTCAAATATCTCTTGTTTCTGCCTTTAATTATTTTAGAGATACATCCTGAAGAGAGATTGCTTGATCATATAGTAGTGTTATTTTTAATTTTGGGGGGAACTACTATACTGTTTTCCATTGCAGTTGCTTCATTTTACAATCCACTAAAAGTTTGAAAGTATTCCAATTTCTTCACATACTTTCCAACACTTTTTGTTTCCTGCTTTGCTTTTTTGTTTGTTTGTTCGTTTGTCTGTTTGTATTGATAGTAGTTGTTATGGACAGAAATGTATCCCACAAAATTTATATGTTGAAACTCTAACCCCTAGTACTTTCAGTATGTGACTATATTTAGACACAAGTCCTTTAAAGAGGTGATGGAGCTAATGTGAGGCTGTTAAGGTAGGCCCCAATTCAGTCTGACTTGTATCCTTGTAAGACCAGAAAATTTGGACACAAACTCAAAGACCAGGTATGTGCACATATAGGGATAAAAATGGGAAGACACAGAGAGCAGATGGCCATTTACTAGTCAAGGTGACATGGTTTGGCTGTGTCCCTACCCAAAATCTCATCTTAAATTATAATTCCCATAATCCTTACACGTCAAGGGCGGGATCCGGTGGAGGCAATTGGATCATGGGGGCAGTTTCCCCCATGTTGTTCTCATAATAATAAGTGAGTCTCATGAGATCTGATGGTTTTATAAGCTTTTGGCATTTCTCCTGCTTGCACTCACCCGTGCTGCTGCCCTGTGAGGAAGGTGCCTACTTCTCCTTTGCCTTCCACCATGATTGTAAGTTTCCTGAGACCTCCTCAGCAATGTAGAACTGTAAGTCAATTAAACCTCTTTTCTTTATAAATTATCCAGTCTTGGATATTTCTTATAACAGTGTGAGAAAGGACTAATACACAAGGAGAACAGTATGGGGAGAAATGACACATGCTGACACCTTCATCTTGAACTTCTAAGCCTGCAGAACTTTGAGAAAATAAATCTGTTGTTTAAGCTACCCAGTCTGTGGTATTTGTTATGGCTTCCTTAGCAAACTTAATATAGTAGCCATCCTCGTGGGTGTAAGGTGATATCTCATTGCGGTTTGGGTTTGCATTTAACTAAGGACTAATGATATTGAGCATTTTTAATATACCTGTTGGCCATTTGGATATCATCTATGGAGAAATTTCTGTGCAAGTCCTTTGCCCATTTTATAACCAGGTTTTTTGCTGTTGTTGTTGTTGAGCTCTAAAGAGGCATTTTTTAATATATTCTGGATACTAACTCTTTATCAGATATGTAATTTACAATTTTTTTCTTCTATTCAGAAGCCCATGATATTTTATATTTTCTTCTTCCAAGTCCCTAAACGGCCCTATGCAAACAGGATATTCATCCAAGTTACTCAATAAAAGAGTATAGGCCTCTAGACTGCAAAGTGGCCTGCCTTTTTTTCAGGTGAAGTTACTGGTGAGATAAAATACTTTATTGTTTATTTTGAATGGGGATATCCTAGCATTCTCAACAATGCTGACTTTTAAAGTCTTTATTTAAATAATGAATCTCTGAATCATCATAGGGTTTATCAAAGTACCCTCTGAGTTCCAAGTAAAACAAAAATATTTTTTTAAACTTCTGTTTTAAGTTCAGGGGTTCAAGTGTTGGTTTTTAACATATGTAAACTTGTGCCATGATGGTGAGCTGTACAGATTGTTTCATCACTCAAGTATTAAGCCTACTACCCATTAGTTGTTTTTCCTGAGCCTCTCCCTCCACCACCCTTCACCCTCTGAAAAGCACCAGTGGGTATTATTCCTGTCTATGTGTCCATGTGTTCTCATCAATTAGCTCCCACTTATAAATGAGGATATGTGGTATTTGCTTTTCTGTTTCTGTGTTAGTTTGCTAATGATAATGACCTCCAGCTCCACCCATGTCCCTGTAAAGGACACGATATCATTCTGTTTTATGGCTGCATAGTATTCCTTGGTGTATATGTGCCACATTTTCTTTATGCAGTCTATCACTGATGGGCATTTAGATTGATTCCATGTCTTTGCTCTTGTGAATAGCGCTGCAATAAACATACACATACATGTATCTTTATAACAGAACGATTTTATATTCCTTTGGGTATATACTCAGAAATGGGATTGCTGGGTCAAATGGTATTTTTGTCTCTAGGTCTTTCAGGAATTGCTACACTGTCTTCCACAATGGCCAAACTTCTTTGCACCCCCAACAACAGTGTATAAATGTTCTACAACTTTGCCAGCATCTGTTATTTTTTTATTTCTTAATAGGAGATATTCTGATTGGTGTTAGATGGTATCTCGTTGTGATTTTGATTTGCATTTCTCTAATGATCAGCGATGTTGAGCTTTTTTTTTTTTTTTGTATGATTTTTGGCCACATGTATGTCTTCTTTTTGAAAAGCATCTGTTTTGGGTTTTACATTTAAGTCTTTAAGCCATCTTGAGTTAATGTGTGTATATGGAGTAAAGAAGGGATTCAGTTTCAATCTTCTGCATATGGCTAGCCAGTTATGCCAGCACTATTTATTGAATTGGGAGTCATTTCCCCATTTTTTTTTTTTTTGTCATGTTTGTCAAAGGTCAGATAGCTGTAGGTGTGCAGTCTGATTTCTGGGACCTCTAATCTGTTTCACTGGTCTATGTGTCTGTTCTTATAATAGAATTATACCTTGCTGTTTTGATTACTGTACCCCTGTCATATAGTTTGAAGTCAGGTAGTGTGATGCTTCCAGCTTTGTTACTTTTGCTTACAATTGCCTTGGCTATTAGGGCTCTTTTTAGGTTCCATACGAATTTTAAAATAGCTTTTTCTAGTTCTTGAAGAATGTCAGTGGTAGGTTAATAAGAATAACATTGAATATATAAATTGCTTTGGGAAGTATGGCCATTTTAATGATATTAATCTTTTCTATCCATGATCATGAAATGTTTTTCCATTTGTTTGTTTCATCTCTGATTTATTTGAGCAGTGGTTTGTAGTTTTACTTCTGGAGTTCTTTCACCTCCCTAGTTAGCTGTATTCCTAGGTTTTTTATTCCTTTTATGGCAAAGATAAAAAAAAAAGACAAAGAAGGGCATTATATAATGGTAAATAATTAAATTCAACATGAAGAGCTAACTATCCTAAATATATATGTGTGTAACGCAGGAGCACCCAGATTCATAAAGAAAGTTCTTGGAGACCTTCAAAGAGACTTAAACTCCCACATAATAATAGTAGGAGACTTTAACACCCCACTAACAATATTAGATAGATCATCAAGATAGAAAGTTAACAAAGATATTCAGGACCTGAACTCAACACTAGATCAAATGGACCTGATAGTTATCTATAGACCCTAAAACAATAGACTATATATTCCTCTCATTGCTGCATGGCATTTCCTCTAAAATCAATCACATAATTGAAAGTAAAACACCGCTTAGCAAATGCAAAAGAACTGAAGTCACAGAAAATGTTCTCTCAGACCACAGCACAATCAAATTAGACCAAGATTAAGAAATTCACTCAAAACCATATAATTACATGGAACTCAAATAACTTTCTCCTGAATGACTTTTGGGTAAATAATGACATTAAAGTAGGAATCAAGAAGTTATTTGAAACTAGTAAGAAAAAAGCACAACATACCAGAATCTCTGAGACACAGCTAAGGCAGTGTTAAGAGAGAAATGTATAGCACTAAATATCTACATCAATAAGTTAGAAAAATCTCAAGTTAACAATCTAACATTCCAAAAGAAAGTACTACAGAACTGACAGCAAACACATTCCAAAGGTAGCAGAAGATAACAAATAACCAAAATCAGAGCTGAACTGAAGAACATAGAGACCCAGAAGACTATTTGAAAAATCAATGAATCCGGTAGTTGTGCTTTCAAAAAAATTAATTAAAAAGACAGCTAGATAGACTAATAAAGAATAAAAAAGAGAAGATTCAAAGAAACACAATTAAAAATGATGGGGGGGATATTACCACTGACACCACAGAAATACAAACAATCATTAGGGAATATTATAAACAACTCTATGCACATAAACTAGAAAATCTAGAAAAAATGGATAAAGTCCTGGATACATACAGAAAGAAATTAAACAGTGGACAGAACAATAAAGAGCTCTGAAATTGAGGCAGTTTTAAAAAGCTTACTGTGTTAGTCTGTACTCACACTGTTATAAAGAAAAGCCTGAGACTAGGTCGTTTGTAAAAGAAAGAAACTTAATTGACTCACAGTTTTGCATGGCTGGGGAGGCCTCAGGAAACTTACAATCATGGTGGAAAGGAAAGCAAAGACTTCCTTCTTCACATGGCGGCAGCAAGGAGAAGTGCAGAGCAAAGGTAGGGGAAGCCCCTTATAAAACCATCAGCTCTTGGGAGAACAAAGTCACTATCACAAGAACAGCATGGAGGTAACTGGCCCCGTGATTTAATTACCTCACACTGGATCCCTCCTACAAATGTGAGGATTATAGGAACTACAGTTCGAGATTAGTTTTTAGTGGGGACATAGCCAAACTATATCATTCCATCCCATCCTCTCCCAAATATCAAGTCCTCACAACTCAAAACACAATAATGCCATTCCAACAGTCCCCCAATTTCTTAACTCATTCCAGCATTAACTCAGAAGTCCAAGTCCAAAGTCCCATCTGAGACAAAGCAAGTCCCTTCCACCTGCCTGTAAAATAAAAAACAAGTTAGTTACTTCCTAGATACAATGGGAGTACAGGTATTGGGTAAATACACCTGTACCAAATGGGAGAAATTGGCCAAAATGAAGGGGCTACATGCCCAATGCAAGTCTGAAATCCAATAGGGCACTCATTAAACCTTAAAGTTCCAAATGATCTCCTTTGACTCCATGTCTTAAATTCAGATCTCACTGATGCAAGAGGTGGGCTCCCACAGCCTTGGGCAGCTCTGTCCCTATGGCTTTACAGGGTACAGCCCCCTCTTGGCTGCTTTCACAGGCCAGCATTTAATGTTCCTTGGTTTTTTCAGGTGCACAGTGCAAGCTCTCAGTGGATCTATCATTCTTGGTCCTGGAGGATAGTGGCCCTCTTCTCACATCTCCACTAGGCAGTGTCCCAGTGGGGACTGTGTGTGCAGCTTCAACCCCCATTTCCCTTCATTACTGCCCTAGCAGAGGTTCTCCCTGAGGATTCTGCCCCTGCAGCAAACTTCCGCCTGGACATCCAGGCATTTCCATAAATCCTCTGAAATCTAGACATAGGTTCCCAAAGCTCAGTTCTTGACTTCTGTGTACCTACAGGTTCAACACCATGTGGAAGTTGCCAAGGCTTGAGACCCTCTGAATCCAGGCCCTGAGTTGTAACTTGGCCCCCTTTAGCCGTGGCTGGGATGCACCAAGTCCCTAAGCTACACACAGAAGGAGGGCCCTGGACCTGGCCCAAGAAACCATTTTTTTCCACTTAGGCCTCTGGGCTGGTGATGGGAGGGACTGCTGTGAAGGTCTCTGACATGCCCTGGAGACATTTCCCCATTGTCTTGGTGATTAACATTCCCTCCTTGTTACTGATGCAAATTTCTGCAGCAGACTTGAATTTCTCCCCAGGGAAAGGGTTTTTCTGTGGCATCATCTGGCTGCAATTTTCTCAAACTCTTATGCTCTGCTTTTACTTGAATGCTTTTCCACTTACAAATTTCTAAGACTCTAAATCATATCTCTCAAGTTCAAAGTTCCACAGATCTCTAGGTCAGGGGCAACATTCTGCCAGTCTATTTGCTAAAGCATAACAAGAGTAACCTTTGCTCCAGTTCTCTACAAGTTCCTCATCTCCATCTGAGACCCTCAGCCTGGACTTTGTTTTCAATATCACCATCAACATTTTGGTTAAGGCCATTCAAGTCTCTAGAGAGTTCCAGACTTTCCCACATCTTCCTGTCTTCTGAGTCCTCCAAGTCTTTAGGAAGTTCTAAACTTTCCCACATTTTCCTATCTTCTTCTGAGCCCTCCAAACTGTTCCAGCCTCTGCCTGTTACTCAACCAAAGTCTCTTCCACATTTTCAGGTATCCTTATAGCAACACCCCACCCCACTCTATGAGTAACAATTTATTATATTAGTCTGTTCTCACACCGCTGTGAAGAAATACCCAAGACTGGATAATTTATATAAAAAAAGAGGATTAATTGACTCAAAGTTCAGTATGGCTTGGGAGGCCTCAGGAAACTTACAATCATGGCGTAAGGGGTAGCAAATATGTCCTTCTTCACATGGTGGCAGCAAGGAGAATTGTAGACAGAAGGTGGGGAAAGCCCTTTATAAAATCTTCAGATCTTGTGAGAACTCACTCACTATCATGAGAACAGCATGGAGGTAACTGGCCCCATGATTCAATTACCTCCCACTGGGTCCTTCCCAGGAAATGTAGGGATTATGAGAATTACAATTCAAGATAAGATCTGGGTGGGGATACAGCCAAACCATATCACCTATTAACTAAAAAGGCCCAGACCTAGACAGATTCACAGTTGAATTTTACCAGATGTACAAAGAAGAGCTGGTACCTTCCCTTGTCAACGTATTTCAAAAAATTGAAAAGAAGAGACTTCTCCCTAACTCATTGTATAAGGCAAGTATCCTGATACCAAAACCTGGCAGACACACACACACACACAAAAGAAAACTTCAGGCCAATATCCCTGATGAACATCAGTGAAAAATTCCTCAACAAAACACTGGCAAATCGTATCTAGTGGCACATCTCAAAGCTTATCCACCACAAACAAGTAGACTTCACCTCTGGGATCCAAGGTTGGTTCAACATATGTAATCAATAAATGTGATTCATCATATAAACAGAACTAAAGACAAAAAAAAACATAGTTACCTCAATAGATGCAGAAAAGGCTATTGATAAAATTCAACATCCCTTCATGTTAAAAACTCTCAATAAACTAGATATTGAAGGAACACACTTCAAAATAATGAGAGCTATATATGACAGACATACAGCCAATGTCATATTAAATGGGCAAAAGCTGGAAGCATTCTCCTTGCAAACCAGCAAAAGAAAAGGGTGTCCTGTCTCACCACTTCTATTCATCATAGTATTGGAAATTGTGGCCAGGGCAATAAGTAAGAGAAAGAAAGAAAGTCATTCAACTAGGAAGAGAAGAAGTCAAACTATTTGTGATTGCAAATGACATGTCTTATATCTAGAAAACTCCATCCTTTCAGCCTAAAAGCTTCCTAAGCTGATAAGCATCTTCAGCAAAGTCTCAGGATACAAATGTGTACAAAAATCATTAGCATTCCTGTACACCAGAAACAGTCAAGAAGAGAGCCAATCACGAACAAACTCTCACTCACAATTGCCCCAAAAATAATATTAATAATTTTTAAGAGCTAGGCACTTAGTATTACAATTACAGAACATCAAATATAAAAGTAATATTAAATGCTTGCAGCGAATAGAGATACATTGCTTATGGGATATGTGACGTCAAAGAAAACATCAGAGACTTGTTAAAGGCAGCAAGACAGATTTTATTCAGTTTATTTAAGTTTGGGAGACTGACTGCAGTATAAACAGCTTAAATTCAACTAAGACAAAGATGGCTGAAGTTTTTTTGTCAACTTTTATTTAATATTTAGGTAGTACCAATAGGTAGTTTTTCAACCCTTCCTCTCTTCCCTCCTCTCCTCTTTTGTAGTCCCCAGTGCCTATTGTTCCCCTCTTTGTGTCCACGCATACCCAGTGTTTAGCTTCCAGTTATAAGTGAGAACATGCAGCATTTATTTCTCCATTTTTTGCATTAATTCACTTAGGATAATGGCCTCCAGCTGCATCCATGTTGCTGAAAAAGACATGATTTCTTTATTTTTTATGGCTTTGTGATTAAATCATGTGTATGTTCCTCATTTTCTTTATCCAATTCATCTTTGATAAGCACCTAGGTTGATTCCATGGCTTTACTATTGTAAAATAGTGCAGTGATAAACATACAAAGGCATGTTTCTTTTGTTTATTTTCCTTTGGATATACGGCCAGTAGTGGGATTGCTGGGTTAAATGATAGTTCTTTTAGTTGTTTGAGAAATCTCCTAACTGCTGTCTAAAATGGCTGAACTAATTTACACCCCCACTTGAAGTTTTTCAAGAGAAAAAAAAAAGAAACAGGAGAGACAATGGGAAGGTAAAAAAGGAAGAACGAAATGGACTGGGGGATGTGGAGATATCAGGAATTACAAGAAGGGGTCAAATGGACAATTACTAAAAATGTTTTGACAAAGTGGTTAAGGACAATTGACAATTTGCAGTTTGGCAGCATTGCATTTTATTGAGCACAGGACTAGAGTCACCTTTAGGAGAATGCACAGGACTCAGCACAGGACTAGAGTCACCTTTAGGAGAATCACCTAAAACAAGTGGAAACCAGAGTAAAGTCTGGTCAAATCTGTTAGCACAGTGTTCAAAAAAGTCCCTGATGCCATGTGGGAGTTCAGGTTTACATTGATAATTGACTGACAGCAGAATTTTTATCAACAATAAATACCTTAAAATTAAGGAGTAATATCATCCACAATGTCCAATATATGTTTTTTTAAACAGAGCTAGACATGGGAAAGAAAATTTAATGACTAGGAACGGACCTAAAAAGTACTCAGATGTTTCATTAATATAATCTGATGAAGGAATTATTTGGAAACTATATTAAAGCACCTATATATTATAACTGAAAACATGTTAAAAATAAGATAGAAGAATGAATTTGAAAAAGTATCAGATTAAAACAAAGATAGGAAAAATTAGAATTTCAGATGGACAAAACAGAAAGGATATTATATGGAAAATACTTGAAGAAATATTGTTTGAACAATTTCAAATTTGATTAAAAACATTAGCACCTGCATTTAGGAAGTTCAGCAAACACTAAGCAGGATAAATCAAGAAAACCATATCTAGGTATAGTATAGTCATAATAGTCCTAAAACAAGAATAAAGAAAAGTATCTTTAAATATCCAGATAAAAAATACATTACACACAGGAGAATGTGTGTAGAAACAAGGAGCTGGGAAGACAAAGAAATGATATAATTGGAGGATAAAAGAAAATACTTTCAACCTAATATTCTTTAGCCACCAAAAGTATATTTTAAAAATTAAGGCAAGATGAAGGCAACACCAAATTACCGAAATTTGAGATAATTATATCACCATAATCTATAGAAACTGCATGCTAGATTTTGCAAATGCTAACACAAAGTTTTTCAGGAAGAAGGAAATTATATCAATGGAGATTTGAATCAATAGTAAACAAGTAAGAATAAAAAAAATTATAAGCATTTGAAAATATGAATACATATTAGCTTTTATATTATTCAGTTATTTAAATTTCCATAAGCCCTGTAAAGCAAAAATTATCATATGATACTGTGAGTTTATAAATATTTTGAATTAAAACAAAGAAAATAATAACACAGAGAGTATGCAAGTAGAATTATATGGTTTTAAGTTTCTTAAACGTGAAATGGGTTGTATTAATTCAAGATGGAATGTGATAATTGCAAATGCACATTTTAATCCCTTTAACAATATGACCACCATCATATTTCTCATTTCCTAAATGAGGTTAAGATGCTAGATTTAAACCTAGACCATCAGAAATTACATTAAAATGAACAAAAACATACTAATTAAGAAACTGAGATTGTCAAACTGGAAGGAGTGGAGAGGTGTCATTTCAAAATGATGAAAGGGTTAATCCTTAAAATGTGCATGCACTTAATTACAAAGTTATAAAAAATGTATAAAGCAGTGATTGACATAACTAAATGAGAAATAAAAAACCACAGGCAGAATTAGAGATTTAAATATTCTTCTCCCAGTAATGATATAACAACTGGACAAAATATGAATAAGGAAATACATTAGTTTTCTATTGTTGCTGTAACAAATTATCACAAACTTAGTGGTTTAAAAAACACAGATTTATTACTTGTCAACTCTGAAAGTCAGAAGTCCAAAGTAAGCCTTATGGAAGACAAAATCAAAGTGGAGAAGAGCTGCAGTCCTTTTGGAGGAACCAACAGAGAATTCATTCACTGCCTTTTCTAGGTTCTAGAGGTTGTCCGCATTTCTGGGCTCACAGCCACATCACTTCAACTGTCATTACATATTTATTGTAATACCTCCTTCTCTTAGTTTCCTACCTCCTTCTTGTGAACCCTTCTAATTACATTTGCCTACCTGGATAATCCAGAATAATCGAGAGCCTTAACTTAATCACACCTGCAAAATCCATTTGCCACACAAATTAACATATTCACAGGTTCTGAGAATTAGGACATGGAAATCTTTGGGGGATCATTATTTATCTTACTAAATATACAGTATAATTTAATACTGTTTTCAATGAATATGCAAATAGATATTTATAGAAAATTTTATTTAGCAACTTCAAAACATATATTATTTCAGTGTTCATGGAACATTTATCAAGATAGACCATATACTAGGCCATAAAATAAGTCTTCATAAGTTTCAAAGGTTTGAAATTATTTAGAATATGTTTTCTAACTACAAGTAAAATGACTAGAAATATATAAAAACAAAACAATGCATTTAGAAAATTCCCAAATATTTTAAAATTAAGCTACTCACTTCTAAATAACTCATAAGGAAATGGAGAAAACACAAAGCTAATTAGAAAATAGTTCACTAGAATGATAATGAAAAGACAAAATATAAAATGTATGAAACATAGCCTAAGTAATCTTTACAGAGAATATAAATCTTCACATACAAGGAAAAAATATCTAAAACTAATGTTCAAAATGTCTACCTTAGTAACCCTAGAAAATAAAGAGCAAATTAAACCCCGAAGTAAAGACAATAAAAAATATAAGTTAGAATAAAAATTAAAGATAAAATAAATAGGAAAATTAATAGTCAAAAATTGATTCTTCAAAAAGAGTAATGAAATTGGAAACTCCTAATAGACTAATTTTTTTAAAGATAAAATACAAATTAACAATATCAGGAATAATAAATGGCCATCATTATGGATTCCACACCTATGAAAAGGGAAACAGGAAACATTAGTGTCTCAGTCCATAAAGCTAAGTCCTTTCCTTTTATAACAAAATAACAAAGACTAGCTTCTTGTTAAACAACATAAATTTATTTCTCCAGTTCTGAGAAGTTGGACAGTCCAAGATCAAAGTGCTGGCAGATTAGTGACCGGAAATGACCCACTTTCTAGTTCATGGATGGCTTTTTGTTCTGTCCTCATATGGTAGAAGAGGCAATCAAGTTCTTTTTGGCCTCCCTTTAAAAGGGCACTAATCCCATTCATGAGAGGTCCACCTTCATGACCTAATCACTTGGCAAAGGCCCTCTCTTCTAGTACCATTACATTGGGAGCTAGAATTTCAACATATGAATTTTGAGGGATCACAAAAATTAAGACCATTACTATTAGGAAATTCTTTATGTAAAAAATTATACAATTTAGATAAAGTGGACAAATATCTTGAAATTACAACTTACCAAAATTAATGAAGAGAAAATAGAAAATGTCAATAGTCCTTATGTGCATTAAAATAAATTTATAATTTAAAACCATTTCAAAAAGAATATTCCAAGACCAGAAGCATTAAATGATAAATTATATCAAATGCTTAAGGAAAATACTGTCAATAAAGGTGAAAGAAATCTTCCCAGCTTGCTTTATGAGCCAGCATAACCTGATAAAATAACCTGACAAAGATATTATCAGAAAGAAAAATTACTGTCCAATATTGTTTGTGACATAAAAGAAAAATCCTCAATAAAATATCAGCAAATATAAATGCATCTATTATATGTAGAAATGATAGTAGATCACTAGAGAGTGTGATTTATCCCTGAGATATAAGGTTATTTCAACATTTGAAAATCATCCAACAATATTAGGAGAGTAAAGAAGAAAACCCACAGGATCATCTCAATAGGTACAGAAAAGGAATTTGACAAATGTCAACAAGAATTTACAATAAAAATTCTTAGCAAACTCAGAAGGGAACTTCTCAAATTCGATGATGGTTGTCTATTAAAATCAGCTACAGCTAACTTACAGACGCTTAATAGTGAGACAATGAACATGTTTTTCTTGAGACCAGAAAAAAGTCAAGAATGTATACTTTTACAACTTCTGTTCAACACTGCAGTGGAATTTCCAGCTAGGCAATATGGCATCAGGAAGAACCAAAAGTCAGAAATTTTACAACAGACTGTGTAAAAATCTACTTATTCACATATTCAACTCTATATAATTTCTGAAGCAAAATCACACTCCATAGTGTAGATGGTTGCCATCAATGTAGGCAACCAAAGGAGATGCTGTTTAAGTTCGAAAATAATGGAAAAAGAGCCTATTAAATTGCTGGTTATTATAGAAACATAAATTAACAACTACAACAAACATACACAATTTAAATAATACTAAATATTTAAAAAATAAAAATCACTAGAACTAATAAGTCAATTTATCAATGTTTCATTAGAAAATATCTGTATTTTAAAACAATTGCATTTTACTTTTACTAAAGGAAAAAAATAGGTAATAAAAATGAACTCTTTGCAATAGCATTAAAATTTATGAAATACTTAGGAACATTATATATTAAAAAGTATATACATCAAAATCTATAAAGCCAAAAGAAATTTAAAATAACCTAAATAAGTGGAGAGACCATGTTCATTATTTGGAAGATTCAATGTTAACAAGAAGTCCATTCTTCCAAATCAGTCTTTAGATTTAGTACCTTCCTAATCAAGTTCAAGGAAGGTTTTTTACAGTAATATTTAGTGAAACCACAATTTACGTGATAAAACAAAGGACCTATAGGAGCAAAAGAATCTTAAAGCAGAAAGGCAAAATTAGAAGACATTCTATCTCATTTCAACTCTTACCGTAAAACTACAGAAATCAAGACAGTGTAGTATTGGGTAAAAAATTGCACATTGAGTAATGAAAGAGAACAGAATCCAGAAATGGACCCACATATATACAATGTATTTTGGATGATGGCACTAGGATATTCAATGAGAAAAGTATAGTGCTTTCAACAAGTGTTAATGGAACAACTAGGTATCATTATGAAAAAAACATTCAAACTTAATCTCTACATCACACCGTATTAAAATTATTACTTTAAAATAATATGTAAGAATAGCTTCCTAATGCAAAGACACTGAGACAAGATTAAACTTTACATGTTTGAAATGTAGGAGAAGCCCAGTCTGATTCAAGGGTAGAGAATGTATAGAGAGTAGATTATGTAGAATAGGCAGGGAGGGACCAGATCATGTAAGGTTTTATGAACCACATTCAGAAGATTCATTTTGTTACATGTATAATTGGTAGCCGTAAGTATGATTTTAGCCGGGGAGTGATGTGGTCTGATTTATGTTTTACAGAGCTCACTCTCGCTCTGTGGAAGGTGGACTGCAGGGAGACCAATGAGAAGGTTATTATATGCCCTGAAGAGAGAGAATGACATTTGGATTGGGATTTTAATAATGAAAATGGTTACAAGTGGTTAGGTTAATGATATATATTGATGGAAAAGTTTTTTAAAAAGTTGCCAGTGGATTAGAAATGGGACATATAAAATGAGAAATATTGGAACTGATTAATACGGGAAAATATCAGAGGAAAGCTGATTTGTTGGGGACATCTGATCATTCATTTCATTTTGGCTATAGAATAGTTGTAGAAAATATCAGAGGAAAGCTGATTTGTTGGGGACATCCGATCATTCATTTCATTTTGGCTATAGAATAGTTGTAATTACCTGTAGGCATTTAAGCCTAGGGTCAAGTAAGAGTTTTGATCTGGAAATATACAACCAAGAATGATCAGTGCCTAAACCTTATCTGAAATTTAAGACGGGAGCATTGGAGATGGAAAAACAATAAATAAGGCTAAGAAAAAATAAATAATTAGGATAAAAATTGACTAAGGCTCAAGAATATAGTGTTTCAAAAAAATGGAATGGCTATTTTTTTTTCAAATTTGCATAGAGGTTGATTGAATAAATCCCTGACTTCAGTAAGATACAGAACTCTTTGATTAACTTCAGATATAGATATTCAAATGTTACGGCAGTGTAAGTGCTAATGAAGAGACACTTTGGCAAGCAATTTGGAGCACAGCAGCAAAACAAACTTAAGAGAAACTTTTCTGTTGAATTAAGAATGTTAACATTTGTTTCACATAAAATGTAACTTCAATAATTGTTTTAGAGTCTTGACATAATCAAAAGAGCAATTGGGGAAAATACATTAGGTGACTATATCTATATGGTGGATGGAGGAACTGATGTGGAATCAGAAGCAGAAGTATAAATCAAATTGATATTATGAAAGAAGGGATATCAGAACAAGGTACTTAAATTGACTGAAAGAAAATAATCATAGAAGGCTCTGACTTCTTGAGATACCAGAGATTTTTGAAATAACATATAGAGGAAAATAAGTTAACTAATGCTCAGATGTGTTTTATTTCTCGTTAAAGAAGATGCAAGTGGTAATGTGCAACAAGGACTAGGAAATGCTGCACTGAATCTAAAGAAAAAGATGAGGAACTGGAATGCAGAGGTTAAAAGTCAATTCATAGAGGTGATCACTTAAGCCATGTAAGTAAAGAAAATTGCCCAATTTAAAGAAAATAAACTACAGAATATTGAAAAACACTCATTGTGGAGTGAGAGTAACTAGAAAAGTCAGCAATAAAGTCAGAGATGCAGCAACAGTGTCACAATAAGAGAAAACATTTTAGCTCCTTAGGCAATACTTCATTTACCAGTTCTGTGACCTTGAAAAAAAATATTAACTTTCCTACATTTTACAAGAACTAATAACTACTTCATACGGCTAAAAATTACATTAGATATACTTACAAAGCACTAAGTACAATTCCTAGTAAAAGGCAAGCACTGAATATAATAACAAAAATGTAAATTTAAATTATAATAACAAAAATTGTTAGAATATTTAGTCATAGATTTATAATGGTTAACACTTACTATATTTGAGGTGGATAGTGTCTAATGACGGCCACTATCAACTCCTTCCCTCCCAGTATGATATGCCACCAATTAAAGATAAGACAAAAGAGGTGATCTTATCTCCCTCCTCTTAAATTTAGCTGATCTTAAAGACCTGATTAAACATTAACAAGTGGAAAAAGAGACTTTTCAGGCTAGATCATAATAATACTTGCACCTCATGAATCTGTTGGAAACTTACTTTTAGGACACTTCCTCTGAGGACCTAAATGCCATGTTCTGGGACTTCTAGCTATGTAGGGAGATCAAATAGATCAAATACAGGTACAATGCTTAGGCCCAACAGCTACAGCAATAAGCAGCCATACAGTGAGCAATTTTTAACAACCAGTCAATTCTTCAGACGTCTTCAGTCACATCTTCCTTCTGAACTACACCTGCATGAAGAACTCAGTAACAACCACCTTGCCAGTCTTATCACAAGCAACTGAGAGATAATCATAAATGTTGTCTTAAGTTACTAAAATTTGGAATGATTTTTTTTCCTACAGCAAAATGATAACTGATTAAGTGTTTAACACTCATAGCAGAAAGCAAAAACCAAAACAAAAAAACTCCACATCGCCAGTCAGTTTCAGTGCATATCACAAAACTTCCCCTCATTCTTAGGCTTTAGGAGATTTTCCTGCTTTTGACTTTTCCTTTCCTTGGATCCTTCTAAGCTCATAATTTCCACATTGCTATTCTGTTGAAGATTTCTTGCTCTTCTCTGCTTTATCAAAATCTCTACTTCTTACTTTTTTTTCCCCAAGCAGCACATTCTATACAAGATAATGTCTCATAAATGAAGATAAAATGAAATACTTAAAAGGAAATGAAAAGTATGTTTCTGGCCTTGTACTATCATGCTAAATTTCAGTTAGAAAAAGGTATATCACAATTACATATGACATACATATTTATTTTATATAGTTTGTTGTATATTAAGTTCTGATGAGGAACATAAATTCCATTATCTTATTGTTTCTACAGTAAAATATATTTCAACATAAAGAACTTGACTCAGCTTAAATCGTTAAAATAAAAACATTTTATAGCTCTGAACAACTGCATAAAAACCTAGGTTTTATTATTTTATTTGAAGTTCTATGTCCACAACACTATCATCATAATTTTAGAACTTTTGAAACATTCATTTTAATCTTCAGCTGCATTGATAATTTTTTTAAGTTAATTCAAACATATGTTTTCAGAAATATTTAAGTATTGATTATTATTTAAGATAACTTGAAAGTATGATTCTATGTAATATGAGACAACTTTTGTTAAAAAAATATTTTTATCTACTTTCAAAAATGTAGAAAGCCCTTTTAAAAGCAGGATCACTAAAGTATGCTTACATTTATTTAATGACAACATTCTGATCAGCTTTTCTTTTCTTTTCTTTTTTATACTCCTTTAATTTTTGCAGTTTTCTTTAGATTGTGCCACCTCCTGGTCTAGCTGTTTCTTCGTGAATTTCGTAATAGGCTCTCTGTTTGAATTCTATGGTGTTATTCAGGCAGCAAACATTGCTGCCTTCTTTTTGAAGTATGTGGCTCACATTTCACACAGATCCTTTAGGATGATTTCCTTGCATAGTGGGAAGTTTTTGACGTGCAGGTTTACTGGAGTCCCTTGGCTTTAAACTTGGCTCAGAGCAGATGGTACTGCTAGAGAGAGCAACAACACAGCTTTGGGCTTGAAAATGTTAGTGTACACACGATGCATTTTCCCCTCAGGACTGGTATGATTGATGGGACTTTGGAACTAAAAACTGAGAAAAATAGATCCTTCACAATTGGCTATTTGCTAGCAAAAAAAAAAAAAAAAAAAAAATGGAAAGGTCTCAAAGAAGAATAGGACATAGTTCATTGTTTCAGTGTCAACCAACAGTCCGCTGCCATCTAGAGTGGCTTGCCTCTAAAAATAGCTTTACAATTGCTGAGTTTAAGGGAGCCTATACTAATAAATTTAGGGAAAATGAAATAGTTATTTAGACCTTAAATGCCTTTTAGCATTTCTATCATACAGAATGGAAACTAAACTGCACTTAAACTTCTGCTCCAAAAATAAGAATAAAGGAAAGAAAAGAGACATAAAGTTTAGGTACTGTGTTTTGAAATTAAAGTGCACCTAAAGGAAGGGTTAAAATAGGCAATTGAGAGTAAATAATTAGAAGCAATACTGTTATTGTGAGGACTGGTGTGTGTGTGTGTGTATATATATCTACACACATGAATGATGGCTATGAGGAGGAAGAGAGAGAAAAGAGACATTCAGGAAATTCTTCATTATAGTGTATAATATTTTCCCATAAATCATAGAATTGAAGTATTTAAGCAGGACAAATAAAAGCTATGCAGGTAATTATACAGAACCAGAAAATGGAGATAACATTAAAATTATAGTAGATTGTTTGCTTTCAGCAATGTTATTGCTAAGAAAATAATATAAACGTGTGTTTCTTAATCAGTTTATTTAGTAATTTATTTTAGCTAGTGAAGTGGCTACATCTTATCACAGATTGTGTCAGAAAATTACTTTGAAATACAAAATACTATTACACAGGTTGAGAGAGATCTTTGGTTATGTTAATATGGGGTAAAGTGACACTGTGTAAAAGAACTCTTTCCTTTAAAAAAAAATTATACAGATTTGTTACGATTCTAAGGCATCAAGGACTGGGTTTAAATGATAGACCAGGGAGATTCCATTGAAAATCCAGTGACAGGGAAGTAATATAGTGTAGGATGGTGACCACTATCAACACAAAAGCCAAAATTTGTGGGGTGGCATAAGTACAATTGTGGCCAATGCTGAAAGCTCCTTTGCACCCAGCAAGTCTTTTCACTCTGTTTTTTAGTAATTACTCCATACTAAGTGTTCTATGGTCATTAGTCCCTGAAATCTTCACAGCAACCATATGAATTGTTTGTTATTATTTCAACTTTATAGATGAGAAAACTAAGGTTTAGCTATGTGAAGTATCTTGCCCAATAAAAACAGTTATTAAGTAAAATTACAACACAGGAAAACAGATGTAAAAGTCATAATTCCTGACATATACAAAGATTTCATGCAGTACTAATCAGTGAATGTAGAGATCTTTATGTTATTTACTACTATATTCCCAATGTCAAGAATAGTACTAACAGATACAGCATAAATACGTGGAATGAAGAGTGAAATAAGTGTTTTTAAAGATAGCATTTCGAATTATAGAACAAGGATACTAAATTATTATATAAATTTAGTAGCATATATTCATTAAAATGTGATGTAAAAAAATAGAAAGTACAAAATACATACTTTTATAGCATCACAAACTCAGTGATTTCATAATATTATGTAAAAAATAAGGTTACAGAGCAATATTACATATTAAAATAAACTAAAGCTTCTTCTTTTAACAAATTATTGTAGCCTCCCAAAATTCATCTCAGATATATTCTTCCCCAGGAAGGAATATATTTATTTTCCATGAAGATAGGATTATCTTTTCTAGATAACCGGAAACACCACATACACACAAAAAGATCTGCCTTTCTTAAGTAGCAGTTATTCATTATTTCGTTTTGAAATTATTTCACATTTTGGCATTTTGATAATAGCAATTTATCAATAACTAGCTATAAGCAAATATATGTTATGTCTAAATTAGATCACTTTGAGAAGATGAATGGAGAATGTGTGGCTTCTATCTTAGAATAAGCAAAGTTTAAGTATATGTGAAATTGTTTGCACTTATGAAACAATGAAATGGCCATTAAGTGTGCTAGGAGGTACAGTTTAATTTCAAAAGATTTTAGAAAAAGAGACATCACAGGAGAATCCCAATGAAGAGTGGCTTTGAAATAAATGTAAGGTACAGAAAGACAAGATGAGCAAAACAGTGCAAGCCAGGAAGTCAGCTAAAATAACAATTATTTTTCAAATATAGGAAATGAAGAATATTCTATGGGGAAGACAGTGAAGAAATCAGCCAGGATGGATATAAAGACATCAAAATGACTTCGAGATCTATAAAAAATAGATGCCAAAATTTGTATATTCTACCGATATCCAGGTAACACAGTCCATTTGTTTGTACAATGTTTATTTTTTCTTTACTCCTTGCTAATTCTTCATTTCATCTAAAGCTACATGAACACTTTGACTTTTCCTGCTCTTTACCAAGTAATTCATATGGCTTCACTTTAAAACAAAAATAAGAGAATTTCATGGATTAGATATTTATGGCATTGCTCTTAATTTTGAGTTTCAGTTTTTAAATTACAGAAGAATGTCAGAGCTAGTGATTTTTGGAAAGAGGTATTGATACAATTACACAGGAATTATTCTGCTAACATAAGTAGAATAATCTGGTATGTTCTTTTCTCTAAAGATACTCTGATTGATATGAGAATGCCATAGAATATTGACAAAGAGAAAAAAAAGTTTCTGCCAAATTTTCAAGCTATTTAAACATGAGATCTGTTTCATAATTTTGCCTACAATCTCTTCCAATAAAAATGTTATTGTCTCAGAATAAATGTTTAATACCTGAAGTGTTCTTTGGTCTCAAAGTGTCAAAATGTTAACAATGTGATTAGGTATTACTGATTTTTTTCTGTCAGCATAGCTGAGAACCACTGATATAAAATTTCCATATATTAAAAATATTTTTTCTCTCATAACTAAAAATGTCTTCATTTTTCTAATTAAGCACTGAAACTTTGACTTTTAATTCTTTTTTGAATTCTGATTTTTCAAGATAGGTTATTCACACTTCGGGCAACTCACTACATTGCTGTGGCATATCAGAAAAGTTCTTTTTCTTGGTCAGCTTATTTTAGGAATCCTATAAATATGTCCAAACTGCAATACAATGTGCTCATGAGTTTGATATGTTTATACATTTGGATAACCTTTTGGATAACCACTACTACAATCAGCATATAGAAGATTACCATCATCCCATCTCCAAAGTGTTTCCTTAATACCTGCCCAGTCCATTCCACCTACACTCATCATAACGCTAAACTTCATTTATCATAATGATGCTATTCATCTTTAATAGATTTTCAAATAAATGGATTCATACATTTTGAACTCTCTTGTGTCTGGAGTCCTTCACTCAGGATAATGTTGTTGAGGTGCATCCATGTTATTGCATGTCATCAATAGTTCATTTTTTTTATTTCTGAGCACTATTTCATTTATGATCATACTGTTGTTTATCCATTCAACAGTTATATATATGTTGTTTCCAGTTTGGAGGTCTTTCAAGTAAAGCTGCTGTGAACATTCATGTTCAAATGTTTGTATGGACAAATGTTTTTATTTTTTAAAATGTCTAAATTGGAGTGGCTGGGTCTCATGGTAAGTATATGTTTAGCTTTATAAGAAAGTGCAAAACTGCTTTCCAAAATGTTTGTATATTTTTACAATCCCACCAGCAATGTACAAGAGTTCCAGTTGCTCCACAATCTTGACAGAATTCAGGTTTTGCCAGTCATTTATTTTAGTCATTCTGTGTATAGAGACTTCCCTCTTTAAAAAATTATTTGTATAAATTTAATGGAGTATAATCTTCATTTTGTTACATAGATATATTGAGAGTGGTGAAGTCAGGGCTTTTAGTGTATCCATCACTGGAATAGTGTACATTGTACCCAGTAATTAATTTCTCTTCATCCACCCCCTCCTACCCCCACCCTTCTGAGTCCCTATTTTCTGTCATTCCACACTCTACCTCCGTGTGTACACGTTATTTATTTCCCACTTACAAGTGAGAACATGTGGTATTTGTCATTCTGTGTCTGAGTGGTTTCACTTAAGATAATGGCCTCCAGAGACTTTTCTTTCTTATATTAAATTGCATCTTCTCTGATGACTGGCATTGAACATTTTTTGTGATGAATTTGATCTTTCTAATATCTCATTTTGTAAACTGTTAAAAATTTTAGTTTTTTTTCCCTGGGTTTATTGTTTTATTATGTTTTATTTTATTATATTTTATTGTGTGTTTATTGTTTTATTCTTGTTTTATTACAGAGTTTTAAATAATATCTATATAATTTGTATTCAGCTGCTAGTTAAATATATATATAGAGAGAGAGAGAGAGAAAGAGAGAGTAAATATTTTCTCTCAGTTGGTTGCTTACTTTAAATTGTCAATGATCTTTTTTTTTTTCCTTTTTTTTTCCTTTTAAGACAGGGTCTTGCTCTGTTGTCCAGTCTGGAATGCAGTGATACAATCATAACTCACTGCAACCTCCAACTTGTGGGCTTAAGCAATTCTCCAGCCTCAGCCTCCCAAGGTGCTAGGACTATAGGCATGTGTCACTGTGACTGGCTAAATTTATTTACTGATTTTGGAGAAATGGAGACTCACTGTGTTATCCACGATGGTCTCGAACTCCTAGCCTCAAGCAATCCTCCTACCTCAGCCTCTCAAATTACTGGGAGTACAGGCATGAACCACCATGCCAGGCTTGTCAATTATATTTTTAAAAGATTTAATAAAAAAAGCATTTAAAATTTTTTTCATTGGCATTTGAGGTGCTCTACATTTGCACAGATCCAGATTTCCAAATGTTATTATTATGATTCTGCCTGAATAACCTCCTTTAATACTTTTGTGCTTATATGCTGACAGTAAATTTTTTCAGCTTTTGATTGTCTGTGAAAAGCTTTCTTTTACTCATATTTTTGAAAGATATTTTTCTGGGTATGGAATTCTAAGTTGTTGATTTCTTTTTTCAATAATTTAAAGACTTGACTCCATTGTCATCTGTAAAGCATGATTTTTGATGATTAGTCAGCTGTCATACACATTTTTGTTTTCATGCATTAATAAGTAATTGTTTCCTATTTCACCCATGCTCACCCCAGCTGCTTTTAAGATTTTATGTTTAGCACTGGTTTTTCAGCAGCTTGATTATTATGTGCCCGGTGTGATTTTCTTCATTGTGTGTGTGTGTATGTGTGTGTGTGTGTGTGTGTGTGTGTGTGTGTGTGTGTGTATGTAATTTCTTAAAATTCTTGGGCATGGGATCAACATAGTTCATAAAATTAGAAAAATTCTGGCTAGTAGTTTTCAAATATTTTGTCTATAGCCTTATTTCTCTCCTTCCTGTACTTCACTAAAAGATAACCAATTCTATCTTTAATATATTTTTTAAAATTTACTTGTGTGCTTTGTTATGTACTCACATTCTCTAATCTTTCTTCTGAAACATGTAATCTCCAATTTATTTCACTCAAAGTATGTTTAATTTCATATATTACATTTTTATCCTTAGAAATTTGACTTGTGCCTTGTTGTAACTTCCATTTATCTTGGCATGTCCATCCTTTCATCTACCTTCTTGAGAGTATAAAGTCTATGTATAAAAATAGTTTTAATGTGCCAATATTCTAATTCTATGATCTGTGTCATAGGACTATTTTTGATTATTTTATTACCTAAGAAAATAATGATACTAGTTAGCCCATATGTAGTCTCATTATTTTCCTGAGTAAAGAATATCTGAACACAGATGATATTTTTATATACGTTTATATTTTTTCTCAAGATATCTGGAAAACTGAAAGCTCAATACTAACAATGTTTATTATTTTATTGATAATAATGGTTACATTAATAAAATTAATTGAGTTATTAATATATTAAATAGTTATCTTCAATAATATATTGTAACCCCACTGGACTTGAGCCTGCACTTTTAGAATCAAAGATATGTGAAATACAGTCCTTATTCTCAATGAGTTTACAGAGGCCAACATGTTAGCTTTTCAGCCTCTAGGCTGAATTTCATTTATTGTATATAGAAAGGCTTCTGTCTGAGCAGCGTAAATTGTTACTGGTAGCATAAATAAAATTTAGTTATGTTAATTAGGTTATTGGTTAAATTCTCATATTATTATTGGCTGCCCAGAAACTTAAAGCCAATCTGTGGTCTCAGTTTAGCATGTAGATAGAAATTGTATATTAATTTCAGTCTCAATTATGAAATAATTTTTATTTCTCAAATATAATTATGAATATATTTCATTTATAATTTTGTTTTTTGTTTTTTACAATCTTTGAATTTGCCTTGATTGTCATTCCATATAAGACAATGTATAAATACATTCATGAATGTATAGGCAAACATACAGGCATACCTTGGAGTTATTGCAGATTTGGTTCCAGACTACTGTAATAAAGTGAATTTCACAATAAACCAAGTCACATAAATTTTTTGGTTTTCCAGTGCATATAAAAGTTATGTTTACACTAAAGCAATTAAGTGTCCCATATGTTTATGTCTTTTAACAGTAAATCTCTAAATTACAAAAATACTTTATTGATAAAATGCTAATGATTATTTTAGCCTTTAGTGAGTCATAACATTTCCTGGTGGGGTCCTTCCTTCCAAATTAATGGCTGCTAACTTATGTTGTTGGCTGCTGAAGTTTGGAGTGTCTGTGGCAATTTCTTAAAAATAAGACAACAGTGATGTTTGATGCATCAATTTACTTTTCCTTTCTGAAATATTTCTGTGTAGCATGTGATACTCTTTGATAGTATTTTACCCACAGTAGAACTTTCAAAATCGGAGTCAGTCCTCTCAAACCTATGCCTGCTTTATGAAGAAAGCTTATGGAATATTCTAAATCTTTTGTTGTCATTGCAACAATGTTTACAGTATCTGCAACAAGAGTAGATTCCATTTCAAGAAACTACTTTCTTTGTTCATCATCGAGAAGCAACTCCTCATTTAATAAAGTTTCATCATGAGATTGCAGCAATTCAGTCACATCTTCAGACTCTGCTTCTTTTTTTTTCATTATACTTTAAGTTTTAGGATACATGTGCACTAATTCCATTACTCTTGCTATATTCACCAAATCTGCAGATACTTCCTCTGCTGAAGTTTTGAACTGTTCAAAGCCATCTATGAGGATTGGAATCAACTTCTTTCAAACTCCTGTTAATGTTGATATTTTGACCCCTTCTCATGAATCACAAATGTTTTTTATGGCTTTTAGGACAGTGAATCCTTTCCAAAAATTTTAAATGTACTTTACTCAGATTTGTCAGAGGAATGACACTCTATGGTGCTTTACAAAATGTATTTCTTAAATAATAAGACTTAGTTGAAATTATTCCTTAATTTATGGGCTGCGACATGGTTATTGTGTTAGCAGGCATAAATACAACATTAATCTCGTACATCTCCATCAGTGCTCATGGGTGTCCAAGTGCATTGTCAATTAGCAGTCATATTTGAAAGAATTCTTTTTTTTTTCTGAGCAGTAGGTCTTAACAGTGGGCTTAAAATAGTCAATAAACCATGCTGCAAACAGATGTCCTGTCATCCAGGATTTGTTATTCCATTTATAGAGTGCAGAGTCAATTTAACGTAATTCTTAAGGGCCCTAGGAGTTTCAGAATGGTAAATGACAATTGGCTTCTCTTCAACTTATCAGCTACATTAGCCCGTAACAAGAAGTCAGTCTGTTTTTTGAAGCTTTGAAGCCAACCATTGATTTCTCCTTTCTAACTGTAAAAATCCTAGATGGCATCTTCTAATTGAAAGCTGTTTTGTCTACATTAAAAATCCATTGTTTAGTGCAACTACCTTCATCAAGTATCTTAGCTAGAGCTTCTGAATAATTTGCTGCAACTTCTACATCAATACTCATTGCTTCACCTTGCACATTTATACTATAGAATTGGCTTCTTAAACCTCATGAACCAACTTCTGCTAGCTTCCAACTTTTCTCTGCAGCTTTCTCACCTCTTCCAGCCTTCACAGAATTGAACAAAGTTATGTCCTTGTTCACAATTAGGCTTTGGCTTAAGGGAATGTTGTGGTTGGTTTGATCTTCTACCCAGACCACTAAAAATTTCTCCATATCAGCAATAAGGACGTTTTGCTTTCTTATCATTCATGTATTCTCTGAAGTAGCACTTTGAATTTTCTTCAAAAATTTTCTTTTGCATTTACAATTTGGCTGTTTGGTACATGTGGTTGAGATTTCAGCCTATCTCAACATTAGACCTGCCTTCCTCACTAAGCTTAATTATTTCTGGCTTTTGAGTTACGCTGAGAGATGTACAACTCCTCTTTTCACTTGAACACCTAGAAACCGCTGTAGGATTATTAATTGGCCTAATTTAAGTGTTGGTGTGCCTCAGGGAATAAAGAGGCCCAAGAAGAGGGAGAGAAATGGGGAAACCACTGGGTGGTAGAGTAGTCAGAACACACACACAACATCTATTAAGTTTGCCATCTCACATAGGTGTGGTTCACCTGGTGCCCCAAAACAATTACAATAGTATTATCAAAGATCACTGATCACGGATCATCATAACAGATATAATAACAATAGAAAGGTTTGAAATAGTATGAAAATTATCAAAACATGACAGAGACATGAAATAAGCACATGTTGTTAGAAAAATGACAATAGACTTGCTCAGCGCAGGTTTCTCACAAACCATTAACTTCTAAAAAGTATAATATTTGTGAAGCACAATAAAGAAAATGCAATAAAATGAGATACGCCTACAAATAAAACTGTAAACAGATCATTTAAAATAATGTATTCTCAAATAGATGTTAAGAACATAGAGATAAATTTAAAAGTTGACCAAATGTTTACATTAAAACTGTGTCATGACTAAGATATGTCCTTATCAGAATAGAGCCAAGAAGTTTCATTTATTCTAGGTGAGAATATAAAAAATTAGTATTTATAATTGTGAGATACTGGATTTTTAAAGAGACTAGCAATTTAATGGAAAAACATGGTTGTAAAAGGGCACATAACACATTAATTTTATGGAGTCAAATGGTAAATCAACTGGGGGAGATAAATTAACTTTCTTACTGCACACATATACAAAAGAAATTTTAGGTTGATTAAATTCCTGAAAGTAAAAGATAATGATCAGCTTAGTAATATTTATATTATATTTAGGGAGACACACTGATCTTTTATATGCATAATTTTAAAATGAGAAAGGCCTTTCTATGGCATTAAAAATTCAGAAACCAAAAAGGTAGTATAACAGGTTTGATTCAGTAGTTTGGAAACTGTCTGCATGACATGAATTACCCATGGATGTATTTCAAAATAAGCAATGGACTGAAAAAGTTTTTAAGACAAATGTAACAGAGACAGCTTAAATCACCTATAATACAAAAAGACTCATGTATCTATAAAAAAGTCTAGTAGAGAAATCTGTAAAGTATATGAACAGGTAATATGAAGAAAAAATAAATAGAATATAAATGTCACAGGGAGGTTAAAATGCATATCAGGAAAACATATTTTAAAACAATAATATGATAATATTTTTATCCAACCATTTTATAAAATTAAACTAAATCCAAGGAATTATATACTTTTAATTATTTAGTCTTTGAAATGTAAAAGGAAATAAATTTTAGAATGACTTGAGATCTATTTGGCAGTATTAATAAAAATGCAAATTACAAAAATTATTGATCTAACCATTCTTCTAATAATATATAATATAAAAACTAGTACAAGTGCTTAAATATATATTAGAATGTTTACTTGAATGATAATAAAAATTATAGTTAAAATGTCAGTTAAAAAGATACATATAATAAAAAATAAGAGAGTAATTCTACTAAAAAATAATAGACACTAAAAATGTACAAAAATCTGTATTAAGATAGATGTATAATAAATTGTCAAGAGAAGAAACAAATTACAGAAATATGTGTGTGTATGTAGATATACATACATATCTGTATATGTGTATAGGTATATATATATGTTTGTGGAGATAAAAAGATAGGTAGTTATATTTGATAATATTGAGTTTTAAATGTTGTTTCGCCAGCTGTTTGAAATAGAAAAATTAATCAACATTACTAACCCTCAATTGTATTTAATGCTTTGTTTCGTTTATTAATTATCTTTGCATTGAATTGAATCTTTGAATTGAATTTTTGTATAAATGAATTGAACTTTTACCAAATACATAAGTGTGAAACTTTTTGCCTGGTATATAAAATTTGAACAATCAAATATTAGTCCTTTTTCAAACTATTTTTTGCAACATCATATTTTACCCATAAGCTTATGATTAATATAACATGTTTCTAATTATTTCAATCAAAAAAACCTGACAAAATATATGTAAGTCACAATTATTACCCCAACAAGGAATTTTCCATAATATATGTATAATTTTTGATTCAATTTTTTAATAAAAATATGTAGATATTGCATTTGTGCTTCTGTTTGCAATATTAATTTTTGAATTGTTTCTTCAAAATTATTTTGTAACAATTTATGAGAGAAAAATAAAAGCAACTAATCAAAATATGCCTAAGCAATATTATAATTGAATATGAGAGATATTCTCAATTCTGATAATAATGAAGTAATTTGCATTAAATTAAGTATCCTTCTATTAAAAAAATACAAACTAAGAACACAACTTCAAACATACACACACAAGCATACCTGCTTGAAGGTACTGGATAGCAATAAGATGCAGGTGGAAACTAGAGAAACATGACCCTTGAAGGAATGGAATGGAATTTAGTGACAGCCACATAAATTTTCTTCTGAGAGATCTCACCATACAACACTGTGCATGTTGGCTGGAATTTAAAAATTTAAGGAGATAGCTTGTTACAATGGGTTGAAATGTTTAAAGGTTGTAGTATGAGACCATCAAAGAAGATGAAAATTGAATAGGAAAATTATACAAAGAAACAGGCCAAAAGGAGACAATAAAAGTTTGTGTATAAATTGCCATTAAATTCGTGAGTCACAAAGGGTTGAATACACATGGTGAACACTTCAAATGTCCAGTTGATAGCTGGAAATTTGAAAAGTTGAGCAGATAGTTTCAGCTTGTGTCTACCACAAAGAATACAGAGTTTGGAACTTGAGTCCCACCCATATAGAAGAATTTTACAAACATCTTGTACCTTCCAAGTAAAACCCCATAATTGCCTTGCTTTAGGAGAAAAACTATATGTGGAGACTGAAAATTTAAAATGAGTAGTGAAAGCAAAACTTAAAGACACTTCCCTGTAAAAAGCATCAACCCAAATCTACAAGTTTAGTGTGGTCAGTCAGTAGTAAGTGTCTGGTACAAAAAAACCAATGCTCTTCAGAGGAAGAAAACCAAACCCAGAGTTGTCATAGCATAGTGTTGACAGTATCTAGTATGAAGTAAAATATTGTCAATTTATGTTTTCCTCTTTTTTTATTTCCTTCTGCTTCTTTCTCTTCTTTTCCCTTCAGAAAAAATTAGTCAAAAACTTATTAGGTGAAGCCAAGTAAACAAAACATCCGCATTTGGGAAAGTGGGGAAGGAAGATTCACAGTTATATAGAGCAAATATAGAATGCTGGTAAGGATGAGGAACAAGTCAATGTAGGAAGGCTTCCTGGAGTGAAGTGTCAGAGTTTAGCATAAGCAAGGCTTCCATGTGGTAGGGAAAGGCTGATGCAAGTTTTTAAGCCCAGACGTCATGAGGATGATCATGTGGAAAGATGATCTGAGGTTCCTACAAAAAGGCAACCTGGTGTACTTTATACTAATCCAAATGGGATGAGAACAACATCCACCCATGGAGGCAAACAATGAGAGTAGGAGAATTAGAAACTGTGGACAGGTAACCTGCTCTGATGAAGAAGACTTCTCCAGAAGAAGATATTTGCTATGGAGGGTTGGGACGCAAATCGTATAAATAAGGTTTCCAGATGAGGGTGCATCCTGGCAGGGTATGGAGGGAGTATATAGGGTGGACTAGCCTGTTGGCAGGTGTTGAAATCAGAATTGAGAGATTGAGAAGGATTTCATCACCATGTGGTCAGTGAATGTGGGTTTTGGAATCCAAGCAGGGTGAGGAGGGAACTGTATTAGTCTTCTAAGCCTGTCATAACAAAATACCACAGAACAGGTTAAGCAACACAACTTTCGTTTCTCACAGTTCGGGAAGCTCAAAGTCCAACACCAAGGTTGAAACCAGTCTACCTCAGGTGTCAGAAACAAAATAAGGTTTCAGCTGGTTTCTCCCTGAGACCTCTCTCCTCAGCTTGCAGGTGGCCACGTTCTCTCTGCATTTTCACATCGCTTACTCTTTGTGCACAAATGACTCTTACGCCCCTCTCTGTTCTTACAAGGACATCAGTCCTAATGGATTAAGACCCTACCCTTATAACCTCATGTAACCCTACATTCCTCCTTAAAGATCTTAATAACATATATAGTCACAATGGGGGCCAGGGCCTCAACTTACAGATTTCAGAGGGGGACACAACCCATTTCACTACATTGGATGTAGATACAAGAAATTAGGACTGTATCAAGGAAAAGAGGTCACCCAATTGATAGATACGGTGGTACAGTGTTAGATCCTAAGTAGGTCATGGAGAACATTCATATTGATAAAAGTGAGGTGGGACTGTGGCAGTAACAAGAACTTGGTTACTTTCTTAGAGGTTGAACAAATAAATTAAATATAGTAAAATAATAAGAGCCAGGTAAATCATTGCCAAATAATTATGTTACAAATAGAAAAAGAGAGAAAACTGGAATAAATATTGAGAATTTGAATTAGGATTAGAAGTATTGGTATTAATTTATAATTTGTACATAGATGTTGTCATATGTATACATACATTTATAAACATAGAAACACAAGTACATGTTTGTACATACACTACATATATTTCATGTCGATCCTTGAACAATGCAGGAGTTGGGGCACAAACCCCTGTTCCATCAAAAATTTGCATATGACTCTTGACCCTCCAAAAATCTAACTACTAATAGCTTATTGTTGACTGGAAACCTTACCAATAACAGAAATAGACAGTTAACACATATTTTGTATGTTATGTGTATTATATATTGCATCTTACAATAAAGGAAGCTAGGAAAAAGAAAATGTTATTAAAAGTCATGAGGAAGAGGATGTATCTTTACTATTCATTAAGTAGAAATGGATCAACATTAAGCTTGTCATGGGGAAAGGATTCCCTATTTAATAAATGGTGCTGGGAAAACTGGCTAGCTATATGTAGAAAGCTGAAACTGGATCCCTTCCTTACACCTTATACAAAAATTAACTCAAGATGGATTAAAGACTTAAATGTTAGATCTAAAACCATAAAAATCCTAGAAGAAAACCTAGGTAATACCATTCAGGACATAGGCATGGGCAAGGACTTCATGACTAAAAAAACAAAAGCAATGGCAACAAAAGCCAAAATAGACAAATGAGATCTAATTAAACTAAAGAACTTCTGCACAGCAAAAGAAACTACCATCAGAGTGAACAGGTAACCTACAGAATAGAAGAAAATTTTTGCAATTTTACCCCTCCGACAAAGGACTAATATCCAGAATCTACAAAGAACTTAAACAAATTTACAAGAAAAAATCAAACTACCCCATCAAAAAGTGGGCAAAGGATATGAACAGACACTTCTCAAAAGAAGATATTTATGCAGCCAAAAAGCACATGAAAAAATGCTCACCATCACTGGCCATCAGAGAAATGCGAATCAAAACCACAATGAGATACCATCTCACACCAGTTAGAATGGCAATCATTAAAAAGTCAGGAAACAACAGGTGCTGGAGAGGATGTGGAGAAAAATAGGAACACTTTTACACTGTTGGTGGGACTGTAAACTAGTTCAACCATTGTGGAAGTCAGTGTGGTGATTCCTTAAGGATCTAGAACTAGACATACCATTTGACCCAGCCATCCCATTACTGGGTATATACCCAAAGGATTATAAATCATGCTGCTATAAAGACACATGCACATGTATGTTTATTGCGGCACTATTCACAACAGCAAAGACTTGGACCCAACCCAAATGTCCATCAATGATAGATTGGATTAAGAAAATGTGGCACATATACACTATGGAATACTATGCAGCCATAAAAAGGATGAGTTCATGTCCTTTGTAGGGGACATAGATGAAGCTGGAAACCGTCATTCTGAGCAAACTATCTCAAGGAAAGAAAACCAAATACTGCATGTTCTCACTCATAGGTGGGAATTGAACAATGAGAACACTTGGACACAGGGTGGGGAACATCACAAACCGGGACCTGTCCTGGGGTGGGGGGAGGGAGGAGGGATAACATCAGGAGAAATACCTAATGTAAATGACAAGTTAATGGGTGCAGCACACCAACATGGCACATGTATACATACGTAACAAACCTGCACGTTGTGCACATGTACCCTAGAACTTAAAGTATAATAAAAATAATAAAAATAAATAGATTAGACATGACTAACAGATTACTGTTTAACAATAATTGTTAAATAGGTTGTTGCCCTTCCTTGATAACTAAGTATATGGATCGTTTGTTTCACTTTTGAAAGGCAGTTTTCCTGCTTTCAAGTACGATGTCTGAATTCAAACAAAAGTATCTGAGAAATAATTGTACCTTAGCAGAATGTTAGATATTATATAGCCACTGTCAAAAGAGAGAATAATAATAAATTGCATAAGCATATGGCAAGCAAAAAAAAAAGCTTGTCATTCTCTTTGCCTTCATTTTGAGTGGACTGAAGAAGGAGAAAAAAGAGAAGAGCTTGGTCTTGCTGTCTCAATGTTGGCAGAAAAGGAAGAGAAAGGTGGAAGGGGAGGCAGGAAAGGCAGGTACATTTAGCTTTTATTGAAAAATATCTCCATATAATGGACCCTTACAGTTCAATCCTATGTTGTTCACAGGTTAACTGTACACACACACACAAACATGTATGTATTACACACACACGTACATACACACACATATATATAACAGATATTTATGTCTGAGAGCCTGACACAGGGACACTATAGCAGATATTTTTTACTAAACACAAATCTTCAGTTTAAAAATATATAAACCATTGGGCAAATGGATAATTCCAGGGCTGGGACATGGAATGTGTAAGATGAGCTAGAAAATAAAGAATTGATCAAAGATTGATAGAACTATGTCACAAGGAACGGAAGTCAGCTTGAAGTGGCCCTCAAATCTTACAGTTTGAGCATTCAAATAAATAATGACAGTAACAGATTATATTTCATTGAATGAAATAAGAAAACCATTAATCCACATAAATTAAAATCATATGACATCCAGAAGGATGCAAAGAGAGCACAGTATCACTGCATTGCTATTCCTTCAATGATGCACGACTTGAATTTAATCTGAGAAAATATCAGATAAATTCAACTGGAGGATATTCTACAAAGAAACTGGATTCAAAAGTGTCAAGATTATAAATCTTTTGGAGGACTGTTCTAAATTGTAGAATCTAGAGAAGTATGACAACTAAATGCAATGCACTAGCCCAAACAAAATCTTTTTGCTAGAGGTATGTTGAAACAGTTGACATAACTTGAATGGGGTCTCCATGTTGGGTGCTAGTATTGCTATATTGTAACAGTCAGGTTAATTTCCTGAGTTTTATGTTTGTATTATGATTATACAGGATAATGTCATTGTTGATAGAGAATATCCACTAAACTCTTTAGTGGTTTCCTCATGCTGACATGAGGAAACATGTCAGCAACTTGCTCTCAAAAGATTCAGGTGAATAATTTATTAGCACTGAATTTGAAACTTCTCTGTAATTTTGAGGCTGTTTTAAAAATATATACTGCGATAAGAAACAAGAAAAAGTGACCCATTGACAAGAGAAAAAGTCAACAGATGTATTACAGGAAAGCCAGATATGGGATTTTGCAAAAAATGAAAAGTACATTAGCCATTATGAATAATATTGTTAAGGACTTAAAGGAAAAGATAAATAAACTGATGAAAATTCTCAGTGGAAAAATAAGTATAAATTGTGGAAATTCTAGTACTGACATGTACCATATCTGAAATTAAGGAGAAAAAAGTCATCATTGAATTTAATGGCTAATTTGAAAAAGCAGAAGCATGTTTTTGTTTGTTTGTTTTTTATAAAAAGTTAAAACATTGAACAGGACACCAGTAAGCTATAGGAAATATAAAGAGTTCTAAAATAGATTTAATTAAAGTTCTAAAAGAAGAGAAGAAATAAACTGCAACATTAACATTTTTGAAAATATAGTAGCCAAAAATTTCCCAAATTAAATTAAAATATAAATTTACAAAGCCAGAAACCTCAGCAATTCATGCAAAGATAAACACAAAGAAAACTACACAGAGGTTTTATTGAAAATCAAAGATAAAGAGAAATCTTTGAAAGCAGCTAAAGGGAAAAGATATATTACCTACAAAGAAACAATGATACAAATAATGGTGGATATTTCATAAGAAATAATAGAGTCTGGCAGACAAGGTAATGAAATCACTACAGTGCTGGGGGAAAACATTTCAATTATGATTTCTATATCCAGTAAATATTTAAGTCAAGAATACAGGTGAAATAAAACCATTCTCAAATAACAAGTGGGAGCAATTGTTGCTGACAGAATTGTACTACAAACAAAAATAAGTTTTTTAGGTTGAAGGAAAATAATGCTACATAGAAACTCTGATCTAGACAAGAATGAAGAAAATAGGAAATGGCAAATATGTATGTAAACATAAATAATCAACCTTTTTCTTCAATTTTTCAAAAAGAGCTAACTCTTTTGATCAACTTTATAACATTGTATTTGTGCTTTAAAAAGTATTGACGTAAAATATATGAAAACAGCATCACCAGGTGCGGTGGCTCACGCCTGTAATCCCAGCACTTTGGGAGGCAGAGGCGGGCAGATCACGAGGTCAGGAGATCGAGACCATCCTGGCTAACACGGTGAAACCCCGTCTCTACTAAAAATACAAAAAATTAGCCGGGCGTGGTGGTGGGCGCCTGTAGTCCCAGCTACTCGGGAGGCTGAGGCAGGAGAATGGCATGAACCCGTGAGGCGGAGCTTGCAGTGAGCCGAGATCACGCCACTGCACTCCAGCCTGGGCAACAGAGCGAGACTCCATCTCAATAAAACAAAACAAAACAAAAAAAAACAGTAGCATCAAAAGTGGGAGTAACTTATAGTATTTCAAGACGTATCCATCTTATATAAAAAGATAAAATATTAATTCTAGTAAATAATAGTACAAGATTGTATATGTAAATCCTAAGAATAGTTATTAAACACATAACACAAAGCAGTATGGTAAGAACTCTGAAAAGGTATTGAAATGAAATACTATAAATTATATTATTAACTCAAAAGATGACGATAATTGAGAGACAGAAGAACAAGTGATAAAAAAAGATAAAGCAAATTAATAATTACAGTAAGTGTAAATGGAAAGCTGTCCAATTAAAATTCCAAACTAGACAAAAATGAACATAATGAGAGTTAGTGCAGGAATGAGTTAAGACTCCTGGAACTGTTGGAATAGAATGGTTGTATTTTGCATGTAAGAAGGATATGAATTTTAGGGGACCAAAAGGAGAATGCTACAGACTGAACTGTAAATTTTGTCTCCCTCAAATTCATAAGTACAAGCCCCAACTCCCAGTGTGGCTGCATTTGGAGATAGGGTTTTTAAGACGTAGTTATGGTTACATGAAGTCATAACATAGGAGCCCTAAATTTGAAAAGACCAGTGGCCTTCTAAGAAAAGGAAGAAGAGCTCTCTTTTTCTACCCATGCACACACCAAGGAAAGGCCTTGTGAGCACACAGCAGGAAGGTGGATGCCTTCAAGCCAGGAGGAGAGCACTCACCAAACCCTCACTATGCTGGTACCTTGATTTCAGACTTTCAGCCTCCAGACCTGTGAGAAAATAAATTTGCATTGTTTAAGCCATCTAGACTGTGGTATTTTGTTATGGTAGTCAGAACTAACATGAACTTATATTTATTTTATAACAAGACAAAATCAATTTTATATCATAGTGTTATACTACCAAAAGTTAATCCTCTTCTGGATTATGCTTTTTTTTCATAATTTGATTTAATGGGACAAATAGATGTTTTAAATTAAGAATTGAGGGTAATTGCATTACCATTCAGGACATAGGCATGGGCAAGGACTTCATGTCTAAAACATCAAAAGCAATGGCAACAAAAGCCAAAATTGACAAATCGGATCTAATTAAACTAAAGAGTTTCTGCACAGCAAAAGAAACTACCATCAGAGTGAACAGGCAACCTACAAAGTGGGAGAAAATTTTCCCAACCTACTCATCTGACAAAGGGCTAATATCCAGAATCTACAATGAACTCAAACAAATTTACAAGAAGAAAACAAACAACCCCATCAAAAAGTGGGCAAAGGACATGAACAGACACTTCTCAAAAGAAGACATTTATACAGCCAAAAAGCACATGAAAAAATGCTCACCATCACTGGCCATCAGAGAAATGCAAATCAAAACCACAATGAGATACCATCTCACACCAGTTAGAATGGCAATCATTAAAAAGTCAGGAAACAACAGGTGCTGGAGAGGATGTGGAGAAATAGGAACACTTTTACACTGTTGGTGGGACTGTAAACTAGTTCAACCATTGTGGAAGTCAGTGTGGCGATCCCTCAGGGATCTAGAACTAGAAATACCACTTGACCCAGCCATCCCATTACTGGGTATATACCCAAAGGACTATAAATCATGCTGCTATAAAGACACATGCACACATATGTTTATTGAAGCACTATTCACAATAGCAAAGACTTGGAACCAACCCAAATGTCCATCAATGACAGACTGGATTAAGAAAATGTGGCACATATACACCATGGAATACTATGCAGCCATCAAAAATGATGAGTTCATGTCCTTTGTAGGGACATAGATGAAACTGGAAATCATCATTCTCAGTAAACTATCGCAAGGACAAAAAACCAAACACCGCATGTTCTCACTCATAGGTGGGAATTGAACAATGAGAACACATGGACACAGGAAGGGGAACATCACGCTCTGGGGACTGTTGTGGGGTGGGGGGAGGGGGGAGGGATAGCATTAAGAGATATACCTAATGCTAAATGACGAGTTAATGGGTGCAGCCCACCAGCATGGACATATGTAACTAACCTGCACATTGTGCACATGTACCCTAAAACTTAAAGTATAATAATAATAAAATAAAATAAAAACAAACAAAAAAACTAATTAGTAGTGACCGACAAATAATTAAACAAGTATCAGGAAACAGTTGAAATTTAAAAAAAAAAAAGAATTGAGGGTAATACAAGGATTGTTAGAACAAGTAGTCAAACAAGTAAAACCACATTTCTCCTTCCTTCTCATCTCTTCCATCCCTCACCTTAAATTCACGCTATGAATGATTTTTTTCCTCTCAGATATAGGATCAAATAGTTATTACACTCAGGTAAGCTGTTATCACTAAGATAAGTACACTTATATATATTATCCTTCAGATAAGTACACTTATATGTACCTGAGGACAAATGTATATAAGTACACTTTGTATTGTGTACACTTATGTATATATATATTTGTCCTCAGGTAAGCTCTTATCCCTCAAATAAGTGCACTTATATGTAGATATATATGTATATATATGTGTGTGCATATACATATATTTGTGTGTATATATGCACACCAATACATATATAGAATTTTAGATAGATGGATGGATAGATAGATAGATGATAGATAGATAGATAGACAGATAGATAGATAGATAGATAGATAGATAACCTTCATATCCTGACTCTCAGAAGCTGGAGGAAATAAATCAGGTATAAATGCAGTCTTCCCATTACCAGTGCAGTATTTCATGTTCCACATATATGATGAGATCTGTAGGTAGCATTTTGGAACATTCTTCTGCTATAAAGATATCTTTGTGACTCTAACTTGAATATATTTTGTCTGTTGGTATAGCTAAGTATTAGGTGCCTGAAACATTTTTTGTTCATTTAGAATATATATATATACACACACACACACAGTTAGTAGTAGTAGAATGTTGTCTAATTTGTTTTTTCTTAAACAATAGGATAGTAGACTAAGCAAGGCTAGCACTAAATAGCTTTTTCTCCAGAACTTAGTTCCTTCATTGTCTCTGGACCTTAGGTCGGGATGTAGGACTGCATGCATAAAAAGTCTTACTCAATGTTAAAGCTTTGCATGGGTCTAGTGATGACTCTCCACTCATCAGAACCCTTAGTTTTTCCATTCCCCTCAAAATAATAAATGAACAACTTAGCCCATCCAATGGCCTGGCCCCAATCACATAAACTACCCTTGTAGCCACATTTGCATGTCAGCCTCCCCAATCTTGTTCCCTGGCCACTGAGAACTGTGTAATTACCTGGATACTTCATATGTTTCCAGGCGTTTGCACCTAATTCTCTATCCAGCAATGTTCTCCCTCAATCACCCACCTATCAAGAATATCACAACTGCACTTCTTCTTTAAAGCATTCTCATCATCAGATTAAATATTTCATGCTGTTGTACTCCCAAAGCATATTGCTTGTTTTTCTGCCTTCCTCTGGTTCTATTGGAATGAGATGTTTATAAATGTGTCCATGACTTGATGAAAGAAAATGTATCCTGTGTCTTTTCATTATTTGTATTCCTACAGTAACACACACATGGGCACACACACACACACACACAATTAATGCTTATTAAACAAAAAGTTAAAATTGCAAGTAACTTGTCTCAGTTATAAATAACTTTCTGTTCATTGAAAAACATTACTCATTCTGATTACCACAGGAAGACTCACAAAAATTCAAGCATAACATTCCAGCCAAGACTTTAATCTTCAACTAAGCACATTCCCTGGAATCTCAAGAGAGACTAAGTCTGAAATATATTTTATGTGAGTTTATCACCCCTAAGCTCCTTATTAGCATGAGGTCTCACAGAGTTGCTAGATGAGAAGGTCACTTTTAAAATTATTCGGAGTTATTGTGTAGTTCTTTTAAAAAATAAATTGAGACGATGTGATGGAAAGGAAATCTGGAGGACATTTGCTCTGAATCCCAGCAGTCTTGACTTAAGTGGTGGGCATACAGGCTTCAAACACTGTCAGTTGGAGCAGGAGGCAGTTAGGAAGACGTTGTTTTTTGTCCTGGCTCTGCCTGTAAGATATGGTCTCTGCATGGCAAAGAACTTGGACAATTTGTCAGGTAATAATATTTCTTTTTTTTTCCCAATATACATGGTAGGGAATTAGATATAGAGAATTATAAAGTGATAATATGGCTCTAAATCACCCTCCTTTATACAGAAAGATCAGAGCATAACTTTTTGAGGATTCTAATCATAACTTAGAATATACTGTGCCATCTGTATTTGGAATTGGTTTCAGGGTAAAGAGAGTTTGAAGTTCACTAGAAATGAAGCAAATGCTATCTAATGGTTAGAAGTTTGCTATAAATGATTCAGGTTCAAATTAAATATTTTAGGATGAGGCTGAAATCCATGGTTTATCATATTTCATTTAATCTGAGATATTATCGATTGTAAAATTCACCAATAATTTACATACAAGCAATAAAGAAAACCCACTGGCAATTATAGTTCTTATACATTTTGCTTGTGCTATGCATTTGGGTTTTGAAAATATTAAAATGTGCAAAAATGTGATTCTTACAAGCAATAAAATATAAATGTGTGGGTATAAATACATTCTTATTTATCATATCATATTCACCAAAAACTCAGGATGTTCAAAACTCCATATATCTATCACAAATATGTAATATTTTCTCCTCTTTTTTTACATTGAATGACAATTCTTTCCTACCAGTGTTTGACCCACTTCCTTCTATTGCTCCCCATCTCTTATTGGTCATAAAGTTATTTGTCTCCTCTGTTCTCTCTGCCCAGTGTGTTCCTTCTCGTTTCCTCATTGTTTGCCTGTTTTTGTACCCCATGTCAGACCTCACCTTTGATACTGCTTCCTTTGAAAAAGAAAAAATCCTGAATGTGCCAAGTCTTGATTAGTTGATCTTTCTAGTTCTCAGCATAGAACCCATAAATTTCCATTCATAACACATATCTTATGTTGTCCTCGAACATTTATTTGTCTGTATCCAACACTAAACACAGTTTTTATAGGGTCAAGGATTGTCATTCTGTTTCACAAATGAGTTTCTAGAATTTACCAAATGTTCCACATGTATTAATTGCTGCATATAACTCAATGATTGAAAAATAAAAACAATTTAGAATGTAAAATATAAAAGTGATTTAGTTTTCATATATTATGAAATATAGTATGTACAAATAAATACGTTTTCAAATTGGAAAAGGAACAAGAAAAAAACAGCACAACATTATGCAAAAGAGAAGTCCTTTAAGCGTCAAATAAAAGATAAAATGTACTGATTCCTAACACATGCAAAGTATCTATTTTATCAATTTTGCTTTTATGCCAGACACACACTGTATATAACAGAAGAGAAAGTTCTATTTTAGCAGTTTAATTGTGCTTCCCGACTCCAAACTACCCTTTCAATCTTTTGGGAAAATGACCAATAACCTACATTGATTGCATTTCTGCTTCTATAAGGCAGGAGACTCTTAATGGAGCCTGTAATCTCTTTGGGTCAGAGAATTAAGAATATAAGTCCATTTCTTTCCAAGACATTGTTTTAGGAAATGCAAAAGGTTAACTATGTCTCTTGAAGATCTTGCTTTAAAATGAAATTGAAATCACTATAAACAGACAATACATTTTAAATTTTTTGTTAAGTATTTATTTTTTTAATTGACAAATAATTGTATGGATTTATGGGGTACAATGTGATGTTGTGATACATGTATACATTGTGGGATGATTAAATCATACTAATAAACATTTTTGTGGTAAGAACACTTAAAATCTACTCTCTAAGCATTTTTGAAATATACAACACATTATTATTAGCTATAGTCACCATGCTGTGCAGTAAATCATTAGAACTTACTCATTCTGTCTAACTAAAATTTCATACCCTTGTCCAATATCTCCTTTGTTCCTGTTCATCCTTCCCACCTCTAGTCCCCGGTACCCACCATTCTACTCTCTACTTCTATGAGCCAAACTTTTTTAGATCCAACATATGTTATCATATAATACTTGTTTTTCTGAGCCTGGCTTATTTCATTTAGCATAATGTTCCCTAGATTCATTCATGTTATAATAAATGACAAATTTCCTTATTTTAAAGGCTAAATAGTATTCAGTTGTGTATTTTTACACTTTCTTTGCCTATTTATCCATTGATAGGTACTTAGGTATTTTTCACATCTTGGCTGTTGGGAATAACGTTTCCATGAACATGAAAGTGCAGATGTCTCTTCAACATACTGATTCCCAATCTTTTGGATATATACCCAGAAGTGGAACAAGTTTTTGGAGGAACCTCAATACTGTTTTTCAAACTGGCTGTGCTAATTTGCATTCCTGCCAACAGTGTATAAGAGTTTATTTTTCTCTATATCCTCTCCAACACTTGTTGTCTCTTGTCTTTTTGATGATAACCATTCTAACTGATGGGAGGTGATATCTCATGTATAATTTGAAAATATTTCTCTCTAATCTGTGTGTTGTCTCTTCACTCTGTTGTTTCCTTTATTGTGCAGAAGCTTTTTAGTTTGATGCAATCCAATTTGTCTATATTTGCTTTTGTTGCCAGTGCTTTTGGGATCATATCTAAGAAATCATTGTCCAGACCAATATTGTGAGGTTTCCCCCTATGTTTCCTTCTAGTAGTTTTACAGTTTCAGGTCTTATGTTTAGCCCATTTCAAGTTGAGTCTTGAATATGGGGTGAGTTAAGAAATAGAACTATCTTATTTTTTTGTTGGTGGGGGTGGGGTTTATTTCCCCTTCATTCTATCAAACTTCTCGGGTTGTGGCTTTCACAAATAAATATTTGTTTTAAATACAGCAGTCAATTTTATAGAATTGGTATCTATCATGTAAATTTATTATAAGGGTTTCTTCTTTTTGAGATATAGTATAAGAAATTCCTAGCTGGCTTTGTGCCCCTATAATTAGGCAGTTCAAATAGTGGAAATAGTATAGTCTCTAGAGCTCAAATTTCTTTAAATATATATATAAATATAGTAATATCGGGTAAATCAGTTAATCTATGAGCAGCAGTTTCCTAATCTGTAAAATAGAGGTGATATATGAAAAATCATAAGTTTTAGAAGTAAAATTAAATGAGATTTACAGGTGAAATTTCTGGCACTTAAAAGTATGAAACAAAGCAAACAAAACAAAGTAAAACAAAACTGATCTTTTTAAAATCATAGATATTTGGTGAAGTGTATCTTAATATTACGCAAAAAAAAAATAAAACTCTTCATTTTAGCTAGAAAAAATAATTCAAGTGTACTAGTTGATGTGGCTTGGATTTGTGTCTCTTCCCAAATCTCATGTTGAATTGTAATCCTCATAATCAGAGGAGGGGCTTGGTGGGAGGTGATTGGATGATGGGGGCAGATACTCCCCTTGCTGTTCTCATGATAGTGAGTGAGTTCTCACGAGATCTGGTTGTTTAAAAGTGTGTTGCACCCCTCCCTTTGCTTCTCTTCCTCTTCCTCCAGCCATGTAAGGCATGCCTGCTTCCCTTTCACCTTCTGCCATGATTGAAAATCTCCTGAGGCTTCCACAGCTATGCTTCCTGTACAGCCTGTGGAACCATGGACCAATTAAACCTCTTTTCTTTATAAATTACCCAGTTTCAGGTATTTATTTATAGCAGTGTGAGAATGAACAAATATGCTAGTTATATTTTATATTAATGTAGGTGTCTCATTTTTCAAAATTAAAAGAGCTATTTACTAGACATTCATAATAATTTCTTTCTAAAATAGATTAAGACTTAAATGACACATGAGATAACAAACACCTCTCATGAGCATTTCTTTATTTAATGCAAGATGCTAGAAAAATCATGGGATAAAATTGTGATAGAATAGAAGAGTGTATGTTGGAACAGGCCAATATTTACCTGAAAAAGAAATTAGCAAAAAATGTCACCTGGTGTTACCCTATAGCTGCTTATTTATTTTTATTTTTTCATACGGCAGTTGTCTTAATTTTTTTCATACTGCAAGTTCTATCCTCAGTGCTCCATTAGAAGTAAGCGCTACAGTGACAAAAAAAAAAGTTAAATTTTTTCTTAATTTTTTTTGTTCCTGATCCAACATGTCACTTTTTTTCTTTCTCATTTTTAACATGATGGATATTTTTGTTCTTTGGGTAAAGTCTTTGATTGAACATTTCAGTTACTTTTTTAGATCTTCAATTCGCACTGATTCATCTCAATAATGCCATGGCTTTTTCACCTCCCACTGCCACTAGCTTTAATATATCCCAATGTTGTATGTAGCAAACTCACAACGGGGATAAATTTTTGTGTACTCTGTTACTGAGAATCATAAATGATCTTAAATATTTTTTGCTGAAAATATTTTTCTCTTTAAATTGTATTTGCCATAGTCTGAATACTTCAGCACCTTACACATGCTAAATATTCAATGAATTTCTCTAGTTGATACATTCATGCAACATCAGTTTTTAAACTGTTTTAAGTTTCAGGTCACAAACACATTTGTCATGTTTCTTCTTTTATAGGGATTCTAAGTCATTAATCTGTCAAATAATAGTATTGGATCATGTAAACTTCTAATTTTCTTAAATCTTGAAAGTTTTATTAGTCAATGATTTTAATAGTTTAAGGTTGATACCACAGTACTGGACATAACCAATGGGCTCATGAATCATTGAGTGGAGATGAGGAGTTTACGGCTAATCTTATTTATTCTTTTAAGTCTTGTACACTGACTTCAAGGAGGAAGTATGACAAACTTCTGTACTGAAAACTGTAGATCCTGAAACAGCTGCACTGGATATAGCATTTAGTATACTGATAAATCATACTGGCCTTGCTTTAAAAAGTAAAAACTTCAGTTTGTTCATCTCATGCTAAGAGAAGCAGATGAAGAGTGGAGAATACAATTGTCTATCAAAATGCTCTCAAAAAGCAAACTTGTATACCTCTGTTAAATATATTATTTTATATTTTGCTTTTTTACACTTTCTTGAATTTGGAATCCTCTCATAGTAAGTTACCAATTTTTTTTTGTTATAAGCATATAAACTAAAAAACAAAGGAATAAAACTAGGGGGAATATAAATATTAAACCATGATGCTGAAAATCACATGGAAATGTAAAACAAGGAGGTCTTATGGTTTAAAATACATTAACCTTAGACTAATATATTTTAATCAACATATATCATTCTAGATTTAGAAGATATAAGAGAACTTATGTTTCCTTTATGGTGAATTTTGAAAATATCACATTGACAGTAGGGAATAGATAATTTTTGAAAAGAGAGAACATGTAATAGTTATAACATTTACACACAAAGTAATTGTACCTTTATTTCACTTATTAACAATGTCAACATTAAAATCTGACTGTATATTGACATATTATTAAGTAAGAATTTAAGCCAAAGACTGATGATAATTCCTTTTAACATAGAAAAGTCATTCAAAGAAAAAAATGTCCAAAATATGATGACTGCATAAATCAATGCGAATGCACGTAGGAATACCTTGAGAGAAATAAAACACTAACAATTAACAAAAAAGAAGGATCCCTAAAATATCTGATTTAGAAAGAAAAATTACGAAGTTGCTGTTTGATCACATTTAGAATAAAGTCTCCACTCAATGAGCTAATTATAGCTAGAAGACAATTAAATGTAATCCCTAGTGAATGAGAGGAATAAAAGAGGATGGTGAAAAAGTAATTTATTTTCTGTAGCCAGTATACTGAATGCTTTTTATAGAAAGACTATAATGATAGAGAGCTGAAAGGAGCCTATCTGAGAAGTAAATGGAACTAAGAAACTAACTTGGAAACCACAAGGATGTCACAAGTATGTTTTGCATAGCAAGGCTTTATATGCCTTTAACAAAAAGAAATCATATTAAGGTTATTCATAATACCTCTGTCACATAATAAGAGTGTGACCCTGGACAAGTTACTTAGCCTACTAGAGTTTCAGTTTTCTCATCTGTATAGTGGACATAGAAATGGCATTTTTCACATAGGGCTTTCATGGGGAATAAATGAGAGAATGTTTTTATAGTGACCAGGGCAATGCTTGACTCACAGTATGAATTAAATAAACATTTGCAATGCTATGTAGGTTTTTTTTTTAAATTACAGAATAATATTTTTTTTCTGTTGGTAAGCCTAGCATTTCTTATCTAAACACAGTAACAGCTGCATTTATTCAATGTTTCTTCACACCACACTTAAGGTCCTGTGTAACCTGAACCGCTCTGTAACTCTGTGAGTTATCGCTCACTCTCTCCATGCCACACTGCTTCTTATTCTTCTAATAGAACGTATTCCCTCTGTTGGATCTTTGCACTGGCTGTACCATTTTCTCAAGGAGATCCACATAGCCATCTTCTTACCTTATTCAATTCTGTCACCCACTAGTACTACACAACATTGTGTATTAAAATTTCACGAGTCACATACCCAGAACTCCTAAGTCCCTTACCTTGCTCTACTTTTTCTTTTTCCAAATCACTTTCTAACAAAATTATTTGTTTATTAATATCAATTGTTCATTTTCTGTCTCTCCTCTTGAAAACGTAAATATCATTAGCTGTAAAAAAAACTATCTATGCTGTTTATAGTATAGCCCAAGTATGGTATTTGATTCGTGGTATGCCACCAATACATTTTTGAAGTGAAATTAAATATATAAATCATCTCCAACTCATTAAAAAATAAATATAGGTAGCTGGGGACAGTAGCTCACACCTGTAATTCCAGCAATTTTGGAGGCCAAGGTGGGTGGATCACTTGAGGTCAGGAGTTCGAGACCACCCTGGCCAACATGATGAAACCCTGTTTCTTCTAAAAATACAAAAATTAGCCGGTCATGGTGGTGCAGGCCTGTAATTCCAGCTACTTGGGAGGCTGAGGCAGGAGAATCGCTTGAACCTGGGAGGCAGAGGTTGCAGTGTGCTGACATTGCACCATTGCACTCCAGCCTGGGTGACCAGAGCAAAACTCAGTCTCAAATAAATTAATAAAACAATAAATTAATCCATAAGTCAGTATTAAGTATTGCCAATACAAATTTAGAAATAAACTGAGAACACAAGAATTACTTGTTCAAATGTTCATACCTAGTAAATGGCTGAACTAACATTTAAACCCCAATAGGTCTAAACCCATAGTGTTTGCTTTATTTGCAATGCTATAATTTTATCTCATAAGGAAAAGTAAGAAGGTTCTTTTATTGCCTAAAAGAAATTCACTGAAGCATTATGAAGCAATAGGTTCTACATTTTGGCACCAAAAATTACATGTACTCTAATCTTTCTCTCTTTACTTCTAGTACTTACACTGTGATAACACTAGTAGTGAATAAGTTAAATAAAGAAATTAGTAATAGAGCCAAAGAGGTGATAGATCAACTTGAAAATGAAAGAACAATGGAACAGCATGGAAAATGTGTATAACAGAAGAGAAAATGAAGAGAGGTCTACAGTGTCTATTAATGGGAATATTGTCCAAAACTACATATATTCTAATCTTTCTAAGATCTGATATAGTTCTCACTCATGAATGTCAATGTATAAATTTTTGTTATACTTCAAAGCTGTTATTTAGTGTTCTAATTTGCCATGTACCAGAAAATACAAATATATAATTAAATAGTTGTTTAATATTCTTCCCTTAAAATGTGGAGGGAAATATCTCAGCTTATGCATGAGAACTAATATAAATTGTACCTGGTGTATAATTGTAATGATATTAAAAATATTGTATATAGATGACTTTCATGATTAATAAATTAATGTTATTCCATACCACTTCATCATCTAGGTTTGCATTCCACTAGCCCATGCACAAAAAGATTTTGCCTAGTGATTAAGAGGGTAAGTATGGTTGAAAACAGACCAGGATTTGAGTACTGGCTTCATTATATCTTGAATGCGGGGCCACAGGCTGGTTATCTATTCTCTCTAGGATTCTGTTTCCTCAGTTGTGAAATGAAGTTGATTCACATATCTGCCCCAAAAAAGACACTGTTAAAATCAAAGAAAATAATGTTTTAAAACTAGTTGGTAAGCATTCAGTACATGTTAGTTTTCATTTTTCTTATATTGTTATACTTGATTCATCATCAGATACTCTTAATATTTTTCTCCTTTAAATACCAGAGCATAAGTTTAGATTTTTATGAAGTTGCTCGTTGTTGATGGTGATGGTCTTGTGGATGTTAGATATTTTTTCAAAATAGTCATAAAACATTTGACAGAATTAAAGAACTTCAAAGTGGACCTTACAAAAAGAAGTAGAAAAATAACTAATGGAAAAACACTTGCTTGGGAATTAAAAAAAGAGAGAGAGGTCATTTTTATGACTCTCATGAATCATCCTAAATGGATCATATCCAGGCCAACATTAATTTGTATGATTCCTCTGCTGAAAAGGGACGATAGCAGATGGACTATTATTATTCATATCCTTTACAAACAATACCTGATAAATGCCATTAGTACTACAAGTTCTTTGGGATGCATAAATTTATATTGTGCTAACTCAAATAAACCACTGGGGTTTCTATGTGTCCAAAGTGTTATTGAGCATTGGTCCATACACTTCATTAACATTGTTTTTTAAAAAAGACTAATGAAATTGAGATACAAATTGTCCCCACTCCAACTTTGGATAAAAGAATACTCATCATAGAAAACTTGCATTATTTTCTTACCACTTAATTTATTTTTTAAATTTTGTATAAAGTCTACAGCTGAAATTCATTTTAATCTTTATTAAATGCTCCACAACTAATACTTAATTTCACATAAGTTTAGGTTCTCTATGAATACACAAGGAAAACTTCTTCAATTATTCTGTCATATATAATTAATTGCTGTATCAATATAAACTGATTTTTGTTTAATTGAGGTGGTCTCCATTGGTGAGTTCTCATTATCCCCTTGTAATTAGCAGTGTTTCAAGAGCCCTTTGAGGTAAAGACTCGCATCTTCTTAACAGACATCTATAAGGAGAGAATTCCATTTAGATTTCAGACTGGCAAAAGGGGAGTGCCAACCAGTTAACACTGTTTTTATCCACAAAGAAAGCATGGAGGTACCAAATAGTTATGATATATTAGTTATAAAGGGCTATTTATGAATAGTTAGTTACAAAAAGATAAGATTTTAAAAGCTTTACTAGAAACATATCGTTTTTATAAAGTGTAAGTTTTTCAGATAGAAGTCACTTTGAAAAAATAAAATAATTATTCAAATTCTCTCTTCAGAACTTAAAATTTCACCACTAGTGTAGGGCAGGGAAAAGTGAAATGGGTTTTATTCCCCTGAGTACATAAATAGGCTGATATTATGTGCAACTGAATCAACAATGAGCTCATGTTCAAGTCTTTCTCTCCAGTGAAATCAGTAGGGAGTCATGTGCTCATGCTTGTTAATGGTGTCCTTATAACTAGAGATTAATTTCAAGTTTCATAATAAAAAATTTAATTGTAGATAATGTTATATGTAGAAGCTTGTCACTTAATTGACTATCTAAAAATTTATTAATTAAGTTTTGAAGAATTTTTAATAACAACATCAATTACACATTATTAGTTATTGGAAGTTATGAGCCTATATTTTATTTCAAGTATGATCATTTGATACATTCTTTTTTTTTTTTTTTTTTTGAGATGGAGTTTTGCTCTGGTTGCCCAGGCTGGAGTGTAATGGCATGATCTCAGCTCACTGCAACCTCCGCCTTCTGGGTTCAAGCGATTCTCCTGCCTCAGACCCTTGAGTAGCTGGGATTACAGGCACGCATTATCACGCACGGCTAATTTTGTATTTTTAGTAGAGATGAGGTTTCTCCATGTTAGTCAGGCTGGTCTCGAACTCCCGACCTCAAGTGATCCACTCACCTCGGCCTCCCAAAGTGCTGGGATTACAGGAGTGAGCCACCGCGCCCGGCGCATTTGGTATATTCTTGATTAATGCTAAATATGCATTCATACAAAGATAGTAAGATCCATAAGGACTATGTCCTTCCTGTTTTCTTGAACTTACCATGGAATTGGTCATTATAATATTTATAAGTAAAAGAGTAACTGTTAAATGAACATTGAGTCCATTTTAATATAGGTAAATGGCTTAAAATAATTAAGGAAAGATTCTACAAATTTCTTGTGAATAAGCCAAGAATAGAATCCAGGACATTGGGTTTGGCTTTGTAATCAGAAGACCCCATCTGATTTGTCTTACGTGACATACTATGTTTAAATCACTGTGTTTAAATCACTTGTGCTATTCAGGAGGAGGAAAGAGAGAGAGAGAGGGAGAGAAAAAGAATGTTTTAGGAGGCCGAGGCAGGCGGATCATGAGGTCAGGAGATGGAGACCATCCTGGCCAACATGGTGAAACTCCATCTCTACTAAAAATACAAACATTAGCTAGGCCTGGTGGCACACACCTGTAGTCCCAGCTGCCTCAGGAGGCTGAGGCAGGAGAATTGCTTGAATCCCGGAGGCAGAGGTTGCAGTGAGCCGATACTGCGCAACTGTACTCCAACCTGGCAACAGAGCCAGACTCTGTTTCAAAATAAAAAATAAAAATAAAAAAATAAAATGAAGGAAGGAAGGAAGAAAGAAAGAAAGAAAGAAAGAAAGAGAACGTGAGCAAGTGTATGCCTAAATTTTAATTCATCTTTCTTACTGCATCAGCTCTTTCCTCAATGTTCTTCCTTAGTTATTTCTACATCATTTAGGTAATTTTTATCCATCATGTGTATTTTCTGATCATTGAGTTCATGGATGAAGCAATAAGTTAACAATTATTATAGAAATTGCATTTAATTTTTATTATTAAAAATCAGTAAATATTTAGTAAAAACATTGAATATGTTAAATGAATTAATTTAATAAAATTAGTCTATGCCCCAGTAAGGAGTAGTTTTTGCACCATCTACCTTCAAAAGAAGAGGGAAGACATTCTGATTCGTAGTGCTGGACAAGGCTTGTAATCACTACTGCTTCTAAGGAGCAGCTATCTAACCACGCAGTTCACCAGGATTAGTCAGCCTCATGCCATGCTTATTTAACATGGTAGCTTATGTTCCAACAGCATCATGGTGAAGCCTATTCTCAGAATGCAGCCTTCAAAACAGGACTGTAGGTTGAGGAGTGGGAAGAAGGTTCACACTGTTGTTGCAATGCACTGTGAGTCTGTCCTCCAAGGACATAAGGTTCTTTTCAACCTGTGGAGGAAAACCTGTGTGTTTTCCACAACAGATGGGGAGTGGGAGGAAAAAAAATGGTGTCCTTCTTTGTGTACTCCCTTTAGCTAATATTGCTTGGATATGCATACCAAACAAATATGTTTGAGAATAGAGTGGCATTGAACTGCCTACATGAATAATTGAGCGTGAGGGTCGGTGCCAGCTCTGCTTTCTATGCTCCTGTTTTAGTTGAGTGAGAAAGTATAGGGTTCAGCAAATACAGGGTAATGAGCTACAGGTGAGTTTTTTGCATAAACTGAGATAAATTATCAGTTGGAACAGAGTAAAAATAAGGATGAGGAATTTTTTACTTTAGAGCTTGCTACAACGCCTCAAAAGTAAAGCAACAGTCCCTATCCAAACATCGAGAAGTAGGCAATGTATTTTAAAGTAGTGACTAGTTTTGTTCATATGCCTTGATATTAGTAATAATATTTGGGATGCAAGCTCTCTGTTGCCTAGTTCACTGCACTCTATAATTAGAGTTTCTCATTATAAGAGCAATAACTCAGGATTCAAATAAACAACTCAGGATTTTGACATTTGTGGAAAATAGTACTGAAAAATCATTACAAGAAAATGAATATTAAATACCTATAAGTGAAATATGGTCAACTTAGTCACCTACTGAAGAAAATGAATAATTACATTTGTAAAAGCAAATTACAAAGGGAAAAAATGCAGCCCGTTAAAATACAGCTAAATCACTTTTAATCCCATTGTTATGGCACTCGGCTTTGTGGCAGAAATTAAAGTATCCTGAGAAGAATTTCTTACCAAGAGAGGGTTAGTATGTTAAAGAAGACAGTGTTTTGGATTATTCTACATATCTCTACTATAAATAGGATACTTTTAAAAATGCTGTTTTGAGCTATTCAAGTGAGTTAGTGATCATCTATGACAGACTTCACAATAATGATGGACTGACATGAATAGAGGAAAGGCTTATCATTTTAGATGGACAAATCTTGGTGAATTCAAACTATAACCTGTAATCTTTAATTTAAACTAGCCACTTAGCTGGTAAAGGTAATGATTTGTCATGCGGCTTATTCATTTACTGTTAATCACCAGGATTCACATATTTGAAATCCCTAGCATTCAGAAACCTGTAAGAGGATTCATGCACGTGTTCTACTTTATGCTCCTGATTTGCAAAACAATGAGGCTGGTAATGATGTGAAAGATTTAACTGGCTCTCCTTGTGTCTCCTCTATCTGCACTGATTGTTATTTGTAAAGAGGAATCTTCAGAAGCCTGTGGTTCCCACAGGATGCTGAGCAGCCAGGCACTGGGTTAAGGATGACATCCTATGTCAGGGATCAGATATCAGACAGTTAATAGCTTTGCACTTAGAATTGCCGAATATTTTTTTATTGTTAAAGGCCAATTTTTTCACATATAAAGTTATTTTCACATTCATAATATAATGTAGACTGGAAAATTCTTTGAAAATAGCACCGTTTTAAATGATTTATTTAAAGCAAGATAACTTTCTATTTTATGTATCAAATCAGTTCATAATTTACATCTATGCAATCCAAACTCAAGAAACACAGAACAATTCTTGCCAGTCTTTGCACTGTGTATTCAGATTTTGCTGTTATTTTACAAGACTTATGTTGTAAGAAGAATTTGTTTTAGTAAAATAGAAGTGAACTATTCTTTTCCCTCATTGTCAAGAAGGTTATGTTTGTGCTATTTCCACTTTCACTTTCCAAAAGTTATTTTAATTGTTCCAAGAAAATGTGATATAGTCACATTTTAATTTTTTTCCTAATTACAAATAAGAACAAAAAATTCTCAAGTATTAAGATGTGAAAAACTATCATAAGTAGGTATGTCCTGTCAGTTTTAAAATCTTAAATTATTTAATAGGTAAACAGTATAAAAATAAATTTCTGTCAAAAAAAAAAAACCTCAGGGGCAGGATTTAAAATGGACAGATACAGTTTTGAAACTGATGTTGTCTTAATGGTAAACCTGCACACACACACGTACACACACACACACACACACACACACACACAGCGGTACATAATGGGGAAAACATTAAAATATTTAGCCAAAAATTGTTTTAGGGATTATACAATTTGGAAAAGGAAGGAAGGGAGAAAGGGAGGGAGAGAGGGGATGGAAGAAAGGAAGGAAAGAAGAAAGAAGGAGGGAAGAAAGAGGAAAAGAATAAAAGATTGAAATAGTGACAGCCTTCTTATTCCAGAATTCAAAGTAGACTCCCTTCATCTCCAAGTGAAACATGGACCTTAAACATTGGTAAAAATATGGCTGCCATATTCAGATCATTACTGGTTTTTCAAAACCCAGCACCATGAACCATAAAAACAAATAAAATTTAAATCTGCCATTTTCTTTCTCTTTCTATTCCTCATTCCTTTCTCCCTTTTCCTCCTACACAGCTTCTGTGCTGGTGCTTGTGTTTCAGTTTCATAATCTGTCCATTGTGAATTAAGAACATTTATTTGGCAGTTTCTCCTTACCAACGGGGTGCATGATATATTGGCCTCTGTGACACTGAGTCAGATCCTGCTCGGATTCCTACAATTACTAGTAAATACCCTCGCTCCTGAGGCAAGCAAGAGTGCAGAATCAGAAACAACAGCAGGTGCTGCATCTGTTGGAAGGGAACACAGTTAAGAAGTGTCGATGACTCAGTGACAGTTCTATTGATTTTTCTTTCTTATTTTTTGATGAGGATATGATGCAAAACAAATGCCTTTGCAGTGGAGACTTCAGGGCAATGAGATTTAAAAGTTCCTATTTTTTTTTAGCTTGTTCTGTGAAATGTGATGCTACAATTACTAATGATACTGCAGTTTTCATTTTTAGTTCGTTATCTGAGGGCCCAATAGCTGTCATCGTTTAAATGCAGAAGCTAGGCCTTGCAGTTGTTTTTTAATTTAGTTTGTAGTTTAGTTTCTCAAATGATTTGAACAAAGTTTTTGTTTGTTTGTTTGGTTGGTTGTTGTTGTTGTTTAATACACTCATTATACCACAGTGCCTGTTTTATCCTCTGAAGCTGTTATTCGGTCAATTTTAGCCAAATAAGTGGCTAAAAAGAGTAACAGTTTTGTTTTGTTTTGTTTTGTTTACCTTGGTGGTGACTGCAGTATTGCACTGTTAATACCATTAACTGTCAATTTTTAAAAATAAATGTACAAGGTCAGAGTTGTCTGCTTCGGTCTGAAATGTCCCTAGGTGTATAATTAATAGGAAATTTACTAGAAACCTTCTACTTCCCTTCTCTCAGGGAGTTTTGTTTGTTTGCTTGTTCTACTGCTTGCCTGCTTGCCAGCCGTAGAGGATACTCCTGAACATATGAAAAACATATGAAAAAACATATGAAAAAAATCCCCCACAGTCATCTCCCCAACCACACCTCCCTTTGGCCAAGAAGGCATCTTTTAGCTAACTAAGAAATCACATTTTGTAAAACATAAGCTACTTTCATAATTGTGGTAAAGCACATCACCTTTTTTAGACTTCTGTCACATTTTGTGAGCCTCGTTCCTGCCCCTTCGGTGGTTCGCCCCATTAGCTAGATGAGTAGGTGACCATCTGAAAAATCACTAACGTGCACTTTACCAAGAGCCCTGTTCCGTGTTGCCCATAGCATTAACAACCATTTTTGTTATTGTTGTTATTTTAGAGGGATGAAGACATCTAGAAAGAGTAAGCCATGTGTATTCTGGGAAATGTTCTATTTTATGTATGTCTCCCAGCAGGATATTTAAAAGTTGTTTCAAAATTCCCTTATGATGAATTTATATTCACAGTGTCAACAAATATTTACTGAACGACTGCTGGATACATGGCACTGCCTCACACTACAAGGAATAAAATGATTTAGATTATTCATCATCAAAATCTATTCAGTGCAATTAGAGAACCACCATATCAACAGAGTGCCTGGAGGAAGAACTCACAAGTATAGAGCCCTTAATCAAATTTAGGTACTACTCTGAGTGCTCTACACACATTATCTATACAACTCTGTGAAGTAGTATCTAATAGTCCCATTTTAAAGATGACAGGCCTAAGATTCAAAAAGTATAATTCAGTTATGGGATTGGGATTCAAATTCATGATCAGGATTCTCTTATGGTCAAATGCCTTAGAAGTTTGAGAAGAAATATATCATGTCTGGCCTAAAAGGTCAAGGATGAATTCAACAGAACCTTTTCAAATAAATACAAGATGAATACCTAAGATAGCTAATCATACTGGAGGAAATTGAGCAGCACTGCTGAAATAATAAAGAGAAATTTGTATTTAGGGAGAAATGGATGCTTCCCAACTGGAGCCTGTAGATAGGCAGATGATTGATAGATAGATAGATAGATAGATAGATAGATAGGCAGACGAATGATAGATAGGTGCTTAGAAAGGTAGTTTCACATCAAAGTAAGGAAATCATTGAATGCCATAAAAATGTTATATTGCACTATTGTGAAAAAAGGTGAAAAAACAGAAATGTATATATTTTAATATAAATAATTTAATAAATTCTTCCTATAAGAAGTTCTTTCTCCACCAACTATATGAAAAACTATGAGCACTATTTCCACATCAATAAATTAATCACGTGTTTTACGGATGAATCATATTTTATTCAACCTTTAGTTTCTTTATATCTATTTGGTTTCTTCCATTTTCTTTTTTTTTCCTTAAAAATATTCAATTGAATATCTTTAATCATATACTTGTATATATGTTCAATTACCTCCTTAGGAAACATTTCTAAATATGGATCGTCAGGTAAAGAGGTTTTAATATGTTTTATCAAATTATTTTATAGAAAGTTTCTACCAGTTTAGCTTCTTACTATGCCAAATTAATTTTCCCTGAATATCACTTTCAGAACATCATTTACATACTTAACAAATGCTTTCCTATTTTCCTAACCTAAGTTGCTGAAGATGTCATCTTTATCCTTATCTCCACGTGCTAAATATTCATATAACACCCTCCCTTTTGTATCTTCTTTTCAGGTTTATTGCATTCAAGTTCTAGATTTGTTTCTGCATGCAATCCAGCCAACAGCAACTTTTCCTGAGCTATCTCCATTTCCTCCATTTATCTATTTATTTATTCAGACATTCATATATTCACTTATTCAACAAAATTTATGAGCAACCTGCTGTATGTTGGCATTGCACATACACATTGGATATAACATTTAAACTACTCTTTTGATCCTTTTAATTGAAAAGATGATGAAATAATTATTTAAAAGAATTTTTAAAGACTCCACTTTCCACTATTTTTAATAACTATTTTTTCATCTTACCTTTCAGACTTTACCCATGTGCATATTTTAAAATACTGAATTCAAATGACAAAACCCTTCATGATTTTATTTAATATTTTAATTTGATACTTATTACTACCTCATATTGTAATTTATCTTTTACTACGTATTAAGCCTTTACATTCCAGTTTTAAACTCTTGCTGCTGAACAGAATGAAATTGATATGGATGAAATGTGACTAGATAGAATGAAATAAATAGATGTGTTAAGTCTCTTTCTTTTTTCTCTCTCCTTCAATCTGAAGCATATCTAGATGTGTGGATAGGAGTTACACTATAAATAACCTAGTAATCAAAGGGATAATATGGGTCAAAATTTAAAGAATAAAAAATCATATATTTTCAGAAACAAAATGATCTAGGATTAAGTCAGAAACATCATGCATATTTTTCCTGGGTAGTTTGGCTGTCTTGTTTGCTAAGAAAGAATGAGTCCGTTTTCATATATTACAGGAAAATAATATTTGCCTTCTAAATAGCTGACATTGGGTTTTGCATTTCCAAGAGCAATGAGGAAGAGCTGCCTGCAAAAGAAGGAAGAGGAAATAAATGGTTCTGAATGTAGGCCAGAATCTTAGAGAAGATATTGCAGCCTGTAAGGTAATAGCAATGTAAAGATATTCAGTTAGCAAAAATTATTCCAGAAGGCTTCTGTTTAATGACTTCCTGGGACCACACATCTTCACATAATGTCAAACAGTCAAAAAGGTGTTTTTACATCTTTGAGGGAGAAACCAACTAAATGTGTCCCCAAATTCCCACACCACCACTTGTCTAGTTTGGAATCATAATCTTCCTGGATTTCTCAACTACTAGACCTCACTCTAATCTGAAAAAGTCTTTTGGAGATGGTGTTGCTCCCACCCCCAAAGACTCTTTGAAAGCTATATTGCTCCTTTGGAGCTGTCCCATGGCTGAGACTCAATCTGGAAGTTAAACAGTCCCTATAGTATGTCAATGGCAAAGAACATTTATATGGCAGCCCTGTATTCCTATGACAACTTATGGAGGTCCATCCTTGGGTCTCTAAGAACATTATCTACAGGAGAAGGTGCTGTCCACAGTTAACACTACACAGCCAATTCCCCACTTGTGTGGCTGTGGGTAATTCCTGACAAGTGCCCAATTGCCATCTTGAAATGGGGGACATTTGGAGCAGTACATGCTCCTATAGTAAATGATTAATGTGCATTTTTCTGATCCTGACAGATTCCAAAAGAAGAGTAGATTGCTAGCTATAAAACTAAGCAGCATCAACGTGACATTACTGGAAGAATCCGAAAGTCTTTGCAGAAATGCTATGCTTACTCCAATGTTTCTCAAAAACCAGCAATTTTAAAGAGACTAGGGTCAATATAAATGAAATAAATGGAGGCTAAGATAAAACATGTCAGAAAATTTGCTGAAAGGTTATTTTAAGGTGGCCTGTTAAAAACAATAATGGGCCATTAGGCTGTCTTGTTAAAGGCATTAAAGTCACAGGCACAATATATGAGTCACATGGGCAAGATTTTCCATTTTATATATAAAAAATTCAATATTAAATTTCTGGTAAAAGTACAATGTTAGTGTTTCTGTGTATATTATTACAAATCTTTAATTTAAATTGTAGGCAGAAAAATAAGCAAAGTAATTAATGCCTGTAGAAATGTCCTACCTAAAAGTTATATATTATAATTAATTTTCCAATATAGATTTTAATGTATTTAATTTATAATTAAGTATGCATTTAAAAATATTTTTGGCTGATCACTTTACACTCAGGTATACTGACTCTCTTTGTCAAAGACATCAGTAATTAATTCATTTTTAAAACAAAATTTTGAGCGCCTTCAATGAATAGGATAACTTACTAGCTAATTTAGGATATAAATGATGTATACAAAACGGTCATCTCATCATCTAATCTGGAGTTAGAGACAGGTGTTTTATGTGTGGGGTGTGTCCCCATGAGCAAAGCTTCATTTATTTTGTTCACTGCTGAAACTCCAAGAACCGCAACAAAATCTAGCACAAAGAAGACATTTGTTAGTAGAAAGAATCCTGCTTAAATCTTATTATATTGAAAATTAATTCTCATAGGTTCTTTCTGATTGTTATCCATGATTTTGGAGCCTAGATCTTAAATCATTAATTTAGTTGTTTTATTTAATTTTACAGTAATAACACTGAGGAAATCTTGTTTTTGTTAATTTTTATGGGCTATTGATTATAAAGAAAAAAATAATTTTAAGAAACATGAATCTGTCTGTGGTGAATTCCTTTGACTAAGAAAACTTGCCTTTGCTTTTTTGAATTTATTTATTTATGTATTTATTTTTAGTCTTAGACTATTGGTGTCATAGTATCAATGATTAAAAATAAACAAAACATAGATATAGATAACTATCATTTAGATACAATAATTTATGACCCTCAGCTCAAACTCCCTCTTCTTTGTTATGAAAACTCAGGATCTGTAAATGGCCTTAGCTATTTTAATTAAATATCTTCTATCAAAGGTACCATATGAGAATTGTTGGGTTTGTTTGTTTGTTTGTTTGTTTTGCTTACAATATTTATACTGCCACAAACTGCCCATTTTATTACTTTCTAAATGTCTGCATTGTCATATTTTTAATCATTAAAATTAATTGAATAAAAAAATCTTTATTTTCTATCCAGCAGTGCTCAGGAGTTTTGAAAGGAGCTGACTCATGAGCCATGTTCTGGGACACTGCTGATTCTCAGTGGGCAAGCTGTACTGTGTGTACTTTGGAGCTCCATAACACAGACTCATGCTTTGAATGCGGGGATGCCGGGAGGGCTGGGATGCTTGGAGAGAAAAAGAAAAGAAACAGAATATGGCAGGACACTCTACATGCTAGAGCTTACAGATGCTTTGATTACAGGAAAATTATGTAAATGATAACAGTGCGCAGAACTAGACGTGGAAGAAGGGAAAAAATATGGGATCCCGACATAGGCCTTTGTACTCATAAAATCACGGGTGAGACTGCTGAAAACAACTGTTGGGAGTTTTATGACTTAATCCCATTGACTGGATCACTGAACAGAGCATTTTTCACTTCCAGTTTTCATGCTTTAGCTGACCTAGGAAATCTCATGGTTTTGTTTGGTGACACGTGCTTTTAGGAAAACTTGTTATTTCTGCTGCTCTGCACTGCCCTGTCTCCACTGAACTGCCTGATCTCCTGTGGAATTTACAGTTTTAGCGCAGCCAGCAAATGCAGGGAAAGAATGTGTGCTTCATAGCTGGAGCGCTCCTGATGCAGTCCATTCTGGTATCGGTGGCTGGAAGAAAGAGGGACTGCCACCCAGTGTTTTTACAGTGCCTGTTTCAGGCAGCTTCTAAATTGACAGTGAAGGGTGGAGCGGGTGGGGCGAGAAACAAGAAAAAAAAATCCCTTTCTTTGGTGTGGGGGAGATAATTCCAAAATCTCTGAGAAAGTTAAATATGGTAATTCCCTATTCCAAACATACACAAGTCACAAGCAACCTTATTCTTTGGTTTCTAGGCACATTTTTGAGTTTAGCACAATAGGGAGAAGAAAATTGGAGGTTAGCGAATCCAGCGGGGCAAGAGGTGAAGAGGACTAAATTTCAGTCAAGACAACAAGGAAAGTACAAAGAATACAGTTTCTCTTTCATGTGCTTTGATCGTCTTTCCTGTTTTACCCTTAACGAATACTTTCTCAAAACTAAAAATAAAACACTGCATTCTATTAAATTGTGCTCTTCCTCTAAGGGAATTCTAAATGTGTAAGTGCATGTTTCTCTTCCATGAATAAGACTATATATTTTAACATGTGTATATATATATATTTCATACATATATACATGCATATGTATATTTTTCTTCTTCTGGGAGAGAGAGAGTGGTCAAGAGAAAACGGGAAAAAGAGTCCATGCTAGAAACTCCACAAGTAAATGTTAGTTTCCTTAAACTGCTAATGACCGCTGGGTGAGGTGGCGCACGCCTGTAATCCCAACACTCTTGGAGTCCGAGGCAGATGGATCACCTGAGGTCAGGAGTTCGAGACCAGCCTGATCAACATGGAGAAACCCCGTCTCTACTAAAAATACAAAAACTTGGCCAGGCTTGGTGGCACATGCCTGTAATCCCAGCTACTTGGGAGGCTGAGGTAGGAGAATTGCTGGAACCTGGGAGGCAAAGGTTGCGGTGAGCCGAGATCGTACCACTGCACTCCAGCATGGACAATAGGGCGAAACTCCATCTCCAAAAAAAAATTCTAATGACCAAACGTAGTGAGGAGTATCAGAAGATTTACAGTGGTTGCATAAAATTGCACACATATCACGAGAAGCAGAGGAAGGTAAGGCAGATAGATATTTGTATCTTCACCTTGTGCTATAGAGTATGCTTTCTCCCTAGCCCCACATGGTAGCCCTTGGAAAGTAGTAGATTGAAGAGGAGACAAACATTTCATGTGAACAGTTAAGGTGCACCACGTGTGTATGCTCAGGGTGAAACTTCATATTTCATTCTAGGTAATGTGCCCACAAAGTCTCATATTATTCTAACTGAAGAATAGCCAAAGAAGAAATATAATCCCAAATATTTTGATTTGACTTTACTACCCTGCTTTTGCCTTATACAGAGGACACACATGTTTGTCCTCATACTGCATGAATACAGAGCTGTTTTAACATTTCTTGATGCTAGCTATAGCTTTCTTACTTGTAGACAGGACCTTCACCATAGTGGAAAGATGCTAATATAAACATGGTCAGTGACTGCAGTCATTACAAATAAGTTCTTTTCAACTAAATGACTAAAATAATCATATTAATAAATACATGATACTCGTACGCACAAGTCACCTTTTCTCCCACACTGATGGCTTTGATTACTTTGACAGACTAAGATGCACTAATGATACAAATTAGAAGCAAAAAGAATTAAAAGGGTGTTTAACTCTGATGCCAGGCTGTCAATTTCCTATAGTGCTACCAACTTACAGATAGATGATTAAAATTGTTTCATTTAGGAATTTTGAATATTTTAAAAATTGAATGGGTTTCTGGGGGAGGAAAAAAGAAAGAAAAATCCTTGCTTAGCTAATTAGACATCCTATTTGATTTAACAATAGAGCAGGATTATTCTTTGAGTGTTGAGATCTTCCTTCATTACTATAAGAGCCTACATTTTGCTATCTTTGCTCATTGTGCTTGTCTCATTCCTTATGTTTAATATTATTGCTACTTTTTATTTAGTTATAAGTTTATAAAGAACAATGGTTTTAATTTGTTTGTAAAGCAACTATTTCCAAAACATGATGCTAGATACCATGGGTAAGGCCCAAATACATGAAATATGATTTATATCTCTGAGGGTAAAGAATCTAGCAAAAAAAAAAATGAAACATGCACACAAATGACCATGTATATTGTAGAATCTTGAGAATGACAAAATAGCACACACAAAGTACTTTGGTTGCATGGAGGAATACAGAGCGTGGGTTTTTTAGTCAGACAGCAGAATTTCAAGCCTTAATTTAGTTACTCTATATCCACCTTGAGAAAGTTACTTAATTCATTTGGGTGTCCATTATATTATCTGTAGGTTGGGGTAAATAATAGTTCTCTCTCAGATAAAAGTGAATATTAATTGAGTTCCTAAATGTAAACTATTTAGAACACAGACTGGTACACACTAAGTGCTTTTATGATACCCAATAGTTCACCCCGAAGATCAAGTATATATTTCTGTGGATTAATAAAGTTCCTTCTCTACTGCATCCACTAGATGATAGCTTATTCATCATTATCTTCCCACTAATTCAATAAGGTGAATAAATGTTTATTTAATAAATGAACTTATAAAGGGTTGGATGAATGTTTGATCATCAGTTAGTTATTTAGTTGTTTAGAAGCTCTAGCAAGATCTGCATCACTATCTCTGTGGGGTGGTCACTTTTGTCTAAAGATGCAGTATGAGAAAGCATGCAATAGGGAAAGCCAACTTCTATCCAAACTGTCAAGTAAGCAGAATCAGTTCTGGGGGAAGGTGGCATGACACATCACTCTTATATTCTAATTTGTTGTAATAAATGTTAAAAAATAAAAACTCTGAAAAAAGCAATCAATAATTATCATCTACAATTCTAAAAACAGAGTTTGCTTAAATAAGTGAGTGTTCTTCGGTGGCTATGGCTGGTGGAGGATGAGGATGGAGTAATGAAAAGAGTCCCACACAGTGGATCAGAGTCTTGACATGCAGACACACTCTCGTTGTTGGTTCTATGATCCTAGCAAGTCAGCTCCTGTACTTTCTTGTCAATTAGGAATATTTTTAATATTCACTTGGTTTCTTGCGAGAAAAATATTGAACCACCTAAGCGTACAAAGAAGTCACGAAAGTACTTGCTTTCATATATTCCCAATCTAGTGAAAGAATATGCACTTGAAGAAGCAATGTTTGTTAGAACAAAAATACTCCCAAGGACCAGATTTGACATATAAAGACCTACTTGAGTTGAAATTTGGGGTCTGTCACTTACTAGATAAATGACTTTGAATAAATGACTTAATGCTCTGAAATTTAAATTTTCTCCCTTGTTAAATAAAATTACTTGCCCTAACTATGTCAGAGGTAGATATTTAAAAAGCATTCCCAAGTACTCTGTAAGTGTATGAACATTAATTAACCGTATTATAAGTTTTTAAGTGTGGAAGATGCTGTCACTAAAAGAATATATAACGGTTAAAAACTTTTGGAAAAAATTTTTTGAAAAATAAGACTCATTCACATGAAACAACTAATATTATCAGATTCTATATGATAAGTGGCCACAAATGTAAGGTACAAGTATTAACATTTCGGTCGCTGAAAAGTGTTTAAGAACAATTTCTAAGTTAGAGATGAATGTAAGCTCAGTCTTACAAAGGAATACAATTTCATTAAATCTTCAAAATCAAAATGTATTTCAGAGAATTCTTAAGTTCTAAATTTCCAGAAACTGAAAAATTAAGTAATTTGTTTCAGTTCCCTGGGTTTGCTATAACAGATTCAAGAATATTCTGTTTGAATACCAAAGGCATCCTGTAAATTCTTTGGCAAACCTCTCATTAGATTGAATTTTACATGACTTTTGATGAGGATAGTCCCTGGACAGTAACTGATTTAGGACAAATAAGCCCAAATAGTCTTCTTGGCCATACGTACCAATTAATACATATTATTGATGTTATTAAGTACCATCTTACACTTAAAAAATAGATCAAACAACAGCCTCCTCAGGATATAATTGGGACACTTTGATCTCATGGAGATGATGCTAATAAGAATGATAATGAAGTGGAAAAGACAGTTAGTAACAATAAGAATTATAGTATTTAATATTCAGTGAGTTCTTATGCTGGGCATATTGCATGATAACTGACATATGTTACCTTTTTTAATCTTCACAGTATTCACAATAAGAGAGTGAGATGTGCACTATACATTTCCATAATTTTATAAAAGAAAACAGAGGTACAGAAAACCACACTTTAGTTAGGTAGTTAATAAAATGTGATGCCAGACTCCAAATTTGGAATTTTCTTCCAAGAATTGTAGTGGACATTGTTGTTACATATTTTTTTATGATAAATTTTATCTCTCCCCTTTTGTGTAGCAACCAGTTCCAGGATTGGCCTAAGGCAATCAATAATGTCATTTTCTAGCCCAAAAGATATAATTCTTCATTCAACAATTTTTAAATATTAATTAAGCATTTACTATAAGCCAGACACTACTTTAGATACTACAGAGTGGTTAGTGAATTAAGCAGTAAAGATTCCCTGCTTTTTCTGCCCGTAGGGATTTCACAAAAATAAAGAGATTGACCTATAAATAATAAACACATTAAAGATCACAAAATAAGAGATTGACCTATAAACCAAAAAATGTGAGCATAATAATAATGTAATGGTTATGATCATGAACTATCAAATTAGAAGTTATAAATTCAAATTACTTTTCATCACTTTCTAACAATGACCTTGGAAAAGTTACTTAACCTCTCTGAAACCCAGTTTTCTCATCTGCTAAATAGGGATAATAGTATCTAATTCTAGAAAAGGTCTTTGTGTGATATGAATAATATATACAAAGAGCTTAGCATAGGGCTTTAAATAAGCGCTCAGTGGGGTATCTATTTTTAAATACATCTCAAATGTAAGTACAAAAATTGACGTAGGGGCATTACTCCAATTTGCCCCTTCCAGTTCATTACACTCTTTTTGCCTATATTTTAAATATATCTTAAAAACAAAACTTGCTCCTAGAAGGCTTTTAAGATTAATTCAGCTCACACAAAGATTTCTTCACCAACATAATCAGGTACTAATTCTCTTTTTTTTTTTTTGAGACAGAGTCTTGCTCTGTCGCCCAGGCTGGAGTGCAGTGGCGCTATCTCGGCTCACTGCAAGCTCCGCCTCCCAGGTTCATGCCATTCTCCTGCCTCAGCCTCCTGAGTAGCTGGGACTACAGGTGTCTGCTACCACGCCCAGCTAATTTTTTATGTTTTTAGTAGAGACAGGGTTTCACCGTGTTAGCCAGGATGGTCTCAATCTCGTGACCTTGTGATCCACCCGCCTGGGCCTCCCAAAGTGCTGGGATTACAGGCGTGAGCCACCACCCCCAGCCTCCGGTACTAATTCTTAACTCACGGGTCTTAAAATTTTCTTAAATTGATTTTGATTTGTATTTGGAATTTGGTCATTGTCAACCCTCCCTTTTATATTGGTTCAAGAAAGAATATCTGACCCAAATAGGACATTTAAATTTTTTAATGGATTCTGAGAAAGAAGACATCTTGTGAGTAATTCTTGACGTGGGGTGGGTGAATGTAAAGTCTAAATCTATACTGTCATTTTACCACTATGAGAGAAGTCAGTCTGACGATAAGCTGACCCTGCACAAGGCCTGCAGAGTGATGACTCCATGAGCAGTTAAGGCAAGTCAGTCTTGATTTCCACCCTATCCCTGGATCTTCCAGTTATGAAAGCCGAAAGCAATCAGCCAAATGCAGAAAAACAAAACCTACTTTTTTTTGTCATGTATCGTTTAAGTCAGTTTGAGTTGCTTTTCTTTTAAGTGAAACATAGAGCCCTAACAGATTAAAAACAAAAAAAACAAACAAAAAAAAACTGGCTCCGTTGTTGTGGGATAGAAAAAAATCAAAGGGTGAATAGAGTTTTCATGCCTTTTATTCAGTCAGGTGGCACAAATTAAAGGACCAAGTTAATGCCAATATGTATGCTCAAACCTGTATATTGAGCCAATCTCAGACTTACGACTTTAACACTGTACAAGCCTGTATTAGTTCATGAAATGAGAATGCTGAGTCTTTGATTACAGGGCCACTTTAGCCTTTAAACACTGCTTACCAATATTTATGCAATCAAATGCTGAAATTTAAAGTCTCAGTCTTGGGGTCTTTTCCCCTTTGCATGTGAAAATTGCATTGGGGAAATAGTAAAATGGCTCACTACCAAAGACATCGTTTTATGTTTGAAACCATTTCAGAAAGTTTTAGCCTAACTTATAACTTTTTAAAAAATTGTTGGCATGTGATTTTTTGTTGCCTCTTACTTGAACAGGAATATATTAATAATGTTACAGAACTGACATCATCTTCTTATCTCCAAGTAACCTGTGGTGTTTGTACGTATGTTTGTTTTTGCTGCAGTTTCCTAAATACACCAAAGTGGAATTCTGATGTGGGTTGACTCACATAATTGCAAAGGTTCTTATGTGAATTTTTTTCAGTTAAACGTGTCAGGGAAGAAATATACAAAAAATAATAAAATGGATGCAAACACTCATCAATCAAGAGCTGCCTGCCACTTCAGTGCACTAGAAGGGCCCTCAGAGTGACAGCACAAATGCATGTTGGCAGGCCAATCAAAGCTTTAGAAATAAAACAAAATGTTTCATACCGACCCCTCAACTCTCTAAGGCCGTGACAGCCCAGTTGCAATTTCATTTTGTGCATTAGTTTTGAATTTCTTTATTAAATCATTTTCATTCCGATCCTTTGGCTGTCACATACATGCCAATATCATTGATGGCAATAAAAAGTAAAATATTTATAATCTTTGGAGAATGGTGTTCTTTAAATATATTTGTGACTTGTGTTAAAGCACAATGATAATATTAGCATTTTTAAAATTTTCACCGATGGTTAAGTTATGTAATCGCAACATAAAATAGGACTTTAAAAACCAAAGAAAGGGACAAGAATGAAAAAAGCAATTATTTTTCTCATTTCATCACTATTCTAATGCCAATAATCCATAGTGCCTTTTTAAAATTGTGTAAATATAAGCAGATACAACTCAATAGAACTGCTAAGATTAACAACTGCACTTAATGTTGTTCTTAATATACCTTAGTCTTGGTTTGTGAAGCCCAAATGTTCATGCCAAATTTATTTACAGTGGAGTTACTTCCCGTTATTGGTTCAGTCATAGATTGCCATCCTAATAACAAAGGTTCCAGCATGATTTGTAAAGTTTTAGATCCACCATTGGTCTAGTTTGGGACATATGAAGCATGGCAGTGAAAGGAAGGGATCTTGTTAATGCATAAGGACGAATGGAAATTTCCATTTCGTTTTTCATTTCATGCTAGGAAAGCAGATGTATTCTAAGAGACAGCACCACTGAACTAAATTCTTCTTTGCACCCAGCATTCTCTCTTGAGGCAATATACTTTTCCTTTTTTCCTAAATAATTCACAAATTGCTTCCGCACAGAGGCCAAACCAGGTCAGAACAAAATTCAATTACCTCCTATCACCATATTCTCCTTTTACAAGGGAATGCTGTGGGTATACGGTTTGCTATCTTAATCATATGTAAAGGTTAATGCCAAACATAATTATAAAATTTGGGGGTCAGGATGATAGCATCCGATATCATGTATGTTTTATTTTATTTAAAAAGGTATGCTCAGTCTTACCTCTTATTTATCTATCATAATAATTCTTCATTAAATCCTTCCAAAACTGCTCTTTTCCAGGGTTTTTCTAATTATCTATACCTACACGCAGACCACAAACCATGCCTTGTGTCACCTTGGGTCTCATCAATATGTCATATCATGTTCTGTCACTTTACAGAACACAGTATGACAGATGAGATTTCAGAACGAGGCACTACATTATCTCTTGGCATAATAAAACATGAAAATAAATAGATTCCTCATCGAATTTTTCCATGTATTTGCACTTACACACACCATATGGGTTTTTCCATAAGATTTGGAAAGTTCATTAGAGTTAAATAATTTTAAATATATACTATTCTAGACATTTACTTTTTTCTTTCCTCTTTATAACGAAGATTCGTGGTTCTAATTAAGATCTGTTCTCAGTGATGAAAAATAAAAGACGGATACTAAATTCTTGAGATAGCAAGTTTACTATTCATTTACTTCCTGTAATGTTTACATCAGTCCAGTGAGTTAGGTATGATAAAATGTATCATTCTTGCTTTAAGATAAAAATACAGAGGCACTGAGAGATTAAATCATGTAACTTAAAGTCAGACACTGTCTAAGCAAGGTCTAAAGAGGCTTTTCTACTTCTCCAACTGACCAGATGTACATGTTCAAGGCAAGATTATTCTGCACATATGTTGAGAATTTTACTCTGCTACATATTAATCTGTGTTATTGTCATATTGTATAAACACTTGTGTGGTAGGGAGAACTTTGTCCCCAATGGCCTTTGACCCCTGTGTTATACCTATTATCATGTTAAGTGACATGGCAAATGGAACTTTGCAGATGTTGTTAAGATGAAAGATGTGTTGACCACAAGGTAGTAAGATTATTCTGGAGTATTCAGTGGGCTTTATGTGATCACATGAGTTTTAAAAGCTAAAGCCCAGCACACATGAGGACTCCTACCAGTTGTCATAAAGCAAAGATTAACAATTATACTGAGCAACAACAAAAAAGCCAGTTCAAAAATTATATAAGCCTAGAAAAAGAAGAATAGGGATGAGTTTGACAAAAAAGAGAGTTGAGAAGCCCTTCCTTCGACACTTTCCTCCACACTGCCCCTTACTTTCAGTCTTGACAGTCTTCATGTGACACAGAATTCCTTGACATCAGCATCGAACGGAAGCATTAAAGAGTGCGGACTTTCTAGGTAAATAGTCTGCAGCGTCCTGGAAGATTGTCTCCCATCAGCCTTTAAAAGTTAGCCTGGGACTAAACTATGTACAAGATAGAAATAGAGTATCAGAAGCAGTAGAATATTATCAAATCTCACACCTGTAAGCAGACCAAAATGGCAGCGGCAGCCAGAGAAGAGGTGTGGGGACACAGAAGTCATAGTGGGGACAGCATGAGCCACTATTGTGTGATAAAATGATCAAAATGCAGGCACTTGGAAATCTCAACACAAACCAGCTCATTTGTGAAAGTCCTCTTTGGAGCTGAAGTTGTTGGTAGTGCAGATGAAACCCTAATCATTCTGGAATTCTCAAAATCAGAAAACATCATTAGTTCTGTTTTCACCTGTTAGAGATGGAGAAATAATTATTTACAGCAGCTGCTGCCACACATACCTCTCCTACTCACAGAAGATATTGAAAATTCATCGCTATACTTCTTGCTGCTGAGCCATAGCAAGACCTTGCCATTCATCTCAGCACAGCCCTCTAGAAAACTGCTGCCACTTAATAGAAATTTCCATATATCAAAAGAATATTAAATTTATCAGACTTACCTTGGTATGAATACTGGTTTTACCACCTACTGTGTGTCCTTAAGTCAGACAGCAAATCTTTTTTGGCCTCAGTTTATTTATATATATATTATATATGCATATATATTATATGTATATTGTATATGCATATATATTATATGTATATAAGATATAGTTTCAATACGTATAATATATAATACATATACATAATATTATATTAAATATATGTAATACATATAATACATATAATATATAATAGTAATCCCTATAATAATATGTATAAATAATACACATATAATATACATGTAATATGTATATAACATATATATGAATAAGCAGTATATATAATATATACTGTATATATGTATATATGTATATATGTATATAAGATATGTATGTATATAAGATATATATCTATTATATATTATATATACTGTATGTTATATATTATATATAATATATAACGTATATTATATATAATATAGTATATTATATATACTATATTATATATTATATATACATTATATTATATATATTATATATACATATTATATATACTGTATTATATATTATATATACTATATATACAATATACTGTATATATAATATATGTACACATATATAATATTATATGTATACGTATAATATATTATATATTATATATATTGTATATTATATATAGTATATAATATATGTATGCATATATGTATGCATATATAATATAATATATATTATATATAGTGTATGTATATATGTATGTATTATATATTATATATACTGTACATACATCTTATATACATATACAATATATATATAAACAGTATATATATAACATACACTTTATATGTATAATAGGAATTGTAACTATTCTACTCTGTTATGTTCTTACAGACATCAAATGGGTTAATTTATGCTCCTAGAACAAGGGTCAGTAAGCTAGAGCCTATAGGCTAGAGACTATGGCCTGCCATCTGTTTATGTATAACTAAAGAGCTTCAGAATGGTTTTCATATTTTAAAATGGTTGAAAGAAATCAAAATAAGAATATTTGTGGCATGTGAGAATTACATGATATATAAATTTCAATATTCGTAAGGTTTTATCAGAACACAGCCACACGCTTTTGTTTAGGTACCGACTATGGCTGTTTTTGTGCTAAAATGGCAGAGTTGAGTAGTTGCAGACCACATGGCCCACAAAGCCGAAGTATTTCCTACGTTGACCTTTACAAACAAAGTTTGCTGACTCCTGTTCTAGAATGATAACGGGCATTTTTTTAAATACTCTAAAATGCTTTTAGCTCCCTTACCTTTTTCATTTCTTATTTGAGAATCCATCTGAGAGCAAAAAGGGCTCCAGGACCAAGAATGGGAAATATTTAAGATCTTGCAATAGATCCATAGACATAAACGCAAAGCCAAATATTTGCTGTTATTCTGTCCTACTTTTATTAAACTGTGACCAGCTCATCTCAGAGATAAATATTCATTTGTAGGTGTAATGTATATTCCAATGACTCTTGCCCACAGGTGCTAAAGATAAGTCACAACTACTGAAAAAGTGCTCATAAGAATTTCTCGAGAGCGTACTACCCACACACAAACAAATATGGTAAGTTTACTAATCAGCTATCACACTGCATTCTCTACTTCTTACCTTTTAACTGTAGCTCAATCTCCTGGAGGGCACCATGACCACTTAGAAGTCCCATCTCTGCTGATTCTCACAGTTTCTCATGTTTGGCTCTGCTTTTGACCTGTGTCACTTGTGTTGGGTACAGCTGTGGTTTCTTAGCCTTCCTCTTACACTTGGCATTCTTGCCTAGACTGATGCATATCTATTCATGCCAGGAACAGCAGCTTGTCTTGTGGATCTATATGTGCACCAGTCACTGCCACTGCCTGCTACATTAGAAACAATGCTTCCTCATAAATATTGTGCTGCTGAGTGGAGAAGAATGTTTGTCCCTCATTTTTATGCTACATTCTACTAACGAAGCTACTTGGGTTCTAATAACTGAATTTAGTGAGTATGACTGCAAACTGTTTACAAATCATTTCTCATGTATAAATCATGCCCTGCCCTCTCTACCCCAAGATCCGACATGAATGACTCTAATTGTGGAAAGGAGTCATGTTGGATTGAGGAACAAATCCATGTTTCAGAACAGTGCTAGAATCTGATTCACCACTCCACCCAATACAAAGGCTTTGTTTTAAGGCCAAGCTTCTCATATCTGAATACTTCTACCCTGAGGATAGTATTCATTTCTCAGGAGACTTCAAAGTTCCTAATGCAAATTGACTTCTGGTGAGTCAGCTCCATAATTTCATCACGGATGTTTGGTCAGGTATGAACCACAGTGGTCACCCAGCTACTAGCAGATTCTAGATGCCCACTATGCAAGATTATCTTTAAAGTAGTCATAACAGAGTTTCAATAAGGAAAAAAAGTTGGTACCATTAAGTGTACCAACTCTGGAAACAATTGCATAAACTTCTCTTCTGTCATACACAACATTTAAGACAATAAAGCCTATGCTTATTAATATTTAAACTTATGCTTATATTTATTATATTAATATGCTTATTAAGACCAAAGATCATGCTTATGATGTTTAAAGTCCTTTTTAATACTTCTTATAATGTAGAGGTTTTGAAGTTGTTCTGGCTTTACATAGTACTGAATTTAGTAAGAAAATACCCTGTGGAAGACCCTGTGAATTACATTCCCAATACCTATTTCTCTTTTATGTACTTTACCAAGAGAATCACTAAAGCTCAGGACCACAATGTGCCTAGCTAAATACTTATTATACTTGCTTTCTTTGCAGACAAATGTGATCACAACACTGTTTTATTCAACGAGTTGTCAACAGTGGTATACTGGGAATTTTGAGAAAAAGATATTCTCTTTCCTGGTAAAAAGGAATAGACAGAGCTGGTACCATGGTCTTCTTCTGACCCTATCTTCTCCCATTATACAAATATGTTGTCTAGAGTCACAGCAGCAAATTGGTGAATGTGAGGTGAACAAGCATAAAAATGAAATACATAAGACAGTGAGTAAAAACAATAGAAGGAACTTGTATCTCTGTAGACATTGTTCTGCTAAACCAACATCTGCAACCACTTCCAGACTTCTTGTTATATAAGAAAAAAAATTGCTTCTATTTGTTTTATGTTACTATTGTCCAATTATTCTTCTATTTTCAGGTTTTAAAAAGTTCCTAACTGATATACTAGGTTTAGCCACATAGAATTGCTGATGTTAACCACATTTAAGTTATAACAATAATAAATTTCATATGGTCAATGTAATATAACTTATTTCATTTGTTTTAAATATAGATCATTGAGCAAGACTTCCATCTGGTATCACAAAGCTAAATATAAATACAAGTTTCAGTATATAAAAATATTTATTTACAATTCATAGTAAACCAGTTTCCATCTTTACTGATGTTCGTTGTGCCAATGATATGAAACATTGGATAAAACATTCTCCTAAAAAATATAAACAGAGAGAGAGAAAGGGAAAGAGGGAGAGAAAGTCAATATAAACACTCAAGTGAAAATTTAAAATATAATAATCAAGGCTAAGATGTACATAAACTCATACACATTATTTATTGTATATTCTCCGTGTATTTCCCAGAAATTAATTTTGAAAATATGTTCTAAGGGAATTGTACAAGCTAATGACAAACAACCAAAAAAACTGTATTACAACATTGAATATAAGAACAATGTACTACTTGGAAACAGAATAGGTAAGCAAATTCTGGGGCATCCACTACAATGCCCATTATGTAAAAAAAAAAAATATGATAGAAAGCTTAAATTGACAATTAAAGTTACACTCGATAACACATATATTGCTGTTCCTTTCAAATACTATCCTTTTCTTATAGAATTATGTCTACTTTCTTCTGGGAAATGATCTATCATAATTCTCTTCTGACTTATTTTTTTAAATGTGGGATCAGAGAAATCATAAATAGTTCTTTTTGCCGATAAAAGCTATAAGATAGGATGTTCAGCCTGAGCTAGATATACAAAGAGGAATCAAAAACATGTCAGAGAGATTCCAGCGATGGTTTGAGTGTCTGGTAGTTCTTGAAACTAAGTAAGAGCATTCATCTTTTCAGAGACCGAAGGTTAAAATTTCCTTCAGTTGTTTGATATAAGCTTGTATCTTTCTAACAACTGCCTTTTTCCCCCCTCAACCAGTTTGATTTCCTGTTCTGTCACGTGCAAACAAATGTATCTTGATATAATCACATTAGAATGTTTGGTGAAAAAGAAAATACAGCTGGACATAAAACTGTACTTACATGTACAAAGATAACAATTATATGTAACTAAATATACAAAGTAAAATGTTGTTTAAAATTCTACAAAAATTTTGAATTCATTCAAATAAATAAATATTATTGAGCACATACTCTGTAACCAGATATGCATGTCAGAAACTGAAGTCACAAGTAATTTTTGTCTTTTGCTATTAGGATTATTGTTAATTTTGTATGTCTTCTTTCTCTTTCAAAATGTTATAAAATAAATGGGTATTTTTAAGAAAATATTCATAATAGAGAATGGGGGAAAATATAATTTTTGCTACACTATGCTTCTAGTGTGTATAAATGTATATAGGTATAAAAATTTTAGTTTTAACAAGTATGCTAAGATATTATATTGTTAAAATTATAAAAAATGAAGACAATAAGACATTAATTTTATTTATCAGGGTTTCCTAACCTGTGTGCTGAGGAACACAATGTGCTTACAAATAGGTTAGAGGAGTGCAAAGTTATGATACCAGCCTCCCTCATAGCTGAGTGGAGACTGGGTGGCCAGATGCCTAAGCTGGTTGCCACAAAGTAAAAAGAAGCTTATGCGGTCCACATCAGTAAGCTATAGATTTATTATTATCTTCTATGTGGGCTATAATAGATGTTTGGGAGCATTGTTTTATGTGATCATCTTGGTTCTTCCTCTAGTTAGGATGTCTACTAATTTTGAGTATTATATCTCATTCCATCAAAATAACAGATGGACAAAATGTAAAATTCATCTGCCCAAATGGCTAGAAATCCTTGAAAGAAAATAATTAATCAAAATAATTTTGAATGCAAGTGTGAGTTGCTAAAAATGGAAGGGAATTGAAGAGAAAAATGTAGGAAAAAATGAAATACAGTTTCTAAACTCTCCATGGTTTCAGAAAAATTTGGTGCCCAAAACATAGGGACTCTGTTTATTGTTTATATGGGAGCTAACATCTGGGTGTTTATTAGCTCCTAAATGGTCAGTGCTCAAAATAAATAAATAAATAAATAAATAAATAAATAAATAAACATTTGTAAGAAAGTAGGGAAATATACCCAACAATTGGCTCAAATAAAAGATAATAATATTTTCTTTAGCCTTGTCCCTGGGTAAAACAAAAATATGTCTCTTCTGAGGAATCAAAATCTGAAAACTTTGTCTTGAATAGATTTAGGTTCAGAATTATCCATGAGGTCTGCATAACTCCAATAAAAAATTAACGATAAAAATTTGTACCCTCTGGTGATAAATCTGGGATATTTGGCAGAAGCATAGAAAAGGCACTCAGGAGATAATTCCCACAACCAATACTATAGGGATACCAACACACACATGTACCAAGAAATAAAGTTAAGTTAAAATATAATGACAAAATTTACAAAATGTAAAAGAGAACAATCTACTTGGCCCCTGAATCAACAGACTCAACAAATATGGCAAACTCAGCCCCAAGAACTCAATACAGTACAAAAAATAAAAAACACTCTAAAATAAATAAATGTGCTTAAAATAGTTAACAAAAGAGTTTTAATAAAATCTCTATAAAAAAGACATTTAGGAAATATAAGCCCATTTGTAAAAGAGCAATATTTTTATATTTCCTGAGAAACTCATTAGATGGGATAAACACCACTTAAGGAACAATTCAGTATGAAAATGGTAAACTTTTAAAAACCTGGAAAATTTACCAAGGTGAAACACAGAGTGATAAAGAGGTGAAAAATATCAAAGACAGCAATACACAAAAGTCAAAAACTTTCTTATATACAAGCAATGAGCTGGCAGGATTTGAAATAAAAAAATACAATTTACATCAATCCTCCAAATAAAACACTTATGTATAAATCTGATAAAATATATTAAATGTTTACATGAGGAAAATGACAAAACTCTAATGAACAATATCAAAGAAGACCTAAGTTAAGTAGTGAGATATTCCATGTTCATGCACAGGAAGACTCAATATTGTCAAGATGTCAGTTCTTTCCAACTTGAGTAATAGATTTAATGCAATACCAATCAAAATCCCAGAAAGTTATTTTGTGGACAAACTTATTCTGAAGTTTCTATGAAGGGTAAAAGGTCCAGATTAGCCAACTCAATAGTGAAGAAAAAGAGCAAAGTCAGAGGACTAACACTACTGCACTTCAAGATCTAGTATAAAGCTATAGAAATCAAGACAGTGTTGTTGAAAATGTAGATAAATAAATCAGTGGAACAAAATAGAGAGCCCGGTAATAGACCATGTGATTCTAGTCAACTGGTCTTTGACAAAGGACCAAAGACAAGACCTGGTCGACTAGACATGTACATTCAAAAATATGGAGCTAGAAACAAACTTTTACACCATTCACAAACATTAACTGAAAATGCATCGTAGACCTAAATGCAACCCACGAAACTAAAAAAAATACAATACAAAAGAAAACTGTAGGAAGATAACACAGTAGAAAATCTAGATGATCTTGGGTTTGGTGATGATTTTTTAGCTACAATACCAAAAATACAATCCATGAAAGAAATAGTTGGTAAATAAGACTTCATTCAGATTGAAAACTTCCATTCTGCTAAAGACAATGTCAAGAGAAAGAGAAGACAATCCACAAACTGGGGACAGAGGGTACATGGAAATTCTCTGTAATTTGCTCAATTTTACTGTGAACATAAAACTTTCTGAAAAATAATGTTTATTAATTTTTAAAAAGTAAGAAAGGAAATGAAAACACTGCAGATATATTATCTACAAAATATGACAGCAGAAATAAATCCAAATACATCAGTAATAACAACAAGTAGACACAGGCCAATGTCATCAGTTGACAAAAACTCTCAAAATGAACTAAAAAATAGAAATCTGTGATATGATGTACACTAGAATTACACATAAAACAAAATGACAGGGAAAGATTTTATATGAAAGGATATAAAATGATGTAGGCAAATACTCAAGAGAGGAGTTAATATAATGATATTAAGCAGACAGTTTTGAATTTAAGACAGGACCATTATTATAGATAAAGTCACTACTGTGAACATGATTAAAGGAAAAATTTGACAAGATACTATAATTCAGAACAAGTATGAGCTTCAAAGAGAGGCTCAAAACATATCATTCAAAATTTGTCTGTATTGTGAGAAAACTGGACATATCTTAAATTAGTATGAGAGATTATAATACCACTCTTTCAGAAACTAATTCATCAAGCAGAACAAAAATAAGAATATAAATGATTTAAACAAAACAAATAACAAGTTTAGTCCCCACATATTGGCATGTATATAGAACTCTTTCACCTTTATGATTAGTGAATATACATTGCATTCAAGCAAGCATTTATAAAAGTTAACCATATATTAAACTATAATACAGTAAATACCAAATAACATGTAGGGACTGTACTTACTATAGGCAATACTTTAGAAAGTAAACTAAGACATAGCCACGCCAGACAATAATAATAATTATAACAGCAAATAACAATTATAGTAAATGCTATATAATAACTACACACATCATGTTATCACTTTAACACAAAATATGACAAATTGGTATTTATCTGAAATCTTGTTTCCATTTTCTGGAACAGCCCTTTTTTTACTTCTAATTGGATGTTAAATGTTATATGATTTATTATTATTTCTTTAAGATTCATAAATGTAAACTTTTTAAAAGGAAAGCATAAGTAGGACTAAGCAAAAATTAGCCATATTTAATAATAAATAATGTCATACTGTCTTCTAATCCATGATAAGGTAAGAAATTTTATCCTTTCTGTTACCTTTTCCAATAATGTAGTAGTCTCCCCTTATCCATGAGGGTTAAGTTCTAAGACTTCCAGTGGATGCCCAAAACTGTGAATGGAATCAAACTCTCTCTATAGTCAGCCATTCGTATGTGCAAGTTCTACATTTGTGGATTCAAACAACCATGGATCAAAAATACAGTATTCACAGAAAGCAAAACCCACAGACATGCAGGGCTGACTTTTCATATCTGAGGTACCACAGTGCTGATTGAGGGACTTGAGCATTGAGAAATTTGGTATCAGTTGGAGGTCCTGAAACATCCCACACAGATATCAAGGGAACACTGTACTGTTTTTTTCTATACATGATATAGAATGATACAATTTAATGTATAAATTAGGCACAGCTAGGAGATTAAGAACAATAACATAATAAAATAAAACAATTGTAACTATATAATGTCATAAAAGCTATGTGCCTGCAGTCTCTGTCTCTCAAAACATCTTATTGTACGGTACTCACACTTTTAGATCACAATTGACTGTGATAACTAAAATCACAGACAGCCAAGCAAAATCACAAATAAGAGGGAGCTACTGCCTTCAGCATTTAGGACATCATTCTTTATTTTTATTTAGAGGTAAAAACTAAACAAAATCAATCCTAAGATTCATTGTGATTTCCAGCTCTGTTTTTAACAAGTCCCCATTATGCTGATTTCTCTTGTCAGTCTGATTGATAACATCAAGCTAAGCAACCTCTATGCAAAAGCATTTGAGCATGAAATACTTAGCATTTTACCTTCCTGCAACAGCAAATTTAAAAAGTTGTGGGAATTATTCTCAAAAACGCCCATATACTCTGTATCTACAGGCCTGTTTTGGTAGACCAGCTTCTGAATCAAGTCCTTTGCATCTATAAATTCATAATATAGGATATCCATCTCTAAAATACCCATAATTTAAAAACTCACATTGAATGTCCTCAGAATTTAAACTTCTTTTGTTTTTTTTTCAGGAAAAGTGGATTTAAAGCAGGGAGGTAATTAGAACTTGTGAAGTTTAAAGTAAAAGACAATTAAGTAACAGTTTCAGTGAAAAAAAAATTGAGAAAGTCCTGCTTATCTTTACGTTTGCCATTTTCTAGTCGTATATTTTGGGGCTCTAAAGCAGTCTTGTTTCTATTTTAAAAGGTCATGTTTTCCCAATATGTATTTTTATCACAATCTACACATAACAACAGCAAATACTTCAGATGCAGTTAGTTCATCTTTTTTTTAGACTGCTCATGGCTTCTTCAAAAGACCATCATAGAATTTTGGGGGAACAGAACATCAACTTCTGTTTTACTGTAAACATTTTCTTTTGTTTTCATTGTCAATGCATTTCCAAATTAGAAATGGACACTATTTTTCTTATACTTTGAAAATATGCTTTTACAGGAGATTTTTAAATTGTTTCTATGGTGGGCAACATGTAGGCCACATGTTTAGGACGTTATCTACTTTTACTTCTATGAATTGAAAATTTTATTGTGTGGTTCTGCACATTTTGAAGAAATGAAAAATGACAAAATATATTCATGATGAAAGCCTCAATATCACAGATAAGAAAATTACACCTCTTTTAGTAATCTTGCATAGAAAGCATGCAGGACATTTAGCTAAGTAAGATCTGTTCATTTTCTGTGGTTGAAATTTATGGAGGAATGGAATTTGCCAAAACTTGTATTTGTAATTTTCACTGAATATGCAGGTAGATGAGCATGGCCTAGTTTGTATTTAAACAAAATATCAGCAATCTATTCTCTTCTGGTTTCTGTGGTTTTATTAATTTTTTTGTAGAAATTAAGTGCTGTATTTGATTTTACAAACTGAAGTACTTAAGAGTACCCTGTTGTTTTTGTTCTAATGATCTGACATATCGCTTGATATACTGTAAGAAGGCATGATCATTAATATTAATAAAATCTGACAGAATCAGCTCTACACTTTATAGTGTAGAGGGCTGATGTCAGACATTTTAGTTGCAACCTCTGTATCAGGAAATGTAACTTTACTCATTTTCATAGAGCAATCAAGGGATAGATGTGATATTATGCATTTGTGTATGTGGTATGTCCATGCTGATGCAGCAGCCACTATTTTCAATAGACTATCTGTGTCTTTTGGTGAGATGAAAAACATTTTGATTGATTTAAAAGTACTTCCTGGTGTTGGCTTGTGAGATTCAGTCTTCATGTATGCTTTCTTCACCTCCTCAAACCCAGATTATTTTCTGTATATTTTATAGTAAGCTCTGTTTTGGTAATTTACCTCCTGAATCCTCTTTTATATATTCTTCCATCTGCCATTAAATTGTACAGTCATTTAAGCTTCTTTCCCATTGAAGGCTGGGTCATTTTGATGTTGATATTATATTTGTTCTCATTTCCATTATGGGAATTGTTAGAAAACCTGGTCACAGTATTCACAATGTTAACAGTTAAACTAGTAGTATCTTGATACAAATCATGATAGTTAATCCATCACCAAAATCAAGGACAAATTATGCATGCTCACAAATAAAACACACTTAAGTTATACAGTTAAATTGCTTCAGTCAGGTGATACAACATTGGATGATCCATTATTAGAAACTGCAAAGCATGATTGCCAACACAGGCGGCCGGGGAAAAATATAGCAATAGGGACTATAGAAAGCAGATGGTCCATGCTGCATCCATTTAATGGTAAAACAATGCTGCTTTTAGCCCCTATTTTTTGTCTGTCTTAGAACTTCTGTACCTTTCTCCCAACCTTCCATATCTATTGCTGAAAAAAATGGCTGTTTTTGAGTTTCAGGGAGGGATTTCTTGGTTGTAGAACTTTCAGTGCTAAAATCAAGACATTCCCCATAAATGAATAGTGGGCCAGCCCAGCTGTCCATGATGCAATAATATGCAAAATTATTACAGTAAAGAAAACATGTTCCTGATCCCTATGCATTTGCAAAATTTAAGGCACGTTTCTCGACTTCTAAACGTATCTTCTGAATTCAGGTATTGAATTGTAGATAATCCACTAACATTATTCACCATATTAATATACTAAAGAGCGAACTATAGGATAATGTGACTGAGTGCAGGAAAAAAAAAAGTAACACAACATTCGTTTATAATTAAAACTCATAGAAAACTCCTAGAATAAACTTCTTTAATTTGGTAATGTGTAACTAATAATAAAACATAGAGAATATACTTACTGCTGGATTTCTGGAAACATTATTTTTAAAATCAGAAGCAATACAAGAAAGTCCATGATCCTTGTATCTATTTACATGACACTGGAGATTCTAGTAAGTATAAGAGAATAATAAAAATCTTGATGTGGAAAATAAAATAGTATTATTTACAGTTTCTAGATAATCTATTAGAAATAATAAGAGATATAATCAGGTTTGAAGAATCTAAGAAAAATTTCTGAAATCAACAGCACACTTTACCACAATAAAACAATTAGGAAATTGAAGTAATAAAAATACCATTCTCAGCACAATCCCAAGTCATAAGATTTATGGAAATTAACCCAAGACTACATGTACCCAGAGTACATGTTCTTTATGAAAAAAAGTATAAAACTTTATTAAAGGACATAAAAGAAGGCAAATAAATGGAGATATTATAACTTATTGATAAATTAGAAAATTTAAAATCATAAAGATTGCATTCTCCCCAAGTAAAATAAGAAATTAAATACAATTTCAATCAAAATCTCATCAGGATATTTTATGAACTTGAAAGATTATGCTAAAGTGTATATGTATATACTAAGGGCCAAGAACACCCAGCCAAATTGGGATATTTTCCCAACAAAATATCAAAATTTACTACAAAACTAGACCACTTTTAAGAATCCTATAGAAAGGAGGCAATGTAATAAATCTAAGAACGATTACAGCGTCATGTGTTACTTAATGACAGGGTATATTCTGAGAAGTGTATCATTAGGCAGTATTGTCATTGTGCAAACATCATTGAGTGTACTTATGCAAACCTAGATGGTGTAGCCTACTAAACACCAAGGCTATATGATTGTTCTGCTCCTAGGCTTCAAAACTCTATAACATGGTACTGTACTGAATTCTGTAGGCAATTGTAACAGAATTGAAAGTATATGTGTATCTAAACATATCTAAATATAGAAAATGTACAGTAAAAATATGGTATAATCTTATGGTACTACCTTGTCTAAGCAGCCCATGATTAACTGGTGCATGTGGTACATTACTTTATACTTATGAGAAATGGCGTTTTAAACCCCTGAGAAATAATAGAATATTGGCAATCTATAGAAAAAATCCCAAATGTATTAAATTCCAAATGGATTAAAAATGTAAATGTTAAAATTATTATAATATACTTTGGAAGATATCTATATAATTAAATGACATTTACACTTAATATTTTATATCAATGAGCAATCAAACAAAAAAATGATCAACCAAATGAAAAACAAAGCAAGCCTAGAGAAAGTGTTTGTAACACACAAAATTAACAAAAATACAAAATTGAGAGACTATGAAAGTCCTATAAATCTATTAAATGAAAAGGGAAAAACACCCTTCCTCAATTAAAGAAAATGAACAAAGTTAGGAAAAGACAACTTATAAAATAGGAAAATCAAACTGAAAGTATCTTCAACTTTGTTATTAATTAGAAAGTGCAAATTTAAATTTCAAGGTACCATTAAAACCATATGAGGATTAATAAGTTTGAAATTGTTAATAAGTTTGAAAACACTAAGTGTTGACAAAGCCGTGGGGAAATAGAATCTTTTATGCTTTCCTGGAGGTAGAGCAATGAGACAAAATAAATTTTGAAAGCAATATGACAATATCTAATAAAGTTGTAAACTTGCATGAACTTTATTATTTAGTAATTTACATCCATGGGTTCACAAGGGAACAGAGTTAAGCATGCTAATTGCATGACTATGTGTAATAGAAAAGAGAAGGAAGCAACCTAATTATTCCTCTGTAGAGCAATAGATAAATAAGTGGCTTAAGTACATGCATTCAACATATGTGAATAGTAAAGAATAATTAAAACGAACAAACTAATTCTATTTTATGAAGTGTGGATAAACCTTAAAAATATTTTTGAGTTATAAAAAGGAAATTACAGGCCAAGCACAGTGGCTCACACCTGTAATCCCAGCACTTTGGGAGGCTGTGGCGGGTGGATCACGAGGTCAGGAGTTTGAGACCAGCCTGGCCAATATGGTGAAACCCTGTTTCTATTAAAAATAAAAAAATTAGCTGCGCATGGTGGCACTTGCCTGTAGTCCCAGCTACTTGGGAGGCTGAGGTAGGAGAATTGCTTGAACCCAGGAGGGGGAGGTTGCAGTGAGCCAAGATCCCGCCACTGCACTCCAGCCTGGGTGACAGAGCAAGACTCCATCTCAAAAAAATAAATAAATAAAATTAAAAGGAAATTACAAAGTAGTATGTATATAATACTTTTTTTGTATGTTTAAACCATACAATAACACAATGTTTATGGATGCATGTATATCTACCAAGCGACCAAAGCATATAGCAGATTGACATTCACCAATTTCAGGTGAGTGTTCCTTTGTAGGGATTTAGGAAATGGGTAGGGATGGTGAAAGTGAACTTTAGTATACCTGTCACATTTCATATCTTTGCATGAATCAAAAATAACAAAATATAAACATCTTTTTGGTGATAGTTGGGGGCATATTGCTATCCATTTAATTGTTTTATGATTATTTGAAATACTTTGTAATAAAAATTTGGTGTATGTGTGTGTGTTTGTGTGTCCCTGTGTGTGTATATTCCAGACAAAGGAAAGTATGAATTCCGCTGAATTGTTTGCTGATTATTCCATATATAGTTTATTATGCCTAGCTATTGTACACTGATTTGAGTGTAATATTTTAAGAGAGATGTTGACCATTGACAAAAGAATTACCTCTACATGTACTTGAAGAGTAAGATAATGATTAATTGAGATAGGTACCTAACAGTGTTTTAGTATCTACTGTATTCCAGATTTCCTATATGAGTGTGTAATTAATGTGCTATATGTATAAATCAAATAAGTCAATATGTAGAAAATGAAACAACCAGAATTGCTGAAGCCAGTGTTAAACCTACTTATCTTGATGAAAATATCCATGGTCTTTTCTGTAATTCATACTTTCTTCCTGAAAGGATGTAAGGCAAGACGGTACCGTGGAATTACCCTGAAGGACGGCAACCATGCAAAACTGAATACACGCCGCCTTAACAAGAAAATCTTGAGAGTTATTTTGAAAAACTTCCACAAAGAGCAAGAGGAAAGAAAAACAGATTAACGTATTTTTGGTTGTTGAGACACCCAGACAGGATTAATCTGTGAGTAACAATTAGAAAGAGGAAAATATCAATTCACTAAGTATTGTTCTAGTTTTCAGTGGCTGCTGTAACAAGTTATCACAAATGTGGTGGCTTAAAACAAAGAAAATTTATTCTCTCACAGTTGTGGAGGCCAGAAACCCAAAATCAGTATCGCTGGACCAAAATCAAGGTGTTGGCAGGACTGTGCTCCCTCCTGAGACTCTAAAGGAGAATCAACTTCTTGCATTTGCGGGGGTTCTACTGGTTGTATCCCTCCAATCTCTGCCTCTATGGTCACAATGGCTCTCCCTCTTTCATCACGTGTCAAATTTCTCTCTTTCTTTCTGCCGCCTTCAAAAAGGATACATGTGATTGCATTTAGGGACCACCCTGATGATGGGGGATATTCTCCCAAATCCTCTTTGCCATTTTAGATAACATTCATAAATTCCGTGGATTAAGATGTGGACATCCTTGAAGGACCATTATTCAGTCTGCCACAGGTATGAAGCGACATTTTTACAAACTACTACGGACTCCTAATCTCTCTAATTGTCCACCATCTCTTCACCCTTTTTCTGATTATGGGCACCCCAATGTTGTCAAACACTTCTCCCGAACTCCATATAGATCTGATGAGAGGAGTCTAATTACAGCTCTCCACTTCTCTAGGATTGCGCACATGGCGTGGGTTTGTATCACATTTTAGAGGTGAAGATTCATACACCAGTGTGTGGACTCATGGCCCGTGTCTGACTAATTGGACTTTATTATCTACTGTTATACACAACCATATATGAGAAAGACTCTCTTTTCCTGGAATCTATAGATAATCTGATTAAACTTTAAAGCTGGTAGTAGCCAGGTTCACTGTCACAGGGAGGAAGCATAGTGAGAGGAGAAAAGAATGAGAGGGAAAAAGGCCAGGCGCGGTGGCTCACACCTGTAATCCCAACACTTTGGGAGGCCGAAGCGGGCGGATCACGAGATCAGGAGATCCAGATCATCCTGGCTAACACGGTGAAACCCCATCTCTACTAAAAAAAAAAATATACAAAAAAATTAGCCGGGCATAGTGGCAGGCGCCTGTAGTCCCAGCTACTCGGGAGGCTGAGGCAGGAGAACGGCGTGAACCCGGGAGGTGGAGGTTGCAGTGAGCCGAGATCGTGCCACCGCACTCCAGCCTGGACGACAGAGCGAGACTCCGTCTCAAAAAAGAAAGAAAGAAAAAAAAAAGAATGAGAAAAATACCCCAAAGAATCAGAATGAAAAGAGTCCTCTTGGCATCAACTGTTGCCTCAAGTCAGTTCCATTTCTGACTTCTTTAGTTCTGTGAGGGAATTAAAAGCTGATTTTGACTTCAGTTAGGCTGAACTGGATTTCTGACTAACACCTGAACAAAACTGTTTATTCTGTGGGCAAAGCAATTCACAATGAATGTATAATTGGACAGGAAGATCTCAAAGTTCCCTTCAAACTCTATAACCTCTTGCTTCCAAATATGCTTAAGAAAACCTGGGTAAAATTTAAAAAAATCAAAATACTGTCAGTTACAACACTGCACTTCGTATGACTTTTCTGAAACGGGGTATGTATAACACAGTTATGCTACAAAGTCACTGTTGAAGAAGAGGATACAATGCCAAACACAGAGGAACCTAAGCTTTTGTTTGCTATGGACGATATCTCAATTATCAGTAGAAGCTGTAAAAATAAGCATCCATAAACCAGCTTCCAAATAAATAAACAAACAAACAACTAAAGAAACAAATACTCAAAGTCCAGCAGCTATCCCTGAGAGTCCCAAAAATATCTTGAAATTTCCTGAAAAAATTGCTCCAAATGATTCATTTAAATTCTATGTTCCCAATTAATGTTTCCTTTACCTCATTTCTTAAAAAAATTCTAGAATTCTGTATCAGATTTTATAAAATTTTATGTATGTGGATACTATGTTGTCCAATTCAATAAACACACTGAAAAATATACTATTGCTCTTATAAGTATATTTTTATACGTTATTTAAGAGTTGATAAGATAGTTTATTTCTAGCCATTTATAAAATAAAACAAAAAAATTAATCAGGCCCTTGTTGTGGAGCATAACTTCCTGTTATAATATTGTTTCCATGGGGACATCAGATCTGAGATCCACCATTTCAACCTATAATGCCTTTTCCAGGAATGGAAACATAAGAATATTTGAAAGATAGTTATAAAATACTACTTTTAAAACACAATTTTAGAAAGCATGAGATACCACATTCTAATTGAAATTAAAAACACCTCCACTGTGATGTTTGGACAAATAATAAATAGATCTTGATACCTTAAATGTTGTCCCCAATCATCTAATGGATCACTCTTGAGATAATTAGCCCAAGAGTTTAAGTTGGATGTGAAGGATCATGATATTAATTAAATATGTACTTGTAAGATTTGTAAAGCAAAACATTATCCACACTAACACAGCAGCTCTTGTTCTTTGCGCAATGTGGAATAAAGCTGCTTTTATCATAAAGAAAAGACACTGGACAAAAGATTATATTTCAAAAGAAGATTGGTTGTGGTGAGCAGGTCGATCACTTTTGCACCCCTTTCCCATTTAATAATAAAAATTTCAGTTTATTTAAGGTATCTAAGTTTTAGTACACAGCCAAGCCTTGTATAGAGCTGCCCATACCCCCATTTCCTAAGATAGCCAATATTTGACTTAAGTTAATCAGTATATTCTATACTCATGAGCAGCATAGAGGCAGACATGTGTTGTAAACATTCCACTTATGAGGAATCTCAGAGTTTTCTTGGAATGTCAAGACAAAGCATTCTCTCTTCCTCTGCATGCTGTAGTGTGCGAAATGCGAAAACTGGAGCCACCTTGAGGAATGCTGCCTGAAGTTTAAACCAACATGCACAATTAAGATTACACACACACACGCACACACACAAACACACACAGACCAGGACACTGAAATAAACTATAAACTGTCCTTGAAATGTACCCTTTCGACTTCCATTGATGAGCCAACAAACTCTCTGTTGTTGTAGCAGTCTGAGTCAGATTTTCCGTAACATAGAGCTGAATTCATTTTCTCAGATACAATCACCATTAGTAAATTAAGCATATTATGTTACTAGTATCTTTACCTCCAGTGTTTAAAGAATAACCTTTAAATGAATGATAAATCATTGATATTAAAACAAAATTTAAAGAGTATCAAAAAAAGAAAAAAATTGTTAAATCTAATTAACCAGAAAGTCGAGGAGGAGAGGAATTTATTTTTTTGAAATGTTCATTGTGTTGTGTTCACACAACACAATATGGATTTATTGATTAATAATGGATTTATTGGATTATTGATTAATTTATTAATAATGGATTTAATGGAATAATGGATTAATATGGATTTATTGATTAATAATATTTCTATGCTAAATCCTCAGGAAGCATCTATGTATTTAAAGAGAAAGAACAGCTTACTTCAACTGATCATGAAATTATTCTAATTTAAGGACTAGTCGTAATGTCCAAGGACACTCAAAACGGGTCTTACTATAATGGGACTCCTTAGACACTTCTCAAAGAAAGGGTTGCCTGGCCTTGGAACAAAAGAAGAAAATACAGATTTGCTCAAAACAATAGTCTCTTAGAGTTTCAGGAGTAGAAATATATTAAAATAGTATATAGATTTAAATTTTGCTGAAATTGCTAAAACTGAAATGAGACAGGTCAAGTAAATTATGACAGTCATGCAAGAAGAATTATGCATGTTTAAGCCTCAGAAGTATATTTAGCATCCCTTTTGGTATAAATGGTCTCTTGATCACTAAGAAACTGGGATACATATCTTATCTCCCAACTATAAGCAGGCATCATGGTATAGGAGAATATGCCCTTTCTATTTTCTTCATCTATGATAATGAAATCTCTCCCTATAATCTCTGCTGTTCCAAGAGAGTATAAGTAAAAAGTTCCTCTCATTCCTGCAGCTCTTTCAGGCTTTAACCCCTCCCCATAATACAGTACTGACCTATTCTTTAATCCATAAAAAAGCTAATATTTGGACCATTGCTGAACCTATCTTATCTCAATTTGTTCAGAACTCTCAAAGGCCAACTTAGAGGTCAAGTCACATCTTCAAATTCCAACAGAGAATTTATATGTACTTTGAACCACTTAAAACTTGTATTTACATGCTCACATTTTAAGTATTGAATGAATACTTCTTGTTGAGTAATAATTTCACTAGAGAAAAAAGAGATTTCAAAAAAGAACACAGAACTAGATGATTATTTATAGGGAAAAAGGATAGATGTAAAATAATGTCTAAAGAGAAGAGTAGGAATATGGCAGGATTATAATGTAATAATACTGTGTTATGTCTTTGTCATAACATTAATGGTGTTAAAATTGTACCTTAGGCATACACTTTGTTATTAGATTTTGATTTGGATTATTACAGCAGTTTCTATGTGTTAACTGCTTACACTGGTTCACACATTTAAATCTATGCAAGTATCTCATTTAATCCTCACTGCACTCCGTAAGAATGATATCACCAGCCCCATTTGATAGATACAAATGGAAAGAATAGTGATAAAAATATCTGCAAATTCTAGAGCACTAGTGGGAGATACATATAAGAATTATTTTACAATGCATAGGCTTTCACTATAAATTATACATTTTACTGCTTAACATGAACTTATGATCTCCTATGAAAAGGAATGTTCAGGGTTATCAAGTTTCCTAGGAAAAATAGTCAAAAGTACTCTTAATGCTTTAAATAAAAAGAGCCTTATAAAATGTGATATTTTTAATGAAAACACATTATTTAATAGGGTTTTATTAGATTTTAATTATAACATTTGAAAAACAATGAACATATAATTGAGTAAAACCATTCACTGTACTTTTGCCAAGAAGCAGTGAATATAATCCATGGTATGTCTTTGTGCTTGTTTCAGTGTTTGAATTGTATTTGAGAAAATAAACAATATTAAATCACAAAATGACACATACGTCTTGACTGAGTCACTAAGTTTTCAGTTAGACTAGCAAAGAAATAAAACATCTCTTTCAGATTCATCAGAATTTTTCAGCATAATTTTTCAATCCTGAGTCCACAAAGCACAACAGCATTCTCCATAAAGTTATGGTGGAGAGGATATGTTTAATTTACTTTTCTCCAAAAAATTATTGTAAAATAACACAGTTTTAGCCTATAGTCTCATAGTACCCTAGCTTCAATTCATTGCACTTTACTACGGCATTCTTCCATTCTTTTTGTGCCTCCCTCTTCCTCTCTATTTATCCAAAACTTACCCATTTATCAAGTCCATTATTTATCATGCCTGGAAAAGTTACTTAATAATTCATGCTAAGAACTACTCTTTTACATTTTATATCACCAATATTAATAATTTTTCACATATTAACACCATTGTTCACAAATTAATGTGTATTATATAATCATAAAACTTTAAGTTCTATGAGGATATTGATTTTTAAATTAATCTTACAAAACATAACATTTTTAGGTTATAATAGATAATATATGTTTACTAAATTGAATAAATTGCCTCCATGAGATAGGTGGGTCCAACCAGAGTGCATCCATTCAAACCTTCCTTAAGATACAGTAAGTTCTCATGACTCATGTTACTGCAGAATGACAGATGTGGATGCAAATCTTTTCTCTCATCTTTTGCATAACTTCAGGGAAATTCCTGTGGCAAACTCATGGATCAGACAACAGAGAAGATTATATTATTGCTGTAATTACAATTCTATTATTGCTGTAGTTCTATTTTATCTAAACACTTTGCTACATCTTGATGAAGTTCTGAGGCATTTCTTATAATACCAATGAACTAATGTATACAGGGAAGCCTCCTATTCCAGACAGCTGATTATGACACAAACAAGATAAGATAAAAATTATCCTATCATTTATTATAAAACAATAGCTAAATTCATATAAGGCAGACAAAATTATTTTGCTTTTCCAGTTTAGAATTGAAAACCACTATGGTTTTCCTATGTGAATACATAATATATGTCCTCTCTCTCACATAAGTATATCTGAATGGATGAGGAAGACCACTCTTCCAATGATGACCATTCCATCAATCAACTGAATCAATCAGACAATCTCTTCTGACAAACTGGAGACAAAGATTCTGAAAAGATAAGAAGATAGTTAAGACAGACAAAAAAGCTAAAACCAATCTATTATCAAAATACAATAGTCCACTTTTTTTTTCTTTCTGGTGCAATAATTGGCTTTTATTCTATTAATATTTGCATAATAAATCTCACTTTACTTGGGCAACATTGAGCAGGCTTATGGTCATTGAAATTAAACAAGACCCAAATATTAGTATTTATTACTTGTGTTGGAATTGCAATACATTCTCAGAGAAAACCTAGAGAATGTAGAATTACTTTTGGGTCAAGCTGGCCTTATGTCTTAAATTGGAAATAAGAAGTTTTCATCTGTAGTCACTTGACATTATATGTCCACTAAGGTTGTAACATTGGGGAACCAAATACTTTCTTCTATAGGATAGTCCAGATGGATTAGTAATACAGAGATATGTGGGTTAGACAATTATGTGTCAGAATACTAGGCAAGATTTTGAGAAAATAATTAACTTAATTGCTGGATTGGCAGTATTAACATACAAAAAGAAACACACCCACCCTGCAGTAAGAAGCCTTTACTACCTATAGTCAACATGTTGAAGTCTCTAAAAAACAAGTTCAGAAAGAGGTTCACATCATTTCTAGATTTTTCCCAACATTTTTTGTTATTATGACTTTAAACATACAAGGATATTATAGGAATTATACTATAATATCTGTACACCTGATGTCTAGATTCAGTAATTGTTAAATTTTAACTATATTATATACATGTTATGTACTCAATTGTTTTAGCACAACTTGTTTTATACATTAGCTCATAGATTTCAGATGTCAGATTTCTTTTTCTCTAAATCCTTCGTCATGCATTGTCAAAGAATAAGATATTTGCCTATATAAATGTCTTTTGCATACCTAATAAAATTAGCAGTAATTTCCTAAAATTATCTAACATCCAGTTCTTACTCAAAAATTTTCAAACCTAACAATTTAGCATGAAGCTGATAGAACTAAGAAAAACAAATAATAAAATTCATAACTATGGTAGAAAAAGAGACACATAAGTAGCTTATTTGTCAAGGTAGAAAACATTGGGAAGTAGAAAATATTTTGAAACGTACATATTGCAAAAAAGTACATTTAAGTCAATTACTTAAAAATTTCTGTAAAAAGTTAAAACAGCTAATTAATACTCCCCCAAATTGAAAATGGAAATAATAAAAACAAAAAAGATTTAAAAATTGAAAAAGGAAACAGCAAATATTATTTTTAAAAGAGCAGAATTTTATGAACTAGAAAACCAACAAATGAGAAAATACAATTTACAAATCCAATTTTTCTTTTTTAAAAAAATTAATAACATTAATCCCATAAAACTGGACTAAAAATGGGTATTAAAAGGGCCCAAATATTAATATTAACAATGAAAAGGATAAAAACATTACATCGATAAAAGTGTTGAAAAGAAAATGAGTATGGTAGATTGACTGCAAAAATGGCTTCTGTGCTTTTCCCTTCTATCTTTTCTTTCACAATGTGACTGCATGTCCTCCTATAGAGAGGTTGATTCTACTTCCACATCCTTTGAAGTAGGTCTTGTAGTTTCCTTGACCGACAAAATGTGGTGTAAAATGTTGATGTGTGAGTTCTAAGCAAAGGTCTCAAAAGGCCTTCCATGCTTCTACTCTCTCTCCCTCTTTCTGTTAGGCCTCTACTTTCTCCTTATGAACAAGCTCAAGTTGGTCCAAATGGGTGAGAAACCATGTGAAGCAAAACCATTTGAGCCATAAAGGCATAGCTGAGGCTCCAGACATGTAAGAGGGCCCAGCCAAGAAAAGCAGAGCTGCTCAGCTTAACACAATTCACTGCTGCTGCATAAGTGATCCCTCCAAGCCCAGCGCAGACTACAAGAACTGTGCCTCGTTGCCAAGCAGAAAGTGCAAATTCAAGAAAAACAAATTAAATAAACAAATAGCTGATACCATCTGGAGGGCTTTGGTAACAAAATAACATTCAGTATCTAATTTGATTTTACACATTCTAGATTTCATTTCTGTCCCCTCAAAACTTGGAAGTTTAATATAAGAAGTTATGTTTTAATTTGTTTTCATTCCTAAATAGAAAGAATAAAGACAGGAATGGTTAGAAACTAAAACAAACAAACAAACAAATAAGTAAAGATGTAATAGTGAAAAGGCAGAACCAAAATTGTCACTATTTGCACATAACATGGTATCTTCACACAGAAAATCCCAAACAAATCTACATTTAAACTAAAATTAATGAATTTATGTAGTTCACCAGACCAAAAAAAAAAAAAAAAAAAAAAACAAATCCATCCACACAAAGCAGTATATATTGTTTTAAGCCGGTAAATCTCAAGGTAGTTTATTTCACAGGGTGATTGTGGGAATACACAATCAATAAAAATCAGAGTATTATGAACAAATTTATGCCAATAAATAGAAAAAATTAAATAAAATTCTTAGAAAAACAGATTTTCAAAACTGATAGAAGAAAAACCTAATTAGAATTGAATTTAGAAACCTATGAGAATTGAATTGAATCTAATTAAAATAATAATCTGGATAAAACTCCATATCCAGAAGAAACTCTGTATGCAAACCTTTAAACAAATAATAAATTATACCAGTCCTAAATAGCCACTTTTATAAACTGAGAATATGCCACATTCTTTTTATGAGTCCAGGATAACCTTGATACCAACATCCTAAAAATATATTTCATGACTAAGTACAATGATGAACAAACTATTATCAAGAAAAATTTATCAATTAATAAAAATACAATGTGTAATTTTAAAAAATGAATTTATTTCAGGACTTCAGGGGTGGCTTAAAATTTTTAGATCAATTAATACAATTTTCTAAATTAATGAAAAAGGAGAATTATAATAATCATCTCAAAACCCATTTGTAATATTAAATAACAGAAAACTAGAAATAAAATAGAATTTTCTTAGTCTGAAACAAGGCATTTATTTTAAAAATGAAAAAAAATCAGATTTAATGGTGAAATAACGAAAGATATATGACTTCTGTAATGAGATAAGGATATCTCCTACGACCCATTAATAATTATCTGGCAAAGCCTAGCCAGTGCAATAAGCCAAATAATTATATTGCAGAAATAAAAATCAACTTATGTGCAGACATGATTTTTTTCATAGAAAATTCAAAAATATATACCTCAAATTATTGGGATTAGTTATTTGAGCTGATCACTGGACTGGACATGAAGCTAGTATAAAAATAAATTGTTGTTACATATACTAGCAACAAACAATTATAAAGTAAGTTTTTTTCTTTTTGTTTTTAATGATACCATTTATAATGGTGTGGATCTAATGAAGGCTAAGTGGAAAATTCAAGTAGAAAATAAACCACTGTTAAGATATATTAGAACAGATAAAATAAATTGGGATACTCTATATTTATGAATTAGAAGACAATTCTCTCATATATATAGATGCAACATAATCCCAATAAAAATGGTAGTGTTTTTTGAAAGAGATGAGAAATGACAAGCTGATTCTAAAAGGTATGTAGAAATGCAAAGCAGGAAATAATAAAGTCCATCTCGAATAATTACAAATCAGTGATTTTATACTAATAGCTAAAAATCATCTTATAACACTTTACTATAAACAGTGTGGATTGAAACAAGGATTGATAAGTAGACCAGTGGAACAGAATACGGGGTTTACAAACAAACCCACAGAAATGGAGAAACCTAATCTATGACAAAAGAGAAACTGTAGAGCCATAGAGGAAACTTCATCTTCTCAATAAAGAATGCCGCCTAAACTGGACATGTATATAAAAATAATGTTGGCACCTATGTCAGACCATATGCTAGATTTCATTTTAGATGGCTTGAATTTCCAAATGTAAATAAAAAGTTAAAATGCTTTTAGAAGACTTTGAAGAAGAATTTTTCCAAGATTGCAGCAAATTCTTAAAAAAAAAAAAAGTCAATTTTTTTATAGATTCAGGAGGTGCATGTATAGGCTTGTCACATGGGTATATTGCAAGATGTTGAGGTTTGGGGTAAAAATGACCCTGTGTCCCACATGGTGAGGATAGTACGCATCAGTTTTTTAATCCTGTTAGTCCTCGTAATCTATTGCTGCATCTTTATGTCCATGAGTACCCAATGTTTAGCTCCCACTTTTAAGTGAGACCATGTGGTGTTTGGTTTACTGTTCCTCTGTTAATTCACTTAGGATAATGGCTTCCAGCTGCATCCATGCTGTTGCTTCAAAGGACAAGATTTTGTTCTCTTTTACGGCAGCATAGGATTCCATGGTCTATATCTACCATAATTTTTTTAATCCATTCCCCTTCCCTTTTGATAATCACCTTGGTTGATTCCATGTCTTCACTAAGGTGAACAGTGCTGTGATAAACACACAAGTACATGTGTCCTTTTGATAAGAATTTATCTTCTTTTGTATATATAACCAGTAATGGCATTGCTGGGTGGAATGGTATTTCTCTTTTATGTTCTTTGAGAAATCTCCAAACTGCTTTCCACAGGTGCTAAACTAAACTACATTCCCATTAACAGTGTATAAGCATTCCCTTTCCTCTGTAGCCTCACCAGCATCTGTTGTTTTTTGACTTTTCAATAATAATCATTCCCAGTGGTGTGAGATGTTATCTCACTTTGGCTTTTATTTGCATATCTCTGATGATTAGGGATGGTGAACTTTTTTTTCATATGTTTAGAAACTTAAACAACTCAACAAACAAAAAACCAATAACCTCACTAAAAAGTGGGCAAAAGACATGAGCAGACACTTCTCAAAAGATCACAGCAAATTTTGCTGGTGTACCATTTGTATCCCCCAGCCCTCCTCTGAATACACCTACTTGTATTATGGACTGGTTCTGTACCTGCAGATAAATTTTCACATCAAGCACTGAGCTTGTCTTCTCTGTGTCAGGATTTTCTCTGGCAATATTGCTTGAGGTAATGATGCTACTCCTGCTAAGAACAATAATATTTGAATCAGCATACCATCTATGTTTTACTGGTATTATTTTCCAATTTTCCCAGTCAGTATAAGCTAATTAGCCTCATAAAGGTGTGTATTGCAGCGGAACACACTTTACTTCTTAGGAAATATACTTTTTATTGAATTCTGCAGAAAGCAGATATTGTTAACTTTCCCCACTGTTAGTGATGATAAATTTGATTACTTCATTAAGGCAGTGACCACCAAATGTTCTCCATTACTTTTTAAAAATGTTTTTCAAATTGCAAATAATCTGAAAGTGACATTTTATGATCACATGAATCCTCCTCTCCAAAATAATTCCCCTTTAATTTTAGGCGACTGATAATGTTTGCCTGAGTCAATCATTTCATTAACAGTTGAAAAATGTTAATTTTTTTAAAAAATTTATTACCTAATGTTGTTCTGTAAAAATATTTTCCTCACCACTTGGGATTCACCGTATCTCCTCGTTACACAAAGTAAATGTCTGGTTTCCATTTAATTATCAATTTTTAGAGTAAGAAATTGGTGTTGTAACTACTTTTGACTTGTTATATTAATTTGGTTTTATTATTCTTGCCTTTTTTTTTTTTTTTTTTAGAAAATCATGGCTTTCTTTGTCTTATTCTTTGAGGGACAGGGTCTCACTCTATTGCACAGGCTAGAGGGCAGATCATAGCTCACTGCAGCATTGAACCCCTGAACTCAAGCAGTCCTTCCACCTGAGGTTCCTGAAGAGCTCGTGACTTTTTATTTCTTCATCCTTTCCTTCTCTCTCTCTCTCCCTCCATTCTGTCCTTTTATTCACTTGATTCTTTTTTTTTTGACTTTTAAGTTCAGGGGTACATGTGCAGGTTTGTTACATAGGTAAACTTGTCATGGAGGTGAATTTCAGAGATTATTTCATCACCCAGGTATTAAGCCTACTAACCATTAGTGATTTTTCCTGATCTTCTCCCTCCTCCCACCCTCCACCCTCTAATAGGCCTCAGTGTGTGTTGTTCCCGTCTATGTGTCCATGTGTTCTCATCATTTAGCTACCATTTATAAGTGAAGACACGCAGTATTTGATTTTCTGTTCCTATGTTTGTTTGCTATGGATAACAGAATCCAGCTCCATCCATGTCCCTGCAAAAGACATGATCTCATTCTTTTTTATGGTTGCATAGTGTTCCTTGGTGTATATGTACCATATTTTCTTTATTCAGTCTATCATTGATGGGCATTTAGGTTGATTCCATTTATTTGCTTTTGTGAATATTGCTGCAATGAACATACATGTGCATGTGTCTTTATAGAATAATAGAATTATTTATATTCCTTTATATTCCTTTAAATATATACCCAGTAATAGAATTGTTGAGTCAAATAGTATTTCTGACTTTAGGTCTTTGGGAAATCACCACACTGTCTTCCACAATGGTTGAACTAATTTACACTCCCACCAACATTGTATAAGTGTTTTTATTTTCCTCCACGACCTCACCATCATCTGTTTATTTTTTCTTTTTACTTCTTAATGGTAGCCATTCTGACTGTTGTGAAATGTTATCCAATTGTGGCTCTGGTTTGCCTTTCTCTAATAATCAGTGATATTGAGCATTTTTTCATATGAGTTGGCTATATGTATATCTTCTTTTGAAAAATGTCTGTTCATGTCTTTTGTCCACATTTTGGGGTTTTTTTTTCTTGTAAATTTGAGTTCCTCGTAGATGCTGAATATTAGACCTTTGTCAGATGCATAGTTTGCAAAAATTTTCTCCCATTTTATAGGCTGTCTGTTTGCTAAGTTGATACTTTCTTTTGTTTTGCAGAAGCTCTTTAGTTTAATTAGATCACATCTGTCAATTTTTGCTTTTGTTGAAATTGCTTTTGGCATTTTCCTCATGAATCCTTTGCCTGCACCTATGTCCTTAAAGGTATTGCTTTCCAGAGTTTTCATAGTTTGTGGTTTTACGTTTAAGTCTTCAATCCATCTTGAGTTAATTTTTGTATATGGTGTAAGGAAGGGATCCAGTTTCAATCTTCTGCATATGACTAGCCGGTTATCCCAGCACCAATTATTGAATAGGGAATTCTTTCCCCATTGTTTGTTCTTGTCAGGTTTGTTGAAGATCAGATAGTTGTAGGTGTGTGGTCTTATTTCTGGGTTCTCTATTCTGTTTCATTGGTCTATGTGTCTGTTTTTGTACCAGTACTATGTTGTTTTGGTTACTGCAGTCCTGTAGTATAGTTTGAAGTTGAGTAGTGTGATGCCTCCAGCATTATTCATTTTACTTAGGATTGCTTCAGGCTCTTTTTTGTCCCATATGAATTTTAAAATAGTTTTTTCTAGTTCTGTGAAGAATGTCAGTGGTAGCATAATAGAAATAACATTGAATCTATAAATTCCTTTGGGCAATACAGCCATTTGAATGATATTGATTCTCCTGTCAAACTAAAATCTTGTATCCTTTGACCAGTATCTTTCATCTCAATCTTCCACCTTCCCCCAATCCCTGGTAACCACCATGACACTCTCTGCTTCTGTAAGTTCAAAGTTTTTAGATTCCATGTATTAATGAGGCCATACATTACTATCCTAGCTTATTTTGCTTAGCATAATGTTCTTCATGTTTATCCATGCTGTTGCAAATGGCAGGATTTTCTTTTTTAAGGCTAAATAATGTGCCATTTTTGTGTTTATGTGTATACATATGGAAATGTATACCATATTTTCTTTTTACATTCATTGATTGATGGACACTAATATTAATTCCATATCTTGGCTGTTGGTAAACAATTTCATAATTAACATGGGAGTGTAGTTACTCTTTGACATATTTTATAAATATTATGAGTTCATATGAAAGTATCCAAATTAAATTAGTTATTACAAGTTGTTAGTTAATTTTCTTGAACTTATATTTGTATCTCTTTTCAATTACATTTAAACTTTAATTCCTAACAATATTAATATAATTACTTGTTTGCTTTATCCTATATTTATACAATTATTTGAAATTGTATTATCAACATAAATATAAACAGTAACCTAATAAGTAAGTGTAAGATTATTTTGCAGATTATTAAATGTACTATGTTACTAATATCAGAATTTGTTTGATAAAAATCTGCCTCATGCAAGTGAGCGCAGAAAAACAATCTGCAGAGAGAACAAATAAAAAGACAATTTAAAAGAGAAGTGAAGATGTGAGACCATGTATCCCTAGATATCACAGAGAATATCCTTGGCTCATTTTTGTTTGATGTCTTTCTAAGTCTTTGTTTCTGGATACACTGAGACCTATTGCTTGATTCATCTTTGGTTATTATGACATATATTTTAACATATTAAATATTTTAAGAATAAATATTTAATAATAAAAATGTTAATATTCCACCATGACCATACTTTCTTTTTTTTTTTTTTTCTTTGCATGTTGTTTGTTTGTTTCTTGGAAGTAATTAATACCTTGATAAATAAAAAAATTCATTTAAAAGTTGATAAATCTAATAACTGGGGCTATGACGAAACTAGCACAAAGGCTCACAACTAGGATAAATGAGTACTAGGTTTGTTTAACACTATACTGATATTATCCTTTAAAATATTAGACATTTCCTATTTTCCCACATGATCCAAGAACTTATTTTCAAGGCTTACCTTGGCTTTTTGGTTTGAAGTAAGTTCATTACCAGAATTTTCTTCCTGCAAAAGATTTGACCATTGAGAATATATCTTATGAGCAGAGGAGAATATTTTGGAAACTATACAATTGTGAAAAACTATAGCTCAAAGCATTTGGCCTCTTATAGTTAATCCAAATAATTAAGAACTAAATATGCAAGAATCACTACAGGCGTGAGCATCAAAATAGGTCTGTTTCTAATGATACCAACTTAGCAGCAGGAGTCATTGGAAAATAACCAGAAATTTTTTGCTCTTTACTGTTTTCAGAAGAGTAGAACTCTCTCAGCATTAAGTTTTTCATGTCAGCCAAAGTGAAAAGAAGGAAGAACCAAAGCTTTCCTATATTTGCTTTACTTTATGCCTATCTCATATGAGAATTTTAGCAAAGTTTTCTCTCTGGATTATAAAAACAGAAATCTGGTTGTGCTAGATAAGTGAGACTCTGTATAAGAATATGTATAATTACAGCAAAAATTAATTAGTTGGTGATTTATAAATTTTATGTGCAGTTTGTATAGAATTTTTATGGTAATCATGACATTAATATTTTAGGAGTCAAATAATCCACATAACACAAATCTATTTTCAGTAACTTTTAGTACCTCACGTGTTAACTTCTAATTGTTAATTTTACCTCAGTGCCCTACTAGGACTATTTCCTCATTTGTATGCAGTTTTATAAAGTTTTTGGAATATTTTAGACTTGTATTTGAAGAAGTATTTTTTAGAATATTTTAAAATATACATTGCTGAAAAGCAATTTAAAAGTACATGATAAATGATATCTTTAAAACAAGTTTCAAGTTTTGATAGAAGCAAGTAGTTAGCGGCCAAAAAGTGACTTTCTTTCTATGACAATTCCAGAATTATATGTAAAGCCATGGACAATAATATTAGCTGTTACCTGCACAAAATGTGCCTTATTTTCCAAGTCAATCATTTATCTTTTATGGATCAATTTGTAACTTCATTCAATAAATTTTTTCCTTACTTTCAAACTGCTTACCTTACATTACCTTCTAGCAAATTGTGAAAATATTGTTCAGTCTTAGGGCAGATAGATTTAGAATTAGTGTATCCTCATAATGTAATATTTTACTATTAAAATATTATATTAGTACCATATAGATCAACTTTTTAAATAATTAAATGAATGTTTTAACAGTAAAGAGTATATAAAACATAATCATATGATTGATATGAGATCGATTATTTTTAAAAGGAAACTACCATTTCATTGATAGAAAGAAGCAAATTGTGTAGAGTCATTTTAGGATTAAGCACCTGCAATATATTCTGATATCCAAGAACAGAACTAGGCTGAAGCTAAAATGAAGCCTTGTGTGATCATTTTCAGCATTATAATTTTCTGCAAAATTTGAGTGATTTGCAAAACTGTGATAGATTTCCCTGAATAGGATGGTGGCAAAGGCTTTGTAGATTCAAAAATAGTTTTGCTGAGGCAATGAGAAGTAATACTATCAGATGAGAAGTTGATTTACCAAGCTAAAAAAAAAAAAAAAAAAAAAAAAAGCTGAGAAAAATTTTGCCTCTAAACATTGCAAAGTCTTACTTCCCTTATTTTTGTATAATTATTTTTCATTTTGCTCTTAATATTTCTCTACTGAGGAAAAATATAACTGTATTTGCAATTCAATAATTAAAGTTGTCATTAAACAATAAAAATTTTATAAATGTAGTTATCAAAAGTGAGTTTACATTTCTGGAATGATTTGACAATATTTCTAAACTAAAATATATAAATGTTGTCATTTAGCTCTCGCTTATAAGCAAGAACATGCAGTATTTGGTTTACTGTTCTTGTGTTAGTTTGTTCATGATAATGGCCTCCAGCTTAATACCTGAATGATGAAAAATTCTGTAAAACAAATCACCATGACACAAGTTCACCTATGCAGCAAACCTGCACATGTGCCCCTGAACTTAAAATAAAAAATAAAAAAAAAAAACGAAATTAAGAAAAATATTTTTGGATTCTGGGCTTTTGAATATTTAACACAGGACAATATCTCATAAGCATGTTTTCACCTTCTCTGAAGTAATATTACCCTCTGTTTTTGCTAATGCTTGAAAAAGTTACTTCAAAGGTACTTCATGTAAAGTTTTAATATTTATACTTGTTTTTGACAGGATGATAAGGCTCCTATCATAAGAATATCAGCTACTTCATCATGGCCAGAATCAGAAGTCCCAAGTACAGGCAAATCATAACTTTCTTCAAAAGTTTATAGCTTAAACAATTTCTAACTTTTTTATGATTGTAATATCTCATTTGAAAACTTTGAGTTCTGATATATTTTTATTTTTCCTACAATTCTTAGAAACTGTTGAAGGGAGCACAAGCTTCCCAAATGAACTAGAATTTCCATAAACAATAAAGACTCTGAGCAAAACTTATTCCTTGACTCATTTAACTGTAGACCCAGTTGAAGCTTTCAGTCAATTATGGTTTTAATTTAAAGTAATAAAAATAACGTCTTCCTAAAAATTAAATTGAGGCAACTAAATATTTTGTGTCAGTTCTAGAATCCTCATGAGATGTCATAATACTTGGTCACTGACAATAGACACTGAATTTACATGTAAAACTTAGAGGCAAAAGGCTTCATATCCCATTATGTGTTCCCTCAGTCATGAAACTGAGACTTTTTAGAAACTGCAGTATGGAGATTTCATGCTTATTAAGGAAGGCCAAAGTGTGATGATCCAATGAAATGTGACCAGTTTGGAGGGAAAGAGTCACCCTTTACAAATGGTGAAGGATTTAATAATTTATTTAAAATTTAGGAACATAAGGAATGTTAACAAGAATTCTACAATACATATTCAGCAGGTAAACTGCTTATAGTTGGGTGCCAGGAAATAGATTATTTTTTATGTGGCAGGAATTTGTTGTTTCAAACTAAGTGCTGGAGAGAGACGAGGTCACAAATGCACTTTTTTTTTTTTTTTTTTTTCCCAGTTTAGGCCATAGGTTTTTCTTGCTTGAATCCTTAAACAATTCAAGGATTCAGCAATTTGGCTGTGGTTTAGGTTCTTAATTTCTTGCCAAACTTCCTGTTGTTCAGAACAGGCAAAAATACATCTATTTTGATTGTAATTATGCCAAGCATCTTTAACAGCCTATACACAAGACGTAAAGAAAAAGTGAAAGGAAGATGCTGACTTAATTCAGTTGAAGACTTAATTAGGAACTCAATTCTATCAGACATTTAATATTGTATTTTATTCTCATTTTTTTCTAATAGAAAATAATGGCATGGCAATTGTGTATCATTATGAATAGCTATTTATGGAACCGGTTCTTGCGTCTACACTTAATTACATTTTGTTTGGAGGTTAACATTATATTACAACTGTAGCTTTTATTTCAATCTATTCTTATAGTTTTTCTTTCTCATTAGGACTTAGATTGCTGGTTTGTAGGATCTCTTGCTTGTGATTTTCTCTATTTCTCTTTTCTATTTCTAGGCCTATTCTCTAGTGCATTATTCTTGATGACTTTAAAGTTATTTACGGTTAGAAGAAAAGAAATAATTCATTTTTGCCGTATGCTGAAGTCTTGATAAACAATGTATTTATATGCTAAATAAAAATATGCTGTATATTTTGTGATTCCTAATGAATACATTTGATTTTTGTTTAGCTTGTCTTCTGTCTTTACCCTGCTATCTACCTATTCTGCTACAGGATCATAATTCCTAAAGCCTACCCGCCTCAAGTCACACAAATATACATTGAAATAATCATGGATATTCACCATAAACATGGAATTGTTCAGTATGTTTCATCGCTTCATGTTTCTTCCTATACTGCAAAATAATTTAGAGTCATTCCTTTATTTACAAATATCATAGAACTAATGCATTTTATGTAACCAATAATAAGTCTCAAGAAAGATGAGACTAGATTCATGCTTCCGTTAACATCCTTACTTGACAGCAGCATGATTTCTGTAACGTCTAACACTATACCTGACCTAATTGTTTCCACTATTTAGTAATCCCTTGCTAAGTACTTTACAAAGTTACTCTAAATTATACTGGATGAGACTATTTAAATGAATAAATCACATAGTTGCATTTTATTATTATTTTATATTACCTAGAAATGAAGTCAATATTATACTTCATAAATTGAAACCATGTCTTGCTAACATGTTACGATATTCCAACCAACAAATAGGTTCTTATTTTTATTCATGGGATTCTGTAACCAATAACTGGCTGGTAAAGAATATGTCGAAATCAATCAAGTTGTAGATACACACTCAATGGATGGATAAGGAGAGGCACTAGGTCTGCTCATAAAATTGCACTTTCCACCTGACAATAGAAGCTATTTTTTCATTAGAGTTCCAAATATCTCAGTGTTTGGGGAAGTCTCCAGGTAATATATGCAGTGAAGAACATTACTAGGCACTGGGAAACAATAGGCTTCCATCAATCAACATATATTTGAATATGAACAGCTTTTAGGGAAGCTTTGGGTATTTTTTCTTTCACTGACATTGATGTTAATTAAGTATCATAATTTAATGAACCCTCAAGAAGATTGACATTTGTACAATTAATCTTCACCTGGCACACAAACCTGATCCTCTGAATCAGAATTTCAGACAACGGGTACTGCCGCTGTGCACATACAATTCTGACACCGACTTGGCTTCTAAGTCTCCCATTATATTCCTAAGCATGGCAGCATAAAATAAATGAAGGTAGACAAGGCTTCAGACACAATCTTGCTTTACTCACTTGAGATGAGTATATAGAATGAGTAGGGACACCATCAACTCTGCTAAGGTTTACTAAAAATCCAAGGCAGCCATGGTGGGATAACAAAATAATAATTTATAAAATGTCTTCCATTATATTTGCATATGTTTTTACATGCATTCTCATTTATTCTAGATTCTGGTTGAAGTATTTGCTTTCATCTGCTGAAATTTATCGAGTAATTTCCCACTGGAGGACTCATTACCTCTGAATTTTTATTCCGCCTTTGTTTGGGGGATAAAATGCTCAGCTTTCTTAAAATAGTCACTGGCCAGATAATAGACTCACAATGAATGGCTTACTCCAGTATTTTTCAGCTTCTAGGGTGACGCACTGATGGGTTTTTTATAACAATTTGTTGAAGTGTAACTAGCATTTGTTTACTTATGGAATGGAATGGAGTAGACTAAAGTAGACCAGAATAGAATAGAACAGAATAGAGTGAATTGCACAGAGTAAAGCTAAGTGTTTTTCAGTTATATATATGTGTGTGTATCTGCATTAGATTGTAATGCAACATGTATTTTTGCATGTATTTATCATTGTGGATTGCCAGGTTTAAAATGTTTGAAAGTCATTTGCTTTTTCTAATCAGGACTCACTCCAGGAGACAAGGTATTACAGCCAAACTGCGTGACTGATATGTAAGTGAGAGAAGTGAAATGGATAATGAGAAGACAACTCCAGTGCCTACAATGATGAAATTGTAACATGGCCCCAGTTTTTAACCTCTCCCCTTAAATTGCAGATAAGATCTATGGATATGATGAGATTACTCCTGAAATTAGGTTACTTTTTTTTTTTTGAGACGGAGTCTCGCTCTTTCTCCCAGGCTGGAGTGCAGTGGCGCGATTTCGGCTCACTGCAAGCTCCGCCTCCTGGATTCACACCATTCTCCTGCCTCAGCCTCCCGAGTAGCTGGGACTACAGGCGCCCGCCATCACGCCCAGCTAATTTTTTTGTATTTTTAGTAGAGACGGGGTTTCACCGTGTTAGCCAGGATGGTCTCGATCTCCTGACCTCGTGATCCGCCCGTCTCGGCCTCCCAAAGTGCTGGGATTACAGGCATGACCCACCGCTCCCGGCCGAGATTAGGTTACTTTATAATGCAAAGATGAATGGATTTTGCAGATATAATTAAGGTTTCTATTGAGTTGTATTTGTGTTAATCAAAAGAAAGATTATCCTAGGTGGGTCTGACATAATGACATGAGCCCTTTAAAAAAGGATCAGAAGTAAAAGAGAAGAAGCAGTAGTAGATTTGCTTTCCTTGGCCTTTGAATATCAAATTGCCATGTGGAGAGGGTCATGTGGCAGGGAATAGTGGGTGAGTTCTAGAAATCAAGAGCTTGTATCCTGCTACTACAAGGAAATGAATTGTAGCAACAACCAAGGAGCTGAAAGGGGAATTTTAACTTCAGATAAGATTGCAGTCTCCAGCTGACACCTTGATGTCAGCCTTGTGAGACACAGAACAGAGGAAGCAGTTAAGGTGTGGTCAAACTTCAGGGGGAAAAAAAAATCCTGAGGTAATACATGAGTACCAAGTTACTAAATTTATGAAAATTTGCTATACAGCAATAGAAAACAAATATAGTTGTCTGTCTAGATTCTAGAAGTATGGCATCCCTTTTCTTTGTCACAAAGCCCTAATTGATCACTACTGGGAGAGACAACGTTTGTTTTTACTATCCAATTGAGTTTCTGCAGCCAGATCTATAATTAGCACAGTTCCCTTCACACTAGTGCATGTCAAATGAGTGTCTTTCCCCTCCTGGCTTTTCATTATATACCCTAATCCTTGGGGTGGGGGTAGGGGGGAGGGATAGCATTAGGAAATATACCTAATGCTAAATGACGAGTTAATGGGTGCAGCACACCAGCATGGCACATGTATACATAGGTAACTAACCTGCACATTGTGCGCATGTACCCTAAAACTTAAAGTATAATTAAAAAAAAAAAAAAGAAAAAAAAAGAAAAGCACAGGGAAAAATACACCTGGGTAAGAAGGAGCTTTTGGAATATAATCCTCACATATTTGTAAAGTAGATAATATTAACCTGCTTTGCAGTAAGAAAGCTAGAATTCAGAGGGGTTCAGGGAATTTTTTTTTTTTTTTTTTTTTGAAAACACAGCTACTATAGCTAAGTCTTAGAGTCTCTCTAAAATTATTATTTTCTCATTCAATTTCTCTCTTTTTTTTTTCTTTTTGAGACAGAGTCTTACTCTGTCGACAGCCCAAGCTGGCTTGCAGTTGCTTGATCTCGATTCACTGCAACCTCCGCCTCTTGGGTTCAAGCAATTCTTCTGCCTCAGCCTCCCGAGTAGCTGGGATTACAGGCGTGCACCATCATGCCCGGCTAATTTTTGTATTTTTAATAGAGATGGGGTTTCACCATGTTGGCCAGGCTGGTTTTGAACTCCTGACCTCATGATCTGCCTGCCTCAGCCTCCCCAAGTGCTGGGATTACAGGCGTGAGCCACCGCACTCAGCTCAATTTCTCGAAGCAATAAGAAATTTAATTTGTTCACTGTAAAGCAGAGTTCAAAGTAAGATTAGTTGTGTGATTTTAGCAAAGTTACCTAACCTAGCTGAACCTCTATCTTCACATTTCCATATTTGGCACGCACGTGTGTGTGTGTGTGCGCGTGCCTGGATGGTGGGGGGAGAGAGAAGGACAGTGGTATTTAGCTACACTTTAGAGTTGGAAATTAATGAGATGACTACTGAATACATATTTTAAAATTACTTTAATCACTGTCAAATTCTGTAAGCTCTCTTTATTATGTAACAAAACAGTTTATAATTTAATTTCAAAGTTAAAATGGACTAATATCCCCCAGCAATTCAGTAAAACCTTTGCAATGCAATTTTTCACTAACTGAAAATTTAGGATGATTTAAATAGAATGAGATCTGAAATTAAAGAGGGAAAAAAGAATAAGCTATGCATACTAATAGAGAAAAGAAGATATCTAGAAGAAATTTAACATATTTAAAAACATATTTTATTGTAATAAGATATTATTTACTATAAATTATCCTTAGGTAGGTTAAAAGATCTATACCTAGTAAATTTTTATTAAATATTGTCACAAATATTTGTGTACCTAACTTTACAAACACCAAAAGCTATTGCAACAAAAGCCAAAATTGACAAATGGGATCTAATTAAACTCAAGAGCTTCTGCACAGCAAAAGAAACTACCATCAGAGTGAACAGGCAACCTACAAAATGGGAGAAAATTTTCGCAACCTACTCATCTGACAAAAGGCTAATATCCAGAATCTACAATGAACTCAAACAAACTTACAAGAAAAAAACAAACTCCATCAAAAAGTGGGTGAAGGACATGAACAGACACTTCTCAAAAGAAGACATTTATGCAGCCGAAAAACACATGAAAAAATGCTCACCATCACTGGCCATCAGAGAAATGCAAATCAAAACCACAATGAGATACCACCTCACACCAGTTAGAATGGCAATCATTAAAAAATCAGGAAACAACAGGTGCTGGATAGGATGTGGAGAAAAATAGGAACACTTTTACACTGTTGGTGGGACTGTAAACTAGTTCAACCATTGTGGAAGTCAGTGTGGCGATTCCTCAGAGATCTAGAACTAGAAATACCATTTGACCCAGCCATCCCATTACTGGGTATATACCCAAAGGACTGTAAATCATGCTACTATAAAGACACATGCACACGTATGTTTATTGCGGCATTATTCACAATAGCAAAGACTTGGAACCAACCCAAATATCCAACAGTGATAGACTGGATTAAGAAAATGTGGCACATATACACCATGGAATACTATGCAGCCATCAAAAATGATGAGTTCATGTCCTTTGTAGGGACATGGATGAAATTGGGAATCATCATTCTCAGTAAACTATCGCAAGAACAAAAAACCACACACCGCATATTCTCACTCATAGGTGGGAAGTGAACAATGAGAACACATGGACACAGGAAGGGGAACATCACACTTCGGGGACTGTTGTGGGGTGGGGGGAGGGGGGAGGGATAGCGTTGGGAGATATACCTAAAGTATAGTAATAATAAATTTAAAAAAAAAAAGGAAAAAAACAAACAAACAAAAAGAGTAACTCTTTATGTTATTTGAATTTGTCTAATTGAATTTCCTTCCTATAATTTATTTGCCACTTTAATGAGTTTTTTTGTCCAAAGCTTAAAAGTTATAAATCAAAATTATCTGAATATGTTAAAACATTAAAATGTCTAAGAAAGTTTTGTAAAAATAAAATCTAAATCTAATTTCTAAATGATTTTTACCCTTTCCCCCCGAAAGAATCAGTTCTCATGGCTTAAAATTGTATACAAAAAGCATCATCTGACAAACAGTATTTAAAACGGGAAACAATCCATGATTATGGATCTCAGTAGAAGTTAATTGTGCACTCACAGCACACATCTGCACTAGATAGAAGATAACCCTTTCATTAGTACAATAGAATAAGAAGGTGCCTGCTTTTGCAAATCCAAATTAATGACATTCTGGTGTCTCTGTATATGTACATTTATGGTTTGCATGTCTTCACTTATCAGGGATCATGGTGACAATGACTACATGACTAATATTCCCTTTTACATTGGTCAGAATTTATTTTTTGCCAAAATTTATTACAGTACCTGATATATGGGAAAAGATTTTTTAAAACACTGAATGGAAGGTGTTTTTGTTGATTTTTAAAAATAATTTGTTATACCTAATATTGATATTTACATTTAATTATCACAGCATCTACTTCCAAGGGTTTTTCCAAATTCTTCTACCTTCTTTTGGATAGAAAGAAAGAAAATATTTTTGTACAGCTGTGCAATGTGCTTTGGTTTTAAACTAAGTGTTACTACAAGAGTGAAAAAGTTAAAATTTTATAAAGTTTATAAAGAAAGGAAGTTACAGTACACTAAGATTAATATATAATTGAAGAAAGAAATTTCTTTATAAATTTAGTGTAGCCAAAGTTTGCAATATTTATAAAGTCTACAAAGTGTACATTAATGTCCTGGACCTTCACATTCACTTACCACTCACTCACTCAATGACTCACTAGAATAACTTCTAGGCCTGCAAGCTTTCTTTACTCATCGTAAGTACCCTACACAAGTGTAATATGTTAAAAGACCTTAATACTGTATTTTTACTGTAACTTTTTAATGTCTGTACATAATTGCACATAATTGTACACAATTTCTTACCATTGTGTTAAATTGGCCATAAAATTCAGTACAGTAACATGCTGTACAGTTTTATAGCCTAGGAACAATAGGCTACACCATATAGGCTGGGTGTGTACTAGGTTGTACCATCTAGTTTGTGTAAGTACATGCTGTGATGTTCTGCAATGACTAAATCATATAATGACACATTTCTCAGAGCATATTCCTGTCATTAAATGACATATACTTATTTTACGTCTTGTCTGGCAATTTTGGCTATTCTTTTCAGAGTGAAATCTCTGAGTTATGATTACTAAATAACCAGGTGATAATACACTGTTTTTCCAGATGAAGAGCAGCTTGGTAGAAGAGTATATTAATTAACATTTGCCACAAAACCTTGGTAAATTTTACAGCAATAATTCTCAAATGTTTTGGTCATAGAACCACTTTTTCCCTTAAAAACTAGATCCCAAAGAGCTTTTATTTCTGTAGGAGATATATATATATATATATATATATATATTCCTTATTAGAAAATATATTGAATTAGTTTTAAAATATTCTTATAAATAACATAAACTCATTACATGTTAAAATCAATATGTGTTTTATTAAAATGTATTGTTTAGAATATTAATAAGAGTAGCATCATTTTTCATTTTTGTAAATCTCTGCATTGCCTCACTTATTAGAAAATAGCTAGATTTTCATACCTGCTTCTACATTCGGTCTGTTGCAATATGTTATTTGGTTGAACTATACGAAGAAATTCTGATCTCACATAGACATGGAATGGGACAAAGATGACCTTACAGACCCCTGAAGGGTCTCAGAGACATGTAACTCTATTCCTTTCATTGCTTTCATTTTCACTTATCTTTTTTGACCACTTTACACTGATTACCCTTGGACTTTCTTTCCTTTTTTCCTTTAACGCCTTACATATTTTATTTCATTTTCCTTTCCTTTTGTACTGTTCCTTACCTTATTATCTTTTTAATTACTCCTTCCCTTGCTGACCTCTAGCTCCCTTCTCCACTTTTCCTTCCTCCCCTTGAAACCCTTTCTACCCTGTTCTCTTCAAGTGATACACAAAACTGAAGTGTCTTTCTAAAAACGGAATTATCTTGAGAAATATTGGAAAGATACGGTATTTTTTGTATCTCCCTAAATTTTTTTCTTTAAAGAGCACTATCCAGTAATACAGACCAAACCAAAAAAAAAAAAAAAAAAAAAAAGATGGTGAAGGGGATAATGTTTCATTATCCACTTTCCATTAAACTGGGGCTGGATGTAGAAAAGAGTTGAAAGAAAAGAGATTTAGGATGTATTCTGGAAGGAGATGTCAATCCAAACATCTCATCTCATGACTCTTCTTCCAAAATACATCCTAAATCTTTTTTTTTTTTTTTGTCAATCAACTCCTCTTTTCTACATCTAATGCCAGTTTAATCAATGATTTCCCCTTTTTTTGTGGTATTACAGCAGTCTACTAATTGGTTGTCCTACTCTTCACTTGCCCGATCACACTACCACCACCACATTAATTCTCATTCAGTGGCCAATGTGATTGTCATAGATGCTCTTGGTGATCCACTTTGATGTCCTTTTCCAGCTGGGGCACTCATTGCCCAGCTGTTGTGTCAGATGATAATAACTCACAAATGACCATGGTCTTCTTTGGAGTATTGACTTACAGCAAATGCAAGTTCCAATGAAACTTTTCGATAAATTTCAACTTCTTCATTATTACCTACAAAATACTGCCTTAACAGGTTCCTGACCACCAGCTGACTTTGTTTCCTATCAGCAAGCTAGGAAAGGTCCTTACCTAGGGCATTTGCTCTTCAGTCCAGAATGCTCTTCCCCTAATATTTGTAGAGCCAGTTGGTCACGTTCAGGTTTCAGCTCCAATATAAACTTCTAATAGTGGGGACTTTTTCACCACTCTGTCCAAATGTACCTTCTATCTTCCCTTTCTCAGTAACTCTGTTAAGTTACTACAGATGTTTTATATTTTTCAGATAATTAATTACCATAAAAAATTATATATGTATTTGTTTATTTTTATTACATCTCCTTACCCATATTAGACTTTATATTAGTACAAATAAACTTTTGTTGGCTTAATCTTTTGAAATTATATTTTTCACATCTGCAGGCATGTATTATCTAGACTGAAAATAGAACATCAATAGTATGTATCCTTTGCTTCATAAAGTTCATAATCTAGTAAAAGAGAAAGTAAAGCTGTACAAGTGTATTAGCTGTCTATTGCTGCAAAGCCAATTACCGCAAATTCAATAGCATAAAACAATAAACATTTATTATCTCACAGTGTCTGAGGGTCAGGAATCTAGGTGTCTTAGCTGGGATCACTGACAAAGTTTCAGCCACATATTGGCTGGAGCTATAGTTATTATCTCAAGGTTCAATGGGGAGAAGTGAATATGAATATCATTCATTTCCAAGATAACTGATATTGGTGGGTTTCAGTTCCTCATGATGTGGGCCTCTCCAAAGTTTGCCTGAGCAGCCACAATATTGGTTTCCCCAGAGTGAGTAATTCAGGGAAGACAGGAAGAAAAAGAGAGTGAGAAGAGCAAGAAAGAAATAAAATTCTGGGAGGAAACCTCAGATTTTTATAACCTAATCTTGCAAGTGAAATCTTATTACTTCTGCCATATGCTATTCAATAGAAAAGAATAACTAAGTCTAGTCCTCACTCAAAAGGAGATGAATTAAGCTGTGTATTTTGCAATGAGGAGTATCAAAGAATTTAGAGATGTATCTTTTAAATGACTATAATAAGTTAGCAAGGTTACATTGAAAAATTCCAATAATATAGGCAGAGCATTCTAAGAATTTATAAATATATAAGAACAAGTTAAATTAAAGTGATGAGTAAAGGTTTAAATGAAAAAATGGTTATTGCTGCCTTTTGATAAATGAATATTTGATAAAAATCACTTTAGGTAGAAGAAACAAAGAAACTACAGAATTTGATTGAGGAATAGAAAATAGCTTGATCAGGGCAAAATTTTATGTGAGAGAGGAGGATTGGTGGTCTGTTGCTGAAGGAAGAAAGCCACCTATTCCTGTTCTTGATTTACAGATGGCCAGAAAATAATAAAAGAAAATAAAAAAATCTTTGCAAATGCTTATGGCTTAATCAGCATAGCCCCGCTCTTAGAGAAAGTGAAGCAGCAGCAGCTGTGTGAGATGTGATTCAGGATTCCATCCAGTTGCCTGCTTCCCAGCATCCTTACAACTTGCATAGTGCTAGACGTACATGTATCCTTCCCTCCAGCAAGAAAATGTCTCAATTTTTCAATCGGAGCTTGCACTCCATCTGAGATTGTGCCCTATTAAATTTCAATGAATAACTCATTTTATTGACCAATACATCTCAGAAGCATGATAAATACTTTTATGGCCCCTTTTATTGTGCAAGTGCTTTATCAATGTGAATATTTGGATTTGCTTTTTCAACTGAGAGTATGCTAATACATAAAACCAGGCAAATGCGTTACTCAGATAGACAGCTAAATCCTGGGTTGGGGTAGAAGTAAAGTAAAGGAATTAGCTAATAATTTTCAAACTGATCGATTAAGTCAAAAGCTCAAACTATCCACCAGATTGAAGCTTTGTTTAAACCTTATTAATTACAAACTTGGAGGACAAAAGAAGACTGACCACAAAAGTTTAGAATTCTCAAAGTGGGCTTAAATTCTTTCATTTATCTTGGGAGGGAGCAAAGATATTACTTTTATCAAAGTTTATACAAGAGTAACCCTAATGGTGAAGTTAAACTCCTGAGACATTTTATAGCACATAAATCTCCAATATGTGACATGTTTTCTGATGCCTCACCAAAGGCAAACATATTATAAGATGCAACTGATACACTACTTCCAAACAGAAGCCAGGGAACTGCCAACACTTGTAATGGCCAAACATAAAAACGATTAGGTCATCATATCAGATTGTTTACCTGTTTGTGTAATACTGTTGGAAAATATGTTCTGACAGTCTCAAAAACAATATAATTTTTTGAGAATTGAGAATGACATAACCTTTTTATGATTTTACAAGTGTTATAAAATACAGGATCTATCTAGAGGGTAATTTCACCTTGATTTTCAATTAACTTAACCAAACAGGGTAAATACCATTAGTCACAATAACTTTTACAACCTCAGTCATTATCCATCAAACTACTTTGTGGATCATTTCTGTTTTTATAGTTGGAATAAATAAGCATGGCATAAAACACATCAAGTCTTTTCGTCCTGCAGTAGCTAAACTTGTCTATCTCCTATGCACATTTCAAGCTATGAAGAGTTTTTTGTATATTCTACATCCTTTAAAAAAATGATGGGCAAATGTTTAACACAGTAAACTAAACAGTGTGGAAATGGACAAAATGTGTGCTTATATTTAATAAAAATTAAGGGAAGTGTTTATTTAGAAAATATACACTTTTAGTATTAATCAAGAATGTGCTGCAGCACACTATCAATTTCTTTCTTTCTTTTTTTTTTTCAGACGAAGTTTCACTCTCGTCACACAGGCTGGAGTGCATGATCTCCACTCACTGCAACCTCTGACTCCTGGGTTCAAGTGATTCTCCTACCTCAGCCTACCAAGTAGTTGGGATTACAGGCATGTGTCACCATGCCCAGCTAATTTTTTCTTTTTTTTTTTTTTTTGGATTTTTAGTAGAGATGGGGTTTCAGCATGTTGGCCAGGCTGTTCTCGAACTCCTGACCTCATGTGATCAGCCTTCAGCCTTCCAAAGTGCTAGGATTACAGGCCTGAGCCACCATAGCCAGCCCATACTATAAATTTCTTTTTCTTTTTGATTTTTTAAGACGGAGTTTCACTCTGTCACCCATGCTGGAGTGCAATGGCGTGATCTCGGCTCACTGAAACTTCCACCTCCCAGGTTCCAGCAACTCTCCTGCCTCAGTCTCCCAGGTAGCTGAGATTACAGTGGCCCACCACCACGCCCAGCTAATTTTTGTAGTTTTTAGTAGAGACGGGGTTTCACCATGTTGGACAGGCTGCTCTCAAACTACTAAACACAGGTAGTCCTCCCGCCTCAGCCAACCAAAGTGCTGGGATTACAGGCGTGAGCCACCCCACCCGACCCACACTATCAGTTTCTAATGCTAATTGGGCACAGTCAGTTTCTAAAGGTTACTTATCAATCCTTAATAAGAAATACATACATTCTAAGGAGACAGCATTTTCTCACACTCGTAAGATAAATTACTGTTAGGTTTATTTGTGTTCCTTGTCCTCACTCACTCACACGTTTGAGCCAGTAGCTCTCATCATTAACTTCCGGGAAGGAATAATTAACCCAATGCTTTAACGCCATCACAGGGGTCTCAATATCCTGTATTTCTCTTCTCAGTCTCACCCTGTGTTTTTTCTCCCTGTTTTGTTTTCCTTCTTTAACAAATTACCCACCATTTTTAACAGCACTGCTTCTGAAATCAGTCAACTCTACTTAAATGGTTCAAACAATTGGATGCAAAAGTACAGTTTAAAATCCTCAGGAAGAACAATATCCAATAAGGAGTGTGGAAAATTTCATAAGACAGTCAGTGGTGGAAGGCTTAAAATATAGTTCCCTAAACATCTTTCATATAGACTAGCTCTTCTTTTCTCAAAATTGCTCATTTCTCAAATACTCCATCTTTCTCATAATTCCTTTAAAATGTAGTGTGTGTGTGTGTGTGTGTGTATATATATATAGTGTCAGTATCTGAAATGAAGAAATTACGTTGTGATATCTTACCTTTAATTTTCTATTATTGTTTCGACATGTAGAGTATATATCTTATCTCATTTAGAAATACACACAACCCTATGAAAGATCTTTCGGTAGCCCCATCTTATTCCTGGGGAACGTAAAGTTACAGACATTTTTTAAGCCATCTCAAGCCTTTTAGGCATTCAGCGCCACAATGGAACTCAGCCCCCTGTCTCTTCATCTGAAGTTCAGTATTCCTAAGGTGATACCTACTGGAATCCACGTATTTCTCCATAATCTGAAAAGCAAAGTTTTCTGCTCATCTCAAATATATATATATTTTTGTGACTAGTGCTATGGACTGAATTGGGTCCCCCCAAGACTCGACTCATATGTTGAAGTCCTAATGCACAATGTGATGGTATTTGGAGATGGAGGCAATGAGAGGTAATTAGGGCTACATGTGGTTATGAGGGTGGGGCCCTCATGATGGAATTATTGGTGTTATAAGAAGAAGAAGAAGAAGAGCAGAAATTGCTTTCTCTCCATCATATTATGACACAGGATGAAGACGGCTGTCTACAAGCTAGAAAGAAGACTTCTACCAGAAGTTGTATTGAGTGGCACCTTGAATTTAGACTTTCCAGTTTCCAAATTTGAGAAATAAATGTCTGCTCTAAAGTCACCAGTCTATGATTTTTTTAATAGAAGCCCAAGCTAATACAAACAGTTATACAATTCTCATCTTCATAAATTCATTAACTTAGAAATATGACCTTTTTGGGCCCCATATTTTTCTATTGCTGAAATTTTTAAACAATTTTATTAGACTAATTAATGCTAATGATGTTTATCTGTCTCTCAGGTTGATTCCCTTTTATTGATGGAATATTCACTTTTTCCTTTCTTCTTCGTGGCTTCTCAGAAGGGCTTAATAATGACTGATTTAATCAGAATGTTTGCAGAAGCAAGTAAATTACGTTGGGTCACTAGGTAGTCAGTTTAAATGAAATTCATAGATACAGAAGAATCACAAAAAATAAAATTAGTTAATATACTAATTTAGTTAGGAAAGTTATTCCAATTCCAGAAACTTCAGTAGAAGTCACCATCCAGAAAACTCACTATCCTTTGCAGGAGATCAAATAAATGGTGTTTTAGTTAAAAAGCAAAGGAAGGTTCAGAACTATGGAAAAGTTTCAAATAAAAACTAAATACATTATGTTATATCTAATTTCTCACTATCATTATTAATATTCAATCATTGTCTTATAATCTGTTTGAATTATTGTCTCTTTTTAAGAAGAACTTGCTCATATTCGTAGAACAATGGGCACCTCTCACAGGTTGGTTTACCTGAAGCAAACACTGAGGTGATATTTGGGATTCATGATAGGATTAAACATATCAGATAAAATGTTTAGAATATTTTAATGTTAAAATATTCAAAGGATCACTTAAACTGAATATAGCCATTGGAAAATACAAAATATTTGTTTTTCCTTCCTTCTTTTTAATAGATGGAAATCTTTAATCTGAAATTCTTCTTTGAGAGGAGATTAATTAGTAAAATTCTAGTCCCCTCTCTCTTAGCTCATTCTGCCCATGGGAGGTGCAGTGATTTAAGAAATTTATAAATTTGAGAAAGAATAGCTGGACATACCCGGCTTCATTCTGGCCTTCTTCTTCCTCTGGGAAGCTGACCAAAGAGAATATAAGTTCTACCCTGCTCTTCCCGGGCAGGCTTCTATATGTTTCTGTTTGTGGACAAAGGGTAAACACCAGTGTAATTTTAGTGCTTGCCGCAAATAAAAGCATAAAAGCCACATACTAAACTGGCCTCTCTTCAAAATAAAAGAGATATTTGATATTCACCTTTGCTCTTGGTGTAATTTCTCACTATTTCATTATCTAAACATGAAAGTGGGTGTTCTGAGAGTTTTCCTCAGGAACTCCCAATAGCTATAAAAAATACACAGAACACAATCTTAATTTGTCTCGTAACAGTGAGTTCAAATTACTTTTCATATGAGTAAAAGAAAAAGGAAAATTAACAAGTAAATTAGAAGAGAATAATTCTGCTTTCACTTCAAGGTAATCAAAATTCTTATAAACAGTATCACTATCTGATAGTAACACAACACAATAAATAATGTAAAAAACTGAAGTTTTTATCTACTATGCCAAATATGATTCCTCTGATTTCTTTTTGTTTGTTTAAGAAAGTATTTTAAAAAGTTAAATTGACCAAATGGGCTGCTTATACTGGCATTGTATAATCAGAGTCAGAAATGTTGAATAAACAAATCAATGAAATGGAGCTGTATATTAAAAACAACAAGCAGGGTTTGTCCTAAATGTTTGCCCCATAGCCAGGTTTACTTTGAGCCAGCATATAAAAGATTTTGTGATTAGGCCCCAAAACACAAAAATACCAATTAATTATGATGATTAGATATGTCTTCATTAGTAGTCTATAAATAAATCATGCAAAGCATTATGCAGTCAGCTATCCTGGAAAAATATTCTTCTAAAGGGCTGTGAAAACAGCTTAATTAATTATAAATGCTTTGAAACTTAGCCATTATATTTTGAAATGTTAAAGCATACATACATACACATGTTATATATGTTTGGAGGTATTTGTCAATCTGTTTCAGTGTTGCTTAATGCTACTAAGCACTAAAATGCTTCCCAGAATCAAGATGAAAGTGTGCTAAAAATCTGTATTTATTGTTAAAAGTAAAAGTGTTATTTAGAACACTTATATTTCCAATTCCTCTCATGTTATCAGATGACAGAGTGTTTTTCTTTGATATTTAACTTCTATGCTTCCAGAAATGCTTTGTAAATGTTCTCCTCTCTTCCCATCCCATTCCCTCCCTGCTCTCAGAATACATTCCTCATGTATTCAAAAAGATTTCTTCCTGAAAACGTTCCATTATTAAAAATATTTCAATTATGCTTATAATTAACTCGTTTTTTGAAGCTGTATTCCATTCACTCTATCAGATCTTCTGCCCTCCACTGCTCCCTGGTAGACCCACAGGACAATGATCTCTATGAACTGCATCAAGTGTTTCCCTTGCCCTGCAGTTTCTAGTTGAGCTTGGCTAATGGATATCCCTGGCAGGAGATCAGAGGTAGGTAGGAAAATTTAGTTTCCTCGCTCCTTTTCTGCAGGTTGATTGTATACCTCTGCCAAAGGTCACAGCTCTTGACAGGTGACGCTTGCTACACAAATCGCTCTACGGGTTTTAGTCCTTTCAGATATAAGGGTGATAACAGGTCTCTCCACTATAACTGGCCCTGGGGTATAGAAATCTCTTTTGATTTCTCTATACCCTGTTCCAGCTTTTGTAGATCATCATTTTATTAATTTCATCTCAAATTATCCAATTTGAGTACATAATCTGTTCTATGCAATACCCTGACATGATTAATTTTGTAAATAAACAATACAAAAATAGAGTAAAACATGAACATCCTCATTACATCTTTTGATTTTGAATACTGAAAATACAATTCCAATTGGCCTAAGCACCTGGATTGTTCTAGTTCTCTGAGTCAATATATCACATGCAGGAGAATGCACTTTTCTGGCTACTTGTGGTTTAAACGGGCCAGAACAGTTCAGGGTACCATCAAGCATGCTTTTGCATATACTACTCTAGAATGATTGTGTATCAGTTAGGGTCCATCCAGAAGACAAAATCAAGTCAGTTATTTTAACAGAAATGGTTTTTTATAAATAATTGTTAATTAGGTACTAAAGACTTAAAATGGCAAAAAGAAAAATAATTGCATTGTTATGGAAGGAGTTTCTATAGGCTGCAGCTACCCTACTAGGACCAGGTATGCAAACACAATCTTGGAGGAAGATCTGTGCAGAGCTGAAACTCAGACCTCAGATAAAGTGTGCTGCTTCACCCATGCCTGTGTCTCTTTGCTTGAGGGAAATATCTTATGGGACTAGGACCCAGGCCTCTGAAGAGGAATGCTGATTGACAGCATCAGGGGCTGCTGTTTTTGCAGGAGCACATTGAGAAGAATTCTGCAAATGTTGAAGAACTGCAAAGTCAATTAAACATTCTACAGAGACAAACTGCTGCTACCCGCAGGAAGAGGTGAGATGAGGCTAAGGTGATGCTCAATGACAGGAAGCAAACAGGAAGCCAGCACCAAACAAACAAGATGGAGCAAGTCTCTTTTCCCTCTTCCATCCTTACAGCTCCCTCTAGTGCTTTCTACTAGCCAAGGCTAAGAGGAAGGCAGCTGGCAAAGCACACATGAAGCTTGCAGATTTCCAGTCCAGCTTCACAGAGCAGAGTGTAGAAGAAACAGCGTGAGCTGAGAGGCAATAACTTTGTAACTGTGTAAGGTAACAACCAGAGGTCAACTATACTCATTGATTAGAAACACAGTTGCAGGATTCCTACTTTATCAAACCTTATATGAGCCTAGATTTTCTTAACCACAGGAAAGTTTTAGTCCTTTCGACTTTCTACTTGGGAAGTTAATATGACAAAGAAAACAATTATAACAAAATATGAGAAGTGCCATGACAGGAGCTATAATATGAAGCTTTTAGAATGGCATTTCAATTACCAATGTAGGGTCCAGGGAGAGCATTTTATTGGAGGTAATGTTGAAGTTGGATTTGAATCCTGAAAAGATTCAATAGACAGGAGCCTACTGAGTAGATACTAGAATTAACTCAAAAGCTTGATAACTGTATTTGGGAAAACAGGAAGGTCAAACATCAGAAAATACAGGTAATTTCCACTGGAGGAATTTCCTGGTTAGAACACAGGAACCACTCACTCTGTTGTTCCTGAATACCACTGAACTAGACCTACTGTCACTGGGCACAGCTGCCATGAACACAGCGATGGTCAATAATTTTTCACAGGCCTTTTTAAATTTTGTATTACTTCCTGAAAATTCATAGTGGGCCATCCAGTAGGTTGAACCTAGTCAGTTGCCCTGCTCTAGGTGCCAGGGGAAAGAAAGAAGCATGTATGACCTTCTTAGTCTGACCTTAAATTCTGGATTCCTCCAAGATTTACATAGTAAGGATTTTTTTTTTTTTTTTGACAGAGTCTTGCTCTGTCACCCAGACTGGAGTGGAATGGAGTAGCTGGGACTACAGATGCATGCTACCATGCCCGGCTAATTTTTGTATTTTTAGTAGAGACAGGGTTTCACCATGTTGGTCAGGATCTTTTCAAACTCCTGACCTCATGATCCATCCGCCTCGGCCTCCCAAAGTACTGAGATTACAGGCGTGAGCCACCACGCCCAGCCCATAGTATGGATTTTAATCCCAAATAAGGTAAACATGTGCATGATAAGTTCACAACATTCCCACTAGCAATTATCTCTTTGGCAACCCAGAATTCATATAAAATCTTTTGCCCATTCTAATCAAAAAAACTTCCTGTCTTGTACTATGAAACTCCCTCTCATAGCAAAAATCCAGTTTACCAGTGTCCCAAAAGGAGACAGTTTTAACCCTCTTCAGTTATAGCATCTGGCTCCAACACTAGAATCCTTGGATAATCTCCATATTGAACCAAGATCTCCTAGACCCAGTCTTGGTCTTGCCATAGTACTGACTGAAAGAAAGGAGAAGTAGATTTATGTAAATCTTTCATTCCTAGGGGTTCTGAACTCTTGCCAGTTTTATATGTATAGCTCAGTCTTTTACAAATAAATATGGTCACATAAAAATTCCCCGTGGGACCAACTGGGGACCCACCCTTCCTGATGTATTATGTATCATCAATTATCTTTCCTCTTGACTTTCAATATCAATTACCCTATACAACACACTAACCCACTTTATTGTTTGTTGACTCAGGTCATGAGATTCTGAATTGGCCAGCTGGCAATGTTTACTCCCATGCAACCATTACTGAATACCCTGGTGTAACATTTCTCCCTTGAATATTACTAGTTTCTAAACCAGTATTCCCATTATTTCAGAGATAGGAATAAAGATATTGTGAATAACTAATTAGGTTTAATTGGAAGATGTACTAATTTCCATTCTATTGTATACTGACTGTGAAATAAATAGCAATATATATGTTTCAAATGTTTCAAATCATAGGTAGTATCCTATGACATGATACCTAACTTATTCTTCAATAAAGTATATAAGACTAAAGAAACCTAAGGGCATTATCCCATTTTCCTGCTTTGTTCATAGGAAATTGAGTTCCTTGCTTGGAAGAAATTATGAGAAATATAATGACATTGAATTAAGCATTCAGTTGTGTAAGGTATAACGATGCTGACTTGAGGCACTACCTGAATTCTTCACGACAAAAGCAGTAAAACAATCATCAACTGATTCCAAACAAACACTTGTCCAAACAATTATCCTATAGTATTATAGGTTTGTATTTATGACTTTTGGTAAAATATCTTGGTATACTGCTAAAGAGAATCCTGTGTTGTTGTGCTTGTGAGTAGCCACTATCTTTTCAACCATGGCCACTTTGTTCATTAAATTCTAAAGTTGCTACAGAAGGAGGATGACCTACATTGGGAGATTAGGTTATCTTGTCCATCTAAATATTATGAGCTGTTTGGCTAGAAATGTCCTTTGGATTAATATGTAGCATGAATATTCTTTATGTTCTGAGCCCATTTTAAAAAATTCTTCCATGCTGCTCTTCCCCAATCCCCTACCCCCACCAAAAAAATATCTGTCATTAGTCCCCCAGGTCAGTTCCTTTGAGATCCTTTATCTAGTTTCTAGGCAAGCTGGCAGCCATTTGCCATAAATTCTGGTAAGTTGATATTTAAGGCATTTTGAAACTATTATCAAAGCACAAAAGAAAATTTGACTTCTTGTGGCATTATTTTGCCCATGAGCTCCACAAGTCATCCAGTAGGTTTTAGAGAGAAAATCCTCCCAACTGGCAAAATAGATTAATGTGTTTAATGCTTGTGTCTAAGCATCTCCTAAAGATCTTAGCATTTCCATTTTCCTAGGGCATCCTTACCTTGGTAAGTCACGATGGGTGTCTTTAAGAAGAGGTACAAGGAATTTTCATAGTGTATTCTTCAGTGTCAATGGGATATCAATGGGAGTTAGTGTTCAGGGTGCCAAAATATCTTTCCCTACCAATTCTCTAATTTTTACATAAGAGACGAGGAAAAGCTCTGAATTCAACTGATAGTCTAATTTTACTATCTCTAATACCACATTTTGTTTTTTGCCAGCTCAGTCCCTGCAGCAACAAAAGATAAGAGATTCTTTTATCTTGATCCTAGAAACTCCATGGATTTCAGTCTGTGCTATGAGCCTAGAATTCAAGGATTTTAACTTGTCATTCTGTTTCTTTAAGCTGTCCACTGATGTTCAAAACAGCTGCCCCTTCTCTAAGTCCATAAATTCCTCACGTACACCCCACTATTCTGTGGTGGGGGCAACTCAATTCCCAAAGCCATCTCTGCAATGAGCACTTGATGCCAGGTGACTACAGACAACAATTTAATTAGCTTTTTCACTATTACTGAATTCCTGTCTTGGCATTTAAGCAAGATTTTGACTGGTTTCTGCTCCAGCTATGCCAGATGAACAATTAATAGTTTCCACATTTCCTTGAAAGTATCTGATGCACCCCATTCCCAGGTAACAATTTCTCTCTCAGTTAGAAATTTTGGATGTGAGCAGAAAAAGCAGTTCTAGCTAATAAAAGGATAGCTCACAGAATTAGCTGGCATGATGGGGTACCTGCTAAGAAAATGGGCAGAAAACAACAGAAGCTTTGTAGAGGGAACCACAGCCAAGAGTATGATGAAGAAATACGCTTGTTTGGATGCCCGAGAGGTACTACCAGTGCCATCAACAAGATCTGTTGCTGGATACTACCACTGCTACATACAGCAGAAAATAATAAATGGTGGATCCAAAAGACACAAATCAAAACACAGATCATTATTATGCATGAGAAAGAATGCAAGAATGCAAAACAAACAGGAGAGAAACAGAAGTTCATCTCTTGGTGATATACAGAAATATAACAGAAGAAATCATTATTTGAGATTTAAATGGGGAGGGGTTTTGAGAGGCATTTGGTTAACGTGCCATCATCACCCAATACCTTCCATTATGGCCAATAATCACCTGGATGGTTTTGAAAATATCACTTTTTCTTTACTATAACTGGTTCAATGTTTGTACAATAAAGATAATAATATCTCTACCAAATGATACACCTTGAGGAAAAATTGGTGTGTATATATATATATCTATATATCTATCTATATATGTGATATATAGATAGATATATAGATACATATATCACATGGAATACTGCCCAGCACATAGTATATACTTTATAGGTGTTAGTTAACTATTTGTGGTTCTGTTGAAGTAATAGCAACATTAGAATCACTTCAAGTTTGAGGAAAACATAATTAAAAATGTATGAGTACAAAGAGAAGGAGCATTTGTGCAACTGTTACTGTAATCACTTTTTAAACTGTTACTGTAACAACTTGGTCAACTAAGTATCTACCACTTTTTATCTTATCCTAAACAAATTAAGCAATAATCATTGCAAAAATGTTTTTCTCAAAGCTGAAACACTTGTCTTCGGATTAAAGTTTCTTTATAAAAAGTACTTAATATCCTGAGAATAGAAAGAAAATTTAGCTAAGCATATCTAATAAGAACCAAAACACAATATATGTGCTGATAAAACATTAATGGAGATTCCATTAAAATGAGAAATAAGACAGAGATGCCACTGTGGCTACTGCTTCTGCTTCTAGTTAATTTGATTATACGAACTAATACATATAGGATATGTGAGAATGATAGGAAAATATCACTGTTGCATAAAACATGATTATCTGTCTCAAAAGAAAACAAGGGAATTCATAAAACACAAATTTTTAAAAGTAAGCCCAGTAAAACACTTCCAAAAAAATGATTGAAAGCAAGATGGCCAAATAGAAGCCCCCAGCACTCATCTCCCCTACAAAGACAGCAGAAACAGTAATATTTTCTAATGAAAATAATATTTTCTAATGAAAATAACGGAAGGAGAGCACTGGAGTACATGAAAGAAGTAACAGAAACCTTGTAGATCAAAGAAGCCCAGGATAGCCACATAGAGAACAGAAGGAAACATCTTGCCGCTGTCTCTCCATCACCTAGTTGGAATCCACTTAGAACCAAGGGGAAATTCTTCCTATAGGGAAAAGGTAAGCAAGTGGACCCCATCATCCCCCATCACCACCTTGAATACCTACAGTCCTCACAGTAGGAACTACTGCAATCCTCACAAGCACTAAGCCCAGCTGAGGGAGCTGCCTGGGATGCACACAGCTGCACCCCACCCCCTGACCCAGAGAAGGCATCGACACTGTATCCATCCCACTCATACCTCCCGACATGGCCCGAACTACTATCATACTACACCGTCTTGGAACCATAAATATTGCTTGGGGACAAATAATCAAGATACCATTCCATTGGTCAGGCTTTGTCACCTCTGAACCACTCTCACCTCGTGGCTCATCACCCTTGGGCCAAGCTTATACTACATGCTAACATATGGGGACAAGTTGCCATGAAGCCATTCCATCTGCTCTTCTCAGCTACTGCTGTGCCATGCCCCTCAGGGGCTAAGCTGAAGCAGTGTGCTACCTCACAGAGAAATGGTACTTTAGCTGCCCAAAGCAGTCACACTCTTCCTGTGCTTGAGCTGAAATGGAGCCCTAACTCATGGGGAATTGGTTCTTTGGCCAAGTCAAGCATCTGTGCATCCCAGAACTGAACTGACATGGTACCCCACATCCCAGGGAAACAGAGCATTGACTGAGCTGAGACACAATCCCATATAGGCCAAACAACTGTAGTACCCTGCTGCTCTGGAACTAGAATAACACCCTAGAGTCTGAGCTGCTGACACAACCTCCTACCCAGGGAATGGAATCATCACTGAGCTGTCCCCTGTCCCCCAGGGCTCAAGTGATAGCTTGCTCTGCCATTCTGGGTTTATTGCTGCCACTGAACCTGAAAATACTGCTGTATCCCACCATCTTAGATCCAGAGTCACCACTATGTGATGCTGCATCTTCTGGTGACTGAGTAGCCATAGTGCCCTGTTGGATCTCATTTGCAAATTCCAGCTGTACTCTGCTGCATGTGCTCAAATCTCCAGAGAATCCTCTTTTCCCTGGAGCCAGGGCAGTTCTATAACCTGTCCTTCAGGGACAGAATTACAGCTAAAACTTGTCCCCCAGGGCCTGAGCTGCTGGGGGTTCTCAGAGTCACAGACCCTAGCTTTGTAGGCAATCCACATCCCACACTGACTCAGAAACTGAACATATGCCCTGAGACCCAGGTGGCACAATAGGTTCTCTGGACCCTGAGAACAGGACCTCAGCACCACAACCACTCTGAGCACTTGCAGCCTAGAACCCATAACTTCTGAAGCTGATTGTGGGCTGTATCATATTCAACATGAAGAGGGATCCCCTTTGTATGTTGAAGAGGTATCCCCCTTGGACCCCAAGAAGGAACCAAGACTGTCTATTGTAAGGAAAAATGAGGAGAGAAGAATCCCAAAAGCTCTTGCCACCAAGGGTCTTAACAACCTACACTTCCATAGCCATTTCCATAGACTCCTACAGCCTAGGCCTCTGAGGCATCCAGATTTTGAGTGCAAATGAAGGAGTTGATAGTATGGCATAGATGCTATACTATCTCATCCACTCAGAAACAGTCAACATACCCTTTCCATCTGGTACTCTAAGGTCCATATGAAGGTGAAAATCTTTTTCTATGAAAGCCAATCTAAAATTTGGAGAGGTGATTTTTCTACTGAATGTGCAGACATCCACACAGTGGCACAAACCACATGAAAAAGCAAAGAAGTATACACCCCCAAAGGAACACAATAATTCTCCCGTAGCTTTCTCAAAGTAAAGAAAATTTACAAATTCCCCCCAAAAAACTCAAAATAATAATCCTAAGAAAACTCAACAAGATAAAAGAGAATACAAAAAGGCAATTAAAAAAATCAGAAAAAAACAGTTCATGCTTTAAATGAGAAATTTAACAAAGAGATAAATATCATAAAAGAGAACCAAACACAAATCTTGAAGTTGAAGAATTCAATGAATGTAATATAAAATATAATCAAGAGCTTCATCAATAGACTAGATCTAGCAGAAGAAAGTACATGTGAACTTAAAGATAGGTCTTTTGAAATTACCAAGTGACAGGAGAAGAAGAAAGAATAATAAAAAACAATAAAAATAGCATATGAGACTCCTGGGACACAATTAAGTAAATTAAATATTCACATTATCAGAGTTCTAGAAAGAAGAGAGATGAAGATAAGGTCAAAAAGCTTATTTAGTGAAATAATTGCTGAAAAAAACCAAAGTGTTGGAAGAAATATAAACATCCAGATCCATGGAGCTCAAATATTCTCAAACAGATTCAACCCAAAAAGGTCCTCTCTGAGGCACATTATTATTAAAATAACAAAAGTCAAAGACAAAGAGAATTTTACAAGTGGCAAGAGAAAAGTGTCAAGTGACATAGCAGAAAATCATGTAGACTATCAGCATATTTCTCAGCAGAAATCTTACAGGCCAGGAGACAATGAGATGTTTTATTCAAAGTGTGAGAAAACAAAACAGAATCAAAAACTGTCAACCAAGAATACTATGCCCATTGTATCTGTCCTTCAGAAATGAAGAAAAAATGAAAAAAAAGTTTCTCAAATGAATGGCCTAACATTATGCCTCAAGGATCTAGGAAAGCAAGAACAAACTAAATCAAAAGTTAGCAAAAGGAATAAAATGGTGAAGAATAGAAAATAAATAAATAAATAATAGAAAACCTATACAAAAATAGCTATAAAACTAATGGTTATTTTTTAAAAATACACAAAAATTAACAAAAACTTAGTTAAATTACCTAAGAAACAAAGAGAGAAGATTCAAATATGTAAAATCAGAAGTAAAATTGGATGTATTACAACAGACTCCTCAGAAACAAAAAGGATGTTGGACTATTAGAAAAATTATATGCCAATAAGTTTGATAGCCTCAAAAAATGGATAAATTCCTAGAAAATTACAACCTAACAGGATTGAATCAAAAAGAAATATAAAGCCTGAAGAGACCAATAACAAAAGAATAAATTAAAGCTGTAATTAAAAGCCTCCCCACCTTCCCCCCCAAAAATGCCCAGGACCAGATGGCTTTACGTTTGAATTCTACAAAGCTTTCAAAGAAGCATTAATACCAATAGTTTTAAAACTCTTCCAAACAGTAGAATACTTCCTAACATATTTTACAAGGCCAGCATGACTATCATATATGAGCCAAAGATACCACAAGAAAATAAAACTACAGGCCAATATCTCTTATGCATATTAATGCAAAATTCCTAAAAAAAATTAGCAAATCAAATTCAACAGCACATAAAATAAATTATGCATCATGATAAAGTGGAATTTATTCCTGGTATGCAAAGCTGGTTTACCAAATTCAAATCAACAAATGTGTTACATCATATTAATAGAATAAAAGGCAAAAACAACATGATCATATCAATTGATTCAGCAAAAGCATTCAACAAATTTCAACATCATTTATTGATAAAAAACTTCTAAGAATTTAGGTATATAAGGAAAGTTCCTTCACATAATAAAGGCCATTTATGAAAAACCCATAGCTAACATCATAGCTAATGGGGAGAAACTGAGACTTTTTCTTTAAGATCTGGCACAAGGCAAATATGCACACTCTAGCTCCTTCTTTTCAACATAGTACTGGTAGTGCTGTCAAGAACAATTAGACAAATAAAAATAAATAAAAAGTATCCAAACCAGAAAAGAAGAAGTAAAATTTTCTCTATTTGCAGCATACATAATCCTATATGTAGAAAATGCCAAAGATTCCATTGAAAAACTGTTAGCTTTAATTAATGAGTTCAGTAAAATTGCAGAATATAAAATCAATATAAAAAATCCATGGCATTTTTATACACAGAGAATTGCCTACCCAAAAAAAAAAAATCAAGAAAAGAATCCCATTTATGATAATATTAAATAATAAAATACTTAGGAATAAATTTAACCAGGAGGTGAAAGATTGTCCACTGAAAACTATAGAACATTGATGAAAGAAATTGTATTAGTCCATTCTCATGCTGCTAATAAAGACATACCTGAGACATGGTAATTTATAAAGGAAAAAGGTTTAATTGACTCACAGTTAAGCATGGCTGAGAGGGGCCTCAGGAAACTTACAATCATGGCAGAAGGTAAAGCAAGCACATCCTTCTTCACATGATGGCAGCAAGGAGAAGTGCTGAGCAAAAAGGGGGAAATGCCCCTTATAAAACCATCATATCTTGTGAAAACTCACTCACTATCATGAGAACAGCATGTGGGTAACTGTCCCCATAATTAAACTACCTGCCACTGCCCACCGGGTCCCTCCCACAACACATGGGGATTATGGGATCTACAATTTAAGATGAGATTTGGGTGGGGACACAGCCAAACGATATCAGAAATTAAAGAAAAAGCAAATAAATAAAATATATTCCATGGTCATGGATTAAAAGAATTAATGTTGTTAAAAAGTCCATACTACATAAAGCAATATATAGATTTAATGCAGTTCCTATTAATATCCCAATGGCATTCTTCACAGAAATAGAAAAACTAATGCTAAAATTGGACCCAAAAAAACCCCCTAAATTGTCAAAGCAATCCTGAGGTAGAGGAGTGGGGAAACAAATTTGGAAGCATCACATTTCTTGATTTAAAATCATATTACAATGCTACAGTAATCAAAGTAGCATGGTTCCAACATAAAAGCAGACACATAGATGAGGGGAACAAAATATAGAGCTCAAAAATAAATTCAAACATATATGGTCAATTAATTTGTGACTAGGGCACCAAAAAGACACAATGGTGAAAAGTTAATCCTTCCATAAATCATTTTAAGAAAACCATGTCTTCATTTGCAAAAGCATGAAATTAGACCTTTATCTTACACCATACACATAAATCAACTCAAAAATGTATAAAAGGTGGTCGGGCACGGTGGCTCACACCTGAAATCCCAGCACTTTGGGAGGCCGAGGTGGGCGGATCATGAGGTCAGGAAATCGAGACCATCCTGGCTAACATGGTGAAACCCTGTCTCCACTAAAAACACAAAAAATTAGCCAGGCGTGGTGGCAGGCGCCTGTAGTCCCAGCTACTCAGGAGGCTGAGGCAGGAGAATGGCATGAACCTGGGAGGCGGAGCTTGCAGTGAGCAGAGCTTGAGCCATTGCACTCCAGTTTGGGCAACAGAGCGAGACTCTGTCTCAAAAAAAAAATGTATAAAAAATATAAATGTAAGACCTGAAACCATAAAAATCCTAGAAGAAAACATAGGTGAAGAGTTCTTTGACATTTGCCTTGCAATAATTTATTGGATATCACATCAAAAGCTGAGGCATCCAAAGCAAAAATAAATAAACTGGACTACATCAAACTAAAAAGCTCCTGCACAGCAAAATAAACAGTCAAGAAAATAAAAAGGCAACCTATAATTTGGAAAAATATTAGATAAGGAGTTAATATCCAAGAGTTATAAAAAATTCATGCAACTCAATAGCAAGAAAACATATAACCTGATTTAAAAATAGGCAAAAGACTTGTATAAAAATTTCTCCAAAGATATCACAAAAATGGCCAAGAGGTAATATGAAAAGATGCTCAATATCACTAATCATCAGGGAAATTCAAATTAAAACCACTATGAGATACGACTTTGCACCTGTTAAATTAGCTATTATTAAAAAGAATTGGTAGGCCCAGGCAGGTGGATCACAAGGTCCAGAGATTGAGACCATCATGGCCAACATTGTGAAACCCCGTCTCTACTAAAAATACAAAAATTACCTGGATGTGGTGGTGCATGCCATAGCCCCAGCTACTCGGGAGGCTGAGGCAGGAGAATTGCTTGAACCCGGGAGGCGGAGCTTACAGTGAGCCGAGATCGCACCACTGCACTCCATCCTGGCAACAGAGTGAGACTCCATCTCAAAATAAATAAAGAAAAGAAAAGAAAAGAAAAAAGAAATAAGGGGTTCTGGAGAGAGTGTAGAGGAAAGGGAACCCGAGTATGCTGTTGGTGGGAATGTAGATTGATGCAGTCATTATGGAAAACAGTATGGCAGTTCCTAAAGAACCTACTAATAGAACGTCTATGTAATACAACAATCCCTCCCCTGTGTATATACCCAAGGGAAATAAAATCAACACCTCATAAACATACCTGCACTCTCATGTCCACTGTAGCATTATTCACAATAGCCGAGCTATAGAAACAACCGAGGTGTCCATCAATGGACTAATAGATAAAGAAATAGTAGTAAAAATGCAATGGAATATTATTCAGCCTTAAAAAAGGAAGAGACACTGCCATTTATTAAAGTATAGATGAACCTAGAGGACATTATGCTAAGTAAAATAAATCACATGCCAGACACAGAAATAAAATATTACATGCTGGCACTTTAGGTTACATGCAACCTAAAAATAAAGGTCAAATATATACAGAGAGAGTAGAGCAATGGTTATCAGGGTGAAGAGAGAAAATAAGGGAAGTAGATGAAAAGATATAAAGTAGCAAATACATGGGATAAAGGAGTAGAAAGATTGGATGTACAGCATGAGGACTATAGCTAATAACAGTGTATTGTATTCAGGAGTTTTGCTAAATTAGTAAATTATAGCTGTTCTTGCCAAGGGGCAGGGGAAGACAATGTGTAACTATGTGAGATGATGGATATGTTAATTTGTTCCACTATAATGACTGTTTTACTATATCTTATAACAACATGCTGCATATCTTAAATATACACAATAAAATTTATTTAAGAAGAAATAAATTCCCAAGTGAGAGGAAAAAGAATTGAGTACAATTTCAACAACAGCAACAAAATTATATGTCTTTACTAGTCACATGCACAAGCTATCATGACTAGAAAATCTAATGGATATACATAATAAAAATGTAGTGAAATATTTTAAAAAATCATTTACAGTGATAGCAAAATGTCTAAATTTCCCCTAGATTAATCTGATAAGAATGTGTAAAATCTGAGTGGAGGAAAAAATACAACTTTCCTATAAATATAAAACAAATTAAGAATGCTTTTTCATGGATGATAAGCATCAATCTTAATTCTTAATTATCTGTAATTGTTCATTCTCCTCCAAATCAGCTAATAAATTTAAATAATTGTTAATCAAATTCAAATTTTTAAATTGTACTTGATAAACTGATTCTAAACTAGTTTTTGTTTGATTGATTTCTTGCTTCTTTTTTCCTTGAAACCAATTTCTTACATAAAAGTATTATTATTAATATTTTTGTTTTTGAGATGGATTCTTGCTCTGTCACCCAGACTGGACTGCAATGGTACTATCTTGGCTCATTGCAATCTCAGCCTCCTGGGTGCAAGCAATTCTCCTACCTCAGCCTCCTGAGTAGCTGCAATTACGGGCACCCACCACCATACCTGGCTAATTTTTTTATATTTTTAGTAGAGAGGGGGTTTCACTATGTTGGCCAGGCTGGTCTCAAACTCCTGACCTCAGGTGATCTGCTTGCCTCAGACTCCCAAAGTGCTGGGATTACAGGCATGAACCACCATTTCTGGCTGAGAAGCATTATTGAAATTTTGGTAAAGGTAATTATTTGTTGGGTTGGACTTTTTCATTTATTGTAATATGTTAACATCTCTGGCCCTCACTTATTAAAGCTAATGATATACCCTCAGTCATTGTGACACTGTAAAACACTTCACACCTTCCAAAAATTCCCTAGTGATATGAATTGACATAAGATTGAGAATTAGTGGTCTGGAAAATATGACATCATAATAAAAATCCAGACAAGTAAAACACTGTAGCATACACACAGTAATAGACAGATAGGTCAGTAAAATAGAATAAAGAGTGTATTAGTCCATTTTCACACTGGTGATAAAGACATACCCAAGACTGGGAAATTTACAAAGAAAGAGGTTTCATTGACTTACAGTTCCACATGGCTGGGGAGGCATCAAAATCATGGTGGAACGTGAAAGGCACGTCTCACATGGCAGCAGAAAAGAGAAGAGAGAGAGCTTGTTCAGGGAAATTCCCATTTTTAAAACCATCAGATCTTGTGAGACTTACTCACTATCATGAAAACAGCACTTGAAAGACCTGCCCCCTTGATTCAATTACCTCCCACTGGGTCTGTCCTACAACACAAGGAAATTTAAGATGAGATTTGAGTGGGGAGAAGCCAAACCATATCATTCCACTCAAGCCCCTCCCATATCTCATGTCCCCACATTTCAAAACCACTCATGTCTTTTTAACATTCCCTGAAGTCTTAACTCATTTCAGCATTAACTCAAAAGTTCTCAGTCCAAAGTATCTTCCAAGACAAGGCAACTCCCTTCTGCCTATGAGCATGTAAAATCAAAAGCAAGTTAGTTATTTCCTAAATCCAATGGGGATAAAGGCATTGGGTAAACACAGCATTTCCAAATGGAAGAAACTGGCCAAAACGAAAGAGGCTACAGGCCCCATGCAAGTCTGCAATACAGCAGGGCAGTTAAATCTTAAAGCTCCAAAATGATCTCCTTTGACTCCATGTCTCATATCCAGGTCATGCTGATGCAAGAGGTGGGTTCTCATGGTCTTGGGCAGCCCTGCCACTGTGGTGTTGCAGAGTACAGCCTCTCTCCTGGCTGCTTTCTGCTTTACCAGTCTGGCATTGAGTGTCTGCAGCTTTTTTAGGCGCATGGTACAGGTTGTCAGTGGATCTACCATTATAGGGTCTGGAGGTTGGTGACCCTCTTCTCACAGCTCCACTAGGTGGTGCCTCAGTAGGGACTCTATGTGGGGGCTCCAACCCCACATTTCCCTTCTGCACTGCCCTAGCATAGGTTCTCCATGAGGGCTCCATCTCTGCAGCAGACATCTGCCTGGACATCCAGGTATTTCCATACATCCACTGCAATCTAGGCAGAGGTTCTCAAACCTCAATTGTTGACTTCTGTGTGCTCCCAGGCTCAATATCACATGGAAACTGCTAAGGCTTAAGGCTTGCACCCTGTGAAGCCATGGCCTGAGCTCTACATTGGCCCCTTTTGGTCATAGTTGGAGCCACTGGGTTGCAGGGTACCAAGTCCCTAGGCTACATACAGCAAAGGACCCTAAGCCTGGTCCATGAAACCACTTTTTCTTCCTAGGCCTCCAATCCTATGATGGGAGGGGCTGCTGTGAAGACTTCTGACACGCCCTGGAGACAATTTCCCCTTTCTCTTTGGGATTAATATTCATTTCCTTGTTACTTATGTAAATTTCTGCAGCCAGCTTGAATTTATCCTTAGAAAACGAGATTTTGTTTTCTATTACATTGCCAGGCTGCAAATTTTCTGAACTTTTATGCTCTGCTTCCCTTGTAAAACTGAATGCCTTTAACAGCACACATGTCTCATCTTGAATGCTTTGCTACTTAGAAATTTCTTCTTCCAGATACCCTAAATTATCTCTCAATTTCAAAGTTCCACAGATCTCTAGGGCAGGGGCAAAATGCCTCCAGTCTCTTTGCTAAAACATAACAAGAGTCACCTTTGCTCCAGTTCCCAACAAGTTCTTCATTTCCATCTGAGACTACCTTATCTTGGACTTCATTGTCCATATTGCTACTAGCATTTTGGGAAGTCATTCAACAAGTCTCTAGGAAGTTCCAAACCTTCCCACATTTTCCTGTCTTCTTTTGAGCCCTTCAATCTATTCCATCCTCTGCCTGTTACACTGTTCCAAAGTCGTTTCCACATTTTTGGTTATATTTTCAGCAGTACCCCACTCTACTGGCATCAATTTACTGTATTAGTCAATTTTCACGCAGCTGATAAAGACATACCCAAGAATGGGTAATTTACAAAGTAAGAGATTTAGTGGATTTACAGTTCCACATGGCTGGGGAGGCCTCACAATCATGGTGAAGGTGAAAGGCACATCTCACGTGACAGCGGACAAGAGAAGAGAGTTTGTGCAGGAAAACTCCCATTTTTAAAACCATCAGATCTCATGCAACTTATTCATTATCACAAGAACAGCACTGAAAAGACTTGCCCCCATGATTCAGTTACCTCCCACCAGATCCTCCCCCCAACATATGGATATTTAAGATGAGATTTGGGTGGGGACACAGCCAAACCATATCGGAGAGTGTGAAATAAATCTATGCATATATGTATAAATTTTGCTAGCAGTAAACATTATTTTTCTGAACATTGAGAGAAAGATTGATTTTGTATAAAATGGAGTCAAAGACAAAAATCATGTTAGAGACTTACCTCATCCAGTATACACACACACATGCACATACAAACAAGTTATGCAGATTGATTAAAACATTAAATATAAATACATACATAAACGTCTGGGGGAAACTATAGAAGAGTACTTATAGAAACTTTATATAAGCAATATCTTCTGTAGGAAGAAAAAAATAGAAAACAATGATAAACTTGTCTACAAAAATATTTAAGATCTTATACTGGTAGACATCATTTAAAATGTTAAAAGCAAAGTGGCCTGCAGAGTAACAAGAAAAAAATCAGCGAATGATTAATATCCATAATATAAACTGTTCTTATAAAAAGTAAGAAATAAAAGTCAATTTAAAAAATAGTAATAAATAAGCCAACGAAGAAAGCATGAAATCAGTTTGACAATTTATTCTTTACTTTTAACTTTTATTTTAGAATCAGGGAGTACATGTGCAGATTTATTACAAATGTATTTTGTGTGATGCTGAGGTTTGGAGTACAAATGATTTCGTTACCCAGGTAGTGAGCACAGTACCCAAAAGTTAGTTTATTTCCACCCTTAATCCCCTCCTAACCCTTGTATTCCTCAGTGTCTATTGTAACCATTCTTACGACCATTTATAAGTGAGAACATGTGGTATTTGCTTTTCTGTTTCTGTGTTTGTTCACTTAGGAAAATGGTTTCCAGCTGCATCCATGTTGCTGCAAAGAACATGATTTCATCATTTTTAATGGCTGCATAGTATTCCATAATGTATATGTATCACATTTTTAAAAACATTCCAATCTGCCATTGGTGGGCACCTGGGTTGATTCCATGTCTTTTCTATTGTAAATAGTGACAAACATATGGGTGCATGTGTCTTTTTGGTAGAATGATTTACTTGCCTTTGGGTATGCACCTGGTAACAAGATTGCTGGATCAAATGGTAATTCAACTCTCAATTCTTTGAGAAATCATCAAACTGCCAATGAAAAAACGCTAATCACCACTAATCATCAGAGAAATGCAAATCAAAACCACACTGAGATACCATCTCACACCAGTCAGAATGGCTTTTGTTAAAAAGTCAAAAAAAAAACAGATGGTGGTGAGGCTGCTGAGAAAATGGAACACTTATACACTGTTGGTGGGAATGTGAATTAGTTTGACAATTTTTGAAACAAACATACAGACACACACACACACATATCCTCTAGGAACATTGCTTGAGAGCAGATGCAAATAAATACATTTGTTAATTTGTAATGACATCATTACAGTATTGAGACTTCCAACACAGCGTATCATTTTGCTGAAAAAAAAAAAATTTCCAGACAAATCTGCAATTCTCTTCAATTGAAGACTATTTCTGATTATTCAAAATGTCCCTTCAGTATCAGAAAAGAAAAGCATAAAACAGAAAGAAAGACAGAAGGAGAGAGAGTAAAAAGTAGAGAAGGGAAGGGAAGGGAAGACTAGAAAAGGGAAGGGGCAGGGCAAAGGCAAGGCAAAGGGAGGAAGCGGGAGGGAAGAAAAGAGGGGGGGAGGGAAGGAAGGAAGGAAGAAGGTAAGTAAGAAAAAGAAAAAAGAAAGTGAGAAAGAAGGAAGGGAGAAGGAAGGAAGGAAAGAAGGAAGGAAGGAAATAAAGATGGGAGAGAACAAAAGGGAGTAAACCTAGTTATCTTTTGATGAAATCTATGAGTTTCAAGGCCTAAAACAAAACCTAATGTTGGGAGACAAGGAATAGTTTTTCAAGAAAGTTATTATCAGAAAGGAATAAAAATTGAGTTTCTATTCTCTAGAGCATTAATTTGTAGAAGAAAAAATTACACCTAAATGTTTGTACAGCATTCTTGGAATTAGAAATCCTATAACCACCTTGTTTTTCTAATATGAAAAAAAGAGAGAAAAAATACCTTTTGGAAATGCAAAGCTCTGAATGTATACTATCTCCACATTTCTCCCTCTTTACTCTCCCATGTGAATTCAAAAGTATAGCTTAGATGACCAGAAGAAAAATCAAAATGATTTAAAAGTTTAATAATACTGTTTTGAGAATTAAAAAGGATGGTAATCAGATAACTAAGTCAAAATAATTGTAAATATATACTAGTTATACATTTTTAATTCTAAAAATAAAACCATAATGTAAACAATAATAACTAACTGTAATAAACTGGGTTTATAAACTAAATATGTTGAGTGATGGTTGGGGAGAAAGTTGAAACTTACCAATTAATTCTTTTAAATAGAAGACCTCAATAGATATAATTTGATTTATCAGGCAGAGCCCTGCATGTAGTGCACAGCAGAGAAGAGGAACTCTATAAAGGAAACTGAGAAGGGGCAGGCAGACAGGAGGAGAGGATGACATCCTGCAAGCCAAGAGATGGGTGAGGTTTCCAACAAGGGTTTGGCAGTGCCTAAAAGGTGAGAGATCAAATAAGAAAACTAAGTGAAAATTATATACTTGTTAATTATTAGTGACCTTACAAAAGTAGAAGCAGATTAATAGATTGTAGTATCTGGGGAGAAAAAGAAAATAGATAGCACTTCCAAAAACTTTAATTTTAAGGAGGAAGAGAAAGAGTGTGCTAAATAAAAGGAACTTGAGTTTGAGAGCTTTTGTTTGCTTCTTTCTTTGCTTTAAAAATGAAACAGAATTTTCTACCTTTGTGTAAAACAATACCAAGACCAGACTGTATCTAAGTAAAACAGTATTGATGACAAGGAACTTACACTTCTTCCTGTGAGATATGACTCTGAATCATCTAAAATAATTTATCTATTAAGACTAATACTTTACCCAAAACTTGCTTTAATGTTTGACTTGCTTTGCTCACCAATCCAGTCATAACCTTTGCCCAATTCCAACCCAGTTTTCTACTTTTGAAATCCACTGCAAAAACATTCAGCCTAGGCCCTAGAACTCTATAAATACATACTTTACCTATCCTCATTCAGACACTGTGAAGATTCTGCCAAGGTAGTGTTCTTTCTTGCTGTTAGTACTTACTGTCTAATAAGCTTAGCTTGACCTAAACAACAAGTTTTTGGAGGTTGTAAGAAGTAGTAGATGACAATTTGTTAAAGCTAAGAGTTGTTTGAATATGTCTAAATCTTGGTAGGAAAATTTGGTAGATTCAAAATCATGGTAGACACAATCAGAAGAGTAACCCACACAGGTGGGAAGGAATGGGAGAGGCATGCAGAAGTAAAGTTGTAGATTTAACCTCAGTTAGGAGAAGAGGCTTCTATACCACTGTACCAAGAGAGGAGGAGTGAAATGAAGGCAAATATAAGTAATCAGATATGCCTGGCTGGGATAGGGAAAGGGAGAGTCAAGGAGCTAGCAGGTGTTTTGGTGTCTAGGTCACATAACTGCCTCTGTGATCCAAAGTCAAGACACTGCAGCTACCACACCCATGAAACTAATGACCCAACAGTGGAAGAGCTCCTGCCAACACTCACTCCTACCAGAGGCTGTTTTTCTATCAACACTGCCCCAGTCAGATGGCACTGACTTTCCTTGTTTTTTCCTTCTATATTAGCATAAATCAAATTCACATCCAGAATGTTAATTACAAGGGAGTCTTGGGAGTGTGTTGTTTGCTTTCCAAATTCACCAAATAGAAGGAAAGTGAAATAAAATGGGGAAAAAAGGTCCAAACCAAGTATTAAGCACAGTTGATCCCTTAATGCAAACTCATCCTTGCTTCTATGGTATGAATCCACATTAGTAGTGTACTAAAATTTATTCAGGCATTTGTATCAGTAACCACACATGAGACTGATCTATAATTATCTTTTATTGTTCTCTGTTAGATTTGCACGTCAGTGTTATGATGCTTTCAACATAATATGAAAGTATTCAATTTTCTTCTATGCTCTGGAATATATTAGATAACTTTAGATTATCCATGTATTAAATGTGTCATAAGATTCATCCACAGAATCAATTGGGCCTAGTGCTATTTTACAAGGTAGTGCTTTACAATTTCATGAATTCGTTTTATTACCAATGGTCAGTAAAATTTTGTAACCACTCTGAGCTCAAACATAGTAAATTACATTTTTAAAATCAATTTTATTCAGTTTTACGTATATTTTACTAGATTTAAACAGCTGTATTATTTCCTCATTGAGCGTTTAAATATTCTATGTTCTCTTTTCTAAAATAATCGCCATATTTGTTTTATTCCCAGTCATTTGTAGTTGGTTTCCATGCTAAGCTGTCAGCCCCTTCGCCTTAGTTTCTCTATTCATTTCTTATTTGGATGGGCTACATCCACTAATGGTTTCTTCAACAGTGGTTAGTAGACACAATATTGTCTGAATACTTGCATGTTCAAAATTGTTTGTTTTCCTTATATAGAAGGGCAGTTTGGCTGGGTATAGAGCTCTTCAGACACATTTTCTTCATTTTATTTTCCAAAGTCATTTCAGGCATTGATCCACAGGTTCCAGGCATTAATAATGACTAATAAGAGGCTTGGGAGCCAAGCTGATATTTTTTTTCTGCATAAGCGCCATGAGAACATGGTCTTTTATCTGTCCTGTTCACCATTCTTTCCACAACTGGCAAAATGCCTAAAACAGAGTAAGCAGTCAATAAATATTTGCTGACTAATAGAGTAAGGGAATGGATCTTTTTGCTTGAATGTCTGAAGAACTTTATTTTTATAGTCCAGTAAGTTCACTAGGCTATATCTCTAGTTGAGCTTTTCCGAAGACATGGTGTTTCTTTTACTGCAGGGAGGGGTACTTACTATTATTGTGGCTCTCCTTTTTCTTCCTTTCCTAGTTATGGTATCCGTGACAATCTTTTGAACTCTTATTCACTTCCACTTTATTTTACTTTTTATCAAACATGTCCCCCAGGTGCCTTACTTTGCTTTTATCAGTGGTCTTTGTCCTTTTTTGCCTTCTTCAACTGAGGCCTTACTTCTTTAACAGTTTTATTTTTCTCCTTTTTTCCAAGCTTAACAGATCATACGTCATCTACTTGCATTAACTTGCAAGTTTTATCTGACACCTTATTATGTCTGTATTATAAGAAAAAAAGAAAATGGGTAAGTGGAGGCAGGTGGTTAGTTTGGGGTTATCTGTAGCTATCTGAGTTTATTAGTTTGGGACATTAATTCTGAAAACACTATAAAAGCCCAAGTACAAATCTTTAAAATACAAATTCTGTTTCACTGGGCATTCTGTGTTACTAAAATATTCACTACTGTCTTATTGCTTCTGTTTCTACTTTTTAAAAAAACAATGGGAAATCTTCAGAGAATAATTTGGGACTATGCGGTGTTTGCAAAATGGTTGTCTTTAGTAGCATGTTATACTTTTATAAATTTATTAGCATTTCATCTGCATATGCACCATATATAGTTAATATTTATAGGTGTGATAAAAATACATATCCAAATGAGGCATGTTATATCAGTATATACTCAAGCCTACACAACTCAAAAAAAATAAGGAAAAAAACATTTCTTTGAGTGTACTATACTTCTGTGTGCATGGCATTGGCTCTAAAATGTTTTTCACTTTTATACAAAGAGGCTCCGTTTTTGTTAATTTTCCCCAACATATTCATATTTTCCTGTTCTTTCTATAATGAGTTTTAAACCAAGTGATAAGTATTAACAAGCATTTTTTTTTAACTTTTCTAGGATGAATTTCCTGGATATAATAGGATTCCACATAGCACCAAGTTAATTTTTACTTTATTTTTTATAGGAGGTTCATCCATGTTAGTCAGTATTCCAGAACTCATTTTAGAGATCTACATCAGTGTATGCAACAGCTTAGTCAATATCTTCACTTAAATGTCTCAACAGCGGGTCCACTGTGCTTTACAGATTCAATCAAACAATGCAAAAACCAATTCAAATGCAATTTAAAAACCAAACTTATAGTTTCTTTTCCTTAAGCTTTGTCCTTTTTCAAATTTTTAAAAAATCTCAATAAATGGTACCACCGCACACCCAGTTGCACAATCTAGGAACTTAAATGCTGTCCTTAGCAATTTCTCCTTGCCACATAACTCATACTCATTTCAGTTTACCCTTCTTCCCTTCATGACTGATCTCTGTGTTCTGACTTTTTAACCTCGCATATTTCACTATCTTCATTTGCACGAAAACCAACCCTATTTGAGCCACAATCATCTACCATATTACTACTGGTGCTCTATATTTGGACATTGCAATGTCCTAGTTCCGATCTCCCTTCTTACCCATCCCTCCTACATTTCATTCTCCACATGGCAACAAGAGAGAAACAAAATTTAACATAAATTGGATTACAGCAGTCTCTGGTTAATGACATGCACTGACTTTCTTTTGCTCTCAATTTAAAGAATAAAGGCTTTTTATTTTCTTTATAAACTATGTATGATACATCATTACCCACCTCTCTGTCTGCATCCTATCTCATTTGCCCTACTATGTTATAAGCTTTCAAGTTGTCACCATGGGACATATGAAGTTTCTTATTTGTCAGGATACAGTGATTCTTCTGTCTGGCTCCCTCTAGACTGTAAACTCCCTAATGGAATGTCTGTCTTCTGCATATCATTATGTACTCAACACCTAGAACAAGGCCAGGGTGCAGTTCATACCAAATTAAGACAGGTTGAATGAATAATGAATATGAGTGCATCTTCTCAACCAATACAGTAGTGATTAATTTGTTCCATCAAAATTTTAATCAAAGCCCATTTTATTTTCATAGGAATTTAATTGAAATATTGGAAAACAATTAAATAATGTAATTGTTCAGCTTTTACCTGCATTTGTCATACAAATCGTTTAAACATTTTTTTGAGTAAACTTTTTGCAAGATTAAAAAACTGTTATTTCTGATCAACATGTATTGAATTCCAAGTATTCTAACTCCTGACTGCTCTGTACTCAATGATATCCCTAAACATAGACTTAATATTTAACACTAAAAATTTAAAGTATCTCTTTAATATCCAAAATTATTATTTCTTTAAACAAGCTATTGTTGAGACACAGAGCTATAAAGCTGGGATATTGTTACCATTGGGATTATAATACTGAAGTGTGTGTGAAATTTGACAAAGGTGATATTTCATGCTGAACCACAAACTGTGTTACTAGGTCCCACTTGAAGGCAGCATCTTGTATAATATTTGCAGGTCAGCTTTCTGGGTTTGGTTTGCACACTATGACTCAGGCTTATGGATAAAAATGACTTTCCAATGTGGGAGAGCACAACAGAAAACATTTTTTATTAATATGCTCTAACAAATTGAATTAACTGAATCTCATGCCTCATCTCTCTTTTTCTAATCAATTTTAGATTTATTTCTTTGCAGAATATTAGAATGTGTTTTCTCAAGGTCATGCATAGATCTTGATGAAGAACTTGGACTTTAGGGTCAGAGAGAACTTGGTATAAATCCTGATAATATCATTTAACAGGTTTGTGAGTTCAGGAAGATCACATAACCTTCTAACCCAACATTTCTTCATCTATGTAATAGAGATGATTGATAATAGTACCATTGTAGAAAAAAACTGAATAAATATTAGCCATTATATTACTATTTATTCGACAATGCAACTTTCATCAGTAGTTTCCCTACAGATGTTGCAAATAAAATCAAACTGTACTCACACTCCTAGAATTCAGTCAATGGATTCTGCTATATGCTCATATCTACTCATGTCTACACAAAACTCCTGAAAACAAACTTGATTCCAAAGTTGCAACTCGAAACAGAAATTCCACTTTACTATGCACATGACAATGCAAGGTATGCCTTTTCACAAGCCCAGCTTCCAGATGTGCTTAGCTTTTATAATACAGATCCAAATTAGTGTAGATTGTGTTCCAAGATAGACTGCATAGACAACATGATTTCACACAATTGCAGTAGGTGGCTCTTGAGAAAATCAAGCCCAAATGAAATGTATTTCTTTATGGGGTTATGCTTATAATGCAAAATGTGTTTTAGGAAAGACTAAGTCTTGATGTATTCAATTCTGCATTTGGCCCTTTTCTGTCTCAATTTCAAACCAGATCCAGGTGGGAATATCAAAAGCTAGTGCCCACCCTATGTGTACACCCTGTGTGACAGCATACAAAGATTTTTTTTTCTTGAGTGAATAAACTGGTCTTATCCAACATCTCTTCCACAATACATGCATGCATTTTTAAAAAGGGAAAACAAAACCTGACTGCAAAGCATAATTGTAAGTGGTAATACTTACATTTTCATCATATTTATGCAGTAAATAAGCCTGTCAAAAATGGGGTTTAGTTTTGTGGTGTGCCTCCCTTCTGTACTGATATAATTTATTTTGCTCCTCTGCTAATGAAGATGGCTTTAGATAGCCATGAGCATCAGTCTGAAATAAAAATTAAAAGTCAGTATATTACATTTCTCCTTCTGTTCTTTCTGCATATGACATTGTTCCATAAGCTCATTGGTGCTAGAATTATATCTCTCCTTTGGTACAATTTTCCTCTATGGTATAATGCTATGAATATTTATGGTAAAATAAAAATAATATAATAATGGGGATTTTCTAAACTTGTGCTGTATATATCTTCAAACAGAAGCTGGGAGGGCTATATCTGTTACCTCCCACTAGAGCAGATCTTTGTGTCCTGTGAAATAGCTGGCTGTCTCAAAGACCTTCACTTCCATGTGAGTTAAATGGCTTTCATACTGAAAAATTCTAAGAGAATTTTTCTCCTTCCATATATAGTTTTGACTATCATCATCTCTGAAACATTGCCAGATTTTTCTTACATTGAGTAGGCTTCAATTGATATCCTTATTCATCCTTCCTATGTCAACTACTACAATTCATTCTTTTATAGCCCCCTTAAATCTTTAGTCTCTAAAATTCCTGGGTCCAGAATGCTCTCAGCAGACTATTATCTTGCTCAGTGAAGCGGGACTGCTTCACCCTCACTCCTCCTCCATCACCTTAACTGACTGGATTTCTTTTCATTTATAAATTTAACTCAAATTGTTTTCTTTTTTTCAAATATTCTTCAAACTTTCTCATTGCAGCCTATTTCCTAAGCCAGCTATCTGCTTAGCTACACATAATGCTCCTAATTCTTTCTTTTAAAATTGCCACATATCAGTCTCCCATTTATTCTCTACAGTCATAATTCTTATCTATTATATTAATATGATTAGAATTCATTCCATTTACTATTAATGATCACCGAAAAAGTAGGGGTTTTTTCTATTAACTATTTTTAAAACTCTAAGGGTCCCACCAAATGAACATCTTGATATTTCATTGTAAAATTTGGTGGAATACTTTTAAAGCTGTAAGATATTCCCAAAATACTTCAGTTTTTGCTCTGTGTGTGTGTGTATGTGCATATGTGTGTGTGTATGTGCCTGTGTGTGTGTGTGTGTGCATGAGAGACAGAGAGAGAGAGACGCAAATGCAGAGATGGGAGAAAGAGAGAGAATGCTCTTAATATAAATATGTTTTGACAGGGTAATGTTGTGGAGAGACAGTTCTCCATGAGTCTCTTACATTTCTTCATGTCTTATAAGCAGAGGCACTGTCCAGCTTTGCTCCGGATTATTACTTCAAAAATGTTGGTATAGTTAACAGCCTAAGTAGGTAGAGATAGTGTTTTCATCTGAAGCAAAGATCTGTTCTTTTTGTTTTTTTCTTTGTTTGCTCTATTTTTCTTACTGTTCAGTATAGTAAAAACATGTTTCCCTTTGTGTAAAGATCAGATATGCTTTCTGCCCACTATAGAAGATTTGGTTTCCCTATCATGCTTTCTCTCCTGTAGGGTAACTTAATTGCATGTAAAGATGCCACCTCAACCTTTTTGTGCTGCCCTATGGAAACTGGAGCTTGAAGAACCAGTATAAATACTGATATACTGGCTATTACTACCTCTGTAAATAATAAAGCCCTTTGTTTCTTATCCAAGGCTTTATTATTATTTTTTCTTTTCTCTGAGTATCCATGAAAGAGGGACAGCGTAACTTGTTAGTTGAGAAAGATTAACACACTTTGGTTTTCCTGGGAATTTGGTGGTAAAAATGGGATGCTGACATAGGCATGTTCTCTGTTGGCAAAAAGAAAGATTAGGAAGGATTAGTCTCTGGGCCAATCAGTAGGAATACAGGGAAGTTCATATATGGTCACCTGGATAACAGTGTCCTTCACCTCATCGCCTTTTAATTAAAATTAGTTGAATAGATGGTTTCAGACAAAGCACTGGGAAGTAGGTACAAAGACAACTACCCTGCTACTTTTTATGTAAGTGGGTGAAGAGAATGCCCCTATGTGGTGATCATCCTCAGTTCTACTGCTTTGTAATAACTAGTACTGAGATTTGTCCTGGGGTTTGATAGTAGAAAGTTCTGTCACCTTTCAGACAACAGAGATGCACTGGGGAAGAATTGAGGGAAATTTATTACCACTATGTGCAGAAATCAGGCAAACCATTAAAATTTTGGCTGGTTCACTTGGGAAATGAAAGAGTGGGGCATACAATGCTTACTAAGGAGGAACAGCAACCGATGAGTGTTTTATGGCTTAGTCTCTCCTGCAGTCTAGACTGTCAACCCTAGATCCTTTCAGGGTTTCGTTGTTGCTGCTATTGTTGTTGTGTGTCCTGACTTCTATGTGGGAACTTTGGCTCTCTCAGGAAGACTTCCAAAACGAAGACAGACTGCTTGGGAAAACGACAGGTGAGGCATTAGCTAGTATTTTGGGCTCTTACTACACTGGATAGACTTTACAGTGCTAATGAAAGTGATCCACTAATTTATGGGAAAAACACTCAAATAAATCTAGACAAATTCTTGCAGGAAGCCATGCCATCTTGGAAAATTATCCTAGGACTTATGTTGAAACCACACAATCTTGATCTTAAGAAATAACATCTCTTAAGATCTTAAGAGATGTTATTTTGGTAATGGTACTGCAAATATTCTAGAGTAAGGTAGACTCTAAAGAAAAATAAAGACACCACTGTGTACATCAAATCTAAATAAGCCCAAGGAAATAAATTCCACAGCCCTAAACAGAAAACAATGTGGTAATGGCTGCTGAATCAAGGGGTCCACAAAGCTAAAATAGATGGTGTCAGTGAGAATGACTGTATATTAAAATACAAAATAGATGGTGTCAGTGAGGATGCCCTATATTAAAGTTACTGCTAATATAGGGCATTGAGTGAGCTAAAAACATTGGAAGTTCATTTGGTCGAGTTACATGCAGTCACCACTCTGCTCAAAATTGGAGATAAATATGTCATGCCCTCTGATTCTTCCTTTACCACAACCACATCCTCAGCCTCTTTATGAATAAATATGATTTGGGGATAAGTTATATGCATTCCTGTCCAAAAGAAGGACCAGAGGCCATATGCACCTGTCTCGGTATGCTAGGTAATTTGGGGGAAGGCAGGAACTCAAACTTACATGGCTCTGTTGGGGAAACGTACCCAACTCAGCATCTTGTTGGGGTTCTGTGTGTATAAAAATGCTCTGATTCAGTTAATGGATATTTGGTCTGGGTATACAGTGGGGAAGAGCAGCTAATATGGCCTTGTGGACACCACCGTTTGGGCAAATTTAATGTATAGTTGAGGTTTTCACTATTGAATTCACTGTGTAATGATATTAATGGTTTATATGCGGATACTATACATTCTTATAATTATACCAATCAGAACGTGCTATATAGAGAGAACGACTAATAGGACATGGAACTCATTTCCCAATTAATCTTTCTATCCTCTCCAGGATAGTCCAATAGAAAGAATACATAATCCAAGGAAAGCACATAGAAATCACAACCTTACTTAAGGTCTTAAAGGTAGCAAAGATAGTAAGACTTGCAAAATCCCAATTTAACAATCCCACATGGGCAATGCAAAAGACAATGGGAGATGGGGGCTTACAGGTTGTTGATAATTGCAAAATTTATATCCAGTCATTGCTGCTATAGCCTCAAAAGCCATTTCACAGACTGAAGACACTCGGTATGTTATGTTGAATATTGCCAACACTTTCTTTTCTGTCCCACTGGCACCCAAGGACAAAGACCAATGTGCTTTCATGCAGCAAGGCCTCCAATATACATTTGCAGTACTCTGAAAGAGGCACCTAAGCTCCCTTGCCATTTGCTACCAGGGGGTGGGCCAGAATAACATTAATGTCTCCATCTTCTTTTGTCAAAGTTTTCACTAACTAGATGATATCCTGCTGGTTAGCAAGTCAGAATTCTCAGTGTCCATGGCCCTGATTGTTGTATTATTACATTTCTACTAACAAGGGTGGCTACTGAGGTTTAATACTTCAATAAAATTTAGGGGCCTGCTAGCCAAGGAGTATTAATATTTTGGCCCTATATGAGTGCATACTAACACTCTCAATCCTACTGGCTGTCAAGAAAAAGAAATAAAACCTACTGTGTATTTGCCACATCATCTCCAAAAAGAGATACAGCAATTTATTGAACTCTTTGGATACTAGAGATAGTACATGCCTCAGGTAGCATTCTACTTGGAAAGTGGTACTAACTAGTCCACAGATAAGCATCCATCGAGTGGGGCCCAGACGAAAAGGATATGTTTAAAATTGCCCAGTGAGCTTTGCATGTTTTCTACACAAATGATCTCTTTGAACTATAATTCTCTGCGGCTAATGATTTTGATGATTGGAGTGTTTGGAAAAGTGAAGCACCCCTATACCCGTAGGAGTCCCTTGGGTTTTAGATTCATTGGCTTGGTGGCACAGGCGCCAAGTACACTCCTTTTGAAAAGCAGCACTTAGCTTGGCATGAGACACTAGTCAAAACTAAATACCTGATCCATGAAGGAAGGGTTCGACAAGCCTTATTTGTCAGATGAAAGTAATACATTCAAGAATGCTATTGGTTTGGACCTAGTGGCATCTTTGCCTTTCGTTTTCAAAAGAGGTTACTATCTCTCTGAGGAAGTCTTTATCCTTCACTCTGCCAACTGAAGCAAAGTGCTGTCATAATGGGGTCCTTGCTTCACAGAGGTTGCCCTAAATGCCTGGGCCTGATTCACTGAAGGCTCATCTCAGCAGGAACCTGATGGTGTCCACTGGACTGCTACAGCTGTTTGCAATACCAACTATTCAAACTGATCATGGACATTGTTCTTCAATTCAGTAGGATAATATTCCCTTTGATGAACTTTATTTTATGTTTGCTGTCTCTTGAGCTTTTGCTAATTGTCTAAACTACTTATTCTCCTACCTGGTAAACTGTAGACTGACAGACTTGAGAAGCCTCTCTTTAGGACCACAAACTGTGGTAACAAATCACCCTGCTGATTGAACCATCTGGGTCACTCATAGAGATATGCATAATGAGGATTTGTTCCCTGATGAAACCAGGTGAAGTCAGTCTACTAATTGAGCCTGCATTGCTCAGATTTCCACCATTGCTGTCTAGATCCATTATCATACAAGACATGGCAACACATTCATTATTATAGATCAAGCAAAGTAAAAGACCCTAAGTTTATGATGCACAGTCTATCGCTGTATACCAGGCATATAAATCTTGCCAGAAGTTAATGTGTTTGTTTCATGGTGGGAGAGACCACATCACACTGGGCATTCCACTCCCCTGCTATGGCACATTAACTCGACCAGAATGTTGTCTTCTCTCAAGGGTATCAGCAGGGCCTCGTAGCTGGTGATTTTTTTTTTTTTCAGATTATAATGCTCATTCCATGCCTGATCAGCCAAGTCCACACACAACAGTGGCTCTTGTAACTGGTCTATGTCATATTTTCAGATGTCTTGACAATTTAGAGACTGATGCTAGCACTTTTTTTTGTCAAAAATGTACACAACAATGGGCTAATATTCAAGTTATACAATGGACTTCCTACATTCCCTAACATTCACAGTACTCTGGTATTGGAGAACATTGGAATAACCTTCTCAAAAATCAACTCAAAAAGATTTCTGACTATACCTTCCTCAACTCTTCCTTATCCACACACTTCAATAAAGCAGTTTGGCTACTGAGTGTAGCTCTACCTAGAAACATCATTCCTTTTCAGTTACTTCCTCCATAATGATCAGTATGAAAAATATAAGAGGTCATGTAATCATATTTTGAAAGTTTGAGATTCTGCTCTGATTGTTACTGGGCATGATACTTGTTACTTTCTCCCAAGAGCAATCCCAAGCTGGACTGATTTGTATGCACTTTGTGTGGTTCCCTGGGCAAAAGGAGGCCTAAGGGATTCAAACTTAATTCTTATTCAACCACCTAGATTCTTTATGAAGATTAAAATAGGACACAGATCTTTTATAGTGGCAGAGAAACAGTAACAACTTTGGCACCTAGAGCAGGAAAATCTTAGACCCCAGAAGCCATGGATGAGGTAGTGACATTAATAATTACTTTTTTTTCTCTCTGAGTACCCCTGGAGCCTTCCCCAAGAAAAATTACCTTGAGTGGCTCTCCTAAACTGTAACACACACTTAAATTTAGTTGATTTCTGTGTCTGCAATGCCCCTTGGTAATCTTCCACTAGGCAGCCCTGATGACAAATTAATTGCCATTTCTTTTATCCTTACCAAAAAATCTATCAAAAGAGTAAGTGATGGCCCTAGTCCCTATACTTTCCAGCAAAATTTCTGTCAATAATTCTAGTTATCTGCTTCACCCCATTCCCACTGTAATAGCTTAGTCATTTTGTGGAGCACAGAAAGCCATCTGGATGATAGTGAGAAAATACAGAACTGAGTAGACCAACTGCCTATGATCTTACCTTCAAAAACGTTAAAGATATCCAGTTATTCAAACCGAATTGAGAAACCAAGCAGTGCCAGCTGGCCAGGAGGCAATATTAGAGCAATGTCAACCTGTCTCCTAGATGATGTAGATCCCACTTTGATGGTCTGAATAACTGTAAACAGTACTTTATTTTTAGGGGTGCCACATGTACTCTTGGGACTGTATTTCTTTTGTAAAAGCCAAGCATTCCGTTTGTCTCTCCTCCCAAAATGGTGATTGTCATCTTAAAAGTGGCCATAGCATACCTTCAAGCGTTTAAAGAAACACCCCAGTAGATCACATAGCCCTTAAATGACTGCCCTCTCTCTACAAAATGAGCTATACTTGGTTACTTAGGGATGCTTCCCAGGAAAGCTGACTTGCTATTTATACCCACCCTGTAGGCAGGTTTTCCTGCAATAGGAATCACCTAATTTAAAAAGGTAATATAAAATTTGTCTTTGATATTAGCTAAAGTGATCAAAGGCACCACCTTGGTCCTGGGATGTATTTGGTTTAGTCTTAACTCAGTGAGCATGCCTGCTATTGATAATTTTTGCCCTAGATTTTCTCTTTGCAGGCCAAAGTAGAGTTTTCTTATTCTCTAACACATCCTGTTGTACCCGGATTAGTGCCTTGGGCCAAGTAGGAAGGTCAATATGGAAAGTTAAGGAGAGTGACACCTGGATTTCTAAAGTAGATCAAATGGTTTATGAGATTTGGTCAGCTGGTTGAGTCTGGGACCCTGAGGAGCACAGTTGATGTTAATACTACACATTGCTTCATAATGCTGCTCAGATTCCTAATGATAGTAACCTTAATTAAATGCTATATGAGAAAAAAATGAACACGTTTAGTTCCAACCTCTATCAGTCGCATTAATTAGTGTGGCTGTCAGACTGGTGTACTCATAGAAAAATTTGCTGAAAGTCAAGATAGCATTGAGTAAAGAAGACAATATTGCCAAAAAACAATTCTGTATGTGTCTCACATGTGTCGGCACACCTAGAGAACAGAGGTAATAATAGCCATTGTTCTGGAGTATCATTTCAAGGGAGTTTGTACACCAAAAGACATGGAAGGTAATGATAATCTCCCCCTACAAAGTAAAAGACAGGTTTTGTTTGTTGTTCAGTATGACAAAGATAGCGTTTCTTGGGGAGGGCAAAGATCTGGCAGATTACTGCCCATCATTAAAGATTTGATTTCCTTAAGTTCAGACTTCCTCCCCTATAATGTAAAACCACTGTGTGTTTGCAGGCACTCAGCTCACTTAGCTTTATCCTGTGGAGCACAAAAATAAATGCTGATATTCTGACTACTGCTATTGCTATTAGTAATAAGGTCTGTTGTTTCTGGCCCAGAAATCTCATGTCTTTTGCCACCACACATAAAACTGTGGCAAGCTAAGTTGTCACGTGCATAGGGTAAAATCTCAGACCCTTCTAAGTTCTTGACAAGTATAATATTACTAATGTCTGCTAATTATGATTTCAGTTACTTTGTAAAGAGTGAAAAAAATTTAGTCTAAAGATCTTATAGCTATCATTTCCAATTGATGCTGACTTTAAAATTATTAAGTGAGCAAATTAATGTGATTATATAGTAAATAATTCAGTACTGTCCTTAAGAAAGATTCTGGTTCCCACTAAGGACATTTATTTTAATATTTTAGAGAAACTGATATAAGGTATAGAAAATTCCTCATGACAAAAATTGTTCTTTGACATTTGTGGATAGTTTACAAATCTATGGAATATTTAATTGAGAGCCCTCACTCTAATGGTGCGCATATTTATAGGGTACATGAGATATTTTGGTATAGAAATGCAATGAGTAATAATCACATGGTGGCAAATTGGGTATCTATTACCTCAAGCATTTATCCTTTGTGTTACAATCTAAGTATACTCTTTAACTTATTTTAAAATACACAATTAAATTATAATTGCCATGTTGTGCTATCAAAAACTAGGTCCTATTTATTCTTTAACTATTTTTTGTACCCATGAACCCATTCCCATATCCCCACCACCACGCCATCACCCTTTTCAGCTTCTTGTAACCATATTTCTGTTCTCTATATCCATGAGTTCAATTGCTTTCAGTTTTAGATCCCACAAACAGGTGGGATCTGTACCTGACTTAATTCACTTAATGAATATAATGAACTCCAGTTCCATCCGTGTTATTGTCAATGACGTGATCTCATTCTTTTTTATGACTGGATAGTACTCCACTGTGCAAAAGTACCACATTTTCTTTCTTCATTCATCTGTTGAGGGATACTTAGCTTCCTTCTAAGTTTTGGCTGTTGTGAACAGTGCTGCAACAAACCTAAGAGTGCAGATATCTCTTTGATATAATGATATCCTCTCCTTTGTGTCTATACCCAGTAGTGAGATGGCTAGATCATATGGTAGCTCTATTTTTAGCTTTTTGAGGAACCTCAAAAACTGTTCTCTGTAGTGGTTGTTCTAATTTACATTCTCACCAACAATGTAGGATGGTTCCCTTTTCTCCACATCCCCTTCAGCATTTGTTATTGCCTGTCTTCTGGATATAAGCCATTTAACTGGGGTGAGATGCTATTTCATTGTAGTTTTGATTTGCATTTCACTGATGGTCAATGATGTTAAGCACCTTTTCATATGCCTATTTGCCATTTGTATATCTTCTTTCAAGAATGTCTATTCAAATATTTTGCCAGTTTTTTTTCCACTGGATTATTAGATTTTTTCCTATAGAGCTATCTGAGTTCCTTATACATTCTGGTTATTAATCCCTTGTCAGATGCATAGTTTGCAAAAATTTTCTCCCTTTCTGTGGATTATCTCTTCACTTTTTTGACTGTTTCTTTTGCTGTGCAGTAGCTTTTTAACTTGATGTAATCCTATTTGTCCATTTTTGCTTTGGTTTCCTGTGCTTATGGGGTATTACTGAAGACATCTTTGCCCAGACCAAGGTCCTGAAGAGTTTCCCCAAGGTTTTCTTGTAGCAGTTTCATAGTTTGATATCTTACATTTAAATGTTTAATCCATTTTGATTTGATTATTGTATATGGTGAGAGATAAGGATCTACTTCATTCTTCTGCATATGCATGTACAGCTTTCCTCATAGCATTCATTGAAGACACTGTCTTTTCCCCAATATATATTCTTGAACCTTTGTCAAAATGAGTGCAGTGTAGGTGTGTGGATTTGTTTCTGAGTTCTCTATTTTGTTTCATCAGTCTCTGTCTGTTTTTATGCCAGAACCATGCTGTTTTCATTACTGTAGCTCTGTAGTATAATTTGAAGTCAGGTAATGTGATTCTTCCAGTTATGATTTTTTTTTTTTTTTTTTTTTTGCACAGGATATCTTTCATTATTCTGGGTTTTTGGGAGTTTCATATAAAATTTAGGATTGTTTTTCTATTTCTGTGAATAATGTCATTGATATTTTGATAGGGATTGCATTGAATATGTACTTTGCTTTAGGTGGTATGGAATTTATAACAATATTGCTTCTTCCAATTCATAAACCTGGAATATCTTTCCATTTTGGAGGTCCTCTTCAATTCGCTTTATCAGTGTTTTATAGTTTTCATTGTAGAAATCTTTCACTTTGGTCAAGTTAATTATGAGGTATTTAATTTTATTTGTGGCTCTTGTAAATGGGCTTACTTCCTTATTTCTTTTTCAGACAATTCACTCTTGGCATATAGAAATGTTACCGGATTTTGTATGTTGATTCTGATCCTACCACCTTACTGAATTTGTTTATCAGTTTGAATAGTTTTTGCTGCAGTCTTTAGGTTTTTCCAAATATAAGATTATATCACCTGCAGACAAGGATAATTCAACTTCTCCTTTTCCAATTTGGATGCCATTTATTTCCTTCCCTTGTCAGATTCCTCTAGCTAGGATTTCTAGTACTATGTCAAATAACAGTGGTGAAAGTGAGCATTTTTGTCATGTCCCAGATCTTAAAGGAAAGGCTTTCAGTTTTTCACCATTCAGTAAGATACTAGGTGTGGGTTTGTCACATACGATTTTTATGATATTGAGGTGAGTTCCTTGTATACCCAGTTTTTGAGGGTTTTTATAATGAAGAAATGTTAAATTAATCAAATGCTTTTTGGCATCAATTGAAATGATCATGTGGTTTTTCTTCTTCATTTTGTTGATTTGAAGTATCACACTGATTGATTTGCATAAGTTGAACTGTTCTTGCGTCTCTGGAATAAATCCTAGTTGATCATAATGATTTTTTTTAATGTATTGTTTAATGTTGTTTATTAGTATTTCGTTTGGAATTTTTGCATCAATATTCATCTGAGATATTGACCTATGGTTTTCTTTTTATGATGTGTCTTTGTCTGGTTTTGGTGTCAAGGTAATACTGGTCTCATAGAATGAGTTTAGAAGTGTTCCCTCCTCCTCTATTTATTGGAATAGTTTGAGTAGAGTCAGCGTTAGTTCCTCTTTACATGTTTGGTAGAATGCAGCAGTGAAGCCATCAGGTCCTTTTTCTTTACTGGGAGACTTTTTATTATGGCTTCAATATCATTATTTATTATTGGTCTCTTCGGGTTGTGGATTTGTTCATGGTTCAATTTCCTCTAAATTTCCCAATTTTTTGGCATATAGGTGCTCATAGTAGCCACTAATGATCCTTTGACTACCTGCAGTGTCATTTGTAATGTCTCCTTTTTCATCTCTGATTTTATTTATTTGGGTTTTCTCTTTTTTTCTTCGTTAATCTGGCTAAAGGTTTGTCAATTTATCTTTTTAAAAAATCAATATTATTTTGTTAATCTTTTTTATTGTTATCTTCATTTCAAATTCATTGATTTCTTCTCCAATGTTTATTATTTATTTTATTCTACTAATTTTGGGTTTTGTTGCTCTTGATTTTTTAATTCTTTAAAATCCATCATTAGGTTATTTATTCGATTTTTTTCTACTTTTTGATGTAGATACTTATAGCTATAAATTTACCCCTGAGTGCTTCTTTCACTGGAATCTCATAGATTTTGGTATGTTCTGTTTTCATTATTATTTGTTTCAGAATTGTTTTCAATTTCTTTCTTAATTTTCTCATTGATCCACTGGTCATTTAGGAGCATATTGTTTAATTTTCTTGTCTTCGTATAGTTTAGAAAACTTCTCTTTTTATTGATTTCCAGTTTTATTTTCTTGTGGCCCGGGAAAATGCTTGACATTATTTCACCTTTTTTCAGTGTTTTAATACTTGTTTTTTGACATAACATACGGTCTGGTCTATCTTTGAGAATGATTCATGTGCTGAGAATAAATTTTGCAGACTTTGGATGGAATGTTCTGTAAATATCTTTTAAGTCAATTTTTTCCTGTAGTACAAATTAAATTAAATGTTTCTTTGTTGATATTCTGTCTGGGAGATTTGTCCAATGCTGAAAGTGGGATATTGAAGCCTCCAGCTATTATTGTATTGGAGTCTATCTCTCTCTTTAGCTCCAGTAATATTTGCTTTATATATATATGGGTGCTCCAGTGTTGGGAGCATATATATTTACGATCATTATTCCTCTTGCTCAACTGACTCCTTTATCATTATATAATGACCTTCTTTGTCTTTTCTTATAGTTTTTGTCTTGAATTCTATTTTGTCTGATATATGTGTAGCTAATCCTGCTTTGTTTTGGTTTCTATTGGCATTGAATATCTCTTTTCCTCCCTTTATTTTCAGTCTGTGTGTAGGCTTTTCATATGTGAAGTGTATTTCTTGTAGGCAACATATCGTTAGGTCTTCTTTTTTTATCCATTCAGCCACTCTATGTCTTTTGATTGGAGAGTTTAGTCCATTTACATTCAATGTTACTGTGATGATGAGTAGAGACTTACTCCTGCTATGTTGTTATTTATATTCTATTTGTTTTGTGTTCTTATTTCCTTCCTTCTTGTCTTCCTTTTAGTGAATGTTATTTTCTCTAGTGGTATGCTTTAATACCTTGTATTTTATATTTTGTGAATCCATTGTATGTTTTTCAATTTGAGTTTTCCATGAGGCTTGCAAATGCTATTTTACAACCTCTTATTTTACACTGGTAACAACTTAACAATGATTGCATAAACAAACAAGCAAACATGCAAAAGAAAACTAATACAAACTCTACACCTTAACTTTGTCCTCTAACTTTTTAGCTTTCTGTTTTTTCTCTTTATGTCTTATTGAATTATGTCTTCAAAAGTTGTTGTACTTATAAAATTTGATTGATTCATCATTTAGTCTTTCTACTTAAGATTAGTTTATCCACCAGGATTATAGTGTTATAATATTCTGGTTTTTCTGTATGCTTACTATTGCCAGCAAATTTTACATCTTCAGATGATTTCATCTTGCTCATTAACATTAGTTTCTTTCAGACTGAAGAATTCCCTGTAGCTTTTCTTGTAGGACAGGTCTTGTGTTGATGAAATCCCTCAGGTTTGATTTGTCTGGGAAGGTCTTTATTTCTCCTTCATGTTTAAAGGATATTTCCCCAGATATGCTATTCTAGGGTAAAAGTTTTTGTTTATTTATTTGTTTTAACTCAGTACATTAAATATGTCATGCCACTCTCTTCTGGTCTGTAAAGTTTCTACTGAAAAGTCTGATGCCAGATGTATGGGAGCTCCATTGTATGTTATTTGTTTCTTTTTTGTTGCTGCTTTTAAGACCCTTTCTTCATGCTTGACCTTCAGGAGATTGATTTTTAAATGCCTTGAGGTAGTCTTCTTTGGGTAAAATCTGGTTGGTGTTCTAAAACCTTCTTGTATTTGAATGTTGATATCTTTCTCTAGGTTTGGGAAGTTTTCTGATGATATTATTGTTTTCTTTTTTTTACTTTTGTTGCTCTTTTATTGTCAAATGAGGTAAAATATGCAAAGAATATATAATTTTGAAATGTCATTTGAAAATTTGAGAAATACGTCTTCTGGCTTTTAAGCTTTAGAATGAAATAGAAAGTTACATTGTACAGTTGTTATGAATGTGTGTTTTTTAAGAATGCAATTATCAAGAGTTTCAGACTACAGACATAACAGACTTTCTTAAAAAAGATATTATTCTTTTGAATAAACTTTCTACCTCTATCACATTCTCCACCTCCTCTTTAAGGCCAATAAGTTTTAGATTTGCTCTTTTGAGGCTATTTTCTAGATGTCGTAGGCCTTCTTCATTGCTTTTTGTTCTTTTTTCTTTTGTCTATTCTGATTGTGTCTTAAATAGCCTGTCTTTAAGCTCATTAATTCTTTCTTCTGCTATTGAGAGGCTCTGACAACTGACATTCTTCAATATGTCAACTGCATTTTTCAACTCTAGAATTTCTACTTCTTTTTAATTATTTCAATTTATTTGTTAAATTTATCTGATAGAATTGTGAATTCCTTCTCTGCGTTATGTTGAACTTCTTTGATTTTCCTTAAAACAGCTATTTTAAATCCTCTGAATGGTCACATATCTCTGTGACCTCCAGAAGTTCAGAAAAATCCTGTTTCTCCAGAATTGACCCTGGTACCTTAATTTGTTCATTTGGTGTGGTCATATTCTCCTGGGTGGTCTTGTTGCTTGCAGATGTTTGTTGGTGTCTGGCCATTAAAGAGTTAGATATTTATGTAGTTTTTGCAATCTAGGCTTGTTTGTGCTTGTCCTTCTTGGGAAGATTTTCCAAGTATTTGAAAGGATTTGGTCCCCAAGTACAACAATGCTGTGGTTCCTGCAGACTAGTAGAGGTACTTCCTTGATAGTTTTTGGATAAGATTTAGAAGAATTCTCTGGATTACCAGGCAGAGACTCTTGCTCTCTTAACTTACGTTCTCCCAAACAAAGTCTGTGTGTGTGTGTGGTGAGCCACCTGAAACTGGGTTGTGGTGATGCAAGCACCTCTGTGTTCACCACCACTGAGACTAGACTGGGTCAGACCCAAAGCCAACACAGCACTCGATCTCACCGAAGTCCCACTGTAAACTCTACCTGACTACCACCTATGTTCAGTCAAGAATCTAGGGCTCTGCAACTGGCAAGTGGTGAAGCCAGCCTCATTTCTGTCCTTCCCTTCTGGGCAGTGAGTTTCCCCAGGTCCCAGGTGGGTCCAGAGATTCTGTCTGGGAGCCAGGGTTTGAAGTCAAAAATCTTAGAAATTTACCTAATGTTCTATTCTACTGCAGCTAAGCTGACACTCAAACCACAATACAAAGTCTATCTTGCTCTTCCTTCCCCTTTCCATAGGCAGAGGAGCCTTTCTCTGTGGCCACTGCCAACACTGGGCCATAGGCGATTCTGCCAGGTCACTGCTGATGCTCACTTAAAGCCCCAAGGGCTCTTCAGTCAGCTTGTGGTGAATGCTACCAGGCCTGGGACTTAGGCTTCTGGCCCAGGGAAGGTTCACAAACCTGACTGAGAGTCTAAGTCTGGACTTAGGGACCCCAAGAGCCTGCTTGTTGCTCTATCCCACTGTGGCTAAGGTGCAAGACAAGACCCCTTGACTTTTCCCTCTGCTTTTATCAAACAGAAGGAGTCTTTCACTGTAGCCACAACAGCTAGGAATGTGGTGTGTCCCACCTGAAGCCAACATGTCTCACAGCCCAAGGCCCATTGTGTACTACCTGGGTATCCCTGCTGGTTGTTCAGGACCTACTGATTAAAGGGCTCTTTAATCAGTAGGTGATGAATCCCCCCAGGACTGGGTCCTACTCTTCAAGGCAGCAGATTTTCTTTTGGTTTGGGGTGTGTCTAGAAATGTTGTCTGGGATCTAGAGTCTGGAATGGGGACCTCACAACTCTGCCCAGTGCCCTATTCTACTGTGGCTGAGCTGGTATGCAAGATGCAAGGCAAAGTCCTCTCTACTCTTTACTGTCCTCTCCTCAAGCAGAAGGAAAGGGTCACTTTCGTTGCTGTCAATTGTGCTGCCTGGATTTGGGGAAAGGGTGTCACAAGTATTCCTTTGGCTGCCCCAGCTGTTGTTTTACTAGATCATGTGCCACCCTAGTCCTCTGGCTCTGAGCCCAACTCAGAACCATGAGTTGCCTAGGAATTGCAGTCCTTGTTTCCTACACTGCCTTTCTGGTTTACCTAGGACACCAGAGAACTTTGGCCTCCATTCACAAGGCTTGCCAATACACTCAAGTTTCAGCCACTAGAATGGGGAATTCCCCTCTGTCTAGGGTCAGTCTAGGGCTCCCTTCATGCCTGGGAACTGGCTAAGCCCAGCATGTCTTTTCTCTCTGCTGTGACAGGGCAGTGTGAAGTTCAGTGTAAAGTCCCCCAATCACTGCTCTCTTTCTCACTAAAGGAGACAGGCTCTTTTTCCCCCACAGGACCATGCAAGGAGATGGGGGAGGCATGATGTTGGCAACTTAAGACTGTCTCTCCTATCCTCTTCAATGCCTCTCTCTCAGCAATGTCAAGTTAAAACAAAGTACTGTGATGACCTACCTGATTTTTAGTTCTTGTGACTGTACTGTTTAGATAGCTGTTAAAATTTTGTGTTCCTACAGGGAGATAAAGCTTGTAAGCTTCTGTTCCACCATCTTGCTCCACTGCCAATGGCTATTACTGAAAAGTAAAAAGATAAGTATAGTGAGAATGTGGAGAAAAGGAAACTCATATATTATTGAGAGGAATATAGACTAGTAAAAACATTGTGCAAAACAGTATGGAGGTTTCTCAACAAAATAAAAGTAGAAATACCATATGACCCAGCAATTCCACTTCTGTGCATATACTCAGAGGAAATAAAATCACTATCTGAAAGAGATCTCTGCATGCTCATGTTTCTTGCAGCATTGTTTACAATAGCCAAGATACGATAATGACCTAAGTGTCCGTCAATTAATGAATGAAGATATTTTAGTGTGTGTGTGTATGTACAAAATATATACATACAATGAAATATTACTCAGCATTAAAAGAGAAAGAAATTCTGTCATTTGCAACAACATGGATGAACCTGGAAGACATTATGCTAAGTGAAATAAGTTAGACACAGAAAAACAAATACTGCATGATTTCACTTATATGTGGAATCTAAAATAGTTGAACTTATAAAAACAGAGTAGAAGGTTGGGTACCAGGGATTCAGGTGGGGGAAATGGGAATATATTGGGGATATATAATTGCAAAATGGTGATTGAGGTGGGGGAAATGGGGATATATAATGGGGATATATAATTACAAAAAGTATACATTTGCAATGATAAGATAAACGATTTCTGGATCCTAATGTACAGCATGATGACTAAGGTTAATACTAATGTATACTTGAAATGCACTAAATCATAAGTAGATGGATATGTTAATTAGCTTGATTGTGGAAATCATTTGATAATGTATATGTATATCAAAACATTACATTGTTATATACATATATAAAATATTTGTCAAGTATATCTTAGTAAAGCTTAGAAAAATGAGTTGTGTGGGGTAAAAATTAACTTGGGGAAAATATTTAAAATTTTCTTCTTTGCTAGTATTAAGAAAAAGTACTAAGGGTAGGGAAAGGTTACTAGTTTGCTATCACTCAATCCCTGCTGAGCAGAGTAGAACAGGAATAAAAAAAGGAAGTCAGCTCCATAATCCCAGCTGCAGGCTGATGAATCAGTCAGTGATTAATTGTTGCTACTAGTAATTGAAATAATCATATTTCAGAGAGAAAAAAACATTTGGTCTCTAAAATATATTTGCTTAAAAAATGTATTGCTGCGATATTATTGAACTTTTAAAAAGGAGGTATAAAGATCTTCATGCAAAACTAAAAGGGATGTGATTACCAAAATCACTCTAACATCTGGTATTAGGTCTTAAAAACTCTCCTCTGACTATCAAAATCAGTAGTTCCCTTTGTACCAGCCCTCTTATTTTCTTATGGACTTTTCTTTTAAAACAGAGTTTGCTTTATAGAGAACACAGCATAACGTAGAATGCAAACTAACAACAATAAAAATGACAATATACATTGCCTAATTTTCAACAAAGCAGTGAGTTTATGTTTACTCTCCCCCACAAAATGGTGTTCATGCTTTTTAATTGATGTTAGTGCAACTCATTTGACTGAGTTTATCATGCTCCAAATTCTAAGTATGTAGGACCCTACCCTAAGAATTCTAGAGTCACTGTCTTCAAGGAGTTTACTCTTTTGTTGTAAAAACATAGTATATACATGAAATGTTAATAATAGCACATGGATAACATAATCACTAGAAAAAAACTTTCTAAAGTTGGAAATTTACATTTAGTGAGTGCTTAATATCTTATTCAGGCTGTCTACAAAGTTTTCTTTTAACTAATTTCCAGAACAACCCTGAGATGAGGATATCACATCAATTTTAAATGAAGAATAAATAGGATCAGAAAGGTTAAGTGATTTGCTTAATTCCACATTGTCAGTACATAGTAGAACCAATTTTCAAATATGATTTTGGGTCCATCTGATTGCAAAAACAAAAGACAGAGAGAGAGAGAGAGAAAAGTAACTTCACATTTTAAATCTTTGGTGATGATAAAAGTCTGAAAGAATACCATTTACAGAGTCGAAAAATTGGGAGAAAAAAATAAAATGGGAGGAAAGATGAATTTATTGTTATATTATTGTTTCTGAAGCAATGCTAGGGCATATAAATATAAATGTCCAATAAACAGAGACCTTTTTTTTTAATTCTAGTTTAAAAATATATTTAGGCCAACCACGGTGGCTCATGCCTGTAATTCCAGTACTTTGATAGGCCAAGGTGGGGGAATCACTTGAACCCAGGAATTTGAGACCAGCCTAGGCAACATAGTGAGACCCTGTCTCTCTAAAAAAAGAAAAAAGAAAAAAAGAAAAAGAATTTAAATTAGCCAAGTATGTGGGCACATGCCTGTATTCCCTCTCAGCTTCCCAGCTTCTTGGGAGGTTGTGGTGAAGGATGGCTTGAGCCCAAGAGGTTGAAGTTGCAGTGAGTCAGGATTGTGCCACTGCACTCCAGCTTCAGTGACAGAGCAAGAACCTGTCACAGTAAAAACTAAATCAGGACTGGATATGTGAATATGGTACTTAATTGTGCTTCAATGTGGACATGATGAAAAGTCAATAAATAAGCAACTATATTCTTGATTCCAAACAACTAGATTATGTCCTTGAGCAGTTTGAATTCTAGAGAGTATGGGGAATAGTTAGCAAAAACGGCTGTAACAATCCCTCCCTTGCCTGTAGGTACATGCTACTCCTCATGTTAAAAAAAAAATGGAATTTATTTATCTTCTCCTTCAATCTGAATTGACTTTAGATTTGATTTAACCATGTGGTGGAAGTGAGATTGTGCTTGTTCAGGGCCTAGACTTTAAGAGACATAGTCGCTGATTATTTCATTCTTTTGCTATCCTAAGACTTCTAGAAAAGAAGTCTAGGCTATCCACTTGGAGAAAGTGGCCATGTGAATAAAAGGACCCCAGCAGCAGCCCAGCACCATGGTTCCTGACATGTGAGTAAGGTCACCTTTGATCCTCTACCCCAACTATCACCTGAATGAGTGAATGCAGCCAAGATCACAGAGCACAGATGAGCCATCCCTGACAAGCCTTGCTCTCATTCTTGGAAAACAGAATCATGACTACTAAACTGGTTGCATTTTAAGCCACTGAGTATTAAAGTAGTGTGTTTCACGGTATAGCTAAGAAACAGAAGGGGACTAACAATAATTAATTTATTAAATATTTGTTTTCCTTCTTGACAGACAATGAAACATTCCTATAAGAAACATAAAGCAGGCTGGGGGTGGTGGCTCATGCCTGTAATCCCAGCACTTGGGAGGCTGAGGTGGCAGATCACAAGGTCAAGAGATCAAGACCATCGTGGCCAACATGGTGAAACCACGTCTCTACTAAAACTACAAAAATTAGCTGGGCGTGGTGGCATGTGCCTATAGTCCCAGCTACTTGGGAGGCTGAGGCAGGAGAATCACTCAAACCTGGGAGACGTAGGAGGTTAAAGTGAGCCGAGATCATGCCACTGCACACCAGCCTGGCCACAGAGCAAGACTCTGTCTCAAAAGGAAAGAAAGAAAGAAAAAAGAAAAGGAAAGAAAAGAAAAGAAAAAAGAAAAGGGCCGGGCACAGTGGCTCATGCCTGTAATACCAGCACTTTGGGAGGCCGAGGTGTGTGGATCACGAGGTCACGAGATCGAGACCAGCCTGACCAACATGGTGAAACCCCGTCTCTACTAAAAATAGAAAAATTAGCTGGGCGTGGTGGCACGCGCCTGTAATCCCAGCTACTCGGGAGGCCGAGGCAGGAGAATTGCTTGAACCTGGGAAGCGGAGGTTGCAATGAGCCGAGATCGCGCCACTGCACTCCAGCCTGGTGACATAGCAAGACTCCGTCTCAAAAAAAAAAAAAAAGAAAGAAAAGGAAAGGAAAACATGAAGCAAGGCTTAAAGATGGAGAGCTACCAAGGAAGTGGTAGAGCAGTATTTACATTGGGTGGTCAGAGAAGTCTTCCTGAAGAGATAACATTCGAGCAGAAAAGGAAGTTAGAGAACTAAATGGGTAACAGAGATGAGTCACAAACATCAGAAAAAAAAAATGTATATATATATCTACAAATGTTTTCATGATATGTTATAAGCAATATATTCAAATCAAATTCACCATCCTTCCTATATTGGCATCCACATAGAACGCCCATCCTGTCATCTCCTTTTCTCTGCATTACTATTTATCTTTACAAATCAATTTAACTGTCATCTTCTCCAGGAAGACCTACCTGACTTTTCTAATCTGGGTAGTGCTCTCTTCTATGTCATCATAGCTCCCTGTATTTTCTTATATGACAGTTTGTAATATACATTAACCTTAGAGCTCTTTTAGAGTAAAGAAATTCTAATTCTGATATACCCTGCAATATGTACATTGCAGGTAAAATGGCAATGTTTTTCTGACTTTACTTACACTGCATTCACTATTCTTTCTTTTGTTTTACCTTATTTCCTAACGGTTCCTAGCGTAAGCAAGTCACAAAAATTTAGATTAAATCAAGAAAAAAGTTTTTGACCAATGGCTGCTTAATCTGTCACTGAAAAGTAGCAACAAAACCAAGCTTTTATCAACCAGAAAACATATTGTGCTTCCTTTGGGAAAGTAAACAAGACAGTAGACATAGAAGCCTCACACAAAGGGGGAAAATAAACTGAAGGATTTTAAGAGTAACACCTGTCAAATGGAGCAGTAATGTGTATGGTTTGACAAAACAGGCTGGTGACTGTCAAAATAAATAATAAACCTTCCAGCTCTGACTAATGACTGAACTACGCTGGAAGATTTGAGGGAAACATCCAACAAAATGCAAAATTGAAAGAAAAATTGGAATGGTCGGCACAGCCTCCTAGCAGCTAAATTTCAAGTAATTTTGGAAAAACACAAACCATTCACCAGGTTCCATGGCAGAGGGAAAAGTTCCAAAAACTCTTCTGATTGAGCATTCTGCTTTAGTTAGGAAATCACATCTCTTCTGATGGAGTGCCAAGAAGTTGGTTTCTGCTTTTTCAATACAGAAAAAATCCTGCCGCGACTGTGACATTCTCTGTGCAGACATTCAGCTGACTGCCAATAATATCATTAGGGAAGAACAGCTAGAGCTGGACCCCTTTGTACGTAGAGTGAAGCAAACTGCAGAAAAGGCATAGATCCAGGGAAAGCCCATCTCTGATACCTTTCTATTTTCATTTCTTCCCAATTCAGGTACCTAATTTCCTTTAGTCACAGCTTCTTAGAAGACTATCTTATTTTTTCTTACCAGCAAGCAAAGATTTTCTAACATTATTATAAAGAAAACTGGCCAAGTGTCTGCTGATTATGTTATGATCCTTTCCAGGGGCAGTTTCATTTATATAAATTGTTTCTTGAAGACCCAAAAAGCCTTGATAAATTTCTGTTCTAGAATTTAATAATATATCACAAGTGGAAGAATGCATCATTAGTGGAAGAATTTTAAGCATCTCAAAAACACAGTTCTATAAAAGTCATCTTTTTTCAGAAACTTTCCACTTATCTCTCAAGTTCAAAGTAGCAGAGGTGAGTACTGGTTTTCCCTCTGTCTGACTCCTTTAATTTTGTCTTTGTTTTCAGAGTAAACTGTGCTCTAGATTCCCTATACCATAATGAAAGAGAGAGGAGGAAAAACAAAGCATCCTTTTTTAAGGGGGGACCATTTCTAGGTATTATTTAGCCTGCAGTAACATGGCTTGCTTTCTTATTTAATTATTTTTATTTATGTTCTTCCACTATTTATTTCTCCTTCATGTCTTTTATCCATTAGATTGTATTGAACCTAGTTCCAAATATGTTTTTTTCATAAAATTTGATTACTGTTATAAGTAAGCAAAGATGAGATGAGAAATAAGCTAAATATTAAATCTAAAAACATACATTTAATATTTGTTTTTTCTGACTTAAATATATTTGCTAAAATCTGTAATTTAAAAACCTCCTAACCATTTTATTTATTTTAAGCACTGTCTTGAAGAGTTATACTGGTCTAAAAACTGCATTTTATTAATATATTATTTTCATAGCCATACTTATGAAAGCAAAACATCAAGACATTTTCTGATTACAGAATGAATATTTGAATTCAAGACCATGCCAGATTTATGGCTAGCAAATGGCTGTCAATGTGTATGCCAAGTGAGGTGACAGGTTGGCTCCCTCAAATACCCATGACTCAGAAATGACAGGAATCAGGATGTCTTTGCTTCTTTCCCAGTGATTTCAACATTCTAGGATGATTTGATTCAACAACCCATTGGTTGATCCATTCTACTCTGATAGGTGGTTATCCAACCCAGTCACCACCATGTCCAAGGAATCCTGTACTTTTTGCAGCAATTATTCTGCTTGGCAGGACTCTCTTCTCTGAAGCTTTCTCTGCTAATTTTTCTTGCTGCCTCTGCAGGGTCAGTAATGTGTCTGCCAGTAAAGTGTTGTCTCTTTCCATTTCCTATTCCCATAACCACAAGGAATAGAAGCAATTCCTTCGTTGAGGAAAGAATATTTGTCCATTAATAACCACACTAGTCTAGCATTCAAATCCCTCGTTGATACTTAGGTCATTTTTAACTTGGACTACTACAACCACATACTGTGCTGTCTCCAAGGCTTTATTCTTCTCTCCAGTTTAAAATGATATGCACTCTACAGTTCAAATCATTTTCTAGATGCATTTAAGTTATGCCCATGGGAAGAAAGAGCCTGAGCTTGGCACTATTGCATACAGGAAGTGTGGTGTGGAATGCAAAGAAATGTCTAAAAGAAGCATTTAAATACACTATATGATGACAGAGACTCAGCTTAATAGTTTTTTGCACTCCAGGAATCAAGAAATTCCAATAAACTATTACAATTTTAATGGCTACCTTTGACAAATTATGAGAATTTGATCTGCCTGGATCCCACCTTATTACGAAGTTATTGAAAATATTTTGTGTAATTTGCAAAGTAAAAAGTCACTGAATAGTACTGTCATGTTATTGTTTACTAACTTCTACTCTGATGCAGTCAAATCAGCAAAGAAATTGTAGGAAGCTCCTTGAACAATAGGTACATGGTTTGCCAAATATGCTCATGAGAAGAAAAAGCAAAAGTTAGAGGAATGTGAGACTGAAATAGAAAAAACAAATAAATAATTGTCTGCTATCCTAGGAAACTGTGTTTAATTTCCTGGCATCTGAGCCATTTTTGTAACTTATGTTTTGGAATTACTATAGCCCTGTATGAAAGAGTTAATTTATTACCAAAAGGTGAGCCATTTCCTGTCTACTCGATTGTAGAATCAGACTAAGTACTATTTTATCAAAGGAGCATTGGCTGTCACCCAACGTTAATCATTTTCAGAACAATTATGATTTACTTTAGACATAAGGCTGATGGATCTTTATTTCCAGGTTCCATTTTGGCAACTTTGAGCCTTACCTCATATGTAAGACTATTACTGAAAACAGTGCCTCTCCAAATTTTCATCCTTCATTATTTTTGTTTCTCCCTAAAAAAATAAAAAATAAAAATAAAAATAAAATACAATTAATTACATTCATTAGTTAGCCAATGTGATTGCCAATGCTAGCTTAAACATTGTTTGTATATAATTTTACACAGATGTGGAGCCAATAGAGATCTGAATGATTGTGTGCTTTTACACATCTTTTAGCTAAATTAAAAACCCGAAAGCTAAATCTTGTGTTCTGGGACAGCATGTGAATTTGACATTTCCTGGCGGCTATTAGAACCGTAAACCATTGAATAGACTATATTCATTCATTTAAGTGGTTTGTGACTGTGAAAGACTAAATATTTACAATGTCTTTTATCCTTGGATACAATATAATAATTTCATCATTTTAATAGCCTTTTACTCAAATGTGGTTGCATCCTGGTTAGATTTTAGACATGCATTTCAAATAGTTTGGGTCTCTGTAATCATTTCAATGACTCCCAAGATTGAAAAACAATATATAGCAAGAGTTCAAGTCTTTGAACTTATTACTTTAGTTTTGATTTATGTCTTCCCTCAAGAATTTTGCACTGTTTACCAAACTTTGCTCTAAATGTTCAGATAAGAGATATTTGTGCAGAGTTGGCCAGTGGAAGGTCACTAACAGATCCCAGGCATATATTTATAAGTGCAAGTGTATGTACACAAATAGGGATTTGGTAACTTAATGTGAACCAAGACAAAACCATAGCAGTCACTATAGAAGCAATTAAAACAATATGCCCCCACTGAAAGCTATGGAAATAGCTTTGTGGTACATATGAAAACACAGTATTATCCCATTAAAGCAAATATCTAGGGATTTTTTTTTTCCTTTTAGACAGTCCTAACGAATGCCAGAATCTCTTTGTCTCATTTCAGAACGAAAAATTGATTTGTGTATTCTTTCCTACCTCATGTAGGGTGAAAATTAAATCTGGTTTATTTTCAACATAAAAATGTAGAAACAAAATTGGTTCATTTTGCATTTGGTTCTAGTAATCACAAATATTTATTTCTATGAATATTCAGTCTTCTGAATAGCAGGAAAATAAAAATACTGACTAACATAGACATTATCAAAATAAATTTGTGATTACTTCCTCTAAGGTGCAGAATGGATATGATTGCTTAGAACTTTTGTACCAAGAATTTTTAAATGCTCAGCTCAGAGTAGCTGATCCCAATGATTATTTTATGAACCATTATCCTAAAATACCTATCTAAAATGTACAATAACTTGGTTGGATCTTCTGTCAAACCATAATTTATGTCACAATGAGGTTAGATGCCAAATGAAATAAATAAAGGCTAAGGAATTTTTTGGCTTGTAATATACTGATACTTTTGAATGTTCAAAGAAAATCATGTTTAAAGGGGTGTCTTTTTTTCTACCCCACAAGGAGAAAAATATATATACTTTGGTTCTTTACCTGTTGATGGTTCTTTACCTGATAGGGTGACTTAACCCTTCATTCCTGAAAGGTCTGGGCCATTTGTAGTTCTGCCAGAATTGGATTGTCATAGTTTTCCATTGACTTTAATTGTAGGGTATGTTAATACTAGGAGACACACTAAGGAATCTCCTGGATTTCAGACATACTCTTCCTTACGTTTATTGAGGAGGATTAGTTCAATTTCCCCTTCGTCATCAGGATTAATAATCCCAGCCAACACCACAACTTTCTTCTTGCCTGTTGACTCAAATGCATGAGGAACCCAAAATGGCCAGGTGGCAGTCTTAACATCCAACACAATGAAATCATTGTTGTGTCTCCTGGTAGAAGCATTTGTTTCTGTGGAACTAAGACCTCTAGGCTGACAGAACTTAAAGCTGCAGAAACAGGAACGAAAAATTTTGCTAGTGGGTCACCAAAGGTAATTGTGAGTGATGCTACTCCCATTTCCACTCCTTGCCTCCTAGACCTATATATCCTGGCTATCAGAGAAACAGTACCAAATAATAACACTGATTCAGAGCCTTCTGGAGAATCTTGCTCCAGCCCTGAAAGGTATTATTACCTAGCTGGTACTGTAATTCAGTCTTCAAAAGGACATTCCATCATTCTATCAAGCCAGCTGCTTCAGATTGGTGGGGAACATGGTAAAATCAGTGAAATCCATGAGCATGAGCCCATTCTTGCACTTCTTTTGTTTTGAAGTGAGCTTCTTGCTCAGAAGCAATACTGTATGAAATACAATAACAGGAAATTAAAAAAAAATGGCTAGGAGGTTATTGTAACTATCCAGAGCAAAATGATTCATAACTTATGTTCATTTGATTGTCCTGAAAAAGATGAAGAGGGAATGAGTTTGAGAGAGAGATGTGGTAAGATTAATAAGATCTTCCCATGTAGAGATGGGGAGTATAGGTAAAGTAAATAATATGTTGGTGTGCTGAGTATATGTAATATATAAAATGTGTATAATTCTCTAAGCATGTGCTTAAATCTCTATAAGTATGAGAAGTATCCACTACTCTAGTGTGCTTCTTTGTGATGTTTGTCAATAACTACTTTATTCACTATTTAACATTTTTCCCCACAGCAGATAAAGGATTTTTAAACTGTGTAAAGCAGATGCAAGCTGGAAATCCCTTTCTTTTAGGAATTTCTGAGATTGGATATGGATGATTAAAAAAAAAAAACCACTGTGCCTACCCCTTCTGATCATGCTTTCATTTGGACAGCACTCTGTCAAATCATAGGATTTTGGCAGGGATCTTTCTTACCATGTTTGGTGGGTGGCAATTAATCACATGGTATGCATCACCCTTTTCACCCAGTACACTAATATACTCTGCTCAAGGATGCAAATGTTCGTGGTAAAAACTTATCTGTTTGCATCCCCATGTTGAATGCATCCCCCATGTTGAATGAATGGCCTTAAAATTCCTGCATCGTTGTTGTCTATCTTCTGTTGTAATAGAGATAGAGGCAGGAATTTAGCCTAATTAATTCCCATTTATAACACTCAGCACTACCCCCTAAAAATATAGACATTTAATAAATGTTTTGGTGATAAAGGAATAACTTATCTTTCCTTGGATGCATCCCTTTCAACTGAACCAAGAAAAGCATACATTGTACTGGTTTAGGGAGGATAAATGTAATTCCATGACAATTAAAAATGATAGGAGGAGTAAAAACCCATCCATCTATCTAATGACTAAACTTCGCTGGTGAAGATGTGATAATTCTAGTGAATGTTTTAGTGGAAGAGACTTTTATTTTAATATATTAAAAAATTGAGGAGAGTCTAACTTTGTTAACTCAGTAGCATCAAGCCATTTGAGGCAACCTCAGTGAGCTGAAGAAAAGGGTCTGATCTATATTTTCACTTCAGAACAAAAGAAAACAATGTTTATCCTATTTAAATTAGTTCAAATTTTGTTCCTATTATTTCCAATATAATATATAAATTATAAAATCTAAGTCATATATACATACACATACCACACATGATTTAATATATGATATATATCCATAGCTCCACATGAAAAATTGTTATTTTTTATGATTTATTACTTTAAAATATTATATTTAACTTTTGGAATCTAAAAGCTGTTTATCAAGTGAAATGCATATATAGATAATTAAAATAAGTTTGTTAATGCAAAATTAAGAATTAGGTTATTTTTATTGACATGCTAGTTTGTGTATGAGCTTGTGTTTTATTTTATTTTAATTTTTTATACCACTTTATTGAGATATATGATTGACACACAAAAAGATGTATATATTTAATATACACAACTTGATAAATCTGGCAATAAATATAAATCTGTGAAACTATCACAACAATCTATATCATAAAGGTATTCATCACCTCAAAAGTTTCTCTCTCACCTCTTTATTATTGTTATTATTATTTTGTGATAAGATTACTTCACATGAGATCTACACTTTTAGCAAAATTTCAAGTATAAAGCAAAGTATTATTAAACATGGGCACTATGCAGTAGAGCAGAGCTCTTGGGCTTATTCATATTGCACAACTGAAGCCTTGAACCCTTTGACTAATACCTCTCAGTTTTCCCAGAGGAGGGAACATGGTACAATGACTGTGGAAAACAGCATAAAGGTTCCTCAAAAAAAATTAAAGTAGATCTACCATATACTCCAGTAATTCCTCTTTTGAAACACGAAATCAAAATCGGGATCTTGAAGAGATATTTGTACACCCCTGATCATAATAGGATTATTCACAATAGCCAATACATGGAAACCACCTAAATGTCCATCAATGGATTAATGAACACATATGATGAAATACTATTCGACTATTTAAAAAATTCTGCCATTTGCAACAATGTGGATGAAACTGGAGAACATTATGGTAAGTGAAATAGTCCAGACACAGAAAGGCAAATACTGCATGATACCACTTCCTATGGGCTTTTAGTACCAACACAAACCAAACCATGTGGTATCTAGAAACTGCTTGTTGGAAACTTGGCTTCTGGGTTAAGACTTCTGCTGATAGCACACAATCAGTACAATGAGCTCTGAATAAAAAAAAAAAATCTCCAAGTGAAGCAAGAGGTAGTTTTTCTTTCTTACTGGAACACATTTGACAAATCTGTTCTGTTTAGGTTAGTATGTCAAACAAGAAAAGGATAGTAACTCTGTGTCTTAGTCAATTGAATAATGTCTTCTTTTTCAGCTCTAGGAGCAAGGAATTTGCATTGGTTATTTTTATGGCATAGAAAAAGTATTACCTGTATATTCTCAAATCAAGCCTGTTAAAGCACACAATTTCAAGCCAATATATCAAGGCTACTACTGTGGTTGTACTATATTTGTTACTAACATATAATGCAAATTCAATTAAGCTTTCCCTGAGGCTATTGTTGTGGCAAATAGTGAGCTCTAGAAAATAAATAATATTCCAAATTCACTAGTTTTTAGTATGCATCAGAAATAGGATATTTAGAATTCCACTTACAGAATTTAAAATTATGAACTTGATTTTGTAGATACCACTGAAATACTTATTGAAGAAACATGTTCTTATTTTATAAAATGTAGTTCTCATTTTATCATTTATATTTACTTTCCAATAAATTTACTTTCTCCTTTGATTTAATTTTATTCATTGAAAAATTGCTTCTGACGTGTTTTGCATTTCCCTACCCCTCCAGATCTGTTTTTACATGTTTCACACAAGATTTACTGTGATGCTGTTAGCAATTTCTGCCACCAGAGAAAGTTGTGTTATATTTTTTCCTATGATTCCCTTGCAAAGGTTTAAATGAAACTGAGCTACATTTCAGTTAAAACTGATATTTCTGTCCAGTTGAGTTACTTAATTATCTCTTCTGTAATTTAAGCTGTGCCTAAAAATAATATTTCCTAGTTCATATTGACATTTTGTGACAATTTTTACTATTCCTAATCGTATTTCAAAGAGTTATCATTTTTTACTTATATACTTGATTTTTTAAAGTTATCTGCATTAATAATTAGATTTATTAGGTCTCCAAGACAAATAGCTTAAAAATATTTGTATCCAGTTTTACAGTGCCAATCAATTAATATATAGCAATGAAAGCATACATTTAATTTTTCCCACTAGGGGATTCCTCTTTGGATCTAAGTGTTGCCACTCTGCTCCTCTGACAGGTAATTTGAATTAAAGATAGGATCAAAAGACTTGCACTTTCCTGCCTTAAAACTCATTCAAGAGAAGGATATTTATCCTCTACTATGTTTCTACATAGGTAATACGTATGTTACTGTAATAAAATCAATAATAATAATAATAATAATAATGTCAGCGACAATGATAATAAGAATTTATCAAGCAGTCTCTGGGGGTCAGGCACTGTGATAAGGCTTGTATCAGTAAAGATAGGATAGCTCACGCAGTACTAAAACAATCTTCAAATTGTGTGCTGTCCAGTTTGGGTTAACATGAAGGCCAGAACTTCTCAATAAATGCTTGCAAATAATTTCTGCAGGTGAAGAAGATGGGGCAAATCTTGGGTTGGTTCTTAAAGCTTCTGCACACAACTCCCTTTTCTCCAACTTTCATGGGCTGAGAAGGCCATACCCAGATACAAAGAAGACAGCAAGTGCAATCCTACCATGTATCAAGAAGAAGAAAATTTTTTGAATTTTTTGCACAACCCTAATGATTTGGGGGACTTCAATCCTTAAATCAGCTTCTCTAACAAACACCAGGGCTTTCTGCCATCTCTGTCAAGCTCTATGCCCTCACCTTGCTTTATTTTCTTCAGACTACTTATAAATATATGAAATCATATTGTTTGCTTGGAGATATAGAATTGGACATAGAAAAATATAAATAAATTCATATTTTTAATGCACAATCCATGAGGACAAGCACTTTGTCCACCTTTTCTTTCTTCCCCATCTCCATACTTTCCTTTTCTTTTTTACTTTTTCTTTTTCTCTTAACTCTATTGCCCATAGCTGCACCTGTTAGATGTTAGGTACATAATAAATCTTTTCTTTGTGTAAAAATAAATTATATATACTTTATAAACAAGGAAACAATCTTAGAAAAGTTAAGCAGCTTAACTAAGATGAGGTAGCTATGTAGCAGCTGAGTTGTGATTCAAAGCTGGAGGTTTAAACATTCAGCTGTATAGCTACTGTGCTTGATAATTACATAGGCTACTGGGAAATACATATATAATTATGAAGTTACATGAAAATGTTGTAAGAGAATCATATATAAATTACTATGGAATCACAGAGGGAGTAAACACTATGGCAGGTTTGAAGGTGATGAAGAATTGCAGGATTTTGAATGAGGTCTTGAATATATTCAACAAATATATATTATTTGTTTGGATTTATTTCTTTGGCTTTCTGCTATGAGTCAGGCATGTTCTAGTTGCTAAGGAGATAAAAATACCCAAGATAAGTTTTGACCCTTCTAGTGCTTCTAATCTCGTAAGATATGTGCCAGTCAGACACACACACACATATACAAAATCACTGCTCAGTGAAAGGCTGATAACCGTTATCTGAAGCTATTGGAGGGATAGTTGGGACTAAATAAGAGGACATTTCATTTGAGTCGAGTGAGCAGATGTTGACAGACAGATTACACCTTCCAGTAGGTCTTTGAGAGTGATAGGCTCTAAAGTTTGGCCCACCACATGACCATAGAGGAAGATGAAGCAGGGACTGGGACTTTGCCATATCCCTTATTTGCTCTCTACTAAAGCATCTGCCAATGATATTCTTCCACTTTGCTTCCAAAGCGATATTCTTCCACATTGCTTGCTTCTGACTTTCCAAGCAGAGTCGGGAAAAAATTATCTTCTCATAAGATACACTTATGGCAAGAATTCAGAATGAAAATATTTAAACCACTGCAGTCTTCTCTACTTAGAAGGCTGTGAAGTTTGACTCTTCCTAAATAAATGGGGAAAGTACCATTCTTATCAATAGCATATATTGATAACTACTGAGTTCAGGACATATTTGCTAAATTTTAGATGAGGAACAGAGGATGGTACATGAATGGAAGATAATGGTATAGTTAGAGATTCTAACTCAAAATAAGGGGTAAAGGCACTAAGTCTATTGACATTCAGAGGATGCAGAGGTGTCTAAGGGACATAATGGATGCTAGGACAATGCCAATAAAAAGGACATGATGAAAAGCACTTTCCAAACAAATGAAAAGTGGAATTATCAAAGTGAGATGTTACAGCATTGAGGATAATGTTTGACCGCTTACAATAGAAAACCCCAAAGTGACAGTGTCTTTAAAAGAGCTAGATTTTATTTATCTCTTACTAAAAAGTCCATATGTGACCTGATATGGTCTTCTTTCTGCTCTGTCATTTATTCTAGGGGATGGGGAAACTGCATACCAAAAGTAGTAATGGTTGAGAATCGAATAAAGGAACTATTTATAGAGGTATAAGGACGGCTAAGAGCAACAGAAGAGAATGATGAAGATTCCAAGGAATAGAAACGGGGGAAGTCAACAATAGCTTTAAGTCTGAAGGGGTGAGAAGGAGATGCTGTTACATGAAATTAGCACTGCAGCCATATGAAGAGCAACTGTGCCTTCAAAAGAGGACCACCACCACTGCTAAACTTTGGTTCAGCAGAGAGAAAATATAGGGAATTAATAAATAATCTCATACTCTCCTCCTCCATTTCATTTCCTGTCATTGGTCAAATACAACTAGAAGCTACAGGCCAAGAGAGCCCAGGGGATACTTTCAGCATCTCAAGGAACAGAACAAGATGGAAAAGAGTAAAATACTAAATTAGAAGAATAAACATAAAATAATCAGTTGCCTCCTTTTATCCTTCAGTATGTGTTTTGTCTTTTTTCCATGTTTGGTCAGCTTGGGACACAAAATCACTTAGTCTCCCATATTTAGGCATTTAGAATTTACCAGGACTCAGTTATACACCAGGAGCAGCTTTTCAAATGGCAGAAAGGGGCACGCATTTAATCTGAATTTCAAGAGGAATGTGCTGGTATTCTCTTGTTGGGACTTGCCAGAGATTTGAGGAGGCATCTGTCACAGTTCCATTCAGGACAATTGAGTCTGCTGCATCCTAAGATCCATATGCCAGAAAAATTTGTAATGCAGTCTAGGCCTGCTGTGTAGCCTTCACGCTCTGGGCCTCACTCAAAACTGCAACCTTAAATATAAATAATATATTACTCACAGTTCTCCTGAGGGACAGAACCATTAGGATACATGTATATAAAAAAGGAGTTTATTAGGGTGAATTGGCTCACAAGATTACAAGACAAAGTCCTGTGATAGACAGAGTCCCCTGCAAGCTGGGGAAGAGAGAAGCCAGTAGTACCTCAGTCCAAGTCTGAAAGCCTCAAAACCAGAGAAGCTGACAGTGCAGCTTCAGTCTGCAGCCAAAGGACCAAGAGTCTCTGGGAAGCTGCTGTTGCAAGTCCCAGAGTTTAAAGGCTGAAGAACCTGGAGTCTGATGTCCAAGGGCAGGAGGAGCTGAAGCAAGTGTCCAGCATGAAAAGAATAAAAAGAGCCAGAAGATTTAGCAAGCAAAGTTTTCCACACCTTCCTCTTGCTTTGTTCTAGCTGCACTGACAGCCAAATGGATGGCACCCACCTACATTGAGGGAGGGTCTCCTCTCCCAGTCCACCAACTTAATGTCAGTTGTCTCTGGCAACATCCTCACAAACACACCCAGAAACAATTATTACCAGCCATCTAGGCATCCCTCAATCCAATCAAGCTGACACCTAGTATTAACCATCACAAGTTCACTGCTTGTCAACTCGGCATCCATACACAGCTTCTTAAATTATACTTAATCTCCAAATAAGGACAATAATAAGGTCATAATTATGTCTAACATAATATAACTATCCTTCGTACAACCAACCAAAAGTGCACTAATCCTTTAACCTAAATGCTATTACATAAAATTAACAGCATTTAAATACTGATAGATATGAAGTCAATAAATCTTATGTTATATGATAAAGTAATAAAAATGGAAATAAAATGAAGATATTTTCTTAGTACTGGTGTGCATATCCACCAACATATTCTTAACAAAATAAGGAAAAAATGCTCATGACAATTAAACTCCTCATTTCTGTAACTGGTCACATGGTTGTAGCTGGTGTTGCTAACTACCTTTTTCCACTGTCCATTTGGTATTCCCCTTGCTTTCAGCAAGCACCTCAGCTAGTTGTGGTTTTTTTACCTGGTGGCATGACACAAACCTTCATTTCTGAAGAGCCTTGGCTATGTGTAGTCTTGCCTGGATTGGGTTGATGTAGCTTCCCACTGACCTTAACTACAGAGCAGGGTAATACTGAGATGCCCTAAGGAATCTCCTGTATTCCAAACATACTCTTCTTACCTCCACTGTGGAGTAGTCTGATTTCATCTTGATAGTCCAGGTCAGTCGCCCAAACCAGCACTGTAACTCCTTTCTTAGCCTCTTGACTTAGAGGCAGGTAGAGCCCAAAGTGGCCAGGTAGCAGTTGTCTCAACTTCTAGTTCAATGGAATCATTGTTATGTCTCCTGGTGCAACATTCCTCCCTCTGGAACTAAGACCTCTAGGCCAGCAGAAGATAATATCATGGGAACAGGAAACACAAACTTTCTAGCAGGTCACTAGGGGTTATGGTGAGTGGTGCCACTGCCACTTCTACCCCTTTATCCTTGGACTCATAAATACTGGCTATGGGAGATACAGTACCATATATTGGACATGATTCAGAGCATACACAGCCTTCTGGAGAACTTTGCCTTAGCCAGCATTGTAATCATGACTTCAAAAGGCCATTCCACTCTTCTATCAATCCAGCTGCTTCAGGATAATAGGGAACATGGTAAGACCAGTAAATGCCATAAGCATGAGCCCACTGCCACACTTCTTTGCCTGTGAAGTCAGTTCCCTGGTCAGAGACAATTCTGTATGAAATATCATGAGAGTAGATAAGGCATTTTGTGATTCCACAGATGGTAGTCTTGGCAGAAGCACTGCATTCAGGAAAGGGAAATCCATACTGGAGTAAGTGTCTATTCCACTAAGGACAAACTACTGCTCCTTCCATCATGGAGGAGGTCCAATGTAATCAACCTACCACCATGTAGTTGGCTAATCACCTCAAGGAATGGTGCCATATTGAGGGCTCAGTGTTGATCTCTGCTGTTGGCAGATTGGACACACAGTAGTGGCCATAGCCATGTCAGCTTTAGGTGAGTGGAAGTCCATGTTGCTGAGCTCATGCACAACCTTCATCCCTACCACCATGTCTACTTTGTTTATGAGCCCATTGGGTGATAACAGGGATGGCTGGAGAGACGCTGAGTGGTATTCACAGAACAGGTCATTCTATCCACTTGATCATTGAAATTCTCCTCTGCTGAGGCCATCCTTTGGTGAGTATTCACATGGAACACAAACATCTTCACAGTTTTTGACCACTCGGAGAGGCCCATCCACATACCTCTTCCCCAAATTTCTTTGTCACCAATTTTCTAATCATGCTCCTTCCAAGACCCTGGCCATCTACCCAAACCATTGACTACAGCCCATGAATCAGTATATAATTGCACACTTGGCCATTTCTCCTTTCAAGCAAAGTGCACAACCAGATGCACTGTTTGATGTTCTACCCACTAGGAAGATTCCCCTTTGCCACTGCTTTTCAGGAATCTCCCAGAAAGGGACTGTAGTGCTGCAACTGTCCACTTTCAGGTGATGCATGCATATTATGCAGAACCATTTGTCAATTAGATCCTAGTCTTTTCTTCCTATGTCAACTGATCATAGGAAACTCTCCATAAGGTCATACGTGCAGGCTGAGAGAGACAAGGTAGGGTGGTAGAAGTGGGGACCATGGGCATTTGGGCTACTTCCTCATGTAACTTACTTGTGCCATCAGAATCTGCTAGAGCCCAATCACATATGTACCACATCCATCTGATGATGAAATGCTGCAGCATATGCCCACCTTTATGGGTAGATGAGTCAGAAAGCAATCAATTCAGGATAGTCAGTTTAGGTCATGTGGTAACTTGGTGATATGGTTTGAATCTGTGTTCCCATCCAAATCTCATGTTGAATTGTAATCCTCAGTCTTGGAAGTGGGGCCTAGTGGGAGGTGATTGGATCATGGGGGCAGGTTCTAATGAGTGGTTTAGCACTATCCTCTTGGTGCTGTACTTGCAAGAGTGAGAGAATTCTTCAGAGATCTGGTCATTTAAAAGTGGATCTCTCTCTCTCTCTCTCTGTCTCTCTCTCTCTCTTTCCCCCTCTCGCCATGTGACATACCTGTTACGCCTTCACTAAGGCCTCCCAGAAGCAGATGCTGCTATCCTTTCAGTACAGCTTGCAGAACTGTAAATCAATTAAATATCCTTTCTTTATAAATTACCCAGTCTCAAGTATTGTATTTCTCTACAGCAATGTGAGAATTAACTAATACACTTGGCGACCCATAGTCAAAGGTTCAGTTTCTACCAAGGCCCAGTAACAGGCCAAAAGCTGTCTCTCAAAAGAATAGATATTTGCAGAAGATAGTAGGGCCTTGCTCCAACTGTCATTCATCTATGGGGAGCTGCCAAAGGCTCCAATCATCATCCCTGTCTGTCATGGATACCTCAAGCACCATTGGATCTGCTGGGTCATCCAGCCCAAGTGGCAGACCAGCTTGCATAGCAGGCTGGACCGGTTGCAGAACCTTTTCCTGTTCTGGACCCCACTCAAGACAAGAAGCCTTTTGGATCACTTAATAAATGAGTCAGAGTAACACACCTGAATGAGGAATGTGTTGCCTCTAAAATCCAAATAGGCCCACTAGGCCCACTAGGCATTGTGCAACTTTCTTGATTGTAGGAAGAGCCAAATGCAGTAACTTATTCTTTACTTTCAAATGAATATCTCAACAGGCCCCACATCAATAAACTCTTCAATATTTCACTGAGATAGAAGGATCCTGAGTTTTAGTCATATTTATTTCCCATCTCCTGACATGACAAACATCTCACTAATAAGTCTAAAGTGGTTGCTACTTCTTGCTCCCTGGGTCCAATCAGCATAATGTCAAAAATGTAATGGACCAGTATAATATCTTGTGGAATGGAAAAGCAATCAAGATCTCTGCAAACAAGATTATGACACAAAGCCAGAGAATTGATATACCCCTGAGGTAGGACAGTTAAGGTATATTGCTGAACTTGCCAGCTGAAGACAAGTTATTTCTGGTGGGCATTATGGACAGGAATGGGAAAAAAGGCATTTATCAAATCAATAGCTACATACAAGGTACCAGGAGATGTCTTCATTTGCTCAAGCAATGAAACCACATCTGATACAGCAGCTGCAACTGGAGTCATCACTTGGTTAAGCTTACAATAATCCACTATTATTCTCTAAGATCCATCTGTCTTCTGCACAGGCCAAATAGGAGAGTTTAATGGGGATGTGTTGGGGATCACCACCCCTGCCTCTTTCAAATCCTTGATCATGACACTAATCTCTGAAACCCCTCCAGAGATGTAATATTGGTTTTATTTACTATTTTATTAGGTACAGGCAGCTCTAATTGTGTCTATTTGGCCTTTCCCACCATAATAGCCCTCACCTCACAGGTCAGGGAACCAATGTGGGGATTCTGCCAGCTGTGAAGTATGTCTACCCCAGTTATACATCTGGCACTGGGGAAATAACCACAGAATGTGTCTGGGAACCCACTGGACCAACTGTAAGTCAGACTTGAGCTAAAACTCTGTTAACTACCTTGCCTTCAAAAGCCCCTACTTTAATTGGAGGGCCACAATTACATTTTGAGTCCCTGGAAATCAATGTCATATCAGAGTAAGTGTCCAGTAGTCCTCAAAAGGTCTGATCATTCCCCTTTCCCTAATGCACAGTTACCCTGGTAAAAAGCCAGAGGTCTCTTTGGGGAAGGATGGGAGAAAGATTAACAGTACAGATTTTCAGGAGTGTAGTGGGGTTCTCCCTCAAGGGAACCTGGCCTCCCCTTCATTCAAGGGGTACCAGGCCCATAAACTGGCTCAAGTCTGGAAATTGATTGAGGGACCTTGATTCTCTATTTTTATAACTCAAATTTTACTTTGTCCACTCGACCTGAAAGTTTTCTGCTTATGCAAACCAAGTAAGAATGCAGTAGGCTTCCTATTAATTTCACTTCTAGGAACACCAGGATTAATTAGCCAGTGCCAGAACTCTACACAAGTCAGACTATTCTGATTGCCACTTTGCCTCTGCTGTTAATTATGGTAACTATGCCCACCTTGCCTTTGATGATTGAATGCTACCATTTGGTTGTTCCAACTTGGAGCCAATTATTCCCATTGCATTTAAGTTTTCCAATTGAGTGGCTGCAGTTTTTACTGTAAGATCTGGCATATGAAAAAGAACTATCACAGAGCTCTTCAAGGATGCTGGTACTTCCCTCACAAATCTATGTCACAAGGTATTAGTGAAGGGTATGTCTTCTGGACTCTCCCAGTTGAGGTGAGTAGGTATTCAGTGACAAGCCTACTCTGGCATTCCAATCTCCCTAAGTCTTTGAATCTCTTCATCTACATTAAACCAAGGGAGATCAGGTGTCTCTAGCTTGCTTGCAGTGGACTATCTTTCGCACTATGTTTTAGTTAACCAAGTAAATAAACTAGTAGAATCTTTGTAAATCCCTGAGCTGCAACATTTAATTCAGAATCTCTGTTTGGTGAGTTGATATCAATAAATTCAGCCTGATCCAACTTTATGATCCTATCACCATTATCCCAAACCCTTAACATCCATTGCCATATCTGTTCTCCAGATTTCTGCTTATATAAATTAGAAAACTCAAGCAGTTCTATTGGAGTGTAGCACACCTCCTCATGGGTAACACCCTGAACCTCACCTCTAGGGTCCTACTGGGTCTTGAGTCTAGTTATAGGTCTAGAAACAAAGAGGCATGGTGGGGGTGGGTCCTGAAGATAACCTGCATTGTCTTGACTGGCAACTGCCTCAGGTGAGGCCATCACTGTGGTCTCAGGCAGTGCAGGGTTAATCTCAGACAAAGGTGGAAAGGCTGATGGCAGTGTGGGTAGGGGAGGGGATGTTGCCACCACTGAGGGTGGGGAGGCTGTTTCCTCTGGCAAAAAAGTCTCATCACTATTTAGAAGTTCAGTGTCCTCAGCTTCATTAGGGTCCTCTCACACATCCTCATGCCAAGTTACAGGGTCAGGTTATTACCCAATCAATGACTTCACTTTAACAATAGACACCTGGTAAGGTTGACCCTACACCTTTTCGTTGTTTTACCTCCGCCACTCACATGATAAGATCTTGCATCTTATTTTCAGCAATTTCAGCCCTTTGTCTATAGAAGAGAAGCATCTCACCCCAGGCACCCTTAGAAGCTTTGAGGCAAAGTATATTCTTCTAGAGCCAGGAGATATAATCTCTGAACTCATCCTTTTCTTTCATCACTCTGTCCAGTGAATTTAGGAGCAAACAACCGACTTCATTATATTCCTTGGTTCTCTGCAAATGTTCAAAGGTATTATGCATAGAGTCACTAAACTTGCCTCTCAGGAGCACTGAATCAGGAGTATCAAATATCTTTATTTTGCATGACTCTGTAAACAATGCATGCCAAAGACTCAGTGCTCTCTGTGCTATTAGAAGAAGAATCTTTAGCATGTTTAGGTCTAACCAGATTAGAAAGCCAACTCCAGAAACTCCAAAATCAACTAAGAAAATTCATTCTTAAGTTTCTTCCCTAGTAACCACTCCTGGTACCAAAATCTATATTAGGGTTCTCCAGAGGGACAAAACCAATAGGATACATGTATATACAAAAAAGAGTTTATTATGGTGAACTGGCTCACAAGATTACAAGACAAAGTCCTATGATAGGCTGTCTGCAAGCTGGGGAAGAGAGAAGCCAGAAGTGGCTCAGTCCAAGTCTGAAAGCCTCAAAACCAGGGAAGCTGACAGTGCAACCTTCAGTCTGCAGCCGAAGGACCAAGAACCTTGGGAAGTTGCTAGTGCGAGTCCCAGAGTCCAAAGGCTGAAGAACCTGGAGTCTGATGTCCAAGAGCAGAAACAGCAGAAGCAAGTGTCCAGCATGTGAAGGAGAAAGACAGCCAGAAGATTCAACAAGTAAAGTTATCCTACCTTCTTCCTCCTGTTTTGTTCTAGCCAGGCTGGCAGCCCATTTGATTGCCCCCACCTACATGATGGGAGAATGTTCCTCTCACATCCCACCAACTCAATGTCAGTCTCCTCTGGCAACACCCTCACAAACTCACCCAGAAACAATACTTTACCAGCCATCTAGGCATCCCTCAATCCAGTTAAGTTGACACCTAATATTAATCATCACAAATGGTAAATATACGTATTTAAATGCTCAAATATTTTACAGGTTAGCTCTAAAATCTAAAGAGGTCAGCCATTATGCCTATTTCTTTTTGAAGGGTACTTAGAAACTCCATGGAATTTTCAGACCCGTATTTATCTTAATAAATCAACTATGGTGCTTCCTACTTCCTTCTTACCTGTTGCAATTAGTATAATGTAATGGATCAGCAAATAGTCTATAGAATTCCAAAAACAAAGAAAGAAGTTTTCTCCATACTACCATACTAGGTTAGAACAGAGGGCAAAAGAGTTAACAAAGACCTGATATAATGGTAAGTAGTGCTGCTGCTCCTGATACATGAAGGCACACTATTTCTGATTGTGTTAACTGGTTGGAAGTTAAAGACAGTAATTTCTAAGGTAATAGCATATGAGAAGCTAACACATCTGTTTATTTGCTCATTATATCCAGAACAACAAATACAATTGTTGTATTATTTGAGTAATGTTGTTATAATCCAGAGTCATTCTCTAAGAGTATTCTAATTTTTTTTCAGAATTCAAACAGAAAAGTTAAATAAGGATAAAATAGATAATGTAGGTTTTACAAATAGATAAAAAATATCCACTCCATTATCTCTTAAATACTTGGTGGTGGCACTTATCTCTGCAATTCCCACCAGTTATGTAGTGTTGCTTTTGATTTAGTATCTTGGGGAAAGATGCCATGAGAGAAAAATATATAGGACATTTCTGCAATAATAGCCCTCATTCCATAGGACAGAGAACTAATGAGAGGACTCTGCATTTACCAAATATACATATTTACTCAAAATATTCCAAAACTAGGGAAATAGGAAAAAATAATTCTAATCAATTTAGTACAAGATTGACTTTGCCAAGATTCCATCTCACATCTGATATCCATTAGTCCTTAATTGAACCACTGGATCACATTGTTTCATTCAGATCTGGTATCTAATAACCACATAAGGTCTTGTTTTTTGCTTTTTCTCAGTCACATTATTAAGGGATTATAGCCTCTGGAGAGAACATGGAGAAAGATTCACAGTACAGAATTTAGGCTCTTTTCTAGGGTCTTTCCTCAAAGAGGACTGGTCTCCCTGTCAATCAAATCATTCTGGGTCTGTGAGATAGTTTGTTTTAGAATTGAATAAGAGGCCATGAACCCCACTGCAGTACTTCAAGTCTTATTTTTGCTCAATAGACCTGAAAATTTTCTGCTTTTATAAGTTAAATAATGCATTAGGAGGCTGCCCATCTATTTCACTCTCAGGAGCCTTGGGAATAACTAGCCACAGCTATAGACCTCTGTGGCTAATTATGGTAATTGTGTCCAAAGGTTATGGGCCACCACCTGACCCCTGCTACTGTGGGATACCATAATCCACTGGGGAACCTAATTCCATTGTAGCAGAGCTCACTGTCCTCTCTAGATTATAGACAACAACCACTGTAGCCTTTTTTTTTTTTTTTTTTTTATGATTTCTGATGTTCCCCTCAGCAATGCAGCTCTTAATGCTTTGGGAAAAAGTATTTTCTACACGCTGAAAATTGTCCTGGTGTAGAAGTGATCTCCACCTGGAAGAGGCCCTGATTTGATTGTCTGTGCTATGCTTAGATCTAATTCTCATTTTAGGGATTCAGTCTGTGAAGAATGTTGAGAGTAGTTACTCAAGAGAATCCACATACCTTTATGAAGTATCTGTACTAGGTGACATCATGAAGGGTTGTTTTGTTTTGCTTTGTTTAGTTTTGTTTAATATAACAGATTAGTTCTCTTAGGCAGAAATGGGCAGGTAGCATGGTAGGAGGGGATACCTCCACCAAAAAATATGTTCAGGAAGACTTGAGAGTTCTAATTCTGTGCCCCATCAGTGTCTGCCTAATTGACCCCAAAGCACATCTTAGGGTCTTGGTTCTTCCCAATTGCCACTCCTGCCTTAGCATGAGACCTAGTTGGATTGTGCATTTTGGATCTGTGACTCTAAAGCTTTCACAATCAGGCTTTATTCCTGTTTACCTTATGACTACATGAGATGGTTGACTTCTCTGCCCACTTCCTGAGCTGGGATGTGTCCATTCAAATTCCAACATCGTATTTAGAAAGCCTACTTCTGACAGTCATTACTGTATCAACTAGAGTCCTTGAAAGAAAGAAATGACAAACTTAAAAAAGGTAATTGATGAGCTTTTAAAGAAGCACGTGTTTGCATATTTATTCTCTGTGCCCCTCCATCTTTACTTTTCATAGCTCTCCATGGGTGCTCAGACACATACTCTATACCAATGGCTCCTGATGCCCTCTAATTTCTGGTTAGTCCAACCATCAGAAACCATTAACAATAGATAATACAATGGAAGAGAGTAAAGCTGAGGATCCACTCCCCTGGTTCCCTGCCTTCCCAGTCACCATGGGTTCTATATGTTCTACAAAACACCAAAGTTTATCTCAGGCAGCCTTCTCTACCAGCTCTCTCTTTCTTCAAGTTAAATAAAAACTTTATTCCCTCAGTTCTTCAGGTCCACAATCTGGCAAGAAAGAGGAGAAATAAATACTGTGACCTTGATCTCCTCTCACCTCCAATATCTAGTTCTCATTGGTCAAATCCATCTAGTCGTAAGAAAACAAAGGAACCTGAGTGATGCTATAAATAGAGGTCAGCTTTCTAGAGCAGGGAACAGGGTTTTTTAAGTGGGCAAAGAATGGATCTAGAGAAGCAAATATAAAACAATCTGTGCCTAATTTCAGCAGCAACTTCTACTCTTGAGTTTACCTTGTGGTTCAAGAAAGCTAGATCAGTTATATCTGTAATATCCACATATTAGGTAGTGGGAAAGAAAAGGAGAGAAATAGTGGAACCATTCCTTCTTTTAAAAAATATTTTACAGAAATCTCAAATAACCCTTTAGTATAGTTTGGATATTTGTCCCCTTGAAACTCCACGTTAAAATTTGATCCCCTAAATGGCTAGCCATATGCAGAAGACTAAAGTTGGACCCCATTTCTTTCACCTTGTGCAAAAATTAATTCAAGATGGATTAAAGACTTAAATGTAAGACTTAAAATTTTTAAAATCTTAGGAGAAAACTAGGAAATTCCATTCTAGACACAGGCCTTGGCAAATATTTCATGATAAAATCTCCAAAAACATTCGTAACAAAAACAAAAATTGATAAGTGGGACCTACTTAAACTAAAGAGCTTCCTCAAGGCAAAGGAAACTATCAACAGAGAAAAAAGGCACAAAATGGGAAAAAAATATTTGCAAGCTATGTATCTGACAAAGGTCTAATATCCAGAATATAAAAGGAACTTAAATCAACAAGCAAAACACAAACAACCCACTTAAAAAATAGGCAAAATACGTGAACAGACACTTCTCTAAGAAGACATACATGCAGCCAATGGGCATATGAAAAAAATGCTCAACATCACTAATCATTAGATACATGCAAATCAAAACCACAATGTGATAACATCTCATAGCAGTCAGAATAGCTATTATTAAAAAGTCAAAATATAACAAATGTTGGCAACATTCCAGAAAAGAGGGATCAATTATACACTGTTGTTATGAAAGTAAATTAGTTCCACCACTGTGGAAAGCAGTTTGAAGATTTCTCAAAGAACTTAAAATACAACTACCATTTGACCCAGCAATCCCATTACTGAAATACACTCAAAGGAATTAAAATAATTCTACAAAAAGGCACATGCATGCATGTGTTCATCTCAATACTATTCACAATACCAAAGAAATGGAATCAATCTAGATGCCCATCAGTGTTGGAATGGAAAAAGAAAATGTGGCATGCATACAGCATGGAATACTATGCAGTCATAAAAAGAGAAAAATTATGTCCTTTGAAGCAGCATGGCTGCAGCTTGGGAGCATTATACTAAGCAAATTAATGCAGGAATAGAAAACAAAATACAGCATCTTCTCCCTCATAAGTGGAAGTTAAATATTAAGTATGCATGGAAACAAAGAGGGGAACAAAAGACACTGGGGCCTACTTGAAGGTGGGGGTGGGAGAAGGTTGAGGGTCAAAAAACTACTTATTGGATACTGTACTCACTACCTGGGTGAAGAAGTCAGTTGTAAACTAAACCCCACTGACATGCAATTTACCCATGTAAGAAACCTGCACGTGTAATCCCTGGACCTAAAATAAAGTTAAAAAAGAATAAATAACTAAATAACAGTTTTTAAACACAAAAAAAAACAAACAAAAAAATAAATTGGTCCTCAGTGTTGGAGATGGGACCTAGTGGAAGGTGTTTGGGTTACAGGGGTGGATCCCTCATGAGTGGCTTGGTGTCATTCTCCTGGTAGTGAGTGAGTCACCAGTATAGTGGTTTCTATTAAAATCAGTAGTTAAAATGAGTTTGGTATCTCCCCACTCTCTCTCTCTTTCTTGCTTCATTTCTCACCAGGTGATCTCTGCAAACTCCAGCTCTCGTTTGCTTTCTGCCATGAGTGGAAGCAGTGTGAAGACCTCATCAGACACCCAATCTTGAATTTTTTCAGACCTCAGAATTATCACCCAAATAAATCTCCCTTTTTAAAAATATACTACTCACTTTCAGGTATTCGTTTGTAACAACACAAAATGGACTAAGACACTCTTATACTTAATATAATCATATGGTTGCAACTGGCTACAAAAGAAGCTGAAAATGTGGTCTTTCAGGGAAGCACATGTCCATCCAAAATAAAATCAGGGTTTTGTTACTAAAAAGGAAGAGAAGAACAGATGTTGATACTGTTAGTCAAGTATCAGTCTTTGACATAGAAATTCATTACTGTACCTATGGAATATATTAATAGATATATCAGGTTGGTAAATTGGAAGATTTATGTTCAGAAGTTGTAAACAGAAATGCATGGAGTTCACCTGGTAGCAGCCATTAGACGCCAAGCTAAGGAGGCATAAACCCAGTCTTCTTTTTCATAGATATGGTAGTAGGGGCTGAGGGTATGTTTCTTTGCCTAAAGGAAAAGGGTAACAGCATTGGTCCCGTCAGTGGTCTTCTGAGCTTTCTATGACTTCTCAAAGGTAGAAGACACAGAGGGACACAAAATGGCTTGATATGAACTGTAAGGTGTTCAGGACTATGGCCAAGGAGGCTTTCAAGAGGTCTGTATGCTGTGAGGTTTCCATGAGAGGGTAGAAACACATCCCACCTCACTCTATTATGTCATACACAATAAATGTCTCCAACTGATCCCAGTAATCTGCCAATAAACCTAAGTTGGGCTTAAACATCCCTCATAATGCAGTGTCTAGGTGGCTGCTAAATATTGATTAGCATTTTGAGATGTACTGGCCATCCAGGATGTAGCGAAAAAGTATGTGCTGCTGCTTAAGTGAGTCTTGAGTTTAAGTCCTCCTTCCTCTGTTAGAATTGCCAGTTGTCTTGCGGCTACTTAAGTTGTCTGTGTTTCATTTGTTTTGTTGTTAAAATTACAGCACTGATTTTTATCATTGCTAGGTGTAAGGAGTAAAGGAGTGAACACATATGATGTTCCTAGTAAACAGAAGTACTTATTAGTAATTCCTGACCTTCTCCATTTCCAGCTTTCTCTTTCTTTTCTTTCTTTCCTATCCGCTTTCTTTAACCTGCTTCACTGTAATCTTACAAAACATTATTGCTATAGTCCATACTTCACCTCACAGATTCGAAGCTTTTAAGTTTCCTAACTTTAAGAAAATATAAAAGTGCTGGAAACACCATTGTACGTCCTCTTGCTATCCAAAACAAGGGAAAACATTACTAGAGAAGATATTAAAAGGATCTTTGAACACCTTGGGAAAATGCTGACTCAAATATTTATGCAAAATCTTGTAACATTAGCTATATAAACAATTTAAAACAACTTTCATTAGAGATAATAAATATTGCAATTTCAATTCTGTTAATTTTAGGGATATTGTTTTCCAAATATAAAAGATTTTGAAGTCTCTAAGAATTTCAATAATTGAGTTTGTGTTCTGTGCCCTTTGGGGGTCTATTCTAAATCTGATAGGTTATTTTTTGACTTCATTAATATTTCCTCATTAATCATTTGAAAAGATTTAACAGTCCCAGAGGGGAATGATCTTTTATTTTTTTCTTAGTCTTATTTACTATTCAAACAACCATTTGTTTGATTTTAGTTTTATTCAGTGATTCCAAATTGGTCAATAAAATGCTAATGATTACCAACATACTATATTTCTCACTTGGAGATCATCATTTAATTCTAGCAAATGCCAGTTGGATACTTGTTAAAACAGCAGGAACTAATTCATATATTCGAGCTAAATAAATAATGTTTGATTGCATATTTGTTCCACTCAGCTCTGATAACTGGTACTGTTAGAGAGGTGCTTCATACACACTACCTTGAAAATGCATGATAATCGGGTTACACTGATAAAATCAATATGTCAAAATGGTCTTAGGTGCCTAACTAGCCCATGTTTGTGTCCTCTGTTAATGGACTTTAGACCTTAAAATTCACATTCTGAAATTCTAGGGCAGTTCTACAAGGCCCAGCAAGGTCTCCGTAATAGGGACCTTCAGGAACTTATCAGCAACTCAATCTTCCTCAAAGGGTCTCCTGTGTGCATAAGCTCACTCCCATCCACTCACAATTCAAAAATACTTCTAGGATGAAAAATAATCCTAGAACTTTACAAGGTGATTTCAATTGCTTTAACATAAAGGTGAATTGAGGGAAATAGTGCTCAGTTTGAAACAGAATTCCAAAGAGCCTCTACTTTGAAACATTTTTGGATTTAATGGGGAAATCTATACTTTCATAAATTCAACTTTGAATCGGTTGGTGGTACAACACTCCTCAGTGTTTACTTTTGGGAAAGACAACTACTGTTATCATTTGTGAAAAACTCATACAACTAGCATCCCAATGTAGTCATCCTGTCTTCTATTTACATAAGATCAACAAATATCCATGCATTTACCCTACTAGGGTCTTATTTTGCAGCTTCACTTTACAATGGTTAAGAAAGTATATGAAACCAAAAGTTCAGTTGCTTATCTCGATGTTTTATCAAATTTCACACAAAAAATTACATAAATGTGTTTTTTATTTGTAAAAGTTGGCGTAATTCTACGAAAAGTAATCTGGATTACAACAGAATAGATAATTTAAATAAATGCAAAAGTGAGATGTCATGAACCTCTTATCCAGATTTGAAGAGAATACATTTTTTAAAAAGTGAAGATTTCCTATAAATAATTTTACCATGTCCAATTCTCTAGTTGGTGATTACTTTCTACTCTTTACACTTGCCAAGTGACACTCTTTACAGGAGTGACTCTCCTTCTGCAGTATCACTAATATTCACATAGAACATTGTTCAAACAGGTTCTTTAATATAATTCACGTCTAACAACTCTTCTCCCTAAAGAGTCTGCGTGTTTGTTAGCAATCAGACAGTTTCTCATGTCAAAGTGAAAAAAGCTGTAAAAGAGTAACTGTACAAATCTTTACATAGGGCTCCTCTTGACATAGTAGGAAGTAGACATGAAGATTTTAAAGTTGCAATATATACACTAAAAATGGTTCTAATATTTCCTTCTTATAAATATGAATTTTCTATTGGTACAGTATTTGATTAATGTTCTGACTGTAGTTTAAATTCCAAAGCACCAATGTCAGCAATGTTATCACATTCATATACTTACATGAAGAATGATTACCCTCATCTGGGGTGACTGGCCAGGCCATATTGATGACACTATGCAAATTCCCAGTTGGTGGCCAATTAATATTCAGTTACTACTAATTAGTCAATGATCTGTTAAGTTATTCAAATATGAAATGGTTTGCTTAATATATATTTGTGTACAGAATCATTATGACTTGTTTCTTTGGCATAATTTGAGTGAGAAAACATTGAACTAGCTTTACTTTACACTTTAAAAAACAGGGATGATCCTAAAACAGTTGCATCAGAAGTTATCAAAGTTTTTAAATGGAAAAAATATTGATTACAAACAATATTAAAGCATATAAAAGGGATGGGGAGCATATAAGAGGGACTGAGGACAAACAATATTAAAGCATATAAGAGGGGACAGGAGTAAACTGAAAAGGCTAAAATGTGAGAAATAAGTGTTAAAATAAAAAGCTGACAGATAACAGGCTAACAAATGCATATTGAACGTATATCATGTGCTGAACAACATGTTTGACCCATGTTCAATAATAAGTGCTTTACCGTTTCAAATAGACATGCCAAAAGATAGTCATTTATACCTCTGCATTTTATTTGTTATTCTGTGGGTTTGAGAAGAAATGAAAACAACACTTCTGGCTGGGCAAGGTGGCTCACGCCAGTAATCCCAGCACTTTGGGAAGCCAAGGTGGACAGATCACTTTGCCCAGGAATTCAAGACCAGCTTGGACAACGTGGCAAAACCCCATCTCTACTAAAAATACTATCCCGATGTGGTGATGCATACCTGTAGCCCCAGCTACTTTGGGGGCTGAGGTGGGAGGATCACCTGAGCCAGGCAGGCAGAGGCTGTGGTGAGCCTAGGTCCTGCCATTGCACTCCAGCCTGCACAACAGAGTAAGACCCTGTTCCCCCAGTGCTCCTTCCTGCCCCCCTCAGAAAAAGAAAGTAACATTGCTTATCATTTGAATCTTCAGAAAACAAAGAGTTAAAAGAAAATTCTATCCTAGTGCTTTGTATTTATGCAGCCCAAATAAAGACTCCAAGGCTGCAGTGTACATAATACATTATCTATTTGTGTACTCACTGTGAGTTGAAAATCATAGGATTTTAAATAGCTGCCATTAGTTTAGCACCTTTTTTGTGAAGAGTCAGTCTGTAGTGCACTATAAATATTAACAATTCTAGAAGCTAGTTATAAGTAACCCTTTTATACAACCAATGACTCTCAGATTCAGAGAATTAAGTTTTCTAAGCTCCCATGGATCACTTAGTTGTAGTTCATAACTTTTTATCTTTTTTTCTCTCCCATTCCATAAAATACTTTATGCAAATTTTAAATCAAGTTCACATAAGACAATATATAAGAGGTTAAAGTCACCTGGGCAAAGACAAGACCAGATAGCACTAATTTAGATACTAAAGAAAATTTATAAAAAAAAACTACAAAATGTTGACATTATAATTAAAGAGATACAATGAGCCGGCATGAAAGCTGCTTTGCAAATAGTTTTCCGTTTTTTTAAAAATTTTATTTAATTCTTTAAAAATACGAAATGTTTACTATGTGCCAGGCATTGACCAGGCCCTGAGTAGGTAGTGGTGAATAAATGAAATGTGTAGAGTCCCCAGATATATGGAGCTTATAGACATGAAGCAGATATACACATAAATAACTACATAATGACAGGACAGTATATGCCAGGAAGATAAGGAGAGAGTGCACAAATGATAATGAGGTAAGAGCAATTATAAAATGAAAACTTTGACAAAAATTCATTGAAAATAGGATTTTCATATGACCACTGTATTAGTCTATTCTCATAATGCTAATAATCACATACTGGAGATTAAGTAATTTATAAAGGAATGAGGTTTAATTGACTTACAGTTCAGCATGGCTGAGGAGGCCACAGTAAATTTACAATCATGGTGGAAGGGGAAGCAAACACATCCTTCTTCACATGATGGCAGGAAGGAGAAGTACAGAGAAAAGTGTGTGGAGGGGGGGATCCCTTCATAAAACCATCAGATCTCGTGAGAACTCACTACCACGAGAACAGCATGGAAGTAACTGCCCCCTTAATTCAATTACCTCCCACTGGGTCCCTCCTAGGATACATGGGAATTATGGGAACTAGAGTTCAAGATAGGATTTGTGTGGGGACACAGCCAAACCATGTCATTCTACCCTGGGCCACTACCACATTTCATGTTCTCACATTTCAAAACACAATCATACCTTCCCAAGAGTCTCCCTAAGTCTGGATGTCCAGACTTCTCTTCTTTCTGGGGCTCTGTTCCTTTTCTCCTCCTTATACTTTATTCCCTAGTCCCCAAATTAGAAAGAGGCAGATTTTCAGGTTACTCTCCCTTTCTCAAGTTCTCCCACCACCAGTAAGCAGCACCTGTTGCCAAAATGGAAAGAGAACTTTTTTCAGCAACAAGAAACTGTAAAATAAGTCCTAAGCCCTTCCCCTTTGTAAATATAAAGGTGGAAATAAAGTAATAGAGATTATTTTATCTCAGTAAAATTCACTACCACACAATTGTTTGCTGCAAAATCTCTCTTATGAAGACTGGAAGTGAAATATATTTTCTATATTTCTCACTGTCTTCATTCAGCAACAAATTCTAATCTACACAGCACACTGCCTAGATCCTGAAGCAGACTGGTCCTTCAAGAATGATAGATCAAAGGCCACATAATCAGAAAGACAAAAAAGAAATATTCTGTAACAATTTTTAAATTATTACATTAAGTTTGGATAATTTGTAAAGCTTGTCTTGAATAAAGATGAAAGCAGTTTGCCCTATAATGTGAGCAGTAGAAATAGTGGGAAATACAAGAGCAAAATGGACAGAAATATAGCAATAGATATTGTTTAATGTAACCCTAATTCTTTGAAAGTTACATATATTTTAGCTGTTTATAAATTATTTGAATTGAAATTCACCATATCAGGAAAAACAAGCATCCTTCTATCACTAAAACACTTAAGGAATATTTCTTATATTTTGTAGGAGCTTTGGAAAGACTGTGTTCAATGTTATTCTTCTGATTTTATTTTTGAAAACCTGTAAGATTTAGATAATAGACTCTTCCATGGCTGCCAAAAATAAAAGAAATTGTCAACTTTCCTGTCCAATTACAATTCAGTACCAATGTTTTTGTTTACACTATTCTATTCGTGTTCATGTTTCCCCATTGCTGCTTTTGTGGACCACGGTATCAAAAATACTCTTTGATTTGCATGTAAATTTTATCTGATGATGTTAAAGAAGTACTGTTTTCTATCACCTAATGATCCAAATTTTAAGACAGAAATTACACTATATATATATATATATACACACATATATACACATATATATACACATATATATATATACACATATATATATACACATATATATATTCAGATGGATTCTATAGGATACCAAACACATAAATTGAAAGATTAAAATTTCATATTAAGTTACAGTCAACAAGTGTTTATTGAGCACTTATATGTCGGGTATTTTTCTAGACATTTGAACTAACAGCAATGAGCAAATCCAACTAAAGCCCTACTTTCATGGGGCTTATCATCCAGTTTGAGGAGACATAGAATAAACAAAATAAATTAGCAAATTATTTTTGTATTATAAAATAATAAATGCTTTGCATGGAATAAAAAAGAAGAAGGGAAGGAGGATCAGGAACTCTGGGCAAGAATGTTACCTTAATTAGGAAGTGCCACGTGAACAAAAAAATTAAAGGTGGTTATAGAGCAAGCCTGTGAGTATCTAAAGGAAGAACCTTCCAGAAAGATAGAGTAGCTAGTGCAAAAGCCCTGAGGGAAGTGTGTCTGTGAAAGAAGCACACTCCAGATCAAATAGAGCTCCGTGCCTTGGAGCAGGGAGTCTCACTGCAAAGCTGGTCTGCTCTGCTACTGTCAGACACATGCAGAGGTGAGTATACTTTAATAAAAATACTTTTTTTCCAGAAATGGGTAAGGCTTCCACTTGTTCCACGAAGCTTTCCATTCAAAGATTATTGGGCGTTATCTATGCAGCAGGCATTATATTAGTCTCCTGGTGAGTGAATAATACATAATTTTGGCCTTAAAATGTTGTGACTCTCAAATTTCAATTGATGAGAAACACCTGGGAAGCTTGCTAAGAATATATACTACTGAGTCCCATCCTAGAATCACTAATTCAGAAGTTATTGAGTGGAAGAGGAGCCTTCTTCATTTTAATAGACACTTTAGTTCATTTTGATTAGTCTATGGGCTACAGTTTAAAAATCACTTATCCAGATGGTATGTTGTATCTTCAAAATAGTATCAGGTTACACATCCTCAGAATTTTATATTAAGAATGTATAATTATAATTAAAGACCCATTTGCATCTTTATTAGTTTAATGAGTCTTTCCAACTAGATCAAGTAAAACTGATAAAGTTTACACCTGATAGATACTTCTTTGTGGGTAGGAGGCAAGGTGATTTGCTAAGGGTGAGAAGAAAGAGGTGGAAGGCTGGGAGATTAACATTTAGGAAATGTATGTGGGATAGAAGTCAATGATTCAAGGAGAAAAACTGTAGTAAAATAACCTTCTTGAACTAACCATATGTGCTAAGTGGCTTTTGCATAAGTTTCACAGAAAATCCTTTCACATCTCACAATGAAATGTGAACAGCCAGTTAATGAGTAACCAAAATTTTAGACAAGATAGTAACTCATCCTTTGTTATCAAGGTAGAAAAATATAAAAGACTGTAGAGATGAACTTCAAATCCAAATCCATCTGCTTCCAAATCCATGTTATATCAATTGTACCTTAAAATTTTTCAAATAAAAAGAGTAACCCCAGCTATGGAACAAAGATTTTTACATTACATGTAAAAAACATTGTTTCTCCATTTTTTTCACATGTTGATCTTTGTCCCACTCTTTTCTATTTTTACATGAAAAATAATCAGTTCCTTAAAGACATGTTTCATATGTGCTTACATACTCTAATGTGCAAGACCAATTCTGAAGCAGTTTGGGCTACTCCAGCTGTGTCTAATTCTCCATATAGATAAACTTCTAGATCTTTAACACAGTTGGTACTCATTAATGGTGTGCCCTTGGGCAAGGTACTGAAACACTGTTTGCCTTATTTTCCCCACCTGTAAAATGAGATTAAAAATGGCACTAAACTATTGTGAATAGTGCCACAATAAACATACGTGTGTATGTGTCTTTATAGTACAATGATTTATAATCCTTGGGTTATACACCCAGTAATAGGATTGCTGGGTCAAATGGTATTTCTAGTTCTATAATGGTATTTCTAGTTCTAACCAACCCAAATGCCCATCAGTGATAGACTGGGTAAAGAAAATGTGACACATATATACCATGGAATAGTATGCAGTCATAAAAAAGGATGAGTTCATGCCCTTTGCAGGGACATGGATGAAGCTGGAAACCATCATCCTCAGCAAACTAACACAAGAACAGAAAACCAAACACCACATGTTCTCACTCATACGTGATAGTTGAACAATGAGAGCACATGGACACAGGGAGGGGAACATCACACACCAGGGCCTGTCGGGCTGGGCAGTGGGGAGCAACGGGAGGGAGAGCTTTAGGAGAAATACTTAATGTAGGTGATGGGTTGATAGGTGCAGCAAACCACCCTGCCACGTGTATATACCTATGTAGAAAAACTGTAGGTTCTGACATGTACCCCAGAATTTAAAATATAATTTTTTTAAAAAAAAAGGAAAAAATGGCACTAACCTCACAAAGTAGTTCTGCATCTATATATACACACACATACACATAACCTAATTATAATTGTTTGTGGTACCTGGTAAATCCTATGTAAGGTATAAATTTCAGCCATCATTATCATCATCATTATCGCCATCACCATCATCATCATTTGCAGTTTATTGTTACATTGCATTGACTCCTCAGCATCTGTGTTCCATCTTTTTTCCAAGTTATATTGCTTTAAGTAAAAATTTACCTGTTTCCTAATTTAAAAAATAAATTAAAAATAAAACATGTATATCATGTTCATGCTCTTACAGAAAAGAAAAAGTTATTACGACCTTTCACTCTGAAAGGAAAATTCTACATGTCTAATTCAATATGTAAATATTATTGTTTTTATAATAATTTTTTATGGAATGTAAAGTGTAACCCAAGGAATTGAGTGGGTTTCCTATCTTATTTTCTTTTTTGATAATTTACAATAAAGTCTTTTAATTGGCCTTGGAAATTTTTATAAAGATGACATTTTACATTTAAACCAGAATGCAGTAAAAAGACTCCTCTTGCAGGAAGCACAGAAAAAAACGTTTCTTAGAGGCAGCTTCTAAGGCCATCCAATTTCTTTTAATTCAAGGTACTCATCATGCCAGAGCATCATACTTCGAGGTCTTGCTCGATTAGGCCTAACATTCCCCTGTCTGAAACTTCCCTAGAAGTTTTACACACTAAAAGTTGAGTTGAAGGCTACAGAGAGAGAATAATCAAGTTGGTAGCTGAGTGGCAAAGGATCTCATAAACGAGTCTCTCATTCCTGGGAAAAGGTCAGTCCAGTTAAGCAGTTGTGTCTCATTTTAGGAGATCCCATCAGAATTCAGCCTCTGTACGGTACAGGCAAAGAAGTCTTTAATAAGAGACATTTCAATGGAAATAGAATAAAACAATGGTTAATGTTTGGAGCAGCCTGTAAGGTAGATTCTCCAGAGTTTAGAGGGCAGTCAATTGAGAAGATTCCAAGATTTGTGTTTGAAGTATCTTCAGTTGAAACAGAAAGATGTAAAGGCAATCTAACAGATTTTCCTGGATTGCAGTTTAAACATAAGATGATATCTCTGACACCTATTTATCAAGGCAGCCATTTTTAGCTTGTAGAGCTTTAGGAAAGCACAGTTTTAGCTTTTAGTGATTCCAAGTCAGAGGACGGGAGAAACATTTAAAATGTTAGTTTGAAGACTCACTGTCAGATATTGGGAGAAACTAAAAATTCAGGATTCTGTTCAGATTATAGGTAAATAATAAAAATGTGAAAACAATGGGCAGGGCCAGACTCTAATAACAGGTACACTATAGCTTTCCTCTGAAACATATTTTTTTCCCTCTCCTGTCCCCTCATTTTATCTGATAATTTTATCTGATAATCACAGGATTATCAGATAATCCTGTCCCCTCATTTTTATCAGATAATCACAATAAGTCCAATTAATTGCAAAGTAAGTTTAGTCTCATTAACTTGGCCTGTTTTTTTTACATAAATTGCAGCAAGAATAGTGATTGTTCATATAGGCTTGTTACCAGTCGAAGATATTTAAGTTATTGGTGGCAAATCTGTATGGGTCTGCAGCAACCTCAATTCTTGCCTTCTCAGAAGAAAGAATCTGACTGAGGAGCATAAGGCAGTGAAAGAGACCAAGGCAAGTTTCAGAGCAGGAGTGTACGTTTATTTAAACGGCCTTAGGCCAGGTGAATTTTGGGAGGCCGAGGCGGGCGGATCCTCTGCGGTTAGGAGTTCAAGACCAGCCTGGCCAATGTGGTGAAACCCCGTCTCTACTAAAAATACAAAAATTAGCTGGGCATGGTGGCAGACGCCTGTAATCCCACTCACCTGGGAGGCTGAGGCAGGAGAATCGCTTGAACCTGGGAGGCGGAGGTTGAGCTGAGTGAGCTGAGATCCTGCCATTGCACTCCAGCCTGGATGCCAAAGCAAAATTCCACCTCAAAAAAAAAAAAAAAAAAAAAAGCTTTAAAACAGGAAAGAAAGGAAAGGAAAGTATACTTGGAAGAGAGCCAAGTGGGAACTGAGGTCAAGTGCAATGTTTAACTTTGATTCTAGGATTTCATCAGGCTGGCTGGCCACTTTCCCGTGATTCTTCCCTTAGGGTGGGCTGCCTATATGTGCAGTGTCCTCCTTATCCTTGGAAAGTGAGCACGTGCAGTGTGTTTAGGAAGTTGTATGCATGCCCATCTGAGGCTTTCTTCTCTTTTCCAGAAGAGTGCCCCGGAGAAGGTCATACTCTGCCATTTTGTCTTTTAACGCACATGCCTGGGAAGTTGCTTCTCCCTAGTGCTTGCATTCAATTAACACTTAGTGCAATAGGTGTGGACCATCAGAAAATGGCCTTTCCCTGGCACCAGCTGCCAATTTATCACTTTTAGAGAGAAAATGAGATAATTGCTGGACCATCATCCAACATTCCTAGTGGGTTGGGGGAGAGCCCTCTCTTGCCCCACTCATGCCTATCTAACTACTTGTAATAGACTCTTTTTAAGTTGCCTTTGTTGGAACTTTAAGTAAGGGACCTCAGAATAGACATTTTAAATAACCTCTTTAGGCTAGGAAACCAAGCCAAGGTCTTACCATCAAACTTTACTTGTAGAAGCTAGGTGAATTCTTCTCCCTTTTAGGCTCACAAAATATTTTGAGGTCCCAAGGCAGGTCAGAAAGTCACATTCTTGAATCTCCAAAAGGCCAGGAACCTCGTATTCAAGGTACCAGCTCAGCTTCTTCAAGGGGCTTTTACTGGTTTCGTAAATCCAACCTCAGTTTTTTAAAGTTGTCTGTTCATATCTGAAGAATTGACATTCTAGTGAAAGTTTCGGTAATATAACCTGTGTTTCCAGCTATCTCCTGTTAGAACATATTTTTGTTGAACTTATGTGGGTAAGTATATTGTCAGAAAGTTAACAATACTCATGAATATTTTCTGAATTACAGAGGGATCAGGAAGGGAGAAAAGGTAAATGCTTCAATGCTCAAAAAAAGTATACTTTACCAAATTTCTGTAAGCTATAGATAGCTTAAAAACAAACATAAAAAATTCCTTTAATCTAGCAAACAAAAAGAATTAACAATGTTTCAAGCAAAAAGTATAACAATAATAGTGCCTCATCAGTTTAGTTCCAAATAATTAATTTTTGTTCTCCTTGATGTTGGATTAGCAAGTTTATGAATCCAGGTGTTTTTTTTTTCTTTTAACAGAGTTCTGGAAATTCTCGAAGTTATCAGAAACCTATACTTGTCACAGTTATTCTCATTCTTTCATATATCTCATTGAGATACAATATTATAAGATTACAATTGCTTGCAAAGAGCTGTCATAAAAAGCATCAAAAAAAGTACTGTCCTATGTACAGCAAGACTTAAAATGGCCATGATTAACAATCTGATGGGAGTTCATTATTATTTCTATGGCATAAAACAATTTAATATGTAGTTGCCCCTTGAAGAAGAGAGGTTTGAACTGCAAGGATTCACTTATATACAGATTTTTTCCATAAATATATTGAAAAATTTTTGGAAATTTGCAACCATTTCAAAAAATCTTGGAGACAAACTGTGTAGCCTAGAAATTTCAAAAAAAAGAAAAAGTATGTAAGTAATGAGTGTAGAAAATATATCTAGATAATATAAATATATATAAATTAATTATAAAATATTAAAATTTATCAAAGCTTATGTACACAGGCACAGACTGTACATGGCACTATTTGCAGTAGAGAAAAATGTACAGAAACGTAAAGATGAAGTAGTAAATCATAACTGCATAAAATTAATTGTAGCACATACTGTACAATTTCTTAACCACCTCCTATTGCTATTGTAGTGAGCTCATGTTGTAAGTATCTGCTTAAAATGCTATGTAATGCTAATCATCTTTGGATGAGTAGTACATCCTGACAGTAAATTGTGTATCAAAGTAAAAAGTTACCTCTACTGGGTATTGTATATTTTTCATCCTGCTTAGTGCAATAACATAAACCTAAGTAACACTATGAGACTGAAACAAAGTGCCAGTAGTAATGCAGGAAGTGTTCCCAAGAAGCACAGTCATGACAAAATAAGAAAAAGTTTAAATTGCTTGATGTATATAATAGTTGGAAGTCTGTAGCTGTGGTGTCCTGCCAATTCCAGATAAATAAATCCAGCATAGAAATCATTGTAAAAAAAAGAAACTCATGAAATTATAGGGGCAGCTATGCCAGCAGATGCAAAAACTTTGACTATTTTGTGAAATACCTTTTTATGTCATACTGAAAACATAGCTTTTATGTTGATGCGGGATTCCTCTAAGTAAGTCATACTTATAAACTCTAAAACAAGTCATTATATGACAACCTAATCAAACAGAAGGTAAATAATCTAAAGCTACATAATTTAATGCCAGCAAAGGATGGTTTGATAATTTTAGAAATATCGAGTTAACACAAGAAGCAGCTTCTGCTGACCAGAAGGCAGCAGACATGTTCCAGAAATTATTAAGAAAGTCGTTGAGGAGAAAGAATATCTGCCTTAACAGATGTTTCATGCAGATGAAAGTGCCATATTCTGAAGAGGAAAAAAAGAGCCAAAAATGACATTTATTATTAAGGAAGAGAAACAAGCACCAGGATATAATGCAAGAAGGGATAGGCTAATTCTACTGTTTTGTGTATATGCAGTTGGGTATATGATCAGGACTGTCCTTATCTATAAAGCTGCTAACTACTGAACCTTGAAGAAAATGATCAGCTGCCCGTCTTTTCATTGTACAACATAAAGGCCTGGACAGCAAGAACATTTATTTTTGTCTTCTGGATTGGTTCTGTTAATGTTTGGCCCTGAAGTCAGGAAATACTTAGCCAGTAAGGGACTTCCTTTTAAAGTTTATTTAATATTGGGCAATGCCCCTGGGCTACTGGGAACCCCAGGAGTTTAATACTGAAGGTGTCAAAGTGGTATATTTGCACCCAACATAACATGTCTAACTCAGCCTCTAGATCATGGGTCACTAGGACCATTAAGGCTCATTACGCAGGGTACTGCATGAAAAGGATTGTCAATACTATGGAAGAGAGATCTGATAGAGAGAACATCATGAAGTCCAGAAGGAATACACCTTTGAAGATGCCATCATTGCTACAGAAAATGTCAAGAAATCCATTATGCCTGAAACAGTAAATTCCTTCTGGAGAAAACTGAGTTCAGATGTTGCGCATGACATTATGACAGTGCCAATTAAGGAAATAAAAAAGTGGATAAAAAATAAATTAAAAAATAAAATTGTGGCCAAAAAAAAGTGAGGGGTGATGGGTGTTAAGATATAAATCTTAGAGAAATTCAAGAGCTAATAGACACCATGCCAGAGGAATTAATAGAAGATTGAATGAAAATGAGTGCTGTCAAACCAATGCTAGATGATAAGGAAGAAGACATAGAAGAAGCAGTGCCAGGAAAGAAATATACATTAGACAGTCTGGCAGTGTGTTAGACTGAAGACTGCTTTTGACTTCTTTTATTACATGGACCCTTCTATGATATGGGCATGGAAACTAAAGCAAATGGTAGAATAAAAGTTGGTACCATATAGAAATCTTTTTAGGTAAATTGAAAATTTTGAAAGTCAGACAGAATTTATGATGTATTTCCATCATGTTATACTAAGTGTTCCTGCCTCTCTTGCTTTTGCTTCTACCACTTCTGCATTTTCTGCTTCGGCCCCACCCCTGAGACAGCAAAACCAACTCCTCTTCTTCCTCCTTTTCCTCAGCCTACTCAATATAAAGACAGTGAGGATGAAGACGTTTATGATTATCCACCTCACTTAATGAATAGTAAATCCGTTTTCTCTTTTTTATGATATTCTTAACATTTCCTTTTTCTAGCTAATTTTATTGTCAAAATGCAATATACAGAATATGAATTAATTGACTGTTTATGTTATACAGTAGGCTATTAGTAGTTATTTTTTTGAGGAGTCAAAAGTTTTATGTGAAATATTGACTAGGCAAGGTGTTGGCACACCTAATTTCTATGTTGTTCAAGGGTCAACTGTAATAACCCAAGATTATAAGTGATAGTATTATGTCAAGACATACCAGATTTCTAGGAATCTCATATAATTTTGGAACACATTAATAACATATTCATACAAATATAACTCAGTTAAATATAATTTCTTATTTGACAATATTATTATATAATTTTAAGATACTAAATAAGGCAAGTAGTTTAATATGTCTCTTTTGTATTTCCTGGGGCCCTTCTGGAATGTCTAAAATTTAGCTCAAGGTAAAAAAAAAAAGAAAAAAACTTAATTCTGATTTTGGAAAATTTGTAAAAAAATAAAGGTTCAAAAATAGGGTCACAGGATATTACAAAATAGTATTCATTTAATCAATATCACTAATAACATCATGAGGCATACAGAATCTCTTTCTTTTTAAAAATATTCACACAAAACATAACAAAATATTTTTATATCTTTTATTAATACTACATTAAAATCTGTGTAGAGGAGAAGAGAAAATCCTAGTTTTATATCAGTGTACTTTTTCTATTAAGGTTCACTTTTTAAAACTTATAATAAATTCATGTAGCTTTAATCAGTTTAACCAGATAAGATTCTTTTTTGCACTGTTTCCTCTTTCTAACTTTTTATATCCATTTATTTTTATCTATAACATTCCTTTCTCCATTTATTTATTCTGAAACAATCTTTGAATACACTTTAGACTAGACAAAGTTATTTTGTCTCAATAAAATACGTATCTTCTATTCCTTTTTTATGTTTCCTCACCAAAAACACATCTTGCTTTTCTTGTATACTTGGTATGCAGAATTGTTTTGCTTATTTTTAGTAATTATAATTATGTATATTCACTAGAATTTTAACTCTTAGTAGACTTAATTTTTAGTGAAATCCTAGAAGGTAAGCAGTTTTTAATTGTGTCATATACTAACATTTTATGAATACACATTTTATAATTTTTAAAAAATTCCTCAATTTTTTAAATGTAGAACAGGAAATATTTACTAATAAATTCAAATATATTATGTTTGTTTGCAATATGAAACTGAAAGTAGAAAAACATAAACCTCACGTTCTGTAACTGATGTTTCAATATTTTATTTTATTTGGAAATTGTCTAGAAATTTTATAAATATATATAAGTTAACTTAGCAAATCTCTAAAGATATAGTTGTCAAAGAAATTTGAGAAAATTTTAAATTAAACATATTATAAATAATAATTGTTATTTAAAAATTATGTGTAAGTACTCCCACTTAATATATTTAATTCATTTCTTCTTAGGTCAAATTCATGCTTTTATAAGTTTGATCTTAAACATCTTCTAGAGATAAAAGCTCTGTATCTGCATTAGATTTAATGTTGACAGACATGCCTGTTGTAATTAAATCAATGTTATTCTTATTTACCAAGGATTACCAAAGTCACATGACCTTGAAAAGTATTTGTACTTATTTAATTTATGAATGTTCATTTATTCTTAAGTGAATTTGGTACCATGTGGACAATATACAAACACATGAAAGAAACAAATATCCACGTAGACACAACATGCCAAACACACATGTACACATGCACATATAAAAATACAAACAGAAACAAACAGAGATCTTTCAGCTTTTCAAAAACATTAGCCACGAGACAGGTACAAAAACTAACTAGTTTAAACAGTTGGATCTAAACTGTGCCACTGTAAATAAAATAAGTTAATTTCTCATATGGCTAAAGCCATCTACTGAGTTCTAGAGATGGGTAGGAAATTTATCTTTATATCTTGAAGGCACGGAGAAAGATTGCAAATTCTTTCAAGAGGAGTTTGGAGTCTGTAAGCTAGGTGAGACACAGAGTGAGATCTACAGCAGATGCTAGGGCACAATAAAATCAAGAGAATTTATTACAGAATTTTACAAGGAAGTATACAAACGAGCCTAAAAGAATATTCAGAAGCCTGTGCAAAATAACTGGCTGGCTGAATGTCAGACACTTGAGATTTGCTTTTGTTTTGTTTTGTGTGTGTGTCTATCTAAGCATGCAAAGAGGCAAAGAGGATAAAAGTTGGAGTTTGCCCCCTACAAATAACCATTTACTGTAATTATTGCCAGTTACCGTTAAAGCTGAAGCTGTTGCTAGTATCTCATCAGTAACCATATACCCAAATGTCAGGTGTTGTCTCACAGTATAAAATAATCTTTGATATCCCCAAAAGTCAAAGTCACCAGGGAGCTCAGTGCAAAAGAAAGCAGAGTTTCAGACTTGTGGGGATCCCAACCACAACTCTTGTGACTTTGTGAGGAAGACAAGAACAACATAAAGGAAACAGTGGTGCACATTTTTTGTTTCTCTAAGGATTTCAGGAGTGCTAGAAGTCCCCTTTAGGTGTTTTTATATTGTCGCCAGAACTCTGATTTTTCCTCTTATTGCATCAAATGGAGAAAGTAGTAGTTTGAGGGGGAGCATTTCGAGAGAACTAGTTGCAAGATCAAAGGTAGCAAAAGGAAGGAAGGGCAGAAGTATATGGATTAGCAGTTCTTAGAGTTGTGATTTGGGGGAGATCTTAACTTTCCCCAAAAGGCCAGTGAAGTTCAGTTAGTAGGGATTTGAGAAAAGGGGTTCAGTAGACCAAGAAGTTCCTATGAGAAGAATAGGATCAAAGAAAGAACAAGGAAGTTTGTAAATATGTAGTCTCAATGTTAGCTCTTATTAAGCTAACTTTTTGACAATATAGCTCTCTTCAAAATTCTTTTTCTTCTTTTTCTTAAGAGCAAAGCAGTTCAGTTTTCATTGTCTAAACTTTTAATAATATGTGCACAATTATAGAGGCCAAATAGGGAAGGTCCTTTGGTTGATGAGAAGGTTGGGTGGTCTTTGAGTAAATTTTAGAGGTACATCTAAAAGTCTCCATAGCGACACAATTTGCAATACAAAGACAGTTGCTGTTTATTCACTTATGAATTGGATTATGGCTTGAATAATATAAAGGACTGACTCATTCACTCAACTGCATTATCTTCAATTTGCTCTTTAGTATTAGGGAGTGGATTATGTCAAAAATATAAAGAGGGTTCTAATGGCTAAATCTTGATCAATGTAAGCATCAAAATAAATATGGTAATTAATTTCATATTAAAAATAAAATAGTCTACTTGCCTATGCTGATACTAAATGAATATATGACAAGGATAACACAATGTAAAAGAAATTATAGTTACAAAATCTGTTTTTGCAATCATAGAAATAACTGATTCCAGAAAAAAATTAATGGATACTAAAACTAAACATATTTAATGGGAAATATAATACTTATAATCTCAACACATCATAACTAATTTGTTAATTACAAGGAAAATAGAAACTTTTCAGTAGAGAAGTCTGGCAAACAATATTTTACCAAATTACCAGACTTAACATTACCGAATCATAGGATAAACTGACATCGTGTGTCTCCTAATGTGATGTACTGAAAATGACATAAAAATGACAGTATTCCTAACAAAATGAATCACTTGTATTTAATCATGAGGCAACAATAATAAAAAAAAGATTAAATTCAATGAAATCACTGGTTAGTATTCTTAAGAAATACCAATGTCATGAATGTCAAAAGGTGAGGAAATGAGAGTAAAGAGACATGAAGACTATATTAGAAAATAAAACTTGTGGAAGACTTTATTGAGAGCAACTGGCAAAATTTGAATATGAATGGTATAATAAATAATAGTACTTTAAACAATATTAAAGTTCTTTATTTTATAATTGCACTGTATATAAAATAATGTTTTATATTTTAGGAAATACACATACTGTAATATTTAGGAATAAGTGTTCGTAATGTCTTCAAGCCACTATAAGATTGTTCAGTGCAAAACATGTATACACGCCTGCACACAGTTAATGTTAAAAAGCTAAGAATTGGTGAATATGGGTGAAGAGAATAAGAAAGTTCATAGAGTTTCTTCCAACTTCTCTATTTATTTTTATGCCTTTTAAAATTAAAAGTACAAAGAAGGATAGAAAGAGCAGGGGAGGGGGGAGTTTTTCATTCATCCTGAACCTTACTCTCATGCCTTTCACAAGAATGGGAATGGAAGCTATGAAACAAAAGGAAAATTAGACATTTTTCATTATGGCAGAATAATTGCCACACCTTCATCTCCCTTAAAGATTTATTTTACATAAAATGTCATTCTTGTGTGTGTGTGTGTGTGTGTGTGTGAGTGTGTATATATATACATAATATGTGTAATTAATGTGTAAATGATATATTTATATTTATATTTATATACTGTATTTATATTTATATTAATTATGTGTAGATAATATATATGGTGTGTATATATATACCTTATATATGTGTATATATAGTGTGTGTATATATATACCATATATATATACACTTATATATAATATAAGGTTTATATGTATATACCATATATATACTTATATATAATATAAGTATATATAATACAATTATATATACTTATGTATATATGTACATGTATATGTATATGTATATACATATATGTATATATGTATATACCTTATATTATAATATATAATTATAATATATGTTATATATAATATAATATATATCATTATATATATTATATAATATGATATATTATATTATATATATATTATTATATATTACATTATATATTATTATATATAATATTATATAATATAATATATTATTATATGTAAGTATGTATATACTTATATATAATATAAGGTATATATATGTATATACCATATATACTTATATATAATAGAAGGTATATATATATGGTATATATATACACACACATTATAATATATACACATATATAAGGTATATATATACACACCATATATATTATCTACACATAATTAATATAAATATATAGTATATAAATATAAATATATCATTTACACATTAATTACACATATTATGTATATATATATATATACACACTCACACACACACACACACACACACACGAATGACATTTTATTTAAAATAAATCTTTAAGGGAGATGAAGGTGTGGCAATTATTCTGCCATCATGAAAAATGTCTAATTTTCCTTTTGTTTCATAGCTTCCATTCCCATTCTTGTGAAAGGCATGAGAGTAAAGTTCAGGATGAATGAAAAACTCCCCCCTCCCCTGCTCTTTCTATATATAATATAAGGTATATATATGTATATACCATATATATACTTATATATAATATAAGGTGTATATATATGCTTATTAACATCTGTAAATACTTTGTTATTTTATGAGCTCTATTTTACTATTAAAGTGGTAACAATTGCTTTAAAAATGAGAATGCATTAGAATTACCCAGAGAGCTTACAAAAATGAAAATTCCTGGCCACAATCCCCCAAAATTCTGACTCAGGGAATGCACTGTGGGCACAAGCATCTGTATCATTAACAAGCACTCCGGGTGATTCTGAAATAGATCATCAGAAACTTACCTGGTGAGATACACTGAAGCGCTTTTGAGCTTCCTCCCTAGGGAAGCCAGCTGAATCTGGCTTCTGTCTATGAGTAAGTGCACACCATTAGAAGAAAGAAAGTTTCTCCTAAAAATCAGACAGCAACCATTTAAGAGCAGAAAGGGAAAATCTATTCAATCTTGTTCTTATTCTCTAGAACTCAACAGTTAATTTCTTCCACCCTCAATGAAACATTTTGAATATTTTCCTTCCTGACTCCTCAGCATCTCCTTTCACGACCAGGTAGAAATTAGGGTTTCGGTGCATGCCAGGTATTAGAATTTATAGTCATTCTTTTTTAAGCAATTAAAAATCTAGAAAATTACAAATAATAAACATTGTGAACCTGACATTTTAAACTTACAGTTATTTACATTTTGTACTCCTTTTTCTTAAAGAAACATAAATTCCAGTTCAAGTTTAAATTCCTACTGTTCAATACTGCAGGTTCGATTCCCACACCCCATTCCAATCCCCAAGAAACAACCATTATTTGGAATGCAGTGTCATCCTTCTAGTACACTTTTTTAACCTTTATATATGCATATATGCTCATAGCCAGTACATAGCATTTTGAGACTTTTCTTTGTATTTACATAAATAACATTACATGTTTCATTTTGGTATTCGATTTCATTCATCACCATGTTTTTTAATCTATTCATTTGGATAAAGATAAATCTAGTTCAATAAACACACATTTAAGATATCTAGCTTAAAACAACATGCTAAGATAAATCTAGCATAAAACAATACATATTTATTATCTCACCATGTCCATGGGTCAACTTTACAGTCATAGCTAACCTGGCTGTTCAATTTGGGGTGTGACAGGCTGCAATCAAGATGTCTGTTGGGGTTGTGGTCTCATTTGGAGCTTGGGTTTGCTTCCATGCTAACTTAGTTGTTGGCAGAATTCAGTTCCTCGCAGTAGAGTTGAGGCTTACAGTTCCCTTTCATGTGGCCTTCTCCATTGGCAGTCCATAACTTAGCAGCTCGATTCTTCAAAACCGGCGTGAGTGTCCTCATGTGTATATGCAAGTAAGACTAAGTTTTATATACACATGCAGTCTCTATTTGAAGGGTATAGTGGGAATACAAAAATTATGGTGCAAACTGAAACTAGGTGAAGCATCTTAACAACTGATGAAAAATTATAATTTTCCTTATGATTGTTCTGTGAACTTTAAAATTTTTTTGTCAAAACTTTAAAAACTCTTACTCTACATTGAAAAATACAAAAAAAATTAAAAAATGAAATATATTTAAAATTGTAATTTCAAACTCTGGAAACATTAGGAATTGAAGTGCTTTATTTCTTTGTTTAAAAAAATAACTTACCAAGCGTAGATTGAATAGTGCTTGTCTTCCTCTTTTCATCACATTCAAGTGAAATAGCATATTATCTATACCTTGGTAGTTTTGGTATACCAAGTCAATGACTTTGTATAGTCCTTTTAAAGTTTAAGTCAACTTCTAATGTTTTATGTTTTCCAAGTTAAATATTAGATGTCTCCAAGAGTTCCTTTAATGTGAAGTGATTTCCCACTATTACTTCCTCTGAACCTTCCCCCCCACCTTTTTCTAATCACAACCACTTTTCTCATTTATATCAATACATTTGCCTTCACTAAGTTCTTCAGGGTGCATGTCTATATTTTCTCCTTCATGGCCACTTAGAAACTTTATGTCTTTTTTCATGGAAGTTTTAATGGGACTTCCTTCCAAAACTGACTCCTCTCATCAGCATTAAATATTTCACAATCATTACATAAACCTTAATCAATCCTTGGGATATGGGTGCAAATTTCACAGCTGCATCCTTATTGGTTCCAGCTGCTTCACCAGATAGACAAAAATTAATCAATTTATGCAACTTCTGACACAATTAAACCAGCCTTTATTGGCAGTAAATTTACTTCTTCAGCCTCAGTAATTAGCTTTTTTTTTCAATGAGGCAATAAACTTCAAACCTTTATCTTGAATACTAGACAAACTGATTGGGATTGTTTTCATTGTAATATTCAACCCAAAGGTGAAATAAGTGCTCAATTCCTTACACAATTTTAACAGATGATGTTGAAATAATTTTGTCTTGTTTTTTAATATTCATTGTACTTTTTCAATATCATTGAAAAAAAAGTAGCTTCATACAAATATTGGCCTTGTCCAATGTTTGCCTTGTCATCTCGATATTCAAATCTAATCTAATTCAATTTCACTCCCAGTATTTTCACTTGTCATTTATTTGCTGTACTTTCATCTTTGTTAGTCAAATCCCTCTATCAATTGTCCATTCCTGTAAAATAGTATGTTGCTTATCACAGGACAACAAGGAGACAACACAACTATAGGCTTTTCTGTCTGTGCACGAAATGACTGGATTGTGTAATGTAATGAACACTTACCAACAGACTTTGACAGAAGTGACATGATACGTCACTGATCATACATGCGTCTGTTATTTACATAGTGATATATAGTCCGAAAAGGTAGCAAAGTTTGTATATTTGCAATTACAGTTAAGATACTGTGGTAACTGAATTTGGATCATGTAGTTGGGGACTGGTATTATTTACCTAAACTATGGTAACTGAAATTTTTGCATAAGAAAACTTTGCAAATCAAGGAATGACTATATATCATAACCTAATCATAAGAATGACGTTCTATCATCTTGACCATATTCCATTGGTTTTACAAAAGTCACAGGTACCACTCACACTCAAAAGGAGGGGATTATAGAGAACACAACACCAGAGAGTGAAGACCACAGGGGCTATCTTAGAATTCTGCCTACCGTAAGCATTCGTAATTTTATTAGATTCTGTCTAAATCTATAGCATTTGCACTCCTACCTGGAGTATATAAGGAATCTGCCTTTCCACAATTTTACTGGCACTTGCTTATTATCCGTATTTATTTTTTGCCAATTTAGTAGTTGAAAATCACTATCTTAGTTTAAAATTTCATGTTTAAAACGTTCATTGAAATCTAGCATTTTATACACACTTAAAAATTAACTTCCTTCTAAAAAAGTTACATATACCCATGGCTTGTTTTGTAACTGTCGATATTTTTCATTTTTATTCCTAGGAGAATATAGTTTCTATATTCTATATTCTGGACAGCCAATCTTAGCATGCTGTATACGCTGAAGATACATTCTCTTAGCCTGATGCTTATCTTTAATTTAATCATGTCTTTTATTTTATAAAGAATTTTTACTTGACTGTATCAGTGTTTCCCTTAATGCTTTTTAAAAATACTCCTTGCAGTCAACTAAATGTTTATTTCCCCCAGAAAAATCATATGTTGAAATACTAACAGCCAATGTGATGCTATTCAGAGGTTTAGCTTTTGGGAGATAATTAGGTCATGAAGATGGAGCCTTCATTTATGGGAATAGTGCCCTTATCAAAGGGATGCTGAGATCTTTCTCACTCTCTTTCCACCATATGAGGATACAGGAGATACAGCAGTACAGCAGTACTGCATATGAGGATACAGGACACAGCAGTCTGTGACCTGGAAAAGGGTCCTCCCCAAAACCTGACCATGTTGGCTCCCAGACTTCCAGCCTCCAGAGCTGTGAGAAATACATTTCTATTGCTTATAAGCCACCCAGTGTATGGTAGTTTGATAGAGCAGCTTGAATGAATTAAAATATTCCCTAAGCTCTAAACCAAATCTGTTAATATTTTTTCTTCACATAAAAGAACCAAAATATAGACTTAACAATTCATTGTTAAATCATAACAATTATAAATGTATTGCTATAACTAGTTTAGATTCTAAATATCCAAAGTTAAATTTTAACATCAAAAGCAGCTGTGAAATTAGGAAGCATTAAAATGTGTCATTCTTTGCTATATCAACTCAATTCTCCAAAAAAAAACAGTATGTTTTGACAACAATCCCTTAAAATAGGACATAGGTAGAAAATACCAAAGACAATTTCAGATTTGGCTCAAAAAGAACATGCCTGAGATAGGCCCACTTTAGCAATAGCTTGGAAAATTTACACCCAAGGTTAAATGAGAAGTGCTACTATTCATTTAAAAATTTCAGATACATCAGAATAGCAACATTGTTATAAAATTGCCTACCCTACAAGCCCAAAGTGTCACTCTGAAGTTTGGCTTAAACAGCTTTTCTGGAATATGAAGTCTATTGTTCTTTTCTTTTTTTTTTTTTTTCCAAGTAGGTTAATACAAAAGCACTTCAGTTAATGGGAAAGTCAAAGATTGAGTCTTTTCATCAAAATGTGAAATAGAAATGCTACAAAATTAAACAAAGTGATCTGTTTATTTGCACAGAGACAAATTAAAAATGCATCTTAAAAAACAGCTTTTTCTTGTAGCTGGCTTTCATCTGAACTAATCTAACACACATGCACACACACACTATATACACATATATATGCACCCATTAAAATATAATTAGAAATGACTTTTAAAAACGGTTTCCTAAGTGCCCATTATATAATTTTCAACAACCCCTTAATGTTATTAAGTTTTTCTTAAAACTGTCATTACGCTAACTGGGTTGTGATTCGTTTTCATTTTTACTAAATTGTTCTGAAAAAAATCTCCTGTTTTTAAAATAAGCTTAACTTGTCTAAAACAAATTTTCCTATGAAAGATATGCATACATTTGAGAATCTATTTCTGTTATCTATGTACTCCATATCAACATGCAAAGAGAACCGTGTAATTCAGCAAGAACCTCCAAAAATTTCTTTTTTGACAAATTCAAAGTCTAGATATCTGATAATATAACTAAAAGCTGCAGAGTTCTGTAGTCCAGCCTTCTGCCTTGTGAATTGCAGTTTATTCCCTGTAGGCAATACATCAACCTCTGAAAACCTGAATGAAAATTCAAAAAGAAAAAAAAATCTTCACCCATATAGGCTTCTACATCAATCTTCAAAGGTTTCAATGTATTTTAAAATTTCAGCCTCTGAAATTATCTGCTGAATTTACTATCTTTTTAATTCTTTGTTATAAAAATGTTCAGTATAGAGTTTTCTATTTTCTCTTCTTAAATTATCCTTATGTCTTAATAACTAAACTTTAATAACTAGCACTTATTTTTGAAATCTCTTTAGATGGTAAAAAGTGTAGGTATAAGATCTCTCTTCTATGGTGTAGTCTTGCTGAACCACCGAGAGCCATAAATGTCTGTGGCATGAAGAATTACCATAGAATTATAGACATAGACAAGCTTATTGTGCTCCCCCTTCCAAATCCATTCCCCATTCTTCTCTATGCTGCTTTCTACCCCCAGGGGTACCAATCTAAAGGGACTGAACAAAAGGGTTTTACTGCCTTAAGACTTCCAATTGGGTTGAGCCAATGGAAACCCTAGCAGGAGGTCTAAAGGAAAGAAAATTGGATTCAGAGTATTTGTTTCCATGGCTCCCTTATGACACTTGCCCAGAAGTCACTGCACCTGGCAAGGTGCCAACTCGTACTCATTTTCCAGGTTCCTGAAACTGTTCTCCCTGTTTCAGGCTGAGGGATAGTGATAGCTTGGCAGTTACTATCTCTATCTTTCTCCACAGTACTTTGCGGTTCCCATACTCTCACACTTTTGAAGTAAATTGTGTTTTTGTCAATGAACTTGTCTCAAATTATTCTTCTTTGAGTGTGTCATACTTTTTTGGACTCCAATACATTTGCCATTACTTGAATCACTAATTCTGTAGACCAATATTAAATATTTAACATGGATACACCCACTTTTTTTCTAATTCATTTAGTGGACATTAACAGCATGACAACTGTCTCATACCATTTGTGACATTTTTTTACTGTCTAAAAGAAACCTTGAGAGAATCAGATTGTGTATACCCTAACCAGTCACATGAACTGAGCGTGGTCATAATTCTTTCATGTGTATTGTAGAGTGTGAAAATATGGAGTATGTGTTGGTGCTGAAGTACTAGGGACCAGAGGAAATATTTGAGTTGTGTCCAAAAGGAGCCACATGGATGGTCTACCATATAAAAGAGCAATAGATATTCCATGAGGAGAGAAAAGATGGCTCTGAGACAAGAGAGATTTGCAGGATATTACAGGGCCCCTACTGGTGTAAAGTGTTCATGAGAGCTCTTTGAAGAAACAGGTGGCCTGAGAGGTGTAAATCACTGGATGAGAGATCTCTGTGAAGTATGGATACACTGCTGGAAAAATATCAGCAAGGACTGCCTGGGATCTCATTGCTCTGAAAAAACAGGTAAAGGAAAAGTGGTATCAAGTGCCTTCTACAAGGAATAAGATCTACCAGATTGGATATGGTGGTGCAGACTTGGGAAGCAGGAAGTGATTCTATGTTAGGCCATTCTCGTGTTGCCTTAAAGAAATACCTGAGACTGGCTAATTTATAAAGAAAAGAGGATAAATAATCTCACAGTTCTGCAGATAGTACAGGAAGTGTGGTTCCAGCATCTGCTTCTAGTGAAGGCTTTAGGGAGCTTACAATCACGGCAGAAACCAAAACCAGAGCAGACACATCGTGTGGTGAGAGTGGGAGCAAGAGAGAGGCAGAGAAGGTGCCACACACTTAAACAATCAGATCTCACATGAACTCAGAGAAAAAAAAAAATGCACTTATCATCAAGGGGATAGTGCTAAACCATTCTTGTGGGATCTGCCTCCATGATCTAATCATCTCCCATCAAGTCCCCTCCAGCATTGGGGATTACATTTCAACAGGAGATTTGGATTAGACAAACATCCAAACTGTATCAGATGCCCACTCTTGAAGTTCAGTCCTCCACAGGCAAGGATCCGGGGTAGGGCACGATAAGCAGATGGTCTCCCAACATTTTCCTGTGAACCTCATAACAGACTCCAATCTTGTCCTAAATGCACTTTTTGGGTAGTGAGTCTGATTGCAAGGGATCAGTGTTATCTACTGGTACCACTCTCAGATATCCTAAAGTAAAGAACAGATTTAGGATTAAACCAAAATGAATTAAGACTTTATGGGATGAAAGAAAAAATGCTGGCTTTTCACACCTGTGTTAAAGAAGAAGCCCTTGTGGCAAATTGCTTTTGAGAAAAGCATCTCAGTAAATCCTCTTGCTTTCTGAAGTTACTGAAGACAGAGACTCTGGAGTGAGGAGAAGCAAACACACATCCCTCATACAGTTTGTCAAACATATGGAGAAGATCCAGCTAGAAACAAAGCCCATCTCCCAGTCTCCATCCTTTGTGAATTCTGTTTCTGTTATATGAATCACTGCAGAGCTGACTGACATAGACGGGATCAGATATAGCCTGGCTGCTTCCAGGGCAAAGTGCCTGCAAGGAACAGGGAACATGAACATCCTCCAGGTAGAAATCAGGAGGAAAACTCTCCCAAATAGGACCTCACAGATGAGTTTGAGCAACCTTCAAGGAAATGGGTGTTGGATTAGGAGAAAAGCCTTTGAGTCTTTAGTTGGTGGAGGGCTAGATACTGCTAGTAAATATCATGTGAATGTTCTTACTGACTTTTTAAAGAAGGAGCATGGCCAGGCATGCTGGCTTATGCCTGTAATCCCAGCATTTTGGGAGGCTGAGGTGGGAGAGTCACTTGAGCCCAGGAGTTCAAGACTAGCCTGGACAACACAGGAAGACTCTGTCTCTATAAAAAATAATTTAAAAAACCAGAAACATATTGTTATGCATCCCTTCATTGAACAGATATTAATATATTACATAAGTGAGCCAAGCACTGGTCTAGGCACCAAGGGTTTGGCACTATGCAATACAGACAAAGAAGAAAAAAATAGAAGAAAAATCCTTGCCTTTATCAAACCTACTTTCTAATCAGGAGAGAGAGACAACAAACAAGATCAATGAGTTAGGAACATAGTAGATCTGAGTGGTGATAAGTGCTAAAGAGCAAATGACTTAGGAACACGGTAGATTTGAGTGGTGATAAGTGCTAAAGAGCAGATCAAACTGAGACTGGGTCTAAGAACATGTGAAGGCAAAAACTGTGGCAACAACTGCAAGAATAGGGTGCCAAGCATAGGGAAGATCAAGTGTGAAGGCCCAGAAGAGCAGTTTTATGTTCCAGAAACAGCACAGAGGTCAGCACTGCTGCTGGGGAATGAATCAGATGGACAATAGCAGGAGAAGAGGTCAGAAAGCAAAGAGGACCTAGATCTTGGGAGACCTCTGGGAGACTTTGGCTTGTATGTAGAGTGAGACAGAAAAGTTGGAGACTGAGGGCAAGGAAGTGACATGACCTGACATTAGTTTGACCACCATTCTGGCTGCTGTGTTAAAAAATGACTGAAAAAGAGCAAGCTCTGAGCAGGAGACCACTTAAGATCCACTGAAATAGCACAGCCAGAAACCGCTGGGGCTTGGACAAGGTGCCAGAAAGGGAGGTGGTGAAGGCCAGTCAAATTCTGGCTGTGTTTTAGCTGTAGAGACAGCAGGATGTGATGGCCAAACTGCTGGTACATTTCTTCCTGTGCCAGAAGGGGTCTCTTTCACAATGTTCCACCTACATCAAAGCAGCTAATGTACATTGGCTGAGGGCAGCAAATGTTCTCTGGTTAGGGATTAGGAACTTAACATGAAAAGAAACAGTATTTCAACAGGGTAGAATTCTCTCAAGTGAAGGATTTGGTTTTAACAGATTTATATTTCCATAACATGTTAAGGGATACACAAGAACAACAGCAATAACAAACACATCTTTCAAGAGAGATAGGGGCTGCTAATTGCAAGGCTTTAGATTTTCTGAGTGTGTCGTGCTAGTTGAGAGTTAAGGCTAAAAAGATAAGAATATCGGGCAAATTTTTCCAGTGATGTGGTCGTTTTATCCATAGAACTCAAAGGCAGAATGCCAAGGATCTGCAGATCTACAGGGCCTTCTAAAAATATGTCAGGCCTGAAAAAATCATCAGCTCCAAAACACGAAAACTGCAAAGTCAAAATTAATAAATATTTAATTAAATTTTAATTAAATGCCTACAAATGCATAACCTATGTCAACTTCATTAATTGCTAAAATTTGAATTCATAAAAAATGTCATGATGCATGAGAACAATTTTAGGTTATATTTTCTCACTTTGCAACAATCCATAAGTTATGATTAATGCAGTACAATCAGAGCCAAATGTAATTTTATTGTAAGTCACTTCTAGCAAAATAATTTCAAAAGCAATATTATACCAATCCTTTAAAATTGTTTACTGCAAAAAGTCATTTGATGTGTTATTTGGGTGTTATATCTGAGAAAGGGGAGACAAAGTGTCTTACTGAAGTCAGAGGGAATCTTCAGGGGCAATGGAGACATGACCCAGAGAGACTTTGTTTAATGTCTTCATTCCCCATGAAGTCTTCAGTAAGAAGTCTAATATCTTGTGGAGTTAAAACCCACCAAAATGCTGATCCTGTTTCAAGGTAGGATTGGAACAAGATCAGAGTCTGTCTAGGTAGGGAAAATTAAGTCTGGGTAGCTTTGAATTATATTAAATATTGACTCTGACCATGCTTTAAATTAAACAAGCTAAAAACAATAAATGTAGAGATGACTGTTTTGGAAAAATATAAACTGAAGTTTTGGTTTTCGTTTGCAAAATGTTTGGATTCATTATGTTCAAGAATGTTTGTGCTATGTTTATAATTTTTAGATTGTCTGACAGAAAAAAATAAAGCTTACTGCTTTAAAAATGAACACAAACTCTTAGAAAAAGGAATGTTACAAATTAGTTACCCAGAAAATTTTTTCTGGCCTTAACAAAGGAAAAGCTACAAACCACAGCGGCATGTACCACTTCCATAACAAGGCCAGGATGGAATATACTGACAGGAGTATTTCCACAGTTAACAAGAGGGAAAAAAAGAAGTAAAAATAGCTTTTAAAAAAACTTTCAGCAATAAATTGTCATCTTATTAAAACGTAAGTTGCTGGGATACTGTATGTATTAAATCATTGCAATAATGGGAAGATTTGCACCAAGATTTGCAGCCATTATGAGGCCATGACTAGAAAAGTTGCCATTATTCAAGTTTGATCACTTGAAATGCCAAACTTTTAACACCTCCCTTTCCTATTTTCCAACTGAAAATGAACCTCCCTCCTAATCTAAAGAAAATATAGGAAATGTAGTGAGGATATGTCTTTTTATTATTATTATACTTTAAGTTCTAGGATACATGTGCAGAATGCGCAGGTTTATTACATAGGTAAACACGTGACATTGTGTCTTGCTGCACCCATCAACCTGTTATCTACATTAGGTATTTCTCCTAATGTTATCCCTCCCCTAGTCCCCCAACTCCCGACAGGTCCTGGTGAGTGATGTTCCCCTCCCTATGTCCATGTGTTCTCATTGTTCAACTCCCACTTATGAGTGAGAACATGCTGTGTTTGGTTTTCTGTTCCTGTGTTAGTTTGCCGAGAATGATGGTCCCCAGCTTCATCCATGTCCCTGCAAAGGACACAAATTCATTTTTTATGGCTGCATAGTATTTCATGGTATATATGTGCCACATTTTCTTTATGCAGTCTATCACTGATGGATATTTGGGTTGGTTCCAAGTCTTTGATATTGTGAACAGTGCCGCAATAAACATATGTGTGCATGTGTCTTTATAGTAGAATGATTTATAATCATTTGGGTATATACCCAGTAATGGGATTTCTGGGTCAAATGGTATTTCTAGTTCTAGATCCTTGAGGAATCACCACACTGTCTTCCACAATGGCTGAAATAATTTACACTCCCACCAACAGTGTAAAACCGTTCCTATTTCTCCACATCCTCTCCAGCATCTGTTGTTTCCTGACTTTTTAGTGATCACCATTCTAACTGGCATGAGATGGTATCTCACTGTGGTTTTGATTTGCATTTCTCTAATGACCCAGTGATGATGAGCTTTTTTCAATATGTTGTTGGCTGTGTAAATGTCTTCTTTTCAGACGTGCCTGTTCATATCCTTTGCTCATTTTTCCATGGGGTTGGTTTTTTTCTTGTAAATTTGTTTAAGTTCCTTGCAGATTTTGGAGATTAGCCCTTTGTCAGATGGATAGATAGCAAAAATTTTCTCCCATTCTGTAGGTTGCCTGTTCACTCTGATGGTAGTTTCTTTTGCTGTGCAGAAGCTCTTTAGTTTAATTAGATCCCATTTGTCAATTTTGGCTTTTGTTGCCATTGCTTTTGGTGTTTTAGACATGAAGTCCTTGCCCATTCCTGTGTCCTGAATAGTATTGCCTAGGTTTTCTTCTAGGTTTTTTATGATTTTAGGTCTTACATTTAAATCTTTAGTCCATCTTGAGTTATTTCAGGCCAATATCCCTGATGAACATCGATGCGAAAATCCTCAAAAAGATACTGGCAAACCGAGGATGTATCTTTATATTTTTTATTTGTTGTCCTATTTTTAGTTCCTATTCACTACAAATTTTTTTTTTTTTCACTTTCTATGGGAGGTGGGAAATGGGTTTTTACAAAGTTTTCAAACATCTTTTTTTAAAAAAATAATTTCAGGGTATAGTGGTCTAAAAGACATCTTATTCCTAGACAAAATGCAAGGCTCTAAAAGCTCATTAAAATTACTAGGTGGTGAGAATAAGGGAGCATTCAAGGGCTCTAGCCTCACCTGGGATTCCAACAGGTTTGTGTTTGAATACCTCTGCTCCTTACTAACTAGCCTTCTCACTAACTTCTGTAAGACATAATTCCTTATTTGGTAACTCATAGGGTTTTTGTAATAATTCTATTATAGGATATATGTAAAACTTTATCAAATGTATGAGATCAGAAAGCTACACTTAACCACATTATGTCCAGTTCACTAATGTATCTTCGAGAGGAAATTATATGAGATAAAGTTTAAAATCTTTTATATTTATATTTAAAATATTTACCATAAAATTTTTCATTATGAAGTTATTTAATCTATCCAGAATAAACTTTCTAACCAACAAACACAGCACACTCTGATGCTTTAGAGTAGGTGTTAAAGGTCTCAGAGTACCTTAACCTTTAGATGGGATGTGATGGCATGTGATGGCCCATTAGTTATCTCCTCATTATCAACACCTACTCTCTCCCGAGGCCTACTGTGTATCTGTCCTGTGCTGGGCCTCATCAGCGGTGCCTGCTATTCCCTGACTGTGATCTGTTGCTCTGGGGTATTCCATTTCACTCTTTACTAGGATTGGTTGTATTCAAAGAAACTAAATCTAATGTGTTGATCCTAGATCTTATTACTGAACAAATGTCAGCCCTACCACCCTACTCATCTAGTTACAGCATCTTTCAGTTATGCAAATTAGATATTCCTTATTCACTAATGCTGGTAACCTGTGAGCCCCCACTGGGAGTTAGAGTCGCAATCCACAGATTAAATGAGTTAGTAATCTTGAGTACTTTCACCTGTGCTCAGCACAGTGTTAACATCATATCAACATCGGCTTTTAAGAGCCAAAGAAATAAAAATCATCAATTGGTTTACCACATGGGTGGAGGCGCAGAATTCATTTTGGCTTGAAAAGCAAGGATTTGACTCAAGTCTTAGGCAGATGGAGCACAAAATTATTTTCTTCTTTAATGCATGTTACAGGCCATTAATAAGGCTTAGAATTCCCATTTGCGCACAGATATGAGTAACCGCAGCAAATTGAGAGAGTAACCCCAGAATTGTGTGGGATGATAAATTGTTTCTGTTCCCTTGTATCTTCCAACCTACACTTAGAATTAAGCACACAAGAACATTTGAGAGAATTTACCCCATTACTTTTATGTATTTGGTTAAGGAATTAGTGCATGTTCGGTATTTTATGTTCCTTAAAGTTTTAAAGGAATTTAACCCATAAGAATAAATTAAAATGTCTAACTCAGTACTGGACTTAGGCTTATATTAAAGTTTAAATGTTATCATTTATCTATAGGATTGGAACATTAATAGCCTTTAGGATTCAATATATCTATAAGTTTAATCTATTGAAAGTTATTTAAATACTCAAGATTTTGTTTAAATCAAACAAGAAAAATATTTTAAAAGGAAATCAAATATGTTATCTATATAAATGCCATTTTTAATGTTTGTAGATGTTTAATTAAATTGAAAAATGAGATAAAATTTTATTCAAAAGTCTCCTAAAAGTGATTATTACAATGTGCTAGACTAATAAACAGAATAAAAAATTTTGTAGAAACTCCATTTTTTATTTTACAACTACAATGAGTGGAATACTAATTTTTAAAAACATCCACAATGTCTTTTGTTATTATTATCATAATTATCACTATCATTGTGTTTATTGGTCTGCTAGAACTGCTGTAATGAAGTACCATATACTGGGTGGTTTAATCAACAGAAATTTACTGTCTCAACATTTTGGAAGCTAGATATCCAAGATGAAGGCATCGTCAGTTGTAGTTCTTTAAGGTCTGTGGGGGAAAATCTGTTTCATACCTCTCTTATAGTTTCTGGTGGTTTGCTGGAAATCTTTAGCATTCTTTGGCTTGTACAATAATCACCCTCATCTCTGCCTTCATCTTTACGTAGCATTCACCCTGTATGAAAGTCTCTCTCTACAATTTCTCCTTTTATAAGGATACCAATCACATTGATTTAGAGCCCATCTAATGTCCTCATTTGTCCTCAGGTAGCTCAACATAACTGTCTTGCAAAACACAATTCAACCCATAACACTGCCTATCACAGGTTTTCAACATTTCTTTCAAACATGTTTAAATTATTCTCTTAATTTGTGTTTTTCTTATATAATATACCAGGTTTTTTGTTTTGTTTTGTTTTGTTTTTTAAGACAGAGTGTCGCTCTGTCGCCCAGGCTGGAGTGCACTGGCATGATCTCGACCCACTGCAACCTCCACCTCGCGGGTTCAAGTGATTATCCTGCCTCAGCCTCCCGAGTAGCTGGGATTACAGGCATGTGCCACCACATGCAGCTAATTTTTGTATTTTTAGTAGAGATGGGGTTTCACCATGTTGGCCAGGATGGTCTTGATCTCTCTTGACCTTGTGATCCACCTGCCTCTGCCTCCCAAAGTGCTGGGATTACAGGCGTGAGCCACCGCGCCCGACCGTAATGTACCAGTTTTTAAACTGATGACACACAGTACTGTGTTCAAATCCTGGCTCTACCACTTATCCTGTGATGAAATTACTTTCTATGTTTTTGTTTCTATAAAACAAGAATGGTATTATACTCCTTGAAGTGCTATTATGAGAATCAAAAAAAATAAAGTCATCCAGAATAATGTCTTATAAACAATGGAATCTCAGTTAGTGAAAGCTTCTGCCACTACTATTACAATATCTATTTTTACTGTTTCTTATTCTTGCAAAGAAATATCTGTTCTTATGAGTATTTAAGTTGCCAATTGTTTTAGTGTCTGTTGGCTCGTCTAACAAATTATCACAAACCTAGTAGCTTAAAGCAACACCAATTTATTCTCTTACTGTTCTGGAGGTAGGATAGAAGTCTGAAATGAAGCGCAGTGGACTAAAATCAAGGTGTGAGTATGCTGATTCCTTCTGGAAGCTCCAGGGTAGACTCTGTTCCTTGCTTCTCCCAGCATCTGCAGGCTGTCATCACTCTGGCTTGTGGCCACATCACTCCAACCTCTGCTTCCATCATCATCACATTGCCTTCTCCTCCCTGACTGTAATTCTACTGCCTCCCACGCCTAAAGCCCCTTATGATTATATGGGGCCAACCAGAACAATCAGGATAGTCCCTCCATCCCCAGATTCTTAATTTAGTCATGGCTTCAAAGCCACTTTTACCATATAAGGTAACATATACACACATATCATCCTCAATTTATGATGATTCTAATTATGATTTTTTGACTCTACAATAGTGTGGAAGTGATACCATTGAGTAGAAACTGTACTTCGAATTTTGAATTTTGGTATTTTCTAGGGCCAGAGATACACAGTACAATACTTTCACACAATGCTGGGCTGTAGCATTGAACTGTAGCTATTCATCAGCCATAAATTACAAAGGCAAACAACTAATACTCTACAGTGTACTGTGTGGCCAGATGATTTTGCCCAACTGTAGACTAATATAAGTGTTTTCAGCACTTTTAAGGAAGGCTGAGCTAAACCATGATGTTCCTTAAGTCAAGTGTATTAAATGCATTTTTGACTGATGATATTTTCAAGTTATGACAGGTTTATCCATTGTAAGTTGAGGAACCTCTGTGTTCACAGGTTCTAGAGATTAGCACATGGACATCTTTGAGGAGACATTTTTATTCAGCCTACCATGCCAATTTGGATTAAAACATTTTTTCCACCATGTTAAAATAGGAGTTCTTGTTAAGTTATAGAAAACTCTAGAAAAATTTCAACAATGTGTGCTTATGTAAGTGTGTGCATAAGATGTGTTAGGGGAAGTAAATTTTTAAGTTATGATGATATGACTTCAATAAATATTAAACGAAAAACAAATATATTTTAGCATTAATATTTTCAATTTAACAAAAACTAACATGGGATTTATAACATTTCTTTAAAAAGCTCAATGTGGTGTTAGTATAACCCAAATAATTTATGATTGTGTCACTGGTTAAATTCACTTTTAGGTACTATGAAAAAATGGAATATTTTACAGATAAGGAAACTGAGACAGAATGGAGGATAGGAAATAGGGGCGTATGTGGTGTTATACAAAAAATGTCATGGTACTGCCAAAATAGAATCCTGAGTTTCAGTTCAGAGTTGAAGAAGAAAATATTATTTCCTTGAAAAGGGATTTCACCCTACCTCACCAAGAAAGGTAGAGCATTACTATCTCAGAAGGAGGCATATAAGTGTCTGATAAGATTGGGGTCCAAGTCCAGGAAGAACTGAGGATACAGAGGTCCTACATGGTCCAAATAGAAATGGAGCTGGACATCCCACAGATGTCTCACACAGCTGCAAAGCACAGTGTAAGGAAATTGAGCCCATCACAAAAAGCAACAGAGGTAGACATTAATCTTCAGATTCAAAAGTTCAGCTAGCACCTCCTCCTTCCCCTTCCACAATTTCTCACTGGCATGTCTACATGTTAAAATTTAAATTTAGGAACAGTTTGGAGTTAGGACAACGCACAGAATACAAGTAAAGAAAAAAATAATCCTAGAATGAGAAGCAGGAGACCAAGATTTTTAATTCTAATAATATGGAAGATAAGATATCATTAATATCATCCTACTTCAAAACACTAAGACATTCTGGGTAATATATAACAAATATCATTTTAAATGTACAGCTTAGGTCCTGAGAAATCAAGGGGATTTCCCCAAGGCCAAAAGTAAAGAGAAAGTTGAAAGCCAGAGAGTTAAGGTGATGCTTTCACTGCCTTGGAAGCAGTCAGTTTTAAAGGCTTTCCTTAACTTTAAGCATGTTAATTCAATTATGCACGTAAAAGTTTTGAGAATGAAATCACCATCAAAAAGTAGAACATCTCAACCAGCAGTGCAGAAATTACGTACATGAAAAAAACAGAGAATCAGAGAACTACTTGAGGGGCACAGCTGAAATACTTTTTATCTTGCACCCAGCATATCCTTTTCAAGCATTTGACAATAAATATCATGCAAAATATCATTTTGGAGTGGAATGACAGCAAAATTTCAACGCTCTGTTTATGTTTAAGTCATGCTCTACAGAGTTGTTTGATGCTCATCATCTCTAAGAATTTGTCTAAAATTTAGCAAATCTTTGGTTATAGTGTTTACCTTCCTTTTCTCCCTTCTTCCAATGTCTTCCCTCTTTTTTCTTCTCCTTTTCATCTTTAGCTAATGCCAATATCTGTTTAATAAATATTATTGCCCAGCTGATTTTATCCTAAAACTTATCAATGTGTCTCTTACTTCATCTTGCATCTCACCTGCAACCTTCCCCTAGGGGAAAGAAGTCCCTCTTCCCCCCACCGCCCCACTTTGGTGCATGACCAAACTTGTAATTTTACTGCTTTGGATTCTGGCACTTACTCAGGAATCATTACCTTGCATAATTCTCTTTCTCATGTCTCTTCTCTCTCTCTCTCTCTTTCTCCCCCATCCCCCGAATTTAACTTTGCTCGTGTTTCTCATAATAATAAATCGAAATAAAACCTTTTCCTCCACGATTATGTAGGCCTCTTTTCCATCTATTTTTTTCTTTTACTAATCAGCACTGCTGAAAGCATAACCTACACACATTTTCTATTTTCAAAACCTTCATTTCCAAACCTCCAAATTTCATACAGTCTGTTACCCCCTTAATCTTACTTACTTGACTAAAACTTCTTACTCATGCTCAGTAGTGACTTGCTTGATGTTAAATCCAATGACAAGTTTGATTGTTGATCTTTACTGTCTTCTCTGCAGCTTAGAGCATTAATGAGCCACTCCTCTATCTTAATCACTTTCTCTATCTTGAAACTGTTTTTTCTTGTGTGTGTGTGATACTATTGTTTTTTAAAAATTCTGCCCCTACTATGACAAGAATTTCCAAATTCCCAATCCTCATTTCATCTAAAGTACTACATAAAGGAATTCTCCCCCAGTCAGAAAATAGACGAAGGATATTAGAAAATCAATGACCTTCATGGAACTGTGGCAAGTTAATAATCATTAGTAGACTCAGATTTAAAATCTTACTCATGAGCCAAGATGGCCGAGTAGGAACAGCTCCAGTCTACAGCTCCCAGCGCGAGCGACGCAGAAGACGGGTGATTTCTGCATTTCCATCTGAGGTACCGTGTTCATCTCACTAGGGAGTGCCAGACACTGGGCGCAGGTCAGTGGGTGAGTGCACCGTGTGCCAGCCGAAGCAGGGGCGAGGCATTGCCTCACTCGGGAAGCTCAAGAGGTCAGGGAGTTCCCTTTCCAGGGGTGACAGACGGCACCTGGAAAATCGGGCCACTCCCACCCGAATACTGTGTTTTTCCAATGGGCTTAGGAAACAGTGCCCCAGGAGAGTATAGCCCACACCTGGCTCAGAGGGTCCTACGCCCACGGAGTCTTGCTGATTGCTAGCACAGCAGTCTGAGATCAAACAGCAAGTCGGCAGCGAGGCTGGGGGAGGGGCGCCCGCCATTGCCCAGGCTAGCTTAGGTAAACAAAGCAGCCTGTAAGCTTGAACTGGGTGGAGCCCACCACAGCTCAAGGAGGCCTGCCCGCCTCTGTAGGCTCCACCTCTGGGGGCAGGGCACAGACAAACAAAAAGACAGCCGTAACCTCTGCAGACTTAAATGTCCCTGTCTGACAGCTTTGAGGAGAGCAGTGGTTCTCCCAGCACGCAGCTGGAGATCTGAGAACTGGCTGACTGCCTCCTCAAGTGGGTCCCTGACCCCTGACCCCCGAGCAGCCTAACTGGGAGGCACCCCTCAGCAGGGGCAGACTGACACCTCACACGGCCGGCCAGGTACTCCAACAGACCTGCAGCTGAGGGTCCTGTCTGTTAGAAGGAAAACTAACAGAAAGGACATCCACACCAAAAACCCATCTGTACATCACCATCATCAAAGACCAAAAGTAGATAAAACCACAAAGATGGGGGAAAAACAGAGCAGAAAAACTGGAAACTCTAAAAAGCAGAGTACCGCTCCTCCTCCAAAGGAACGCAGTTCCTCACCAGCAACGGAACAAAGCTGGACGGAGAATGACTTTGACGAGCTGAGAGAAGGCTTCAGACGATCAAATTACTCCAAGCTACGGGAGGATATTCAAACCAAAGGCAAAGAAGTTGAAAACTTTGAAAAAAATTTAGAAGAATGTATAACTAGAATAACCAATACAGAGAAGTGCTTAAAGGAGCTGATGGAGCTGAAAACCAAGGCTCGAGAACTACGTGAAGAATGCAGAAGCCTCAGGAGCTGATGCGATCAGATGGAAGAAAGGGTATCAGCCCTGGAAGATGAAATGAATGAAATGAAGCGAGAAGGGAAGTTTAGAGAAAAAAGAATAAAAAGAAACGAGCAAAGCCTCCAAGAAATGTGGGACTATGTGAAAAGACCAAATCTACGTCTGATTGGTGTACCTGAAAGTGACGGGGAGAATGGAACCAAGTTGGAAAACACTCTGCAGGATATTATCCAGGAGAACTTCCCCAATCTAGCAAGGCAGGCCAACATTCAGATTCAGGAAATACAGAGAACGCCACAAAGATACTCCTCGAGAAGAGCAACTCCAAGACACATAATTGTCAGATTCACCAAAGTTGAAATGAAGGAAAAAATGTTAAGGGCAGCCAGAGAGAAAGGTCGGGTTACCATCAAAGGGAAGCCCATCAGACTAACAGCGGATCTCTCGGCAGAAACCCTACAAGCCAGAAGAGAGTGGGGGCCAATATTCAACATTCTTAAAGAAAAGAATTTTCAACCCAGAATTTCATATCCAGCCAAACTAAGCTTCATAAGTGAAGGAGAAATAAAATACTTTACAGACAAGCAAATGCTGAGAGATTTTGTCACCACCAGGCCTGCCCTAAAAGAGCTCCTGAAGGAAGCGCTAAACATGGAAAGGCACAACCGGTACCAGCCACTGCAAAATCATACCGAAATGTAAAGACCATCGAGACTAGGAAGAGACTGCATCAACTAACGAGCAAAATAACCAGCTAACATCATAATGACAGGATCAAATTCACACATAACAATATTAACTTTAAATGTAAATGGACTAAATGCTCCAATTAAAAGACACAGACTGGCAAATTGGATAAAGACTCAAGACCCATCAGTGTGCTGTATTCAGGAAACCCATCTCACATGCAGAGACACACATAGGCTCAAAATAAAAGGATGGAGGAAGATCTACCAAGCAAATGGAAAACAAAAAAAAGCAGGGGTTGCAATCCTAGTCTCTGATAAAACAGACTTTAAACCAACAAAGATCAAAAGAGACAAAGAAGGCCATTACATAATGGTAAAGGGATTAATTCAACAAGAAGAGCTAACTATCCTAAATATATATGCACCCAATACAGGAGCACCCAGATTCATAAAGCAAGTCCTGAGTGACCTACAAAGAGACTTAGACTCCCAAACATTAATAATGGGAGACTTTAACACCCCACTGTCAACATTAGACAGATCAACGAGACAGAAAGTCAACAAGGATACCCAGGAATTGAACTCAGCTCTGCACCAAGCAGACCTAATAGACGTCTACAGAACTCTCCACCCCAAATCAACAGAATATACATTTTTTTCAGCACCACACCACACCTATTCCAAAATTGACCATATACTTGGAAGTAAAGCTCTCCTCATTAAATGTAAAAGAACAGAAATTATAACAGACTATCTCTCAGATCACAGTGCAATCAAGCTAGAACTCAGGATTAAGAATCTCACTCAAAACCGCTCAACTACATGGAAACTGAACAACCTGCTCCTGAATGACTACTGGGTACATAACGAAATGAAGGCAGAAATAAAGATGTTCTTTGAAACCAACGAGAACAAAGACACAACATACCAGAATCTCTGGGATGCATTCAAAGCAGTGTGTAGAGGGAAATTTATAGCGCTAAATGCCCACAAGAGAAAGCAGGAAAGATCCAAAATTGACACCCTAACATCACAATTAAAAGAACTAGAAAAGCAAGAGCAAACACATTCAAAAGCTAGCAGAAGGCAAGAAATAACTAAAATCAGAGCAGAACTGAAGGAAATAGAGACACAAAAAACCCTTCAAAAAATCAATGAATCCAGGAGCTGGTTTTTTGAAAGGATCAACAAAATTGATAGACCGCTAGCAAGACTAATAAAGAAAAAAAGAGAGAAGAATCAAATAGATGCAATAAAAAATGATAAAGGGGATATCACCACCAATCCCACAGAAATACAAACTACCATCAGAGAATATTACAAACACCTCTACGCAAATAAACTAGAAAATATAGAAGAAATGGATAAATTCCTCAACACATACACCCTCCCAAGACTAAACCAGGAAGAAGTTGAATCTCTGAATAGACCAATAACAGGAGCTGAAATTGTGGCAATAATCAATAGCTTACCAACCAAAAAAAGTCCAGGACCAGATGGGTTCACAGCCGAAATCTACCAGAGGTACAAGGAGGAGCTGGTACCATTCCTTCTGAAACTATTCCAATCAATAGAAAAAGAGGGAATACTCCCTAACTCATTTTATGAGGCCAGCATCATCCTGATACCAAAGCCTGGCAGAGACACAACAAAAAAAGAGAATTTTAGACCAATATCCTTGATGAACATTGATGCAAAAATCCTCAATAAAATACTGGCAAACCAAATCCAGCAGCACATCAAAAAGCTTATCCACCATGATCAAGTGGGCTTCATCCCTGGGATGCAAGGCTGGTTCAATATACACAAATCAATAAATGTAATCCAGCATATAAACAGAACCAAAAACAAAAACCACATGATTATCTCAATAGATGCAGAAAAGGCCTTTGACAAAATTCAACAACCCTTCATGCTAAAAACTCTCAATAAATTAGGTATTGATGGGACGTATCTCAAAATAATAAGAGCTATTTATGACAAACCCACAGCCAATATCATACTGAATGGGCAAAAACTGGAAGCATTCCCTTTGAAAACTGGCACAAGACAGGGATGCCCTCTCTCACCACTTCTATTCAACATAGTGTTGGAAGTTCTGGCCAGGGCAATTAGGCAGGAGAAGGAAATCAAGGGTATTCAAGTAGGAAAAGAGGAAGTCAAATTGTCCCTGTTTGCAGATGACATGATAGTATATATAGAAAACCCCATTGTCTCAACCCAAAATCTCCTTAAGCTGATAAGCAACTTCAGCAAAGTCTCAGGATACAAAATCAATGTACAAAAATCACAAGCATTCTTATACATCAATAACAGACAAACAGAGAGCCAAATCATGAGTGAACTCCCATTCAAAATTGCTTCAAAGAGAATAAAATACCTAGGAATACAACTTACAAGGGATGTGAAGGACCTCTTCAAGGAGAACTACAAACCACTGCTCAAGGAAATAAAAGAGGATACAAACAAATGGAAGAACATTCCATGCTCATGGGTAGGAAGAATCAATATCATGAAAATGGCCATCCTTCCCAAGGTAATTTACAGATTCAATGCCATCCCCATCAAGTTACCAATGACTTTCTTCACAGAATTGGAAAAAACTACTTTAAAGTTCATATGGAACCAAAAAAGAGCCCGCATCACCAAGTCAATCCTAAGCCAAAAGAACAAAGCTGGAGGCATCACACTACCTGACTTCAAACTATACTATAAGGCTACAGTAACCAAAACAGCATGGTACTGGTACCAAAACCGAGATATAGATCAATGGAACAGAACAGAGCCCTCAGAAATAATGCCACATATCTACAACTATCTGATCTTTGACAAACCTGAGAAAAACAAGAAATGGAGAAAGGATTCCCTATTTAATAAATGGTGCTGGGAAAACTGGCTAGCCATATGTAGAAAGCTGAAACTGGATCCCTTCCTTACACCTTATACAAAAATCAATTCAAGATGGATTAAAGACTTAAATGTTAGACCTAAAACCATAAAAACCCTAGAAGAAAACCTAGGCATTACCATTCAGGACATAGGCATGGGCAAGGACTTCATGTCTAGAACACCAAAAGCAATGGCAACAAAAGCCAAAATTGACAAATGGGATCTCATTAAACTCAAGAGCTTCTGCACAGCAAAGGAAACTACCATCAGAGTGAACAGGCAACCTACAAAATGGGAGAAAATTTTTGCAACCTACTCATCTGACAAAGGGCTAATATCCAGAATCTACAATGAACTCCAACAAATTTACAAGAAAAAAACAAACAACCCCATCAAAAAGTGGGCGAAGGACATGAACAGACACTTCTCAAAAGAAGACATTTATGCAGCCAAAAAACACATGAAAAAATGCTCACCATCACTGGCCATCAGAGAAATGCAAATCAAAACCACAATGAGATACCATCTCACACCAGTTAGAATGGCAATCATTAAAAAGTCAGGAAACAACAGGTGCTGGAGAGGATGTGGAGAAATAGGAACACTTTTACACTGTTGGTGGGACTGTAAACTAGTTCAACCCTTGTGGAAGTCAGTGTGGCGATTCCTCAGGGATCTAGAACTAGAAATTCCATTTGACCCAGCCATCCCATTACTGGGTATATACCCAAAGGACTATAAATCATGCTGCTATAAAGACACATGCACACGTATGTTTATTGCAGCATTATTCACAATAGCAAAGACTTGGAACCAACCCAAATGTCCAACAATGATAGACTGGATTAAGAAAATGTGGCACATATACACCATGGAATACTATGCAGCCATCAAAAATGATGAGTTCATGTCCTTTGTAGGGACATGGATGAAATTGGAAATCATCATTCTCAGTAAACTATCGCAAGAACAAAAAACCAAACACCGCATATTCTCACTCATAGGTGGGAATTGAACAATGAGAACACATGGACACAGGAAGGGGAACATCACACTTCGGGGACTGTTGTGGGGTGGGGGGAGGGGGGAGGGATAGCATTGGGAGAGATACCTAATGCTAGATGACGAGTTGGTGGGTGCAGCGCACCAGCATGGCACATGTATACATATGTAACATACCTGCACGTTGCACACATGTACCATAGAGCCTAAAGTATAATAATAATAAGAAGAAGAAGAAGAAGAAGAAGAAAAAAGAGAAAAAAAATTAAAAGAAAAATAAAAACAAAAAAATAAAATAAAATCTTACTCATGGCAATAAAAGAAAACCTCATGTTTTCTCTGTTTATCTGTTTTATTCTTTTCTTTCAGTGTCATTTTCTTTTGTCCTGAAGTTCTTTTTGGTCATTGATTTACTTGAGATTGCATTTCATGTCTAATATTGCCCTATGCATGAAGCAGTGATTTGTAAGCCTTGAGTACTAGTCAGGTATTTCAATTTAGAAGCAATTATTTGATATAGTAGATTTAAAACCATAATTTACTAGGTATAAACTTGTGTAGAAACCTGAAATTCTGATAATGAAGAAATAGCCACAATGTTTAGGATCTTCTAAGTCAAAAAATTCAACAAGAAATTTAAATTTCAATTCAATTCAACAAAGAATCCTAACTCAGATTGTGTAAGGGAAACATTATTAGAACTGGGCCCATGAACTTTGATGCTGCAACACAAAAAGACTATGTTCATGTAAAGTTTATCCAGAACCTTTTCCATAAGTATGTCTTCTACTAACACAATATTTCCATAGAACCCTGAATTTGGTTGCAAACTATGTTCCAGAAGGACATTATATTGAATACACTGGACTATATATTGGTGGTTATGAAATTTTTTAAGAGACAGATATCATAATGCCTAGTGTGTTTCCAAATTGAATTTCAAAATTTGGAATTTTTGAATTCCAAAACAATAAGAAATTATTTGTGTAAATAGCCATCCTGCTACATCAGATAATTTCAATTTATTTCTTTTTGCTTGGTACAGTTTATTGATTAGACCCAGTACAGAAAGCAGGACTGAATTTGATGGCATATCTCACCACAATGGGATGAACTACAGTGTTCTTAAATAACTCAACTAAGGCACATGAAGAAAGCTATCTTTTTCACTGGTACTCTATAAAACTAATGAAATTACCCGCAATAAGCACGGAAAATGTCCTGACTCTTATAGAATCCCATTAAAACTTGAAGAGATCGATTGCTCTTAGAAATAGCCTTTGCTTCTCCTAAAGTTTCATGGAATTACATATAAAGTCTCCTATCCCCAAAGAACCAACTTTAAAAAGTTCTTACAAGCTGACTCTCCTCAAACTGCCAGCTGGAGAAGCAAGAATGTCAACTAAACACTACCAAGATGTATTGCTTTACAAAAACAAGCAAACAACAGTCATTAGTGAGAAGGTGATGTGAGAGTGTTCAGAAAGAAGTGAATGAGCCACTTATTGGAAACATACTTCAGTTACAAATACCAGATGTTATTATCCTATTTTCCACATATAAATATGAGGCTGAGATAGTCAGTGTGAGAACTGAAATTAGGAACTCTATATTAAAGTATGCATAACAAATTATCTCTTAAAAATAGTATAAAATAAATATTTTTTAAGAAATAAATTTTTTTAAGAAATAAATTATTTCTTAAAAATTTATTGCATGACAATTAGACTGCAGTGATGGAGCTAAGCATTGATAGGAATCAGAGACATATTTTGCACAATAACCAACCTCAAAAGCCTTACAATTTAGCACAGAAAAAGTAATATGCATTCATAACACGACTATGACACAAGGTGACTAAGATATTGCCATAATAGAAGTACAAACAAAATGCTCTTGTAACAAAGAAGAGGAAAACATTTTTTTCAATAAAGTGATTTTTGGGTGAAGCATAGGAATTTTACTAGTATTTCACAGGAGTACGGAATTCCAAGATAAAGGAATCTCATTAGTAAAGACAAAATTATAAAGGGGCATCTGACGTAGGGGGGTCAGCACATTACATGCTCGAACTTGACACTGCAAATGTATGAATGTATAAAGGGAAATGTCACAAATAGGGCAAGGTATACCAGAGCAGATAAAAGTAGTCTTTATAGACAATTAGGTGTCACTGAAGATTTTTGAGGATGCACATAATATAAACTTACCAAACTTAAAATTTTAGAAACAAAAAATGTTGATAGTAATATTAAAATGTCACACAGGCTGTAGTTAATAGTATTCAATAAAACCTTTGAAGAGTCAGGCACAGTGACTCACGCCTGTAATCCCAGCACTTTGGGAGGCTAAGGCGGGCGGATCATGAGGTCAGGAGTTCCAGACCAGCCTGGCTAATATGGTAAAACCCCGTCTCTACTAAAAATACAAAAATTAGCTAGGCGTGGTGGTGCACACTGTAGTCACAGCTACTCAGGAGGCTAAGGCAGAAGAATCGCTTGAACCCGGGAGGCGGAGGTTGCAGTGAGCCGAGATCGCCCCACTGCACTCCAGCCTTGGCGACAGAGCGAGAGAGACTCCGTCTCAAAAAAAAAAAAAAAAAAAAAAAGGTGAAGAAGAGAAAGCTGAAGATAGAGAAGCTATCCTGATAATCTAGGTAAGAAACGATTAGGACACGTGCTACATCAGAGTCCAGGAATACAAAATAAAGAACAGTAGTAAGTAACGAGCAGTGTTAATAAGCAACCTATAATCAGTAAATTACAATCAGTGCTCCATTTAGTATACATTGCCTTTATGGAAGCTGTAGTATAAAATAGTATCCAGTGTAATAAATGGAAATCATAATCCTGAACAAAAGCTTTCAACAAATCATCATAATCATGAATATAAATACAATATATAAGGCTGAACAATTTAAATTTGTAAAAAAGTCCTGCTTTCACATCTGCAACCCATTTAAGGAGACAGGATTTTCACTTGAAAACCATAAATTTAAGCAGAGAGCTACATTTGCTAAGTTCCCAGCAAGTAACATGGACACTAGGTGGGAAAGCAGCTGAGAAGGGATGGGATAGGATGGGTATCAAAGTGTTGTGGAGTAAGTGGAGCTTAAGTTAAATCATCAGGACAAAATTATGCCCAAGGAAAGATGAGAAAGGGGAGGACATTTTGGGCAACAAAAGATAATGCTCAGAACTATAAATAAAATTAGGCAGCAATGAAAGAAAATTGTTAGGAGAACATAGTGAGGATATCTTTAGAGAGACAGGAAGTAATCAAAGTGTACAGGGCGCTAAATTGTAAGCTGAAAATGGGATATCGTTTCAGCAGCCTTAGTCCTTTAAAATGTTTAAGGAAAAGATGCGTCAAAGCAGTTTATTAGGAATGTTGCTTTCTGCTACTGTAGTAGGATCTGGACCAAGGTAGAGCAAGTGAAAAAGAAAAGGAAGACATAGAAGTAAATAGAGAAAGGGCATGGTGATTTAATGTCTATAAATGAATGTCTTCATTCATTGGGAATAAAGTCAGGTATGGCTCCAAGTTCTTAAGCTAGGATCTTGGGGGAATTATTATGCCAATGATTGAAATAAAAAATGTGAGATATGAAGTATATTTCAGAAAAGAGAGTGAATATGTTGTCAGATCATTGAAAATTAGGTAATGGTTAAAGATCCAACTGGCAGTTAGAGACCCAGGGTGAATGCTCAGGGACCAAGTCAGGGCTGCAGGTATATGAAATAAATGTATAAAATATGAAATGACAAATAATAAAATGACTAATGTTGATACCATTTGAAATAGTTAAGCTATAAGGCAGACAAGAGCAATAAATGAATTATATACACTGGTTACAGAGATATGGGAAAAATAAGTTAATTGCCCTTCTCTCAGGAAGTTTAAAACTTAATTGACAGGAAATATATTATTTAAATATTATATATATACATATATACATAATAAAGATACTAAACTCTCTATAACACATAATAGTGGTATAAATATCTAAAGTGGCTTAGACAAGATTTATGAAAATTAGTGACATGTTAACTAATGCTTAAAAGATGAATAGGAGCTTTCCTTATGGGGTGGAGATAAGGGGCATTTCAAATACAGAGCAGAGCATGTGCAAAGCTACAGAGGCATCTAACACTCAGGGATCTGTAAGTAGTTAGTTAAGGTGCGAATGTAGGTTGTATTGGGGAACTGGTGGTAGGTTAGAGAGGCAGTTAAAGAGCAGAATATAGAAAGTCAAGCATGTCATATTTAGGAAATTAAGAAGACATTGAACTTTTTTTTAACAGCAGAGTGGCAATCGTCAGATATTCCTCTTTCCAGATTCTCATCCAGATTCCCCTGTTCTGCCTTCCCCCAGGTTCTGTAGCTCTGAACTCCTTGTGCATGCCATACATATTATTACCCTAAACTGAACCACTTGCTCTCTCTAACATTGCTCAAAAATTAGACTTTAATGCCTTGAAACAAATGTTGTGTCAAATATTGTCTCAAATACTGTTTGGTCTCTTTTTTTAAATGCTATTATTTTTCTGTTTCTATTTTATATGCTACAAACCAATTTCATACAGCAACTTTTGGAGATGGCACTCTTCTCCAGTGTGAATATAATTTGCAAAATAAATTCTGTGATTATCTACAAAATAGATAGTAATGCATTTTTCAAACCATATAGGAGAAAAGGAGCATTTGAAGAGTCTCTTTCAATAATCATCCTTTATTATTAAAAAAATTGAAATGTCCTTATGTTTGATTTTTGTCCCTCAAATGTAGCCTGACTTCAGAAGTTGAGTTAAAAATCATTAGTGTTTCTCTTTTTGAGATTTTCCATTTGGCTGTTTTCTGCCTATCACACAAAGATTGCATCAACTGAAACATTCCTTTAATGTATAATTGGGATGATCAACAAAGTAAGTGTGCTTCAAAGCAACAATATAAAAGTCCAATAATTTATAAATAGGAGAAGAAAGTGGATGGTAAAAATAGTAATAATTTTGATGTGATTTCTTAAGTATGCCTAAAACTTAGGATGAAATAAATTGACCAGCAATTTTATCAGGTATGAGAACAATACAGGATTCCAGTTTACAAACAACCAGAATTCCTGTTTGTGCAACATATATATTATTCCTTCAAATTAAAATTTTTTTCATTAACAATGGAAAAGGGGTTAGTAGCAAAAAGAAATATATTCCTGTATTAGGTTCATTGTTGACTTTACATATCTTATTTCATTAATTATTTCATAGTATAGGTATTAGTATTTTGAAATTCCCAAACGGCATTCCAGAAGGTTGATTTATATATCTTTATTACTGATGGAATAGTGTGAAATGTCACAGGCTCTAAAACCACTTTCCCTTTTATATTTCACTTCACAACTTCAGGCTAATATTAAAATATTTAGTAGAGTCTGATCATTTCCTGTTGGTTGGATTGTATTAAAAATATATTGCTTTATGGGCATAGAAATTAAATATGTGAACAATCAGCCTTTGTAAGAATATACCACATGTTAACCTAAGTAAGAGCAATAAAATATAAACAGAATGTGAAGATTTAGAACATTCTCATAATGTATGTTCGTTTTATGAATTAACTGCTCTGTTGTGGATTATATTGTACAGACCAGAAAAAAACACATAATTTTACAGATTTTTTTCATGTAGTTTTTAAGATGATAAAACTAAACTAATCTCTAGTTGAGTTTTCACCATAAATCACTTCTAAGGTGAGAAGCTACCTGATGGACTGTTCTGACATCTTGACAATAAAAAAGAGCTTATGACAGTTCTGGGGGGAGGAGGAATTGTTCCAAAATGTTTTCCAACAGTTAAGCAGTAAATCAATGACTGACAGGATCGCTAGCCTGCCACATCTTACCATGGTTACATGAAATTTGATTACAATATAATATGTAATTTTTCCCAATCCTGAATGTGACCCAGTTGGAAAAAAGTTACCCCTATACATCTGATTTCAAAAATCCTAGTTGAAGACTTGTTTGCACACAACCATGTAATTTCTAAGAGAATGTCACAACTATTTCAACAGTTGCTTACTGAAAGCCCAGGAAGTGTTATTGCAGAAAAAAAAAAAAATGTAGGATTCTTCTTCTTCTCTCATTTAATGATTGTGTTTGTTCATTCGCCCAGATTTTTAGCAATGAATAAATTTAATAATTCAACTGAAATAATAAAATTATTCTACTTCTTTGAAAGGAAATAAAATGTAATACTTTTAAATGTATGCTAACTTTAACTGCATATATTATAGAGTAATACAGTAAAGAGTGTAAGAGAATGTGGGAACTATATTTTGTGTATCAACAATAACCTAACTGATTTATCTGCAGACTCACTACAACCTATCCATTAAACTGAATTTCTTGTAGAAAAAGCTGTGACCAATTTCAAAGGAAGCTGAATTATGCTGAATATTTGCAAGTGTCACTCATGTAACAGCAATGCCAGATAGGCTTTACTGAAAAGTGTTACGTGTAAAAGTGTAAGAGTTTCCTTTAAAAAAAAAAAAGATTAAAAGAAAAAGAAAACTCAGGCATGTACTCACAGATAATAATATCTCTTACCTGGAAGAATTACAGGAAAATGAAAAAAAAAGTAAAGATATCCTTGTAATACCATATTCTATGATGTCAACTTATGTCTCTGATATTTGAGTCAATCTTTGGAGACATAAGATACAAATGCTTTCATTTCCATTTTGTTTTCATTTAAATTCATTTCCAAAGTTACTGTTCGTATGACGTGATCAGGCTATTCTTCTTTAAACCGTGTGGCATATGCTTATATGCCACTAATATAAAATAAACACAATTGAAATGTATTTACTTATGTATTGGAGTTTATATAATTTGGTCTATAATTTTTCAAATACAGAATAGTCCTCAAACATAATTTATCATTCTGCTAGATAACATATTTTAGTAGAAGCCTTCATTAGTTGGTATCTTCATCTTTTTTAGTCCCAGGATTTAAATCAGGTCAAAAATCTCAGGATCACAGAGCCCACAGATTTTCTTGGTAAGGTCTGCTATAGATAGGTGATATAAAAGCAATGTTTAAATTTAATTTGTTTTAATTTTGAAATTTAATTTGCTTCTGAAATCAGAATTGAAGTGGTGTCTTAGAGTCATTTATCATGCAAGAGAACAAAGGTGCCTTGTGAAGCAGCAGTTTCACCCTGTAAATGGTAGCTGCTTACATCCCAATCTCTGCCTGCATGCTGTAACAGTAACATTATGCCATTCTAGGATAACCTTGTTATTTATAATTTTAATACTATTTATGTATTTGCTCATTTCCTTATTTATTTATGTAAAGAATTATTAATAACTGCACTTAACTCATTTGGTCCATCTTGGTAAAATGAATAACAAATTGGTGTTTTGGGGGTGATGTACCATGCAAAATGCTAATGGGATTCCTGAATGGAAGACATCCAGCATGGATCAAGACCTTGCCCATATGTGGTGTTTTTGTCTAAGCAATCTTTTTATAAGCTTTTTATTGCTTCAAGAGCTACCAAAGCAAACAGAGACATATTATTTATTAATTGTGCACCGTTAATAGCGAGGTCTCACCAACTGCCAATCCATATGGACATAAAGCCCTCAGTCCTAAATCTGCTCAGATTAATTTCTTTCAACGGCATCCAACAGTGTGAGGGCGAAGTGAGAACCAGGTTGTGCTCCCGCCTTTTTATGCCATGCTTGGCAGATTAGTTCACTAGGACTTCTTTACAAGCACAAAAAGCTGCAGTACTTCTCGGTCCTGTCCAGGCTAGAGATTTGCTGAGCTGAAGATAAAAGGATATTAGATCTGTTGTGTTTTTTCCAGATCCTCTCCAAAGCCTGTATAATCCTTTTGTTTCAGAAAGAAAAAAGATTTTTAAAAAAGATAAGAAACATGTTTCAACGAACCCAAACAGCTACAGTATCTAATTACATTAAGGAGAATTCTTAGTTGAAAAAGTTAAAAGTTAAAAAAAAAAAAAAAATAGGTCCAGTTGCAGTTTCAAGAAGTTTGTGATTACTGGTTAATTTCAGTAATAAAATTCTTTATGTAAAATATAAAAACGTATTAACCTAATCATCACCACATCCACACACAATGTATGTATGTATACAATATATGCCAAATTTCATTATAGTAATTTGTTTAAATTGGGTTATATTCTGGTCTTTTCTAAATTTGCAAGCTAGCTTAACATTGCTAGAGGAATAGCAGTTCAGAGAAAGGACCCAAGTTTAGATACTTCCAAAGCTATTTTGTGCGGGTTGCCCACTCCCATTTTTACAGAGCAAGCAAGATCATTTGAAGAGTCTTGACTTTTCCCTACTCTCTTCTACATTGAATGGAGGTTTTGAGTGTGTAGATGTTTTAATAATGAATTCAACCGCAAACTGAAAGCATTTTAGTTGCCCTTCAAGGCAGTATCTTCATTCTGCAAGCTAGCTGTTCATTAAACTGTTAGAAAACTAACAGTTACTAGTTTGTTCAGTAAATTTTTAGTACACTGTTGGAAAAGTTAAAACTACTGGATTTGTGAGACGTCTCTGCTCAAATAGGAATTCTTAAATCTGACCTCACTCTCCGTGTTGGGAAAAAATAAAACAAAGTGTGTTTTTGCTTTTAAAGGCAACTGTAGAGAAAAGCTGGGACTCTTAGCAGTAGAAACTATAGACATATTTTAAAATCTAGAACCCTAGTTACTTTAATCTTTTCTACTCAGTGCTTAAAGTAGTTAAGTAGGCATATACCTAATAAGAAATGTGTTTGAAGAAGCCTATTAGGTAAGAAAGAAATCAGTGTGTTAATAATTACCCTAGCTGCAAATGGTGAGAAATAACCCAGAGCACTTTGCCCAGTTTCTGCATGGGGTTCCAAGACCAGGAAAAGTAACTTTCCTTAAGTAACAACAAAGCACTTCAAGTAAGAGCTAGACTTGTAGCCTATGGAAATCACTGATTTTCCACAGAAACAATGTTTTAAAAGTATTTACTCTTTGCAGTGTTAATATTCCCTTTATATTACTTTTTGTTTGCTTTCAAACAAGTCATTGAAATAAGTCACTGCTGCTTCCTGAGGAGTGTTTTATATTTAAAGTCGATTCAGTTTTGGTGGCTTTCTAAGCTTTGTATGTTCCACAATGGAGTAATATTTACTTGCTTCAGTAAACTCACCACAGAAGAACTTGACTGTGTAATTTTTTCCTTTTCTTTTGTTATATTTTCTCTTCTTTCATCTTTAATTTTTAAATCCAGGAAGGTTCAACTGCCATTTTATTAAACATGAAAATTTCTTCTAAACAATTTGAAAAGGATCTGTCCTTTGACTGCCTTGAGGATCTCAGGCAGCAGCTTGCTGTAGATCTAATGAAAATCTGTCTGTGCATATGCACAAATTGACTAAAGAGAGTACATCAAATGTTAATTCATACATGCAGAAGTAATATGCAAATAGAGATTCTAAACTTACTGCACCATCATTTTTAATGAAATAAGTTATTCAGCCCTTACATTTAAGGAAATAATAAAATAATGCCTTGGCTCAGTGCGCTGGAATATAGAGTCTCTTCCTCGTAATTCAATCATTGCCAATTTTCTTCCTTTGCCACCAGATGTGTTTGAACTTATTGAATTATGAGGACTTTTTAAAAATTCTTAGCTTAGGTAAGCTTAACAGTAAAAATTTCTCGTTGTATACAAATTATGTGTCAGTATGTTTTACCCATATATAAACCTGTACACACATAAATACAGTATCCTCCCCTCATCTTCAGGGAATACATTCCAACATTCCCAGTGGATGCTTGAAAGTGCGAATAGTACTGAATATTACATACACTGTGTTTTTGTCTATACATACATACCTATGATAAAGTTTAATTTATAAATTAGGTATAGTAAGAGATTAACAATAACTAATAATAAAGTAGGACACTTATAACAATACTTATGACAATATAGTGAAATAAAAATTATATTAATATGATCTCTCTCTTAAAATCTCTTACTGTACCATACTCACCTGTTTTTGAACCTTGGTTGACTGAGGATAACCAAAACCACAGAAACTGAAACCATGGATAAGGTGGGGACTACTATAATCCTGAGACAGATTGCTAATGCAATACAATATTGATACAAACTTGATAAATGTATTACAGCTTCTCCAAGATGAGAGCTTATTAAAAACACATAAACTTATTTCTACCTATAGCATTTTGAAAATTGAAAACATATAAATTATGAAATTACATCTGAAGTGAATATTAATTAGATATACTTTTACCATAAATTATTTTCAGCTAAAATTTCTCACTATAGAGGAAGGCATTTTAAAGTATTTTTATCATAGATGAGAATATTTACTATGATAAAAAATATTTATTAGCAATTATTTCATAATTGGTGGTTCCACCAGAAAATTTTGAAATCAAAGAATATTCCATTGAGCAGCAGGACATTCCTATAAAATTCTACTAAAGAAACTGTTTTTTCTAATAATGTGTGTAGACCCCTCATTACTTAGAGTTCCATCCTTTTCAAGAAACAAAGTATAATGATATGAAAAGAAAAACTAAGGAACAATTTGGGTGTGTGTTAGGACACATGTTGAGTCAGTTTGTCCAGATTCTGTCTATCCTGTCCATCATTTCATGTCGATGTTGTTGACTTGTAATGATTTGCATCAGTTTAAGCAAACTAACAATCACAGCTTAAGTGAAAGAGGTGAAACACTAGGAAAATATGATGTGAATAGGTGAAAAATTCAAAAAATAGCAGAGAAACAATATGGATCTAGGTCAGAGAGATCCTATTAATTTAAGACCTTAATTTTAGACCTTATCTCATAACACCCAATATCAAATGAAAGTGGATGAAATGAAAAAAAATATGTAGTTATATAAAACTAATCAAGTTGCCCTTGGCATCAGGGAGAAGAAAGACTTTTTTTTTTTTTAACATAGCAAAGCTTTTACTATAGATACAGTATACAACATTCAATGGATTATAGACGTACTAACTTATACCTATGTCATTTATTAATCCATTCATTCATTCTTTAAACACTGAGGCACAACAGCCTCATGTATCAAACTGTAACCTAGGTATACAGTGTATCTGTGGGACAAACATGTTAATTATTGATTGTATAGAATAAGATTATTGTCAAGAAAGGCAAGTAACAAATATGAATAGGCAACTATTATTACACGTAATATTCATCATCCTGAGGTTGTTAGTATAAATTTCTGTTTTAAATGATTCATCTGAATGGCACAATGTAGCCTTAATCTCAATGGTTTAGACAATTGGAAGAGGACACTTGTTTAAAATCTATGGAAATTTTATGATTAAATATTTAAAGTATACAATTCTGTGAAGAAAATAACAGCAAGGCATTACATAAAAGATTTTTGAGGAATGAAGATATTAAGTTAATTACTTTTTTGTCATTTTATAATGGAGAAATTTCAAACCCTGGTTATACTACCATTTTAAAACTTATTTCCATTTACAAATAAGTTGCTTGTATATTTAGCTGCATTAAAGCATAAGATATTACTATAGTAAAAGTACAAATTCTAAAGTCATGCCCTTTTCTGAGTTATTAACTTCAAGATTATAATGGCTTTTTAGTCTGTCAAATTTAAAAACAACTGAAGTAAGAAAGATAAGTGAACAATACACATGAATAAAAATTTAATGGAAATTAAAAAGTGAGAAATATTGACCAATGGAAGAGAAAAAAATAAACCTTGACAGAGGAAAAAATAGGCCATAAGTCATTTCTGATGGCATGCTTATGGTACTTCGCAATGTGTATATACCCACAAAGGAAAATATAGCACACTAGGCAATTGTAGTGGTGGTGGTTGTAAAAAAGAACTGTGTCATTGTAACGTGTTAACACTTAGATAGAATATGTTTTGTCAGTGAAATATTTTGTAAGGGTATGATCATTTTAATAAAATTATAATTTTCACTCAGTCCAAATATCTGCCAGGTAAATACTCTAGATTTCATAAACTTGTGTGTGTGTGTGTGTGTGTGTGTGTGACAGAGAGAGAGAGAAGGAGAGAGACAGTCCAAAAGAGACAGACAGAGACAGAGAGAAGGTGGAGGTTGAAGGGTGGATAGAACAAATGAGAAAGAGAAAGGAGAAAGACAGAGAAAAAATGCCTGAGCCTACTAATGAATAAGAATATACTGCATATAGCACTAGCCAGGGCATAACTCTACTCAACAACATTTAAGTTTCTTCTACTTCTAAGGATGAGGTACAAGTGGCAGAAAGCTGTTTTGATTTGGTCTGAATTCCTATTGTTGTATTATGTTTATCTTATTCTATTGTTTGCTTTCTATATTATTTATGTTCCATTATAGTCTATCCCGGTTTGATAAAATTCCTCATTTAAGACACATGGCATCATCAATCTTTGCTTCTATATTTGCTCAGTGATCACTTTAAGACAAGTTGTTACTGCCAAAGAAGCTTTGCTTCTTCCTAGTACACACTGCAAAATTCCAATGAATTGGACCGCTAACTTAGTAGATAGATGGATTTTTGTGTTATATATTCAGCCCAGCTCTCCAAATTTAAAAATCTCTGCTTGCTTTCTATATGCTGAATTATCTGTCAACCTTCAAAAGGGAGCTTACAGTAACTCTTGGACCAAGAAGGAAGAAAAAGTAATTGCCTGATTTAAATCTAAGAAGACACATTTCTTCTTCCTAAGCAAATGATTTTGTTTAGGTTTCACCCACATCCTTCATAAGTTTCACAGGAAATGATCACTTATTTAATGCCCAGGAAGGAATCATTATTTATCTAAATGGGTCATAGTAGTCTTATTCTCTTTACCAATAAAAATTTTAGTTCTGATATGCAACATGGTTCTGGTAGATGTCATATGAAGTAACTTCTGCAGGGTAGCATTTGAGTGGTAATTTATCATTACCACTATGATAAATTCTTTCTTTCTGATCTTATATTTTATCATTAGAATAGACTCTGTGTTAGGCCATTATTGCAGTGCTATAAAGGAATACCGGAGACTGGGTAATATATAAAGAAAAGATGTTTACTTGGCTCACAGTTCTGCAGGCTGTACAAGCATGGTGCTGGCATCTACTCAGCTTCTGGGGAAGCCACAGGAAGTTTTTATTTATGGCAGAAGGTGAAGTGTGAGCAGGTACCTCCCATGGCAAGAGCAGGAGCAAGAGAGAGAGTTGGGAGTGGGAGGTGCCACCCACTTTTAAACAACCACATCTCTCCAGAACTCACTCAACTGTTACAAGGACAGCATCATGCCATGAGGGATCCGCCCCCATGACCCAAACACCTCCCACCAGGCCCCTGCTCCAACACTGGAAATTTCAACATGAAATTTGGGTGGGACAACATCTGAACTATGTCAGACTGCATAAGCATATTTCAGTCAAGAGAAAAGCTAACAAAATGATGGGAAAAATGTAGAGGAAGCCTACCTCTGTGTACAACTGTATATAGGCAGTGCAGTTTAATAATCCTACAGTTGCCCAGTGTCTATTACAAGTTCCACAGAAAGCAGGGATGAGTAAATAATATATTGCTACTTTTTTATGAAGTAAAATCTTAGTCTGCATAAATGATAAAGTGGGAAATTGTAATGAGGAAAGAAGAAAGCCTCTTTAGGATGTACTGTCAAACTGGTCATCACCTGTATCGAATGTGGCTGATTGCTCCATCTGGAGCTATTCTCTTCCAAAAAAAACGAATAAAAGACTATGTAGGACAGCTTTAGAATTGGTAATTATTATGTAGAAATGAGGAGAAAATAAGAATAATTTATCTAAGAGCTCCTCTTTCCTTCATGTAATTTGGTATTCCAGAAGGAGAAGAAACAGGTAAAGACAAAGGGACTTGTAATGGTGAAAAGTGATACATAATGGTACATATATGTACCTTTATTATAACTGTTCCTTCAGTTTTTCATTTCTTTGCATAGATAAATCTTCTGATACCATATTTCTTCAGTGTGAAGAACATTCTTTATAGCACAGGTCTGCTATTAAAAAAATTCTCTTTTTTTTGGTCTGAAAAAATATTTAACTTGCTTGTGTTGTTGAAAGGTTTATTCACTGGATATAGAATTTTGGGTCGTGGGTTTATTTCTTTTCGTACTACTAAAATATCATTCCAGAGTCATCTGGTTTGCATAGTTTCTCATAGGAAGTATTCTGTAATTCTTTACATTTTTCTGTTCATTATGTGTTATTTTTCTCTGGCTCCTTCAAATGTTTCCCTTTCCCTTTACTTTTCAGCAGTTTGACTCTAATATATCAAGATATTTCTTTTCGTTGTAGTGCTGGTGGTTATTGTTGTTCTATTTATTATAAATAGATTTCCCTGAGCTTCTTGGATCTTTTATTATGTTTGGAGAACTCAGTCATTATCGCTTCACGTATTTTACCTGCCTCATTCTCTATTTCTTCTCTTTGTGCCGTATCAAACTATACATATTGGGCTATTCTGTGTTATTCCACAGCTTTTAGATGTTCTATTTTGATTCTTTTACCCCATATTTTTTTCTTCACACTTCAGTTTGGTTATTTCTATTGAACTATCTGAAAGTTCACTGAATCTTTTCTCAACTATGTCAAGTCTGTGTAACTGTGATGGACATATTTAAAGAGGTGTTTTTGTTTTTGTTTTTATCCCTAAGGTAGTAATTTTGTTTGTTTGTTTTCTTGTTTTTTCTGGCATTTCCATTAGGCTAGGCTTCCTCTTATATTTGCCATATCCCTACTAAAATGTCTCATCTATTCATACATATTGTCAATCTTTTCCACTACATCCTTTAATATGTTAATCATGGTTTTTTAAAGTCCTGACATTGTAGTCACCTTGGAGTCTGACATCTGAGTCATATCTGAATCTGGTCCTGTTAATTACTTATCACTTGGCAATAGCTCATGTTTTCATATGTTTCTGTATATATTATAAGTTTCATTAAATGCCAAACATTGTTTATAGTTTAATAAAGACTGAAGTAAATAATATTTAACCTGAATATGAACATTCCTCTTTCTTATATAGGTCATCAGTGTGGAGTGTTGAATCAATCTAGTTAGAAATTGAGCTGAAATTTAGTTTTGTTTCTAAAGTTACTGTCAGTAAATTATAGGCTCAATTCCTCTACTAATCAACTTTCATTGCCTTATTTGGGGTAGGGTAGAATTGGGGTGCCATACAAATTTTTTCAGTGTTTGTGCTCTATCTTCAGCTTTCACCATGCATGCATACCTACACAATAGAAAAATATAGCGCCACATTCTTGTCCCTCCCCAGTGGTTGATTGCTATTGCTTGTTAACATGTGCCAACTTTGTGGTTAGAAATGTTCTGTTACTCTGGCCTCACTTCAGTCTTAGGGAAGCCATATGCATCTCGATCTTGGAGTAGAAGTTTTCCAGCATTGATACTCTACCTCTTCGTGGTAGGCCAACTTAACCTGTTATCTGTAAACATTTGTCATTATCCAAGATACCTAAAGTTATTATTTTACTAGAAGAAAGAGTCCTGGAAAGAGAGGAGGACTTTACATCTACTCCCTGTGCTACCACTTGTCACTCCACTTACCCTGTGGATAAGCATGTTCACTGCCCCTCCCAAAGAAGCCTGGGCCTTTGTCTCATATGAAAGTAGAGTCCACAGAGGTGTGCAGTATTTTAAAAGTCATCAATCACTTCCTGCATTCCCTCTTCATGGAAAAGCTCTTCCTGGTTTATTATCCTGGTCCCAATTTTGCTCATGAGCACCTGATAGAAACCACGGGGAAAAGCTTGAGAGAGAATGGAAACATTTTTTGCGTCTGGAGCCCCTTAATATTCTGGACTGATATATCTGCCTTGTGTTTTGTTTGTTATATGGTTTTCTGATGTTGTCCTACAATTTACATGGTAGGTGGAATGTCTTGTTTTTTCTGCCATTGGTGAAACAATTTATGAACTTATATCTTCTTTTAGGTTTTTATTCCTTCTTGGAATTCAGGTCACTTGGTTTCCTTGTGAATTTAAGGCTCTGATGGATTCAAAAAGGTTATAATTTTGTAGAATATTTGGATTCTTATTATTAGCACGGGAGCAACACATTTTGTAGCATTTTTTTTCTTTCTGAAATAGCAGGTTTAGGATACATGGATGAGGATAAAGATAATAAGCTCATCGATGTTTATAGTTTCATTTTCAATATCCTGGAAGCTATATCAGAATGTAAAAAATAATCCGCTACTTTTTTTCCTGTAAAAATGTGTATTATTTATTGAGAAAAGGATTAATATAAAAGTATAGATGTGAGTACTGGGAAAGGGAAACTATAGTACTCAAAAGCTTTCTCTAAGGGAATTCTCCTTTAGGGCTTTTCTAAATTCTCTTCTTAATAAACTGGAGATATATAAAACTTAAGCTACAAAATCAGATTTGTGGTTTTTTAGCCTCAAATTCAGTATGAAAGGATAGTTTTCAGCTATTTTATTTTATAAGCATTTGAAGTCCCCAGTGAAATTAAGACAGAAATTGTGTCAGTGTAACATCCTGAAACACAGTTGTCAACTGTAAATTTACAGTTACAATTGTTGATTGCTGATTTTCCAAGTCACTAGAAAACCCATTGATCAAGCAAAACTAATTTTATTAGAACTACTACAGTAAGGGAAAATGCCATCTTAGTACATAGATATATTGACAAACTCTTAGTAGTGTCTCAGAGGGGAAGATCAGGGCAGAACATGTATAAGGTTTTGCTGTCTTGGGTAAAGTTGTTATTGGTGGGAATTGATTGAATGGACAAAACAGATGACATAATAGTTTAGAATTGCTGGACATGTCAAGGCAAGTGCCTTTAAATGACTTTTGATAAGTAAAGAGTTATTTAATAATTGAGATATTAGTACAGGTGATCACTTTCTCTTGTCCTGATACAAGAGCTTTTTTGCCTATACGAGAAACTATTTGTTTGGAGGGATTTCCTAAAGCAAATAGATAAGTTATTTAACGATGTATAGTCTAATCTCCTGTACATGAATTTCCAGGAGCAAATAGCTAAGTCATGTTGACACAGGTAGCTTCAATTATCAGTCCTGATTGTTAAGTTATTGTATCAAGGTAGTTTATAAAATTGTTATCGCGATGGTGTTTTAGTTATCTGATGTTGCAAACAAACCATCCCAACATTTGCTGTTTTAAAACATAACTATTTTAGAACATTTCATAGTTCTGCTTGTAGACAGGATCTCCTGGAAAGTCCTGGTTTATGGTATTTCATGAAATTGCAGTCAGACAGAGGCTGGGGCTAGATTCATATAAGGGCTCAATGTCCAAGATAGTTCATTTTCATGGCTGATATTTGATTATGGCTCTTGACTAAAGCAAAGATATGTTGTTCAATAGAGTGGCTACACTTTGTGGTTGTGCTTCTCATGGTGTGGTGGGTAGTTTCTAAAAGGATGCATCCCAAGAGTCAGCTTTTCAAGAGACCCAAGTGAGTGTTGCAAGGCATTTCTAACTTGTCCCCAGAATGCTATGTTCACCATATTCTATTAGTCAAATAAGTCACTAAAACTAGTCCAGATTTAGGGTAATATGGAATTTGAGCTCGGGATGTGAGAAGCAGTAGGCATATATAGCAAGGGTAAGCATCTTCGAGACTATCTTCCACAGACTGTGCTATGGGAACCATAATTCATGTTTCTTCCACATGCAACATCCATTAATTCTCTAAGAAAGAGCTTGAAACTCATCCCATTACAACACTGGTTCTAAATCCAGAATCTCAACAAATTGGATCCAAGTCATCAGGTGTGACTCCTCTCAATCTCAAAATCTGTTAACTAGAGGGATAATTTATCAGTCCCCATCATGAACTCAATATTAAATGCTGATACAAATACAATATAATTGCAATAGACACACCCCCTGCAAGCGTGGGGAAAGGACAGGTTGGCACATAGCCATCACTAGTCCATAACAATTCTGAAATCCAGCATAACATACATCATCACTTGTCTAGTTAGGTTAAATCCTACTCCCTAGGAATGACTCTCCATGGATCTTGACTCCATTCTCTCCAGTATTGGCCAAGAAACCTGAGTCATCCACAAGAGATTACCTGTGTTTGCAGCTAAGTAGTCTCATTTTTCTTTCTCTTCATAGAAGATTGGGGCTATGAAAGTTTTCATTTTAAATGGTCTCTGTCTTTTTTTACTCCAAAGTGATAACCTTTTTATTAATTCTATACTCCTAAAATGTGAAGAATTTCCTATAAATATTATTGGGTTCCCACTTCATTTACTAAAGATATACCCAATAATTTATTTGAGACAGGTTTCCTTCTGGCTCGGGTTGAGAGTCATGGTGCTGTGGTACAGTGCCCTTAAGGTTTTAGAAATCTTCCTATCTAGAGAGAGAGTCTAAAAGAGACATGATTATTAGACTTACCAGCTGAAAATTTATGGAAAGTGTACCTTTAATATTTTTAGAAGTCTATTTGTCTAGCTGATACGGTGCACATAGGACTGCCATAAATGTTTCTTAGGTCTTAATAAAAGGTCTTAAAACTATACCCTCAAGCTGAATATTACCACCTCAAGGCTTCATTTTGTTGCAAACACCTTGTATTTAATCTTCATCCTGGGATTTTTCCTTATTTTAAAAGCTTTTGTCTTGTCGAGACTTTGAGAATGAGAAATGGTTTAATTTTTGACCCAATATATCCAAGTTTTGTTCTATTTCTCTCTAAATTTGTCTAGAAATGGAACAATTCATTTTTTAGCCTGTCTCTCTTTATCTGTATCTGATCACATAAGGCTTTCAAAAACGTTACTTGTATGGTTCTGGAAATCTCCTTAAACAAATCGAACAATTCATTATGTATATTTTATGTTTTCTACTTAATCCCAGGTAATAAAGTTGTCAAATATTTTGATACTATATAAAATGGGTAACTTCACGCTATAATAAATTTTTCTCAATGTCCTTCGAGTCCACTGTAATCTTTTTGAGGTCCCTCCAGTTTGTGCCTATCTTTAGGCTGAAAGTCATAGCCAACATGTTTGAAGACTGTGCTGTCATGTGTCTTAGTCTGTTTGTGTTGCTATAACAAAATATCACGGACTGGGTAATTTATAAAGTAAAGAAATTTGCTTCCCATAATTCTTCAGGCTAGAAAATTCAATATCAAAATAGTAGTATCTGGCAAAGGCCTCATTGCCACATCATCTATAGCAGAAGGTGGAAGGGCAAGAGAGCATGGGTAAGAACAAGACAGAGAGACTGAACTTCCTTTTGCAACAACCCCACTTTCCTGATAACAAAACCAATCTCTGGATAAAACACTCATTCACTCATAAGGACAGAGCCCTCATGGTCTAATCACCTCGTACTGGTTCTACCTCTTAATACCATCACAATGACAATTAAATTTCACTGTGATTTTTGGAGGGCACATTAAAAACAAAGCAGTAGCATTCCACTTCTGGTAGTAGTATTTGTTATAATTATGTATTGCTATGGGGGAAAATCCCAGATTAGTGATTTAAAATAACAATTTACTGTGATTCCTCATAGTTTTGTAGATTGACTGGTCTTGGCTGGTTGATTGTCACTTTGGATTTCTCATGAAGTTACAATAAATTGGAAGCTGGGGCTGGAGTGGTCTGAAGGCTCCAATGCACTAGATATCTAAGATGGCTCATTCACATTCCTGTCAGTTTATGCTATTGCCTAGGAGCTCATCCTTGTTGTTTACCAGAGCAGTGACACATGGTCTCTCCATGTGGCTTTGACTTCTCACAACATGAAAGCTGGTTTCTAAGCAGAAACATCCCAAAAATAAGCATTCACAGGGCCTAGGTAGAAGGCTAAAGACTTCTGTTGACCTAGTCTTTGAACATCAAGAATATTACATCCACTGCATTCTGTTGTGTAAATAACTCACTAAGGCTAACCCTCAAGCAAATGAGAAGCAGAATGTACAGAGAAAGAAAGTAATGACGGTAGTCATTCTATCTACCATAGAAGGTGCATGCAAATTCAGTGGAGAAATAATGCCCAGAATGAGTGTACTAGAGAAGTAGGACATTTAAGAAAGTTTTTCTGTATCTGTGCACCATAGTATATTAAAAGCTACATCACCCCAGTCTTTTGCTAACTTCTTTATCTTCATAAATTTCTGTCTAATGTTTAGTAATCATGCTAACAAGGAAAAAATTATGTCAGTTTGTCAGTTACTAAATCATTTTAGTTGTTTTATAAAAACTACCACTGATATAGGAGCCTTATTTCATGACAACATAAAGACACACACACACACACACACACACACACCCCAGAGAGGCACAGGTTAATACTATGACAGATCTATCTCCCTTAATAAGTGCTTGTTATGGTTTGTAAATGTCTCGCAAAAATGCATATGTTGGAAACTTAATCCTCAATGCAATGGTGTCAGGACTTAAGGGCTTAATGAGAGGTGAGTGAGCCATAAGAGCAGAGTGAATAGGTTAATTCTGTTATCAAGGAAGTGGGTTTCCCATAATGGAGGAACTCAGCTTCCTTTTATTCTCTCTTTATCTCTCTCTCTCTTGTCCTCTTTTTGCCTAATTGCCATGGGATGATGAAGCAAAAAGACCCTTGCCAGATGTGAGCACCTTGATCTTGGACTTTGCAGCCTCCAGAACCATGAATCAATAAATTTCTGTTCATTATAAAGTATCTAATCTGTTGCAGTCTGTTAAAGCAACACAAAATGAACAAATATGGTGCCCATATACTGAATAAAATAATATTTAACTTCTATTAACTTTGGTGAGATGGATTTTCAGAGATTAATTTGCTACAGAATTTTGATTTCTGAAGACAAATCAAAATTTTGCTTTTCCTTACACTGTGCTGATTCCTAATTAACTTCCATTATTGAATTCATCTAAATAATGATGACAGTTACATATCACTAGGCCATTTTGTAGACTTACATTGTAAAGGTTTATGGTATTTTTTTTTAATGAAAAACTAGTTGGTCCTTTGCCTTTGAATCTTCAGGTTGCTAGCCTTTGAACCATATATACATTCATAAAAATTTTAGGGGTAAATTTCACAGGTAATTAAATATGCTTAATTAAAAATACAGTATGTAAATGTTTGGCTTTCAAGAAAATTGCTTAACCTCTATGTGATGTCTTTAAAAATAGAACAAAATAATTACCCAGTATTATTTTGTTGACAAGTTTTAAGGGGCTGCTTAGATATATTTTAGCTTGCTAAAAGCCTTCAGCCTGCTACAGTTAAATTTTAAAAAACAAAAGCCAATGTATTAATAAATATTACTTACCCTTCCTGCCTAAAAAACAGATTATTACCTTTAAAATGCACACACATATTCATTCTTATCAAAGTTAGATAAACCCAAATATTTATCACCTTTAATATTTATTAAAGACATTCAGTAAATGAGCACCGCAGATATATTAAATTTTGTGAGTGACACACACACACATATTTAATGTAGTTATAACTACAGCAGCTCATTATAGTAATAAAAAGATATATAAAAATAAACATGTAAGAGATCAATATAAGAAAAAGAATTACAGATTTTAAACTAATATATTTTGGAAGGAATTATTAAGTGAGGCAACTTTAGAGTAGTGGAGTAACATTTTAGTTATTTTGTATGATAAAATAAATACATACTCAATGTAAAATTTGTTGAATAGTAAATAAGATAAATAAGAAAGTAACCAGTAATCTTGGTTCCTCCATTTATTAGCTTTGGAAATTTTGCCTGTTACTCAGTTTATAAAATGAGAATATAATAGTACCTATATTATAGGGTAGTTTTCAGTATTAAACACATATTCACATTTATAAAGAATCTAAAAGAGTAGCACATGAAAAATGTTCAAGGTGTTAGCTATTATCATTATTATATAAAGTAATTTATTTAAAAAATTTGTTGAAACTTTGCTAAGTGCATTACACTTGTCTAGTTCATCACGTATATAAATAAACTTAACACAATTATTTGTCTCATGGAGCTCATATTTAAATAAAAAGAGACTGGAAATTCACATAAAAATAATCAGTATATTGCCTGTTAAAAAGTGAAAAATGTTATGTATGTAAGGAAAAATAAGTGGAATGGAAACTACTTCAGAAGCAGGTGGTTTTACCTTTAAGCAGTATGGACAGAACGTATCTAACTGAGAAAGCTGCATTTGAGCAAAGTCCTGATGGAGCTAACATACTGAATTATGCACAATAGCAAGTGTAAAGGTCCAGAAACACCAATGTTCTTGGTGTGGTCAAGGAATAGAAAGGAAGCTGCTGGATAGGGAAGGCTGAGAGAGGAAAAGAGTAGTAGGCTGGGAGTGGTGGCTCACACCTGTAATCCCAGCACTTTGGGAGACCGAAGTGGGCAGATCACAAGGTCAGGAGTTCAAGACCAGCTTGGCCAACATAGTGAAACCCTGTCTCTACTAAAAATACAAAAATTAGCTGGGTGTGGTGGCGGGTGCCTGTAGTCCCACCTACTTGGGAGGCTGAGGCAGGAGAATCACTTGAACCCGGGAGGCAGAGTTGCAGTGAGCGGAGATCGTGCCACTGCACTCCAGCCTGGGCGACAGTGCAGGAAAGAATAGTGATATGGTTTGGTTGTGTTCCCATCCAAATCTCATCTTGAATTCCCACGTGTTGTGGGAGGAGCCCGGTGGGATGTAATTGAATCATGGCGGCAGGTCTTTCCCACGCTGTTCTTGTGATAGTGAGTAAGTCTCACGAGATCTGACGGTTTTCAAAAGGGGACTTTCCCTGCACAAGCTCTCTCATTTTTTGCCTGCAGCCATCCACATAAGATGTCACTTGCTCCTCCTTGCCACCTGACATGATTGTGAGGCTTCCCCAGCCATGTGGAACTGTATGTCCAATTAAACCTCTTTCTTTTGTAAATTCCCTAGTCTTGGTTATGTGTTTATCAGCAGCATGAAAATGGACTAATACATATAGGAAGGTTGTGGTCAGAGAGCCAAAAGGGGAGTCGATTATGCAAGGACTTATAGGCCTATGGCATTTACTCTATGCAAAATGGGGAGCTACTAGAGGATTTTGAGTAGACATGTTCTGATGGCTATTTTTAAAGGATCTTACTGCTTTCTTCAGACTAGAATGTAACAAGACAAAGGTGGAAGTAGGAAAGCCAGCTAGAAGCTTATTGTAGTCTTCCAGGAGAGAGATGATTATGACTTAGGCTAGGATGATGGCAAGGAATGACAGTGCTAAGGGAAAAGCTTGTGATGCAGGAAAGAATGAAAAAACTTTCCAGAATTAAATCATTGAATAGGAAAGAGAAGTGATTACTTTGCTTTAAATAGGAGCCTAAACTGTTCATAAAGCAACAAGAAGGAAGGTGGGACTGTGTGGTATTGAGAATTTGTGAAATCCTCTTGTAATATACTATTGTTACTGTTGTTTCTAACTGAAGATATAAATATTATTAATATCTAATGTGCTCACTTCCAAGCTCTTCTTTCTCTATCATATGTGAAGATGAAAGCAGAGATCAAGGTAATGCATCTGCAACCCAAGGAATGCCAAAGATTACCAGCAAACTGTTAGATGCTGAGAGAGGGGCCACGAAAGAAATTCTCCCTCACAGCCCTTAGAGGGAAATAACCTGCTGAGACATTGATCTTGGACTTCTAGCACCCATAATTTAAAGACAATAACCTACATACCCCCTGATGTCAGAATCCAAGCCTCCATAAGGGAGAGACAATGCATTTCTGTTGTTTAAACGATCCGGTAAGTTGTACTTTGTTATGGCAACCTTGGCAAACTAGTACACTCCCTTAGTCAAGTAATGAAGGTCAATAGCAACCGAAATAAGTCATATTGACAGGATGTATTCTTGATATGATATAACGAAAGTGACACTTTATCTCTGTGATTTTTCTCCCAAATGCACATAGCTCCAGTCAAAACATGACAAAAACATCAGACAAACCTCAGTTGTGGAACATTCTATAATATATTTAACAAGTACTTCTCACAACTATTAAGGTAACAAAAATAAGGAAAAAATCTATGAAACTGTCATAGCCTAGAGGCACCTAAGCATACATGATAATTAAATGTAATGCAGTATTGTGGATTGGATCCCAGCGGGGGTTGGGAAGGACCTTAGGTAAAGGCTGAGAAAATATGAATAAAGTATAGACTTCAGTTAATAATAATCTATCAGTATTGGTTCATTAATTGTAACTGATGTGCCATACTAATAGAAGTAATAGTAGGGGAAATTGGAAATTAGTTTTCCAGGAATTCTCTATTATCTTTGCAATTTGATAGAAGCTAAACCTGTTTTAGGAATAACATGCATCTTTTAAAATCCCTGGAAATATATTTTTAATTTTTTTTTTAAATTAGCCGATTCTGAGGGTATATGTACAGGTTTGTTAAAAGCATATATTGTGTAGTGGTGGGATTCAGGCTTCTACTGTACCCATCATATGGATAGTGAACATTGTACTCAGTAGGTAATTTTTCAACCCTCACTCCTGTTCCACCCTTCCCCCTTTTGGAGTCCCTATTGTCTACTATTTCCCTCAGGGTGTCCATATATACCCATTGTTTAGATCCCACTTAAAAGTGAGAACACATGGTATTTGATTTTTTGTTTCTAAGTTGTTTCACTTAGAATAATCACCTCCAGCTAAATCTGTGTTGCTGCGAAAGACATTTCTTTCTCTTCATGGCTGTGTAGAATTCCATGGTATATATATATATATATGTCATATGTCACATTTTCTTTATTCAGTCACCTGGGGATACATTTGGTGACCTCTACATTAATTTGTCCAGACCTAGATCTCTGAATCTGCCATGCTTCTTGCATCTTCTCCACAAGTTAGGGTTAACTTTTCATCAGCTTAGTTTACAATGATGTTGACAAGATAATGAGTTCACATGGTGAAGGGTATCTTCATTTTTCCCTTACTCTCTAGACTTGAGAAAAGGTAAATGAATAAAAGTTGTTTCCTAATAGCAATTTGTTTTATTTTGAAAAAGAAACATTTTTATTTTAAATCTGATAGATACACAATCTAAGAGATGCCAGGATAAAGAGGTAAGATTATGTGGAAGAAGAATATATTCAGTATATAAATATTTTATTACGAAACCCAGAGAATAGTTTTATAGGTAAATTGCATGATAAACATGATATGCATAAACAAGTTGGTTACAAAAGAGAAAATACAAAAATGTGCCACACATTAGCCTTTCCACTTTATTTTTAAAGCAACCAAACAGATTAAATAGAAAAATGCCTGATTTTTTTAAAATTACAAAATAATTGGTTAGAATGAAGAGCAATGTACAAAATATTCTAAAATTGAAGATTTGTCAGAGAAAAGTACCACAATACCACTAGAGAGCAAAAAGAAGTCTATGAGAGCAAAGACTTACATACACATACACACAAATGCTTATTTCTAAATGGAAATATAGTTTTAAAACTCATTTTATCTGACTTTCAAGCATGAAAATAATCTTTAAATAATCCCAGTTTACTCTGGAATGAATAATAGATTTTCCAGTCTCTTTAAGCAACACTAATAACTTTATGAATATAAATAAAGCAAAAATAAGTGAACTATAACAAAATTGAGGTAAAATCCTTTAACTTTCAATATCAAACATTATACTAACCTTCTGAAAAAAAGCAAATATAAAACCTGTTGGTTTATTTTGTGTAACTATCAATTGTATTATTTAACTGTCATTGTTCTAATCATATATGATTATGGTAAATAATATTTTTAGATTATTCTAATTTTTTTATCTTTCAGTTTATTTTTTCAGTTCACTAATTTAGAAGTATCCAATGTGACAACACAGTTTATATCAATTTTCATGTTTTTATTTAAAAATACATAATAAAAGTTTGGTGTCTAAATTGCATCTTTTATAAATAAACATGGCATTACTGATCTCTGTCCATTGAGTGTGCTTTTGGGTTGTTGTTCTCACAGTACTCTTCTTTCATCTGGTCTCCTCTTAGGAACAAAGACAATTTGTCAGGGTTTGGGTTATGAGCTGTGACCACAGGCTAGAGCAAAGTTAATTATTCTGTAGAAGCTTCAAATCCAAGACTTTGACCTTAAGAATGTCATGCTTGAAGCAGTCAGACTAAGTTGGCCACAGACAAATTAAATTCTTTAAAGAAATGCAAGTTGTAGATTAGCTAGATTTTTGAACCAGTGCTGATGGGGTAGAGATGGTAGCTCATTTATCTCATACTTTTGGTTTTGCCATTGAATAAATTAATCTATTCCAGAGAGCTTGCTGCACTCTGGGGTTTTTTCCTCCTTTTTGTTTACTTTTGTTCTTCCCTTCCTACACATCCCCAAAGCCCTCACAGAGTCCAAAGAGAGTTAAGATACAAGATGAAACAGTTTCGTCTTTGAGCTTCCTTTAATTCCCAATTATTTATATCCTTCGTCATCAAGAAATAAGGTTTTCTATTAATTAGGATAGTTTCCTCAGTTTACATAATTTATGGTTTAAAAGGAGAAACCTTCATTTTCAGGTTTGGAATATTAATGTGGGTGTTAACGCTAATCTTTTTTTTCACCCTTCTTGTAAGGGAGATTAATCAATATGCTTTATTTTTCTCTACAATTATCTCTTGGTTTTATCCCTCCCTATCTTGATTCAGCTACTACTGTAGCAATGGTTTCCATGGTTGATACCTAACTTAATGAACACTCTTAATGACTGATCTCTGTGACACAATTCTCTATCTTCTCCAATACTTAAACTCTTCTCACTTACCTCAAAGGCTCACAACTAATTTTTCATTACCATGCAATGTGCTTCATTTTCAGTACAGGGTCAATAAGTTATAAGTCACAGAAAAAATTACCCTCCATTTCCCTGTTTTCAAGTCACTGAAATCACAATGGCTCCCCACTTTGCCCCTCATGCTTCATGGAGTTGACTCTTCTTTCTGTTTGCTAGTCCATAACCACCATCTATACAAGAACCAGGTGCAAATATAGCTGAAGAACCCTAACTCCTTTTGATTGATTATCTCTTCATTTGGCCTCTTTCAATTGCTCAAGTATTAATTCTATGCTGGATTATTTTGATCATTTTAATTTGATCTCATTAATTATGGCTACACATAAAGTATCAATGAGGCTCATAAAATGGTTAAAAGGCATAATTCATAGTCTGGCCTTATTTTTCTAAAATTTTTTAATACAGAAAACAATATTACAATTTTTAGAGCTATATTAAGATGTAATAAAAATGTAAAGAAATTTATGGAAAAGGTAAACACCTATAATTCAACATTAAAGGTTAGTTCTGTGCAGGAGCAGGGGGAAAAGGGTTTCCAAATATAAAAGAAATGCTTTATTTCTTGAGCTGAGTGGTGAGTACATTGTTTTTATACATTTATGCTTATTATATTTAAAGAGCAGATAATATCCTCAATTTTAGGCTTCAAGTCTGTAAACATGCACACATGTTCTATTTTCTCAACTGACTTGTGATATTAGGCTCATGGTTACAGAAGGGGCTTACAAACTTATTTATTTCAAAAGTCTTTCAAATTAAGAATCCACTACTAATATTCCAATTATCATTTATTCAGTCAGTCATTTAAAAAATATACGAATGACTTCTTTTTGATAAGCACCAGGTTGTCAGGGAGAAATACAGAAGACACTAATTTTGTGCCTATTTACTGTGGGAATTTAGATTGTACAGGGAGATACACATACGTAAAAAAAAAAAAAAAGTAAATGAAAGGATTTGTCGTAGATGCTCTATTAGAAGAATCCAGGCAAAAGGCAAAGCCTAAAAATGTGAGAATAAAGGTAGCCTAGTGTCTTAGTCTGTTTTGTGCTGCTATAACAGGATACTTGAGACTGGATAAATTATAAAGAACATAAATTTATTTCTCACAGCTCTAGAGGCTTGAATGACCAAGATGAAAGCATCAGTAGGTTTCTTGCCTGCTAAGGGAGATATCTCTGTTTCCAAGATAGTGCCTTGAACACTGCATCATCTGGAGGTAAGGATCATTCCTCACATAGCAGAAGAGAACAAACCCACGTATGCAAGCTCTTTTTATAGTAACATTACTCTGTTCATGAGAGTGGAGCCCTCATGACCTAAACACATCCAACTGGTGCCACCTCCAAATCCTGTTGCATTGGGGACTAAGTTTCAACATGAGTTTTTGAGAGAACAAACACATTCAAACCCTAGCACCTGGGATACAGGGTGGGAGCTGAGGCTCTAAGACACATCAGGCAACCTCTTAATATGAGGACTTGGTTTTCCACACTCCATTCTCCTGCTCTGCAGCGATTTTCTCCACGGGTAGTATTTATAACATAAATGCATTTTAGCTATATGCATAACGAATTTAATAATATTTCTCAAAAGTTCTCATTGGTAAAACTTATAGCATAGTTTACATGTATAGCCTATGCCTATGGAAGCCAAGTTAAATTAGGTGAGGAAAATATCTGAAATTAAAGGAAAATTCAGCAGTAATGCTAAAATTTTAATTATAGGAAAAATGTTGAAAACATTCTTTTTTGCTTTTTTTTTCAGTTTGATTGTAAACATTGTTCTGTATGCCTGAGTATTTATTTCCAACTTTATTTAAGTTATGGTTAGAAGAATGGATGTTAGTATGAGAAAGACCATCACAGAATAGCTGTATGTCCTTAGGGAAATTTCTTTACTTCTCTAAGCCCTAATTTTGTTTTTATGTAAAATACAATTGATAGTAATATTGCTCCTATACTGTTGAGTGAATTAAAACAGGCAATTTGCATAATGCTCTTAACACATTGCCTGGCGCACCATAAGTACTCAAAAATGTTAATAGGTTTATTGTTGCTATTTCTAATTGCCTATAAGGAAAATCCAAATGGCCAGGTGCTATCTTTTATCAGACATTTGAAATTCAATTGTGTATAATTTATCGATAATCCTCTCTTTGTTCTTTAAACATATACTCAAAAACAAGAGAAACTTTTAATTATATATAAATGTGAGTAAAGCTACAATCTACAGAGTTATGAATTCTGGCTACTACTGACATCAAGAATCACTCATGTGCTTTTCAGCAAGCATCATCATATGTTTACTTCATTTTTTTATTTTATTCTTTCTTTATTTATTTTTTGAGACAGAGTCTCGCTCTGTCGCCCAGGCTGGAGTCCAGTGGCGCGATCTCGGCTCACTGTAACCTCTGCCTCCCAGGTTCTAGCAATTCTCCTGCCTCAGCCTCCTGAGTAGCTGGGATTACAGGCGCCTGCGTCCATGCCTGGCTAATTTTTGTATTTTTAGTAGAGATGGGTTTCACCATGTTGGCCAGGCTGGTCTTGAACTCCTGACATCATGATCCACCCGCCTCCACCTCTCAAAGTGCTGGGATTACAGGAGTGAGCCACCTCACCCGGCCCTTACTTCATTTTTTAAGAAAGAACCAGTCTATTTAAATTTGTGTTACAGATTTAAATTTTGTGAAAAATAAGGGAAATTACCACAAACAACATCATGGCATCAATTTACACAAATTACACACCACTAATTGCAATATAAAATCCAATGGCAATGTGAATCTTGGTCTTATTTCCAAGTGTTATACTAATTTTTTTTTTGCTAGAAAATTTGGCATAATTTATATTTAAAATAGTTACATGTTAACTCTGATATTATTTTAAATTATTTTTATAGAGTTCATCTTTCTGTATTTGCGACTTACTATTGGAAGTTGAAAGTTTTACCTGGCAGGTTTTACTCCTTAGGAAGATTTTGGAACCGTAAAGGAATGATGAGAGGTGGACATTCACGAGTGATTGTTCTCTTCATTCTTGTATATTTCCTGTTTCAAAATGCATTCCTCATAAATGTTTTTCTTATTTGTTCTTTCAAAATCTACACAAATAGTTATTACTGAGGAAACATATAAAACATTTTTATAATTTACAAGAACTCACATCAAATTCCCATAGTTCTTGGATAATAAGAATTAGTGAAGATACATTTTTGTGAAAAATGGGATAGTCTGTAAAATGTGTATATACATTTATATAATGATTATGTGTATGTTTTATTTTTGGAATATTATTATTAATATTTTGAATGAGGTTAATTTACACACAATAGAAAATCAGTTTCTTTCAAAATATTTTATAAAATGTTAAAAAACTAATAACCAATTTTATATACACATAAGTGGTACCTCCTTAGCAACACTACACAGAAACTACCATAATGATTTAGCACTCATTTTGGCAAGTTTTAAAAAATTTAAAATGATTGAATAATAAATGAATGGCATTTAAAAATATATATGGTATTATCTACGGTATTATTTCTTGTAAATCATTGCTATATGTTTGCCTTTCTGTGGCAATGCAAAGTAAATGGTAAAATCTGGTATTCTCAAGTGGCAATATCTGAAATTATGGTGAAGAGACAGTGCGTGATAAAGAACAGGTGCAAGCCGTTTATCTTCATTTTCTCTGTCTTCTATTGGTTAATACCTATTTAAAATTTGAAGGTAGTGGTGACTGCCACCCCCCCACTTAAAAGAAAAAAGAGGGAAGCTGAGGCAGAGAATTGCTCAAACCAAACCCGGGAGGCGGAGGTTCCAGTGAGCTGAGATCACACCACTGCACTCCAGCCTGAGTGGCAGAGCTAGACTCTGTCTCTAAAAAAAAAAAAAAAAAAGGAGAGAGAAGAAAGTGTCGCTCCTTTCTGTTAAGCAAAGCTTTGGCTTTTAAAATGGCAGGATTAATATCCCTTTTAAAACATTGTTCCTAATTGGAAATCATACAGAATCTATACAACAAGCCACAAAGGTTAGAAGTGGTGGGTGAGGAGCTCTCATGGCTGACAGACAGATAATTGAAGAACAAGAAAACTTGTACTTATCAGAGCTCAACAGCCTCCAGGAAGGAAAGGTCCTTTGCCAGCACTAGATCCAACACTTGAGTGGTGTGTAGTTAGACACAGAACGATGATCACAGCATTGGATGCCGTCAGAATTTAATACCCCGGCAGCTGTAGAAACAGTAAGACAATCCACCTCACCATAGTGGAATTGAGTAACATTCACAGGCTTCACTGGGGGTTCAGAAAAGCACAACAGTGCCTACACCCCGGAGCTTCTTGTGATTCTCTAGAAGTTTGAAATTTTTCTTTTTCAAAGGAACATTGACTCAAGGTCATTTCTCCTGACTGATGTTTTAGTGATTAATTTCATTTTCTTTGTTCAAGTGGCCTGTGTATACCTTACAAAATTGTATCAACAAATTGGGTTAGTAGCCTATTAGGCTAAGAAAAATAAAATTATCGCTTCCTCGTATTCTCTGTGTACTCTCTCTTGTAGCATCAGTGTGTCTCCCTAGGTCCTGGCTATCTTTAAATGATAAGGTAAACTTTAATAGAAAAATTGTGAGTATGCATAAGAGTACTGCTAATCTGATTTTCCTTAAATTTTAAATAATTAGAAATCAGGGAAATAGGAAAATACTTCATTTTATGGATCCAAATATGATCGTTTTGGAATCCAGCAATGGTAGATTTTTAATTGTAGTTTGCTCAATTCAGTGAGACATCTCATGTTTTTGGACATTGGTATGTTGTTTTTCTTTGAATGAACATGACCATTCGCTAGAGTGACATTTCCATATGCCTTGTTCTTTTACAAATTCTTAAACGTGTTTTCTCAATAAGAATAAACACCTTATTCTGTTTGAAAATCTAAGAAATGTATTTTTTTAAATCTTTCATAGAAATACTTAGTGCTCAGAAGAGTAGAATACACAGTCTTTATGATAGAGAAGAAAACAAACCAATAAATAGATATCTTGGATCAGCTAGGAGACAAACAGAGGAACCGGAGCAGGAGGAATGTGCATGTGGTGGGTGTGGGTGTGTGTGTGTGCATATGTGTCTGTGCATTTTATTGCGGTTGCTGGTATTCCCACCCGTTTCTCAGGAGGGAGGAAACAAAGGGAGCAGGTGAGAGGTTTGGGTGAGGAATTTTTCCAAGGAGTAAATGAAGAAAAGCAGAGTTATGTGCAAGTTGGTGGGGAACTATTAAAAGAAAAAACAAACAGCTGTTAAAAACCAAACAAAACAAAACCCACAGGCTACCATTTCAAAGAAGCTTTGTCTTCCTATCCATAAGAATAGCAATTGATTTTTCTTTAAATTTTCAGAAACTGTTAAAAGTATCGAATGTGTTTCTTTTCTAAGATTTGGTTGATATGTTGGTTGTCCTAGAATTTTGTACTAGTTATTTGGTTAATAACAAATCAGCATTGTGTTTTTATAGCGGAGAGCAAAGCTAGGAGTTAGGACTGTTTCACAAGCCAGTGATAGACCTGTAACTAACAGGGGCATTTATTACTTGCACCAACTAGAGGTAACTGATTAAGTATATCTGGAACATTTTTGCCTTCTGCTGGAGATGAAAAACAGGGCTCTCAGAAAGACTGCGTGTACAAATAAAGAAGACATTTTGGGCACATGCAAACAGATACAAATGGCTAGTAATTTATTTCAAATTTTAAAAATAGGGATTTTTTTGGCAGTGGTGGATTTCTGTTTGCTTTTTGATGGTTATGTTAATACAATTATTCTCATAGTTGGACATTGTTTATGCATATATGGATATTGTTTATGCAGAGGTGAGCAATTACTTTCTCTACAGGCAGACTGATGATAGATAGACAGAATTTAGTTTTAGCTTTATTGGCCACATATGGCCTCTGCCACTGCTGCTTCTCCTCCCACTTCTTTTCCCTCTTCTTCTCTTCTTCTTCCTCCATCTATTAGACTACTATCACCTTTCAAAAATGTCAAAATTATTCATAGCTCCTGTGCAGTGTCAATTCAAGCCATGAGTCAGATTTGAGCAGTGGGTCATAGTTTGTCAAACCTTGCCTTATAGTTCTACAAGCAGTGTCAGGAAGATCTTCTTGGTCACCAATGAGGATGAATATAGGATGCTGTAAGATCTTTGTTTTTAAAACCAGAAGGTAATTGATTATGCCTAAAACGTCCAAATTGCTCCTCCCATACAATAAAATAATGAATCACTAATTAAAACCAGAATGAGATACCACCTTACCCTAGAAAGAACAGCCATTACTAAAAAGTCCAAAAGCAATTAATATAGGCACAGATGTGGTGAAGGGGGAATGCTTATACATTGCTGGGAGTAATGTAAATTAATACAGCCTCTATGGAAAACAATATGAAGATTTCTTAAAGAACTAAAAGTAGATCTACCATTCAACCCAGCAATCCCACTACTGAATATCCACCCGAAGGAAAATAAGTCACTATATTTAAAAAACCTGTATACGTATGTTTATTGCAGCATAATTCACAATTGCAAAGATATGGAATCAACATAAGCGCCCATCAGCCATTGAGTAGATAAAGAAAATGTAGTGTATATGTGTGTGTGTGTTTGTGTGTGTGTGTGTGTGTGTGTGTATATATATATAATGAAATACTACTCATCCATAAAAAAATAATGATATAATGTCTTTAGCAGCAACTTGGATGGAACTGGAGGCCATTATTCTAAGTGAAATAACTCAGTAACAGAAAGCCAAATACTATATGCTCTCATTTACAAGTGGGAGCTAAGCTATGGGTACACAAAGGAACACAGAGTGGTATAAAGAGCACTGAGCACTCAGAAGGGGGGAGGGTAGAAGTGGAGTAAAGAATGAAAAACTGCCTATTGAGTACAATGTATACTATTCAGGTGACAGGTACACTAGGTACACTAAAATCCCAGACTTCACCACTATACAATTCATTCATGTAACCAAAAACTACCTGCACCTGTAAAGCTACTGAAACAAAAAAGTAAGAAAATATAAAGTAATTCAGCACTGAGGAGCCACTTACTTAAGAACATAACATTAGGAAGACATTAACCACAGGGCCATGGACCGTTATTGCAAGAAATGACCTTAAAGATCAATCTATTTAACACTGATTTGTTTTAGAAGTTGTTTTATTTTCCAGATGAGGAAACACGCTCTGAGAAAAAGTGTAACTATAGGTTGCCTTCTATAATTCTTTCCTAAAATACCAGGTAGACTTAAGAGCATCGATTTTAAATCAATGCCGATTATCGTTGTCCAAGATTTCTAAAGTTTTTGCATCTCACTAAAACACTGACTTTGTAGAGATCATTTAAATAAGGTTAAAACATAGGCAATGACATGCAAAGTAAGATCCAACTGCATGTTTACATAACAGATACTTAATTTAAACACAAATCATAACTTGTGTTTGAATTTAAATGTCTGTTATTTTCCAAGGCCCATCTTGTAAAGGGCCTTTTACCCGGATCCTAACTCCATAAATGTCCTTAACCAGTAAACTGGGGATTTATTTTTCATGAGACTTAGCCTACTTTCTCAGTCACCTTCCTTTTTTACTTTTCACAGTTTTCCTGAATGATCTTATCAATATCCATAAGTTTTATATCTAGTGTCTCAAATCTCTACCTTTACAATTCTAGCCCTGTCTTTTTTTCTCTTGATTCATATATGTGATTTCCTGTTAGGCACCTTTTTCTGGGGCTACCACATGTGTCACATATATAACATGCTCAAATTATAACCAATTCTCATTTTTCACAAACCGCCTTTATCTGTATTACAATATCAGCTTCATCCAATTCCCCAAAAGTGAATACTAGGCATCCTGCTTAACTTGTCTAGCCCCTCTTTATCCCCATGCCAAATGACTTATTGAATTTTGTTGATTCTATCTCTTTTGTATCTTTTATATCCATCTCGTTTCCATTTCCACCACTACTGAATTAGTGCAGGACCTCATTATCCTGGCTTATGCTAGTTCAATAATCTCTCTGCCAGCAGCCTTGACCCTCTCTAATCCATATGACACCGCAGCTATAGTAATCCTTTAAAATGCAAATTTAATCATCTTATTTCTTTGTTTAAATCCTTCAAATGGCTTTTCATTTCCTATAAGGTTAAAATCCAAATGCTTTTTGGTGGCGTACAAGTCACTTTCATGATCTCACACCCAAACTCAGCTCTTGCCTCTGCACTCCATAGGAACCTCCAATCTTGATAACCCAGACTGATTTTTTAGTTTCTGTACAGCCCAAATATAATTCTTCACATTCTGCTGTCTCTACTTATGAGGTCCTTTACTTCATCATCCACATCTCAAATTCTCACCTATATTTAATATTTAGCATAAGTGGAACATTAACTGTAACAGTCAGTGTTCTCCAGAGAAACAGAACCAATAGGAGACAGACAGAGAGAAGAGAGATTTAATGAGAACTGGCTCACGTGATTATAGAGGCTATGAATTCAAAATCTGCAGGGTAGCCTGGTGGTATGGGAGACTGAAGGAGAGCCAATATTCCAGTTTGAAAGCCATTAAGTAGGAATAATCAATGTTACAGATGATGAAATCTAAAGACAGTCAGCTGAAGGATTCTCTCTTAATCCTGGGAAGGGCAGTCTTTTTGTTCTATTAAGGCCTTCAACTGACCGGATGGGGCTCAACCACAACATGCAGAGCAATCTGCTTTACTCATGCCCACTGATTTAAAGGTTAATCTAATATGAAAACACCCTCACAGAAACACCCAGAATAATGTTTGACCAACTACCTCGGAACCCCATGGCGCATCCCAATTGACACATAATATTAACTATCACACTCTCTATGAAGTAATTCTTCACTCTTTCAGAAAGAGTTAGTTGATTATTCTCCCATGCCACAAACACATCTACTATATGTGCCTTTATTTTATTTATAATATTTTTTACACTTATTTATGTCAATCTCTTTTACCAGATATTAGATCAATGAGGAAAGAAATCACAGGTGACAAATACATGGCAAATTCAGTGCTTGATGATAAGTGAATGAATGAATGGAGCAAAATAAATCTTTGAAAAATAGACATGAAAAGCAGTATACAAATAATTATTTTAATGAAACTAGATTACTGTGGCCAATAGTAATGGTCACAAAAATAATAAAACTAAATATTGCAGAGCTTTCAATTTTTTAAATATGTTATCTCATTTGATTCTCACATTAGTCATGCATACAAGTGGCTGTTTTTTTTTTTTTCCCCATCTAACAAAAGTGACAATTGAGGCTTAGAGAAGATATGGATTTGACCAATGTTGCAGAGTTAGCAATTGTCACTGCCAGGACTCCCGTACTCCATCTGTTTAGCACTTTTCCCTGCAACAGCCAGATTTTAATAAAAGCCTGTTCTAGTCTCCTATTATGTGATTTTTTAAAGCTAAGTATCTTTTACTTAGTTATTAATTTTTAGACGCTCACTGTACATGGTGAACTGATGTGCTGTTTCTTGGAGCAATATGTTGGAACATGCTACTGCTTGACTCATTTCCAATTTTCAATATCTGTAAAAAATGGAAGTAGTTCAAATAGCTGCAAATTAAAGCACAGTTTAAAACCACTGTATCATATTAAACCTATCTGTGCTTTGGTTTATAAGTGCACACTGCTTGTGCATGGATAATCCATCACAGCTTAAAATTAGAAAAAGACTTGCAGCAGGTCACTGATTTCTCTGACAACATGACCTTCTAAATACTTCTTAAACTAAATAGATGTGTTTTCCTCTGAATGTTTTCAAATCAAGATACTTTCAGTGGAGGCTCATTTCTGTACTCTGGAAAGCCCATTCGAGTCTATGATTTAATTAAATTGGTGTTTGCATTTATAAAACAGAAGTAACCAAGGGCAAGGGCATCTACTTATATACGTGTCCTAGTTCTATAATAGAGATGTGCACATCTGTCAAGGTTGTTGAAACTAAATCTGTGTGTCCTCTAATGTTGGATGGTATTCTGGACACTGCTTTAGCTTGCCTACAGAGCAGTGTCAGATTTCACAGATCCTCAAGGGATAAAAGGAATCTGTACTGAGATGTGGTAGTATTGAATTTGGCTAGTATTCCTCATCTCCCTCTTTAAAACCTGATTTTATTATGTTTATTTTTGGTAAACACTTAAAAAGTCTAGGGATAACTATAAATGTATCTGTTCACATATACCCACCCAATATCAAATATCCAGCAAATATCAAATACTCAGCTATTTAAAAACATGTACATTACTAACACAAGACTTGTTCTTCAGAAAGATATTTAGAATTTTGTAAATACAGCATTTTTTCTGGACTCAGTGTTGATGTTATTCCTTTAAATCAATTTTCTTCTCTTTGCTTATGTGACTGGCATTCCAGATAATATTCTCCTTTTCATGCATTATTTTATACAAACTCCCCAAGATTTGTATCTCCCCCATCCCCCATACTTGCAATTTTAAGTTTTTTATAACATTCCATTTGAAGAAATAGTGGGTGATATTTTTATAAGGAATTGTGGGCTTCTTATAGGATGAGGGTAGTGATCATATTTCTTTTAGCCAGAATCACCATATTGTTAACTATGAATTGCAGAAAGGAAGAATGCTTCTTTAGAGTATAAGATATGTGACCTGGTCTGCCTGTGGTGGGAAAAGACTTAAACTTGTGTGACTGTAGGGAGGAAGCTTTAGGCTTTTTATTGGGAGCTGTTCCAGGAAGTTGTGTGCAGCTGAGACGGAATATATTAGTGGGCTTCTCCTCACAGGGAGATGGTGTAAATATGAGAGTTTGGAAAGTAGAATGGGGGCTGGGGTGGGGATACTGCCGCAGCTGTGGAGAACTGCACACTTCTTTTTGCCTAATGAGAGGGATCTAGAAGAAGCATCTGGCAGCAGGGAGGGTCTACATTTTATTATAGACAAGAATAGAAGATGAAAGGATATGGTAGATGGAATACATGCACTTTAGAAAAGCATTTAACACAACGTCTGGTGAAATTGCACTTTAAAATACTTCTAGTACATATAACCCTCCAAACAGATGAGAAACACATGAGAAACTGCACATAAAGGAAATGGCATCATAGCTAGATGTGGTTGGCATCAAGGTGTTTGGGAGGACTCTGAGCATTCTCTGTAGAGTCCCTTAGGGCCTGCATCGCCTACTCCAGTAACTAGAAACGGGGATTATGGGAGGTTTGTACATAATTCATGGATGATGCTGAGTGGGGAAGCAATATGTGCACATATAAATCCTACAACAGATCCTGAGGAACTAAAGGATATATACTTCAGAGTCCAGAGGTCTTAAGAAGTAGGAATCATATTCTTCCTGTGTTCTTAGCAGTACCTGGTTCAGCTTTGGGATCCAGCAATCATTCACTTAGTCCAAAATGTCAAAGTTCATCCTGAACAAAAGACTTATTTTTGTTAATCTACCTTGACAAAATAGAAGAAGCTAATAACAGCAAGTGGAAACTTCTATTTCCTTAATATAAGAGGTAAATACAATTAATATGAAAAAAACCATAGAAATATGTTATCTATAAAATGAAATAGAAATTCATCTATACATTGCAGAATAAAACTTTTCGTTATATTTTAAATGATTAGTGTGAGAATTATATTTTTATACTTAATAACTAGGATAAAGGAAAATAAAAGCTGAACTCTAAGGAACAGAAATTGTATTAGAAAGTCCTGTTACAGTGGCAATAATTTGAATTAAAAATATAATTGTAACCTTAAATTACTCCAGGGTATTTTTCTCATGAAGAGTAAGTGGTATATGCTAATGCATGATATAGAGTTTGATAAGATATTTTGATAGCTTCACAAAGCTAGGACAAAGGCCATATGGTAAAATCAATGTATATCTCAGCTTCTAAATCTTGTTATGTTTAAAAGCAGCTTTAAAAATCATTTGTCTTATAAAAAGACACATGTTCTTTTTAATGGAAAGCAGTATGCATCTGAGTACAATTTGTGACTTTAATCTGACTCCTAATAAGAAAAAAAATGCTATGTAAACATAAGACCAATTATTGATAAGAGAAAGGAGTAAATCTAACACAAATTCTCTTCTTTTTTCACCCTGGAAATAAAAAAGATGCAGAAGCCATCAAGCTGCATGGAAAAATGTTAGGCAGAACAAGGCTTTATCTCTAATTTACAGAAAGCTGTCATGGATGAGACTCGCACTCAACCGAAAGAGCAAAGCAATTGATGGATATTGGCCTAAAGCCCTGGAGCAGCACATGCACTTTGAAAATATTTTAACTTTAATTTAAAATATTCAAGATGGTTGAAAGACCCATCTACTCAAAACAGAGTGTAAACTACTACTAGGAGAATTAGTCGTTAATGACAATTAAGAATCAGAGTCAAAATTTGCAAAACAATTTTGAAAAGTTGTATATAGATATTGAATTCAGTATATTAAATAGACAAATCTTTTTCAAGACCAAGAACTACATTTTCACAGTCATATTTACCTTTTAAAGCAAATTGTTGTAATGCTTCCTGCCCCCAATAAATGATTCTTTGTCCACTAAGTATGTCTTTAGGAAAGTTTGGTGTCTCAAACATTTAAGCATGCTCAATGAACCACTGCTCTCAACATACCCAAAGTTAGTGATTTTAGTACTAAATTTACAATGTGAAGCCTAAAAATGAGAATAAATAGAACCTGTCTATATATCATGTATTTAAATTCTACCCATAGAGTAGAATTTTGTAATTAGCGAGAGCAAATGAGCCTAAAAATATACATTATTTTAACTTTTAAAAATTATTTTACTTTATTTCTCTTATTTCTGTTTTTGTTGTTAACATTTCTTCATTACAATTATTTGTTGTTTATACTGTCCTTCTCTGGTTTTATTGCTTCTATGTCTGGATAGAGACTAAGCAAAGTGAAGAGTTTGACATGTGAAGTTCTGCGATTGCCTGATCCCAGCTCAGGCTGAGTGCCAGGGCTCCCACTCACCAGATTTTCATCTGTCTGGATTATTTCATCTCACCCTTTTGGCCTTTGTTCTCTAGGAAACTTCCGTGGGTAAGGAAAATTACATATCCAAAAGTGCTCTACATTGCCTTCTCCCAAAAATAAGGTCACATAATTATATTCATTTTATTTGCTTTTGGCTTCCAATTTAATATTTAGTAATTCATATGACTATTCAGGATTTTGAGAGTGTTTAGCAAGAGAAGGAGAATTGTATATAGAAATACAATTCTATATCTATATATAGATATAGAAAGAGATAGTGTCTTTCTTGTGGCTGTTGTCGAATCCAATAACCTCCCTTAAGCCAGCCAGGAGGCAGGTTATTTCATGCATGGACATGGGTACACTGAGGTTCTCTATAATACTCCTCTGCCCTACTGACACCCATTTTGTGTGGGTGTCCTGAAATCTCTATCTCACCTAGTCTATAACATTCCATATCCCCTTTGCAAGTGCTAAAGTAATTACATTTTGAAGGAAATTTACTAAATATTATATTATCAATGATTGATCAAGGTCTTTATTGATGAGATATTAACTGGAAGGACAGAGTATCTGGAAAGGGCAAAGCAAAATGAAAAATATTGTGTAGTAAGATTCTGCAAATTATGTGGTATAATCCACATTTTAATTGCCTTTTGGGACAAAACAATGCATTATGAGAAAGTGAATGTATTTAATATTACATTGCATGAATTAGTAAATGATTATATTGCTGATGCCGTAAAATTTAAGCCTAGAATGTTAGTCTAGGAAATAAATTCAATTTTATGTTACTAGTTTATTCTTGAACAAATCTATATATTGAATAAGAACTTAATGTGATTATTTTCCATTCATACACAACATTTGAATTGCAATTGTTAATTGCTTTGGCAAAAATCCTTATGATTCTCACAATGTCAAATTGTTTTGGAAACATGCTCATTGTAAGATAAAAAAATTAGTAGACACAAAAGGACAAAAATGTCTGGAATTTTAAAGATTCATTGATTCATTCATTAAGTCAATAAGTATTTACTGGTATTTACTACATAGTCAATGATTGTGCAAAGTGCTAGAAATTCAAACACAAATCTATTTACCAGGTCCCAGCCCTGAGAACGCCCTTCTAAATGCTGCACTTCTCCAAAGCACTCTTTCATCAGATGCTTGAGCAAGATCTGGAAGAAACAGACATGTAAACAGAGTGAGACTGTGCAATGTGGGATAATATTCAGTAGGAGTCTGCAAAGAACATTTATGGCAAAAAGAGAAGATATACATCAACTGCTTAAATAAACATATAAACTAAAGTAATTTTGTCATACTTTTAAATTTTCTGTATCCCCTACCATGGTTCTTAGTTCATTTACTGAGGAAATATTTAATTACTTACTGTTGCTATGCAATAGTGAAGAAGGCCCTGTGCTCATGGAGTTTTCAATTTAGCAGTGAAAACAAACTTTGACCAGGAATCGCAAGGGTGCTGCATGTTATAGAGGAGAAGAGGTGAGTCATTGGAACATAATAGATAGTCTTTACTTTGCTAGGCTTCCAAGGAATAAGTGGAGAATGAACAGTGACTTCACATAATAACATGCCAGTTTCTTGACCACCATAATGGGCATTTTTATAAGCCTACCTGTTATTTGCTGGAGAGAAAATGTTCAACATGATTCACATTTTAATTATCTTTTAGGACAAGACATTATATTATTGAGAACTAAGTGTATTTACTGTTTGATTTCATTGGTTAATGTGTAATAACACATTTCTCTTGCTGATTATCTATATTACCATAAATGCTTATGGCAACAAAAAACAAATGAACCAAAACGTTAATGGATATGAGGACATTCAGTTATTTCTATAACATGTTCTCCAAAGCAATGAAATGGTAAATAATTTGACATTACAACACAAGAAATCCACACATACCGCTTCATTTTATGTAGATGTGCTTGGGAATAAGTAGATGTACACATTTATTCAGGTCTCCAACACACTATCAGGATAATGTATTTTTGCAACAAAGTACTGCCTTGCTCACATTTTACCATTTCCATTAAACCAGAACTCTATGTATAAATTTGGATACATTTAATACATTTATCTTCTATTTGTTAAATTATTTATTGCATAGCACATGTTCTCTCTGTGTCTGATTTTGTTGTTGTTGTTGTTGCAGATAAATCTGCTTCACTGGAAGATTACCTGTTACTGTGTGTTTGTTTATTCTCCCTTTAAGTTTCATACAAGAACCCTAGCTCAGTGTCTGTTCTGTAGTCAGTACTTAATATATTTTTTGGTGGGTTAAATGGAATGTAATGGGTTTGAGTAAAACGTCTATCAAGTCAATCATACAAACACTTTTGAAGTAATAAATCCCAGAAAATATGCCTGAATACTGAACAGAAGGTCCACAATTGTATAAACATCCTAACCATGACTATGATTATTTTTGTATAGTATATGGGGACATGAAAAATCAAAATATCTACATTATTAATTTTGGCTGCTTTTTCCAACCAATCTCTTAATTAGAACTAGTAACTAACTGTCTGATTTGAGAATTACTTTCCTCTAACTAATTTATGTTATAAAGGGAACAACATCAGTGGAATGATGAAATGCTGAAGAAACAAAAGACCTAGAGAGCCCATAGATGACAAGCTCTGAATTATCAAGATTGTCTTTCTAATTGCAGCCCAATTATAACAGATTGGAATGTTGCTATGTCAAAAAGAGACTTATACCCCAGATATCTCAATACCAAATAGATATAAAGAACACACACTGTCCACAAGGAAGATGTTTATTAATACAGGTTTCCAGCTTGTGGAAAACATCTTGGTAACCAGCATTAGTCTATAGGCAATAGCTTTCTAGAAGGAATTCCTAGAAGGAATAGGAATTCAAAAAATAATTCCAGACTAAAAAGGACACTAAATGTGATGAAGAGGTCATTGGGCAGAGATCAAAGGAGGTCTGCAGCTGTTCCATTCTGGTTGTCCTGGTGTGCTCTTTGATGTCCATAAAACTGTTTGGGCTAAAATCGGAGCCCTGCAGAGAAAGAGCCACTCCCATTTCCCCCCACCTACTTTTGCCAGCCCCACCTGGGAGTGGAGAATTGGGTAAACACCCAGACATATTGGCTATTTAAACATTTAGAATTACAGGAACATTTTTGCTTTAGATAAGAAGTATGGTAGATGATTAAATAGAAAGTGTACAGGAGTTATTTTTTTATGAATCATCTTTATGGTGAAATAATCCACATACATATAATCTACCCATGTAAAATGTACAGTTTAATGATTTTTCTTACATGCACAGATATGTGCAAATATCAGCACAAGAAACTTTAAACAATTTGCAAATATCATGAGAAATTTTTAACAATTTTTATCACCACCAAGAGAAAGCCTGTACCCTCTAGCCATTGCCCTTCAGCTTCTTCCCCCACCTTCTCCCCAGGCCTAATCAACCCTAATATACTTTCGGTCTTCATAGATTTATCTATTCTGGACATTTTATACAAGTAGAATTACATAACGTGGTATTTTTTGAGTGGCTTATTAACAGAATGTTGAGTATTCTTTTATTTCTAGGTTAATTTTTTTTTAGTCCCTCCACTCTGGTTTATTTTATATGAGTGGGAATCTCAGATTTTCAGAAATGAATCTGGTCATTCCTTCATGTGTAGTATCTTATACCATCAAAATGTTCTAATCTCTGTATACCTTTATATGTATTCTTAGAAAGTATGAGGTTACTATTGAAATAAAAAAAAATATTAGCCACTAGCAATGCTACTTTTATGATGTCATGCTTTGTCTCACTAACATTTTTATTATCTTGCTAAAATTTTTATTTTAAGCCTAGCAATTATTTCATTTAGACACATTTCTTTTGGTTATGGTCCCTGAAATATAAAAGGTTTAATTGTAAGAGGAAAAAAGTACTTACATGTGCGCAGAGATTTAAGCATAAATAAAAATCTCTATCCTCATACACTAGTTGGGCACACATTTCCTACATCTTTCACTATGGCAACAGTGCTGGCTGGCTCACTCAGGCCAAAATGACACAAGTCTGGTATCCACTGGTGCATTTTCATAGCCAAAATGAAATTGAACGTAATTATTGCATAACCTAAGAAATCCCTCTCCCACAATTCCTTTAACTACTTAGCTAATAGGTTTTCTGTGTGAAACATCCCAATTAGTTACAACACTTCACACTTCAGCCTGGCTGTGGAGGCTTGGCAGTACAATGTTAGTCTGTCCTCTGTGCATGCAAATATCTCCACAGCAAGGAATGTGCTTTCTGAAGAATGACTATCCCAGGTACCTTAGAACATACCAAAGACAATCCAAACAACAGCATTGCAAAGTGGGTCTGTTTTATTTCATTTTAAAAGCCAGAGAGACTCAGCACCATGAAGCCAACCTGTTTCCTTAACTGGGAAATTTCACTTAATCTCTGTGACACAGAAGAAAAATAATATTTAGAAAGTATCTCAATGGAAGCAATGAAGATCCCCAATATAGATCATATAGGAAAAAGCTTACCCACATGACCAAGTTTGTAGTTTATTCTGAAACTTACCCTATATCTGCATTTATACTTTATAAGCAAACTCTGGTTGACAGGATAGATAATGCACTAACCAATAGAAGACAAAAACAGTATTTGCTTTTGTATTGAAGATTCAAGATTAAAAAAAAACATTTTAAATATGTCTTTTTTCACCTTTATTATAATTCAAGAGTACTTCATGTTCAATTGTAAATATCAATTTGGGACATAATTTTTGGACCGACTCTTGTTTCTGAAATTTAAAAAAGAAGTTTGCTTCATTTCATCTAGGATTTTGTTTTGTTTTATTTTCCTCAATAAGAAAGAAGAAACTATAAGGTTAAACATTTCAGCTTTCTTAAAAGCTTTTGATGCACTCGATTTCCTTTCAAGGTCTCGTTTTCATATGTCATTTTAGGGATAGGAAAAATAATTATGATTATGGCAATTGTAAATGGAAAGAAATGGAAGGAAAAAAAGACTGTATTAATACCTCATAAGCAAAGCACAAGGTCTAGTTTACATAAGATTTTTATGAAATATTCCTGCAATGCCTAATCATTCCAGGCAGAAGTACCTATAGGGTAGCCAGCAGAGGGGATATAGGGACCAGGGGCATATTTCATCACTGGGAGAGCCACCATGAGTTATGCCTGTCTCGTCTGTTCTTGGTTTCAAGGGGAGCCTTGGCACAGAGCTGGCCCTGGAGATAGTATTGTGGTGGCGACATAATAAACACTGTGGCCCGTAGGCTTAATAACTCAAGCGGGAACGAGCTGGGTGACTATGCCCAGGGCATTCTCTTTTCCTGTCCAGTTAATCTGTCCCTGTAGGGATGAAGGAGAAAGACATTGAGAATAAGATCACAGGAAAAGTTCAGAGAGGCCTAAAGAGCAGTGGGGCCAAGCAGCACTGCAGCCCAGGGATGCAAACTTTCCCAGCTGTCGGTTTGGGCACCACACACTAATTTTAAAGCAGAAAGATAAGCCTTAGCAAGTTGTGTGCCTTCCCCAAGTAAATTTATTTCAAAGCTCTAGCCTCATTTGTACAAAAAGAGACAAATAAAAACTTACGTTTGTTATTCACTTCTAATAAGGAGAAAAATTTGCAAAAACGGTGTGATTATTTTGATTCTCTCGTACTCTAATGCATGAGTTACTCCACATGTAATATGAATGGTCATTCCTATATGGATCATAGCCATAGGTCTGTTTTAAAAATTACATATTGTAGTAAAGGTTTAACCTTAGTTTCTAATTCTGTCCAAAGGCAACATGTTGTTTTGTTTGTTTTGATGAGGTTCCTTAAAATGTTCAAACCATAAAACAAAATTATTCTAGATGGATGGAAACTAAACCGTAATGTTTTAGTGAAATGAAAATCATCACCCTATTACCAATCACTTAAGTAGATTAGGTAACAAGTTAAAAAGCCTACGATTTTTTAGGACTGGTAGACATATCTGTTAACAAACCTTATTTGCATCTTTAGTCTTATGCATCTCCACTTCTGAACCTCTAAAAGCACAGGTCACAGTACTTGCTACAGTTGCGGGGGTATCATTCTTTCTTCTAGGTTAGCAATACAGACAGTATGTTAATCTCTGGGAAACGCATTCAGCAGAACTTCAGTCAACAAAAATGTATTCAACACTTACGTGCTCAGCACTTGATGTTCCAGTTAGAATAAACTCTGTAACATTCCTCCCACATGTGATTCTTTTAGTCTTGATTTCTTTGATCGTAACAATCTCTCTGCTCACATTGCTCTCCCCACGTTACTTAACTACACGTATCTCCGTTCAAATTTTGCCCATTTTTCAAGGCACGGTTCAAATGCTTCTTCATTTGGAAATTATGTATTATTCCTTTCAGTGAAAGGTGACTTCACTCTTTTTTCCCCCGCCCCGGAAATATATTTATTTATTTATTTATTTATTTATTTATTTATTATTATTACTATACTTTAAGTTTTAGGGTACATGTGCACAATGTGCAGGTTAGTTACATATGTATACATGTGCCATGCTGGTGCGCTGCACCCACTAACTCGTCATCTAGCATTAGGTATATCTCCCAATGCTATCCCTCCCCCCTCCCCCCACCCCACTACAGTCCCCAGAGTGTGATGTTCCCATTCCTGTGTCCATGTGTTCTCATTGTTCAATTCCCACCTATGAGTGAGAATATGCGGTGTTTGGTTTTTTGTTCTTGCAATAGTTTACTGAGAATGATGATTTCCAATTTCATCCATGTCCCTACAAAGGACATGAACTCATCATTTTTGATGGCTGCAGAGTATTCCATGGTGTATATGTGCCACATTTTCTTAATCCAGTCTATCATTGTTGGACATTTGGGTTGGTTCCAAGTCTTTGCTATTGTGAATAATGCTGCAATAAACATACATGTGCATGTGTCTTTATAGCAGCATGATTTATAGTCCTTTGGGTATATACCCAGTAATGGGATGGCTGGGTCAAATGGTATTTCTAGTTCTAGATCCCTGAGGAATCGCCACACTGACTTCCACAATGGTTGAACTAGTTTACAGTCCCACCAACAGTGTAAAAGTGTTCCTATTTCTCCACATCCTCTCCAGCACCTGTTGTTTCCTGACTTTTTAATGATTGCCATTCTAACTGGTGTGAGATGGTATCTCATTGTGGTTTTGATTTGCCTTTCTCTGATGACCAGTGATTATGAGCATTTTTTCATGTGTTTTTTGGCTGCATAAATGTCTTCTTTTGAGAAGTGCCTGTTCATGTCCTTTGCCCACTTTTTGATGGGGTTGTTTGTTTTTTTCTTGTAAATTTGTTGGAGTTCATTGTAGATTCTGGATATTAGCCCTTTGTCAGATGAGTAGGTTGCAAAAATTTTCTCCCATTTTGTAGGTGGCCTGTTCACTCTGATGGTAGTTTCTTTTGCTGTGCAGAAGCTCTTTAGTTTAATTAGATCTCATTTGTCAATTTTGGCTTTTGTTGCCATTGCTTTTGATGTTTTAGACATGAAGTCCTTGCCCATGCCTATGTCCTGAATGGTAATGCCTAGGTTTTCTTCTAGGGTTTTTATGGTTTTAGGTCTAACATTTAAGTCTTTAATCCATCTTGAATTGATTTTTGTATAAGGTGTAAGGAAGGGATCAAGTTTCAGCTTTCTACATATGGCTAGCCAGTTTTCCCAGCACCATTTATTAAATAGAGAATCCTTTCCCCATTGCTTGTTTTTCTCAGGTTTGTCAAAGATCAGATAGTTGTAGATATGCGGCGTTATTTCTGAGGGCTCTGTTCTGTTCCATTGATCTATATCTCTGTTTTGGTACCAGTACCATGCTGTTTTGGTTACTGTAGCCTTGTAGTATAGTTTGAAGTCAGGTAGTGTGATGCCTCCAACTTTGTTCTTTTGGCTTAGGATTGACATGGTGATGCGGGCTCCTTTTTGGTTCCATATGAACTTTAAAGTAGTTTTTTCCAATTCTGTGAAGAAAGTCATTGGCAGCTTGATGGGGATGGCATTGAATCTGTAAATTACCTTGGGCAGTATGGCCATTTTCACAATATTGATTCTTCCTACCCATGAGCATGGAATGTTCTTCCATTTGTTTGTATCCTCTTTTATTTCCCTGAGCAGTGGTTTGTAGTTCTCCTTGAAGAGGTCCTTCACGTCCTTTGTAAGTTGGATTCCTAGGTATTTTATTCTCTTTGAAGCAATTGTGAATGGGAGTTCACTCATGATTTGGCTCTCTGTTTGTCTGTTGTTGGTGTATAAGAATGCTTGTGATTTTTGTACATTGTTTTTGTATCCTGAGACTTTGCCGAAGTTGCTTATCAGCTTAAGGAGATTTTGGGCTGAGACGATGGGATTTTCTAGATATACAATCATGTCATCTGCAAACAGGGACAATTTGACTTCCTCTTTTCCTAATTGAAAACCCATTATTTCCTTCTCCTGCCTAATTGCCCTGGCCAGAACTTCCAACAGTATGTTGAATAGGAATGGTGAGAGAGGGCATCCCTGTCTTGTGCCAGTTTTCAAAGGGAATGCTTCCAGTTTTTCCCATTCAGTATGATATTGGCTGTGGGTTTGTCATAGATAGCTCTTATTATTTTGAGACACGTCCCATCAATACCTAATTTATTGAGAGTTTTTAGCATGAAGGGTTGTTGAATTTTGTCAAAGGCCTTTTCTGCATCTATTGAGATAATCATATGGTTTTTGTCTTTGGTTCTGTTTATATGCTGGATTACGTTTATTGATTTTTGTATGTTGAACCAGCCTTGCATCCCAGGGGTGAAGCCACCTTGATCATGGTGGATAAGCTTTTTGATGTGCTGCTGGATTTGGTTTGCCAGTATTTTATTGAGGATTTTTGCATCAATGTTCATCAAGGATACTGGTCTAAAATTCTCTTTTTTGGTTGTGTCTCTGCCAGGCTTTGGTATCAGGATGATGCTGGCCTCATAAAATGAGTTACGGAGGATTCCCTCTTTTTCTATTGATTGAAATAGTTTCAGAAGGAATGGTACCAGTTCCTCCTTGTACCTCTGGTAGAATTCGGCTGTGAATCCATCCGGTCCTGGACTCTTTTTGTTTGGTAAGCTATTGATTATTGCCACAATTTCAGCTCCTGTTATTGATCTATTCAGAGATTCAACTTCTTCCTCGTTTAGTCTTGGGAGAGTGTATGTGTAGAGGAATTTATCCATTTCTTCTAGATTTTCTAGTTTATTTGCATAGAGGTGTTTGTAGTATTGTCTCATGGTAGTTTGTATTTCTGTGGGATCGGTGGTGATGTCCCCTTTATCATTTTTTATTGCATCTATTTGATTCTTCTCTCTTTTTTTCTTTATTAGTCTTGCTAGCAGTCTATCAATTTTGTTGATCCTTTCAAAAAACCAGCTCCTGGATTCATTAATTTTTTGAAGGGTTTTTTGTGTCTCTATTTCCTTCAGTTCTGCTCTGATTTTAGTTATTTCTTGCCTTCTGCTAGCTTTTGAATGTGTTTGCTCTTGCTTTTCTAGTTCTTCTAATTGTGATGTTAGGGTGTCAATTTTGGATCTTTCCTGCTTTCTCTTGTGGGCATTTAGTGCTATAAATTTCCCTCTACACACTGCTTTGAATGCATCCCAGAGATTCTGGTATGTTGTGTCTTGGTTCTCGTTGGTTTCAAAGAACATCTTTATTTCTGCCTTCATTTCGTTATGTAACCAGTAGTCATTCAGGAGCAGGTTGTCCAGTTACCATGTAGTTGAGCGGTTTTGAGTGAGATTCTTAATCCTGAGCTCTAGTTTGATTGCACTGTGATCTGAGAGATAGTTTGTTATAATTTCTGTTCTTTTACATTTGCTGAGGAGAGCTTTACTTCCAAGTATGTGGTCAATTTTGGAATAGGTGTGGTGTGGTGCTGAAAAAAATGTATATTCTGTTGATTTGGGGTGGAGAGTTCTGTAGATGTCTATTAGGTCCACTTGGTGCACAGCTGAGTTCAATTCCTGGGTATCCTTGTTGACTTTCTGTCTCGTTGATCTGTCTAACATTGACAGTGGGGTGATAAAGTCTCCCATTATTAATGTGTGGGAGTCTAAGTCTCTTTGTAGGTCACTCAGGACTTGCTTTATGAATCTGGGTGCTCCTGTACTGGGTGCATATATATTTAGGATAGTTAGCTCTTCTTGTTGAATTGATCCCTTTACCATTATGTAATGGCCTTCTTTGTCTCTTTTGATCTTCGTTGGTTTAAAGTCTGTTTTATCAGAGACTAGGATTGCAACCCCTGCCTTTTTTTGCTTTCTGTTTGCTTGGTAGATCTTCCTCCATCCTTTTATTTTGAGCCTATGTGTGTCTCTGCACGTGAGATGGATTTCCTGAATACAGCACATTGATGGGTCTTGACTCTTTATCCAATTTGCAAGTCTGTGTCTTTTAATTGGAGCATTTAGTCCATTTACATTTAAAGTTAATATTGTTATGTGTGAATTTGATCCTGTCATTATGACGTTAGCTGGTTATTTTGCTCGTTAGTTGATGCAGTTTCTTCCTAGTCTCGATGGTCTTTACATTTCGGTATGATTTTGCAGTGGCTGGTACCGGTTGTGCCTTTCCATGTTTAGCGCTTCCTTCAGGAGCTCTTTTAGGGCAGGCCTGGTGGTGACAAAATCTCTCAGCATTTGCTTGTCTGTAAAGTATTTTATTTCTCCTTCACTTATGAAGCTTAGTTTGGCTGGATATGAAATTCTGGGTTGAAAATTCTTTTCTTTAAGAATGTTGAATATTGGCTCCCACTCTCTTCTGGCTTGTAGAGTTTCTGCTGAGAGATCTGCTATTAGTCTGATGGGCTTCCCTTTGAGGGTAACCCGACCTTTCTCTCTGGCTGCCCTTAACATTTTTTCCTTCATTTCAACTTTGGTGAATCTGACAATTATGTGTCTTGGAGTTGCTCTTCTCGAGGAGTATCTTTGTGGCGTTCTCTTTATTTCCTGAATCTGAATGTTGGCCTGCCTTGCTAGATTGGGGAAGTTCTCCTGGATAATATCCTGCAGAGTGTTTTCCAACTTGTTTCCATTCTCCCCGTCACTTTCAGGTACACCAATCAGACATAGATTTGGTCTTTTCACATAGTCCCTTATTTCTTGGAGGCTTTGCTCATTTCTTTTTATTCTTTTTTCTCTAAACTTCCCTTCTCGCTTCATTTCATTCATTTCATGTTCCATCACTGATACCCTTTCTTTCAGTTGATCACATCGGCTCCTGAGGCTTCTGCATTCTTCACGTAGTTCTCGAGCCTTGGTTTTCAGCTCCATCAGCTCCTTCAAGCACTTCTCTGTATTGGTTATTCTAGTTATACACTCTTCTAAATTTTTTTCAAAGTTTTCAACTTCTTTGCCTTTGGTTTGAATATCCTCCCATAGCTCAGAGTAATTTGATCGTCTGAAGCCTTCTTCTCTCACCTCGTCAAAATCATTCTCCATCCAGCTTTGTTCCATTGCTGGTGAGGAACTGTGTTCCTTTGGAGGAGGAGAGGCACTCTGCTTTTTAGAGTTTCCAGTTTTTCTGCTCTGTTTTTTCCCCATCTTTGTGGTTTTATCTACTTTTGGTCTTTGATGATGGTGATGTACAGATGGGTTTTTGGTGTGGATGTCCTTTCTGTTTGTTAGTTTTCCTTCTAACAGACAGGACCCTCAGCTGCAGGTCTGTTGCAGTACCAGGCCGTGTGAGGTGTCAGTCTGCCCCTGCTGGGGGGTGCCTCCCAGTTAGGCTGCTCGGGGGTCGGGGGTCAGGGGTCAGGGACCCACTTGAGGAGGCAGTCTGCCCGTTCTCAGATCTCCAGCTGCGTGCTGGGAGAACCACTGCTCTCTTCAAAGCTGTTAGACAGGGACATTTAAGTCTACAGAGGTTACTGCTGTCTTTTTGTTTGTCTGTGCCCTGCCCCCAGAGGTGGAGCCTACAGAGGCAGGCAGGCCTCCTTGAGCTGTGGTGGGCTCCACCCAGTTCCAGCTTCCAGGCTGCTTTGTTTACCTAAGCAAGCCTGGGCAATGGCGGGCGCCCCTCCCCCAGCCTCGGTGCCGCCTTGCAGTTTGATCTCAGACTGCTGTGCTAGCAATCAGTGAGACTCTGTGGGCGTAGGACCCTCTGAGCCATGTGCCGGATACAATCTCCTGGTGTGCCGTTTTTTAAGCCCGTCGGAAAAGCGCAGTATTCGGTGGGAGTGACCCGATTTTCCAGGTTCCATCTTTCACCCCTTTCTTTGACTAGGAAAGGGAACTCCCTGACCCCTTGTGCTTCCCAAGTGAGGCAATGCCTCGCCCTTCTTCGGCTCACACACAGTGCGCGCACCCACTGACCTGCGCCCACTGTCTGGCACTCCCTAGTGAGATGAACCCGGTACCTCAGATGGAAATGCAGAAATCACCCATCTTCTGCATCGCTCACGCTGGGAGCTGTAGACCGGAGCTGTTCCTATTCGGCCATGTTGGCTCCCCCCCTTTTTTTTTTTTGAGACGAAGTCTTGCTCTGTCGCCCAGGCTGGAGTGCAGTGGCACGATCTCGGCTCACTGCAAGCTCCGCCTCCCGAGTTCATGCCATTCTCCTGCCTCAGCCTCCCCAGTAGCTGGCACTACAGGTGCCCGCCATCACGCAAGGTTAATTTTTTTTTGTATTTTCAGTAGAGACGGGGTTTCACTGTGTTAGCCAGGACGGTCTCGATCTCCTGACCTCGTGGTCCACCCGCCTTGGCCTCCCAAAGTGCTGGGATTACAGGCGTGAGTCCCCGCACCCAGCCGACCTCACTCTTTTTAATGTTTTGTACAACCTTATTGGTACCCAGGAACAGTTACGTAATTTATGGGTTCCAGGATAAAATGAAAATGAAATGCCCCTTGTTCAAAATGTAGTAAGAATTTCCATCTCATACCAGGTAGAATGGCGATCATTAAAAATTCAAGAAACAACAGATGTTGGAGAGGATGTGGAGAAACAGGAAAGCTTTTACACTGGTAGTGGGAGTGTAAATTAGTTCAACAATTGTGGAAGACAGTGTGGCGATTCCTCAAGGATCTGGAACCAGAAATACCATTTGACCCAGCAATCCTATTACTGGGTATATACCCCAAGGAGTATAAATCATTCTGCTACAAAGACACATGCACACATATGTTTATTGCAGCACTATTCACAATAGCAAAGACTTGGAATCAACCAAAATGCCCATCAGTGATAGGCTGGATAAAGAAAATGTGGCACATATACACCATGGAATACTATGCAGCCATAAAAAGGATGAGTTCATGTCTTTTGCAGGGACATGGATGAAGCTGGAAACCGTCATTCCCAGCAAACTAACACAGGAACAAAAAGTCAAACACCGCATGTTCTCACTCATAAGTGGGAGTCGAACAATGAGAACACATGGACACAGGCAGGCAAATATCACACACCCGGGCCTGTTGTGGGGTCGGGGGCTAAGGGAGGGATAGCATTAGGAGAAATACCTAATGTAGATGACAGGTTGATGGGTGCAGCAAACCACCATGGCACGTGTATACCTATGTAACAAACCTGCACATTCTGCACATGTATCCCAGAACTTAAAGAATAATTAAGAAAAAAAATTTTCAGACAGCAACAGCAGAGCATTAAACTAAATGTAGGCCTTTCTAAGCACACGGCCCTGTGAGACTGCACACGTCATATGCTCATGAAGCCAGCCCTGTCTATACCTCCTCAATGTACTAATTGCTATTAATTTTATTAATGCATGAGCTATTTTTACACATGGGTTGACTTTTCTCTTTGAATATAGTGTAGGCTCCTTGAGAACAGTGTCTACATGTATTCCACAGTAGCAAAGAGAGTCTTACAAAATTTCAGATATTCTAAACTCTTGCTACTAAAATATAGTCCATGGACTGATTTCACCTGGGAATTTATTAGAACTGCAGAATCTCAAACTCCACCCGAAACCAACTGAATCAAATCCACATTCCACAAGATCTGCATGTAATCTATATGCACATTCAAGTTTGAGAAGCATCATTAAACGAGGAAATGAATAGCCCTCTAGAACAAAAGACACCATTAGGTGGGAAATTTACCCATTGGAGTATTATGTATTATTCCATCAAACTCTAATGGAAAGGTAATTTCTGCTTTTCTTAACCAGAGGGAAGTATCAGATTAAGACATTTTATTCCTCTTTTCAGATTTCAATTCAATCCCTCCCAGTTTTTCTTTTCTTTGAGAAAAGGATTACTTTTCTCACTAATGATGTATAGAAGAGCCAGGTAGCTGCTGGACCCATTTTACCAGAAAATATGCCATGTAAAAGATAGGTATAGGAATACAGATCTGTAAATTTCTCTCTCTCTCTCCCCCCTCTATTTCTCTTTTCTCTGAACTCTGATTTGCATATTGTTGCATATTGTTGCATATTGCTAATAAACAGCAAAATAATTCTGTCGGTGTGGCATAAGCGAAAGAAGCAAAACTGGCATATGGATTGACATCACTCAGCTTTCATCAGAAAACTCAAAAGGTGTCATAACTATTATAATGGTCTGCCTTTAATTCTCTTATTGGTTCCTATTTGAACTTTCCACATTAACACTAATTCTGAGCAGCTAACAAAGTGGTTATCTGGCAAGGTGGAATATTTTGGGAAATTCTCAAAAAATTTCAGCTCTCCATTTCAAATATACAGGAATGTGCAAGTAGATTACTCTCTCAAAATGGCAACCCTGTGATTTGAGATTTAAAGGAAAGAAAAGTAAGTAGAAAATGTGATATAAAATTATCAATTTCATCATATTAAAACGATACTACATAATTTAAATTCGCCAATTTAGGAAAAAGTCCATTAAAGAAAGAGTTATTTCAATGATGCCAAAAAGGAAACATGATTTTATTTTTACTGCTACTGCTTGCTTACTTGTTCCCAAGATAGTTTATTTTAGCAAGGTTAGATCTTAGGGCTCTGAATTCTTAAGGTATATAATCAAAGTTTAGCTTCTCAGGTATATAATCGAAGTTTAGAAGCCTAATACACCTGAACTTTAAGAAAATTCACAAAACCTTTGTAAAATCCTTAACTCTAGAAGTGAACATATGTAAGTGACCGTAGTTGAGCATTAAAGTTCTGTAGGAGAGCTTTTAGCAACTTTTTACCTAGATAGCCTTCAAATTCTTCAGTCTTCATTTTATTTACTTATATTTACAGAAGTGAGGTTTCTTTGAAATTACTTTGGAGAACCTGTTGGTGTTTTAAAGGTAATAATTGCAGGTGATACCATAGTGAGTTCAGCTGTTCAAGCTCCAAAACACCACACAGAATGACAACGTGGCAGACCAATGATATAATGGGAAAAGCCTGAAACAGTACGTCGAGTTTGATTAAAAGTTATAACTTTATTCAAGGCCTGCCTTGTGATAGTAGCTGCTGGTAAATACAGATGAAACTGAAGTAAGCTAAATTACTCTTTTATGATTTATTTTTGATAATTGGTGGCAGAAGGTGTCTACAGTTTTAAAATAGAACCTCTGATTCCATTTTATAAGCACTGATCCTGATTCTACTTCTATGTATTAGTTATCTATTTCTGCATAACAAACTACTCCAAAACTTAGCACTTAAAACAACCTCCATTTGTTACCTCACATGTTCAAGGATACTGGTGTGGCTTATCTGAATCCCATGCCTCAAGCTCTTTCATGAGTTTGCATTCAACTTGTAATCCAGAGCTGCATGTTCACATGAAGGCCTAGCTGGGGAATGATCTGATTCCAATCTCACTCACATGAACCTAACCAGGGGACTGCTTCATGACATGCGAGCAATCCAAGACAGAGCAATAGCAGTCCTTCAAGGGGAAGCCAATATCTTCCTAAAACCTAATCTCAGAAGTGACATCACACCAGTTCTGTAGTTTTGTATTTATTAGAAATGAGTCACTAAATCCAGCTCACACTCAAAGGGAGGGATTCCTCAAAGGCATAAATACCAGAGCATGAAATCACTGGAGGCCATCTTAAAAGCTGCTTATTATAACCTCCCACTTAAGAGAAAATACGTGTAAGAAAAACATAAGTAATTTCTTGTGTTTTAATCTTCTGACAACATTTTCTAATGCATTTTACTTAATCAGTCCAACAAAATTTATCTGCAGCTCTCCCATCTAATTTGAGAAATATGACATACTCTATTTGGCACATTTTTGTTTCATGAATGGACTATACTCCTCACTTTGTGAGAAATACAAAAAAAAGTTTAAAATGTATTAATCAGAATTCTTTTATTTGCAAGTAACCATAATCCTTACCTATAAATAAAAGTAAAACAAATTGAATGCCTGAAAAATACAGAGGTGTGTTTTTCTTTAGGTATGGCAGAATATAGGAATTCAGCAACTTTTATCCTCTCTTGTTTCTTCTCTCTTTTCTGCGGGATTTTTTTTTTCTGTTTTGAATACTTTCTCAAACAAATACTGTTGAAATAGAGAGTCCCGATATTTCTAGATTCATATATACAACCAACATTTTTATTAGACAGCAAGTTTTTTTTTTAATTTCAAAAATTCCAACTGACATCCTAGAATTGTCTTTATTATCATCACTGCTTAAATTACATACATATTTTAACTAAGGAAAGGGCATATAAAGAATATGTGAAGGGCCAGGCCTGGGTAATATGTCTATCCTACAGTTTCACTCTAATGACATGTACTGAGTATGAACAAGAAATTAATCCTAAAGAAAAACTGGGTAATAAAAGTTGCAAAGCTGGTTCAGCAAAAAGTATGTATATCTACTATAAGTATTTATTCAATGTTTATAATGTACTAGACAAAATGTTGATATTAGTACAATTCTACTACAGGTTGAGTATTACTTTTTTGACATGCTTAGGAACAGAAGTGTTTCAGATTGTAGATTTTTTATGATATTGAAATATTTACATATATGTGAATATATATGTATGCACACACAAATAATAATATTATATGTATATATCATTTTGAGCATGGAACCTAGAAGGTAATTTTATGTAATATTTTTAATAATGTCATTCATGAAACAAGGTTTCTGTACATTGAACCAACAGAAAGCAAAGGTGTAACTATTTCATGTTGACATTCAAAAAATTTCACATTTGTAATATTTCCTGTTTTGGATTAGGAATGCTAAATCTACACCAAATTGTGTAGGTGTATCAGTTCATTCGCATGCTGCTAATAAAAACATACCAAAGACTGTAATTTATAAAGAAAAGAGGTTTAATTCACACACAGTTCAGCATGACTGGGGAAGACTCAAGAAACTTGCAATCATGGCGGAAGGGAGAGCAAACACGTCCTTCTTCACATGGCAGCAGCAAGGAGATGTGCAGAGTGAAGAGACGGAAAAGCCCCTTATAAACCATCAGATCTCCTGAGAACTCACTCATTGTCACAAAAGCAGCAAGGAGGTAACCACCCCTATGATTCAATTACCTCCCACTGCACTCCTCCCGTGACACATGGGAATTATGGAAACTGCAATTCAAGATGAGATTTGGGTGGGGACACAGCTGAATCATATCAGTAGGTTTCTTCAACTTGTGGGAAAGTAGTACTAGAATAGCGCTGGTTAAATGGTAATGGGGGATGCTGAGTCTCTTCACTCAGCTCAGAGGAGAAAAAATCAGTATAAGTAAAATTTTGCATTATAGGTACTTCTGTAACTTTGTATGGTTTTAAACAATAAGTTATATTAAAATAATTAAATCACTTATAGTAGAAATTATTTTTGAAGCAATATTTAAAGTTAAAAATTAGTATGCTGCACTATTGACTTCATAAAGGTATAAATTTACCACCTCGTGTCTCTCTGGCTACATAGTCATAGAAAGAAGAAAGTCACCCCAACACTGATTTGTCTTTCTCTCTCTTTAGTACCTTCTTTCACAGGAACTCCATTGAGGCCAAGTTAAGCTTAAAATAATGGCAATGGTCAAAGATTAGAGTCATGTCAAATATTACAGTGATTTTTTTTTTTTACGCCAGAATGTGATCCTAAGGTAAATCTTATAACTTACTGAATCCAGTTTTGTCAAGGATAATACATTAACTCGTGTAATAGAATAAAAGATCAAGTCTTTATGCAGTATACTTTAGGAGAGTCACATTACTCACTAGAGTTTTCTAACACTTTGTTTGGAAATAAAGATCTAAAGGAACACTAGACAAATAGTAAAAGCTACCAAAATAAACTTTTATTTTCCTGGTTTTAACCAAAAAATTAAACTTTAGAAAAGCTGAGGGTCAGTTATGGAATGCAGTTGTCCGGGGAATAGACAGATGTTCATTTTTATTTGCTTAAGAGTATAAACTATTGGATCACTGCAGCAGTTATAAATGATTTATGGAATGAGACACATTCTTGTTTAATGCACAAAGACTGTCAACTATTCTAGCAATTACAGAGATATGGTACTATTTTTAGTGGTATAGTTACCCAGGAACTACATTATTATTATATGAAATATGAAATATAAACTAACTTCTCTCACTATGGAGTTCTCATGAAGTTACATCTAGTAGAAAGGTAGTGAGAGAATAATTACATTTCTTTGCAGCCTGTGTCTACACTTGCAAAACAAAGTGGAATAACAGATAATATACATAATTTTAGTTTTAGCATTTGGCTCCGCAGGGACACTTAATGGCCACTTGTTATGTAACCCAGGTGTCAGTCCAAGTCCACCATCCCCCTTCCAGGGTCATCTTTGTCTAATATATTTGAGCAAAATGGTTGTGTCTCATCTCCATTTCACAACCACACATCTGCCAGTTGCTTCTCTACTCCCATCCCCCTCCTGGTCATGGCATTGATTTTCTACATTATCTGCACCTCCAGGTACAACCTGGTTCATTTTATTCTCTAAAGCACCACCAATTTAAAGATATATGTATGGAAAACATTGTGTGTAAATTTGAGGCGATGGTGGAGGTCATTTTTGGAGCATCACAGCTTGGGAAGATTCTTAACTAAACTACAAGAAATTCTTTTTTCTAAGAAAGAGATCATGTCCATTACAGGGACATAGATGGAGCTGGAGGCCATTATCCTTAGCAAACTAACACAGGAACAGAAAACTAAATACCACATGCTCTCACTCATGCATGAGAGCTAAATGATGAGAACACATGGACACATAGAGGGGAACAACACACACTGGAGTCTATGGGAGGGTGGAGAGTGGGAGGAGGGAATCAGAAAAAAATAACTAATGACACTAGGCTTAATACCTGGGTGATGAAATAATCTGTACAACAAACCCTCATGACAGAAGTTTGCCTATGTAACAGACCTGCACGTCAACTCCCGAACTTAAAATAAAACTTAAAAAAATACATTCTTCTTTCTTAAATATTCTTCAGCGATTCTACCATGGAATCTTCACACTTGTTTTTTAACCTCAGGATTCCATTTCACTCCCAGATTGCAGACTTCTCCTTTTCCTTTGACGTCTTCCTCAATTTTCTCAAGCACTCTCTCTCCCAAACCCCAGGTTTCTGTTAGTGTGCTTGGTATATGATGTTATCATTTTGCCTAGTACTAGTCCATGGAGCCACAGATCTATTAAAGTATTTTCCCTAGAATATATTTGTTGCACAGATGCATGAAACTCTAATATACACAGACAGACAGCAAGATTGAGCAACACACACACACAAAAAATAACAAGATACAGACACAAGACACACACATACAAATACACACAAATAACAATATACAGAAAGATATACAGATAAAGTCATTATATAGATGGGTTTTATATATATATTTATAGGTTTTTTTATATATATTCATATATATATTTTATATATATTTATAGGTATTTTGTAATGGCTTTTATATATATATATAAAACCCATCTATATGACTTTATATGTCTTTATATATATTTATATATTTATATATATGACTTTATATGTCATATATACTTTATAAATAAAGTCATATATACTTTATAAATAAAGTCATATATACTTTATAAATAAAGTCATATATACTTTATATAAGTCATATATATATAAATTCCTATGTAGGAAATTCTATAGAAATGATATATATATAAAAATATATAAATGTATATATAAATAGATATAAATATATATTCAAACATACATATTCAGCACACAGATGAAAAAAAAAAACTGGAATAGAAAAGGGTGCTTTTTTTTTTGGTTGTTACCACTGATGTAATATAAATGAAATGCTACCACTCATGAAGTGTACAATGTAATGCTTACTAAATAAAGAGATACCAAAAGACATTTAATCTGAAGCTTGCTTTACTTGAACTAAAGTAAAATAATAGAATGAGCACCTAATACACACACACACACACACACACAGAGTCAGGGAAACAATCTATACAATTCAGGTGAATACTGCTTATGAATGCATTTCCATGTTTGTGCATTTCTATTATAAGCATGAAAGAATTCATATAACTTAAGTAGCCACTGTCTTGTGCCTACTCCTTTTGATGACTTTGTATTGTCATTTTTATCCTGGCTTCTGAAAACTATTGTCATTCTGTAGGTAGACAGAGTACCCTGTGAGCAAGGGAAGTTTGTCAAATGTGGGCAGAAATAGGAATAAAGCTCCTATTTCTTTTCTTGGCTTTACCTCTTGGCTGTGTAGAATCTTAGAAAATCTATCTAGTCTCCCTTTACCCATATACTTTCCCATTAAACAAAGTGAGACAACTATATATTGTTTATGATTTCTCTCATTCAAACATTCTAATTATACTGTGCAAACTTATAATTAGTCATATCTCGCATTTAGTATCACAGACTGATCATAAGTTTGAAAATTTTATTCACAGAGAAAGCCCATCAGTAAATAGTGAATGTAGACAACACCCTTCCTATGCAAATTGTAAGTAGGTCTGGAAGGAAGTGTCAATTCCCTTTGGTACTATTGAGGCATCAGGGTGCTCATTAATATCTACATGGTCAGCAAGACTCTTTAGCCCTGGAAGTTCTACCCATGTTCCAGGTGAGGGAAATTCAGGCTGATTCAGACATCATTTCTATAGAATTTCCTACACAGATTTTAAAGTTGAAATACTATGCAAACAAAACCAGAATTGAGACTTGTTCAGTGAGCACAGTATGGCTAAAGGATATAGGCCAGTTTACTAAGCCATTTTCTTAATTATACAACTAATTCAGACATCTCTATATAAAATACACAAACTTGAGTTGAGGCTACCTGGATACAGCTCCTTGCTAAAGACTGGAGGAGGAAATTTGGCTTCAGGAATCAGCCTTCTTTTTCACCATTTGCTCTTGAGGCAATTTCTTATGCACCTTAAGTTGTCCTAGCGAACCTCTTTGTTCAACTAGCCCTTATGTTGTGCTGTATCTTTTCAAGTTACTTTATACTGTAGCGAGTTTACTAATACAAGTAGTTATTATGTTCCATTGTTATCATTATTAGACATTAGTAGCTAATATTAAGGGCTCACTATATGCTTAACACAATTCTAAATGCTTTATGTGGATTAACTCATTTAGTCCTTATGAATTAATGAAGAAGGAATGTTATTTAAAGTTCAATCTTACAGATGAGGAAACTGAGGCACAGGGTAGTAAAGTAACTTGCCTAAGTTAACACTGCCAAGAGGGATATCAGAATTTGAACCCAAATATACTGATTCTATACTCTGTCCTCTTAACCACTACCTACACTGCCATTTGTTGATTTAATTATGTTTATTGCACAATCTTTCAGTTATTACTCTTATTCTAATTAGTTGTTCTCTTTGCTGTGTGTGTGTGTGTATGTGTATATATATATATATATATATATATATATATATATATATACACACACACTGCTTCTCTGTTTTTCTCCCTTCTCTTGTATTTTAACACTTTTATTTTCTGTATGGGACAGACTGCATGCAGTGATCTACTCAGACCTGACAGGGCCCTTGTTGCTTCTCTCTTATTGCTGTCTGTTCTGTCTCTGTTTTTTCTCTCTTATACCACTTGTCCAACTTCAATACAAAGTGACTTACTACTCTCTGCTAACATTTCCACTCAGTCTATGTTCCCAAGGCTGTTGGATCAGAGATTCTCTTCTTCCCTCAAAATGTGGCTTTTTCTATGATTTATTTTAATTATATGTGGTTTGAATGATAACCTTTGTTTCTGAAAAAAATGTATTCTTTGAACAACAACAACAAAAATCTTTGAGGATTTTGTTGGTGGTGTTTTGTTTTATTTTTCAGCAATGTTCCCAGAGAGACCAGTACTCTGAAATTCTTTTCTATTTACTTGAAAGAGTCCTCCCCGCCTAAAAAAAGTGTTATATGTCAAAAATTGTCAGCTCTTTATGAATAGAAAAAGTATCACTTCAAGACTTACCCACTTAAGATTTGATTGACCAGTATATGTCAATCATAAACTGCTAGATTCTCTAGAAATGGCAATCTTAGTGTCTTTTCATTGAGTTTACAAAGAAACTGCAATTTACTTAATTTGTGCCATTGCTCCTTCTAGCACAAACAGATTGAAGGCTATTACTTTAGTTTACCAACAGGTACATTAAAATATTATGTGACATGTTTAATTCAGATGTCAGCTAAAACTCATTCCTTTGAATATTAATGAAATTGTTTCTATTTTCTATGGATTATAGAGAATGAAATGTTGTCTTAACAATTTTTTATGGATTTCTAAAGGTCTTTTGGAATTTTAGCTGTTCTCTTACTTAAGTTTAGGGATAGGCTAAGTGTCTTGATTGTCTTAGCCTGTTTTTAAATGCAAACACTGATAAGGAATTCAGTATATTTTATGTACAATGGATTATCAAAGGTTAAGGAGACAGGAGTGCATAACAACACCCACAACTTAAAACACCACATTTAAAATAACCTGTTCTAAACGCCTTACAGCCATTTCTTTGGCTTAGGTTTTATCGCCCTTATAGGCTGCCCAGTAATCCCTCCTTCTCTTCACTCTGTCACATACCCCCAACATTTCTGTTTATATCCAGTAAAAGGCAATATTAAATCACCTTTTCCAGCATGGCTCCTGCAGAACTGTACCTTCAGGGTCTCACCATCCACCTCCAAGAGGCTTAAAGAGGTATTTTCCCCAAACAAAGGCAGTTCTCTTCCTTAAGTCAGAATTCTGGAGCCAGCTGTTTAGGTAATTAAATTCTCAAACTCCACTCTATACAAAGTGTGACACTGACTCAGATTGCTTGAGGGCAGTCCAGTATTCTTAAACTATTCTGAATATTTTGGTCCCTGAAATAATGATGGTAAATATATTATGGTTCCACTTCTCATCATTCAGTGTGAGGGTGCAGTTCCCCGGCCATTTCCTTCTCTCATGACTATTAAAAAAGGGCAAATCATTTGAGATACTGAAACATTTAAAGCTGTTTAATCTTTGAGCTTGTCTCCGTTAGAGTCAAAGTCAGATATTTCAAATTCTGAACCTAAGGTTGATCATTTCCTTTAGAGCTCTTATACCTCTCGAGGTTCCAAATATTCAATGTTCATCTAGGCAATCTGAGTCAAGAATTCCAACACCATAATTTGTATTCAATATACATGTCAAATCAGGAGGGTTATACCATAGTATAAGTTTCTAATTCACCCGTATTGTCTTTATATGAGCAATGCTGAATTTTGATCTAAAATAATACCCAAACATTGACTAAATTAGCTTTAATATTGATCTACTGCCTTTTATGTCTGACATTTATACTTAATAGGGACTTATTTAATCCTGAAAATATTGGTAAAATGATTTTCAGTTGAATTGGTACATATAGCAACATATCCATAGTCTTCCTGGCAAGTTTCATTTCTTTCATTGAACACATTAGACTGAAGAACATGAATTTAAAATTAATATTCTAAGATTACTATTGCCATAATTATCTGTACAGTTTTTTATAAATGCTTTCTCAATTATATATATGTCCACACTGTGAAGGAAAAGGCTATTGTAAGTTTAAAGCCAGTTTAAAATGTGATTCTTTCTGTGGCTGCTTGCTAATTAATTGTGCTTAATTATAATTCGCCTTTAAACATAGTCATTATAAAAGAATAGTTAATTATTCCACGTTGTGGAAGATTTAGGTATAAAGTAATGTATTCAAAGAATATAAAAATATTATGTTAACGTAAATATTTTCCAAAGTGTGGGTAATTATGCTCTGTCACTGAAAACTTCATAAAATGACTTATTTTTGATATATGTTATTGAAAAAAACAAAGTAAAATTTATGAAAATAATTTGAATTATTTATAATCTGTATTTTATACTATAAGGTCTTCAATTTTTCTGCTAAATGTGTATGTATACATTTACAAGTAATTATGATTGAAAGATAGTTGAGCTATCAAATACACAAACAATAACAACTGGAAAATAATGCAATAAGCCATGACTTTTTAATGACTTTAATTAAACTGGAAAAAGAGATATTCCTGAAATGCTTTTATTAGAACTGAGGTCACATATAGGAAATATTAAAATACATTGTGAAGGCTCTTTCTTGCATTATATCTTATATCACTGTCAGTTATCTTTTGTTGCATGAAAAACCACCCCAAAACTTAGTGGCTTAAAACAACAACCAGCATTTATTATTTTTCATATTTTTGCAATCTGGGTAGGGCTTTGGGGGAACAGCTTTTCTCTGCTCTGCATGCTATTGTCCTGGGTGGCTTAACTGGGGCTAGAGGATTTGAGATGTCTTCACTTACAAGTCTGGCACTTCAGATAGGGTAGTTGGAAGAGCTTCAGGAGTGGCTGAAACTCTCTCCGACAAGTGGTCTTCCATTATTCAGAAGTCTTAATAAACCTCTACAGGGAAGCATGATGCCAAGAAAGCAAAAACTAAGGCAACCTGGTTTCTTAAGATCTAGACCTGGAACTAGCACAATGTTATTTCTGCCACATTCTCTTGGTCAAAATAAGTGAAAAACTCAACACAGATGTGAGAAGAGGGGAAATAGATTCCACCTCAATGATGGGAGGTACAACATTTATGTAGGAGCAAGGGCTGAATAATTGACAGCCATCTCTGCAGCCATCTCCTACAATCACTATCAATATTAACACTTAAAGAGAGAGACATGATGACTCACAAGAATTTTCAATAGGTGACACTTCAGTTGTCAAATAAAAACCCAACATTTTTTTATAAGGCTTCTGTGATTTAAGTTGTTGAGATGCCAAAATAATTTGTAAAGTAACAACAAACATACTAAGATGTTGGTCAAGTTGATTGCCAACTAGAAACTAGTTAGCACAGGTTAATCAAATACTTCTGATTTTAGCCAGTTCAATTGTGTTACTGATCTATTCTAGGCACTGAATATTCCCGTAAGAAGGACATACAAATATTAGAAGCAGTGAATGATGTGCTAATAGCCAAAATTATATGTCAATTATCACATTTTCAATTACCTATCACATTTGGCAATTAACATTTTGTTAATCATCCACTCTCCAGTTTGATGTGACTTTCTAAAGTAAGTAGCTTACCCTCTAACTATGAAAAATTACTGTTTATCATTAGTGAATACATAATCAGTTCCTAAAATTTATATTTGATTTAGGACTGTCTCGTGATAATGAATTCACCTCAAGCAGGATTTGTCTAGAGTAGTGTACATATGGGAGAGCAGACATTTTCAAGCAACGGTTTTGCAGTTTGGATGTCCTAACTATACAAACAGTATGCTGAAAATGGATTTGCAGACATTAAGAAAGCATTTCTAATGATGTTCATTTTGATAATCAGAGTGCTTTTCATAGAAGTATGTTCTCATAGCAATGTAAAGAAAGCAGACTGTTATTTTGATCAATATAGAATCATATGAGCTGTGGTTTGTGAATAACTATCCAAATGTAGTCCTTCTTTGTGCATTTTGGCTAATGAAGTGTGGTGTGGTGGAAAGTACACAGATGTTTACAGATTTGAGTTCAAATCTTAGCCCATTCAACTATTAGTAGATTATTCAGCTGTTGCCATGCTAATGCTGCCTAACAAACCATCCCAAACCAATAACAACAAACATTTAATTGTTTAGTTCATGGGTCTACAGGTCAAGGCAGTTTGGCTCCATAGGCTGTGATTGTCTGGGCAGCTCTGCTTCAAGCTGTGGTCAGGCTGGCCTCAACTCCTCACTGCAGGACAGGGTTAGGTCTATCCTCCATGGATAAGTGGCCACCAAAGATACATTATTATAATGGTAAGTAGCAGAAAGGCAAAAGCAACCTAAATGATATAACACATTTAAAACATTTTCAGGCCTTGCTCACATAATATCCACTTATTTTTCTGTGGTGAAAATTATGTGGTCAAATTCAAATGCAGCATAGAATGTACTACATCCCAAGAGGGAAGCAGGGAGGTAAGTGAATATTTGCTGAATAGTATTCTAATCTTTCACAGTAGCTATCCACATTTGAGTACTTTCCATATTGTCTTTGATTTCCAATGTTATCATTATCTGTAAAATGGGGGTAATAATAAAACATGATCAGAACTAAGTGAGGATTAGCATGTTCCTGACACAAAATTGACTGGATAATCTGGTGGTGTCATTCAGTTCAATATGCATCTGTAGGATAGAACAGATTTAGCTAAAATTGAAAGAAGTAAAATCTTGGATAATTTAAAGTTGCTGTCACCAATTAGTACATTTCATTTACTACTGTTAAAAATAAAGTTGACATCAGGATATTAGTAAAAATTTACATAAAAACATTAAGTTCCATTTAGTACTGTTACAAAGCCATATTCCTTAGGTGTATGGCATTTACTCAGTGATATATCAGTAGATAAATTAACCAACAAGTTGACATTAAGTACCCTATTAAATTATGAAGTCGCCATTGCTGCAGAAAACTGACAACAGATATAAGGGAGTTTCCCTCTAGCAGCTTCATATTTTTATATGGAGTCTAAAAACAAGGGAGTTTAAAACACAAATTAATGACATAGACAATTAAGTTGTAGAATTAGGGATGGCAAACATCTCAGTATCTTAGTAATAATTATGAAGAAACTCATAAAGGAAGAATAAATGATGTAATAATTGAAGGACTGGACTTGAGTAAAGAAAATGGTTGGAAACTACTAGCTAGGAGAGTTCGCCCCTGCTATTACTATTACCACTGGCTTCACTTACAGAGCATCTACAGTTGTATCAAGCTCCATGATAGAACATTACCTTCAGTGGTTCATTATATAGCAAACCTGGTTGTCGTCTCCAGTGAAGAAGACACTCACAATTTAATCATTTTTAAAAATTCACTGGAAAAGGTAAGATTAATGTTAAAACCACAAGTCTGTTAAATTCCATCCCCTATGCAACACTCTTTCACATGGTATGACTTACTTGGAAAAAGAAGAGAGTATATGTAGCATACCAGTAAAAAACAATAATTAAAAGGCAAGGTTGGCTCATATTATAAAGAACATTGGATCAGATTAAGGAATTTGAATGCTTTATGCCAATAAGGGGGACATTGGTAGATTTTGTTTGATGAGAACAGATTGTTAAAATCAAAGCAACATGACACATACACATTAGACCACATTGGAAATGTGGAGATTAGTTTAAAGGTTATGCAATAGTTCAGGTCTGTCAGTAAAGGGTGTGCAATAGGACATGAAAGAAATGAAACAGATACTATAAAGGCAGCATTAGCAGGTTTTCAAGAAAGAGAGTTCTACTATTTTTAATTCCTCATTTAGTCATATTTTTAGATCACATCTTTCTTGTGATGATTACATAACATACAACCAATATTTCCTTCTGTGTACAAGTATGCCTTTCCTTAAGAGATTCCACTGGCTCACATACATTATTGTTGAAAGACAGAAGCAGATGTTAACGGAAGTGATGTTTAATGATCTGTGACCATATATACAAAGAATACAGGCATCATAGTCATCTGCTAACCACATCCTTGAAGCCTGCCAGTGCAACAGAATTCATGACCTTCAGATCTCAAGAACCAGCCTCTTCCAAGTGAGTTGAAAGGGCTCAGCTGGAAGAAGGGTAAAACGAGAGAGTAAACATTGGAACAAGTGTGACACCTCCTTGTATTTGGGGTAAGTGATATACATGCAGTCTTCCCTTTACCTCCCATTTCCCCTGTAATTAGGGTGAGGTTTATTCTCAAGGTACAGAGCAGCTGGGGTTCACAGAAGGGCTTTACCACACTTGGGTGCCAATCTTCAATGATGCAGCACTGCCTATGTATACAGACTTCAAGGCCATCAGCAAATATGTGAAAAATATCACAACAAGCTTCCATGAAAAGCATCAATAATGATTCAATGACCAAAGGAAGATACTCACTTTGTAATCAAATATAACCTATAGACAGCTAAGTGCATGTGGCATGGTTTATGAGTGAAGCTGGGGTTCACAGAAAGGCAGTCTATACACTATTTGGAGGATAAATCATCAAATAATAGATTTCATTAATTATCATTACTAAAATGAAACTTTCACTTTGATACTAAGAGTCACCAAGAAAGAAGCTGTTCCAAATTCTTAGGCAACCTGCCATGTTATGATTAATTTTACAGTCCATGCATGGATGTTTAGTTAGAGAAGAGAACTGTAGATATCTTGTACAATCCATCAAAATAGTAGGAATAAACTGTCACTCCCAACCTGAGCCGTGAACATGTTTATTTATGAGCCACTCTGCTGAAATTGAAAAAAAGAAAATCAAGACAGCAATGCAAAGAGAGGCATCTGAAATGTTTTCTGCTAAGTAACAGCTAATGGAAAGCACGCAACGAAGAAAGCCTGGTTTATTTCCAGTTTTCAAAAAGGTTGAAAACATTGGCTCAAAGAGTTTCGATTTCTTATTTGACCCACCTTAGGACTCTTAAAACGTAATGTGCTTGTCTTTAAATTTTGGCTAGTTATGTTTTAAAGGGTAGTGAAATCTCTTCTCTAAATCTGTATTTTTAGCATGAATTAACAAAAACTGAAAATAAATGCATCAACTTGATAAGTGACTATCTTTGTGGAATAGTACTATGATGATTTCTTATCTCTCTAGTTATCTGTACTTCTTTTCATTTCTTCTGCATTACACATTGTATTTATATTTCAACATAAAGTCAACACCTTTTCTTTCATTTACTTGTAGCTTTATCCCCATTTCTAGGGACAATAACTAAAGCAAGGTAGGGGCTCAGTAAATATCTGTTGAATGAATGGATGAACAAATAAACTACTTTTATTTACAGCTGTAATTATATTAGTGCCATATTATATATTATAGCCATAATATATATAGCCATAATTGTAGCCATAATTATATTAGGCTATAAAGTATATAAATTAACATAAACTTTGAAAATGTACCTTAAAATATCCACTTATTACCAGTACCTGGGAGAAATTTCAACAAACCACAAGGACCAACTAGAAACAAAAAAAAAGTTAAAGAGTAGCTTTAATGTGTTATGCAAAAAGAAGAACCATGTACACTTAAAAATACTTAATCATCTTATTAAATAACATTGCATCAAGGGGAAGACAAAACTTTTTATTACTGCAGTATATTACATATCAAAACTCATGCGATGCTGTCAAAGAGATTTTTTTGATGAAGAAGACAACTTATTAAATGTCGATCTCAGATGTTAAAAAAGAAGTACGAGAAGATAATAAACACAAATTGGTGTATAAGAATGCTTATGTTTTTTGCACATTGATTTTGTATCCTGAGACTTTACTGAAGTTGCTTATCATCTTAAGGAGATATCGGGCTGAGAAGATGGGGTTTTCTAAATATACAATCATATCATCTGCAAACAGGGACGATTTGACTTCCTCTTTTCCTAATTGAATATCCTTTATTTCTTTCTCCTGCCTGATTGCCCTGGCCAGAACTTCCAACACTATGTTGAATAGGAGTGATAAGAGGGGGCATCCCTGTCTTGTGCCAGTTTTCAAAGGGAATGCTTCCAGTTTTTGCCCATTCAGTATGATATTGGCTGTCAGTTTGTATAAATAGCTCTTATTATTTTGAGATACATCCCATCAATACCTAATTTATTGAGAGTTTTTAGCATGAAGGGTTATTGAATTTTGTCAACGGCCTTTTCTGCGTCTATTGAGATAATCATGTGGTTTTTGTCTTTGGTTCTGTTTGTATGCTGGATTATGTTTACTGATTTGCATATGTTGAACCAGCCTTGCATCTCAGGGATGAAGCCCACTTGATCATGGTGGATAAGCTTTTTGATGTGGGGTTGGATTCAGTTTGCCAGTATTTTATTGAGGATTTTTGCATCGATGTTCATCAGGGATATTGGTCTAAAATTCTCTTTTTTTGTTGTGTCTCTGCCAGACTTTGGTATCAGGATGATGTTGGCCTCAAAAAATGAATTAGGGAGGATTCCCTCTTTTTCTATTGATTGGAATCGTTTCAGAAGGAATGGTACCAGCTCCTCCTTGTACCTCTGATAGACTTCGGCTGTGAATCCGTCTGGTCCTGGACTTTTTTTGGTTGGTAAGCTATTAATTATTGCCTCAATTTCAGAGCCTGTTATTGGTCTATTCAGAGATTCAACTTCTTCCTGGTTTAGTCTTGGGAGAGTGTATGTGTCCAGGAATTTATCCATTTCTTCTAGATTTTCTAGTTTATTTGCATAGAGGTGTTTATAGTATTCTCTGATGGTAGTTTGTATTTCTGTGGGATCAGGGTTGATATCCCCTTTATCATTTTTTATTGTGTCTATTTGATTCTTCTCTCTTTTCTTCTTTATTAGTCTTGCTAGCAGTCTATCAATTTTGTAAATCTTTTCAGAAAACCAGCTCCTGGATTCACTGATTTTTTGAAGGGTTTTTTGTGTCTCTATTTCCTTCAGTTCTTCTCTGATCTTAGTTATTTCTTGCCTTCTGCTAGCTTTTGAATGTGTTTGCTCTTGCTTCTCTAGTTCTTTTAATTGTCATGTTAGGGTGTCAATTTTAGATCTTTCCTGCTTTCTCTTGTGGGCATTTAGTGCTATAAATTTCCCTCTACACACTGCTTTAAATGTGTCCCAGAGATTCTGGTATGTTGTGTCTTTGTTCTCATTGGTTTCAAAGAACATCTTTATTTCTGTCTTCATTTCGTTATGTATCCAGCAGTCATTCAGGAGCAGGTTGTTCAGTTTCCATGCAGTTGAGTGGTTTTGAGTGAGTTTCTTAATCCTGAGTTCTAGTTTGATTACACTGTGGTCTGAGAGACAGTTTGTTATAATTTCTGTTCTTTTACATTTGCTGAAGAGTGCTTTACTTCCATCTATGTGGTCACATTCTTATACACCAATAACAGACAAACAGAGAGCCAAATCATGAGTGAACTCCCATTCACAATTGCTTCAAAGAGAATAAAATACCTAGGAATCCATCTCACAAAGGATGTGAAGGACCTCTTCAGGGAGAACTACAAACCACTGCTCAACGAAATAAAAGAGGGCGCAAGCAAATGGAAGAACATTCCATGCTCATGGATAGGAAGAATCAATATCATGAAAATGGCCATATTGCCCAAGGTAATTTATAGATTCAATGCCATCCCCATCAAGCTAACAATGACTTTCTTCACGGAATTGGAAAAACTACTTTAAAAGTTTGTATGGAACCAAAATAGCCTGCATTGCCAAGACAATCCTAAGCCAAAAGAAAAAAGCTGGAGGCATCACGCTACCTGACTTCAAACTATACTACAAGGCTACAGTAACCAAAACAGCATGGTACTGGCACCAAAACAGAGACATAGACCAATGGAACAGAACAGAGCCCTCAAAATAATACCACACATCAACTATCTGATCTTTGACAAACCTGACAAAAACAAGAAATGGGGAAAGGATTCCCCATTTAACAAATGGTGCTGGGAAAACTGGCTAGCTATATGTAGAAAGCTGAAACTGGATCCCTTCCTTACACCTTATACAAAAATTAATTAAAGATGGATTAAATACTTAAATTTTAGACCTAAAACCATAAAAACCCTAGAAGAAAAACTAGGCAATACCATTCAGGACATAGGCACGGGCAAGGACTTCATGACTAAAACACCAAAAGCAATGGCAACAAAAGCCAAAATTGACAAATGAGATCTAAATAAAGAGCTTCTGCACAGCAAAAGAAAGTACCATCAGAGTGAACCAGCAACCTACAGAATGGGAGAAAATTTTTGCAATCTACTCATCTGACAAAGGGCTAATATCCAGAACCTACAATGAACTCAAACAAATTTACAAGAAAAAAAAACAACCCCATCAAAAAGTGGGCGAAGGATATAAACAGACACTTCTCAAAAGAAGACATTTATGCAGCCAACAGACACATGAAAAAATGCTCATAATCACTCGTCATCAGAGAAATGCAAATCAAAACCACAATGAGATACCATCTCACCCCACTTAGAATGGCGATCATTAAAAAGTCAGGAAACAACAGGTGCTGGAGAGGATGTGGAGAAACAGGAACACTTTTACACTGTTGGTGGGACTGTAAACTAGTTCAACCATTGTGGAAGACAGGGTGGCAATTACTCAAGGATCTAGAACTAGAAATACCATTTGATCCAGCCATCCCATTACTGGGTATATACCCAAAGGATTATAAATCATGCTGCTATAAAGGCACATGCACACGTATGTTTATTGTGGCACTATTCACAATAGCAAAGATTTGGAACCTACCCAAATGTCCATCAATGATAGACTGGATTAAGAAAATGTGGCACATACACACCAGGGAATACTATATAGCCATAAAAAAGGATGAGTTCGTGTCCTTTGTAGGGACATGGATGAAGCTGGAAACCATCATTGTCATCAAACTATCGCAAGGACAAAAAACCAAACACCGCATGTTCTCACTCATAGGTGGGAATTGAACAATGAGAACACGTGGACACAGGAAGGGGAACATCACACACCGGGTCCTGCTGTTGGGTGGGGAGAGGTGGGAGGGAAAGCATTAGGAGATATACCCAATGTAAATGATGAGTTAATGGGTGCAGCACACCAATATGGCATATGTATATATATGTAACAAACCTGCATGCTGTGCACATGTACCCTAGAACTTAAAGTATAAAAAAAAAGAAACACAAATTAAGAAGCAAAAGAAAGAAGAGCTAATAATACATGATCTGATACTTTCCAAAAAGATGACAAGCAGAAAATAATGGCGAAAAGAGAAGACCTTGGAAATGCTTTCAGAGAAAATAAAAAAAATTACTTGGCCAGAGTAATTAAAAAGAGTTAGTAATCACTGACAGTACATAAAAAATCATGAGAAAATACCCCATACACGATGAAAAAAAATCGAAAATAATGAAAATGCATACTTGTTTTAAACAACTACTTAATGGATTACCAAAGAGGTAGAAAACCTGGGAGTTAACTGGTAGTAACCAACAACTATGAAATAGAAAAACTATCAAAGAAACATCAAACCAAATGCAGCCAGATTCTTATGATGCTTCTGGTAAATGCTATCACAACTTCAGCAAGTAAATAATATGTATTGCACTGAAACACATCCCAGAAAACAGAAAATTATAAAATTCCTCCTAATAACAATGATGTTAGAATTAGCAAAGCTAAATAATTACGTAGAAAGCTAAAACCTATATTTTGGCAACTTGTGTTTTACACCTTCTACCAAAACATTCTTTCTTAGGATGTTTTAAAGCCGAATCCTTCTCATCACTCAGGTTTTAACTCAAATTGCAAGTCCTCAGAGTCCTTCCTTAAACACTCTAAGGTTATGCTGCCTCAGGCACTCTCTAACCAATTCAATCAATTTTATTTTATTTGTCATATGACGATGTGAATTGATTTTACTTTCACTTTTTAAACATGTTTATTGTGTGTTTCTGACCACTGGAGGGTTAGCTCCATGAAGGCACAGCTGAAACCTCAATGTTTTGAACACTGCTTACCACATAGCAGGCACTCAATAGATATTTGTAAATGTTGTTATATCTCACTTAGGAATACAGATATAAAATACTATAATTTAAATATTAATACAGTGTTTCAAGTATAATAATTATATATACTTCATATGACCATAACTTAAACACAACAGTATATTAAAGAGATTGTAGATCATAAACTGATTATAACTTATTCTATAATATAGGAAGGTTGGTTCAACTTTAGGAAATCCATAAATTTTATTACTTCCATACACGTTAAAACACGTGATTATTGGGGTAGATATTTTACAAACGTTTTATAAAATTAAGCAAATATTCCTACTTGAACATCTAGTAAAATAGCGGATTATGACGAAGGTAACTGAGTAACGTGTAAGCAGAAGTGAGGTTTGTCATGCTACTTTGTTATAGCCCTGTGTAACATGCCAATAGATTATGGGTGGTAATGTGGTCTGGGAACCTGATATTGACCAGGAGAGCCAGCAGAAAGGGTTGAACTCTAATTTAGCTCAGTTTGGTTCTCTTGTTTGAAGTTCCAGGTGTAGCTATGCACTCTGGAAATATTAAGTGGAATCAATGGAAAAAGTTATCAGTTGGACTAATATTCTAAAACGCTCACACAAGCTTTGTGAAAGCTGGGCTAGAATGTATAGTCTGGCCTAAAAAAAATATGAAGGCCCCAAACTCTGTGAACATGCACAAGGTCTAGGAAACCCAAAAGAGTCCAAGAATTTTTACATGCAAACACAAGAAAAAGAAAAAGAAAGCAAAATAACCATGCCTTCTGGGACAGAGGACTTAAGTTTAAATCTCCAAATTTCAAAAGTAATAATGGGGACAAAACATGCCAATTGGTAATGATATAATATTTTAAGAACCTAATGTATTTTTAAAACTTCAAGCTAGAAGAAAAATAGAACTGGAAATTGCTGAGAGAGAATTGAGTCCAGAAACAGACCAAATTTTAAAATAACATGATAAATAGAATATTTCAAATCAGCAGAGGAAATATGGCATTAGGACAGATGACTAGCCATTTGTGAAAAATAGTGAAATCACTCCTGTACTCCTTATACCTGAATAAATTCCATATTCATTTCTAAATAAAACATGAAAATGACATTATTAAAAGTTCTAGAGGAAAAATGAAAATGGAAATAAAACTAATCTTATGAGTCTCAAAATTGCTTCTAATTCTGATCAAAAGCCAGAAAGAGAAATTCCACAAAATTAATTTTAAAGAATAAACACTACTTGTGATAAAAATACGACAGCATGTTTAACAAATGACAAATTGAAGCAAGTGTGCAATGCTTGACAGTCTACTATAAGCTGCTTCTATAAATCATTATGAAAAAATTACTTTCTGATGGAAAATAGAAAAATAATGTAAACATGTAATTAAAAAATAAATGATTTATAATAAATTAATCATAATCATTAATTATTAATCATCAAATAGGCACAAATTATAATAAAGATAACATTTTGCCCATCAGGAGCAACTTTTAAAATTCCAATAATAATGATACAATAATAATCATAATGTTGGGGAAATCAAGTTTTAAAATAAATTGTTAATGTTTTTGCATACATTCATAAGTAGACATTTTAAAATGTATCACAATTATGAAATGAGCATATGTTGAAATTCTACTTGTGAGATTTCTCTCAGTTAAATAATATAACAAGTGAACAGCCACATGTGTAAAGCAATCCATACCACTGCTATTTTTCAACAGAACAAATGAGATACAATTGAAATGTCCATCAGTATTGAATCATTTACCGAAATATTGGTGTATCTTTAGAGGAGATTCTATGCAGGTATGATACACAGAGAGATTAATGTGTTCATTTTCCAATGTGCCTCTGTACATACAAAAAATCAAAACTATACACAAACTATTAACATTTCATGCATATTCAGTAATGCCTTGATCTTCATTTTCTTCCTTTATGTATTGAATTATATATAATGACAAACACAAATATCCTTAATTATAAAAAATAAAATAAGACTAGTAATAAAATGGATAATGAAAGGTTTGTCTTCAAGATATTAAGTTATAGTACAAAGTTTTGATAATTTATAGAATGTGGTACTGGCATAAGAATCAACATAGAGGTCAACAAGAATTGATATTGTTACTATTTAGATATAGATAATTATATTTAGAATATATTAAAGGGTACATCACAGATAAATGGGAAAAGGGATTTATTATTCAACAAATGGTATAGAGAAATATGTATTCCTTAGAGGAAAAATCAGCTTTGATCCTAATCTTTCATTTTATTTTAAGTTCTGGGATACATGTGCAGGATATGCAGATTTGTTACACAGGTAAACATATGTCATGGTGTTATGCTGCACCTATCAACCCATCACCTAGGTATTAAGCCCAGCAAGCATTAGCTAGTTTTCCTGATGCTCTCCCTCCCTGCACCCCTCACCGACATGCCCAGTGTGTATTGCTCCCCTACTTGTGTCCATGTGTTCTCATTGTTCAGCTCCCATTTGTAAGTGAGAAAAAGTGGTGTTTGGTTTTTTGTTCCTGTATTAGTTTGCTGAGGATAATGGTTTCCAGTTCCATCCATGTGCCTGCAAAGGACATGATATTGTTTCTTTTTATGGCTGCATAGTATTCCATGGTGTATATGTACCACATTTTCTTTATCCAGTCTATCATTGATGGGCATTTGGGTGATTACATGTCATTGCTATTGTGAGCAGTGCTCCAATGAACATATGTGTGCATGTATTTTTATAATAGAATGATTTCTATTCTTTTGTGTATATACTCATTAATGGGACTGCAGGGCCGAGTGGTATTTCTGGTTCTAGGTCTTTGAGGAATTGCCACATTGGCTTCCACAATGGTTGAACTAATTTACATTCCCACCAACAGTGTAAAGGTGTTCCTACTTCTCCATAGCCTTGCCAGCCTCTGTTGTTTCTTGGATTTTTTAATAATCACCATTCTGACTAGCATGAGATGGTATCTCATTGTGGTTTTGATTTGCATTTCTCTAATGATCAGTGATATTGACCTTTTTATTCATATGTTTGTTGGCCACATAAATGCCTTCTTTCAAAAGTGTCTATTCATCTGTTTTGCCCACTTTTTGACGGGGTTGTTTTTTTCTTGAAAATTTGTTTAAGTTCCCTGTAGATTCCAGATGTTAGACCTTTGTCAGATGAATAGATTGCAAAAATTGTCTCCCATTTTGTAGGTTGCCTGTTCAACTCTGCTGATACTTTATTTTGCTGTGCAGAAGCCCTTTAGTTTAATTAGATTCCATTTGTCAATTTTTGCTTATGTTGCAATTGTTTTTGAAGTTTTTGTCCTGAAATCTTTGCCCATGCCTATGTCCTGAGTGTTATTGCCTAGATTTTCTTGTGAGGTTTTTATAGTTTTGGGTTTTATGTTTAAGTCTTTAATCCTTCCTGAGTTCATTTTTGTATAAGTTATAAAGAAGGGGTCCTGTTTTAATTTTCTGCATATGGTCAGCCAGTTCTCCCAGCACCATTTATTAAACAGGGAATTTTTTCATAATTACTTGTTTTTGTCAGGTTTGTCAAAGATGAGATGGTTGTAGATGTGCAGTCTTACTTCTGAGTTCTCTACGTTGTTCCATTATTCTATCTGTCTGTTTTTGAACCAGGACAATGCTGTTTTGGTTACTGTAGCTTTGAACTATAGTTTGAAGTTGGGTAGTGTGACGTCTCCAGCTTTGTTCTTTTTGCTTAGGATTGTCTTGACTATATGGGCTCTTTTTTGCTTCCATATTAATTTTAAAGTAGTCCTTTTTTTCTAATTCTGTGAAGAATGTCAATGGTAGTTTGATGGGAATACCATTGAATCTATATATTACTTTGGGCAATATGGCCATTTTCATGATATTGATTCTTCCTATCTATAAACGTGGAATGTTTTTCCATTTGTTTGTGTCCTCTCTAATTTCCTTGAGCAGTGGTTTGTAGTTACCCTTGAAGAGACTTTTCACTTCCCTTGTTAGCTGTATTCCTAGGTATTTTATTGTCTTTGTAACAATTGTGACTGGGAATTCATTCATGATTTGGCACTCTGCTTGTCTGTTGTTGGTGTATAGGAATGCTTTTGATTTTTGCATATTGATTTTGTATCCTGAGACTTTACTGAAGTTGCTTACCAGCTTAAGAAGCTTTTGGGCTGAGATGATGGGGTTTTCTAGATGTAGGATCATGCCATCTGACAACAGAGAGAGTTTGACTTCCTCTCTTCCTATCTGAATACTCTTCATTTCTTTCTGTTGCCTAATTGCCTTTACCAGAACTTCCAATACTATGTTGAATAGAAGTGGTGAGAGAGGGCATCCTTGTCTTGTGCCAGTTTTCAAGGGGAATGCTTCCAGCATTTGCCCATTCAGTATGATACGGGCTGTGGATTTATCATAAATGTCTCTTATTATTGAGGTATGTTCCATCAATACTTAGTTTACTGAGAGTTTTTAACATGAAGGGATGTTGAATTACATTGAAGGTTTGTGCTGTGTCTATTGAGATAACAATGTGGTTTTTGTCTTTATTTCTGTTTATGTGATGAATTATATTTATTGATTTGTGTATCTTGAACCAGCCTTGCATCCTGGAGATGAAGCCTACTTGATTGTGGTGGACAAGGTTTTTGATGTGCTGATAGATTTGGTTTGCTAGTATTTTATTGAGGATTTTTACATCAATGTTCATCAGGGATATTTGTCTGAAGTTGTCTTTTATTGTTAGCTCTTCTTTTTGAATTGAACCCTTTACCATTAGGTAATGCTCTTCTTTGTCTTTTTTGATCTTTGTTAGTTTAAAGTCTGTTTTGTCAGAAACTAGGATTGCAACCCCTGCTTTTTTCTGCTTTCTATTTGCTTGGTAGATTTTCCTCCATCTCTTTATTTTAAGCCTATATGTGTTTTTGCACAAGAGATGGATCTCTTAAATATAGCACACCAATAGGTCTTGACCCTTTATTCGGCTTTCCATTCTGTGTCTTTTAATTGGGGCATTTAGCCCATTTACATTTAAAGCTGATATTATTATGTGTGAATTTGATCCTGTCATCATGATGTTAGCTGGTTATTTTGCAGACATGTTGATGTAGTTGCTTCACAGTGTCATTGTTAGTGTAGTTCAGTGCGTTTTTATAGTGGCTGGTAACTGTTTTTCCTTTCCATATCTAGTGCTTCCTTCGGGAGCTTTTGCAAGACAGGCCTGGTGCTGACTAATTCCCTCAGGCTTTATTGTCTGAAAAGGCTTTTCTTTCTCCCTCACTTATGAAGCTTAGTTTGGCCGGATATGAGATTTTGGCTTGGAAATTCTTTTCTCTAAGAATACTGAGTATTGGCCCCCAATCTCTTTGAGCTTGTACAGTTTCTGTTGACAGGTCTGCTGTTATTCTGATGGGCTTCCCTTTGTAGGTGTCCTGGCCTTACTCTCTGGCTCCCCTTAACATTTTTTCCTTCATTTCAACCTTGGAGATCTGAAGATTATTTGTGTTGGGGTTGATGTTCTCTGAGAGTATTTTACTGAGGTTCTCTGGATTTCCCAAATTTGAATGTTAGCCTGTCTTGCTAGGTTGGAAAGTTTTCCTAGGTGATATCCTGAAGTATGTTTCCCAATTTGGTCCCATTCTCCTTGTCTCTTTCAGATACCCCAATCAGTCATAAGGCTTTGGTTCTAATCTTACACTATGTACCGCATTTTGGGGTAAGAAATTATATCTGAAAATGAAATAATGGAAAATTGAGGTGATTTTTTTTTATCTGTTTGGGGGAAATGAAGTATTTACTAAATATGAGAGCAGAGGAAAGAATTATAAAGGAACTAAGTGTATCTAAGTACATCAAAATTTAAAACATTGTGTGCTGAGAAAATACACTTTTAGAAATGAAGTATTTATTCAAACATTGTCATGTGAAGGCAGAACAAAGGCATTTTATTTATGAAAAGGCTATTCCATTCTGGCACCTTTCTTCGGAAGGTACTGAGGATATATTCAAACAAACAAAGGAATACAACAAACATGAGGCAGTTACAAGATCCAAGATTAAGTTGATTGAATCCTTTAGATCACCAGTGTATACCAAAAGATCAGACTTTGAGAGGAAGATGTCCCACAAGACAGTTATTATGATAGATACGTTAGGAGAAACAAGGTGTAAAAATGGCACAAAATACTGGAGAGGGGAAACAGGCAATCAGAAACTTCAGAAAAAAATTTTTAAAAATTGTAATTAATTTAAAAAACTGTAATTGAAAGCCAGAGATTAATTTTAGGGAAGCCAGCCCAAGAAAAAGCAGACAGGCTTTGGGTTTCAAGAAGAAAAATAGAATGAGGTAGGTATTGTAAAATAAAATAGAATTGGATAGTTATAAACATGAATATTATTATAGTTGTAGAGAAGAAAACAGTTTAATTTTTCCCAGAAAAACAAAAGAAAGGCAATTATCAACTCCAAGAGAAA